>NC_083707.1:37650000-39017142 GCF_033118175.1 Dama dama | reverse complement strand
TCTTTTGGCCACAGATTTAGGAACACTTTGGCTCTGCCAAGGGTCAGCTACTGGACCATACCCAGCCAGCCACGCTGCCAACACAGTGGTGTGGTTTCCTCTTGATCCAGGATCAGATTTAGTGAGGAGATGAGGGAAGCAAGAGTCTTCCTGATGGGCACTAATAATTAAATAGCATTATTTATATAAACCACTGCTCTTTATTTGAATACTTGAATGAAAGAAGAAAAGTCTCGTATAACTCAGTTGCCTGTACCATGTTCTACACTGAGAACCAAGATGTGTGTAGATGATTTGTAAGTCAGATGTCAGTAAGTTAGGAGTGATAGGTGGAAATATATTACTTTGTACCTAAGTCATCGTCCCCAAATTTTTTACCTATGCAGAAGGGAAACATTTTTTTCCCTTTCAGATCCTGAAGATTCCCATGGTTGAATGATGGGAATTACTGATTCATTCATTTATTCAGCTAACAACAGTTTTTTATATAAAGCTGGATTTTTCACTGCTCTGACCAAGTTTTTAAAAATATTTGCTTATTTATTCATTTTTGCCTGTATCATATCTTAGTTGTGACACTCACTGAGGTGCACAGGCTTCTCCAGTTGTGGCACATGGGCTCCAGAGCGCATGTGCTCATGGTTGTAGCGAGTGGGCTTAGTTGCTCTGAGGCATGTGGGATCTTAGTTCCCTGACCAGGGTTCGAACCTGCATCCTCTGCATTGAAAGGTGGATTCTTAACCACTGGGCCACCAGCAAAGTCCCCTCAACTAACAACAATTTATCGAATAACTCGAACACGCCAGGCACAATTCTGGGTACTTTGAATTCCGTCTCAAGCAACAGCCAGAACAGAAGACGAAAGGCGTGCCCTGTGAAGGTTACATTAGAGTGCAAAGAAACAGCAAACAATAAACAAACTTCTTTTCACGTGTTAGAAGGAATAACAGTTATGAAAAAAAAAATAGAACCAGATGAGCAGGATTCTTGAAGTACTGTTCTTTGATAGATTTCCAGTATAGAAAGAAACAAGCTTTTTTTTTGTTTAACACATTAAAAAAAATTCAGACCTTCTCTTAAAAGGTTCTAGCTTTGGGATTTGACAAGGCTCTTGGAGAGGTGTGCAGTGATGTTCACCGCTGTGTCCTTCTTTAATCCTTTCTGCCTGAATAGCAGTCTGTGTACTTTTCAGCTGTGGTATCTACCATATTGCATTGTAGCTGCTTGTGGTTTTTAATCTCCTGCTAGATCATGAACTATAACAACATAGGGCATGCTCCTTAAAAAATATCCCTATAGTAATACTGCTAGTAATAATCATACTTATTATAATCTTACTGAATGCTTATTATATGCTAAGCATATTATGCCACCCCTATGCAGAAAGTGATACCATGCTTTAGAGAATATATACTTAGACCACAGAAGTATCATGGGTAGAGCTGACACTGAATCAAGTTCTCTTCGTGCCGGGTTCTGTACCCCTCCCTGGTGCCTAATGCAGTGCCGGGCATTTGGTTACCATTGAAGAAATACAGAGTGAAATCAAATAAGTGACAGTATTGTGAAACTGACAAATGTGCCTCCGAAATGTGTCTCCAGCTGCCTGCAAAATCTATTCCCTCTTGTTTTAAATTGTTTTACTTGATGTCCTAGCTGGCCCAGCAAGTGGTTATTTGGAAATTCTTTTTTTTTTTAACCTTTAATATTTTTATTTTTTATTTTTTTTTTTTATAGAACAAATGATTTTTTTCCATTTATTTTTATTAGTTGGAGGCTAATTACTTTACAATATTGTAGTGGTTTTTGCCATACATTGACATGAATCAGCCATGGATTTACATGTATTCCCCATCCCGACCCCCCCCCCCCCACCCCACCTCCCTCCCCACCCCATGGAGGATAATTGCTTTACAATGTTGTATTGGTTTCTGTCGGACAACAACACGAATCAGTCATAAGTATACATAATATCCCCTCCCTCTTGAGACTTCCCTTCTACCCCTCACCCCATCCAACCCCTCCTAGGTCATCACAGAGCACCCAGCTGGGCTTCCTGTGCTATACAGAAGCTGCCCACTAGCTGTCAGTTTTATACATGATAGTGTATACGTGTCAGTGCTACTTTCTCAATTTATCCCACCCCCTTCTTGCCCCACTGTGTCCACATGTCTGTTCTCTACGTCTGCATCTCCATTTCTTGTCTGCAGGTGGGTTTATCAGTACCATTTTTCTAGATTCCATATATGTCTGTTGATACACGATAGTTATTTTTCTGTTTCTGACTTACTTCACTCCATACAACAGGCTTCATGAAGTGCCTCTCGTTTTATTTTTCTTGCATTCCTTCCTCTTGTTTCCACTCATCTCATTTGCAGAGAGTGTAATAGGAATAGAATTACTTCTGCTAAAATCCTAACCCTCTAGTCTGAAGGTGAGGCTTTTTGTTCTGCAGTGTCTGTTATATGACGGTATCTCCACGGATTCTTTTCCTGAGTTTTGCCTCAATGGTGACTGGTGCCTGCTTGATGGGTTCTTCCAGGATGCAGACATTTCAATGGCACCAGAAACCAAGGGCATCAATACATTGTGTTTGGCTTACTTTCCACTTTGGCTCACCACCTGCCTTTTCATCGTCAGGGAAATTTGTGTGACAGAGGTGAGTCTCTGTGGAGCCTTCCAAGGGTGGGACCATCTGTGCTTGCTCGGAAGAAAGTCAGTCTTTTCTTTCCAGGAAGGGATCTGTCAGCAGCAGGAGAGACTTGAGCTTCTGCTTCCCATTGAGTAATCTATTTGGAAAGGACATTTAGAACATCTCTCCAAAAGGAAGCAGCACTCACACGGGTGATGCCGGCAGGCAGCACAGAATTTAGGGAACACAGTGAATGAACCTGACACACCTTTGGCAAGGTTCAGATAAGGACTGTAATGGAAAAATGGGGGGAAAAAAGATGTTAGATTATCCTCCTATGAAGTCCCAGCAGGATAGAACTCATTGCCTCTTGGAATTCTTTGTGGTTGAGCCTGATAGAATTAAACACTTAAATCTATTTAAACAGACATTGATAAATCAACACCATTGTAGCCTCAACTCAAGAGCAAGGTAATTCAAGTGGCATACAAACTACTACAAGCCTGCTATAGTTTCTATTTTACTTTAATTTTTTAAGGAAAAGACAAGCTGACTATATAAGCACCTCTATCTCAAATAAATAAATACTGCTTTGGGATGTTTGGCTCATGTAAATCATCAGAAGTTGAAATGAAGATGGATACATGTCGAACTAGAAGAGTGAGCATTTATAAAGCTGCTGCTGGCATAATGTCAAAGAAAACAAATGCATTTTATAAGTGCAGTGTCTTTGCCCTTTTTTCCCATGTTTCTATGTAGATTATTTCTAATGCTTTTGTTTGGAATAGCTTTACAGTCCTTATTACATGAAATAAATTTGAGTTTTGAATTGACTAGGGTGTAAACTTAGTGGAAGTTCTAGACAAGTATTAGTAAAGGTAATGTGAATAGTAATGCATTAAGTTTTTGAAGACAGGAAATATATGGCCAAAGGCTTAACCATTTTTCAATCTACAAGGAGATTGAAATTAATTTTTTCAATATTAGACATAGTCTTAAAATTAACTTGTATACACACGTATGGAGTATGCATGAGTCAAAACATTTTATTAGAGATTGTATCATTGAAATTGAGCCACCCCATCACACAGTCATATGTTTAGTTATAATAATGGAAGGATAATTAATATTTTCTAAGATGTTTTGTTCAATCTGCCTGGAATTTTTCTCCCTCCATCCTCCCACCTCATTTTCACATGACTATTTGTTTTGTTCTCATTAATGCCACTCTTTTCCACCATTTGCCCAGTAGTTCAATCTGTTACCATATTCTCTTCTCAGAAGCCTGGTTGGCATAGAGGTTCTTAATAAATATTTGTCAGTTTGCTTCTTAATAAATATTTATCCAAAGAATGAATGCGAATGACTTTCTCAATGACTTAAAACTTTTTTATAATAACAAGACATCTTTGAACCATTATTATTTTTAAAAATAATTATTTACTTTTATTTATTTGTCTGCACCAGGTCTTAGGTGTGGCATGTGGGATCTAGTTTCCTAACCAGGGATTGAACCCAGGCCCCCTGCATTGGGAGCATGGAGTCTCAGCCACTGGGCCATCAGGAAGGTCCCATTATTTACTTCACATACCCCCTGAATAGAAATTAATAAACAAAATCAAGATCATACAGCATGATTTATTCCCATGCATGCATGCATGCTGAGTTGCTTCAGTCATGTCTGACTCTGTGACCCTATAATGTAGTTCTCCAGGCTCCTCTGTCCATGGGACTCTCCAGGCAAGAATACTGGAGTGGGTTGCCATGCCTTCCTCCAAGGGATCTTCTCAACCCAGGGATCAAACCCACGTCTTTTATGTCTCCTGCATTGGCCAGGTGGGTTCTTTACCACTGGAACCACTTGGGAAGCCCAAAGGTCCATGAGGGCTGTTATGTTTACAGTGGCTAGAACAACTTCTAGTATATTTTCAAAACTCAGATTAACAAACGGATTTGAGAATTTTTGTATGTTACTCCATCAGTCTGTGTACCCATTTCCTTTTAACCTCTTCAAAAACTTAATTTTAGAAATTTTGGTTTGGTTCCTGAATTTTTTAAGCTATTTAAACACTTTTTTTGGTTAACAGTTGATTTGAATTAGGTCAAAAAGTTGTTCCCAAGAGGAAATCTAAATTAGGTATAATCAAACTCTGCTAGAATGGAAACTGTTTCTAGAGAGCTTTAATCCATTTCTGGTGCTTTATTACAGATGAATAGATTGAGGTCTAGAGAAGTTAAATGATGTAACCACTGTACATGTAAACAGTCATTCAACTGGTAAATGTTGAAACCAAAATTAGGAGATGGCTTCTAATACACAGTCAGTGTTACTTCCATTGTATAAGGCTGCATTCCACTTTAATTTTCAAATCAGATCTTAGCTGAAACTGTAGGAGAAAAAAAAAATCTCCATCTAGCTCTGTGAAATCCCCAGAGAGAAATTTAAATCCTCAGGTGACAAAACTCAGGAGCTGCAGAGGAAATTGACACTGTGTCTAGTTAAATAAGTTAGTGTTTAGAAAAGACACATGTGGACATTGATTAAGTGCTTGTGGGCTTGCTTTTAGGAAATAAATTCAGGTAGACTGGACATTGCCTAAGGTAGAAGGTTTGAAGATTTATACAGTAATAGGAATGTTCTCTAGAAAATCCCCAAGAGATGATTACTTAAGGCATGTATTTTCAGATTGAAAGAAGAAGATCCTTAGAGAGTTTAAGTGACATGTCCAAGGTCACAAAACAGTGAGTGACTCCTTCAGAAGCAGAAAACCAGAACTCTTAATTTGAGAGAAGTGAATATTGGTTTTCAGTTGTAAAATGCATCACCTTGAAGGAAATCCTTGGGTTTAAGGTGATGCATTTTTTAAAAATTAATTAATTTATTTTAATTGGAGGTTAATTACTTTACAACATTGTGGTGGTTTTTTGCCATACATTGACATGAATCAGCCACTTTAGACATATTTTAATTGTTAAATGTTTATTTATGATATGAAACTTAGCTCAACATATCCCGTAAACATGATATCCACTTCCAGGTAGAACCTCATCTGTTCACTTCAGTTCAGTCACTCAGTCATGTCCGACTCTGCGACCCCATGGACTGTAGCACACCAGGCCTCCCTGTCCATCGCCAACTCCTGGAGTTTACTCAATCTTATGTCCATTGTGGAGAAGGCGATGGCACCCCACTCCAGTACTCTTGCCTGGAAAATCCCATGGACGGAGGAGCCTGGTAGGCTGCAGTCCTTGGGGTCGCTAAGAGTCAGACACGGCTGAGCAACTTCACTTTCACTTTACACTTTCATGCATTGGAGAAGGAAATGGCAACCCACTCCAGTGTTCTTGCTTGGAAAATCCCACAGATGGGGGAGCCTGGTGGGCTGCCGTCTATAGGGTTGCACAGAGTCAGACACTAATGAAGCGACTTAGCAGCAGCAGCAGCATGTCCATTGATCGGTGATGCCATCCAGCCATCTCGTCCTCTGTCGTCCTCTTCTCCTCCTGCCCTCAATCTTTCCCTGCATCAGGGTCTTTTCAAATGAAACAGTTTTTCACATCAGGTGGCCAAAGTATTGGAGTTTCTGCTTCAGTATCAGTCCTTCCAATGAACACCAGGACTGATCTCCTTTAGGATGGACTGGTTGGATCTCCTTGCAGTCCAAGGGACTCTCAAGCGTTTTCTCCAACACCACAGTTCAAAAGCATCAATTCTTCGGCAGTCCACTTTCTTTATAGTCCAACTCTCACATCCATACATGACTACTGGAAAAACCATAGCTTTGACTAGATGGACCTTTGTTGGCAAAGTAACATCTCTGCTTTTTAATATGCTGTCTAGCTTGGTCATGACTTTTCTTCCAAGGAGCAAGAGTCTTTTAATTTCATGGCTGCAATCATCATCTGCAGTGATTTTGGACCTCATCACCAGCCACAAAATGCTTCTGGTGCTCAGTCCCCATCATCCATCCTTTACATTGAGCTACTCTCTGGAGCTTTCCTTTCTGTCATTCTCTCTGTGTTCTTTAATCTTTGACCATTATATGCATTATTCCTAAAAATCTATTTTTTTAAAATTTTGCTTGCTTTTGTACTTGAAAATGACAGCAAAATGTTTGTATTCTTCTGTACCTTGCTTGTTTCATTGAACGGTATGCTTTTGTTGTTGTTAATTCAGATTTTATTAGGTTCATTCCTTGTGCATATATTTTGTTTTGGTTTGTTGGCAGAATGACTGGTGTATTAAATAAGCAGAACTCAGGGCATAATCTAAAATGTATAATAATTATTATTTTGTCTCGTTATTCCTTTAATATTTAATTACAGAAGCAATCTGCTTCCTCCCTTACATATACTCCAACAAATCCAACAGGTGTGCTTTGAAGATCCATTCATGCTGATGGACACGGTCAATCTGTTTTCAGTGTTGTGCGAACTCCAGTTACTCATGGTTTGTTCATCCATTCTCTCATCTTTGTGTATTTGGTTTGTTTGATGGTTACTTTTGTTTGTTTTTGCTCTTACCAGCCAGGCTGCTACAGACATTCTTAGGCATGTCTGGTGATAAATGTATGGAAGAAGCTGGGCTAGGCAGTGTCCCAACGTTTCAAGATAATATGCAGCTGTTTCGCAAAGTGGCTGTGCCAATTTGAACTCCCACCAGTGGCATCTGAGAGTCCTCGATGTTCTAAATCATTGCCAACACTTAGCGTCACCAACCTTCTTAATTTTAGCCAATCTAGTGTGTGGATATTAGCATTCAAAGGTGATTTTTATTGTGATTTGGGATCTAATGTATTTCTGAAAGAAATATATGGGCCATATTACAAGGGGATGCCAAAATAAGGCAAAAAGTGAAAAAGAACTAAAGAGCCTCTTGATGAAAGTGAAAGAGGAGAGTGAAAAAGTTGGCTTAAAGCTTAACATTCAGGAAACTAAGATTATGGCATCCAGTCCCATCACTTCACGGCAAAGAGATGGGGAAACAGTGAAAACAGTGGCTGACTTTATTTTTTGGGCTCCAAAATCACTGCAAATGGTGATTGCAGCCATGAAATTAAAAGATGCTGACTCCTTGGGAGGAAAGTTATGACCAACCTAGACAGCATATTAAAAAGCAGAGGCATTACTTTGCCAACAAAGGTCCATCTAGTCAAGGCTATGGTTTTTCCAGTGGTCATGTATGGATGTGAGAGTTGTACCATAAAGAAAGCTGAGCGCCAAAGAATTGATGCTTTTGAGCTGTGGTGTTGGAGAAGACTCTTGAGAGTCCCTTGGACTGCAAGGAGATCCAATCAGTCCATCCTAAAGGAGATCAGTCCTGGGTGTTCATTGATAGGACTGATGCTGAAGCTGAAACTCCAATATTTTGGCCACCTCACGTGAAGAGTTGACTCATTGGAAAAGACCCTGATGCTGGGAGGGATTGGGGGCAGGAGGAGAAGGGGAAGACAGAGGATGAGATGGTTGGATGGCATCACCGACTCAATGGACATGAGTTTGAGTAAACTCCGGGAGTTGGCAGTGGACAGGGAGGCCTGGAGTGTTGTGGTTCCTGAAGTCACAAAGAGTCAGACATGACTTGAGTGACTGAACTGAACTGATAAATATTCACTTTAGGCAAAATGATTAAGGAAAACATACAGCTCAGTCATGTGAAGAAAGTCTAAAATGTTAGAGGAGAGATGGTTTTTCACGCAGTTAGAGTGATGGCTGTTGATACTTTCAATCATACTTTCATGTTCATTAATATTTAATGATAACCTTGAATTAATTAAATGAAGTTCAATTATTCATAGTTATTCATTTTATACTAGGTTTTTTAGCTCATCTTGGAAGAGAATATAGTAAAGATGGGATTTATATTTACATATATGTGTATACATTACATTTGTAAATCCATGGCTAATTCATGTCAATGTATGGCAAAAACCACTACATTTGTATATATGTGAGTCTTATACTGACCTAAATAGGTTACACTGCAAGGTTTACAGAAGGATTAACACTAACTCTTTGGGCTGTTTTGAGATTTTCACAGTTTCAGTTTTTTAACCCTCCTGCATCCTTGGTTGAGAAGTCCCCTGCCTATGCTTTTGTGACATCTAATGACCCCAGTGATGTGACACAGGGTCAGGTTACAGGTTGTTTTCTGCCCCAGGGGGATCTGATGGGGCAGTGCGCATGCTCAGCCCTGTCTGACTCTATGCTACCCCATGGACTCTAGCTGGTCAGATTCCTCTGTCCATGGGGTTTCTCAGGCAAGAGTGCTGGAGTGGGTTGCCATTTCCTCCTTCAGGGAACTTTCCTGACCCAAGGATGGAACCTGAGTCTCCTGTGTCTCCTGCATTGCAGGTGATTTCTTTACTGCTGAGCCATTGGGTAAGCCCAATGCGGTAACACTCACTTCCTTTTTTAATGGAGTGGTAAAATTTTGGAATCCTTGGTACCCACTGCCACCCTCCAGTGATCAAGTAAGAGTGATTTTGCTCTAATAACTTGTGACCAAAGATAGATGCTCAAACCCAGAGAAGTGGAACATCTTTTGGTGAAGATCCAGTAAATGCCTGAAGTTAAATGAGATTGAATACATGTCTCCATCTATGATCACAGATCTGGACAGTGTGTATTCAGCTTTGACAGAAAAGACGGTCTTCGTGTTGTGAAGTATTCAATAATGAGACACTGAGCATGGACACAGTGGGTCACTTCAGGCATTACAGTTGCCTTAACGACTTGGGATGGTCACCCAGCAAGAATCAGAACGGACAGAGTTAGGAGACCAGATTTATTTTAGGACCCACTGGGAGCTCAGCGTTTAACCTGTGACCATCCCAGAGTTTCTAAAGCAGTTGGACTCTAGCAGCAGGTGGTTTTGCTGTCTGAAGTTAAATTGAACAGGTCTAGGGACTCATGGGAAATAGATGGGGAGACAGTGGAAACAGTGTCAGACTTCATTTTTTTGGGCTCCAAAATCACTGTGGATGGTGACTGCAGCCATGAAATTAAAAGACGCTTACTCCTTGGAAGGAAAGTTGTGACCAACCTTGATAGCATATTAAAAAGCAGAGACATTACTTTGCCAGCAAAGATCCGTCTGGTCAAGGCTACGGTTTTTCCAATGGTCATGTATGGATGTGAGAGTTGGACTGTGAAGAAAGCTGAGCACCGAAAAATTGATGCTTTTGAACTGTGGTGTTGGAGAAGAACTCTTGAGAGTCCCTTGGACTGCAAGGAGATCCAACCAGTCCATCCTAAAGGAGATCAGTCCTGGGTGTTCACTGGAAGGACTGATGCTGAAGCTGAAACTCCAGTACTTTGGCCACCTCATGCGAAGAGTTGACTCATTGGAAAAGACCCTGATGCTGGGAGGGATTGGGGACAGGAGGAGAAGGGGACAAGAGAGGATGAGATGGCTGGATGGCATCACCACCTTGATGGGCATGAGTTTGAGTGAACTCCGGAAGTTGGTAATGGACAGGGAGGCCTGGTGTGCTGCGATTCATGGGGTCACAAAGAGTCAGACACGACTGAGCGACTGAACTTACTGACTGACTGAGGCACACTAGATTCCCACCCACCCCTCCTACTCTCTCTGGGTGGGTCTAACCTGTTGATGGCAGCCGAGGACACAATCTTAATTTTGAGATGTGGAAATTGCCAGAAGCCATCCAGCTGATGAAAGCCTCCGAAAGAATAAGCTCTCTGGATCCTCGATGCCTTTGTGGTATCATGAGGTCCCACAGAAAACTGGGAGGGGGGGGAAGTGGATTCCCAAACACCTGTTTTACCTATGGAACCAACTTCCAGAAGTTTCGGAGTTGACAATTGGAGGACAGCCAAGGGTGTCCCTTGGGGCTCTGTCCTTCCGTCAATTGCATAACTCCCTCCTAACTCCACTGCCAACCTTCACCCAAGGTGGACCTAACCCATCTGCTTGTTGTTCTGTCTGCTTCCTCTGCATGTGACTTTGCTCCATATGGTATTGCGAGCCTGGGAAAGCCATCTCTCTGCTCCATTTGGTTAATTAGTCTCCGACTGTGTCTGTGGCTCACCTTGTTCTTACATTTACAAGATGATACAAACTAAAACTTTCCCTTCCTACTTTTCGTGCACTTCAGGTATAACACCAAATGAACTACAGTTTTCCAAACCCACTACATTAAGGCATTCTATTTCCACTAACTCAAAATCTACAATGGTAGTTCTATAATCTACAGTAATATTAATCAAGAGGCTTTTTGAAAAAGTTGGCTTAAAGCTCAACATTGAGAAAACTAAGATCATGGCATCTGGTCCCATCACTTCATGGGAAATAGATGGGGAAACAGTGGCTGACTTTATTTTTTTGGGCTCCAAAATCACTGCAAATGGTGATTGCAGCCATGAAATTAAAAGATGCTTACTTCTTGGAAGGAAAGTTATGACCAACCTTGATAGCATATTAAAAAGCAGAGACATTACTTAGCCAACAAAGGTCCATCTAGTCAAGGCTATGGTTTTTCCAGTGATCATGTATGGATGTGAAAGTTGGACTGTGAAGAAAGCTGAGTGCCGAAGAATTGATGCTTTTGAACTGTGGTGTTGGAGAAGACTCTTGAGAGTCCCTTGGACTGCAAGGAGATCCAACCAGTCCATCCTAAAGGAGATCAGTCCTGGTGTTCATTGGAAGGACTGATGCTGAAGCTGAAACTCCAATAGTTTGACCACCTCATGCGAAGAGTTGACTCATTGGAAAAGACCCTGATTCTGGGAGGGATTGGGGGCAGAAGAAGGGGACAACAGAGGATGAGCTGGCTGGATGGCATCACCAACTGAATGGACATGAATTTGAGTAAACTCTGGGAGTTGGTGATGGACAGGGAGGCCTGGCATGCTGCGATTCATGGGGTTGCAAAGAATCGGACACGACTGAGCAACTGAACTGAACTAGCTGAATGTTAATCATCTCATAATCATTTCTCAACAAATGATCTTCATAACCAAATACATTTTGTATACTTTTCATTGAACCTAGTATCTTTCCTTTTTCATTATAATGTATTTCCCTTCTGATCGCTGCTAGTTGATGTTCTGGAAAGTACCCAATCATATTTTATTGGTTTTACATGATTTCAGCTCTAATTGAAGAGATAATGCATACAAAAGGGGAAAACATAGCAATTTTAAAACACCTAGAAAATTCATTGAAATCTTATTTGGTCTGAGGGAGATGACAGTTTGCTGTGTGCATGATGTGCATTTTTATTTAATTCTTACAGTTAATCATTGATGTAGTAATGTTCTTATCCTCATTTTATAGATAAGGAAACTGAGGTATGGAATTGTCCATGGTCACACAGGGACTAACTCATGGAACCAGTGGAGAGAGGATGCAAATATGAGATATCTGACCCTGTTCCAACATTCTTTATCTCTGGTCTCAACTTCTTTATCAATATGGTATATATTTTATCATCTTTAAATCTTTTCTGAACAAGACAGGTCTTTTAAATTTTAAAAAACTCTTAAAATCGAGCTATAGTTGATTTACAGTATTCTATTAGTGTCAGATGTAGAGCAGAGTGGTTCAGTTTTATATATGTGTGTGTGCATGGATATCCTTTTTCACATCCTTTTCCATTAGAGGTTATTACAAGACATTGAGCAGTTCCTTAGGCCTGACAGTAGGTCTTTGTTGCCTCTCTGTTGTTTACATAGTAGTGTGTACCTGCTAATCTCATACCCTAATATATCTCTCTCCCACTTTCCCCCTAAAGACAGGTCTTTTAAATAAATAAATCTGTTACTTGGTCTGAGAGAATGGGAAGAAATAGTATAAGAATTCAAAAGCAAAAGCAATCACAGCCAGTATTTATACTTTAAAAGGGACTTTCTGGGCTCTTAATGCAAAGGCATGAGCAGGACAGGACATCCACATGCCTTTCCGAGACCGCTGGGGGAGAGACATTGAAGGAGAGGATAGTAGAGTGTAGTCTTTCTCCTACCGTGGCCTCACATCCAGCCATACTGATGTCCTACCTGTACTGGGGATGTGGAGCTGGGAGTGAGGATAGCTGGGGGGACCAGAAAGGATCAGTGGGTTGTATGCACGTAGAGTGTCAGTTGTGTGGTCACCTGACCAACACAACCACTATACAATCACCCTGCTCTATTGAGAACCTGGATCTTATCTGTGCTTCACTGGATTCTGAGTGCTCTTATTTCCTTTTGCTATCGCGTTTTCCTGGAAGCAAAATGATCTTATCCATTTTGCAGAGAAAGTGCTGGGTCAAGATGGACCGTTGGGCAATTGGGTGTTAGAGGAAGTCATACAAATTTCTATGATGTCTGATTTCTGGCTGAAAGAGTTTACTATCATGTTAGAGAGAAGAGATCAAATTCACTAGAGAAAAACTCCCAAACAAACTTAACAACTGTCAGTGTTAGCTGCTCAGTCATGTCTGACTCTTTGCTACTCCATGGACTGTAACCTGCCAGGCACCTCTGTCCGTGGGATTTCCCAGGCAAGAATACTGGAGTGGGTTGCTGTTCCCTTCTCCAGGGGATCTTCCTGATCCAGGGTTGAACCCGGGTCTCCTGCATTGCAGGTGGATTCTTTACCATCTGAGCCACCAGATAGTTATTGGGAAGCCCAATAACCTTCAAGCCATTATGAAATAATGGTTTTATGGAAGTAACTCTCCAACCATTGTAATATGGAGGTGTTAGGGGATTTGCAGATGGAGAGACATAAGGAGTAGCGTGTCCCTTTTGTGTGCCCTGTTGTTTAGATTCCAAGAAGGCAGTGTTCATGTCTGTCCTGGTCCCTGCAATGCCATGAGCACCTGGCATAGTGCCTAGTCTGGAAAGATGTTCATTAAATGTTTGAATGTATGAGTGAAAAGACATTTAGAGCTGAAAAATATAGGCAAATAGTTTTCTATATACCTGAAAGTCACATCCACAGAACTAACTTTGTGTCTTTTAGCTGGCAGGTAATCATCCTTGGCTCAGGTTCAATTCTGTCCGCAGGGTTGTGTTAGGTATGTCCTGTCACAGAGGCTGGACCACTGAGCTGGTCCCTGGAAATCAGAACTGATGCCTTCCTTCATCTTAACCTCAGCAGTGGGACCATAAGAGCCTGAGCTCAAATCAGGCCAAAATAAGAGCGCGCGTGTGGTTAGTCCCTAGTGGCCACCTTCAGTACTGGTGGCCAAATATTAAAGTCAGTTTTACAATTGGATTTCAGGAATGATGTACAGTGTATTATTTTGCTCAAATACAAATGAACTCTTTTGTTAACTCTCTTGTGATTTGTGGAGCTATTTTTTTTTAATTAATACTTTTGCTAGTTTTGAAATTGTTTTGAACTAAAAAAAATAGCAGTGACAAAGAAAATGAACATCAATTTTTAGCCCACTGAAGAATATGTAGCTCTGTTTGATTTCCATGGATGCTTGCAAAGAGTTTAGTGTTTACTAGGCATTACATACATGTTGGGATGAATGAGTAGATGGACCTAACTATATTTTAGGTTTAACAGAAGTTTCTTCCAGTAGAATAAACAATGGCAGTAAATGTCAGATTCATGCTGCTAACGAAGGCTTCCCTGATGATAAAGAATCTGCCTGCAATGCGCGAGACCTGGGTTCAATGCCTAGGTTGGGAAGATGCCCTGGAGGAGGGATGGCAATCCACTCCAGTATTCTTGCCTGGAAAATTTCTCTGGACAGAGAAGCCTGGCAGGCTTCAGTCTGTAGGGTCACAAAGACTAAGCACAGCAAGGAAATCTACCAGTGCATTGATTTTGGAAAAGTAAATGAAGAATGGGGTGCAGATTTAGTCATTAACGTCACCATCTCTTGTATTCACACTTTCCTTCCCAAAAGAGGAGAAAAAGATAAAAGATAAGAAATAAATACTTAAGCCAAACTACTGCTTCTTTTTCTTTTTTCCAATTTGTGATGAATAACTCTGTACTTTCAGATACGCCATGAATTAAATCAGATTCCCACAGAGAACAGTATGCTTAATATTTGGTCACAGTTTGAAGGCATTCCCAGATGGTTTTAAAGAAAAACTAATTTTACAGGAATGCAGGATAAATGACTAATTTTATCCTTGAAATTACAAAGGTCCCTCTATCTTAATGGCTGTGATAACTTTGTATTTTCCTAATATCAAGTGTGCATGAATTTAAATTTATATTTTAAAAATTGATAATGCTGAAACTGGGAAGATGGTGTAACCACCAGAAACAGAAGAGCTGAATTCTAGCAAGTGTGTATTAATTGTTTATGCTTTCTCTCAACTGGAGAGAGGATCCTGGGGTCTTGAGATACAGAATGCAGCATGTTATCAGCTCAGTTTTATTTATCTGGAGTCATGGAAAACTATGGATTGGCTAACCTGATGGAGAGGAGGACAGGTTTGCCTAGGTTCGCTCTCCATCTACAAGGATCCTACTGTGTATTTTTAGGACTCCTTCGGTCTTCACAGAGAGCCTAGTAAATTCAAGTGGCTTCAAATTCACTGCCCTCTATTCCCCCAGGCAGTAATAAGATCTTTTTTTTTTCCATTTATTTTTATTAGTTGGAGGCTAATTACTTTACAGTATTGTAGTGGTTTTTGCCATACATTGACATGAGTCAGCCATGGATTTACATGTATTCCCCATCCCGATTCCCCCCCCCCCCCCCACCTCCCTCTCTACCCGATTCCTCTGGGTCTTCCCAGTGCACCAGCCCTGAGCACTTGTCTCATGCATCCAACCTGGGCTGGTGATCTGTTTCACCATAGATAATATACATGTTTCGATGCTGTTCTGACCACCTCCCAGTGACCTGTTGTCTGTTGCAGTCTGTCACCTTCCCAGGATATCTATAAATGTTGTTCTGAATTTGTTCAGTTGAGAGGTTGTGTCTGACTTTCTGCAACCCCATGGATTGCAGTATGCCAGGTTCCTCTGTCCTCCACTTTCTCCCAGAATTTGCTCTAATTCATGTCTGTTGAGTTGGTGTTACTGTCAATCATCTCATCCTCTGTTGCCCCCTTCTCCTTTTGCCTTCAGTCTTCCCAAGCATTAGGGCCTTTTCTAATGAGTCAGCTCTTTGCATCATGTGGCCAAAGTATTGGAGCTTCAGCTTCAGCTTCAGTCCTTCCAATGAATATTCAGGATTGATTTCCTTTAGGAATAAGTGGTTTGATCTTGCAGTCCAAGGGATTCTCAAGAGTCTTCTCCAACACCACCTTTTAAGCATATTCTGAATTTACAGAATTGAGGCAGCTTTTCCGTGATGAGTTTCCGTATTAGAGGCTCATGTAGAAAGCCCTGAGTTCTTGCCCAGAAAGACAGAGGTGTGGATGAGCACGTCTGCCCTGTTTTCTAGCAAATTCTGTTGATAAAATATGAATTTGGAAGATTTTCTCATAGATTATTTGTGAGGTGAACAAAGTTGAGTCATTTTACTACAATTTGTTGTCCAAGACTTAATGTTCCAACCTACAGCAACAATCTAGGAAAACCATTTCCATAGCTTGATGTGCAAGGCCTTGCACTTGGTAGGCAAACAGATAGTCACAGTGAGTTTAGAAAAAAAAAAATCAACTGCCTAATCACTGTCATAGTTAAATGAATTGTGAACTACTTCTCACCTTAATATTAATGCAGATGTTCTGCCAGTGAACAGGGCATAATTTTCATTATTCATTTTATGAAGAGCTACATAAAGTTCTCCATAAAAGCTCTAAGACATTTTTTGATTAATCCTTTTTCCAGATGAGGAAGCAAATAACCATAGAAGTGAATATTTATTGGTTTTAGAAGAATTGATGGGTCACATTTAATGATAGCAAAAGAGCAATTTCATGATTTTTTTTTTTTAGGTTTGAGCTATAAAGTATATTCTGTCCTAGTAATAAAAGAGATCATTCTTTTATGATTTAGTGATCAATCAAAATAAATCTCAAAAGATGCATTTTGTAGGAAGTGGCATCACTAATCATGATGCTTAATAATTAAGATTAGAACCTCTTCCAGAAATAATTAAATTTTATAATTTATGTGTATAAGTTTATAGATATAATTCATTCAGAGTCTCATTTACCAAGCATGCATACACATTACTGGCTTTTAAAAATGGCTTGTAGAGTATATTTACAGCTATAGGCTATTTTTTAAAATAGTGAAGGTTTATTACACTTATGAATAAACATTTTACTTTCATTTATCATGTAAATAGGTAATGCTATTATTATTTTTACTTACGTGCTCAAATATCTTTCATATTTGGACTTTGTTATATTCAGAAAACAGATACTTGTCTTTTTTCCCAAAATTCATTTATATATATTTCTTTATAGTTTTATTTTTTGTCTACCAAAAGATACCAAAGGATAGTTTATGGCTAAATTACAGTGAAATACCTGAAAATTTATGGAGGGTTATAACTATATTTTAAAGAAAAGTTAATATGTGTCTGATACATTAATTCACTTTTCAGTTATTTAAGAATATTTTAAGTAAACTCACTGAAGAAAAATTCAAAATTATAAGTAAAATGAATCAATAAAGTCCTAGTGGTCCAGTTAATATTTGTATGATCAACTCATCAAGATTATTTTGGATGTACCTTTTTATTTACTAAAATATTATTATACATGTCATTTTATAAACTTTTTGAGGATATTGTGAATCCTTTTACATGTTATAAATGTGGAATTATGTTACCAATTTTTATGGCTTTTTACATATCATTGAATTCAATATATATACATATACACACAGATAAGTTAAATCCTGTTTAAGCCCCTAGTATTAAGCATTTTAGGCTATGTCCAGGTTTTTTTCCAAATATTAAAAAGACTGTGGTAGGACTTCCCTGGCAGTCCAGTGGTTAGTATTTCACACTTCCAATGCGAGGGGTGCAGGTTCAATCCCTAGTCAAGGAGTAAAGATCCCACATGCCTTTTCATCTGCCCTGTGATTTTTTTGCTGTTGAAAACTGGGTACCTTGCACAGTTCAACAGAGACTGAAGTAAACAGTTTTTATGCTTAGAAATGGACATGACTTTCCTTTTTTCTAGTCCCTTAGTGCAAGAGTTTGAGTAAATGTAGTTAGGACATGGATTAGGCTTCAAGTCTGTTGTTCCTATCATGAACCTCAGTGAACCATCGATTTAAGACTCCTCTAGTGGTGTCTTGTGTTCGAGATCGGGCTGGGTTGTCAGAGCGTTTTGTTTTCCCTCATTGTCTTCTCCATTCTCAGCTTGAGTTTCCTCTTTGCTTCACCTCAGATCAGGTCTCCTTCCACACTTCTATTCCTCACTGAGCAGTGTTTTCTATCACTTGTTATTTGAGCTCTGGCTTCTTAGATGTGGTAAAGAACCTGCCTGCCAATGCCCAAGACATAAGAGATGCAGGTTCAACCCCTGGGTTGGCAAGATCCCCTGAAGGAGGGCATGGCAACCCACTCCAGTATTCTTGCCTGGGAAATCCCATGGACAGAGGATCCTGGCGGGCTATAGTCCATAGGGTCACAATGAGTCAGACACGATGGAAGAGACTCAGCATGCACAGAGGGAGTTTAACATCCCTAAGAGCAGAGACTGTAACCCCGGATGTTCAAGGTGTGGTCTCCTGAGATCTCTTGCCCCTTCCCCATCTGTGATTCTGAGCTCCTCCCTCAGGAGTAGGTCACTGATGGTTCTCTTTTCATCTGCTTTCTTCCCTTGGCTGCAGTGGGTTTTCTCCAGCACTTAAGGCTGCTGGGGTTTCTCTTCCTCCGGAAGATGAGTGCTTTAGTTCCGCAGGAGAAAGAGGGAAACCTTCCAGGTAGAGTTCTGTGCTCCTCCCGTGGAACTGACTCTTCCCTTTCCCCAGGTGTGCATTATAAGGCATGCTCTGCTTAGACGTTTTCTAAGCTTTTCTGTGAGCACTGGGTAGGGATTTGGGGAGAAATCATCCCCTGAAGATGGTTGGACTCCTTTAATTTCTGTGACTGCCAGGGACTTCTCAGTCTCTTGCCACTTCACCCCTAGCCCCAACCCCGACTGAAGTCTGCTTCCTGGCATCCAGGTGTATCTCTCATAAATAAACACATTATTTATGTGTTTACATTTTCTGTTCACATTATCTCTCCAGAGACCTCCCTTCCAGAGTGGAGGGAGCATGGGTTTGATTCCTGGTCGGGGGGCCAAGGTCCCACATGCCATGTGGAACAGCCAAGAAAATAAATAAATAAATACAAAACAAAATAAAATGAGAACAGATTATCTCTCCCTGCAGTCAGCTCTCTCTCCTCAGATGTGGGGCCTGTTGTTTGCCTCACAACCTCAGCTCTCCTGTGGGTACAAAACAGTCATGAATTTTCTCTGTGTCCAGATTTTCATTGTAAGTGTGGGAGCAATCTTTTTCTTCCTTTCCATATCTCCGAGAGGCAATTGAAAGTCCCCAGAGCTCTTGTTTTCTTAATAAATCATTACACTAAGGCATCATTTACGATATCTTTTGGTCTCAGGACCCTGTTACATAAAATTTATTGAAAATCATAAAGATCTTTTGTTTCTGTAGGTTATATAAGTAGATACTTCCTGTATTAGAAATTAAAGCTGATACTGTTATTGTTCTTCAGTTGCTAAACCATGTCTGATGCTTTGCAACCCCATGGCCTGTAGCCTCTGACCTCCTTTATCTCCCGGAGTTTGCCCCACTTCATGTCCATTGAGTTGGTGATGCTATCTGACCATCTCATCCTCTGCCACCCCTTCTTCTTTGGCCCTCAATCTTTCTCAACTGATATATGTTTAAATAATTTATTAACTAGTTTAAAAATAAGAATAATAAGCCCGTAATATATTAACATAATTCTTTGGAAAATTAAACACATTTATAGAACAAAATATATTTAGTGATAAATATTTTACTGATTGTTTTTATAATGTCTCAAATCTCTTTGTTGTTTGTTTTAAGAGACAGTGCGGTTGGAGTCTTATCTTTCTTTTCTGCATTCAGTGGGTTACTGTGTGGCATCATATAACCTCTGGATAATTCCACTGTTAACGCATGAGGAAATGAGAGTGAAAAGTAGGAATGGAGTTTTAGTATTATTATGAAAATAGGTTTGACTTTGCAGACCCTCTAAACAAAATGGGATTGACCTCCTCCAACGTGAGGAAATGAAGCTATACTCCTATCTTCTAACCCTCATTCTAAGGAATATTTATCAAGTCCCAGTGTATTAGAAAGTTCAATTTTCTTGTAATATGCTACATTTTTGAGATCTTAGGAAAGGGAAAAATATAAAGGCAGACATGGATCTAGAAAGGGACTCAAGTCATGTTTGAGCCTAGGTTGACCCATCTCTAAGCCTAGGCTTTCTCTGGTGCCCTTCTGTCCTTGGTGGATTGGAAAACAGACATGCCTAAGGTCACCCCACCGTTGGCTCCTCTTTCCTATGGCATTTCTCACCTTGTATAGCTATCAATAATATTTGAAGATTGTTGAATCTTGTATAAAGCTAAGTCATGAGCATTACCTTTGGATATTTAGAATTATATTCACAATAAACTGTGGAAAATTCTGAAAGAGATGGGAATACCAGACCACCTGACCTGCCTCTTGAGAAACCTATATACAGGTCTGGAAGCAACAGTTAGAACTGGACATGGAACAACAGACTGGTTCCAAATAGGAAAAGGAGTACATCAAGGCTGTATGTTGTCACCCTGCTTATTTAACTTATATGCAGAGTACATCATGAGAAGCGCTGGGCTGGAAGAAGCACAAGCTGGAATCAAGATTGCCGGGAGAAATATCAAGAACCTCAGATATGCAGATGATACCACCCTTATGGCAGAAAGTGAAGAGGAACTAAAAAGCCTCTTGATGAAAGTGAAAGAGGAGAGTGAAAAAGTTGGGTTAAAGCTTAACATTCAGAAAACTAAGATCATGGCGTCTGGTCCCATCACTTCATGGGAAATAGATGGGGAAACAGTGGAAACAGTGTCAGACTTTTTTGCGGGGCTCCAAAATCACTGCAGATGGAGATTGCAGCCATGAAATTAAAAGACACTTACTCCTTGGAAGGAAAGTTATGACCAACCTAGATAGCATGTTAAAAAGCACAGACATTACTTTGCCAACAAAGGTCCATCTAGTCAAGGCTATGGTTTTTCCAGTAGTCATGTATGGGTGTGAGAGTTGGACTATAAAGAAAGCTGAGCACCAAAGAATTGATGCTTTTGAACTGTGGTGTTGGAGAAGACTCTTGAGAGTCCCTTGGACTGCAAGGAGATCCAACCAGTCCATCCTGAAGGAAATCAGTCCTGAGTATTCATTGGAAGGACTGATGCTGAAGCTGAAACTCCAATACTTTGGCCATCTGATGTGAAGAACTGACTCATTGGAAAAGACCCTGATGCTGGGAGGGATTGGGGGCAGGAGGAGAAGGGGAAGACAGAGGATGAGATGGCTGGATGGCATCACCGACTCGATGGACATGAGTTTGAGTAAACTCTGGGAGTTGGTGGTGGACAGGGAGGCCTGGCATGCTGCGATTCATGGGGTCGCAAAGAATCGGACACGACTGAGCGACTGAACTGAACTGAACTGAACTGAACTTAACTGATATGTGTCCAGGGGCTTCTCCAGTGGCTCAGAGCGTAAAGAATCTGCCTGCAATGCAGGAGACCCAGGTTCAATCCCTGGATCGGAAAGATCCCCTGGAGAAGGAAATGGCAACCCACTCCAGTATTGTTGCCTGGAGAATTCCATGGACAGGGAAGCCTGTTGGGGCTATAGTCTATGGTGTTGCAAACAGTTGGACATGACTTAGCGGCTGAATAGTAACAACATGTGTATACAGGCAATTTGTAAATTTCTTACTGTTTCAGATATTAACCAAGCATGTTTAATACTTTTCAAAAGTTAACATTGTATGTTGTTCTACAAATAGGCTATGGTAAGATTTGTACTTGAAAATGATTGTTTTCAACATATGACTCATTTTTTATGAGTAAAAGGAAGTTGAAATATAGAATTTGTTATTAATAAAATATACCTATTTTGATATTCTTTTCTAGTGTAGCATAACTCAGATTAGCTGCTGGTTAGTGGTCTAACCTCGGAACAGCTCATGTTGGAATTCGGAGTTATTGTAAATTATCCATGAAGCTTGCAGGTGTCAGGACCCCTGATGATAAATAGTGAGAGGATAGACATGATGGAGTCTGTGTATATGATGGAGTGTGTGTAAACATATGCTTTGTTCTTTCTTCAAGTCCACTGCATCTTTGTTGAATTTCATGATGTATTAATGTGTCACTACACATTTAGGTCCTGAAGCATAAAATATATTCTAGCCAGAATGCTTGCCAAGATACTAGTGCCAGAATTGGAATGCTGGAATGTGTTTATTGAACAGCATAAACATAATGAATAGGGTTGCAGGTTTGTATTTTACTGCAAAACCTCAAAGTGATGAAAAGAGAAGGAAAGAGGGAAAGAACTGAAGCTAAATCAATTCTCAGGCACACACCAATATCATTCATAATGCAAATGCCCATGATATGAATAGCCTGCTTTATTGAACTCATTGTGTTAGACTCTTTCCTGAGATTGTTTCACAATTACCCTTGAGAGGGGGTTAATACTCCCATTTTGCAGATGGAAAAACTGAGGTTCAGAGATGTAGGAGACTTAGCCCCAAACCCAAAGCTTATATTTGAGCCTGTATCAACCAAAATGCCAGATCTATATATGTAACTCATATTCCACCAAGCTTACTTTTGCAGCAGTTGAGAAGAGGTAAGCCAAATTTATAGTTGAAATATTAATTCTTGTGCTTAGAAATTTGAGTTGTCAATTCTTTGTTAAACGGCAATTCAGTATGCGGAGCTATATCTGAAGATTTGACAAATCAGTAACCTGACTTACTGCGTAGAAGTCTGATTAAAAAAATTTAATTTACTAAGGTTTTTCAGGGAGTATCAGGGCATTTGATTTAAGAGCTCTTTGAAAATTATTCATTGACTGAGTATTGTTCCTCTAATATTAATCGCCGTTATGTAAACACCATGTTCTTGGCCATCAGAAGGAGGAGGGGTAGGAGACTGTGTTTCAGTGGACCTAGTGTTCAGTGTTGATTTATATAATATCACAAAATCCTGTAGAATGAGCACCATCTTTCCTTGAGAGATGAAGAACTATAGATTCACAAGAGAACCAACTTGTACGTATTGTGCAACTTGTAATTGGAAAAGTCAATATTTATATGAAAATATGAGTTGGCAAAATCATATTCATATGAAAGTATCACACATTCATTTGACAATATGAAGATGCTAGCGACCGTCACTGTGCTGAGAGAGACCGTAGTCTCTATGTTACTTGTTACAATTTTCGTAACAGAGTAAGCATTTGTTGTAATAACATTGATAACATATTTAGCATCATGTAAACATAATTCTTCCATGGACTCCAAATCAAAATAATTAGATAACATTATGTACTTTTTGGGCTTCCCAGGTGACATCAGTGGTAAAGAATTCACCTGAGAATGTGGGAGACTTAAGAGATGCAGGTTTGATCCCTGGGTCGGTAAGATCCCCTGGAGCAGGAAATGACAACCCACTCCAATATTCTTGCCTGGAGAATCCCATGGATAGAGGAGTCTGACAGGCCACAGTCCATGGGGTCACAAAGAGTTGGACATGACTGAAGCAACTTAGCACACAAGCATGTACTTTTTATGAGTCACGCAAAAAGTTCAAAAGGCCATTCCATCCTCTCTCGGGCTAGTAGCTTTTTGGGGGTGTGACTTGTGATGGGACCAGTGGATCCTCATGGTTATGTGTCTACTTCCATCCATTCTTTGGTGTAGGTGAACCTCTGTTCCAATGTGATGCTACCCAGCATTCTTTGCCTGCGGACTAAGTACTCTGCAAGCCTGTGGACTGTGGTGCTGGCTGAGATCCTTTGGAATTAAAGCACGCTCATACTTGGAGTAGGTATCAGTTCAGATTAAGATGAATCACTGCCTTTTCCAGAGTGTCATGTTTCCAGGCTATTTCAGCTGGCCAGCTGGTCCTCCCAGGGGGTTAGTGGCCTGTGAGGGTATCAGTGTTAGTTTCTGCCGCTGGTAGATTTGACAAGTGGCTGGGGCAGTCAGTGGCTCAGCATCCATGTCCACTACTGTGGCTTCCCCATTCTTGCACCGATTGTGCTACCCCTTGGGTGGTCAAGGGGGTGCTGGCTGACGTCATTTGACCACATCATCTATCTGGCCCTTGTATCTGCCTCTTCTGTGTTGGCTTCTCCCTGGAAGGCTCCAACATAGGTTAACAAGTCCTTCAAGCTCTTCGTACTTTGTGCTCACTCTCATGGCCCTTTAAAGACCCTCTCCCCAGACCTTTTTCCTCCCAATCTTTTTTTTTTCTTTTTAATTAATTTTTTTATTGAAGGATAATTGCTTTACAGAATTTTGTTGTTTTCTGTCAAACCTCAACACCTCCCAATCTTTTTAAAAATTTTTATTGATTTACAATGTTGTGTTAATTTCTGCTGTATAGCAAAGTGACTCAGTTATATACTTAATAAATTATTATTCATATTCTTTCCCCTAATGGTTTATCATAGGAGGTTGAATATATGGTTCCTGGTGCTTTACCCTAGGACCTTGCTTCCTCCCAGTCTTCTGGTCATTCTCCTTCCAGACCTCGGACCAGCCAGGCAAGTCATGCAACACTGCCTGGAATCTTGCTTGCTGGGTCCAACAGTCCTTGGCACCTCTGAGTACTCCCCTTTCCTAGTCTGTGAATATCTGAGCAAGTGACTGTAGACCCCTTTGCAGAAGGAAGGACCGGATGAATCATTAACGTACATACTTGCCATGGTTTCCAAGTCCTTCTTAGGAACCCAGCTTTTCTTTTAGTTAGTTGGCTTGGTGTCTAAAAACTGGCTCAGGTCCAGACATTAGGCAAAGGATCATGAATTTTGTTGAGGCAGCCCTTCTCAACTTCCTATTCATCCACCTTTGATTTGTTTTGATCATATCATTGGACACTATCCTTGCTGCTGTCCGTCTATCTTTCCATAAAAATTGCTTAGTTTTATTAACCATCCCTGTTACCCTGAATAGGTCAACAATTCCTGGCTGCCATTCCAGCTGCCATTCTTGATGATAATTGTGCTCAGCCTTGCTGTCAGGAACATTGCTCTGTAATAGTGTCTCCTACGATCAGCCCTGGGCTTGAAGGACAGCACCACCAACAATGACAGTGTTGTCTGTACCTATGTAACTGGTACGTTTCTTCTTGCTTTGGTAAACTGTGTGTCTTCTGGGACCTCCTACAGCATGTGGTCACCTGGGAGGTTTTCTGGCCTTCGTATGTCCTGGAAAACATATGCTACCATATGTCTTTATCTTTACGCCCTTTCTTCTGTTGTCTGCCATAGTGTGGACTGTTGCTTTCTCCAAATTTTAAAGAATCACCTTAGCAGTGTGTTCGTACTGTCTTCTAGGTTCAGTTTTAGGGAGTTCCATCTTATATGATGGATGACAATTATTTCTGTATCAGTGACCTGTCCTTTATTAAATTGTATGTTTTTCCCCACTAGGTCCGGGACTCTCAGCATCCCACCTGAACCCATTCTGGCAGCTCTGACCATGTGTGTAGGTCTGGTCCCACAACTCCTTCAGTATCTAGACCTTCTCCTCCCCCAGCAGACCCAGCACGGGCACAGCCGCGTTGTGACTTGACCTAGTAATTTTTCTGGATGCTTACAGGGGAAGTGGACTGTATTGTGATGGTAATACTTGTTTTCTTGCCAGGCAGAGGCTTCAGCATCTTTGTACACAGATTGGTGAAGCCTTAGAGAGGGGAGTGGGCCACTTGGTTAGGCCAACAAGTTAATGGAAGTTTTGTGAGGCAGTCTTTTCAATTGTCTTTACTGAGATGCTCTTATCGGGAATCTCAGGGTCCCTCTCCTTCGCAGAAAGGCCATGACCTTGGCACAGCAGACTTGCTCAGGCTGGCTGAGAAGTCAAGTTTCCTCTTATATTTGAGCCTGAGGCCTCCTCGTCAGCTTTTTCTTCTCTCTGACTGCAGGAGCTGGGAGTCTCTGTATACGTTCCAAGGAGGCTGTGTGGTTAGTCTCACGAGTTGAGAATACCCCATCACCCCTGCTGATTCTCCCTACATGAGTGTGCCTAAGTGTGTCCCATCAAGAAATGGTGCTTATTTCTGTTCTCCTTGCATTGGGGCTGAGGTTGTGACTCGCTATGACCAAACAGAATGGGGCTGAAGTGATGGTTAGGTTCCTGGACTTCTGAACCCATAGGAGGCCTGGCAGCTTTCTTGTTCTATTGGAACCCAGCCACCATGCAATGAGGAACCCAAGCTCCATGGAAAGGTCAACATGAAGGACAGTTGAGGTGCTCCAGTTGAAACGCTAAGCTGACGTCTTAGAGCCAGAGTCCAGTGCCAACCATAGGAGTGAGCCATATTTCATGAGACAACCGCAGGGAACACCACATGGAGGAGCAAAGCTGCCCAGTTGAGTGCAGTCAGCTCACAGATAACAGGAGAGAATAAAACGAGCATTATATTAAGCCACTAAGGTTGTCAGTGCAGATCAGAGAGAGTGCCCTTAAACTTCACACTGCGCTGAACATTGGTGGCCCCTGTTTTGTGTCTTTCTCTAGTGTATCCTCAGCAAGGAGCTGATCCTGATGCTGGGAAAGATTGAGGGTAGGAGGAAGGGGGAGCAGAGGATAAGATAGTTGGATGGCATCACCGACTCAATGGACATGAGTTTGAGCAAACTCAGGGAGATAGTGAAGGACAGGGAAGCCTGGTGTGCTGCAGTCCATGGGATCGCAAAGAGTTGGATGTGACTTAGCAACTGAACAATAGCAGCTGCAAGAGCAAGCTGATCCCACTGCCCTTGTAATGACTACTTCACCCAGACCTTTCAGAGAGCATGATATTGTACAGCGTATTCCTATCCACTGGTGAAAGTTTTCATCACTACACCCTTATCAGATCCCAGGGGCTGTCAGTTCTCTGCTGGTGGTGGGTCCTCCTTGTTGTCTGATGGCTGTTGTTGCTATATTTCTGGTACAAGCTTTCTTGAGTCCACCAGAAAACACTCTGAAACTCAGAGGTTTGCATGAAGCAAGTTTACCTGGGAGCCCCTTTGGCAACAACATCTATAAGGGAATGAGGGAAGCAGCTTAGGCAGGGGGAGAATTTGAACTAAGATGTGAAATATTGGAGTGGATAGCCATTCCCTTCTCCAGGGGATCATCCCGACCCAGGGATAGAACCTGGGTCTCCTGCACTGCAGGTAGATCCTTTATCGTCTGAGCCACCAGGGAAGCCCATATGTATGTTTCTGTATTTGAGAGGATTATATACCTAGGAGCAAAATTGCTGGGTCACAGTGTATATGTCAGTCCAGCTTTAGCAAATACAGTTTTCTAAGATGTTTTAACCAACTCATACTTTCATCAGGAATGTATGAGGGTTTCATTATATATAGTTTCATATTTCCTTTTAATTGTTGGAAATATGATACTTCATATAACATACATGTATGAGTATTTCTGATTATTCTCAACTAAATGATACATTATTTAGAAATCTTTGGAATTCACTAAAGTTTAAAAAGGTCAAAGTTAGCTTTATTTTGTTGTTTTAATATATGATATTAAACATTTATTGAATTTTTCTACCAGTTTAATTTTTATCTGCTTAAATCTTTAGCATATGTAATTGAAAGGATTGGTTTTCCTTTCAACAATGTTAATTTTATGTCTCTGGATCCCTTTAAAAGGAGATAAATCTGTAGTTATTATGTTTTCTGGATTTGTGTATTCTTTGATAGAGGCTGAAGACCAAAATGGTACTACTGGGTTGGCCAAAAGTATCATTTGGATTTTTCCTTAAGATGTTACATAAAGAAACTGAATGAAGCTTTTAGCCAACCAATATTTCCCCACATGATGTGTATCTATGATGGGGTCCAAGTTCATGGATACCTTGTTGTGGCTGACTGCCTTCAACACATGGGCTTTCCTGAAAATTTTAACCACCTTAGGAGGAAACAAAAAATTTAACCTTAGTCTAAGGTGTCATCTTCTTTCAGCATCATTTCTTTTAATGAACACTGTCAATATGCCAAAATCAGGTGCTTTTTCTCACCTAACATTTTGTTATGGTTATCCCCCTTGTCAAAAAAGAAAAAAAAATCTGCATCATCATTTTATTTAATATATTCCATAGTTTAGATATATCAGAATTTATTTAAATAAATTACTGCCAAACATTTAGATTTATTTCTTGGGTCTTCTAAATAATGCTAATTTTATATATCTATAAAATATGGCTTTTTGTGTTAGTTTGATTAATTAAGCTTAAATTCTGAAAGGGCCTATTATATTGGGTTTAAGAATTTTTTTAGATATTGTCAAATCACCTCCAGAATCTTATTTGGTAGTGTCTTACCTTTGCTGTTGGGTATACATTTTCCTGCACTTTTATTGACATTATTTGCAGTGTATCACTTTTGCCAGCCTGATACTATGAATAATATATGTTATTGCTTTAAATTTCATTCCTTGTTTCATAGTGAGGCTGAATATATTAGCATATTTTTATTGGCCATTTTATTATTTCTCTTGCAAATTGTCTTTCATCTGTTTTTAATTGGTTTATGCATCTTTTATCAATTACTACCAGCTGTAAACCCTTTGCTTTTCCATATGCCAATATGGCTCATGTCCCATAGTCTATATGTCAATGTCAAGTTTGTATCTTTCCTTTGTTTTTCAATTCTTACTGTAATTTTGACAAATTCATTTTTTGTTTATTGTTTATGAGTTATGATTTAGCCTTATGCTTTTAAGACCTTTCAAACCCCAAGGTTTTCCTCTAATTTAGATCTCAAATTAGTGTGTCAGCCAGAGTGACCTGTTACTGTTCTAGTTCTGTGCTTTTTCATGGTATTTTCTATGCCTGGCAAAAGCACTCCACCTCCACACATACAAATACATATACATCACTATAACCGCTACCAAGAATAAGCACCTGGTAAATATCAACCCTTTTGTCAAGACTTCGATCAAAGATGACCTTCTCTTTGAGCCTTTGCTAAGTCTGTTTTCTTCCTCCTCTCGGTAGAGTTGACTGTTCTTTTCTGCTTGTTCCCTCTACCACCCCCAAAGAAGCTATTAGAACACCTCCAACACTTCAAGCCTGTAAATTGATTACAGGCTTGCATGCTCCTACTGAACTGTAAATTTTTTGGACAAAATTTGTGTTATGTCCCTCTCCACCTACCTGCCCCGCTCCCCACCTCCCCCCCCACCCCCGCCGAATGTAGGATAGTTGCACAACAGATGTCTGTTGAGTACTTGCAGATGCACAATTGATGGATATAATTTGCCCAGGCTTAGAAGGCTGCTGAGAAGCCTAGCCTATTTCCAAGACTGTGTTCTTTAAAAAAATATTTTATTGAAGTATATTATTGTGTGAATTTTAGGTATACAGCACAGTGATTAGTTTTATATATAAGTGTGTGTTGCTCAGTCATATATGTATGTTACAGAAAGAAACCAAATGAACCTTTTGGCCAGCCAAGTGTTAGTTGCTCAGTCATGTCCGACTCTTTGAGACCCCATGGACTGTAGCCTGCCAGGCTCCTCTGTCCATGGAATTCTCCAGGCATTCTTGCTGGAGTGTTCTTATTGGAGTGAGTAGCCATTCCCTTCTTCAGAGGATCTTCTCAACCCAGGGATCGAACCCAGATCTCCTGCATTGCAGGCAGACTCTTTAGAATCTGAGCCACCAGGGAAGACCGCCCCCCTCCCCCCCCCCCCAACACACACACACACATATTTTTTTGGATTCTGTTTACTTTACAGGTTATTGCATAACAATGAGTATAGTTCTTTGCTGTGTAGTAGGTCCTTGTTGATTATTTTATACATAGTAGTGTGTGTATGTTAATCCCAGACTCCTAAGTTATCCCGCCCTCACCCCTTTCTCTTTTGGTAACCATAAGTTTGTTTTCCATGTCTGTGAGTCTCTTGTTTTGGAAATAAGATCATTTGTGTGTGTGTGTGTGTGTATGTGTGTGTGTGTACTGTATCCCATTGCTGCTGTTTTGCTTGAGGTTGCAAGGACCAGGAATGGTTATCTTCTGCACAGATACTCAATTCAGAAAATTCACATCCAAATCCTCTCTTTTTCTTACCTAGCTTTCAGCCAGCTGGAACTCTCATGTACTTGTGTAAAGATGCGATCTCTTTCTCCTTAAAGGGAAAAACTGGAATAGCCAAATAATACTTTTAGGTGGTTTTATGGAAGACTTGTCTATTTTGTTTAGACCCAAAAGTCCTCCCACTCCCAGTTCTCTTGTTTCTTACTGAAAATGCTACTTTTTTCCTTTTAACTAAATTGTGTTTTGCCCATTGTTTTTTCTGGTTGGTAAAATTTGTATTGCTAAAGTGGGATTAAGCTTAATGGTTATTGTTTTGTGGCTAGAATTGCATGGAATAAGCCACCTTCTTCCATAAAGTAAATGGATTGCATGGTTCAGTAACTAACACAAAACTCATTTAATGTGACAGGAGAGCATGGTTTTAAAAGTTAATATCCAGGTGATCATAAAGTCATTGACTTCTTTTGAATTGGAAGTGACCATAGAAATTACTGTCTCTTCATATCACCAGAGTCAACATTGTAGAAATGTGTTTATTTAGCTTTTGACTAAATTGCTTCCACTTGCATCTTCTCATATCACCACTAATTTTATATAGTTCTAATTATTGTAAGGTTTCTTCCTATAACAAGTTCTATTGCTCCTCTATCTCTCCACTGAATGCCTGTTTGTTGGGAACCTACTAACTTATGTACTCAGTTATATACTTGGGCCATTGCAGTATTCTTAACTGGCCTCTTTTTCTTACCCATTTCACTCTGTCCCACACCTTCTCCCAATCCATATCCATGTAGTTCTAATGAACTTGGGATTGCAGAACATAGGCTTACCTCTGCCTCTCTTCCTACCTGGTGAAAGGATACCTGCCGCTTCCTGGCAGTGTGACCTTGGACATTCACTGAACCTCTGTTGTTGTTAATCACTCGGTCATGTCTGATTCTTTGTGACTCAGTGGACAATAGCCCACCAGGCTCCTCTGTCCATGGAATTTTCCAGGCAAGAATCCTGGAGTGGGTAGCTATTCCCTCCTCCAGGGGAACCTTCCCTACCCAAGGATTGAACCCAGTTCTCCTGCACTGCAGGCAGATTCTTTACCATCTGAGCCACCAGGGAAGCCCTCTGTTACTCTTGATATTCCCAGCTATAAGGGATGATAGTGTGTCTCCCACCTCACTAAGTGGTTTTACAGGTTAAATGGTGTGCACAGCAGCCACTATAAGGACCTCACCAGAACGACCTTGCGATCAGTGGGACAGTGTCCCAGAGCTGTATGTCTGTCCCGTGGACCATTCGGGGGAAGGTCTAATCCCGTGTCAGCAAGCCTCCTGGATGGCCAAGCCCCCACTGGATTGTCTGAGTTCTCTCCCTCATCAACTCTCTCTTGGAGCAAAACACTTGCAGCCTGTCCTTTGCTCCTGTTCATGTGCTGGTTATTGAAACTCTTATCTGTTCTTATTTCTTGTCCCTGAGACAAGGTGCGTTTTGTTTGAGTTTCTCTTCTGTCCAGCTCCAGGAATGTGCCCTTCGTAGGGAAAACTCAGGATGTGCGTGATGTCATTTACTTAACACCCTGGCACCTTCCTTGGAGGCCAGTCAATCCTTTAAGCTGCTTTTGGTTCCCTGGGAGGGACACCATTGACCTTGGTGCTGACAGGAAGCCCCTGGACCCGGTTTCTGTCCAGACGAAAAGTGTTCTAAACATAAGCCGGTTAGATGAGACATGGTCAAAAAGCCATTTTGCGTTAGATGTAAGAATGGAAGAGGTCAAAGGAGAGACTGCTGCTGCCGCTGCTAAGTCGCTTCAGTCGTGTCCGACTCTGCGCGACCCCATAGACGGCAGCCCACCAGGCTCCCCCGTCCCTGGGATTCTCCAGGCAAGAACACTGGAGTGGGTTGCCATTTCCTTCTGCAATGCGTGAAAGTGAAAAGTAAAAGTGAAGTCGCTCAGTCATGTCCAACTCTTTGCGACCCCATGGACTGCAGCCTACCAGGCTCCTCCGTCCATGGGGTTTTCCAGGCAAGAGTACTGGAGTGGGGTGCCATCGCCTTCTCCGAAAGGAGAGACTAGGAAGCTGTTCTAGCCCATCCGCACCATCTGCGCCTGTGGTTATAGTTTTTAAATTATTAGACAAAAACACATTTTTCTGAGACAGAAAGCTGGCACTTTGAAAAATATTTATTTTCTTGTTTTTTGAGTCGTGCATGAGGCAGTGCTGGCCTGAGGAAATATGGGACTCTCTTCCTCCTGTCCCTTCTCAATTAATGGCAGGCCTTTCTTTGTTGTCTTCAGATTACAGGAAGGACCCAGAGGAAACAAGGTAAATCCACTGTTCGTGTTGACCACCTTGGGAGATAGGCCAGGTGCTGCCCTGTGACTTGGGTCCCATCAGGGAATACCTGTGGCGTTGGCATTCCTCCTTGACTGCAGGTTTCTGGGTAATGATGCAAATTCAGTTTCAAGTTGTATTATCCTTAATAACTGTGTAGAAAAACTCCCTTTCCTTTTTCACCCACTAACTGCACCAAACGCTGAAATTCCACTTACGGACGTGAATGTTTTTCCAACTGTGTGGACCTGAGTATACTTTGTGTTAAGTAGATAGATCTCGGTTATTCCTATTCTGTTTCTGGAGAGTAAAGGTACCTTTCTCCATCAGGGTTTTTCTCTATCAGCAATTTGCTCAAAGAACTGGGAGGATATTGGTGTTCCTATTTTTAGCTTTTATTTCAAGACCATAGGTAGGCATGGGGAGAAGATTTTTTTTGTTTTGTTTTTAAGTTGCTTATGGTACTTTCAAATTGTAGTCCTGGAGATGACTCTGGAGAGTGCCTTGGATAACAAGGAGATCAAACCAGTCAATCCTAAAGGAAATCAACCCTGAATATTCATTGGAAGGACTGATGCTGAAGCTTCAATTATTTATTACCTATGGTGTATATGTATGTATGTATATATATATATATATATATATATATATATATATATATATACACACACACACACCCACACACACATATATTTATTTTATAAGCTTTTTTTCTCATCTCTTCCTTCTACCTGCCACATTTTCTTACTATCTCACAGAGCAGTTGGCATGTGCTCACTAAATGCAAACTCATTTATATAATTATTAGGAAGGAAAACTGTCTTCATAGGAAAAAAATAAAAATGTATTTCAAACTAAGCAGGAACTGACTTCTGTCTTATCTAATGCTATTACATGAGATTTCATTTGCTCACACTGATTGCTGCATATCATTAAGCTTTGCCTGTCCTTTCCTAGTAGGATGTCCTGGGACACCGATAGGCTGGTAGAAATAAAAAATCATTGGTTGAAAAACATTTTCATCACCATCCCAGATGTCTGCCCCTTCCCTCCTCATAGAGTCCTATGACTCTGGTGTCTGCCAGGAAGCCTTCCTCATTCCACACTGGCCATATTGGGTGTCTTTAGAGCCCCGAACCTGAGAGCCATGTAGCAGAGGAGCTTTTTGCTTTTTAATTAATTTATTTTTGGCCGTGCTGGGTCTTTGGTTCTGTATGCGGGCTTTCTCTAGCTGCAGTGCGCGGGTTTCTCTTGTGAAGCACAGGCTCTAGGGCACTCAGGCCTCAGCAGCACGTGGTTTCAGTGGTCGCAGCTCCCAGGGTCTAGAGCACAGGCTCAGCAGTGTGCTGCACAAGCTTAGTTGCTCCTTGGCACGTGGGATCTTCCCAGACCAGGGATCGAAGCCGTGCGTCCTGCGTTGGCAGACGGATTCTTTACCACTGGACCACCAGGGAAGCCCCCAGCAGAGGAGTTTTGACTGGAGCTGGGATGCTTAGAGGTTGATGACCAGATTGGTTGGGAAGATGTAGCCTGAACCGAGCAAGTGGAAAAAGGTGCTGCAGAAGAGAACTGAGAGAAGAAAGGAATGTGAGATTCAGTTCTCTGTAATATTGTTGGACTTAATATATATGTATGCACACACAAAAAAACGTAATATATACATACACACAGAATTTTCTTTTTTTAAATTTTTTTAACACCAAAAACATTTTGTATTGGGGTAAAGCTGTTTAACAGTGTTGTGATAGTTTCAGGTGACCAGTGAAGGGACTCAGCCATCCATATATGTGTATCCATTCTCCCCAAAGCCCCCTCCTACCCAGGCCACCACGTAACACTGAGCAGCGTTCCCGGAGCTGTAAGGTAGGTCTTGGTTGGTGATCCATTACATGCAACATTTTCTCTGAGAATATCAAATTGACCCTACAAATCAGCCATGGACTCTCAACTAGAGTTTGGCAAAAAAGGAGGAAAGAAAGGACGGAGAGAGTGAGGGAAGAAGGAAGGCAGGCTGGCTATGTCCATTCCAGGAGATCACCTCAGCCTTTCTTCTCATTTTTTTCCCTTTAATGTTCATGAACATGAGAACAAGTTTCCTCATTTTAAAATGTAACAAAACATCGATTTGCATAATTGAAACATTTCTGAAAGTGTAATTTAGAATTTGGCAGGACGTAGACTTCACGGGGTGGGGGGGGGGGCGTGAAACTTTATCGTTGGAATTTTTATATCTTAAAGACCGCATGGTGAAGTATTGCCTGTCATTTCAAAAACTGTTTTCTTAAGGAGAATTTTTAGCTAAAGACATTGCTTTTTTTTTTTCTCTTTTTTTAAAGACATGGGTAGTATTAAACATCATTATTTTATTACTGAATTTGAAAGAGAAAATAAATAATTAAAACTGCTATTATCATAGTCAAATTATATTTTCTGAAGTTTAAAAATTCAACCTGTATGTTCTCGGTATATTCTAGTTGATCATAAGTGGGTGGCGTTTTTGGCAGAACTTCACTACTTCGTTTATAGGTAAACATCACATTCTGTTAATCTCCACCAGTGACTAACTCTTCACATATGACAATGGAGACTTCTAAACAGCCATAGGGCTTGTATTATAAATTATAAGGTAAATTAAGTTATTTTGAAATTTGCTGATGTTTCCAAAGCAGGACTGCTAATGCCTCATGTCAGTTTGTTTAGAAAATAAGCCTTCAGTTTGCACTATTATTTTGAAAAAAGAAAAATGGTAAGGATACTTTTTAATCTGATATTAGCCGGAGCTAGAGTTCTACCCTGATAGATTGATTCATTATCTTTTGTAGCATGATACTAAGTAAGGATTCCAAAATATGCAATATTGTTGGAGATAAAATATCTATAAATCTGTATGTATTCTGCATGTTTGGAGAAGGAAATGGCAACCCACTCCAGTGTTCTTGCCTGAAGAATCCCAGGAACGGGGGAGCCTGGTGGGCTGCCATCTATGGGGTTGCATAGAGTCGAACATGACTGAAGTGACTTAGCAGCAGCAGCTGTCCAACTCTTTGCCACCACATGGACTGTAGCCCACCAGGCTCCTCTGTCCGTGGAACTTCCCTGGCAAGAATACTGGAGTGGGGTGCCATTCCCTTCTCCAAGGGAGCTTCCTGACTCAGGGATCGAACTCACGTCTCCTGCATCTCCTGCATTGGCAGGTGGATTCTTTACCTCTGATCTACCTGGGAAGTATAAATCTGTATAGTCTCCATCAAAGCTGGCTTGTAAGCATTCTCAATGATTACTTTGGGAGAGAAACAGAAATTTTGGTGGGAGTTGTGGGGAGAACAGTGGGCCAGACCCCATATTTGCTGGCTACAGGCTTCATTATGGCCATCTACAGGTCTTTTGACTTTCTCTAATGTTGCCTGTGGAATTTTCCCCATGGTTTGCCTATGGAAAACCTCTTTGAAACTGAAATACTGACTAGAAAATGTGAGTAGGAGTAAAGTGAAAACAGTATAATTTACAGCATAAAAAGGTCCCACCTAAAAGGGATGCAAAATGGCAACACTGAATAGGAACTTCAGGTATTTGGGCATAAATCTTCCCTATGCTGTGTGCTAAGCTGCGTCAGTTGTCTGACTCTTTGTGATGCTGTGGTCTATAGTCCGCCAGGCTCTTCTGTCCATGGAATTCTCTAGGCAAGAATACTGGAGTGGGTTGCCATGTGCTCTTCCACGGGATGTTCCCGACCCAAGGATCGAACCCAAGTCTCTCATGTCTCCTGCACTGACAGGTTCTTTACCACTAGCATTATCTGGGAAGCTCAGATCTTCCCTAGGCAAGTAGATAACTGAAAATAATCATAATTATTTTATTTGTTTTAGATAGATTTTTCCTTTTACAAAGCAACTTAAAAAAAAAACCTATTTAGTGCTTTTTAGTAATAATAACAAAGCCATACTCTATAGTGGTAAAGTCTTAAAGTCAGAAAACATGGCTTTGCAATCTGATATTCATGGGCCAGGTGACTTTGGAAATGTAATTTTGATCCATCCACATCTTTCTTTCCTATAAAATAGAATTAGCCATGCTTGCCCTGCCTGCCTCACCGAGTTTTCTTGAAAAGCAGATCAGGTAATAAATATCGTTATTTTGTTTTTGTTTTATATTGGTATAAATTTTATATAGTTGACATAGAACATTAAATTAGCTTCAGGTGTATAGCATAATGATTCAATATTTGTCTTTACTGCAAAATGATCACCATAATAAGCTTGGTTATCCATCATCACGTTATTTGCTATTTTGAAACAGCAGCTTTAAATGAAAGCATGGGATTATTATGTTTTAGTTCCTAACATTCATAATGTAAATGGAAGGGTCTGTTTCTGATTAACCTACTTCATTCATCAATATAAAATTAATTTCCTCACATTTAGTGGATTTAATAAAACATTTTAATAATATAGTTATGAGTTTAGTTTTGACCCCTCATATATCTTAATGTCCTGAAGGAATTATAAACTTAATATTTGTTTTCATAGTTGGGTAATACAAAGTTATTGATTGCTGTTTAGGTACTTACTGGCCATTGAGTAGCTGATCTCAGCAATTGTTCTGTGTTAGTCTCTCAGTTGAGTCTGACTCTTTGTGACCCCTTGGGCAGTAGCCCACCAGGCTCCTCTGTCCATGAGATTTCCCAGGCAAGAATACTGGAGTGGGTAACCATTCCCTTCTCCAGGGGATCTTCCTGACCCAGGGATTGAACCCCGGTCTCTTGCATTGCAGGCAGATTCTTTACCTTCTGAGCCACCAGTGGCTACCTGGCATAATAAATCTTCCTGCCCTGGAAAACTACAATCAGTTGTCCCCTCTGTTGGGCTAAGTCCTGTCTTTTAGGGACCCTTGGATGCATTATTTTGTCTGTGCTTCTGTGATATTTAAGTCACACTTGTTAAAATACAGATTCCTGGCCATTTGCCTATGTGACCTTGGGATTGCACTTGTCTAATAAGATCACCAGGTGATATGGTATATACTGATGATGTATACTAATGATTCCACATTACTATTTCTTGGCTGCTAAATTCTTAGTGTCTGACAAATAAGTGAGGATAATGAATTCTTCTATATTTTATATAAGGAAAACTCAAGGGAGTTGGACAGCAAGGAGATCAAGCCAGTCAATCCTAAAGGAAATCAATCCTGAATATTCATTGGAAGGACTGATGCTGAAGCTCCAATACTTTGGTCACCTGATGCCAACTCATTGGAAAAGACCTCGATGATGGGAAAGATTGAGAGCAGGAAGAGAATGAGGCAACAGAGGATGAGATGGTTGGATGGCATAACTGATTCAATGGACGTGAGTTCGAGCAAACTCTGGAGACAGTGAAGGGCAGGGAAGCCTGGTGTGCTGCAGTCCATGGGTTTGGAAAGAGTCAGACATAACTTAGCGATTGAACAGCAAGAGGGGGGGAAACCTTTATCATGCCTAAGATAATGAGACACACTTTCATTTTAGATTTTTTTTTTGCCAACAGCTGTGACTAGCTTTTTGTTGTTGTTGTTCTGTCTGATAGGCAGCATTGTTTTTGTGAAAAAAATTAATAAAACCTGGAGATGCAAAGATGAGTTTTAAAGATTTCAACTTCTTTCCCACCTTTCTTCCAACCAAGGCCTGTGAATGTCAGCTAAGAAATTTTAGTATCTGAGTGGCACAAGAGTGTTGTGTGGCCAACCGTAATGGACATTGGTTGGGCTCAACCTCCAGCTGAAAGAAATGGTTGAAATTTTTCATCTGACCATTGACCATTTGGGAGTGCTTTCACTGACATTAGTGACACTGTGTAACTTGATTTCCTGCTTTTTACATGATTTATCCAACCTGTTAGTCTAGTGATCCTGATAATGTCTAGACTTCAGAGGAATTTGGAAGATTTGCCTTTTTTTTTTTTTTAGCTATCCAAAAGAAGAGTTAATGTATGATAGAATATTGGGGGAAAAGGACATCTATTGTTCTCAGAAATGACAAACTTTGGTAGGTACATGAGATCAAGGAAAGAAAATCTTCAAACCTTTGAAGCCAGAGTAGATTGTTCTACAGCTATGTTCTTAATGTGTTTTCCAGCAGGATCAGGACACAGGGAGCTTGTCAAAAATGCAGATTTTCAGGCCCTACCCCAGATGGACTGAATCAGAAACCCAGACGCACGTGGGTGCAGCAGTTTGTGCATTAACAGGCCCTCCAGATGGTTCGTATGGGTGCTAGAGATTGAGAACCACTGCTCTGAAGCATCGTTTGTGAGCCCCATCATGCAGGCCAAGTACGCATTCTTTCAACATTCCTAATGTAAAACCTGATGGTTTATTTCCATTGATCTAGATCAGTGCTTCTGGCCCAGCCTTTTTCAGTAGCTGCCATTCACCACCAGCAGATGCTGAAGCAGCAGGCTAGACAACTCTGCCTGTCCTTTCTCTGTTCAGAACAACAGCAAGAGAACTGTCCTTTATGATATATGTAGGGAAACTGGAATATTTTTACAGAATAATCCTGGTCAGCTTGTCTCTAGCTAAAATTCACCAGATCAACTACCTCTTAATATCTGTTAGAATCTTTAGTGGTTTCCTTAGAACTAGGTAAGTGGTTCAGACGGTAAAGAATCTGCCTGCAATGCAGGAGACCTGGATTCGATCCCTAAGTTGGGAAGATCTCCTGGAAAAGGGAATGGGTTCTTGCCCTAGTATTCTTGCCTGGACAGATGAGCCTGGTAGGTTATAGTCCATGGGGTTGCAAAGAGTCGGACACCAGTGAGCAATTAACTTTCTCCTTTCTGTTCCTAATTGCCATACCTGCCCTGTTCGTAGCTGCCTATGTATATGGGACAGATCCTGGATTTGCTGGCATTCCAGGGCCTTCTGTAGACAGGGCTGACTTTGACAGTAATATTCTCAGAGCCATTCGGAGACTTGACTTAGAGCTTTTAGCTCACATCAAATTGCTACTTAGAATGGGTAATAACTAGGCTGTACTTACATACACAATTATGCACAGGAGAACAGACAGGTTTTGGGAAATCCAGGATGCTTACAGAATAGGAGCTGTGGCTCCACACACCTTCAAGGTTTCTTTCCTTTTTGTTTTTAATTCCTCCAATAGCTGACTATCTCTATGCTGACCTGCTTCTCCACCTGTCTCTCTTAACAGACCCCCTACACCTGTAATTTGAAAAAGTTAAGCATCTCAGACTTTGGAGCTAATTATGCTGCCAGAGTGTTGGCTTTACTTCCAACAGCCTCAACAAAGGATTTCAAGATGAGGAAAAATCTTCCCTAAACATCCTAGCATTTAGGGGAGGAAAAAAAAGACCCTCAAAACACTTAGCATCATTTCCCATGTTTACATTTTTGTTCCTCTACTCCATAGGTGTTTCAGCTTGGCTCAATAGTTTTCTGACCCTTAGTTTCATCACTTTAAAGTGGGATCATAATACCTATTTTATGGGGTTATTTTATGTGCTAGATGTAATTAAACAAGAGAATGTACATAAGTCAATGTTTAAAAGATGGTAACTATCTTTTGTTATTCATTTTTTTTTTCAGACTTCATGTTGGGAGTAGAACATTTATTTGCAATGTAGAAATGCTCAGAAAGTGGTTTTTAAAAATAGAAATATATCCTTTTAACAGTTTGACATTGAAGTGAATTATCAAAAAGATGTTTTGAAATCATCTCCCCTAAAGGTCTTTAAAATAGGTCACATTGGAGGCGGAAGAGGTCTGCTTGTCTTAGATGACTCAACTCTAAGAATTCTTCCCCATTTTGAAATTTAGTGACTTTATCCCTGGCCTGATGGGCACATAGAAAATTGATTTAAGTGACACAGATGAAAGCAAAGAGATAACAGTTGTTCTCCATTGACTGATTTCTAAGTGTTTGTGAAGAGGTTTCTGTAGTTTTCTTTTAGGAGCAGCAGTAATGCTTTTAACTTTCACTCCCATCATCATCTTCCATCAGTTTCAAAACATTTTCTGTAGTAGCTGTTAAGTTAATAGACATTGCAGCCTGCTAGACTTCGAGTTGGTAAACAGTTTGTCCAGAAGAGAGGGGTCCAGGCCTGTGTAATTTCAAGTTAGTATATCCACTAAATGCACATGCAGTTTCCACTTTCACTGTGTTTGACTTCAACTTGTAAGGTAATTGGGAAAATTGAAAAGTCATATTCCTAGTAATGAAAAAAGTCACTTTATTAAAATATTTTTTCCCCTTTATTCCTGCAGAAAAGCAAAGGGAACTGTGATAATAATATATATTTGGAATTGGACTCCTTTATGATACTGAACTCCCCAAATCCTAAGAATTTCCTAAATGCAGAGAGCAACAAGGATGCCCTTTGTTAGGTTAATGAGGTGACTTTTGGAAAGCACCTGGGGATGGAGGCAGGTTGCCAGGGGGGCCAACCACGTGACTAGAGGGTGGGAACTTCTAGTCCCACCCCCTGACTTCCTGGGAGAAGAGAGGGGCTGGAGATTGAGTTCAATTGCCAGTGGCCAATGCTATGTCAATCATTCCTACCTAAGGAAGCCTCCATAAAAACCCACTTGGGCAGTCTCCAGAGAACTTCCGGGATGGTGAGCACGGGGAGGTGCTAGAAGAGTCATGCTGTCAGAGAGAGAGGGAAGCTTCTTGTCTTTTCCCTGTGTGCCTGGCCTTGAGCATCTCTCTTACCTGGCTGTTCCTGAGTTATAGCCATTGTAAGAAACAGGCCAGCAGGTAAGTAAAATATTTATCTGAGTTCTGTGAGGTGCTCCAGCAAAATAATTGAACTCGAGGAAGGGGTCTGGGGAACCTCTGTTTAAGAGCTCATTGGCTGGAAACACAGGTGTGCTCACTTGCTCAGTCATGTCTGACTCTCCCGTGACCCCATGGACTGCAGTCCAGCAGGCTCCTCTGTCCACACAATTTTCCCGGTAAGAAAACTAGAGTGGGTAGCCATTTCCTACTCCAGGAGATCGTCCTAACCCAGAATTGAACCCCTGTTCTCCCCTGTGTCCTGAATTGGTAGGTAGATTCTTTACCTACCTTCCCATATGTGGGAAGCCACGCATGGCGTGGACCCCTCCATATAATGCCACATTAGTGAGATGTTGTTGTTCCCATGTATAATGATCATACAGAGGCCTTTTCAAATTTAAATCATGATGTAATTAAAGACATATACTAAGCCAGAGTGATATTTTCAATTGATAGTGTTTATGTGGTAGTGAAATGTTTATTGATTAAGAGGGAATCCATTGAGCTAGGAAAACATTCTCCAAACCATTGGTGAATGACAAATCTAAGAATTACCATTTGAGGGTGTATACCGAACTGTCTTCTGCACTAGGGTTCTCAGAGAAGAGAGGAGGTGACAGGTTGCCTTGGGAGGGTCATGACTTAATTAGAAGCATAGGTGACAACTTGGAATTGTTTGAAGCAGGGTGGTGGTGGGGGGGTCTTGTGAGTTTGAACCTCTAACTGGTGGCACCTGACACTCATTTCAGGTGGGGTGTTAGAATTGAGTTGATTGTAGGACAACCAGCTGGTATTGGCCAATTGCCTGGTGTGGGGAAAATCCTACATACACATTGGAATTAAATGCAGAATCTTAGGGACAAATCAAAATGTGCAGGAATTCATGTTGAATGTTGCCTATTGTTGAAAAACAACAAAATTCAACTGAATTTCAAAGATCTTGCAGACTTTATCCAACAATTTATGAATGGAGAAGCATCCAATTTGGTAGGTAAAATGGAGCTCCAAGGAGCTGTTCAGTGTGGAAGACTCAATAGGCCAAAGGGAGCAGGACTGAGGAAGTTATCCTGGGCGGAACGTGGGTTAGTTATTGTATCTCTCCTTTGGAAGGAGGCAGGGGTCTATCAGGATGATTTCCTAACAAGTGCTTATCAGGCTGTTGTCGATGGACTGCTTAAAGATTCCATTTCTGGGAGAGCCAGGGACCATAATTAAGTCTCAGCTTGGTGACGTGGGACTTAGCATAAATGACTGCATTTTAGGCCTGAAAATTGGAAGTGTTAGTTGCTCAGTCGTGTCTGACTCTGTGACCCCATGGACTGTAGCCCGCCAGGCTCCTCTGTTCATGGGATTCTCCGGGCAAATATACTGGAGTGGGTTGCCATGCTCTCCTCCAGGGGATCTTCCTGACCCAGGGATTGAACTCAGGTCTCCTGCATTTCAGGCAGATTCTTTAACTATTGTCTTGCTTTTAATACTTAAAATGTTAAACATAGGTTTAAAATGTTTAAAATGCTTAAACATAGGCGGTTCTTTTTGTTAGTGTTTGTTTCACATGAATGTGCCTTATCTCCCAGGATGATTTTATATGTCCTGTGGTTCTGAACACATAGTAAAGAGCTTGGAAATACTCACTGAATTTAAATTAGTACTAGGTATACACTGACATTTCTAAAAAATGTATGTGGCAGAAATCACATATACCTGAATACATATACCATTAACTGATATGGGCCATATGCCCCATTCTCTGTTTAGCATTAATGCTTTAGGAAGTCACTAAATCTTAAAAATAAAAAAATAAATTAGAGTAACGTATTGATGACTGATCTGTAAAACAGCTTTATTCACTCATAAACTCTGCTTAATAGCCAGATAAATAGTCCTGAGCAAAAGAGTAGGATTAAGAACTCTACTTAGAGCTGGTTAATTTAAATTTTAAATATCACCAGTTCCTAAGATGTGTTAAGACTGAGCTTCAAAAGGTTCAGCCTCATGTGTCTTAACGTTTTATTAACTAGAAATGTAATGATGAAATTGACCAATTTTGGCGCTATTAATTCCAGATTTGTGGTGGTTTCGCTGCACTAAAAATTGTAGGATTTCTTTGCTATTTATGAAAAAAGGACTTGTTACGCCTGTTAGTGTAATTAAGAACAATGAATATATTTGAGGAAAAACATACTTGGACTTTAAAATATTTCCTTAAAATATATAGAAGGATGCTGATAATTTCAACTGGATGTTATCCAAAGAAGATGAACATGTTTTCCAGGAAGTATTTTGATGTAAATAAAGGGTGGCTTCTAAGAACTTATTAAATAATCAAATTTGAAATTGTCATATAACATCAAGTGGCCTTTCTTAAGGCCACTGCTAGCTCTAACTTTGACATCAATTACAGTTCACCAAAATCAGCCTTGTGGTGCCAAACTAAGGAAAGATGGCCTTTTAATGACTGAGTCATGGTTATTAAGAAAACTACTACTCATAATAAAGATCACAAGGACTTGTTACACTTGTTATCTCCTAGGTATTGTTCTAAGCACATTAAGGGATTTATTGTCTTCTGGAAATTACCCTATGGCAAATGCTTTACCATACCCATTTCATAGGTAACAAGTGGCACAGAGGCTCGGAGAATTTCAGTGACCTGACTGGGTAATGTGGCGCATTAGGAGCCCTGGACTCAGACCGCAGGTGTGTCTGGCTCCAGAGCCCGTGGTGGTCCTGTTTGGTCTAACATAACCCAGCGCCTTTCCCTCTTGTTTTCAGTTCTTCCCTTACTGTGAGGTGTCACAGGTGATACTCCAGATAGCTTTGAGAACAGCCAGTACAAGTTATGCAGCACAGGTTTCAGAAATACTGAGCAAAACCCAGCGAGGACCCCTTAATTCAGTGAACCTCCAGCCCTGCCCTCCAGGCCATGGGCCGCTTTCACCTATCTAGAAGGTACTCCTCCTCCTCCTCCTGACTCATGTCGCAAGGAAGATGTCATTTTCTCTCTAGTTCCTGTTTTTTGACTACTCAGCTTTAGTGTGAGTTCCTCCCTTCCCAAACGAACCAGCCAGATCGGTCTTGAAAGGGAAGGGCATTGGGCTTTCTCTTGAGGATATCCAATACCAGTGCTCCTGTCCACAGGGTTTGCTGTACAGAAAACTCTCGGTCTTTTATTCCTGGTAAGGGCTCTTGCTGGGCTTCCTCGTTGACTCAGCAGGTAAAGAATCCACCCGCAATGCAGGAGACCTGAGTTTGATCCCTGGGTCAGGAAGATCCCCTCGAGGAAGAAATGGCAACCCACTCCAGTGTTCTTGCCTGAAAAAAATCCCATGGACAGTGGATCCTGGTGGGCTACAGTCCATGGGGTCACAAAGGGTCGAACACGACAGCATGCATGCTTGCAAGGATCTTCTTTACTCTCTCTGGGGCCTCAGAGTAATAGGAGAACATCATTAACTGAGAATAACACAATCTCCTTATTTGACTTTGCTGCTTTGGAGAAATTCTTCGTCTTCACCATCATGAAGTTCACTTGCTCTACAGAGGGGTTCTGATCCCTGCCCTTGGGATGGTGATGATATTCCCTGCTGGGTTTCCTGGTGGTCTTAGCTTTGAATATAATGGACCATTCTTGGTATTTCTCTGTATCTTTGCAGAGCAGACTTTGGATGTAGAAGATTCCTCAGTTTGCTCTCTCCCTTTCTTTACTTGGTTTTCTAGGACTTGGAATCAAGTGTTACCTTTTTATTTCTTCTTACTGAGTAATAGAAGCAAAAATCAACCCTATGGACTATAAATAGCCCACCAGGCTCCTCTGTCCATGGGATTTTTAAAGCAAGAATACTGGAGTGAATTGTCATTTCCTTTTCCAGGGGATCTTCCTGACCCTGGGATTGAACCTGGGTCTCCTGCATCCCCTGCATCGCAGGCAGGTTCTTTACCTGCTGTGCCATTTGGGAAGCCCAAAAATCACCTAGAAGAGACTAGTTCAGCATTGTTTGCATATTTATTTACAGGCAGTTCTTCAAGCTCGCTGCTTGCCTGAAACTCCTGGGGTGGAAACTTCCACTCGTGTATCTCAGTTAAGCTCAGGGTGGCTTCTCCATATGATACTGTCGCATGATGTGCGTTTCTTGGGTCAGAGAGATCCTGAATTGCCCTCAGTGAAAGTGTTGATCGCTCAGTCGTGTCTGACTCTTCTGTGACCCCAAGAACTTGAGCCTGCCAGGCTCCTCTGTCCATGGGATTCTCCAGGCAAGAATACTAGGGTGGGTTGCCATTTCCTCCTCCAGGGGATCTTCCCAACCCAGGGATCTAACCCAAGTCTCCTGCATTACAGGCAGATTCTTTACCATCTGAGTCACCAGGGAAGCCTGAATTGCCCTGAGAGCCTGTCACTTTTCCAGTGGTGTGGGGGTCAGAGAGCATGCAATCGTGAATCTGTCTTTACCCCAGAGTTTAGAAACATTACCTAAATTGCAGCTCACACATTCAGTGTTAGCAGGGCAATTGACTCAAGTGTTTTTGTCTTCCTTTCTGGTGATATGAAGACACTGTACACGGTGCTTTCTTGCCTGTAAATTAGCAGTTTTTAAATTCAGTGTGTATTGACTTCAGTTTGTTATAAACGCTTCTAGTATTCACATCACTAGGTTGTAAAAAATGCTGTTTGGTCCTCAGAATACACACTGTATCTATCTGCATTTACCACTGTGTCTGTCTGATTGACCTTTTCATCTTTTCTGCATCTGTTTCCATCCCTACTCTTAATGGCAGACATTTATAGAGACCCTGCCGTATGCCCAGTAGATTTTTTAGGTTAAGAAGTCATCAATATCTGGCTGGAAGTGATACACACTGAGTTCTCTCACTGAGATAGATATTGCTGTTTAAAAATAATGATTTTTAAGCTGAAACCAAAATCTTTATTTTAAACTTGCAGCTTGATTCCGAATGAGTTGGTCTCAATTTCTTTGAAGCCAAGAGGCTGCAATACTTACTGCCCTAATTTTTTTTTAGGGATACTAACAGCAATATAAAAAGAGAAAAAAGATTACATAGAAGTAAGTACTCACTTGGAATTTTGTCTTTGTATTCTATGTGCTGATAGGGGAAAATGTGAGCTCAGATACGGAATGCCAAATGCAATATGCCGTCTCTTTTACAAGTATTTTGCGTTGGAACGTTAAATTTTACATAGTTCAAATGGAAGACTGAAAATCAGAGTGGAAATTTAACATTGACACTTCTTGGTAAATAAATAGAACTCTTCCTTCTTCCATTTGATGCTGTTTAATAGTATTCCTTGACTATTTTGAGGAAGATTTAATTTCTGAGTAATGACTTATTTCAGCATGCGTGTGTGCCTACTCATTTGCTTCAGTCGTGTCTGACTCTTTGCCACTATCTGTGGACTGTAGCCCGCCAGGCTCCTCTGTCCATGGGTTCTCCAGGCAGGAATCCTAGAGTGGATTGCCATGCCCTTCCTCCATGGTTATTTCAGCATAGCTGGGCCTAATGAAGATATTCTCCATGTGTGTCTCATGTTCATTTCCTGGAACCAAACGCTCTTTATCCTCAGCACATGAAGACTGAAACCCACATAAAGCAATTTCTGAAATCCTTGAAGAGGAAAGACATCTTAAAATGTCACTATTGACATCAGAGAACCTTGCTAATTTCTAAGATCATCAAAATCTTGATTTCTAAAAATATATTTGTTCCCACCTGCTGAAAATCATCTGACTCAGAGGAATTTGTATTTCAAAGGAATATTTTAACAATAAAGCTGAAATTTTTCATTTAAGAGCTGCATTTTTATGAATAATTAAGCTCCTTCTTTCAAAAAGCAGTGCCCAGCCTGGTGCTCTGTGATGACCTAGAGGGGTAGGACTGGGGAGGTCGGACGGAGGCTCAGGGGGGCTGGGTATATGTACACACACGCCTGACTCACATTGTGTACAATCTGGCACAAGATTGTGAAGCAATTGTCCTTCAATTTAAAAATTAGAAAACATTTAAAGCCACAGATGTAAGAGCTTTCCTACGGGGGGAGTTTTTCTCTTCAGTTCTTCTCCAAGAGAATCTTTCCATTTACACATGCATTTTTCTGTGCTGTTGCTTGATTGCTTAGATGTTGTCTTATTTAGATGGAAGGCTGCTGCTGCTAAATCGCTTCAGTCTTGTCCGACTCTGTGTGACCCCATAGATGGCAGCCCACCAGGCTCCCCCGACCCTGGGATTCTCCAGGCAAGAACACTGGAGTGGGTTGCCATTGCCTTCTCTGAGATGGAAGTCAGTTCTTTCCAAAATGCCAGTGAAATAATGAGTGAAGAAAAAGGAAATGTTTAAATTCTTATCTCACACCTTCAATAGCTCATTGTTTCCTCTTCATTAAGAACAGTAGACATCTGATGATGCTTACTAAAATTTCAATAGTTTATGCCAACAGCAAAATCCATGATATCTAGTAAAAGGATACCTTTTGAGGTTCACAGGACCCTTTGTAGGCCTTATGGTGGCTTCTTTTTACCGATTTTTTTTTTTTTTTTACATATGTAGAAGCTATCTTGTCTTATTACCATATTCAGCCACATAGCTATTTTTGTATTCATTTATTCAATAAACACTTATTGCATGCCTTCTATGTATTATTGGTTTAGGGCTTGGAGATTTAAGAGAGAGTGAAACATCGTGTTTACCCTTAGTTGATAAGTTAGCGAGAGAGACACAGAAACAGACCCACACAGGCAAATATGTAATTACAGTGTCACGAAGTAAACAGACTGTGAATTCAGATAAAGAATGAGTCGGGGCGAGGTTTAAATAGGTTGGCCTAGGAAGACCTTGAAGGAAATCCCATTTGAGATGGGAGTCTAGATGTTGAGAGTCAACCACATGTATAATTGGAGGCAGTGTGCATTTCAGGTATGTGCAAATATGTGCAAAAGTCTTTGGGTGGAAAAGAAATCAGCATATTCAGGAAATGGGAGGGAAGACTCCTGTGGTTGAAGCAGAGAAAGATGTGGGATAAGGTAAAAGTCTATAATTCTTCAAGAGAATCTTTCCATTTACAAAACTGCATTTTCATGGGCTGTTGCTTAATTGTTGAGATGTTGTCTTATGTAGATTAAAGCAAGTTCTTGTTGAAATGCCAGTGAAGTAGGGAATAAAGAAAAAGGAAATTTTTGAATTATTTCACACCTTCAATAGTTCCTTGTTTCCTCCTGATTAACAGTAGACAGTGATCTCTACAGAGGCAAATAAATAGGAGTCTAGGCATATTTTCCAAGGTCACAGGAAGAAATTAGGATTTTAAATACAGAAGGAAATCACCAGAATTGATCAAGCATGTGATTGACAAAACCTAATTGCTGCCTTAAGATTTTTTTCTGCTAGCTTTTAGAAACTCCACTGATAGGAGTTAGATTTGGCAGTCATCTTGGAGTCTAAGTAGTAAGAGGTGATGAATATCTGGTTCAAGATGGTAGCAGAGGAAAAAGTAAAACCATGCCTTCATGTTTAGAGCTTGAGTAGGCATGCCTTGCTGATGGATTAGGGAGGGGGGATGAGGGCGGATGAGGAGGAAACAAGGGCAACTTTTATGTTTCTAGTCTCACGGGTCACCGCCAGTACTTCATCCTGAGAAGGAGAAATTTGGAGCTAAAAGCAGGGAAGTCAGGATTCCAATGTTTTATCTGGGTCAGTCTAAATTTGAAATGACCTTGAAATACCAATGTTAAGATGCCAGATAGGCGCTTGAAATACAAGACTGAACCTCAGCCTTGAGACCTGTTCTGGGGGGAGGGAATATAAGTGTGGGAGTCCTAAAACATAAAGATGATATTTATCCATGCTGCTGCTGCTGCTGCTGCTAAGTTGCTTCAGTTGTGTCCGACTCTGTGCGACCCCATGTATTGCGGCATGCCAGGCTTCCCTGTCCTTCACAGTTGAGGCAATAAATAATGTTGCTTATGATTGATGTGCTTGTTGGACAGCTTACAGTCCTGCACCAAGCTACTTTCTCTTGGGATGTGTGCGGAATAGTGGGGCTGGCCCAATGGTGAGCACTCCAGGTACAGGTCAGAGAAAAAAGAAGACATGGGGGAACCATAAAAGAGGTCTAAGAGAAGAAGGGCTCAAAGGGAACAAATGCACCCACACATGCATGTTTAGGGCAGTGTTAGTCATAATTGCCAAAACTTGGAAGTAACCAAGGGCTCCTTTAGTAGGTGAATGGATAAATAAACTGTGGTACATTCAGATTATGGAATATTATTCTGTGCTGAGAAAAAGCCATCAAACCATATGCGTATTACTCTATAAAAGCTATTTTGAAAAGGAATCTACTGTATGATTCCAATCACACAACATTCTGGAAAAGGCATAACCGTGGAGACAGAAGATGAATGGTTACCAGGTATTTAGGAGGGTGGGAGAGATGAGATGAATAGGTGGAACACAGGATTTTTAGGACAATGAAGTATTATTAATAGATATGATGCAGTATGATATACAGTTCAGGAGTGTTCAGTACTTTCAAATTTGTACACTCAATCCCCAAGAATTTTTCATCTTGCAAAACTGAAATTTGGTCCCTGTTGTTCAGTTGCTAAAATTGTGTCTGACTCTTCGCCACTCCATGGACTGCAGCACACCAGGCTTCCCTGTTCTTCACTATCTCCTGGAGTTTTCTCAAACTCATGTCCATTGAGTCAATGATTCCATCCAGCCATCTCATCCTCTGCCGTCCTCCTCTCCTCCTGGCCTCAATCTTTCCAAGCATCAGGGTCTTTTCCAGTAAGTCAGTTCTTCACATCAGGTGGCCAAAGTATTGGAGCTTCAGTTTCAGCAGCAGTCCATCCAATGAATATTCAGGGTTGATTTCCTTGAGGATTGACTGGTTTGATCCCTCCTTGTCCAAGGGACTCTCAAGAGTCTTCTCCAGCAACAGTACAAAAACATCAATTCTTTAGCACTCAGCCTTCTTTATGGTCCAGCTTTCACATCATACATGACTACTGGAACAACAAATCTGCATTTCCCTGTCTCCTTAGCCATTGGTAACCACCGCTCTGTGCTGTGTCTGTGAATTTGATCACACCTGTATCAGGGGAATCACACAATATTTGGCCTTTTGTGACTGGCTTATCTCACTTAGTATAATGTTTTCTAGGCGCATCCATATTGTAGTATGTATAAGAATTGTTAAGGCTAAATCATATCCATTGTGTGCTATACTGTGTTTTGTTTATCCATTCATCTCTTGGTAGACACATAGGTTTCTTCCACCATTTGACTACTGTGAATAATGCAGCTATGAATGTGGATGTACAAATAATCTCTTCAAGATGCAGCTTTCAATTTTTCTGGGTATATACCCCAGAGTGGAATTACTGTATATGGGCTTCTCAGGTGACGCTAGTGGTAAGGAACCCACCTGCAATGCAGGAGACATAAGACATATGAGTTTGATCCCTTGGTCAGGAAGATCCCCTGGAGGGGGAAATGGCAACCCGCTCCAGTATTCTTGCCTGGAGAATCCCATGGACAGAGGAGCCTGGTGGGCTACAGTCCATAGGGTCACAAAGAGTCAGACACAACTGAGGTGACTTAGCACATACACATAGCACACATGATAATCTTTAATTTTTTGAAGAGCTGCAATACTGTTTGTCGTATTGACTGCACATTCCTACCAACAGTGCATAAGGGTGATAATTTCTCTACTTCCTTGCCAATGCTTATTTTTAATAAACATTTTAAATAGTAAATATCATGATGGGGTGAGGTGAAATCTCATAGAGATACATTTTTGAGGTAGTTTTGATATATGAAGTAATTTTCATTTTTTTTATTGAACTATAGTTGACTTATAATGTTTCAGATGTATGGTGAAGTGATTCAACTATATATATATAAGTATATACATATTTTTTTATGTTCTCTTCCCTTATCAGTCATCCCTGTGCTATACAGTAGGCCCGTGTAGGTTATCTATTTTATATAGAATGTATGTATATGTTAATCCAAAACTGATAAATTCTTTAATGGTTAGAAATGTCTTTGGCTGTGGGTAATATGTAACTTCCTTTCAAATTCATTGAAACAGAAGTTTAAGTATTTTGAGGGACTCCCACATTACATTTTGGAGAATTTCTGCATTCAAAATCCCTATTTTGATGTATTATGCAGAGAATGGTCTATATTTCAGGGAATACTCTTTAAGAGATGTTCCTGTGAGGGAGCAGAATGGATTGCTGAGTTAGGAACATCAGGGTTCAGATCCCAGTTTTATCTATTATAAGCTGATTGACCCTCAACTAAATGCACTGGCTCCATCAGACCATGAAATATTACTCAGCAAGAGGTAATTTACAATTATCCAATGTTTCATCCAAAGATTTTCACCACTGTCGGTTATTTCTGGGATTAATATTTTCATCTCTGGGCTCTGATTCAGCCACCCTTCCTGTGATACTTGTTAACTGTCACTGGATAGCAAGCATCCTCTGTGAAACATTCTGTCATCTTCCTGTAAGTTTTTGATATTGTAATCATCATTGTGTTGTCTGCTGCTCACAGGAATGAGTAGTCTTGGCCCTGTTTTGGGATGTTTTGGGGGACGTCTCAGTTTTGTAGAATGCTGTTACTCCAGAGTGAGATGAGAATGAGGAAGAGGTGAAATTGGAAAGGTTAATTAAGGAAACACTAGATACTAAAGTGTGTCTTGTGCTAAGTTCAAGAGATTGGACCTTCTCCTATAGGGATGGAGTGGCTTAGCGGTAAGTATTGGGGCAAATGGTTTGGAGGATGGATTGGAAATTAGTTACAAACATTAAGGTGAGTTTGTAGATCTTTGCAGTGTTGCAAGAGAGAAATGAGACTGGTTAGCAGAATAGCAGTGCTGCCATTACAAAATGGAATAGACAGGGTGAGGTGAGGTAGGTTAGGGAGAGAGAGAATTCTAGAATGAGTTCAGAGTTTCGAATCAGGGGATAGTGAAGCAAATAACTGAGAAGATTTTGAAGGAAAGAAAATGACTTCCATTTTGGATGTGAATCCCTGGAACAACCCTTTGGAAATGTATAGGAGGCAGGTGAGGGTGTAGTTTTGGAACCTGGGAGTACTTCACTTGGAAATCGAGAGCTAGGAGTCTTCTGTGAAGAGACGCTGACAGGAGCCAAGGGGCAAGATGAGCTTGCCTAATGAGAGCTTGTAATTCAGGGACAGAGTCCTGTGGTCAGTAGCATCTCAGGGGTGGGCAAAGGCAGATGATGGAGAGAAATAAGGAGTGAAGAAATACTGAAATGATGGCCATCAAGATGGCCGGCATTTTCTTAAAGTCTGTATTTACTTTACTTTAAAAAATTAAGTTCTTTTCATGTGGGCCATTTTTAAAGTCTTTATTGAATTCATTACAGTATTGCTTCTGTTGTATGTTTTGGTTTCTTATTTGGCTGTGAGGCATGTGGGATCTTAGCTTCCTGACCAGGGACTGAACCCTCTGCATTGGAAGGTGAAGTCTTAACCACTGGACCACCAGGGAAGTCCCTGCATTAACTTTAGATATCACATTAGTAAAGAAAAAGCTACTTTCCCCAACATTTCTCAAGTGATGACTCAAAATTTATATGAATTTGGCTCTCCCTATCTGGTTGTGATGAGAAATATTTATGATCTAACTTAAATCAACCACCTTAAGGTAAGAGACAGAACTCACAAAAATTGACCTGGAAGAGTGATAGCGGCGGGTGGTGGAAATTGCTGGAGAGAGTTGGAGGTCTGGGTGTTAGTTCAGACTTTCTGTCATGGAATAGCCATGTGATCTTGAACTTCCAATATAACTTATCAGGACTCAGTGTTATCATTTGAAAGTTAGATATTCTCTCCATTTCCTTCCTGCAGTAAAGTTTTATTACTTTTAAAGCAAAGTCATACAGTTTGCTCATTCAAGGTCAGAGAAGTCTTCCCTAGAATAAATGGTATAAGATTCATTAAATTAAAAGAAAGTACATTTATTTCACTTATGAAATCAATTTCCATCACAGTTACTTTCAATAACATTTTTAAATCATCATCCGGTCAGTGATACAGCCTTGTTTTAATCTTTAGCACAGAGATTTATAAAAATGACCTTGTGTTGTTTATCATTCTTCTATCTCTTATTTCCCAGCTAGGCCATTAAATTCTATTTCACACCTCAAATCATAAGACAGAATGCCTTGTAGATGTGTTTGTAATCAAAGCTAGATAAATGTCTTTCAGTTGATTAATATCTACTTCTCCGTTCCACTTTGACCCATCATTTCTTAATTCTACCCTTTTCATCCATTCTTCCATCCATTCATTCATCCATCCTATGGTTCTTTTTTTTTTTTTTTTAACTACTGAGTGGTTAGAAGACTGTGGGTGCTTAACAAACAGTAAAACAGCTTACTTCCCATTTTAACTTAAATCTTGTTTCATTTACAAGACACATTAGAATAAGTCATTTGACTCTTAATGTGTGCCTGAGTATTACAGAGGCATCTCTTTTCTTTTACCCCAAACACTCTTGCTCCATAGACTTTATAGCCTTGTTGTTATTGTTTAGTTGCTAAGTTGTGTCTGACTCTTCTGCAACCCCCATGGACTGTAGCCTGCCAAGTTCTTCTGTTCGTGGGATTCTCTGGGCTATAATACTGGAATGGGTTGCTGTTCCTTCTCCAGGGGATCTTCCCAGACCAGGAATCGAACCCATGTCTCCTGCATTGGTAGGCATTCTTTACTGCTGAGCCACCTGGAAAGCCCTTTTATACCCTAATCTTATCTATTATGCAATTATGGTGCTTCACTATTTTCTTTCTTTGCCTAATTTCCTTTGTTTTCACTGCCATCTCCTCCATTCTGAATGTAGTCCTGCCTCTGCCTGCTTCTTTTCATTCTTATATTTCTCAGTCTTATGTTGAGATCCCAGCTAATGATCTTATAATTGTCTCTAAAATAGTTGCTGCATGCTACTCTATTTCCTCCTAAACGCTGATCCTTCTCATTAATACAAGAATCTGAGAGGACTCTTGCCCATATGTTCTAATGACCACCTGTGTTCTTTTAAAGTTTTTTTTTTTCCATTTAATTGAAGTATAGTTGGTGGAAAATGTAAGTTACAGGTGTGCATACCTGTGTGAACTCTTAAGCAGCTCCTTGACCTTAGACAGGTGTGTTGGCCTACCCAGGTGTGGCTGACTTAGACATGGGTGGTACCTGGAATGTTTGCCTCTACGTATTGCTGCTGCTGCTGCTAAGTCACTTCAGTCGTGTCCGACTCTCTGCGACCCCATAGACGGCAGCGCACCAGGCTGCCCCGTCCCTGGGATTCTCCAGGCAAGAACACTGGAGTGGGTTGCCATTTCCTTCTCCAATGCATGAAAGTGAAAAGTGAAAGGGAAGTCACTCAGTTGTATCCGACTCTTCGAGACCCCATGGTCTTCAGCCTACCAGGCTCCTCCATCCATGGGGTTTTCCAGGCAAGAGTACTGGAGTGGGGTGCCATTGCCTTCTCCGCTACATATTGCTAAAGTAGCATTAATCATGATGAAATGTAATTATATTTGGTGATTTGCCGTATGCAGTGAGCCATAAGCTCCTGAAGAGATGCTTAGCTGCCAACGGAGGTCATAGCCATCATTACCTACCTGTAATTACCCTACAGCCCACCCACAGGCACAAATGTGCTTAAATATTTTCTAGAGTAAATGACCCTTAGACACTGTGTCAGCCCACATCAGTACATGTTTTAAATCTTCATGGCAGTTTTTTAAAGTCATGGTTTGTATTCTATTCATTCTTTGTGCTTGTAAAGCTTTTGTCTAATTTCCTCTAAAAATCTACAAAAATTTCGTATTCTCTACAAAAGTGACGTGAACAGTAAGTAGCATAACATTGTCAATTTAGGTGCATCTTTATCCTAACTCTTTTCTAACATTAATATGGGATTATTTATAACTGAAGTGACAAAAGGAAAATGTGAAAACTGTATTTTCCTTTATCATATGTATGTATAGTTGTATATTTTTTTATTGTGTATCTTGTTTTAGAAGTCTCAGCATGGCAAGAATCCTAAATATGTAAATTTCTTTGACTGGAATAGCCTGTCAATTGTATGATAGCCTGTGGTTTTTTGAGGTCCATATGCCAATTCCCATGGCTCTTCTTTGATTTATATGATGTGGTAAATTATTCCCTACAGCAAGAAGCAATCTGCATCTCTCAAATCAGATGTGATTAGCCGCAGAAGGGCTTTCTGCTAAGGTATGGACCAGTGACAACATGAATGTATGTCAGTATCTGACTGAGAAAAGATGAAAAGTCAATATCCAATCTACTTAACACCAGCTTGACGCAGATTTTGGGGGGATCTGAGGAAGGCAGTTTAAGAGCTAACCAACATCCTGAATAAGGTGATTGCGGACCAGATGAAAATAATCTCAAGTAATCAGAGAACAAGCTTCAGTGTCTCACTGAGACTCTGGCATTCTCTTGATGCAAAATCTGCATGCTGCCTGACATCGTCTGGGAGTGCATAAATGACAGTGGAAAGAGGAGAGGGAAACCTAGTGGTCTGATGGCTCCATCAAGGGAGTCGTTCCTGTCAAGAAGGCTGAGTTCTATTTCTGGCTCTCCCCTCCCCTTCCGGGCTTTGATACAGGCTGCTGAAGCTTTCATTATTACTTATTTTATTGTATTGTTTTTTAAAGTGATTATTTCCATGGCAACAAGGCACCGTTTTAGGCATCAGGGAGGTGTGACAGCCACAGTGGAGTTGAGAATCAGCAAAGATAAAGGGAAAGGAGTGTGGGGGTATGTAGGACTCTGACAGCAAAGATGTAGGATGGATGTGGCAAAGCTCCAAAGGTAGTCAAATTTCAAATGTCCGATAATGGAAAATTTTGATTCATGTTGACTAAGGCAAGCCAATAAAGTAGCTCTATTTATTTTTCTAATAGTTAAAAAAAAAAAAAGATAAAACAGTGGAATACTCTTCTAAGAGGATACTGCTGATGAAATTTTACAAGATCTAACCGTGAGACAGCAATATAGTCTTTCATGATCTGGCCATCAGTCTTACCTTTTATGCGTGTCCAGATGATCAATGGTGTTAGGATAATTTTAGCCATGTCACAATGAGGGAATATAGAGAAAGTACTTGAGCTGGAGGCAGCCCTGATATTAAAAAATATATGTTTTGCCACTGCTGGTGTTAAGGTTCAACTTGTATTCCAGAGATGAATGAATAAAATTATTTTGAACAAGACATGGTATGTGAAAATAGATTAATTCTTCTGTTTTTGAAGTGAACTCCTATGGTTTTAGACAAAAACACAAATAGCAAACAGATCAGTAATAATAATCCTAAGGATCTCAACTTCTTAAGTTCTTCATAAAATCCAGGCACTGCTCTGATCAATTTCAGTATGCCAGTAACTTGTCTGACAAGGGGGATCTTTTGAAATCCTACTTGGTGTGGGCAGTTACCTTCATAATGCAAATTTAGCCCTTAAAAATGTCCTCACTGGACCCCAGGGAACCTTGATTAAGCTGATAATAGGTAGGGTAGGTAGTTACTTCTCTATTTGTCAGATACAGTATTGAAGCACACATTTCTTTCTCATGTTAATACTCTACTTATGAGGAAACCCCTCAGCTCCTGTTGACCAAAGCTACCTCTGGGGATGCAAATTGCTTGTTGCTTCAGGGAATAATTTGCCGTTTTATGGCTTAACCATAGTGTTTGGAAGCTTTATTGACTTTTGCTCATTTTATTGCCATAGCAAAGGACATTTTGCACCGATCTTTTCAGATTATCACTGAGTTTCTGAGAACTGATCTAATCTTTTTTTTCTTATTGAATAGGTAGTGGCTGTCACTCTGTCATGTCCGACTGTTTGCGACCCCATGGACTGTAGCCTACCAGGTTCCACTGTCCATGGGATTCTCCAGGCAAGAATACTGGAGTGGGTTGCCATTTCCTTCTCCAGGAGATCTTCCTGACCGAGGGATTGAACCCGGGTCTCCCACATTGTAGGCGTTGTAGACAGACGCTTTACCATCTGAGCTACCGTAAGAGCCATTGAAATGATCTCAGCTAACTTTATCCTTAGTTGCAGATTATGTACAGGACGGTTGTACGCATGCGTGCATGTTCAGTAGCTTCAGCCGTGTCCAGCTGTCTGTGACCCATGGACTCTAGCTCTCCAGTCTCCTCTGTCCATGGGATTCTCCTGGCAAGAATACTGGAGTGGGTTGCCATTTCCTCCTCCAGGGGATCTTCCTGACCCAGGAATTGAACTCATGTCTCCTGCAGATTCTTTACCCACTGAGCCACGTGGGAAGTGCCACAGTACAGGTTACGTAGATTCCAATGGATATGGAAGAATGTAGCTTTTTTACTGTCATACATGGATTTTCTCCATTTGGTTACTTAAGGCCACCTGATATAATAATATAATTATTATATATAATTATTATATGGATAATATAATAATCCACATGATATGGATTGAAAAGGAAGGATAGTAATCCATTTTATTTGAATATTTTGTACTCTACATAACAGAGTCCCCAAACAATCCTGCTTGATCCTCCTGAGTAAATATCACTTTGAAGTATGTGTTTTCCTTATTTTATGTCTAGGAGTGCTTAGTTTTATACAAATCCTTACTAAGTCTAGAACCCAGGTCTCTTTACCCAAGGAGTGTTATTGCTGGCATGGTCTCCTGTCATTAAACCAGAGCGAGATGTCTTACATTCTAATTTTATTAGATTATTTTTCAAACTTTAATTATATAAGAAAAAATACTAATGGAAACATGAAAATCTTAGTATACTGAATATTTGGAGTTTAAGTACATAATATTTTATTCCATAATAAATATGCCTAACTCATTAGAAAAGACCCTGATGCTGGGAAAGATTGAAGGCAAAAGGAGAAGGGGGCAGCAGTGGATGAGATGGTTAGATAGCATCACTGACTCAATGGACCTGAATTTGAGCAAACTCTGGGAGATAGTGAAGGACGGAGGACCCTGACTGGCTACAGCCCGTGGAGTCTCAGAGAGTCAGACACAACTTAGTGACCAAGTAACAAAAATATGCTTGAATCTTCAAAGTTAAAATTCCAAAGATAATGACCTTTCAGTTGGATGAATATTAGAACATCATTCCCCAGGTGATGTTTAGTTTATGCTTTTGTGCTGTCTGGAAGATGATACCTTAATTCCTAGGACATGGAGTCTTTGTGAGACGAGGGAGTGAAGGTAATTAGCCTCTGATTTCTTTGCTAAACTCTGTTAGCTGGCAGGTGGATCCTGTGACCTCTGCTGGGCAAAAGACATGGTCAGGAATCATCTGCTAATTCTAAATACTGTTACTGAAATACCCACTGGCCCCACCCATGTTTGGTTTCCGAGGTTTGTGGTTGCCCTGGCCTTAAGGTAATTCAGTGTGTTGCTGTTTAGCCCGGTAGTGCTAAAAATGTGTCAAATTCGTGTTTGATTTAAAGAACTTCTTTGGGATTAACATATACACACAACTATATTTAAAATAGATAACCAACAAGGACCTCTTCTGTGTAAGTACAGGGGCCTCTATCAGTATTTTATAATAACCTAAATGGAAAAGAATTTGAAAAAAAAAAATAGATACATGTATTTATTTCTCTGAATCACTTTGATGTATAACTGAAATAACACATTATAAATCAACTGCACCTCAACATAAAAATACAAAAGAATTTCAGAAGAGCCATTAGACAATCTTTATTAGATTCTTGCTGTCTTAATTACTGTGCTTGATGTGAGAACTGTTTATATATGAAAGAACATAAAATATAAAACCAATGATACAGGAAAGCTTTCATTTTTTATGTAGCCTTTTCCAAAAAATGGATTAGCATTCCATATATTTTATTTAAAACCAAGAGTTAAAGACCAGAAATCTACATAAGAGAGAATTTATTTTAAATTGGAAAGTAATTGATTTTTCTCCATAGAAGCGCTATACTTGCATTCATCATATAGAATGAAACTTTTCAAAAGTAATTTCATATCAAGATATAATATTTCTATCGAAAAACAATGCTTTGTTTTTATTATCCCATAGTTGTTCAATCTTATTTCTATGTTCTGAAATTTTGCCTACCAGGAAAATCTGTTAATTCAGCTTGAGAAAAATAATAATGAAAATCATTTCTGTAATGCAAAATACAAATGATTAAAAATGGCTAAAACTTAATATTTCAAAAATGCCACAAGTCTAAGAGATGATTCCTACAACTATCCTTTTATATACATAAATAATTTTTAAACAGTTTTATTTTATATTGAAGTATAGTTACAATGTTGTGTTAGTTTCAAGTATACATTATTTACACATGTATCCTTTTTCAAGTGCAAAGAAACAACTCATTGGAAAAGACCGTGATTCTGGGAAAGATTGAGGGCATGAGGAGAAGGGGGTGACAGAGGATGAGATGATTGGGTGGCATCACTGAGTCAGTGGACATGAGTTTGAGCAAACTCCAGGAGATAGTGAAGAACAGGGAAGCCTGGCATGCTGCAGTCCGTGGGGTCGCAAAGAGTCAGAAACGAGGACAAGAACGAGAGTTTTTTTTCAGGCTCTTTTCTCATAGGTATGACAGAGTATTTAGTAGAGTTCCAAGTGCTATGCAGTAGGTCCTTGTTGGTTACCTATAATATACATAATTATATATGTAAATAAAATTTATATAAAGTTTATTACATTTGTAACATACGTAAGTCATATATGAATTAAAGTTTAGTGAGCTGAGCTTGGAAGTGGAATTCAGGTGAATGAGTGCAGAGCTTGGACTGAGTCACTGTATCTGACCGCGTGAGGCAGGAACAATTAGAAAGATGGAAACAAGTGCTTGGTAGTGTAGAGTATAGAGAGAGATGCTCTCAGTATAAAGGAGTTGAGAAATATGTCACACAGACAGTGGTGCCTTAGTGTGACTTTGAATGATGAATTGGATTTGAGCACACACATGCTAGGGTTAAAAATAACATCAGAACAATTAAAATTTTAATTAAGAGTTTATTGTGCATAAAAAAACAGTTCATGAACTGGGAGCCTGCAAACTGAAAGGAGAAGGAAGCCCCAAAGTGCACTATGATAGGTCAGTTTGTAAAGTGAGATTGCAACAGCTGTTTAACCTTTACAATGGCTGGTTCTAACATTGGAGGTCCGCAGATGCAGGGGGGTGGTGAAAAGTGATTATCTAATACCATTTTAGGATAATGATTATAGTTTTGTTTATAATTACTGGAGGCATTTACAGAAGATAACCTAAATTTTGCTTGTGATGCAGAATAAGCTAGATTAAGGTTTTGCTTACAGGGTTTACTGGTTTTCTCAGTATAGGAGATTCTCAGGCCAGGTCTCCATTTAATTTTAACCCTAGTGAGTGGAGAGGCTTCCTTAATGGCTCAGTGGTAAAGAACCCGCCTGCCGATGCAAGTGGGGTTCGATCCCTGAGTCAGGAAGATTGCCTGGAGTAGGAAATGGCCCCTAATCCAGTATTGTTGCCTGGAGAATTCCAAGGACAGAGGATCCTGGTGGGCTACAGTTCACGGGGCTGCAAAGAGTCAGACCCGACCGAGCAGCAGAGCAGTGAGTGGAAAGGTGAAATACCAAAGGAATGGGACACTGGAGACTTCTGTCTAGCCCCTTCCTATCTGTTGGAACCCGAAATGAAAATTGAGACAGATAGTTAGAAAATGATGTAGTGGACCTTAAATATTGGGTTGTCCACAAAAGTTCCTTTGGGCTTTTCTGTAAGATGTTATAGAAAAACCCAGTTGAACTTTTGTGGCCAACCCAGTATGAAGTAATAGGCACAATATGCCAATGAACCAGATTATTTCACTTTGCTCCATGAAAGATGATTTTTGAAGATTTGGAGAGAAGAATCAGATTCATTGAATATGACCAGTGGACTGACTCTTGAAATGTGTACTCCCAAGGGTTTCTAGCAATTAGATAGCAATATGATTGTGTTTTACAGAATAAATGTGATTCTGGATATCAAATTAGTCTTTCATTTTTTATGTCTGTCTACCTACCCGCCTCTGAAAATAATTGCAGGTCCATTCTAATACAGTAATACCATACATGGTCTCAAAATTCTAGGCCTTAAGAGAGTAGAAGCTTGATAATTTTAACATGAGAAAATTTTGCAGTAAGTCATGTGTCAACCATTCAAAGTTTATAGATATATAATATATTTTATAAATATGTATATAAAGTACGCACATATACTACTCAAAGATATACATATATCTACATGCACTAGTATATATATATATGCAATATGTATATCTTTGGATAGTATATGGATTTGTATACTATGTGTGTGTATATATATATGCACATATATGTGTGTATATACGTATGTCTTTGAGCAGTATTAACCACTTACAAATGCTGCATGATAGACTGGTTGGAATAATGATTATAATGTTTGTGGGAAATTAATTGGCTCAGGCAATAAAGAATCCACCTGCAGTGCAGGAGACTTGGGTTCTTGCCTGGAGAATTCCATGGACAGAGGAGCCTGGCAAGCTATACAGTCCATGGAGTTGCAAAGAGTCGGAGATGACTGAGCAACTTAAACACACACACAATTAAAAGAAATAGCATCCTTGATGGTTTGCTAATGCTCCTTAAACGTCAAGTGTGCCTCACACTTGAACTGTCTGCTTTGATCAGCTCAGCGGTGAGAGACATTGTGTGCATGTAGCAGGGAAGGACTGAACTGGCACCTGCATTGTTAAGTTGCCTTCTGGAATATATCTGCATAGAGGCTGAGTCCTGATGCTCTGACAGCGGATCTAAGACTAAGACATCTCATTAGTGCTGTGCCTGAGCAGAGGAGATGAGACTGGTAAACTCATATAGTGAAGGGAGTTGAGATCATGGGAAACGTATTAATGATAAGACAAAGCTTGAATGGGCCAGACAAAGTTAGAGGTTCATAAAGATGAAGAGATCGTTGGTGCTGCGTATCTGTTAGGTTAGACTCTACTCTGAACCTGTCCTTTAATGCTCACCTTACATGCTTCTGCAAACAGGTCTGTCACCTGCACATAGATCATCTTTAGTCAATGGGAAGAGGGAGTGCTCTGGGAAAGAGATAAAGATGTGTTAATATGTATCTTGTTTTCTTTCTTCTATGACTCCTTACCTCCCATTTTTATTCTATCAGTACTTTTCTCCAGCCACAGACAAGTGCTTATCCTGTTCTGCTTGTTGAATTGGCAGATGTTTAAAGGTCATTGTAATTTCGAAGGGGTAGCTATTTTATTATGTTGTAGTGAAAATTAGAACAAGACTAATTTTCAAAATTGAAATATATTCCCTTCATTTTCTAGTGAATAACATTTAGGACGTTATTAAGAATTGTATGTTATGCCTTGTATTACCCATTAGACTCAACTCCTTTTAACAGTCATGAGAATAATTTTGCTTAAGATTTTCATTGATCTCATTTATTCTATTCCCAGGAGAATATGTGTGTATAAGGAATGCAGTACATCAACAATATTTTATTTGCCTTCTTTCTTTTTTCATGAGATTGCATCTGGGTTTTGAACATGAAATTGGTACTTGTATGTGTACTTTAACTAAATGTCTAAGCGTATATTGCTTTATTCATTTTTTGAAATTGACTCCCATTTTCTAGTAGATAGTGTCTCTTTAGAGACCTCTTCTTTCACTTAAATATTTTTACTAGATCTCAGTTGTAGAATACATGCCTTAATCACTAAAGTTGAATGAATTTTTGGATTAAAGCATAGGTACTCTTTATATTTTCATACAGCCTAGATGCCTTCCAAGGAGAAGGCAATGGCAACCCACTCCGGTACTCTTGCCTGGAAAATCCCATGGACAGAGGAGCCTGGTAGGCTGCAGTCCATGGGGTCACGAAGTCAGACACGAGTGAGTGACTTCACTTTCACTTTTCACCTTCATGCATTAGAGAAGGAAATGGCAACCCACTCCAGTGTTCTTGCCTGGAGAATCCCGGGGATAGAGGAGCCTGGTGGGCTGCCGTCTATGGGGTTGCACAGAGTCAGACATGACTGAAGCGATTTAGCAGCAACAGCAGCAGATGCCTTCGAAAAAGGCTGTGCTAACTTACACTCACACCAACAGTGTGTGAGAGTACTTGTTTTCTATTCTCTCACCAGTTCTATAAATAATGCTTTCTTGGTATCCTTTCAAAGTGAATCATGATTGTGTTTATATTACTTCATCTTATAATAAATTTGTTAGTGATTGTGTATTGACTTAGATACTCCATAGCGAATGTCCCTTGGACTGTATGTCACTATCAGTTCTAAATCCATCTTTCAAGTCCCACCCAAATTCTTTTTCTTGAATCACATGAGAGGATAAAGACAATTCCAGTTTATACCAATTATTCCTTCCCTGAAAACACCACATAGTACATGCTTCCTAATTTAAGCTTAGTTGGGAGTAGTTTTCATCTGTGACACAATGACTTCGATAGGATGAGTAACTCAATGGTGCTTCCTTTAATGCAGAGGTTATGTGCTTCGTTTCTTGTTCTCACTGTTCATCCTTTGGTTCTCGTTTCTGCTTCTGATTGTCTGCCGTCTCTCTCTGTTTAGAAATTAGCACAGGTAGCTCCAGGAGCTCCTACAGCTTCTGATCCTACATGATTTTCTCATCCCAAGAACACATAGTAATTAATTTAGTCCTGGAGCCTATGACTAGCTTGGTGAAATTCCTGAGAAACAACCTGATCATCCAACTTGGACTAGGGGTAGGCAGTGGAGACAGGAAATCCCATGTTCGAAACATGTAAGTAGGGACCCAATCTCTCAAAGGAAGTGATGGGTGTGCAGTTCTCTGAAGACTCTCAGAAAAGGGAGTGTTTGCTGAGAAGGCATCCCAAGTGCATCAAATGCAAAGGTACATAGGAAGAATGGCATGGTGTTGATGGAACTGTGAGATTACCAAGCTGTTAGAAGACAATATCTGCCTTTAGAAAAAGGAGGAAGTAAAAATGGATAAAATGGGTTCAGATTAAACAGGAAGGGAAAGTGTGCAAGAGAACATTATACTAATATGTACAAAATGCATACTATGTACCAGGCATTGTGGGTACTTACATACTGTGTTGGGTGCTTCCTCATCTTCTTTCTCCCCAGTCCACCAGCATGTGAGAAGCTGGTTTTGTCTTTTTATTTTTCTATTGTTTTTAATTATAATTCAGGCTGTAGATTCACAGAAAGTAACTTGATTTTTTCTAGAAGTATCAGACTAACTTACCAATACTATAGAACTACTGCTCACTTGAATTTAGGTAGTAATTCCATTTCATCAGCATATAATTGAGATGTTCAACTGTACTGCATGATTTTGTTACAGTGTATTGCATTGCTCTTGTTAACTTGCTTTTAAATATTGAATTGGAGAGTGATAAGTCTATGTTTATTATAAAACATTCAAGTAGTACAGAACTAAATGAGAAATGTGAGAAGTAAAACGTGCTCACCTGCTTCCTGGCTTCCCCATTTCCTCTTTCCCAACCTACTATATACACTGTAGATAACCATAGCTTACAGTACTTTTGGACTTGGTGTGGGTGAGTGGATGTGTATATTAGAACAAACACATGGATGGATGGATAAATAAATAAGTAGAGTCTTAATTTTTACAAAAATGGCATCATGCTGGATACATTACTGTTAAACTTGACCTTTTATTTTTCTTTTAGCAGCGTGTCTTTCCATGTTCAGTGCCTGTGTCCCTATGTCACTATCTTTAACTGCTGCATATTATTGCATATTATGGATTTAATTTAGACATGCCCTAGGTTCATGCCCAATAAAAGTTAAGGAATTATACTTTCAGTATTTATGCAGTAAACTCTTATACATATTTTTGTGCACATATAATTATACCTGATATGATAGATTACAAATTGTAGAAGTTTTGGATCAAAGCATATTTACTCTTTAAATTTTTGTACAGCCAAGATGCCTTCCAAAACAGCTGTACTAACTTACACTCCCACCAACAGGGTGTGAGATTGCTTGCTTTCTATTCTTGTGCTAGTTCCATAAAGAATGTTTTCTTATCCTTTCAAAGTGGTTCATGATTGTGTTTATATTACCATAGTGGTATGGGTTATATATTTTATAAGAAAGTAAGATCATGCACATGTCACAGTAGAAGGATGATATAAGAGAATTTTTAAGTGTGATTGAAGATTAAGTTAATTTTAAAATCCTAAAGACTATAATCTCTTCAGTCAAACTTGTTTATCCTTTAAAAGGAAATGTTTATGACACCCAACTCATTGAGATCAAAATATGCTCCATATTTTCTTAAACAAGAAAAACATGGCCGATGACTAAAGGGTTTTAGAGCTTTTTATAAATACTTGACATTTTCAAGCAATGTCTTTGCTGAAAAAAATTAGCTCAGAGTCTGGGAATAATGAGGTTAGAGGAATATGCCAGTTCTTGTCTATTCTGAACTTGATTCTTTTTGAGCTGATTAGAATGGTGGTAAATGATCTCTCCAAATTGCTAAAGACAGAACACATCATTGACCTTTCCTTTGCTTCTTCTATAGTCATATTTGAAGGGAGTAATAGTTAACAAATGCAAGCATCATACCTGAACTTTGCACACACACACACACATAAGTGTGTGTGTATGTGTGTGTATGGAGAAAGAATAACAAACATCCAGAATTGTGCTCCAAAATTCTTGAAATGCGTGGGTTCCGTGGAAAAAGTCCAGACCTTTGAAGCCTCCTTATGTTGGAGGCTTCCCAGGTGGCACAGTGGTAAAGAATCACCTGCTAATGAAAGAGACACATGAGACACAGGTTCGATCCCTGAGTCAGGAAGATTCACTGGAGTAGGAAATGGCAACTCATTCCAGTATTCTTGCCTGGAAAATCACATGGACAGAGGAGCCTGGAGGGCTGCAGTCCATGGGGTTGCAAAGAATCAGACATGACTGAGCACGTGTCTACACACACACACACACACAGTGTTAGGAAGGGAATAGTTCCTCCCAATAACTCACTGGATGGAGTCAAAATTTATGGAATCAGAAAGCTCTATCAAACTTATACTCAGTTTGGGGATTCCCTGGTGGTCCAGTGGTTAGGACTTGGTGATTTCACTGCCAAGGGCCTGAGTTCAGTCTCTAGTTGGGTAACTAAGATCCATTAAGCCAAGTGGCACAGCCAAAAAAACAAACAAAAAAATTATGCTCACTTTAAATGACCTAAGCACTAAGAAATCTAAGTTAACTGTTATTGAAGAAATAGTATTTTAAGCCCCCTGGATGGTTGTGGGTTCATCTTGTCAGTGCCCCGAAGCACATGCCAGGTTCCAAACACCTAAAAACCCAGGACACTTCTTTGTGTCCAGTAAGCACTTGAGGAATCTGTTAAATAAAATTTATTTCGTGTTCACCAAGGACTAAAGGAGAGAGATATTGCTAACTAAGAGTCACTGGCCAAGTGCTCTGAATCTTCTGTCAGATAAACCCTGACTATGTTGTGAAACTCTCCCTTTGTTACTGAACCAAAACTTGGGTTGGCTCACCTGAAGTAAAGCCAATCCACTGACTGAAGGAAAACGCAGCATTTATTGCAGGGTGCTATGCAAAAAGTTAGGGACAGCTAGTGCTCAGAAAGCCTGAACTCCTCTGTGGGATTCAGCAAAACACTTTTAAAGGTGAGGTAAGAGGGGGGCATCCAGGATATGTGATCAGCTCATGCACAATTCTCCGATCGGTTGGTGGTAAAGTGAAAAGGCTATGAGCTATTGCAAGTATTTCCTGGCTTGGTCAGACTTCAGAGGGGATGTGTTAATTTCTTCCATTTGGTGGGAGTTTTATTAATAGCATCTGCAAAACAATTCAGGAAATATGCATCAGATTTTGTTACCTGGGTACTTCAAAGAGGATGGGGAGTAGGACCTTCCCTGGAGAGGACCTATGGGGTCCTGCTTGGTTACACTTTGAAGACAAAAGACCATTTACTCTTCTGACTTGGAAAGTTTCCTGTTGATACTATCTTGGCTAAAACTAAGACTTCCTAAGTTGGTGAATATTGCTTCATAAGTGTTGACGAAGATCACACTCAGATGGGGACTGTAGAGTTCCTATCGACTGAGATTGTGGTAAGGATATATCACTTCGGTGTCTACTGAAATTCAAGTAACCATTTCCAACAGCATAAGTCTACACGAGGGAAAAGCAGAGGGAGAGAGACACAGAATTCTGCTCTTGATACTTGGATTCCAATAAAGGAGTTAGGGTTTTACACCATGAAAAATGCAATCAGGTTGAAAGCTCTTGGGATAGACAACAAGATATGGAACTCGAATGCATGCCAACAGTTATTAGTAGATATACTGAAAAATAATTAAGTTGCATAGGAGAGCTCAGTGATATTAACAGCTGGTTATTGCCTTGGACCACATACTCTTATTGAAATAATGCCATTATATATGCCAAGTGTTCTTTATGCTTGGGATGGTTTTATGTAGCTATTTGATATTTTCTATGATCAAATATGATTCAGTGTTTTTCATTTGTTTTCATACTCTTCTAGAAGGTTTTTAGAATCTACCGATTTCTCTCTATATTGATATAGTGTGTAAGTGTATTATAAATGAAAACTACCTATGTTTGCCAAATGTCCTATATCAACATTTATAAATTGAATTCAGACTGATGAAGAGAAAATGATTGTTTCGTATAGTTAGAACCAGTAGGACTCATATATACTCATAAATATTAAATGGAAATAAGGGTTTGCTCTGTTTGAAAAAAGCCCTCATATGATAAATTTAACTTTCAAGTCATAATTTAAAGGATTTTATGCTGTTGCTGCTTCTTCAGCCTAGGACTTGGGGCCAGTACATTCTGAGATCCTATTACATGCCAGGTGCTGTGCCTGGGGCGAGGCTGGGTGTGGAGAGTCAGAAGCCTTGTCCTCATGTCGTTGAACACAAGTTTGGCTGCTCACCACTCACAAGCCAGTAATTCAAGAGCAAATGTCAGTAGGAAAAAAAGATGCTTTAGTAAGAAAAGCTTGCGATCTGTGGAGAAGGTGGACTCATATCCACAGACCACCTCTGATGCTGCTCAGCCATGGCAGTTTTTAAAGGGAGAAATGGGATTGGGGAGGGGAGAATCTCCGTGGCTCATCCAGGTAGGAGGTTAGGTTCTGCATCCTTCTTCACTGAGTGCAGCAGACTGGTTGACACTCTCTCCAGACGTTTTCTCACCTGTGTGATCTACCTGCAGAATGACTTAGCCGGCTGTTGGGGATAGCCATTTTTGAGCTGCTTAATCCTTTATTCTTACTAAATTTTATCTAGGCAAAGAACCAACAGGACAGACAAGTCATGGTGTGCATTCAGGAGGGCATAAGTCAGGAGTGGGTTTCAGTTATTTCTATAATAACGTTCTTTTAAGTTTAGTGTATATGCTTGGTCGCTCAGTCATGTCCAACTTTTTGCAACCCCATGGAGTGTAGTCTTCCAGGCTCCTCTGTCCATGGGATTTTCCAGGCAAGGTTAAGATGGGGACAGAAATGGGTAAACAGGAAAGGGACAAAAGAATTGCTTTCACTCACGGCATCTACAAGCTAGTATGACGCTTACAGTAAAGAGAATTAAATTGCTCCATTGCTTTCTTTAAATGTAATATTGCATCAAATTGATCCTGGGGGCTCTTATAAATAAAACAATGCTTAGAAAATAATTTGCTCTTAGAATGAAGAACTCAGCTTTTTGGTCTTGGGTTGTTTAATCTCACTCTGAAATACCTACATGTATAGATCACACAGGGGATGGCTGAATTCTAGAATTGCATATTACTATGAAAGGGTACTGAGCAAATGAGTATTTTGATATGTTTGGTTAACAGCTGACTGAATACCGGTAATGAAACTTTTTGTTGAAACTCAGATTGGCTGAAAAGTATCAATAGGATTTAAATTTGGGCACTAATCCACTTACTCAAAATTCTGCTGTATGACCTTGGAATGTCATTCTGTAACTTCCTTTGGTTCCTTATTGGCATCCATTTATTAATATTTCTTTAAAGATATGTTTGAGATGCATGGATTGGTAGCAAATGTTATGGTAAACATTGGTATGATAAAATTATATCTGATAAAAGAAAAAGAGCTCATAATTATGAAGCACTTAAGCACAATTTAATTTCTGAATTTTCTCTCAGAATAATGGACCAAATTTCTTCTCTGGAAATTATGCAGAAGTTGTTGGTTTGAAAAGTATTAAGCCCTCTACATTACTAGAAGAAAAGTGCTATTTTAATTTTTTCTGATCAATTTTTATTAATAATCAAAAGTTATATGTTTCCCGTTCTTTATTTCCAATCAACTAGTTATATTGAAAGTACACATTTACATTCAACCCATATTATCTCAAATAGTATTTTTTATGCCATAATATGAATTGATATTAAAAATCACTGTATTTTCTATTTCTTACATCTTAACTCTTTTTCTCGTTACTTGATTGTTTCCTGACATTTACCTTTTTACTGGTAAATACACTGAAAGTCACCACGGTTTGATTTATCAGATTCAAATGACATATCCCTGAGCTCTAAAGGAAAGGAAATGAGAATCTTTAGCCTGCATCCCATTTTAAAACTTTCTCTGAACTTTGGCAGTAGTATTTTCAGTGTCTTCTGTAATCCTAATCTAATCCTGCATTTGCTTTAGTCTCAGTTCTTCTTTTGAGTGGCTTCAATGCTCACTGACAGTCCTCCACTGATGTGACAAGATGAATGTGTTAAGTCAGGTATTTACACTGACTTTTCTACTCCCCAGATGCCCAAGAAATGCTGATCTAGAGAGGTTTTATCCGTTCTTTGAATGGGCAGGGTGATGGGAAAGAAACTGAAGAAAAGAGAAAGACTAATAAATCATGCTACATAGGAAAAGGATAAATTGAAAATTACAGAGTGCGTGTTAGAGAGACTTGAGGAAAAGGAGAAGATACACAAAAGAGGAATAGAGAGATTGATCAACTGTGTGTGTGTATGTGCACCGGCACGCACGTGCATGCATGCTGATACAGTGATCGCAAGACTGGCCTGCAGGTGGCGCTGTGTGTCATCAGGGGAGACATGAGGTTCCTGGATCCACTTCACTCCTAGGTCTTGGATTCCTTTTGCACCCAGATTAGAACACTGTGAGGCTACTTGGGTTCCTCCCATTTCCTCACCTTATTTTCTCACTCCTGTTGCCCCTGGAACATTAGCCCTGTTGTTGGCTGATCGTGCTTCTGGTCTGGCCTTTGCTGCCCACCATCACTGCTGGTCTTCAGTTCCTGCCTTTGTCTGTCGGCCTGCATCCTGCCCCCTTAGATTGTTACTGTAGCCATTGTATTTCCTTTTCCCCTTTAATCAATTTTTAGCCTTATTCTTAGAGTGATTCTGCCAAAATGCACATGCATCTGTCTCTTGATGAAGTTTTCCCGGTAGCGCCCTGCTGTCTGTACTAAATAGGTTGGAGCTGACCTCTTGAGCATGGCGTGGGACCTATCGGCAGGTTCTTTTCTGACTGACTACTATACGCTCTCTGTGCTCCAGCCAACCACAATCATGTGCACTCTGTTCCTATTTCATAATATGTGTCTGTTCTTTCTTTGATCTGTAGCTTTACAAATGATGTGTCCCACTGCCTTCCCCCTGCCCAGTCCGTTTCTTCAAGACTCAGCCTTAGCAGCGCAGGGATCCCCATCCCATTCAAGTCTGTTCTCTGTGTCTGTGAGTCTGTTTCTGTTTCTTAAATAAGTTCATTTGTGTCATATTTTAAATTCCATGTGTAAGTCATATCATATGGTATCTTTCTGACTGACTTTGCATAGTGTGATAATCCCTAGGTCCATCCACATAGCTGCAAATGGAATTATTTCATTCTTTTTTATTGACTGATTAATATTCCATTGTGTGTATGTACCACATCTTTTTTCATCTTGTCAATGGACATTTTGGTTGTTTCCGTGTCTTGGCTATCGTGACCAGTGCTGCTTTGGACATAGGGAATGCATGTATGTTTTTGAATTAAAGTTTTGCCCAGATATGTGACCGGGAGTGGGATTACTGGATCATGTGGCAGTTGAGTACATTGTTGATGTCCAGCTGGTTAGAGGTGTGTGCTCTGGTGTGATTTAAAGGAAGAGATTATTTTCTGTACCTGAGAATAGCAACCTGGTCTTAAAAATCCCACCTCTAGAGAGATGCATTATTTCAGGTTAAGAATTAGCACCTGTTCATGTGTCTATCTTCATGTAGGACGTTAAAACAGGCACACCTTAATCCGAGTTGGATGGTCAAGGTCTTGGGGCAGCCCGAGGTCAAATACAGCCCCCTGTACATGAAGAGGGCTCTCTCAAAGGACAGAGGAGGAGGAGGATTCAGAAACAAACATGGTTTTACTGGCTTTGCCATTTTGCCTCAGGTTAATCGCAGATAGCAAAATATTTGCTCTGTGTGAAAGCCTCATGCATTTGCAATCTTCTTGCATTTTTCTGTTCCTAGCTGAAATAGATGTACAAAGCCTAGTTTTAACAGACAGTGATTAAAGACTGAATAATTAAAACTAGAAGTTACAAGGGTGATTAAAAACCCTTAGAGCAGTGGTGGAATAGAGCAGGAGATCATAATAACATTGGAGGTGAGATGTGGTTTGAGTCATCCCAGTCTTTGTGGGTTGAGAGTTGTCTGTTTAAATCACAAATGCAGGAGACATGATTTGCCTTAATAAATGTTACATGGATAGGTGGGAAAATGCAAGTTCTTAAAGCCATGATTCTTAAATGCAAGCTTGTGCAGTGCAGTGCTTAGGCACTCAGTCATGTCCGACTCTGCGACCCTGTGGGCTGTAACCTGCCAGCTTTCTCTGTCCGTGGGGATTCTCCAGGCAAGAATGCTGGAGTGGGTTGCCAGTGCCCTCCTCCGGGGGAATCTTCCCAACCCCGGGATTGGACTCAGGGATCGAACCCAGGTCTCCCGCGTTGCAGGCAGATTCTTTACCATCTGAGCCATCAGGGAAGCCCATGGGACTGCAAAGAGTCAGACATGACTTAGCGACTGAATAGCAAAAACCCAAGCTTTGCTTCATTTTCCTGTCCAGAAACACAAAACTGGAATTAGTTCTTGATGCCATTAAATTCTAAAGCAAGATTAGGTAGATGGTGCTGATTAAAAAAAAAAAAAAGATGAGAAAAACTCAACAAACCATTCCACTTACAAAAGGTGCTTTGCCTGAGCTGTTTTATGAATGACTATGAATTTAACTACTTGTGAATCATTGATTCTCAAATTACTATCTCAACTTCTTTTGTGAGCCTCCATCTTCAGTAAATGAATGAACATTTCCTTTTGAATATCCCATGAGAACTTTGTATTTATCATGTTACCATCTCCCTCCTCCATTCTCCTCTCCCCAAGACCTGTGTTTCATCTCCCTTCTCTAACCCAACTCATATCTTCAGATCATGCTTCATGCCAAAATCTTTCTTCTCCACATTCAAAATATTCAGTAGATCCTGCTTATTTTGCCTCCTGGACAAATGGGTGGATCAGATCCACCCATTCCCTCTAGCCTTACTACCTGTTCCCTAAGACTTAAGTCTGTCTTTTTCACCTAAACTATAGTGCTGTCCTCTTAATTACAATCTGCCCTTGGTGTCTGTGCCTTCCGGATTTTGGTACCCTTGGGGCATTCTGGAACCAATGCCCCATGAATTCCAAAGGACAACTGTGGTTTCCAGCCTCTAGTTTCCAGCCAACAGTGGTGCTCCTTGGTTCTACTCCTGTAATAGCAATAGGTATAGCAGCGCATTCATATCTGTATCACTCCCCTACTGAAGGATGCTCCAGCTTGATCACCTGCCTAGTCATTTGTGTCTCTATCACTGAATTGTGTTAGTCCCATTTCTTTGAGTACCATTCTCTCTCTCTCTTTTTTTTTTATTACCGAGGCAAGAGTTGTACCAGATTTTCTTCCCTAAATCCATCTAACAATCTCCCAACTCCATCCGCATACTTCTTTCTATTCCCTTTTATTCTGGGCAAAATTCCTGTCCTCTCCAGTCTGCAAGAGCCTGGGTCTGACTCTCTGTCCGACACTCACTGTGGCATCAAAGTGAAGCCTGTGATTTTACTTCTTGACATTTTGCCTGGCTGTTCATTTTGACTATGGAAAGACTAAGGCAGGGTCCTTAGACAGCTGTCATAGTTCCAGGGGAAACAGACAACGTTAATTTATTTGAAGTAAGGAAAAGGAAGTAGAAGTTGTGGACAAGTAAGAAATTGTGTAATGATTGTAGTTCTTGATGACAGTTTGCATTTGAATGTAAGGCTGGGTAGGTTCTTCTCAACTAGAGACAAAGTAGAACAAATGTTTGTTCTCAATGAAATACACACACACACATAAATGTACCAAAAACTTGTACAAAAATGTACCAGCTGATGAGTACATCTCAGACACAGGAGGGGCCTTTCTATTTCTGGCTCTTCCATCAGATGATTTTGTGACCTTCCAGACTTGTCTTTGCTTATCTGAACCTGTTTCCTTGCACTGGAAAAATAGCTAGCGCTCTCTATAGGGCAGAGGTCAGCTGCTTTGCTTAAAATTTTATAGCAGTCTTTTACTTCACTCCACAGTTACTGCTGCATCAGTGTTTGCAATAGAGAAATAGAGGAAATGGAAGAAAGACCAGTTATCTGCCTTCAGTTTTCCCTGTCCTCTTAATCAACCAAGAGAAGTATGAATTATAATAACAGTTTTATTTCAAATGGCATTCCATGGAGGAGTTAATCATTTCTCTATTAAAGACCTTTCAGTAATATTTTACCACTGTTAAAATTTTAAAAAGCATTATAAATCTGTAGTAGTCAGAATGCTCCAAAGAAATAGAACTTAAGGAATACTAAATGTATCTAGATATAATATAATCTATGTATCCAGTGATTTATTTTAAGAACCTGGGGCTGGCAAGTCCACAGTCTGCCGGGCTGGCCAGAAGTCTGGAGACCCAGGAAAGAGTTAACATTGCAATTGAAGTTTCAAGGCAGTCACTTGGCAGAATTCCCTCTTCCTTGGGGCAAGTCTTTTTCTAAAGTCCCTCAACTGATGGGAGGAGGCCTGTACACTTTATGGAAGAAAATCTGTTTTCTTTGTTAATCTCATTGGAAAATACAGCAGCATCCAAGAATCCTGGAGTGTGTGGCCTATCCCTTCTCCAGCAGATCTTCCCGACCCAGGAATCGAACCGGAGTCTCCTGTATTGCAGGTGGATTCTTTACCAACTTAGTTATCAGGGAGGCCCAACATCCAGACACGTTTGACCAAATACCTGGATACTGGGGCCTAGCCAAGGTGACACAAAGTTAAACCTCACAATGTCTAAACCATAAAATTTAAGGATCATTGGCCCAATTGGGAGAGAATAGGAAGGAAAGATTAGTTAGAAAATGCTTCACACATCAGAATAAAACTGTAGTGATGGTGATATGTCTGATTTTACCACCATTAAAGCTATGTCTTTGGTATTGTATTCAAATGGATTTTTTTCCCCGAGAATCATGAATTTACCCCAGTGTAGTCATACCCATATGGGTATTGCTGTTTGTTTTAGAGTTTGCTAAAGATACATTGTGTATTTATTGTTGTTCAGTTGCTAAGTCATGTCCAACTCTGCAACTCCATGGACTGCAGTGTGCCAGGCTTCTGTATCCTTCACTATCTCTTGGAGTTGCTCAAACTCAGTCCATTAAGTTGGTGATGCCATCCAACCATCTCATCTTCTGTCACCCCCTTCTCCTTCTGCCCTCAGTCTTTCTCAGTATCAGGGTCTTTTCCGATGAGTTGGCTCTTCAGATCAGGTGACTAAAGTATTGGAGCTTTAGCATCAATTCCATTGATTATTCAGGGTTGATTTCCTTTAGGATTGACTGGTTTGATCTCCTTGCTGTCCAAGAGACTCTCAAGAGTCTTCTGTGGCACCACACCTCAAAAGCATCAATTCTTAAGTGCTCATTCTTCTTTATGGTCCAACTCTCACATCTGTACATGACTACTGGGAAAACCATAGCTTTGACTATTTGGACCTTTGTCAACAAAGTGATGTCTCTGCTTTTTAATATGCTGTCTAGGTTTGTTGTAGCTTTTCTTCCAAGGAGCAAACATCTTTTAATATTATGGCTGCAATCACCATCCAGAGTGATTTTGGAGCCCAAGAAAATTGTATGTTGCTTATGTCCTTTGTACAAATAAATGTTGATAAAAAAGATTGACCAATTCTTTTTAGCATTTTGAACAAAACAGGTAACCAGCTAAATGCTAAAGTAGTACCTTTTAAAAAAAAAACTTAAGTTTCCTTAAGAAGCTAATTTACTATTTCTGAGTGTTCCCTCTGTCCCTGTAAATCATTTTAATTTTGTCTAACATTTGGTTGAATTGCTAAATTTCTTAAATAACTTGATTTCTTAGTGCTTCTGAGAGAAGTAGATACTTTGAATTTAATTAGAAAGTTTTCAGTTTTTGTTGTAAAGGAAAACTTATTTGGTAAGATGAAGTGAAAGCAATTTAAAGAGGATAAAATTAGGAAAGTGATCATAAAGGATACATTTTTTAATCTAAAAATATTGACTCAAATCATTGACCAGGTGATTTTTCAAAGACTTCTGAAAGCCATGTGCCAGCTAATTTCTCTGAAATTAGACTATGCCAGTTTGTCTGATGTGTCTACACTGCTCTTTCTGAATAACTAACTATATTATGTGTTAGACGTAATTGGTGTTTAAAATTAGTCTGCTTGATCGTCTTGAAGCAAGTGCTTTGTAATTTAGGTCAGCAAAGAAAATGCCAGTGTACTAGATTAGCACAGTTTTAGCTGTTTTTGTTCAGCAGCTGCAGAATAAGAAAACTTTGTCCCTCCCTCCCGGACTGACCGAGCGATATCCTAAATTGTTACATACCATTTACATATTACAAAAGTGAAGAGCAAAACATCAGTTTTTCTACAAGATTACTTTGCTGCCTGTCTATATGTTTGTCTAGTTTGTGTTTGATTCATGGCATGAAAGATCAGAAGCACTACTGACTTTGGATATTGCCTCTAGAAGTGTGCGTGGAAAGCGTTTGGCAGTTCTTAATTGAGGTGGGAAGAGTTCACTTTTGAAAGGGTGACTGACAGTTTCTTAGTATAGTGAGAATCTTTAAGAATTAGGAGTCAGGGAAGAACCAAATAAATTTTTTGAAATCATTCGTTTAAGTTCATCTACACTATTACAGCTTCTTTTCATCATTGTCCCACTCAGGACATTTACCCATATGTGGACATTTTTTTTTTTTTTTCTAATCACTCCTTCATGAAACTTTAATACATGATTTAGACTCTGTTCCATTCACATTCTCTGACCCTTGGAATAAAGTATCTAAGATTTTTCACTTCCTGCAAGAAACAGTCCTTGTATTCATACATGACTTTTTCTTTCTTAGATTTTTTCTATCAGACTTAGGAATGGATAGTTTTATATTAAAGAAAATCAGATTTTTTTCTCAGCACTTTAATTTTCCAAGAAAAATTCAACTTCCCCAAATCCCTTTTAATGGTTCAGATTTTTCCATTTTTTGATGGTTTGATTTAACATAGATTTATTTACAACTAAAATAATCTTAAGAGATGATTATTTGGGATCTAAGTAGTCTGTTTTCAGGCTTCAGGATGACTTAGGTTTATTTTATGTTGGAAATTTGCTCAGTAGAATCCAGATCACAAGGCATTTTATTGCAGAATATATATATTTGCATCATCTGACAATATCTAGATGTTTATAGATTTTTGGCCGAGATTGTCATAATTTGTTGCAATCTTAATGTTTTTCTACTTGAAAAAAAATCATAGTATCTTGCTTAAGAGGAAAGACAAGATGTATTTATACTGACATTAAAAAAAAAACAACTTTCAATAGTTAAGACAAAAGACAACAGCCAAATAGTGTAAGTATTTCATTTCTAATGGATTAAACTAGATGATATTTTATTGATTATAAAATTGTAAGGAAAGGATCAAGTGAATTTCTTTACTTTTAAGTCTCTGCCTATGATACCTCAGTTTAGTAACACAGATTTTCATTTGTTTGTGCAATTCTCATGCTTATTTTTCCACTACCAATCAAATAATTTATATTTTAATAGCTTTATTGAGGTATACATTACATACAATTAAATTCATTAATTTTGGCTGTTTAATTCAGTGATTTTAAGGTGCACCTGTAGAGTTACACAGTCATTATTCTGATCCAGTTTTACGCTATTTTGTATCACCTCAGAATAACCCTTTAGGCTGTTTGCAGTCAATTCTTGTTCCTGCCTTTATACCCCAGGTAGCCACTAAGCTGCTTTCTGTCTGTGTAAATTTGCCTTTTCTAAACTTTTCCAAGTAATGGAGTCTGCTTGCTTTGGGTTTAGATTGCTGTTCTGCTTCTAGTTTTTTTAAGAGGGAAACTTTGGTGCAATATGGCTACATTTCTTTCATATCCTTGTGTTACTACTGTCATATTTTTACATCTCTGTTATAAATCCAACAATAGAGATGTGCATTACTTATTTTATACTGTTAGCTTTACTGCTGAAGAAAAAATATATTTACACAGTTTTTATATATTATCCTATACATTTATCTTTTCTGGCACTGTATTTCTTCTTGTGGATTTAAGTTACCATCTGGTGTAATTTCCTTTCAGCCAAAAGACTTTCTTTAGAATTTCTTTTAGGGCAGGTCTGCTAGCAGTGAGTTATCTCAGCCCTTGCTTATCTGTGAGTATCTTTTCTACATCTTCATGTCTGAAGGGAAATCCTGCTGGAAAATCCTGCTGGATATAAGATTCTCCGTTGGGTTTTTTGTCCCCAACATTCTAAATACGTCCTCCTCCTCCTGAGCTCTCTGTGATATGTCATTTCTTTTTTCTTGTGTCTTTCACGATTTTATCTTTATGTTAGCATTTCAGCCATTTGTCCATGATGTTCCTAGATGTAGCTCTTTTTGTTTATTGGAATTCTTTAGGCTTTTTGTGGACTAAGTTTGTCATCAAGTTTGGAAATTTTTTGGCCATTATTTCTTCAAAAATAGTGTCTTCCTTTTTCTCTCTCATCTCCTTCTGGGACCCTGATTTGCACATCTGTTACTGTTCTTGTTGGTAGGCTCTAGGTGTCTGTTCATTCCCTGTTCTTTTATTTCTGTTTTTAATTTTGTAAGATTTCTATTGATCCCCTGTTTAAATGTTTACTTTCTTATGCCAATTCAGACATGCTTTTGAGTTCTTTGTGACTTTTTGTTTGCAGCTACTGTATTTTTTAACTCTACAACTTTTCATTTTCTTTACAATTTCTCTTGTATTCTCTAGTTAAAATCTCATCGTCATCATACTTTAATTCTTTTAATTTGGCTTCTTTAGTTCCTTGAATATATTTATAAGAGCTACTTTGCAGTCTCTTTGTTCTAAATTCTACATCTAGACTCAGTTCTGTTTTATGCCCTTTTCCTGTCGCTCAGTCATGTCAAACTGCGAACCCAGGGACTGTAACCTGCCAGGCTCCTCTGTCCATGGGGATTCTCCAGGCAGGAATACTGCAGTGGGTTGCCATGCCCTCCTCCAGGGGATCTTCCCAACTCAGGGATCGAACCCAGGTCTCCCACATCGCAGGCAGATTCTTCTTCATGTGAGAAACCAGGGAAGCCCAAGAATACTGGGGTGGGTTAGCCTATCCCTTCTCCAGGGGAACTTCCCTACCCAGAAATCAAACCGGGGTTCCTGCATTGGCAGGAAGATTCTTTACCAGCTGAGCTACCGGGGAAGCCCTTTTCCTGACTACAGATTGCAATTTCCTGTTCTTTGCATGTCTCAAGGCTCTTGCTGAAAACTGGACAGTTTAGATAATATAGCGACCTCAGATTCCACCCCCACATCCCGGTTTTACTGCTTTTCTCTTTGTTTGCTCACTTTGTGTCTCTGTGCCACATTTTGTCTCCCACAATTTCAGACCTTTTCATTGTTGTTACATTTGTTCTGATGATCTGTGATCAGTGATCTCTGATGTTACTATTGCAGAAAAGATTTATAACTTGCTGAAGGTTCAGATGGTGATTAGCATTTTTTAGCAATGAAGTATTTTTAATTGGACATGTACATTATTTTGCTAGACACAGTGTCGTTGCATGCTTCATACTCTACAATGTAGTATAAATGTAACTTTCATAAACTCCAGGAAACCAAAAAATGTGCATGACTTGCTCTGTTGGATTATTTGCCTTATTGCAGTGACCTGGAAGCAGGCCTGTTATATCTCTGCGATGTGTCTGTATAAATAAAGTATATTATACATATACAGTTTCAAGATTTCTACATTTTTAAGACACAGAATACTTTTCAGTCTGAAAATAATGCTTTCTCTAAGCCAAATTTGCTCATCATAAAAAAAAAAAAAAAAAAAAAAAACAACCAAAGGCCACAGAAAGCCTTTTACAACGAGCAGGGATAGCCTTGTGATGGGAGACAAGGACCTTGCTAATGTTGGTTGCTGCCTCTTGAGGACCTGGAGGAGGCTGGGCTGGGGTGGTTTGGTTTGTTGTGGCGCTCCCTTTTGGTGATGCTTATAATGACTTAAGAGAACAGATGTGGACACTTCATGTCACATCTGGAGAACATGTCAACTGGAGAAAGGTGTTGCACACAGCCTTATGATTTGCTGCCCTATGTTCTGGGGAAGCTTTCATTGATCCAGGGCAGACCTCAGGACCCAGAAAGAGGAAAAGAACAAGACAATATAAAGCAAAACAAAATAGGAGAGAAGCAGCCCAGGGTTCTGAATGTCGTAAAAACCAGAGAGCTTCAGCGTGTGTCAGTTTGTATTTTAAATGCAGTAAATCCTTGACATCATTTAAAACAGGAGAGTTTTCTAAGAAACAGAATTGTTACCCAGATGCTTGCTTGCTTGCCCTTGGTCCCTGGACTTTATAGGTAGCCTTTTGGCCTGCGTTTCTGCTTGGAAGACTCTTTGGCGTAAAGGAGCAGCTGTAATTCTGGGTTGATCGTCCTCATAATCACAGAGGACAGTAGTGTTTAATTGTGCTGAGGGCTCAAAAAGTCAAAATAGATCTCTCTTCTCTAGGGATTTGCAATCACTCATGCAAAGGTAATGGTGAGTCACACTCTGAGAATCATCGATGAAGAAGCATTAAATCAGATAAGAATTAAGGCTTAGACATTTCCTGCAAAATACTGTCATCACTGTCTGTCTGAAGAGAAGAGCATGTACAGATTGAATGGTGGTGGCTGGTGGAGGGAATGCTGGCTTTTCTTCATTCGGATGGAAACACTTACGGGAAAGACAGGGCTTACCAGGTGGCTCAGTGGTAAAGAATCCACCTGCCAGTGCAGGAGATGGCAGAGATGTGGGTTTGATCTCCTGGATCCCCTGGAGATTCTCCCCTTGGGAAGATTCCCTGGAGATGGCAACCCACTCCAGTATTTTTCTCTGGAAAATTCCACGGACAGAAGAGCCTAGTGGGCTACAGTCCATGGGGTCACAAAGAGTCGAACACGATGGAGCAAACACGCGAGCAAGCAAGATGGGAAAGACAAGATGACAGGTGTGGGTAAGTGGATGAGAGATTTTTTTGGCTGCTAGGACCGGAAGGACATGTCAGGCATCCAGGGCTACTTTATAAAACAGCAATCAGAGGACATTCATCTTTGTTGAAGGAAAGCCATGCCATGGCCTGTGCATTTCTGTGTCCTTAGAGCAGGTGGAACTGTGACTTTTGCTCAGCAGGTGTGAGTAAATGTCATTAGCTTGATCAATAGAACTTTAAAAAGACAGAGGATGTCTTTCCAAGCCACGGTGAGAGAAAGCAGTGCTGTGAGACTGCTGGCTTTGCACAAACATGAGGAGCTGGGGAGAGACAGAGCTTTGGGACCTTTTTTTCTCCAAAGGCTGTTATTCTTGTCACGTATAATAAAATGGACCTGCCATGTGATGGATACGTTACCAAATGCATGTGTGTGCCCAGTACACAGTGAGGCCAAAGACACTGAAACACCAAGGTTTGGGGGAAAGAAAGGTTTATTGCAAGGCCATACAAGGAGATGGGTGGCTCACACCCCAAACCCCAAACTCCTTGAAGCAGCAAAGCATTTTTAAAGGCCAAGAGGGGGAGAAGGTGTGGTTGGTTGTTGCAAACTTCTTGGTGCTGGAATCCCTTGTTCTTGCCACTGCCCTCCTAGGTTAGGTCATGATGTGCCTGTCAACCTCCAGCCAGGCACATGTTATTCTCTATTCTGCAACTTTTTGTCTCTTCAGGAATGGAAAAGTGTTATACCTTTAAAGGTGAGAGTCTTGAGAATGGGCTATCTTGAATATTTCAAGCAATTAGACTACATTTTTTTTTGATTGGAGGATAATTGCTTTACAATTCTGTGCTGATTTCTGCCAAATATCAGTGTGAATCAACAATATATATATGTCCCCTCACTCTTGGACATCCCTCCCACCCCATCCCACCCCTCTAGGTTGTTACAGAGCACTGGATTTGAGCTCCCTATTACTTAAAAAGTAATAGAATATAAAGGTTAAAGTAAAAGAAACAGATCCAGTGTGGAGTCAGGTTTGTTTGTCCCTATTATAGATAGAATCTAGATGCCTGATACAGTTCCTTCCTTCGAGATTGCATGAAAGAACAAAGTTGGGGAAGAAAGAAATTTGGCAAGAAATAGGGAGGTATGTCCTTGTTTTGATGAAGTTGACAGATGCCTCTGAATGATTAAGTCTGTGGTTTTCCAGAAACTTTTCCAGAAACACTACTGTATTTTTCTTCAGTGAGGATCTTACTCTATGGCTCATTTCAGTAACTCATAGTTTTATTCCACATTTGTAAATTTAAGTTTGGTCAGGTAGCCTGTGTGATTCCTATGGTAGAACTACATGTCACCTATAACAGATGGAAAAGATGCATCTAAATGCTGCAAATATGCAAAAACCTCCAACTAAAGAGAGATCATTAGTCTTACATTATAGCACAATTCAAATAATGTATGAAACAAAGTAAATTTATGTCTGAAATTCATGATTCATATTTGTGCATCAAATCTAAGTTATTCATCATGAAATGCTAATATTTTGATAAGTGACTAGTTATAATACTTAGACTTTATTCAGGAGGAGTCAGAATAAACTGAAGCAGAAATGTATCATTTTAGATATTGATTTTTTTATTTTCACATATACGTAAGACATACATATATGTAGATACAAAAGTATTTTCTTTTTCTGTCTGTGTGTTTCTTTTAAAGTTAGAAATGAAAATCTGTTTGCCTTAGGGAGGGAACTAAGAACTTAGCACGTGTATTAAAATTGTTTATCTCAGCGCAACCAAGAACTTATAAATGTGACCCTGGAATAAATAAGTATGGCTATTTTTCTAAGTTCTTACAAACCAGAAAAGTCCTCCCCCAAATATGTCAGGCTTAATTTTCTGCTCCGGGGAGCACAGCTAGTAGAATAGCAAAAGCCAATGACATTTCCCACAGTGTGAGTTGCCAGCCACTAGAAGCCTGTGGCAGTGTTTAAATATACAGCAAACAAGCTAACAATTGGTTGAGAGAGGATTATGTAATTCTTCTTTAATATTTCTTTCTGTGGCGTTTGCATCACTATCAGAATCATAAAGGCAGAACTGGGGACTGTGTTTTAAGGTAGCTTTTCCTTATAGCCACAAGCCCATATCATCTTTATGCTGCTCTGCAGGTTTCTTGAGTTAGCCTCTTCATCTTTTACTAAAGTCCTAATGAAATGGACTGTATTAGGGTGTGCAGCCTTACGGGTGTCAGGGCTATGATTTCAGTGGTCGTCATTTGTGCAGAGTGGCCTATATTCATTCCAGAGTCTCCTGGGGAGCATTAATTAGTAAGATAATAACACATTGCTACCTGGGTTCTGATAAATGCTTCAGTAGTTAGATCCAGCCTGCAAATTGAAACATTGGTAATGGCTTAGGAAGAATTGAACTCAGAGAAACTGAGAAACTCTATTTTGTGAAAAAGAGTAGAAAAGCAAAAGTGTTAGTTGCTCAGTCGTGTCTGACTCTTTGAGACCCCCATGGATTGTAGCCTGCCAGGCTCCTCTGTCCATGGAATTTTCCAAGCAAGAATACTGGAAAGGGTTGCCATTTCCTTCTCTATGTGAAAAGAGTAGATCAAAAGTCAAAAGAGGACCATTGAAATATAATGGATCAAAATATTTATATGTTATGAAACTCTATCAAAGTTCTAGGGGAAATAAGATTTCCCAAATGGTCCTATGTTTAAACTGGATTTAGAAAAGGCAGAGGAACCAAAGATAAAACTGCCAACATCCGTTGGGTCATAGAAAAAGCAAGAGAATTCCAGATAAACATCAACTTCTCCTTCGTTGACTATGCTAAAGCCTTTGACTGTGGATCGCAAGAAACTGTGGAAAATTCTTAAAGATATGGGAATACCAGACCACCTAACCTGCCTCCTGAGAAATCTGTATGCAAGACAAGAAACAATCAGAAATGGAACAACAGACTGTTTCCAAATTGGGAAAGGAGTACATCAAGGCTATAGATTGTCACCCTATTTATTTAACTTATATGCAGGGTACATCATGCGAGATCTGGAATCAAGACTGCCAGGAGAAATATCAATAACCTCAGATGCAGATGACACCATCCTTATGGCAGAAAGCAAAGAGGAACTAAAGAGCCTCTTGATGAAAGTGAAAGAGGAGAGTGAAAAAGTTGGCTTAAAACTAAGCATTCAGAAAGCTAAGATCATGGCATCCAGTCCCATCATTTCATGGCAATTAGATGGGGAAACAGTGAGAGGCTTTATTTTCTTGGGTTCCAAAATCGTTGCAGATGGTGACTGCAGCCATGAAATTAAAAGACGCTTGTTTCTTGGAAGAAAACCTATGACCAACCTGGACAGCATATTAAGAAAGCAGAGAGACATTACTTTGCCGACAAAGGTCCATCTGGTCAAAGCTATGGTTTTTCCAGTGGTCATGTATGGATGTGAGAGTTGGTCCATAAAGAAGGCTAAGCACCAAAGAATTGATGCTTTTGAACTGTGTGGTGTTGGACAAGTCTCCTGAGAGTCCCTTGGACTGCAAGGAGATCAAACCAGTCAATCCTAAAGGCAATCAACTGAATATTCATTGGAAGGACTGAAGCTGAAGCTCCACTACTTTGGCCACCTGATGCGAAGAAAAGACCCTGATGCTGTGAAAGATTGAAGGCAGAAGGAGAAGGGGATGACAGAGGATGAGATGGTTGGATGGCATCACTGACTTTATGGACATGAATTTGAGTAAGCTCTGGGAGTTGGTGATGGACATGGAAGCCTGGCCTGCTGCAGTCCATGGGTCGCAGAGTTGGACACGACAGGAACTGAACTGAAATGGTCCTATGACAGTTTCTTTTTTGTTCCTGGGTCTGGCAATGACGTTTTAGGAATAGACAGTAATACCTCACTTACATGGCAATGGTGTTGAACAGAAGGGTGATAAATAAGTAAAATTTCTAGATAATGGGAACATATCCCAACTGCCAGATTGGAGTTATTGTATTATTTTGCTTTTTATACATGACTGTATGTGTTTCCCAGTTTTTTCTCTTCACAGAAGATATTGCTCATAATTGAACTTTTGCTTTTTGCCTTATGTGTTTCCCTTATGGAATTTAGAAAAAATATACATTGGTACCTGGCCATGTTCAACACACTGTATTATAGGACCTGAGTAGTGTAGAGGCTAATGGAGACCTTGAACATTTTATATGCTCTTGGTAGATGTCAGTACCTCTGTGACTAGTCCCTGCCTTTCCTATGTCAACTGTGTCTTTAGAAATATTGTAGCATTTTGTCTTCTGGGACAGAATATGAAATCTGGAAAGAAAAGAAAAGTTTATTATTTAGTTTATTAAAAGTTTATCATTCACTTTTTTAAAAGTATAACTTTCAGAGAAAAAAATCACGGAAGACTACAGTTTAAAGAAATTTCAAACAAATGAGAGTTGATGGAAATGGAAAATTCGAGAAATTTCACTATTATTGAGGGAAAATGTGATTACATTTTTTAATGTTAAGGAGAGTTTAAATATGTTTTGCATTAGTAGCTTTATATAACTGGAAGTATTTATTTAGAAAAAATGTAGTGCATTACTTTATTATGCCTCATTTTAAGTTTGTTTTTTTCTCAAACAGTCAGATTTGGTACACATAAAATATTTTTCTAAGACATCCCAGAGTACTGAACTGTTCAGCATCCAATAACATTTCTCTCAATTTTTTTTTTTTAAAAGAAATAAACACTTTGAACAGATGGAATAGTCAGCATTTACTATAAGAGACAGGATAATCTTCTCTCACTCTTAAGAGTAATGAACAGAGAGCTAAGCATCTATTTTCAGGAAAGGAGCTGGACAATAAAAAGCCATTCTTTTCCTTTTTTCTGTTACATGATGGAGAAATGGATTCTCAGAAATTAATACCTGGTTTTAATTGCATCCCTTGGAAAGCTCTGTCTGATAGGTAAAATATTTAAACTATGAAAATGAAGACAAGAGGATTCATTCAAGAAAAAAAAAAACCTTTCAATTTTTACTGATTTATTACTTACATACAATATGACACATGCATGTGCATGAATGTTAAAATGTACAGCTTAATGAAGACAAGGTGTTACTACACCCATATAACCCCTACTGATAGGAAGACAAAGAATCACCAGCTCAAAGAACTCCCTTGTTGATTGCTTAATACCTTCCAGAAGTAACCAGTATAATGCATTTTTTTTTTACTATAAATTAGCATCATTGGTTTCTTGAGTTTATATCATTGGAATGATAAGCTATGTTCTTTTGAATTTTGTAACTATGTATTATGTCTGGTTGCTGTGTGCAGTAGGCAACAGTTGTTTGTTCCTTATGGCTATAGAGCAGTCAATTTTATAAATGTGGTGTGATTTATTAAGTGATTCTGTTATTGATAGACATTTGCTTTGATGCTAAGTTTTGGCTTTTATGAATAAATCAGCTCTCATGATTCTTCTGTCCAATTTACATGTGGACCAGTCATATAAGAATTCTACTTCCTTTATATCATTTTCAACACTTGGTTTTTGTAATTTTAGTCATTTTTCTCGAAGCTGTCTTGTTTTACCTCTCATGTTAGTCTACAGTCTATTTGGAATTATTTTTTCCATTTTGGATATAGTGTGGGAGAAGTAGTCATTTTTTTTTCATTTTCAGTCAAGTCTATTTATTGGAAAAGTTGATTCGTTGTTTTCCATACTTAATGGGATGGCATCTTTGTCATAAATGAGACAGCCATATATGTGGTGAGTTCTTGACTTTGTTCTGTTTTTTATTTTTTAAATTTATTTTAATTGGAGAATAATTGCTTTACATCATTACATTGGTTTCTGCCAAATATCAGCATAAATCAGCCACGAGGATACACATGTTCCCTCCCTGTTGAATCTCCCTCCCACCTTCCACCCCATCGCACTCCTCTAGGTTGTCACAAAGCCCAGATTGAGCTCCCTGTGTTCTATGGCAACTTCCCATTAACTATTATTCATACAGTTATGTATGTATGTGAATCCTGTTCTCTTAATTAGTTCCACACTCTCCTGCCCCTGCTGTGTGTAAGTCCATTCTCTATGTCTGAGCCTCTATTGCTGCCCTCCAGGTAGGTTCATCAGTACCATTTGTCTAGATTCTGTATGTATGCATTAATATATGATATTTATTTTTCCCTATCTTACTTCACTCTCTGTAACAGGCTCTATGTTCATCCACCTCGCTAAAACTGACTCAAGTTTGTTCCTTTTAATAGCTGAGTAACATTCCATTGTGTACATGTACCACAACTTCTTTATCCATTCATCTGTCAGTGGAAATAGGTTGCTTCCATGTCCTAGCTATTGTAAATAGTGCTTCAGTGAACATTGGGGTACATGTGTCTTTTTCAGTTATCATTTTCTCAGGGTGTATGTTCCATAGTGAGATTGTTGGGTCATATGGTAGTTTTATTCCTGTTTTTTTCCTAAAGAAATCATCATACTGTTCTCCATCAGTTCAGTCCAGTCGCTCAGTCATGTCCAACTCTTTGCGACGCCATGGACTGTAGCATGCCAGGCTTCCCTGTCCTTCACCAGCTCCCAAAGCTTGCTCAAACTCATGTCCATCGGGTCAGTGATGCCATTCGGCCATCTCATCCTCTTTCGTCCCCTTATCTTCCTGCCTTCAATCTTTCCCAGCCTCAGGGTCTTTTCTAACGAGTCAATTCTTCACATCAGGTGGCCAAAGTATTGGGATTTCAGCTTCAACATCAGTCCTTCCAATGAGTATTCAGGACTGATTTCCTTTAGGATGGACTGGTTGGATCTCCTTGCAGTCCAAGGAACTCTCAAGAGTCTTCTCCAGCACCACAGTTCAAAAGCATCAATTCTTCGGCGCTCAGCTTTCTTTATAGTCCCAACTGTCACATTCTTACATGACTACTGGAAAAACCATAGCTTTGACTAGATGGACCTTCTCTATAGTGTCTATATCAGTTTATATCCCTACCAACAGTGCAAGAGGGTTCCCTTTTCTCCACATCCTTTCTAGCTGTTCTGTTTTATAAGTTACTAATGGTAAAGCTATTTCTAACACCCTTTTATTTACTGTAGAGATGTGGTATTGCTCAATTTCATTGTCCTTCATTGTCTTATGAAGAGTTTAAAAAAACAAATTTTGGCATAGTTGGGTTTTTTTCATTGTATATCTTACTTCTACTCAATTGTTTTCCTATTCATTTTTATTCATTTCTTTCACCTATTATATTTGAATTTAGTTTGGTATTCATTTCCCAAGTACTTTTGAAATGTTTTTAAACTTTCATTTTGAAGTAAGTTGAGTTACAAAATGTTTGCAAAAGTAGGACAAAGAGATTGTATAAACTCATCACCTAGCTTCACTACATGTTGACATCTTATGTAACTGTAGTACAATTAAAAAATCATGAAATTAATATTAGCTATAAAAATTGGTACCATTTATAAGCCTTCTTTAAATTTTTCCAGTTGTGCCACAAATGTCTTTTTCCTATTTCAGGATCAAATCTAGGATGACATATTGTATTTAGCTGTCATGTCTCTTTATTCTTTGACTTGAAGAACTTCTCTAGACTTTGTCTATCTTTATGACCTTGACATTTCTGAAGAGTGGGGGCTAGTTAATTTGAGGATTGTTGTTCAATTTGGATTTGTCTGATGTTTCTTCATGATGAAATTTAGATTACTCATTTTTGGCAAGAATACCCCAGAAGTGATGGTGTGACCTCAGTGAGTCAAATAAGGAGGTAAACGATGTTGACATGCCTTATTCCTGGTGGTGATAAGTTTGATCACTTTAACTGAGGCGGAGTTTATCAGTTTTCTGCACTATAAATTTACATTTTTTCCCCTTTGTAGTTCGTAAGTATCTTGTGGGGAGATAGTTTGAAATATACAGGTATCCTGTTTTCTCATGTATCTTTCCGCCAATTTTAGCCTCCATCCCTGACTCATGGCGCTGTAAGAGTTGTTATGGTGGTGGTTGTGAGAGGTTGATTTTTCTATTTGCATCATTCCTTCTGTATTTACTAGTTTGAATTCTACTCTGAGAGTGAGCTATCTCATTCTTATTTGTTCAGTCACTTACGTGGAGTATGAACTCAAGGATGTTTGTTATTCCTTGAGATAAAGTTCATTATTATCATCTGGCCATCAGGAGCACCTTCAGGCTGGCTCCTGCTCCCTTTTGATCTGCCGTCACAATCTGAGCACCGTGCTGACTTTCTGGCCCCATAGGATCTTGAGGACTAATCTTGTCCCATTCCCTTGTCATGCTCATCTCTGACGCATTCCTGAGATCAGCCTTCCTCCCAGGATTTTGGGTTCCTTTTATTGAAGAAGGATACTTGGAAACCAAGTTCTGGGTTCTTGGTGTGTTCAATGAATTTTCACAATTGCTTCTAGGATTTCTCTCCCCTGACAGAAATAGGAGATAGTTGTATATATATAAATGCACATGTGCGCATACACATGTCTATGTCTGTTTTATATCTATTTGTGTGTATATACACACACACATAATGATGAGTTCATATTGATTCATTCTGATTCTAATCCATCATCACAGAGTTCATTCTAGACAATTTCTGTTTCTAGTAGCTCTTGTTTTTAACACCAAGGAACTTTATGTTCATTATCATCAATGTAGTTATTAACTCAGTCTGGAAATGTACATAAAGTAGTTTCACAATTGCAATTTTATACCTCTGTGAAAAGCCAAATCTTTAACTAGAGTGCAGTATGCGTACAGTTCTTTTTGTCTTCAGCTTTAATGTATACAATCAGAACACTGTTTCTGAAGTTTATTTAGGTTAGTTCTGTTGTTTCCCATCTTTTTCATTATGGTTATGTTACTTATTTATAATGCAGTGTCTATGGAAGGTGTTAATTTATGAATATTGTCATCTTCTATGGCCTTACCAAATTCTTTTATTGTTTGAGGTACTGTTTATATTGATTCCTCAGTATTTTCCAGGTATCACATCAACTAGTAGAAATAGTTTTACCACTTATTATTCTTGATTTATTTCATCTGATTGCATTTGCTAATACTAATAATAAAGTGAAAAATAGTAGAGCTACTGGACCTCCTCCAGAAAATATAAAATGTAAATATAAAATATTTACAAACTATTAAAACTTTGATTTATGTTCTATTAAAATAAGATTTAGTATTATTATACCTAGAAAAAAAGGAAACCATAGAAAAATAGTCCAGAAGAAAATGCACCATATTATTAGCAATGACTATGATGATGTAGTTAAATATTTTTATAAATATTTGTGTTAACTATCTTTTATTCTCTGCAGATCTGTAATGAAGATACTAATTTTATAATAAAAACATAGTTTTTATCAATTTGACTTTAGTACACAGTCATCATTGTTCTGTAAATATGACTGTAAGCAATTTGAAAAGTTGCCTTTCATCTTTTCATGATGGTAAATTCCACCATGAATCAGATCCTCCATTATAGAGAGGGAGAGAAATTTCTTTGAATGTTGTTTAAATGTGTTTGTTTCATGTGCTGAAACTTACTAATTTGTTTCTGAATCAGTCTATCTCCTAAAACTGAGTAAATTTGAGATGCATTTATAAAAATAGCATTTTATATTAAATAGTTGAATTTGCCATATTGTTTGCTTTTCTGTGGAGGCATCAAACTATAACAGACAGCCCCTCCAATACGAAAGCATTCAGATGCAACAAGAATGTTGAAGAGCATCAGATCTGGTTTAAGTGCCAGTGCTACTACTTTGTTGTCTAACTTCATAATATTGCTAATCCCCCAAATCTCAGTCTCCTTATTTATAAAATAAAAGGAGTAACATCTGTTTTGAGGATGAAATGATGTCATTTCTATAAAGCACCAACCAAGTGCTTTATATTATGTGCTCAGTAAATGGACGATAATCTTCCTAACTTTTAACCAAGAACAGGAAAAAAAAAGAGGAGGAGTAAAATGCCTGCTTTTCATGGATCACTGTTAAAAGCATTTTATTTGTATTAATTTCATGATTCTTTTTGTAGCCGTGGAGGGCACACGTAGCTTCTTGAAAAGATAGGATGGGTGGCTGGGCTGTGACATGAAGTTTGTTCCTCTGACCTGAAGACCATGCTCTTGATGTCTAGATGAGCCTGCCTCTGAGCTGTGAGTGTAAAGAGGAGAGTAAGGCTGCTACTCATGTGTGTAAATAATGTTGGAAACTCGATTAACAGATTTGCACTTCTTGTGTTGCAGGTGAATGGTGCTGTTGAGCGCCTTCTGTGAGGACCACTCACACCTGTTCTGGGGAACACTTTCTCCAAAGGATCAGCAAGCATCCAGTTCAATTCCAGATTCATGGGGTTGCTGCAGACCGGATACTGCTTGTCTCACTAAGACAAGGTAAGAGTTTAAATATTTACTTCCTCTTGAGGATGATTTTTGATGTCATGACCTCTTCTGAAATATTTCTGCCTTGATATCAGTCGGAAAGTTACAATAACTAAATAGACCCATGGCGGAGGGAAAATATAGGCTACTATAAAAAGACTTTGATATATTGATTGCTATATTTATTAGATAAGCGTGTGCTGATATGTTTGAAGATTTTTTTATTACTTAATGTAAAGTATAATGTGTTAACATTATTGCAAGGGGAATTTCATGACAAGCATTCTTCTTTTAAAATATAACTGCAGTTTGATTTTATGAAACCTGTAATTGCTACAAACTATGCTGTTTCTACTGCTATAAAAACAGTAATGAAATTGGAGAGGCTATCTCTTGGAAATTGGTTGTGATGAAAATATACCTAATATGATTATCTTTATGCAAATTCTACCCTGACAGTGAGCTTTCCTTACCCGTACTTCTAGTGCATGTAACTTTTCTGCTGCATACCTTTTTCTGAAAGGTTAAAACTTTCTGTTCCAATGTACTTTTAAATTGCCGGTCAGTCCATTTGGGGTTAATCATTGAAACAGAATTGAGGCTGGGAAAAGGTAGTAAAATCGAATTGAGTGGCAGTGTTGGAATAGTTACTGCTGGGATTGTTTGGGGAGATGAAGAGAAGAGCAAGATTGCTCTGTATCACTTAGAAAGATGGTCCAGTGGCCAGTACCTGGGCAGAAAAGAAGGGATGGAATAGATATTTTGGTCATGATGTGAAGTTATCTTGGGTGGATGGATGTTGAGAAATAAAGGTTATTGAAATGTTTTCCTTCTCAAGTATATGACTTATTCTGCATCTTAGGTATCTGAGATTCAAGGTGAGTCAGTACTTCTGAAAATGAAATAGACATTTTCATGGACTAGACCTCATGGAATGCATATTCATGTACAATGTGTAACAGTTTTTCAAGTATTTCATATACAATGTAGGGGAAGGGGTGTCATAAAGATATCCTAGTGAGCATAGCCTGGGAGATGAAAATTAGGAAGCCTGAAAGTGTGAAAATGCCCCTGGTCATAGCATGGTGGCTGATTACATGGGCCATAGGGGCACAGATCAGTTTTTCTGGCTTGCGTCCTGATACTGCCACCTTTTGGCAACAACTCCCGTGGTAGTGCTGCTACTGCTTTAGATCTTCCCTGTGGCTCAGATGGTAAAGAATCTGCCAGCAATGCAGGAGACTTGGGTTCGATCCCTGGATCAGGAAGATCCCTTGGAGAAGGAAATGGCAATCCACTCCAGTATTCTTGCTTGGAGAATCCCATGGATGGAAGAGCCTGGGAGGCTATACTTCATGGGGTTGCAAAGAGTCGGATACAGCTGAGTGACTAACACTGTGGCTACAACTGCTGCTGATCTTATTATCGTTTTCTCTGTGAGGACTTAAGTTTCTCATCTGTAAACCTGCCTAGTGTGTTGATTTTCCCTTAATTTCACCTGGCCAGCCCAGTTGGAAAGACATTACTGTATTTTTCAAGAGGAGATGGTTGGCTGTCATGTATCATATTTCTCAAGATCATTGGTATTTTAAGTTTTATGATATAAAATATACTACTTTCTAGCATCTAATACAGGGTAAATTGTCTAACTTTTCTAAATAGTCTTATCTTTGAAATGGGAACAGAATATCTGACACTTTTTGTGCAGAATAAATATGTAAGTTACAGTGCATGACACAGAAGTACTCAATACATGTGGTTACCATGACTATTACTACGCTTACTGTACCTCTTCTTAATCACATACTTGTTTACTCCTGATGTGATTGTGATGTCAGTATTTAATTTGTGGAACTTTAAGCAGAATATTCTGCAGTTGTTAATAAAATACTGATATATGCAAAGTCTTATACCACTTTTTAACTTTTGAAAACATGATTCACCATCATTTTGTTCCATCGAATTATAGTATATTTCATTTGAACACCAATCTAATTTTCGTGATGCTGTTATTTTCATGGTGATACTTTATACCAGAGTTTGTCTCTTTTATCCATCCAGTCTTTCTAACTTTGTACTCTGTCTTATCTCTATGGTTCTGAATGTTTAGAACTTGATTCCATAATCCAGCCTTACCTGACTCAGGTTTTATCTGCCGTAATGCAGTACTGGGTTTGAAATAACCAGTGAATTTTAGAAAAGTGAAAAAAGTGGCTTCTTTCATATTATGATCTGATATTGACCATGCAGAGCTGTGCTCCAGGGTTCATGATAATGTTCACTATGAACTGTTGTAAACAGTAAAATCAATTAAAAAAAGTTTTTCCCCCATTTTATTTTCTTTTTCTGGTTTTATTTCCAAAATGTTTTTAAATAAATTGTGTGAGCAAATAGGAATAAGACTGTATCAAATGTTTCAACAACATATATCTAAAGATTTATGGCATATGTAGGATTAACCAATAAAGTAAATTTTCAGTAGAGCTAATTTACCTTTTTATGTAATCTCGGCCTAAACCAGATTTTTGACAAGAACAATGTAATGAAATTACTTCACTGAAGCTTTGACAAGTAAGTATATCATGAGATCTTTCAAAGTTGGCAACAAGGTAACATTAAGTCATCTGAATACCTTTTATAACTTTATTTGCCACTTCAAGTATCTGTATAGAAAAAAAGGACTTAAATTATATATAAAAGTTAGAAACTTTTTACTGAAGAGACAGCAAAATTTTAAAACCACTTTCTCTTTAGTAGTATAAAATATTTCCTTCCTAATGTTTAAAATTGAAGAACTTTATGACTGTTTATCCAAACATTTAGTGTATTTTCTACATATCTTTCAGTATAATTTTTATAGTTCAAAAATAAGAAATTAGAAAAAATCTCATTGCCTACCATTAAATTCCAAACATTATCACATGCAGGGTATTTGTTTTAGGTGATCTCATTGTTACTGAATAGAAACACTCAGTGTTTCTAGAAAGACTCCATTGCAAAATTAGGTGATCAGAGGAGATTGTCAGTTTTGGAGTGTGTTTCATCCCCAAGTGTTTAGTCTTGCCTTTCATTTTATCATGTTTTCTCCGTAACTGTTTTATCAGAGACTTTTTGAGGGTAAAATATCCTGTGAAGTAAGGTCAACAGTAATTTCTCTGGTGTTTGATGTCTCACAGAAATAAACAGTGTCAAGCATGTCAGTGCCACTTTCTTAACATTTCTGGACAATCCATCCTATTTTAGTTTCTGAGAACTCTTTTGATTGTTTTCTAGGAAAGGGAGGAATGGAAATTGGGACTTTTTTTGTAGAATGGGAAAGGTGTAAGGAGAAACTTGAGGTGTCTGATTGCATGCTTCTAGTGTATCCCAGGACAGTTCCTGAGAAGGAAAATCCTGTTACTTCTCCAGTGTTCTGAAGGAAACGAAATATTTGGTATTGGTATTGTGTGTGTGCTCAGTCGCTTCAGTAGTGTCCTACTCTTTGCGACCCTGAGGACTGTAACCGGCCAGGTTCCTTTGTCCATGGGATTCTCCAGGCAAGAATACTGGAGAGGGTTTCCATTTTCTTTTCCAGGGAACCTTCCTGACCCAGGGATTGAACCTGTGTCTCCTGCATTGCAGGTGGATTCTTTAGCCATTGAGCCACCTGGGAAGCCCATTGATATTGGTGGTTAACAAAAATTTAAGGCCAACTTTAGGTGCAGTGACCTCTCATTAAGTCATTACCTAATTGCATTTATATTGTTTATTACAGTGTTTACTGATAACCCAGGTGTTGTGTTTCATTAATTTGAATTGTGTTGGGAAGTCTGCAGAGACAGCACTTCATACTTAAGATTTTTTTATTTTTCGAAGTGTATAATGTATTATTCGACTTAGTCTAAGTTCTTATTTATTTTTATTTCTACTTTATACTGAAAGTGAAAGTCACTCAGTCATGTCCAACTCTTTGCGACCCCATGGACTATACAGTTCATGGAATTCTCCAGGCCAGATAACTGGAGTGGGTAGCTATCCCTTCTCTAGAGGATCTTCCCAACCCAGGAATTAAACCGGGGTCTTCTGCATTACAGGCAGATTCTTTACCAGCTGAGCTACCAGGGAAGTCCTCATAGCTCAGTTGGTAAAGAATCCACCAGCAATGCAGGAGACCCTGGGTTAATTCCTGGGTCAGGAAGACCCCCTGGAGAAAAGAGGCTACCCACTCCAGTATATTCTTGGGCTTCCCTTGTGGCTCAGCTGGTAAACAATCTTCCTGCAATGTGAGAGACATGGGTTCGATCCCTGGGTTGGGAAGATCCCCTGGAGAAGGGAAAGGCTACCGAGTCCAGTATTCTGGCCCGGAGAATTCCATGGACTGTATAGTCCATGGGGTTGCAAAGAGTTGGACACAACCTGAGCGACTTTGTCTGCTTTATAAGAAAGCTGATAGTTTTCCCCTTATCTACATCTTTCTTATTTTACTTTTATATTCTTATTCTGAAAGCATATAGATAATAGCAGTAACTCATAATTCTTGGTATGAATTCTCAGGAAAGAGCATAGAATTTCATACAGGCCTGGAATTAAATAAATTATATTTATGAAACATATTCACCTTAGTTCTTAAATAGTATCAAAACTCCAATTGTTTTAACAATATAGAAATTTTTCTAGCAGAGTCATTTCATCTGTAGTCTCTCTAATTCAGGTTCACTTTTATAATATAATTTTAAGAAGATTGTGATCTGGTCAATTTTGCTTTTATATTCTTTCTAAAAGTTGATTTTATCTAGGAACGGCAAATGTTTCTTGGCATATTTACTCAAAGATCTACTCAGGTGTATTGAAAATCTGACCATATAATTAAGAAGTCAGGGTGATTGTCAAGCAAAGAATAAAGTGGGTCCACAAATACCTTCCAGCTTTTATGTTTGCCCTGAAACTAAGTCTGTGTGAAGGAAGGACTGAACTCTGAACATGAAGTCAGAAAACTAGGTTGCTAACTCTGATTTTTGGGCACTCAGTTTCTCGGCCTCTTGAGATTTAGTTTATTTTTCCTTAACAAACACACTTTACTGGATTATTGTCAGAATTAAATGAGTTAATATTTGTGAAAGTGTGTTTGAACTTTAAGGCTCTTTGGAAATGGTGCATGTGGATATTGCAGTTACCAGTGGTGTAACATGAGAGCTTTTATTACAGGAGTTTAGAGAGTCTAAATTTCTGTTAAATCTTTCAATTTAAAGAATTACAAAGATAAGCATTTTCAGTGGGTTTAATATCACACTTGCTCTTACATGTCTCCTTTCATCTAGCACATGATGATTTCTGATTTTTGTGGATAGAACATATATGTTCAGAGTAAATGGTAAATACTGACATTTAATGCTTTTTGTTAAATATTAAACCCTTGGTAGATTATTCAGAAGACTTGAGTTCCCTGTCACTGGTGTCAGAGAAATTTTAAGCAAGGAATAGTAAAGACTGTATAAATTTAGCAGTTCTGATGAGGTTAATTAAAATTATTTATGTTCCATAATATAAATTGGAAACTGGAGTGAAATGTATGTCCTTTTATATCATATTGATATGTGATCATATTATATGTGATCAGGAAAGGTAATTTATAATAGGCATAAGTTTGCCTTTATGAACTCTGTTTCTAGACACCAAGGAGATAGTTTTTCTGATGTAGATAAAAACTTGGTCCTGACTTACTGAGTTAGATGATGTGGAAATTCATGAGGTGGTATCGAAACCCAGTTTTGTCTGAGTCCATAGTCAAGGCTCTTTAGCACCTTGCTTACCTTCTTCATGTATATTATAAAGGAGATCATGATCTGCAGTATGTTAGAAGCCTCTTCTGTCTCCATCAGTTGGACATCAGTCTCAGCATGATGTAAATTGTAAAGTGCTTATAGTAAGTTGTTTTGAAGGAAATTTTTAATGCATGAACAAGAAAGATATTTTTAAAGCTCTGCTACTAATTTTAAACCTTTTACATCTAACAAATGACCCTTTTAATGTCTTGACTGGTACCTTGGTGACCTGTAGAATGATTCATGTATGACTACATAGGAGAAATAGTTTATTTTCATAATCTTATTTTAAAGAATAAGCAACTCTATGCTCTAAGTTCACTTAACATTTTATTTATTCAACGTGTGTCCTACTTATCATCTTGTCCTACAAAGACTGCACACTTGACAGTGATCCTTTCATCATGAGCTCCTAGAGGGAATGGTCTGTGATCTGTTCATCTTGGTGTCCTTGTTCTCAACTAGAGTTCCTGGCAAATTGTAGGCACTCAATAAACATTTAGGAAATGAAATCTGGATAAAAATAATCAAGTACAGGCCCAGGGTCATATAACAAGTCGGTGTCATAACGATCGTGAAAGTCTTATTTTTTATTTCTTACCTAGTGACACATTTTGTGACTCATTTATTCAAGCAGTATTTATTAGATGTGTACTGTGTACCCAGTGCTTCCCTAGATACCAAGGATACATTAATAAGCAAAATTGATGAAAAGCCCAACCTTAATGGGCCTTGCATTCTAGCTAATAAAAGTACACCTGGTCATACTTTTAAATCTTTTATAAAACTAAAATGCAATTTTTCAAGAAGTTATTTATGACTTTAGTTTCAAAAGCAATTGCCCTAACAGTGGAAAATAAATGTAAAGTTTCACAAAATACTCAGTGGTCCATGAATTAAGACTGCTTGGGTTTTTAAGTGGTATTAAACATAGTGATAAGATTAGATCACTGTTCAGAATTCATTATATTAAGTTCAGCAGAGTATATTTTATTTCATAGTTTTCAACTCTGTTTTTAAATATAGTGCTATTTCATAGCCAGGACATGGAAGCAACCTAGATGCCCATCAGCAGATGAATGGATAAGGAAGCTGTGGTACATATACACCGTGGAATATTACTCAGCCGTTAAAAAGAATTCATTTGAATCAGTTCTAATGAGATGGGTGAAACTGGAGCCCATTATACAGAGTGAAGTAAGCCAGAAAGATAAAGAACATTACAGCATACTAACACATATATATGGAATTTAGAAAGATGGTAACGATAACCCTATATGCAAAACAGAAAAAGAGACACAGAAGTACAGAACAGACTTTTGAACTCTGGGAGAAGGTGAGGGTGGGATGTTTTGAAAGAAAAGCATGTATATTATCTATGGTGAAACAGATCACCAGCCCAGGTGGGATGCATGAGACAAGTGCTCAGGCCTGGTGCACTGGGAAGACCCAGAGGAATCGGGTGGAGAGGGAGGTGGGAGGGGGGATCGGGATGGGGAATTCGTGTTAAATCTATGGCTGATTCATATCAATGTATGACAAAACCCACTGAAATGTTGTGAAGTAATTAGCCTCCAACTAATAAAAAAAAATAAAATAAAATAAAAAAGAAAAAAAACAATAAATAAGAAAAAGAATCCAAAAAATAAATAAATATAGTGCTATTTCAGATTCCACTAATAATTAAAAAAAATACATACAAAAGGAAGGAAATACTGAGACGGTGGGGAGAAAGACTGGTGGCAAAGGATATAGAAAGGAATATTGTGAAATATAGCATCTAAATAGATATTCATTGTAGCCCTGCAAAGGTATGTTAAAAAACTAAAATTGCTTACGTAAAAGAGTAGCAGATGGATGCAAGTATTCCATTACTATCAGTAATGTTAATGAGATTACCAGTTAAGTATTGATTTAATTTTTGATTTGGACTGGCCGATAACTCTCCTTATTTCTTTATTAATTGGCATTGGCAATCAGCTCCTAACATAAAGCCCTCAAATGTTAGTATAAAAATCAATCTAAATTCGAGTGGATGATAGTCTTTGAATTAGCCATTGAGCCAACACCTTGTATGAGCAAAGAGGAGATTAGATGTCATAGGACCGTTTTGTTATAAGGAACAGAGTTCCTTTCTAGCTAGCTTAGATAAGGGGGATTTACTGGGGTGACACACGAGGAGTGTTTACTGTAGGTTTGCTTTAGGAGTTCAGCCTGGCAGACAGGCAGCCCTGCCTCGGGCTGACGATCTTGGTGGGTTACGTGGCCTCTCCTCTTTTGTATTTTGTTTAAATCTACCTCATTGTCATCTTTCTACCCTCAGAACTGCTCCTTCCATATTTACATGTGGCCAGTGCACTGGTCTCCCAAATGTATTTCAGACAGACTTTCCAGAATGGCTGTCCAGAACTGACTCCAACTCTGTGGACCTTCTCTGTGGAAAAGGCAATGGCACCCCACTCCAGTACTCTTGCCTGGAAAATCCCATGGACGGAGGAGCCTGGTGGGCTGCAGTCCATGGGGTCGCGAAGAGTCGGACACGACTGAGCGACTTCACTTTCACTTTCCACTTTCATATATTGCAGAAGGAAATGGCAACCCACTCCAGTGTTCTTGCCTGGAGAATCCCTGGGACGGGGGAGCCTGGTGGGCTGCCATCTATGGGGTCGCACAGAGTCAGACACGACTGAAGTGACTTAGCAGCAGCAGCAGCTGTGGACCTGATTCCACTTCTTGTATGAGTGCGATTGATTCACCTTGATTATTATTCATTTAAACCCAGTAAGCAGTAGTTAGGAGAGTGGGGTTACATGGCACATATATAAGCTCCCTCTATGCCAGTGGGCAACACAGAGACCCAAGAATGGAGTGTGGGGACAGGTTGGCTCCTGTATAGTAATAGATGAATCATAGTGTCTTAATATTTATAGGCAGATTGGCATTTATGGTTGATTTTTTGTGCTTCTTAGATGATAAATAGAAAGCATATATTTTGATACATCAATTTGTCCCCTAAATAGCAGAAACCAACCAATAGTCTTATATTTCTACATTATAAAAATGTCACAAGTGATTCATGGCATATATTTAATATGCATACTTTAAATACTTGAATGTGATAAATTGCTGGTATAATTTTTAATTTAAGAGTTGAATGACATTCATACTTCCTGTAACACCATAGCATTTCAATTCTGTGACATGGCTGATTGCCTTCTTTGGATACATCTTGCACCAAAAATCTGGGATATTTGGTTCTTGATGACTTCAAACAGGATATGGGTCATTTTATGGGCTTCCCAGGTGGTGCTAGTGGAAAAGAACCTGCCTGCCAATGCAGGAAACAGGAGTTTGATCCCTGGGACAGGAAGATCCCCTGAAGGAGGGTACAGCAACCCACTCCAGTATTCTTGCCTGGAGAATCCCTTGGACAGAGGAGCTCTGTGGGCTACAGCCCATAACGTAGCAAAGAGCTGGACTCAGCTGAAACAATTTAGCATGCACGCATGCACACACTCTTTTTACATTCTCAAGCTTAGCTTGTATGCTTTGATGTCCAGACTTGGACACATTACTTAGAAAGTGGACCTTATTTCCTGCTGAGTGTCTCCTTACCTTTTTTTTTTTCAAACCACAACTATGTCAAACTCCAGCACGTTTCATTTCAGTCCCAATCATCTGAATTTTCAACTACCATATAAACCTAAGAATCCAAGTGCAACTAAAACAAGCTTAAATTGCTGTTTAATGAGGTTTGATGAGGCTTCTTGAACTATTGAATTATGTATTCAGTTTTTATTACTTTTACTATGCAGAGCTCTTAAGTTCATTGCTGAGGCCCTAGTAGTGATTCTTGTTCTTTTTCCCCTCTGTGGATAGTGTTGTGGGAGAGAGTGAGGGGAGGGATAAACAACAAGTTTCCTATTTGCAACATTTGCCATTTAATTCGATATTCTTGCTTGTTCTTGGACATAACTTTAAAGCCATCCACATAAAGATGACTGCTTCAACTCTAGAAATTCACCCTTATTAGGATCATTGTTGATTGCCCAGCCAACTGTTTTTTTATTTTGAGGTGTTAACTTTTATCTGCATTATCATGTCTTCTTGTGGCTGTTTGGTCTGCATTTCATAAAATGATTCTTAAATGAATTTACTTTTAATCATATTAGAGTCTTGATACATCTATTGCATTAAATGATATATAGATTTGCACACATTATTAATACTTGTTCAAAGTCAAATGTAGACACTATTGAGCTTTAGAAATTCCTCATAGCTTTCTTCATTAATTTTTTTTTTTGCCCCAAAGATTTGGAGTACCACTAGGATGTATTGCTAATGTCATATTTTCTATAATTTAAAGTCAAAACTCAAAGGAATATATTGCTTTTATTTAAAAGCATTCCTAAGATAAAATCCAAACTAAGACAGAAGTGGGTCTCAAAGTGAGATATGGTATTATTAATGGTTGAGGTTGTAATTTTCAAGCCTCTTCTCTGTCTCCCTTAAGGAGACTGGAAACTTCTGTTCTCCTCTGTACCTACTATTCCTCCAGAATTGAGCCCTCTGTTAAATGAGGTTTGAATTTCACCTGTTTGATTTGATGCTGTGAAGACACATCTCTAAACTCAGGCTGGGACCTTTTTGTTTGTTTGTTTTCTCTTGTTCTCCTCTTTTGCAAATGGAGGTCAAGACGCTTCCAGTCATCATTAGATCTGGAGAACTTAATTTCCTACATACACTGGTAGTGAGATACTTCTGGACAATCAAATCAGGCCAGGAAATCATTGCGAATTCTCAGGTTTCATGCTGGCCAATCAAGAAGTTGACTTACCTTATTTCTTTTGGTCATCTTATATACAAACGGCATTAAACATAGAAAATGTCAATTGATATTTAAATTGTCAAAGACTGAGATGTGAAATGAGCTGAAGTGGGGAACTTTCATCCATCTATTCATTCATTTTAAGTATTCAGTTGAAAATATGTGTGGAGAGCCTTTCATACATGAGTGGCCCAGATGTGGGGATTCAAAGGAAGAGCTGCTTGTTGCTCTTGTTTTAATCTAAGGATGTGGTCAGTTACAAAATATCCATAATTTTTTCCCTCCTGGGGATTGAGGGTGAAGTTATAAATGTTCCCATCCAAAAGTAGTTTGTTTTGGCCAATGGGACATAAGCAAAAATGATGCAAATAGAGGCTTGAAAGGTGCTTGCTTGGTGAAGCTCTCCCTTTTGATGCTTCTGATCCTAGTATCCATGAGAAGCAGCACTGGGCAGCTTGTTAGATGATGAGAAGCACGTGGCTCATCACTAGCCAACTGCCAAACCTTTGAGTGAGGACATGGTGACCCGGCAGACTCAGTTGACCCTCCAGCTGATCTGAAATGTGTGACCTGAGATCAGTTGAACCTGACCCAGAACATTTATTTGAACTAAGTGTGGGTGTGTTGTATTCACCCATTGAATTTGGAGGTGGTTTATTAAACGGCAAGGGTTAACTAACATAGTATGTGAGAGCAGTACTCCTTTAAAACAGTTCCATTGGAAGGCAGGTGACATACACTATCATCAAGCTTAGATTACCGGAGTTTGCAGACAGAGAATTTTAGAAAGAGGGCAAGTTGGGGAAGAAGAGTTTAGTTTTAAGGTTAACTGTAAAATCTGAGCAGAATTTGGGTATATATGAGAGCAAAAAGGACATGATAGATGATGAGACATAACTGGGAGGCAAGAAGGAAACATGGGACTTAAATGTAAAATCTTAACTTTTTAGTTAATTTGGTGAAATATATCCAGATGATCTCACCTCCGTGAAAGTTCTAGCTTACTTCCAGCCCAGGCCATTTGAGGTGATAGCCCCAGAAATAAACCTGAAATATTCTAATGATTCTGTCCCTTATATTCCCTCTGTTATGATTCTAGTTTTAAGTTCAGATCAAGAGTTTAATTGGGTTGTGAAATTTGGATGAGGCCTAAAAAAATGTGTGTTTGGAAAAGCAAGTGCTTGTACTAATCTCTCCAGTCACGTAAAGAAGTTTTACTTCACTCAGTTTACAAGTTAGGAATGAGAAGTTAGTTAAAAAGCATTCTGTTTACTCTTTTCTTAGCTCTTCTATCTTACTGTGCACAAAATACCATTCTTCTGCATTTGAAATGATTAACCCATACTTTTGCTTTTCAATATATGACAAGATTGTGCCAAATTGAGAGTTGTTGTAACTAATTGCTAATCAGGGTCTAATCAAAATTGTCATAATATATCTTGTTAACAGTACATGTATATGAGCTGAAATTCAATTAATATGCTTTTTAGCTCTACTGAATTCACAATATGCTGTTTAACTCTACTTCTTCAGATCATGGTCAAAGAACCTCCCCAAAGAGGCCTTATTTACAAAACTGTTTCAGTTTTATTAGGGGTTTCATCGAGCTGTGCTCACTTTCTTTATGGGACCTCTTTGAGAGTTTGTTTGCATGTTCACTGAATGAAATCTGTTGTCTTCATCGAATTGTAAGCTTTTTGAGAGCAATGACCAAATATCTTTACATTTACTGTTTTGTTCTCAGCATGAAGCTCAGTGTCTGGCATCTACTAGGAACTGAACAAATGTTTGGAGAAAAAAAAGAGAGTTCTTCTGCTTCTATGGGGCCTTAGTTTAAATGCTAACAGTGGAAAGGTGAGGTGAATTTATTCTGGTCAGAGGCAACAGCTGAGGTCCTAAGTGGAAAGAGTTTAATACAATCAAGTAGCAGCAAGTCCAGGCAAAACCAAAGCTAGGTGATCCACAGGGGAAGATGGGTTCAGGGAGGGAGTGAGGACCACGTGCATGTGGGGCTTTCTAGGTCATGGTGAGAGCGTTTAAGGGCAGTGGGGTAGAGACTGCAGGGTTTAAAAGAGGGTGATGATGTCATGTGTCCTGAGGTCACTCTTGCTCCTGTGCAGAGTGGGAGGGCTTAGGAGGTGGGTCAGAATCTCTGATGTAGTGAGGGTTTTGGCCTCTTCTCGGTTCATGCTTAGAGTATGGAGAAAAATAGATGAATTTGTGATGTTTTCTGAAGAATCATTGGGATGTGCTTGACAGATAAAGAGGAATTGGCATATTTCCCATGTTTCTGTCCTTAGTGATTGAGTGTCTGATGTTTCATTCACTGATGCTAAAAAACCTGTGCGTGGTGCCAATACATTGGAGTAGGGGTGGAGAAACCACAGTTCTGTGAGTGAAAAGATGGAAATCAGTGTACCACACAGGCATTAATGGAAAGAAAGCTAAGGTGGCTTTATTACTGTCAACAAGGAGACTTTAGAACAAGAAATACTACCCAGAGAAAAACAAGAATATTTCACAATGATAAAGAGGTCAATTCATCAATAGTCCTAAATGTGTCTGTATCTGAGAACAGAGCCTCCCATCACATGAAGGTGAGTTTGATGGAAAGGAGAAATAGAGAAGTCCACAATCATAGTTGGATATTTCAATACTCTATTCCTTGTAACTGATGAAATAGGTGGAGGAGGTAGGTAAGGTATAGAAGACTTGATCAGCATTGCTGTCATACATGATCTGCTTGAATATTTCACATAGCAGCAGGGAACATACACCCAGAACATTCACTGGGAGAGATCATATGCTGGGCTATAAAACAAATCTCAACAAACTAAAGAGAATTGAAGTCATGTAGTGGATGGTCTTTGAGCACAAAAGAATTAAACTGGATCTTTGTAAGAGTATCTTAAAATTTGGTAAATGCTTGGAGACCAAACAACACATAAATAATCCATATTTGAAAGACAAAATCACAGGGGAAATGAGAAAATATTTTTAACTGACTGAGAATGAAATAATTTCAGATCAAAATGGATAAGATGCAGCTAAATAATAATTAGAGGGAAATTTTTTGTATTAAATGCTTATGTTAGAACAGAAGTATCAAATTAATGGGCTAAGCTACTGCTAATGAGACTATAGCAATATGAGAAAATTAAACCCAAAGCGAGCAGAAGGAAGGAAATAATAAGCATAAATCAATAACTCACTGAAATAGAAACAGAAAAATAAAAAGGCAGGATTTTAAAAAATACTAATGAAACTGGGAAATCTTTAGCCAGACTGATCAGAGAAGAAAAGATAAGCAAGTTACTATTAGGAAAGACAGATAACATGGAACAACTGTGTTACATTGCAAGGATGAGAGATTTATTTAACCTTCAGAAGTCAGTGTAATTCATCATTAACAGTGTAAAAATTATAACTCACACAATTATCTCAGTAAATGCAAAAAAAAAATTAACAAAATCCATAGCAAGAACTTGAAACAAATAGATGGGATACTCTTCAGCTTTATAAAGGATGCCATATTTAACAGTTATTTTTCATTGTTAAATCAGAAACAAGGCACTTTATGCCTGGCTACCTCCTCATTTTATTACATAATACCCAGAATCAAGAAATGTCATAAGTGGTAAAACAGCATGTTCTTGCAATAATTTCTACATTGCCATTACTGTTTTCCTTTTTTAAAAATTTTTATTTATTAATTGGAGGATAATTGCTTTACAGTGTTGTGTTGATTTTTGCCATATATCAGCATGAATCAGCCATAGGTATACACATGTCCCTTCCCTCTTGAGCCTCCCTCCCACCTCCCACCCCATCCTACCTCTTAGAGTTGTCAGCACGGGGCTGAGCTCCCTGCACTGGACAGCAACTTCCCTTTAGCTATCTGTTTTACATATGGTAATATATACGTTTCAATGCTAGTTTCTCAATTCATCCCACCCTGTCCTTCCCTTGATGTGTCCATAAGTCTGTTCTCTATGTCTGAGTCTATTCCTGCCCTGAAAATAGGCTCATCAGTACCATTTTTCTAGATTCCATATATATGTGTTAATATATGATATCTGCTTTTTTTTTTTCCTCTTTCTGACTTGCTTCACTCTCTATAGGTTCATCCACCTCCTTAGAACTGACTCACATGTATTTTTTTATGGCTGAGTAACATTCCATTGTATATATGTACCACAACTTCTTTATCCATTCACCTGTTAACAGACATCTAGGTTACTTCCATGTCCTGGCTAATGTAAATAGTGCTTCAGTGAACATTGGGGTACATGTGTTTTTTTTGGATTATGATTTTCTCAGGGTATAAGCCCAGTAGTGGGATTGCTGGGTCATATTGTAGTTTTATTCCTAGTTTTTTAAATAAATCAGCATACTATTCTCCATAGTGGCTATATCAACTTACATTCCCACCAGCAGTGCAAAAGGATTCCTTTTTCCCCATGTCCTCTCCAGCACATTATTATTTTCAATCATCAAACTGAATTGGTTTAGTATTTTCCCCAGGTGATGTTCTGTTGATCTGCTCTGGCTTTTCTCTAGGTGTTCAAAAGCTGTCTTTAGTGTCTGTGTAGATAGACACTGATGAGGGATCATCAGTGATCTTAGAGGCAGATTTTAAAGACAGTGTGGTCTGTGGGGTGGAGGCTACTTGGATGTGAAAGCTGGGTAGAGATAGATAAACTCTCAAGTACCATACACAGTAGCTTGGCTATTTTCCACCATAACTAAAGGGTCAGTGACAAATCATCCCCACCCCCAGGCTTGGAATTACTGAGTATTTTGCTATAGTGGCCTCTCCTTATGAAGTGACTGTGTGCTCCCCATGACGATGAAGCCTAGTAACTGGTAAAATGTTTATGATTATTCATCATAATACTTATAATTACATTGTATTTGTACGGCCAACACAGATTGATCCTATGTGCTGTATTTCTGGGCTTCTCTGGTAGCTCAGTAGTAAAGAATCCATCTGCCAGTGCAGAAGACACAGGTTTGATCCCTGGGTCGGGGAGATTCCCAGGAGAAGGAAATGGCAACCAACTCCAGCTCCACTATTCATGCCTGGGAAGTCCCATGGACCAAGGAGCCTGGCGGCTATTGTCCATGGGTTTGCAAAAGAGTTGGACACAACTTAGTAACTGAGCATGCTCATACACTGTATTTCTACCAACTCATTTTATCTTAATATTAATCTCATGTGTTTATAAATTTAGAGTGAATATAACTACTGACAACACTGAAGTATCTAGGTTTTGCCTGTTGAAAATTATTTTCTGTATTTGACTGTAGAGTCCTTAAATTAAGATGAGAAAAAGTAGTGATACTCCTTTGTAAAGCTTTTTATTTTATGACCAATGACAAAATAACTGTTTTTTCCAATTGTATATAGGGCTATTTATTCAAAACTATCTACATTTCCATCCTGAAACACTGAGAGTGAAAGTGTTGAAAGGTTATTTTAGTGTTAGCGTCCAGAAAAGCTTCATTAAATTTCATAGTGGATAACAGATATGGGGATAGCAAGTTTGGTAATTTTCCACTTCCTTTAAACAACATTTGAGAATCATGAGTTAGTCCTTTTCAATATTTTGGGTTTATATGTTTGCTGTGTGTGTGTGTGTGTAAAATTGTAACTGTGGTTTCCACCTCAAATTTATTTCAAGCCTGAAAAGGGCAACTTTAATCCATTATAAATGAGAGCAAGAATGAATTAAAATCATAGTTTTTGATTTTGCTTCCAGAAGAGAGAATAAGGGACTGCGGCCCGTGGAGTGTACAGTCCCTCACTTGACAGCTTTCCTGTTGGTTTTGTATTTTTGCCTCCTACTCAAGTTTTGCTACTGCTTTGGCTAAGAAGAGAGTCAGAATGTGCTGTGGGGGTGTGATCAAGAGAACAAGAGAATTACAACTCTTCAGACTGTGACAGAATATACCATTTCTTGAGCTAAAATTAAAAAATAAATATATTTAATTCAAACAAACCTTTAAAATGTTCATTCAGTTTAGCTCTTAAGCTTGAATGCATCTAGAAAGAAAAACAGAGTTCATCAATCAGGTATCTTCTTCTATGTTTGGTGTTGTTATGGTCACTTCCGCCAGCCCACCAGCTAAGATGACGCAAACAGCTGTAAAATCGTGGGAGGAACAAACAGTAGAAATATGAGCAATTATGCAGTATCTCTCTTTCTTTTAACGACTGCCTTTCAATAACATGCTGTGTTTAGCAGGGGAAAGTGACCCTAGGGACCTTCTACTTTGTTCCAGAATATCTTTGAAAGTGATTCTTCTGGAATGTAATTAAAACTTGATAATGAAATTCTAACCAAGAAGTATTAATGGCAAAGACAAGGTTGAAGGTGGAGAAGAGAAGAGACCAGTGTTGGGCCAAGTTCCCTTGGAGGGTTGAGTGCTGAGAAGGGTGGATGGAGGTGGCCACAGAATTGAAGATGGCAAGGATGGAAGTCAGGGGGTGAGGGTTCCTCCAAGTGCTGCTAAGTTCTGTGTCTGAAGTTCAGCTGTTACTTTCAACTCAGAAAATTTCAATGGCTACTGTCTGTAGTATATAGATCACATGGAGGATTAAGGACACGAATGACCAGCCTTCTCTTATTCCTCATTCTCACATTTATCCTATCCCTTGAGATGCTGCATCCTTCATGTAACCAGAAGATTTCAACCTTTTCAAGAATATCTTTCCCTACCTTGTGTTCCTATTGTACCCAGTTGAAATGTTTCTGCCTTTCATAATAGTCTATAACTCCCTGTAAGTGGTAAAGTTAATTTCTGTTCTGGAACCTTCCTTCTGGTTTGTTAATTCATGTATAATAGAGTTTGTCTCATTTACTAGGTTTATCCATTTTGGGCCCCACACTGGATTATGTACTGCATTTTCTCTTTGTCTTGTCTTCATTCTTAGCATTTATAATATAGTATGATTCAGTCAGTTCAGTTGCTCAGTCATGTCTGACTCTGCGACCCCATGAGTTGTAGCATGCTAGACCTCCCTGTCCATCACAAACTCCCGGAGTTTACTCAAACTCATGTCCATTGAGTCAGTGATGCCATCCAGCCATCTCATCCTCTGTCATCCCCTTCTCCTCCTGCCCCCAATCCCTCCCAGCATCAGGGTCTTTTCCAGTGAGTCAACTCTTCACATGAGGTGGCCAAAATACTGGAGTTTCAGCTTCAGCATCAGTCCTACCAATGAACACTAGGACTGATCTCCTTTAGGATGGACTGATTGGATCTCCTTGCAGTCCAAGGGACCCTCAGGAGTCTTCTCCAACACCACAGTTCAAAAGCATCAATTCTTCGGCGCTCAGCTTTCTTCACAGTCCAACTCTCACATCCATACGTGACCACTGGAAAAACCATAGCCTTGACTAGATGGACCTTTGTTGGCAAAGTAATGTTTCTGCTTTTTAATATGCTATCTAGGTTGGTCATAATTTTCCTTCCAAGGAGTAAGCGTCTTTTAATTTCATGGCTGCAGTCACTATCTGCAGTGATTTTGGAGCCCAAAAAAGTAAAGTGTGCCACTGTTTCCCTATCTATTTCCCATGAAGTGACGGGACCAGAGGCCATGATCTTAGTTTTCTGAATGTTGAGCTTTAACCCAACTTTTTCACTCTCCTCTTTCACTTTCATCAGGAGGCTTTTTAGTTCCTCTTCACTTTCTGCCACAAGGGTGGTGTCATCTGCATATCTGAGGTTTGTGATATTTCTCCCAGCAATCTTGATTCCAGCTTGTGCTTCTTCCAGCCAGCCCATCGTTTCTCATGATGTACTCTGCATATAAGTTAAATAAGCAGGGTGACAATATAGCATGGTTAGATAACCACTAAATGTTTAATATTGAATATATAGAAGAAAATCATTTAAGATATGGTTGTCATGTTTAGAAAATCTCAAAAAGGAATTAAGGCTATGGAAGATAGTCTTACTATTCTTTGCTGTTCTTAAGATGGTACATTTATAACTTTTAAAATTTATATGACAGAGGCAAGTATTGGTAAGACAAGCAGAGCTTGTTTTCTTGTGGAGAAACCAAGACTCAGATATGTCTTGATGAAAAATTTTATATTAATCAGAAGTCCAGTGAAATATTTTAAATATTAATAACAAACCGAAGACATTTCAGGACTTGAATATGAAAGATTATCTTCAGGATAATGTTCTTATTTAGGCAGGTTAATACAGTTTTTAGAAATATTGAAGAATGGTGCCTTAAGTCACCATATAAGTTCCTAATTAACTTGCAAATTGAAAATGACATTTTTGAAAAATAGAAGAAACCTTGCTTTGCCCAGATTTTTTTTTTTTTTTTTGCCTCAAATGGAAGTCTCCAGTACTTTCTCCAGAAAGGCCTTGCTGAATTTTTCTCACAGTACTTTCCCCTGCCCTGTTCTCTACTTGGAAAGCAATTCCACATCAGGTTACTAAAAAGTTGCACTGAAAATTGGCTTAGTGTATTGTTTTGTTAGAGTTTGCCTGCACTTGAATTGGGCTTTGAATTTTAACATCATGTTAAAACGTTTAGATTTCCTACCATTTTTCAGGCCTTGCAGTTTTATGGTCCAACAGTTCACATCTTAAATAATTCTTAGAGAAAGAAATGGCAACCCACTCCAGTATTCTCGCCTAGAAAATCCCATGCACGGAGGAGCCTGGCGGGCTGCAGTCCGTGGGGCACAAGGAGTTAAATACCACTGAGCAAAGAGTCAGATACGACTGAGTGACTTCACTTCACTTCATTCTTTATATAGATTTATAAATTTTGTTGTGTTAAGCAGTTGCAATGCACTACATTTTCCTTCCATTTATGAAGGTTGAAACCATAGGTGAAACGTTCTTGTTTTAATGATGTCTGAAAAAGAAAGAATCCTGGGAAGTGTGTGAACCATTTGTCATATCTGGATGCTATGCTGTGTTTATTTGTTTTTGGCTAGATCTTTCCTTTTTAATATCACTTCTTGGGAGTAGAATAATATCCCTATTAAAAAGAAAGTTTTAAATTTTGATGTATTTTAGTCACTTTTTTGTATATTCCCAGTTGCGACAGCTGCTAAAGTTTGTGTTAAATCATTTGGGGGATCAAATTCTAATTATTCTTCAACTCTCTGACTTTCTCTTCCATCCCAATCTGTATTTGAGATTCTGGAGGGATACAAAGATACTTAAATAGAAACAAAACCATGGATGAATAGCGAGTATGCAGCCCACTTGGGAGGTTGTTAACTTTCAGACTTTTTAATATCTGTGAATTCAGTAAGAATTATTCATAAAATAGTGAGTCCAGTGCTCCAGAAAACTTTTCTTTACAATCCTTTACTCTTAATTTCAGAAGCAGAATATATAAAAAGAAATACACTCCTTTATTGTTAGAATACAGAGAAAACTACATTGAATAAATTTTCAAAGATAACTCCATTCCTTGATACCTGAAAAATTATAGTACTAATTGAAAACAATTACTGTGTATCATGTTTATACATTATGTTGTGGTAGGTCATGGTCTGGCAAATGTTATTAGAGCAGATCAAACACGTTAATAAATTGAGTCATGTAAGTGGCCCATATAATTCAGAAAAGATAGTAACAGATTAGGAGTTGTGTGTTAACAGAAATCCAACAGCCAGTCATGAATAGGTGTCCCCACTGTGGGAGGGCAGAGTAGCAAGGAATCTGTGGTCTACAATGTAACTGTGACCATATCCACCTGCCAATGCAGGAGAGGCAAGAGGCGCAGTTTCAATCCCTGGATTGGGATGATCCCCTGGAGTAGGAAATGGCAACCTGCTTCAGTATTCTTGCCAGAAAAATTCTATGGTCAGAGGAGCCTGACTGGCTACAGTCCATGGGGTCTCAACAGTCAGACATGAGTGAGCGATTGAGCGCACATGCACATGACCATGTGCAGGGAATGGGCAAGCATACAGAGTTCTCTTTACCCTGTCTGCCCTTCCCACTCTATGGCACAGGGAACTATATTCAATATCCTGTCATAAACCTTAATGGAAAAGAATATGAAAAAAGAATGCATATGTAAAATGGGTGGAGAAGGAAATGGCAACCCACTCCAGTGTTCTTTCCTGGGAAATCCCATGGGCGGAGGAGCCCGGCAGGCTACAGTCCATGGAGTCACAGAGAGTCAGACATGACTGAGGGACTAAACAATAGCAACATGTAAAATTGAGCCACTTTCTGTACAGTAGGAATTAATACAACTTTGTCAGTCAGCTGTACGGTAGTAAAATAACTTGAAAATAGTTTTCTTACGTCAGTTCTTCCAAGCTTTTCCTTACATGTTTATACCAAGGAGCTCACAGAATGATTGGCATTTGTCACCTACTAAGCATGTTACCAAAGAGTTGACTCACTGGAAAAGACCCTGATGCTGGGAGGGATTGGGGGCAGGAGGAGAAGGGGACGACAGAGGATGAGATGGCTGGACCGCATCACCGACTCGATGGGCATGAGTCTGAGCAAACTCCGGGAGTTTGTGATGGACAGGGAGGCCTGGCGTGCTGCGATTCATGGGGTCGCAAAGAGTTGGACATAACTGAGTGACTGAACTGAACTGAGGCATGTTACCCACAACTGTTGAGCTCCTTGTGATGCCTGTGTGAGATTATTATTGCTTTCAGAAGATGCCATGCTATGGATTAATAATACACAGGCAAACATTAGCCATCACATGTGAAATCTCTCAGGTCAAACCTTCATCCATTCAGTCAGCTTTCATTGAGTGCTTTCTGTGTGCTAAATTTTGTGCTTCTAGACTCATTCCTGCTTCAGAGTAAGACAATTAATATGATATATCATGCAGATATTAGAGATAATCTGAATATTATGAAGTATATTTAAAAGATTTGTGAGGTTATTTTTTCTTTAATAACTGGTACCTGAGCTGAATTAACTTTTATTAATTTAACTTTGAAAATTGCTTTCTTTTAAAATTAGTTGACCTTCAGTCTAATTTCAAAGATATAATTGCAGTGGACTTGGTAATTATAATAAATATCATTTTATCCATCATACTTAAAAGATTATAACTTTTCCATTGTCTAATTCTACAAAGAATTTGAGGTAATTTGCTGTTTTAAAACTCCTGAAAATCAATGTAATTAGAGACTGTTCAAAAGACTCGTGTGTGCTCAGTTGCTCAGTCGTGTCTGACTCTTTTTGACCCCATGGAATGTAGCCTGCCCGGTTCCTCTGTCCGTGGAATTTTCCAGGCAAGAATCCTGGAGTGGGTTGCCATTTCCTCCTCGAGGGGATCTTCCTGACCCAGGGATCGAACCTAAATCTCTTGCATTGGCAGGTGTTTTTCTTTACCACTGTGCCACTTTAGAAGCCCTGTCAAAAACTAATTATTAATAACAGGAGAAAGAATTTCCAGGGATATTTTTATACCAAATACAAATTTAATTCATTGCAAAAATGTTTAAAAAGTAACATGGTGGCCTATGCAGTCCACATTATTATCTAAAAGTATTTATTTAATAGCAATAATGTATACACCACTTGCCATATGGCAGGTACTAATGTAATCATGTTACATGTATAATTATGTTCTTACAACTCTAAGGTTCAGTTGATGGCTACTAATCCAATTTTGCAGATGAGGAACTTGAAATTAAGTTAGTTGCTCATCTACTCGGAGATGTAGCTGAGCACACCACCCTAGCAGTTTGATCTTAGGGTTCCTGCTCACAAACCCTCCTTCAAATTAAGTTAATGCCTATATTGAGTTTTAGACATTATAGATAATACATTTTAATTTAATTCTTAAGATTTAATCTTGAGGAAAAATTGATATTGTTCTTCAGATAAATGTTTATATTGTCCCTCTGTAAACCATGAAAGTATAGCTGTTTTAGCTTGTTGAAATCCCACATTATTTTCATTTCTGTAGACAGAAATGTCTACATTTCTGTATCTCATTGTCTCCTCTTGTCAAACCTCTGTGATTTCTTTTTTCTTTCTTTGTCATATGCCTGCACTCCATTCCACTGAAATAAGTGGCTGCATGTTATGCCGTAATGTTCTGTTTTCTGGATGTCCTCATTCATTTATTTGAACACGTGTGTTTCATTTATCCAGACACTGGGCCAGGTGCTGGGGAAGCAGTGGGGAACAAGACCAGCAAACCTGATTCTTGCTGTTATGAAGTTTATATTTTAGAGGGAGAGTCATGCTATAAATCATCATTGTATGATCAGTTATTTAATTACAATTATAGAAGTCCTATCACTGGAGAAGGAAATGGCAACCCACTCCAGTATTCTTGCCTGTAGAATTCCATGGACAGAGGAGCCTGGTGGGCTGCAGTCCATGGGGCCACAGAGAGTCGGACACGACTGAGTGACTAACGCAGCACCCATAGAAGTCCTATGAGATTCTGAAGCCAGGCAACTTCACGTAGTAGGGGATTTGTGAAGCCTTCTTAAAGGAAGTAATATTCGAAATGAGAAATAAATGAGAATAACAGCAATGAGACATTTGCAGTTTGGAAAATCACAAAGGTTCATGAAATTGTGTTCAGTTCTCAGCTCGGCACTTGGTTTCTCCTTCCAGATGTCCTTCTGCGGATCCCAGGCATTGTTATGTAGTGGGTGGTTTCTTCTGGGTGTAGTTTCTAGAATCAGAATCTGCTTGCCCAGCTCTGAGTCAGTTTGATGTCAGCATTTGGCTATTGCTCAGGCATTTGAAAAATCAACTTCCAGTGGTTGTCTAGACACAGATCTAGATTTGCTCTATTTCATTACAAGAGGACGAGAGCTGTCTTTCTTCCCCACAGAATCCTCATCTCTCTCTACTCTTATGGGTAGCTGCAGGTTTTGAAGCTGGTCTCTGAAGCTCTCTATCTCTATACTTGGCCCTAGCCTTTAACTTCAGCCATCTGGTGTGAAGAGCCTACTCATTGGAAAAGACCCTGACACTGAGAAAGATTGAGGGTGGGAGGAGAAGGGGACCACAGAGGATGAGGTGGTTGGATGTCACCACCTACTCAATGGACATGAGTTTGAGCAAACTCCAGGAGATAGTGGAGGATGGGGGAGCCTGGGTTGTTGCAGTCCGTGGGGTTGCAGAGTTGGACATGACTTGGTAACTGAATAACAACCACCACCACTTTAGTGACATTCAGCTTCTTCGTTGTCATCTTTTATTTTTTCCAGTAAGAGACGCCATCATTTCAGAAGGCTGCTTGCTGGCAGTCTTCTTGCTCTCCCAGTTCTCCAGGTTGGCGACCCCTCTTTTTGTTCAGGTGAAAGCCTGTGAATTTTTCTTATCTCAGAAATGCTAGTAAGCCAGGACCCACTTGTAAGGGAGAGATGATGCTTAGGCTGTTAGATGATCCATCTGGTTCTTTACAGCTCAAGTTTTCACTTTCAGTGAACTGCCAAAGTTTTCTCTTGTGCTCCTGCTCACATGAGTTAGTTTTTACAATCAGTTTTTAGTGAAAGAGAGATCCTCAACCCACCAGGACAAACTTCCCTTGTAGAGCTTCAGGGCTCAAACCTTCTCTTAGTCAAGTCTTTGCCTCAGATGTTTTCCATGACACCTACTCTGACCACCCTGTGTAAGGTCATGGCTACCTCCACTTCCATTCCCAGGCCCTTTGTTAACCAGCCCAGCACTGTTTTTTTCTTTTTTTTTTTTTTAATTCCACAGCACATAGCACCTTCTAACCCACCATAAAGGTCCCTTACTAGGCGCAACAAACGTTTATTGTCTGTCTTTGGTGCTATGGTGTAAGCGCCATGTGGCAGATATTTTCTCTTGAGTTGGACATGATTGAGCAACTAACATTTTATTATACTTTAAAAGCATTTATATTTTAATAAACGCTAGACATAATAAAAAATTCTGTATGTTGGTGTAGAATTTAGTACATCATGAAATGCAGTATGAGATTAGATTAGTAATTATTATGACCCATTATGTTCAACTCCTTTTTCTTCAAAATTGGAGTTCTTCACTCAGTGGAGTTCAGACTACGTGAAATGTGGTGGTAAAGATCATGGACATCTGTGTTCAAATCTCAGACTGCATCATCTTAGTTGTAGGATTCCGAACAGGTTTTTAAATATTTTTCAATTTTTTATATGTAAAGCACTTTAAAAAGTGCCTGACAAAGTGTTGGTACCAATAACACTCATTACTGAGCTATCCCTTAGAAAAAAATTTTAATGAAATTCTTGGCATTGGATCTAGAGGAAACCGTATGTATGATACAAAAATAGAATTAAGTACCAGTAATGCACTGCTAAAAATGTTCAAGGATAAAAATTTCTGAATGATACACTAATGGCCTATAATTTCTTGTGTCGGAATCTATGTAGAAATCTCAAGAAGGAAGTAAACAGAACTTGACTTTAATATGGCGCCTGGATTGTTCAGAACTTGTTACCGAAAGCTATTAAAACCTAATATTATTATTTCACAAACGTTGTTCTCATATATTGTATTTGGTGATATAGATAGAAAGTGGAAAGGCATCCCTGGCCTTTGGGGCTTATTATCTAAATAAAGCAGACAGAAGTGAAACAACCACTATAATTATCCCAGTGGGCATTCTAAAAAAGTGAGGCTGAGGCATAAATTAGGAGGTTTTATGATTTAGAGGGTAAAAAGATTTTGTCTTTGTCAAAGTTTAGCTGATGCAATAAAATGCTGAATAGTTAGTGCCCAGGAGCCTAGATGCATATGGATTTTGCCCAGAGGGAGAGCACTTCCTTAATCAAATAGGATGCTTGTGCCTAATGCATTGCAATTTTACTTTGACTGATGCCTAGGCTTCCTTTCTTTATTGCTCCAGAGTTTTGGAGTTGTTTTTCTCTTTAGACCTAGACTTTAGAGAAAGAAATAAGTCAGCATTGTTTGCATGCAAGCATAGGGTAAAGAATGGCCTTACCTTAATGGCCTAAGTAAAGAAGAGCTTGAAAGAATTAATCGAAGAGAGAATTGCTAAGAAGGTGCATGAGGCATAGGATTGGAGAATTGCTGATATTTGTGAAGAGCCGGGATAGGGAATCTTTTCTTTTCTTTTTTTTCTTTTTTTTTTTTTTTTTTACATTTTTTCCTTCTTGTAATAAGAACTTTTAATATCAACTCTTTTACCAACTTTCCAATATACAATACAGAATTAATAACTCCAGTTACCAGGCTGTACATCACATCCCCAGGACTTATTTTATAACTGAAGTTTGTACCTCTTGGTATCTTTCACCCATTTTGCTCCCCTTCACCCCGACCTCTGGAAACCGTCCGCATTTTCCCCTTTTCTGCAGAGCAAAAGGAAAACACCCAAGTGGGAACAACTAACTCTGAAGCTGATGCAGAGTCAGGCTTCCATTCCACATTCACTGTGCAGCTGTTCCCTGTGGTTCTTCCCCTACTGTGTGGGAGCAATTAGCTAAGTCATTCTGGAATTCTAAAAGAATTCTATTCCTTTCCTCCCAACCCTTCTTTTTTTGCCTTTAAAAAAATGAATTAATTTTAATTGGTGGCTATTTACTTTACGATATTGTAGTGGTTTTTGCCACACATCCATATGAATCAGCTACGAGTGCACATATGTCTTCCCCGCCCCCGCCCAGGATAAGGAATCTTATGTTCCAGAGTGACTTGGAGAAGCCTGGAAACAAGAGTGAATGAACCCCTTCCCTTTGTGTATATAGAATAATATTTACTATTTAAATAGTAAAAGTGAAGGTGACATTTTTGGTGCTTTGTGGTGAGTGTCTTGTGTTCTTACCTAGTGAGTGCCTGTTTACATGCCGGGGAACTTAACCCAGGATACAAAGAGGAATCAGATGGTTCCTGTCCTCAAAGAACTCATAGCCTGGTATAGGGAAGACTGTAAAAACAGATATGCTATGGGAAGCACAATGCTAAAGATATATTCATGGGATTATGAAATGAAAGAGACCTCTAATCAGATTGGAGGAGAGGAGTGGGTTCCAGGAACCTTCTTGAAGTAGTGACAGATGAGCTAATAGAGAATGAGATGGGAACCCAAGGGGAAAGGCAGGGGCTGTGGAGGGATAAATTAGGAGTTTGGAATTAATATATACACACACTACTGTAAATAAAATAGATAACCAACAATGACCTACTGTATAGCACAGGGAACTATACTGAGTATTTAGTAGCAACCTATAAGGGAAAAGAATCTAAAAAAGCATAGATAGATCCATCTATCCATGTTTCTATCTGTGTATAACTGAATCATTGTGTTATACACCTGAACCTAACATGACCTTGAAAATCAACTATACTACAATTTAAAAGAAAATGAAATGGAGAGTTTCCTGGGGAAGACAACAATTGAAACTTCATCATAAAACATATGAAAAGATGCTCAACATCACTCATTATCAGAGAAATGCAAATCAAAACCACAGTGAGGTACCATTACACGCCAGTCAGGATGGCTGCTATCCAAAAGTCTACAAGCAATAAATGCTGGAGAGGGTGTGGAGAAAAGGGAACCCTCTTACACTGTTGGTGGGAATGCAAACTAGTACAACCGCTATGGAAAACAGTGTGGAGATTTCTTAAAAAACTGGAAATAGACCTGCCATATGACCCAGCAATCCCACTTCTGGGCATACACACTGAGGAAACCAGATCTGAAAGAGACACGTGCACCCCAATGTTCATCGCAGCACTGTTTATAACAGCCAGGACATGGAAACAACCTAGATGCCCATCAGCAGATGAATGGATAAGGAAGCTGTGGTACATATACACCATGGAATATTACTCAGCCGTTAAAAAGAATTCATTTGAATCAGTCCTAATGAGATGGATGAAGCTGGAGCCCATTATACAGAGTGAAGTAAGCCAGAAAGATAAAGAACATTACAGCATACTAACACATATATATGGAATTTAGAAAGAGGGCAATGATAACCCTATATGCAAAACAGAAAAAGAGACACAGAAATACAGAACAGACTTTTGAACTCTGTGGGAGAAGGTGAGGGTGGGATATTTCAAAAGAACAGCATGTATACTATCTATGGTGAAACAGATCACCAGCCCAGGTGGGATGCATGAGACAAGTGCTCGGGCCTGGTGCACTGGGAAGACCCAGAGGAATCGGGTGGAGAGGGAGGTGGGAGGGGGGATTGGGATGGGGAATACGTGTAAATCTATGGCTGATTCATATCAATGTATGACAAAACCCACTGAAATGTTGTGAAGTAATTAGCCTCCAACTAATAAAAAAAAAAAAAGAAAGAAACTTCATCATAAGAGTTATAACTTGAAAAACACCAAATTAACTGCACATACTTGTGTACACTCATTGTACACACACAGAAACACACAGGAGTGCTAAAAAGAGGATGAAAACAATGTATAATTGAGTGCGGTTAAACGAAACTGGTGGCCAAGGAATTGAGAAGTATCTTCTGAATGAGTACTAGCATTTCCCACAGGAAGGATTCCAGGCAGACCAAACCCTGGTATAGATTTTTATTGTCCCATAACCAAGGACAGAGTCCAGGGATTCTAATAAGGATGGCAAAATGCCTCATCTGAGGCTTTCCTTTTTCTCCTGTCATTTAACTAGAGGATAAAATATGGATAGATCACCACATTTTTAGCTTTCCAAGTGTAGCTTAGAAGAAAGCAAAACTGATTTCATAGATCATTGCAGAAATCCGAGAAACCACTCATACTATTTCAGAGCAAACACTCTAGTCTTCCTTCTCTAGATTTTGAGAAGTGGTGTGAAGAGGAGAGAGAGACCTTATGTTAAGAATTTCCTTTTTCAAAGCACTACAAATGAAGTCGTATTGCCCCCATTTTACAGAATAAAACTGAGGTTTAGAAATGCTAAATAACTTGCAGGTTGCAGAAGTAAAAGTTCTAGAATGAAGGTTTGCCTTCATTCCTAAGCCGTAAACACTCTTGGCTTTTGTCACCTGCCATGTTGACTCTGCCATGTTACCTCCTTGACTTTCATAATTGCCTTCCCTTTTTGGTTTATCTTGAAGACTTTGGGCTAAGGAAGAAAGCGTGAGCTAAACAGAAGTTTCTTTACGTCTCTTTAGAGTTCAGTTCTGATTAAAGTTTTGGAGAAGGCAGAGGCTACCATTTAGAAGGAAGTGCTTAGACTATGGTGACTGGCCTTTCAGAGCTGATCTCCTCGTCCACACCTGCTCTGGTATCTTCAAATTCCCAGTCAGACTGCAGAACTCGGTGCAAATTCCCTTGTTCTCGCTTGCTTTTGACACCTAACTCAGCGTTTTAAAACTTGTCTTTTCTGACCTACAAAATTCAGCACTGGCTTATACCTCCCCATGTATGTTGCGTTATTTCTCTGTGCACTATTTTCATTTCCCATGTATTTCTGTGTGTACATTATTTCTGTGTGCATTATTTTCACTTCCCTATGTGGTTAAAGGCCCAGTGTGCACAAACGACGCTCTGACTACTGACCCTGAAGCACAATGCTGATCACACATTTTCAATGAAAGCTCTTGTCAGAGAGGATGTCAGTAACCAAGTTCCGAATTGAAAATTGAAATTGTGTGTATTGTCATATTCTGGCTACCAGCATCTAACCTGATTATGTATAGGTCTGTAGTTTGTGGAATATCCCTCTATGCATTGTATCATTTGACACTGCATCAGAATAAATGTACTTATATGACTTCATTGTGATAATGATCAGAAGGTGTTTACTTTTCAACTCACTTGCTAATGAATGAAACTATCACACTTGTTCTTCTGGTTTCTTCATCATGAAGAGGCTTGGATTTCATGTGTCTTACTGTCTAGTAACTTATTTTAGCTTGGCTGGAGCGTTTAAAAGGTGAAGTTCATCTTACTTGGCAAAGAGTGTGATAGCACTTTCTTAGCTTGAGGCTCCCTGGTTTGCTGCCAGCTTTTCACATTGAAATTGAAGTTGTCCTTTAGCGTTTTCCTCCTTTTTTTCTTTCCTCAAGGAAGGTTCAATAATAGATCTGTTACACTTGTACGAATTTAAATCTTTAATTTGTGAACACAGCCTGTTCTTTCTTTTGGAATTCTTTGTTGAGTAACCACAGGACAGTCTCTGCATTTTTATTGTTAATCTGATGGAAAGGTTTGATTTCCTTTCTTCTGGGGAAAAAAAAAAAGATGTTTAAAGTTATATATATATATATAGTCCCAAAGTAGTGAATTCTCTTCTTACTTAGGGTTTTCTCATTTGATTTATATCTTCCATAAATTGGAAACACCACTTGAGGTAGCTATGACAGCCTCCAAGCTGTTGGATACAGTAATTTCAACTCCTATTTCATGTTTCTGGTATATTTAATAGCTGCTTTTTATATGTTGTGTTGTTGTGTGTTAGTCACTCAGTTGTGTCCAACTATTTGTGACCCCATGGCCTGTTGCCCGCCAGGCTCCTCCGTCTATGGAATTCTCCAGGCAAGAATCCTGAAATGGGTTGCCATGCCCTTCTTTGTATGTGGCGCGAAATAAATCAGCGTTTACTAAGTGTTTAGAGGAAGTCAGCTCACGGCCACAGGGAGCCTGTATTTGGCTACAGATATTTAGGCAGCAAGCAGTTTAAGCATAGGGTGAAGGCAACAGCCCAGCAGGAAGAGGCTCAGACTCAGGATAGCGTGGGGGGTCACATCTTGTGCCCACTTGGCCAGTGGTCAGGTACACAGTCTTCCTCCAGTTATATAGTCTAAGTAACCCTTGTTTTCCTCATGTGCATATGTGAGTAATGTGAATAACAAATGTTGCTGCCATATCAGTAAACAAAGGATGTTATAACATTCAAGCCATCACATTACAGCTGCCGTGCCCCATGGTGAGCCCTGAGGGAACTCAGGATGGAAAGAGGATGCCCGCCTTCAAGCCCTCAGCCACTGTGGCCCACCACCCTACCCCACCCCACCCCACCCACCCAAAGGTACACCCTGAGGAGACTCAAGATGGGAAAACATAAGTTACTGCCCACCCCCCAACCCGATATTCTCTCTCCTTCTCTTTCTCTCATTCTCTTTTTATCCTTATATCCTTCTAGTATGTTTCAGTGGTAGTCTCTCAGTTGTGTCCGACTCTCTGCGGCCTCATGGACTGTAGCCCACCAGGTTCCTCTATTGAAGGACTTCTCCAGACAAGACCATTCCCTTCTCCAGGGGATCTTCCCAACCCAGTTATCGAACCCAGGTCTGCTGCATCGAAGGCAGATTCCTCACCTTCTGAGCCACTTATGTTAAAATTTGTGGAGGGAAAGTAATCTGATTGTTTGAAGAAGGAAAACCAGCTGTTGTCTCCCTGCTTCCAATGCAGGTTTTCTGTCAGCCGCTTCTCATGCACCCTTGTGCTCACTTTCCTGAGAACCTGGGAGTCAGATGTGTGAATCCACTTGCCAGCAAGCTTCCTTCTCTTAGAGCCTAGGCGATGGCTTCCTGTAGTCTGATTATGCCTTTATCAGTCATCTGTCACTTTCCAGATTCAAAATTGCCTTGCTCTCACCATGTCTTCTGTAATTCCCTCTATATGATATTTCAGAAGTGGGATCATTCAGGAGACTGACATCACTGTACTCAGCAACTTCTCTGAAAACAAAACTAAAATTCCTCTGACAAGTGAACTGCTGTTATGCCAAGTTTCCCTGAACTCTCTTCCTAGTTTCCACAGTCTTCTTTCCATCGTAGGTTGTTTTAACATTGAACATGATGAGTAATATAGTGAAGTGATTAAAACCATGGGCTTTGAAGTCAGAAGGACAGAGATGGATACTTCAAATTACTGGCTTCAGATACTGAGAATGGTATCATCTCTTTCTGACCATGACTTTATTGTTTGTAAAGTTGGAATAACTATGGTAGTTCACTTAGAAAATTGTGGAGTCTTATCTGGGACAGCATATGTATTACACATGTGTCCTTATGGACGCCGTGTGACTTAATTGTTATGATTGTTTCTTCTTGTTACTCTTACTGTAACTGTGCTCATTGCCTTTTCTCCCTCCATTCCTATTCCCCTGTGCTAACTTCCTCATCTGGCCTTACATGGACACCCAGGCCAGGAACTTCTTGACCTAAGTGTTGTTGTTTTCTTCTGTATCCCCACTCCAGGGCTTGGCATATGATAGAAGAGAAATATTTATTGAATTAATGAATGCATTTATTTAATAGTGTTAAGACTGGATAGACTAAAACCTTTCTTCCTTCAGTTCAGAGAGAAAGAAATGAACCAAAGCCACTCAGATAATCTACCAGTATTGGACTAACTGGACTCTACGCTTTCCTTCATTGATTTTTTTCCCCCATGCCTTCTAAGAACCAGTCACTATTCTGGGAGATGGGAATCCAACACTCAACAGAAAAAATTCCAGCTCTTATAAACTCTAGTGGGCAGAAATAAATATAAACAAACAAATAAATGAGACCATTTTTCTTAGTGGTAAGTGCTACTGAGAAAATTAAACACAACACATGATCCAGTAAAGTGAGTATCTTTGGATTTGGTGGTCAGCAAAGAAAGTGGCCTTTGATCTGACAATTGAATGACAAAAAATTGCCTGACTGTGAAATGCACTCCTGAAATGAGTGAGTACTTTTCCAAAGGGAACAGCTAGAAGACCCTAATGGGATAGAATATATAAAGAATTCCTACAGCTTTTCCTTCCGCGCTTTTGTGGAACACCCGAGGGCTGGAACCTCGCGCAGCCGGGAGCCTGAGCAGCGCAGACGGAGAGAGCAGCGTCGGCCCCTCCCGGCAGCCCCAGCCCATCCCCGCGGCGCAGGCCCGTGCCCACAGCGCCAGCCTCTCCCCGCAGCGCAAGCACCACCCCCCCTCCCCGCGGAGCGACGGAACTAGCTACCTGAATAAGAGTCCACCTCCGCCCGCCTGTGTCAGGGCGGAAATGAGGCTTTGAAGAGACCGGCAAACAGAAGCCAAATAAAGGGAACCGCTTCAGAAGGGACTGGTGCAACAGATTAAAATCCCTCTAGGAAACATTGACTACACCGGAGGAGCCCGTAGATATCGAGAAGCGTAAGCTGGAACGAGGAGCTATCTGAAACTGAGCCGAACCCACACTGACCGCAACAGCTCCAGAGAAACTCCTAGATATAGTTTTACTTTTTTCTCTTTTTTTTTATTTTTTTTTTTATTTTTTTCTTTTTTCTTTTTTCTCTTTTATTTTCCTTTAAAATCCCCTATTGCTCCCCCATTACTCCTTAACTTTCATTTCCATAGACTTTTGCGATTTTTTAATTAGGGGGAAAAAAACAAAAAAAAAAACAAACCAAAAAAAAAATTTTTTTTTGTTTTTTTTTTTTCTTTTTTCTTTTTCTTTCTTTTTTTTCTTTCATTTTTCTCTTCTATTTTCTATTTTTCTTTTTCTCTTATTTCTTTTAAAGTCCTCTAGTACTCCTCTACTACTCCTTAATTTTCATTTTCAATACACTTATAACCTTACAAAAAAAAAAAAAAGAAGAAGAAGAGAAGCCCTATTTTTAAACCGAAGATTATTCTCTCCCAATCTTGACTCTCTGTTTTCTACCTCAGAACACCTCTATTTCCTACTTTCCCCTTCTCTTCCCAATCCAATTCTGTGAATCTTTGTAGGTGACTGGGCTACGGAGAACACTCTGGGAACAGACAGCTGCGTAGATCTGTCTCTCTCCTCTTGAGTCCCCCTTTTTCTCCTCCTGCTCATCTCTATCTCCCTCCTCCCTCTCCTCTTCTTCATGTGACTCTGTGAACCTCTCTGGGTGTCCCTAACGGGGGAGAATCTTTTAGCCATTAAGCTAGAAGTTTTCTTATCAGGGCTGTATAGTTGGAGAAGTCCTGAGACTACAGGAAGAATAAAACTGAAATCCAGAGGCAGGAGACTTAAGCCCAAAACCTGAGAACACTAGAAAACTCCTGACTACAAGGAACTTTAAGTAATAAGTGACTGTCCAAAAGCCTCCATACCTACACTGAAACCAACCACCACACAAGAGCCAATAAGTTTTAGAGCAAGACATACCACACAAATTCTCCAGCAACGCAGGAACATAGCCCTGAACATCAACATACAGGCTGCCCAAGGTCACACCTAACACATAGACCCATTTCAAAACTCATTACTGGGCACTCCATTGCTCTCCAAAGAGAAGAAATCAAGTTCCACGCACCAGAACACTGACGCAAGCTTCCCTAACCAGGAAATCTCGACAAGCCAATCGTCTAACCCCACCCACTGGGTTAATCCTCCACAACAAAAAGGAACCACAGACCTCCAGAATACAGAAAGCCCACTCCAGATACAGCAATCTAAACAAGATGAAAAGGCAAAGAAATACCCAACAGGTAAAGGAACATGAAAAATGCCCACCAAGTCAAGCAAAAGAGGAGGAGATAGAGAATCTACCTGAAAAAGAATTTAGAATAATGATAATAAAAATGATCCAAAATCTTGAAAACAAAATGGAGTTACAGATAAATAGCCTGGAAACAAAGATTGAAAAGATTCAAGAACTGTTTAATAAAGACCTAGAAGAAATAAAAAAGAGTCAATTACAAATGAATAATGCAATGAATGAGATCAAAAACACTTTGGAGGGAACCAAGAGTAGAATAACGGAGGCAGAAGATAGGATAAGTGAGGTAGAAGATAAAATGGTGGAAATAAATGAAGCAGAGAGGAAAAAAGAAAAAAGTATCAAAAGAAATGAGGACAACCTCAGGGACCTCTGGGACACTGTGAAACGCCCCAACATTCGAATCATAGGAGTTCCAGAAGAAGAAGACAAAAAGAAAGAGAATGAGAAAATACTCGAGGAGATAATAGCTGAAAACTTCCCTAAAATGGGGAAGGAAATAGCCACCCAAATCCAAGAAACCCAGAGAGTCCCAAACAGGATAAACCCAAGGCGAAACACCCCAAGACACATATTAATCAAATTAACAAAGATCAAACACAAAGAACAAATATTAAAAGCAGCAAGGGAGAAACAACAAATAACACACAAAGGGATTCCCATAAGGATAACAGCTGATCTATCAATAGAAACCCTCCAGGCCAGAAGGGAATGGCAGGATGTACTGAAAGTAATGAAAGAGAATAACCTACAACCTAGATTACTGTATCCAGCAAGGATCTCATTCAGATATGAAGGAGAATTCAAAAGCTTTACAGATAAGCAAAAGCTGAGAGAATTCAGCACCACCAAACCAGCTCTTCAACAAATGCTAAAGGATCTTCTCTAGACAGGAAATGCAGAAAGGTTGTATAAACGTGAACCCAAAACAACAAAGTAAATGGCAACGGGACCACACCTATCAATAATTACCCTAAATGTAAATGGGTTGAATGCCCCAACCAAAAGACAAAGATTGGCTGAATGGATACAAAAACAAGACCCCTATATATGCTGTCTACAAGAGACCCACCTCAAAACAAGAGACACATACAGACTAAAAGTGAAGGGCTGGAAAAAAATATTTCATGCAAACGGAGACCAAAAGAAAGCAGGAGTCACAATACTCATATCAGATAAAATAGACTTTCAAATAAAGGAAGTGAAAAGAGACAAAGAAGGACACTACATAATGATCAAAGGATCAATCAAAAAAGAAGATATAACAATTATAAATATATATGCACCCAACATAGGAGCACCGCAATATGTACGGCAAACGCTAACGAGTATGAAAGAGGAAATTAATAGTAACACAATAATAGTGGGAGACTTTAATACCCCACTCACAACTATGGATAGATCAACTAAACAGAAAATTAACAAGGAAACACAAACCTTAAATGACACAATGGACCAGCTAGACCTAATTGATATCTATAGGACATTTCACCCCAAAACAATCAACTTCACCTTTTTCTCAAGTGCACACGGAACATTCTCCAGAATAGATCACATCCTGGGCCATAAATCTGGTCTTGGAAAATTCAAAAAAATTGAAATCATTCCAGTCATCTTTTCTGACCACTGTGCAGTAAGATTAGATCTCAATTACAGGGAAAAAATTGTTAAAACTTCAAACATATGGAGGCTAAATAACACGCTTCTGAATAACCAACAAATCATAGAAGAAATCAAAAAAGAAATCAAAATATGTATAGAAATGAATGAAAATGAAAACACAACAACCCAAAACCTATGGGACACTGTAAAAGCAGTGCTAAGGGGAAGGTTCATAGCATTACAGGCTTACATCAAGAAACAGGAAAAAAACCAATTAAATAACCTAACTCTACACCTAAAGCAATTAGAGAAGGAAGAAATGAAGAACCCCAGAGTTAGCAGAAGGAAAGAAATCTTAAAAATCAGGGCAGAAATAAATGCAAAAGAAACTAAAGAGACCATAGCAAAAATCAACAAAGCTAAAAGCTGGTTTTTTGAAAAAATAAACAAAATTGACAACCATTAGCAAGACTCATTAAGAAACAAAGAGAGAAAAACCAAATTAACAAAATTAGAAATGAAAATGGAGAGATCACAACAGACAACACTGAAATACAAAGGATCATAAGAGACTACTACCAGCAGCTCTATGCCAATAAAATGGACAACTTGGATGAAATGGACAAATTCTTAGAAAAGTATAACTTTCCAAAACTGAACCAGGAAGAAATAGAAGATCTTAACAGACCCATCACAAGCAAGGAAATCGAAACTGTCATCAAAAATCTTCCAGCAAACAAAAGCCCAGGACCAGATGGCTTCACAGCTGAATTCTACCAAAAATTTAGAGAAGAGCTAACACCTATCTTACTCAAACTCTTCCAGAAAATTGCAGAAGAAGGTAAGCTTCCAAACTCATTCTATGAGGCCACCATCACCCTAATTCCAAAACCAGACAAAGATGCCACAAAAAAAGAAAACTACAGGCCAATATCACTGATGAACATAGATGCAAAAATCCTTAACAAAATTCTAGCAAACAGAATCCAACAACATGTTAAAAAAATCATACACCACGACCAAGTGGGCTTTATCCCAGGAATGCAAGGATTCTTTAATATCCGCAAATCAATCAATGTAATACACCACATTAACAAATTGAAAGATAAAAACCATATGATTCTCTCAACAGATGCAGAGAAAGCCTTTGACAAAATTCAACACTCATTTATGATTAAAACTCTCCAAAAAGCAGGAATAGAAGGAACATACCTCAACATAATAAAAGCTATATATGACAAACCCACAGCAAGCATCACCCTCAATGGTGAAAAATTGAAGGCATTTCCCCTGAAATCAGGAACAAGACAAGGGTGCCCACTCTCACCACTACTATTCAACATAGTGTTGGAAGTTTTGGCCACAGCAATCAGAGCAGAAAAAGAAGTAAAAGGAATGCAGATAGGAAAAGAAGAAGTGAAACTCTCGCTGTTTGCAGATGACATGATCCTCTACATAGAAAACCCTAAAGACTCTACCAGAAAATTACTAGAGCTAATCAATGAATATAGTAAAGTTGCAGGATATAAAATTAACACACAGAAATCCCTTGCATTCCTATATACTAACAATGAAAAAACAGACAGAGAAATTAAGGAAACAATACCATTCACCATTGCAACAAAAAGAATAAAATACTTAGGAGTATATCTACCTAAAGAAACAAAGGACCTATACATAGAAAACTATAAAACACTGATGAAAGAAATCAAAGAGGACACAAACAGATGGAGAAACATACCGTGTTCATGGATTGGAAGAATTAATATTGTCAAAATGGCTATTCTACCCAAAGCAGTCTATAGATTCAATGCAATCCCTATCAAGCTACCAACGGTATTTTTCACAGAACTAGACCAAAGAATTTCACAATTTGTATGGAAATACAAAAAACCTCGAATAGCCAAAGTAATCTTGAGAAAGAAGAATGGAACTGGAGGAATCAACCTGCCTGACTTCAGACTCTACTACAAAGCCACAGTCATCAAGACAGTATGGTACTGGCACAAAGACAGAAATATAGATCAGTGGAACAGAATAGAAAGCCCAGAGATAAATCCACGAACCTATGGACACCTTATCTTTGACAAAGGAGGCAAGGATATACAATGGAAAAAAGACAACCTCTTTAACAAGTGGTGCTGGGAAAACTGGTCAACCACTTGTAAAAGAATGAAACTAGAACACTTTCTAACACCATACACAAAAATAAGCTCAAAATGGATTAAAGATCTAAATGTAAGACCAGAAACTATAAAACTCCTAGAGGAGAACATAGGCAAAACACTCTCCGACATAAATCACAGCAAGATCCTCTATGACCCACCTCCCAGAATATTGGAAATAAAAGCAAAACTAAACAAATGGGACCTAATGAAACTTAAAAGCTTTTGCACTACAAAGGAAACTATAAGTAAGGTGAAAAGACAGCCCTCAGATTGGGAGAAAATAATAGCAAATGAAGAAACAGACAAAGGATTAATCTCAAAAATATACAAGAAACTCCTGCAGCTCAATTCCAGAAAAATAAATGACCCAATCAAAAAATGGGCCAAAGAACTAAACAGACATTTCTCCAAAGAAGACATACAGATGGCTAACAAACACATGAAAAGATGCTCAACATCACTCATTATCAGAGAAATGCAAATCAAAACCACAATGAGGTACCATTACACGCCAGTCAGGATGGCTGCTATCCAAAAGTCTACAAGCAATAAATGCTGGAGAGGGTGTGGAGAAAAGGGAACCCTCTTACACTGTTGGGGGGAATGCAAACTAGTACAGCCGCTATGGAAAACAGTGTGGAGATTTCTTAAAAAACTGGAAATAGAACTGCCATATGACCCAGCAATCCCACTTCTGGGCATACACACTGAGGAAACCAGATCTGAAAGAGACACGTGCACCCCAATGTTCATCGCAGCACTGTTTATAACAGCCAGGACATGGAAGCAACCTAGATGCCCATCAGCAGATGAATGGATAAGGAAGCTGTGGTACATATACACCATGGAATATTACTCAGCCATTAAAAAGAATTCATTTGAACCAGTCCTAATGAGATGGATGAAACTGGAGCCCATTATACAGAGTGAAGTAAGCCAGAAAGATAAAGAACATTACAGCATACTGACACATGTATATGGAATTTAGAAAGGTGATAACGATAACCTTATATACAGAACAGAAAAAGAGACACAGAAATACAGAACAGACTTTTGAACTTTGTGGGAGAATGTGAGGGTGGGATATTTCAAAAGAACAGCATGTATACTATCTATGGTGAAAGAGATCACCAGCCCAGGTGGGATGCACGAGACAAGTGCTCCGGCCTGGTGCACTGGGAAGACCCAGAGGAATCGGGTGAAGAGGGAGGTGGGAGGGGGGATCAGGATTGGGAATACATGTAAATCCATGGCTGATTCATATCAACGTATGACAAAACCCACTGGGGAAAAAAAAAAATAATAATAATAAAAAACCTTGCTTATTTAAAAAAAAAAAAAAAGAATTCCTACAGATCAATAACCTATCATTCAAGGGGCAATGACAAAAAAAAAAAAAACCACACAAACATATTTCAATATGTTAGGAGTCAGATGTATTTTTGTTCAGTCACTAAGTTGTGTCTGACCGACTCTTTGCTACCCCTGTGGACTGCAGTACGCTAGGCTTCCCTGACCTTCACCATCTCCCAGAGTTTGTTCAAACTCATGTCCATTGAGTTAGTGATGCCATCCAACCATCTCATCCTCTGTCTTCCCCTTCTCCTCCTGCCCTCAATATTATGAAGCATCAGGGTCTTTTCCAGTAAGTCAGCTCTTTGCATCAGGTAGCCAAAGTATTGGAGCTTCAGCTTCAGCCTCAGTCCTTCCAATGAATATTCAGGGTTGATTTCCTTTAGGGTTGGCTGGTTTGATCTTCTTGCTGTCCAAGGGACTCTCAAAAATCTTCTCCAGCACCACAGTTCAGAATGTGTAGCATCTCCATCTATATCATGAATAAGATACTTGAACTATTTTATCTGATTTGAATAATGAGAGAGGTCATTTTAGAGCAAAAATAGTGGTGAACAGAAATAATATTAGTGCTCAGAGCCAGGTCTAGACTATTGTTTTTGTTAGTACAGGTGTGAGGTTTAATGCAAATATTAAAAAAAGGATTCCTGGAGGGAAAATATAGAATTTTTTAAAACTGTAAAGTCTGGAAGAGCATGACGTGTATTTGTGAGTATGTTTTTATGCAGGACGAGAAGAGCTATTGGGGAAAGCCTGAGGGAAACTCTGCTCAAAGTTTTGTTTTTTATTTGACTTTGATAGAGATCAAAGAAGTTAAAAATTTATTGACCAGTGGTGGTAACTCAGATTGTAAAGAATCTGCCCGAAATGGAGGAGACCCGGTTGAGATTCAGTCCTTGGGTTGCAGGAGATCCCTTGGAGAAGGAAATGACAACCAACCCTAGTATTTTGCCTGGAGAATCCCATGGACAGAGGAGCCTGGTGGGCTATAGCCCATAGCGTTGCAAAGAGTTGGACACAGCTGAGCATCTAATGCTTTTGCTTTCACTTTCATGGTAGAGTAGAGTTGGCAGGCATAATTTATAAGTGGTTAAGGATTTTTAAAAAACTAGTATATTAGCAAAATGATGCCAAAGTGATATTATAACAATAATATTAACAAAGTCATAAATAAGATGGAAGAGTAAGATCAGATATTATTGCTGTTGCAGGTTAAATCCTCTGTTAAAAGACAAACTCTCTTAGAATGAATCAAAAAGCAGTATCTTTCTGTGTATTTTGTATAAACAGCTTATCCAAAATGAAAAGTCTCACTCTTTTTTACAAATAAAGAAGTGAGCCAAGTTTTATCACACAAATGAGAAAGAAAATTTGCCGTTTTGTTAGACTGTGTTTCTTCTGAATGTTCTGAGAGGATTTGTTGGTATATGCGAAAGCTATTGATTGCTTGTAATGAAACATTTGCATACAGTTTTAATAATTTTCTAATTGAACTTATCTTAAGGAATTACTCGTACCCCTGGGCAATATGTTTTACAACAGAAGTTTAAAAAATAGAAAAATTTCAGTGATACAGTAGAGGATGGATTGGTGATAGACAAATTACAGTTTAGAAGAATACTATACAGTCATTAAAACCTGATATCCGATATTATCCTTGGGTAATTCTTTTGGCAAAAACATTCTGGCAGAATGTAGGACAGATGTTAATGATGTTTAATTTTTTTCCCCCACTGTTTTTCACATACTCTGAGTTTTTATGATGAGTCATCACAATTTAAAAAATCAGTTATATTTTAAAAAGCAAGACATTTCTACTTAGAGACAGAATAACGAAAGGAGCTTTTCATTTTCATAGATGCTCATTACAGGCTCTTTTTGGCTCAACTAAGTAATATGTTTAGAATTGAGGCAACTCTTTGGTGCTAAATCATGGTCATGAAGTTAGCATTTGTACTACATCAGAGAGTTTTCAAATAACTTGAAACACATAGGAGTGATTTACACGCAAGAGTTATTTCTTCCAAGAAATCCAAAATGTTTTAGAGATAGACCTGTTGGATGTTCTTTCAAAATAAATTTATGTGAGCAGGGTGCTGTTAAATGGTATTATTATGACTAGAAATACATGAATATAGTACATTTCAGTGGTTCATAAGTTATATTGTGTATCAGAATTACTCAGATGGCTTATTGAAGAGGAAATTGCTAAGCTTCAATCCCAGAGTTACTGATTCAATAGGTCTGGGCTGAGGTCCAGTCATCTGCTAGTGACTCTAACAAGTCATTCTCTAACAAGTTTCCAAGCGACGTTCACACGGCTGGCCTAGGAACGCACTTTAAGAACCTCTGGTGTTAATTCTGACGCTGGGAAGGCTCTCAGAGCCTGCTTGTAAGCTAGCAGCTGAGCCTGTCACAGTTTCACGCACAAATACGCATAGAAGACGCTAGACCCTGGAAACACAGATGATTTATTACAGCAGAAGTCACAGCCTGAGAGCTGTCTTTCCTCTGGTCCCCCCCCCACCCCGCCAGTGTACCCTGTGCGGTGTTCAGTTCACTCGGGCATGTCTGACTCTCTGCCACCGCACGGACTGTACCCTGCCAGGCTCCTCTGTCCATGGGGATTCTCCAGGCAAGAATACTGGAGTGGGTTGCCATACCCTTCTCCAGGGGATCTTCCCAACCCAGGGATCAAACCCACATCTCCCACATTACAGGAGGATTCTTTACCATCTGAGCCACCAAGGAAGCCCAGAAATACTGGAGTGGGTAGCTTGTCCTGTCTCCAGAGGATCTTCCCGGTCTAGGAATCCAACTGGCATCTCATGCATTGCAGGGTGGATTCTTTACCAGCTGAGCTACCAGGGAAGCCCGGCAATGCTATAAGAATGGTGTTCACCTGTGCTTACAGTATGTTTGTATCCTAGAAGAGGAAGACCTCAGTTAGGAGACTCTGAACTTTTGTTGGCTGCTGGCCCATCTGCCTGCCTGTATCACAGAGAGAGAGATTGATTTTCCTTTATCCTGGAAGGTAAGCAGATCGCTCCCAGAGGCTCAGGAAGAAGATCTTGTCTCCAGTGTTCTCCGTCCTAATGGAGATCCTATCGCTAGCTTCTCAGGCTGCCTGAGATGCAGAGATCCTTGCAGTACCCTTGGCTCAGAATCCCAGGATGCTATGAAAGTGTGAAAATAGCCCAGGACAATAAAATAACCAGAGACCAGTGTTCCCATAGTGGGTATAGTGGATAGGTGAGAGAGACAGTCATTGACAATTTATAATTAAATGTATTTTTAGTTCCTCTTCATTAATAAGTTTTAGTAAGGAGTTGCTCATTTTCTCATGTGTGTACTATGAAATGTGAAAAATGAAAGTTGCTTATTGGTGTCTGATTCTTTGGGACCCCATGGACTATAGCCTGCCAGGCCCCTCTGTCCATGGAATTCTCCAGGCCAGAATACTGGAGTGGGTAACCTTTCCTTTCTCCCAGGGATCAAACCCAGGTCTCCTGTATTGCAAGCGATTCTTTACCATCTGAGCCACCAGGGAAGGCCAAGAATACTGGAGCGGGTAGCTCCAGTATCCCTTCTCCAGGGGATCTTCTTGACCCAGGAATCAAACTGGGGTCTCCTGCATTGCAGGTGGATTCTTTACCAGCTGAGCCACCAGGGAAGGCCTGTATGTGTTAGACTTCCGTGTTACTTTGTCCATGATACAGTTTCTTAGGTGCTGTTCGGCAGAGGTGCATTTTCTCCAGGTCGCAAGGCTGCATGGTTGAAAGAGAGCATCTGTGGTCAGATTCACTGGCTTGAGAACTCCTTTGCCACATATTCATCTCTTCTCTGGATTCTAAACCTTATGTAACCTCTCTGAACCCCAGATTTATTCTTTGTAAAATCAGCATACCCTTCTTATTCTATTAGGAGATAAAAATAATATATACCTAGCGCTTTGTATGGGCATCCCAGGTGGCGCTAGTGGTAAAGAATCTGCCTGCCAATGCAGGAGACCACAAGAGATTCAGGTTCGATCCCTAGGTTGGGAAGATCCCCTGGAGAAGGAAATGACAACCTGCTCCAGTATTCTTCCCTGGAAAATTCCATGGACAAAGGAGCCTGGCGGGCTACAGTCCATGGAGGTTACAAAGAGTCAGACAGGACTGAGTGGCTGAACACATGCGCGCGCGTGCACATACACACACACACACACACACTGCTTTGTACGACACCTACGACATAAAAGATGTTGAATAATTATTGTGTGTGCCATAGCCAGAGTCCCCAGCCATTCCAAACTAACACGCAGACCTATCCCATGTCCAATTGATGTGAAATACGAGTGCCCTTACCTGGAATAACTCCAGATGACTCACCACTTACGGAAAAGTGCTCTTTGATTAAAGATGTTGCAAGTTTAAATCCATTCATTGCCTGAGCAGGAAACAGCTGCTTTGCCAGGAGACTTCCCAGGCAGATGCCCCCTGTTCTACCCATTAGTCCACAGGTGATGGGAAGATGGGAAAATAAGGTTTCTAAGGACCATCGCCTGGCCTCATGAATGTGCTTCCAGGTAGTTATTTATTCCCCTGAAGCTGAGGTTGCCAACATCTAGCTGTAAAGAATTACTTTGGAACACAAAATGTTTTATCCAACAGAGAATGTACGTATTACAGAGCTATTCATCCAGGCAACCAAGCTGAAAGTGGTATTAACTGGAGGATTTAGGAGAGAAAGAAACTGGAATTAAACTATAAAGAGATTGAAGATTGAAAATAGAACTAACTGAATTCTAGATTGTAGAAATTCAAGTTATTATAGCAGAGAATGTGTAACCGTGAGTGTGAGCGTGTGTTCCATTTGGGTGGTCTGATTTATTTGCTCATGGCCAGTGTGGTTCTGAGACTGGCCTAGCCTTCGGTCTGCTTTGCTTTTTCCCACCAAAGTAGAGCCAGTCTTTCCCCTTCTTTTGTGTTACACATCTGTGTGTTGTGTGCACATCTGTGCTCGCTTGTGTGGCCTCTGGTTTTGGGAAGGCTGTAAAGGTGAGTGACACAGTCTCTGTCCTGAATGAATTTACAGGTGATGAGAAATGGAAAGGAAGGGAATGCATAAAATGATAATAAGGCAAAGTCTTAGCAACATCAAGACAAAGGGAGACTGGGCCATAGTGTGTGTCTATCTTCACAAAAGTTGGCTTGAGTGTTGAATATTTTCCAAGAGTTCAGATTTTGAAATGAGAATCTCAAATTGTACTCCTTGATCTTGATTAACCTTGAGCCTGTTGTTATCCTTTTAGCCTGTTTCCTCATGACTAAAATTGTATAATACAGTAAAGATAAATGAAATGATGGATGACTAGGCCATAGTAAGCATTCAGTAAACACTGGCTCAGCTGACTCTTACTTTAATCATTAGCATCTTTAAACACATTTAATAAAAGCCTTTTCTGAGTGTAGGAGAGGCCTCTCAAAAAACTGCATGGTAACAGTTCAGTAGCTAGGTCGTGTCTGACTGTTTGCAACCCCATGGACTGCAGCATACCAGGCTTCGCTGTCCTTTACTATCTCCCAGAGTTTGCTCAAATTCATGTCTGTTGAGTTGGTGATGTCTAGAAGGATAAGTGGTAAATATCCGGGAAGCACTTTAGCTGGAAATAGAACATAGCAAGTGTGGTCCATCTGGGGAGAATATATGGTTTGGCCTGATTAGAAAATAGAATATTTTCAGGAGGATGAGCAGGAAGTGAGGTAGGGAGAGTTATTTATACTCAATTTGATAAAAGGCTGTGAATGTCATGGCGAGGAGAGTGCTTGATTCACAAGTGAAAATCAAAGGCATGTCTCAAAAGATAAAAAACTGTGAGTATATCGGGATTGGGAATACATGTAAATCCATGGCTGATTCATATCAATGTATGACAAAACCCACTGGAAAAAAAAAATAATAATAATAATAAAAAAAATTAAAAAAAAAAAAAAAAAGAAACCTAATGAAGGGAAAAAAAAAAAAAAAACTGTGAGTATGAGATACTCCAACATTTGGCTCAATTTAAACCCTTGGAATTTATGTCACTGATTTGTTTATAGTTTGGGATGGGAAAGAACTGGATGGAGACAAAGAAATAGAAAGTACAGAGTTTAAAAGACATACATTTTTGGCGTACCCCCAGGTTAAATCATTGTATAATGTGAGAGAAGGCTTCATGCATCTGATTTGCTGACTTTAGACAGTTTGGTAGAACAAGGAGAAGGGAGTGGCAACCCACCGGGTATTCTTGCCTGGAAAATCCATGGACAGAGGAACTTAGCAGGTGACAGTCCATGGGGTTGTGGAGTCAGAAACAACTGTGTGACTAACACTGTACTATATTATAACACTATATAATTTTACGTAAATTATGATTTATCTAGCCCTTATTCCTAAAGTGGATTAGGCCCTTAGTAAGTTGATGTATTTGATCTGTCCTTGTAGATATTAGCTTTACAGGTTCACCCACTGTAATGAAGTCATTACTTTTATGCACTAAATTTGAAGTCTGTTGTCCTCCTGAGTGAGAAGTCTCCTAAACGTGTATTAAATTCAGAAAGTGAAGTGGGCATGTAGTTTTTAATAGTGATCACCTTTTGCTTAAAACATTAAATCCTCCCTTTGGTACAGTCTAGGGTTACAGGTACAGTGGATAGAAAATGGGCCACAGAAAATGACTGAAATGCTGCATTCATGATTTTCAGTGCTATAAGGGTTTTTCTGAGCTAAACCTTTTTGTCATAAAAATATTGATTCTGTATTCAGGAAAAAGAATGCGAACATAACATCTTTAACAAATGCCAAATGGTCTTATTCATATGTGGATAAAAATGAATCTTAATAATGACATGTAGTCTGGAGAGGGGCTTCCCAGATGACTCAATGGTAAAGAATCCACCTGCCAATGCAGGAGATGCAGGTTTGATCCTTGGGGTTGAGAAGATCCCTTGGAAGAGGAAATGACAACCCATTCCAGTGTTCTTGCCTGGGAAATTCCGTGGACAGAGGAGCCTGGCGGTCTAGAGTCCATGGTGTCTCAAAGAGTCAGACACGACTGAGCATGCCCACATGCAGTGTCTAGAGAATTTGGTGTTCTGTGACCTAATGGTTTTGTCTTTGTGAATGGAAACCTCCAGGAGGGCACTGTGCTTTTAAATGAATCAGTATTGTTTGGGTCTGTTGTTTAATCTGATTTTGCATGAAATAGAGTTCTTATTTTAATCATTGTAGCTATGATCTCTGTTAATATTGTGATCTTTATTAACACATAGACTGGATCTTACCTATCCTTTTTCCTAGAAATTAGGAGACTTGTTTCTGAGCCAAAGTTGACTGTCCACTCACCGACTCCATCACAGGCATTTTTGGAGGTATATTTGTAGGTAGTGTGTTCTCTGTTCCCAAGTGCATATGTGTGATGACCATGCTTCCTTCTTGGAGTCAGTCCTTTCCTGTTTTCTTCTATCATCTTGCTCTGGGCAGAGAAGGAGCACAAGGCAGCAGCTTCCAGGCATAGAATCATAATTACCTTTTTTCTTAAAGAGCTCCTTGACCCACCATAGATTCTGTCTCCTTTTTCCTATGTCCTTTGAAATACTATGTGTATTGCAAGTTTCCTGGTGGCTCAGATGGTTAAGAATCTGCCTGCAATGCGGGAGACCGAGGTCTGATCCCTGGGTTGGGAGGATTACCTGGAGAAGGGCATGGCAACCCACACTAGCATTCTTGCCTGGAGAATTCCATAGAGAGAGGAGCCTGGTGGACTACAGTCCATAGGGCCACAAAGAGTCAGACACAACTGAGTGACTATCACTGTCGCTTGGGGAATACTGTGTCTATTGTAAGTACAGCTTTATCCAACTGGGTAAGTGATAATATTCAAAATTCCAAAGCTGTCCCCTTGGTGGGAACCCATAAGTGGGCTCCAGAATCTCCTCTGCTCACTCAGGCTCTTGTTAGTCCCCAGGAGGATGGGGACAGACCTCAGGCATTGAAAGCAGTGTTGGGCCTCTGCTGTGGGATGTTTGGTCCCATCTCACAGTATACTTCACCATCTTTTTAACCTGTGTCTCTCTTTTTCCCTTTGGGGGAAAAACATCTTGAAATTTCTATCAGATCTAATTTTTGCTTATAAGAAACTGTGATACAGAGCTGTGTGTGTGTGTGTGTGTATTTAACCCCAAAGCCCATTCCTAGAAAGATACTAATTTAAAAGATGTAGGGAAATACTTGCTGTTCAGGGCATAATCAAAGAACACTATAATAGATATTTTTCTTCTAATTTTGTAAATAATGAGAAACTAGTGAACTGTTTTATTGTATGAACAAAGATAAATCATGAGACTATGAGACTGACAACATACAAAATGTTCATTTGTTACTAAATAAGCATCTCGCTAGAATAAGTCTACTGATCTGATTTAAAAACATATATTCAAGCAGCCAAAAATTAAATCAACTATAATCCAATAAAAGTCTTTGTTGTTCAGTCACTCAGTTGTATCTGACTCTCTGTGACCCCATGGACTGCAGCATGCCAGGCTTCCCTGTCCTTCATCTCCTGAAGCTTGCTCAAACCCATGTCCATTGAGTTGGTGATGCCATCCAACCATCTCATCCTCTGTTGTCTCCTTCTCCTCATGCCTTCAATCTTTCCCAGCATCAAGGTCTTTTCTAATGAGTTGGCTCTTTGCATCAAGTGACCAGTGTATTGGAATTTCAGCTTCAGCATCAGTCCTTCCAATGCAGGACTGATTCTTTTAGGATTGACAGGTTTGATCTCCTTGCTGTCCAATGGACTCTCAAGAGTCTTCTCCAGCACCACAGTTCAAAAGCATCAATTCTTCAGTGCTTAGCTTTCTTTATAGTCCAACTCTCACATCCATACATGACTACTGGAAAAACCATAGCTTTGACTAGACAGACCTTTGTTGGCAAAGTAATATCTCTGTTTCTTTAATATTCTGTCTAGGTTTGTCATAGCTTTTCTTCCAAGGAGCACAAGTCTTTTAATTTCATGGCTGCAGTCACCGTCTGCAGTGATTTTAAGTGTATGTTAAGTGATTTTAAGAAGACACTAAAATATTTTCATAGCAGTGGCAGTTACTGAACATTTTGATAATGAGTGATTAGGCTTTTTGCTTTTATTTCTGCTTCCCAAGACCAGTCATTTATTGTGTATGTAATTAAAAATTTAAACAATGAGAAAAAATAATTTCCATAACAAGGATGTTTTTCATGGTTGGGCCCATTTTTATGGTTGCTATCTCTACTTAATTAGGGCAATTTCATATTACTTATGCTATTCAGCTTTGAACATTGAGTTCATTAATGGCAGCAAATGGATTGAAAACACCTGTTTGTAATGTTTTAGATGAAAACCATTGAACAGTGATTTCAGTACATTGTGGGGATTTTGGCAGAAATATTTGTCACCTACTGAATCAGAATCTGTGTGTAGGACTCTGACAAATGTATCTTAAAACAGTGCCCCCAGCAGTTCTGACATACAGCCCCAATTTGGGATCTGCTAGCCTAGAGGAAGCTTTGACAAAATACTTTTGCTCTCTTAATTTTATTTTTCTGCAGTTTGAACTTTTTCTTCCTTTAGGATCAGTTCTTCATAATTTTTTTCTTATGATTATCAGTATTCATTAAATTTCTAAGTGTGTACAGAGCTAGTACCTTCTTCAGCTTCCTTTTGCCAGGAAAAAAATTCCAGCTATCGATAACTCCCTGGTAGTCCAGTGGTTAAGACGCCATGCTTCCTTTGCTGGGGGCCTGGGTTTGATCGCTGATCAGGGAACTAAGGAATTCCCTCATAGCTCAATTGGTAAAGAATCGACCTGCAATGCAGGAGATCCTGTTTTGATTCCAGAGTTGGGAAGACTCCCTGGAGAAGGGATAGGCTACTCACTCTAGTATTCTTGGGCTTCCCTTGTGGCTCAGCTGGTCAAGCATTCACCTGCAATGCAGGAGACCTGGGTTCAATCCCTGCATTGGAAAGATCCCCTGGAGAAGGGAAGGACTACCCACTCCAGTATTCTGATCTGGAGAATTTCATGGACTGTGTAGTTGATGGGGTCACTAAGAGTCAGACACGACTGAGAAACTTTCATTTCACTTCATTTCAAGGAACTAAGATCTCACAAGCCTCATGGTGCAGCAATAAAGAAAAAAAAGATTTTAACTGTCAACTCAATGTGAATTAATAGTGAGATATACAGTACTACGTAGCACCATAGTTATATTTCATACAATAGCCACAGCTGTACCTCCCTCATTGTAATTTCTGAGACCTATTGTTGGCATTAAATTTGTGTATATGTATATATGAGAAATAATCCAAAATATATTCTTTAAGGAATATATACCTATCAAACCTGGTAACAGCTAGAATATAGAAAGCTACTTTTTAGTAGGTCCTTGGGTCATCCTTTTTGTCTTGTTACTGCTTCTCACGAGGAACCAGCCTCTGATGTTCTAAATGTTTGTGACCCCATGGACTGCATCGTGCCAGGCTTCTCTGTCCTTCACTATCTTCCATAGTTCGCTCAAATTCATGTCCATTGACTCAGTGATGCTATCTAACTATCTCATCCTTTGCTTCCGTCTTCCTCTTTTGCCTTCAATCTTTCCTAGCATCAGGGTCTTTTCCAGTGACTGGACTCGTCACATTAGGTGGTCAAAATATTGGAGCTTCAGTGTCAGTCCTTCCAATGAATATTCAGGGTTGATTTCCTGGCTGGCCAAGAAACTCTCAAGAGTCTTCTCCAGCGCCACAATTCTAAAGCATCAATTCTTTGGTGCTCAGCTTTCTTTATGGTCCAACTCTCACACTGATGTGTTAATATCATTGAATAAAATGTGTGCAGATATGTGGCTGACTTCTTGGCAATGTCTACTTACTAATTATGTCTTCATTATCATATTTAGTATGTTTAAAAGATTCTTACCCCAGACTGCTTTATCTTTCGAAAACTTACTTTCCAAGCTCTATTCATGATGAAGTCTTTCATATTCTAGTTAAAGTTGCACACAAGGATTCTTGAGGAAAAGGTGTGTAGAGAGAAATATAATGAAATTATTCTCATCAGAGCTGGCAATCCATCTTGGTTTTTAATTCTCATATTGATTTTGTAGGGATCTTAACCCATACAACTAATCTATTTAGGTGTTAGCACTGCCTTAGTAAGCCTAAATCTTCTTCTCATATCGTAGACAATATCTCTTAAAATATTTAAAGACAAATATTTTCTTAACTATCGCATTTTACAGAGTTTCAGGATCATTTATGTAATTTGGAAAGCCCTTGAAGTCATCAATGTTTGTGTTGAAAAATGACTCCCAGAAATTAGCACTATACACCAGATGGGGTCCAATTTGTGCAGTCCAGTGAGATAATCATGTTCTTACTGTGTTTATTACTTCAGTTCTGCAGCCAAATGCATCATTAGCCTTTTTTGACAGTCATCTATACAGTAGACCAATATTGAGCCCTAAAACCATATCCTGTTGCTTATCTCACTCATTTTGTTATTTTTCACTTGACCCACTATCCAAACAAGTGTTCCCCATCCTATATGTGGCTAAGATTGAGCTTATAAACAAACTCATTACACTTTTTGACACTCAGTCACGTTCGACTCTTTGCGACCCCATGGGCTGTAGCCAGCCAGGCCCCTCTGTCTGTGGAATTCTCCAGGCCAGAATACTGGGGTGGGTAGCCTTTCCTTTCTCCAGGGGGTCTTCTCAACCTAGGGATCAAAACCGGATCTCCCACATTGCGGGTGGATTCTTTACCATCTGAGCTACCTAGGAAGCCCAAGAATACTGGAGATGGTAGCCTATCCCTTCTCCAGGGGATCTTCCTGACCCAGGAATCGAACTGGGGTCTCCTGTATTGCAGGCGGATTCTTCACCACATGAGCTACCAGAGAAGCCCTTATTTCTGAAAGTAAATATTATCAAAAGACATGACGGACAAAACAGTCAAGATAGTTTATTATAGTGTGGACTGGTTTATTACATATTTCCTGTAATTATTTTCCGTGATCACATCCATCTTCTGTACAATATAAATTAGAGGCAGCGGCCGTGGCAGAATTGGAGAGAATGCTCTTGTCTTTCAATGCTGGACCAGTGCCACAACCACAGATCATGTTGCTTCTACTTTATAAGTGCATAAATTTAGCAATCCTTTGGTTTTTCAACAAATATTGTTAAAGATTTGTTAATGCTTTAACGATGGCATTAGTGTCTTCCATGGCAAACCCCTTTTTTGAGGTCTGTAGCATTTTACTGTTTCTGAAATGCTGGCAAAGTTTAACATATATCAAATGTATTCCTTCAGTTAGATTGCAGAGAAGTTTGATGAGCTTAATTAAAGTTAATTTATGGCTGTGTACAACTATTTTCATTTCTACAAGGGACTGATTTATTGGAGTGGATGTTGTCCTTACTTGCCTGTGCCAACTCTATTCATGAATTATTTTGTCTCATCATCAGAAAAATTTATAATGTTTACTTTTGTAAAAAAAATTATAGATATTTTTAGCAATTAGGAATACTGATCAGGTAGATTACTAATGAAAAGTTTTAGACATTTCTTAGTGACATAAGTACTTTTGATAAAGTAGGATGATTTTTTTTAAGTAGGATGATTTTTGAGTTCATTAAATTAACCACCATTCTTACAGGACTTTCACTCAAAAAAATCTGTGATACAAGACAAAATCACAGATATAGGAAGTATAAATATTTATATATATTCATGCATGCATTTATCCATATTTTTATTTCTGTGTAGCATGTGTGTATGTATTAACCTAAGGAATTTAAGAAGTGAGCTCAACTTTGTGTTTTCCAGAGAAACCCTGAATACTTACTTTTCTACTTACTGTAGAAAAATAGCTGTGATGTGGGAAATCATATAAAACAGAAGCTGACACATAGTGGTGAGTGAAAGCAAATTATGGTAAATATAACCAGCATCCATGCAAGCTTTGTAGATGTAATACATTTTCTATAATTTGAAAGCAAGCAAACAAACAAAAAAACAAAATACTACAGTGTACTCTAACATTTCTCCAGTTTTTTTGTATCTCAGAAGCAGTTGCCTTCAGGCCATTGACATAGCATTGATATAAATTTTGATCATCTAACAGGTATTCCTTTTGGAGAGTTCAAATCATGAAAGCCAAAACTAGGATAAAGTTAGGTAGTTTATTTCAAATATAATGTATTACTAATATAATTATTAATATATTAGCAGGCAGAATTAATATATTTCTTGTAGGCTGTGTCACTATTTAACCAAAGGCAATTTTAGGATTAGAGGGAGATGGATATGACTGAGTTCATTAAAAACAGAAAATAGGCTTATTTTAGGAGAATGCAGTGGTTGGAATTAGTAATGATAGCTTAACATTTTCCTGATAATTCTGTGTCAGAAGGAATCCATCATTGAGTATGTCCTGTCAATTCTCTGTGCCCATTACTGTCAGATTCGCCCAAGTATAAGATGGGGGTTCTTACTTATTTTATGATTGGCAAGATAAGACGCATGGAACCTTCTGTAGAAAGAAATCTAAAAAAGAATGTGTCATTGTGTTGTTTTTATCAAACTCTAGAAAAGTATACATCCACATATGGTAAATTAATGTTTAAACTTAGTACAAGCCAGTGAGGAGTTGGTGAGGCGGGAAGAGGGAAGAGCAGTGTGGAATTGTGGGAGTATCCCTAGCCTGGGAAAACACTTAAAAATAGACTATTCACATGCTTTTGAACAAGTAATTTATTCATGCTGGACCTCAGTTTTCTCATCTGTCTTAAGTGAAGCCATGAATCAGAGGTAAAACCTGTTTTGTTCATTGATGCAGTACAAGAACTAAGATGAGTGCCTGGCAAGGTTGTTTTTCCATTAACATTTGTTGAATAGATGAAGGAATGAATGAATAATTGCCAGAGTAGGTAGGTGGATTCACATTCAGTTGTGTCTGACTCTCTGTGACCCCATGGACTGTAGACCTCCAGGCTCCTCTGTCCATGGGACGCTCCAGGCAAGAATACTGGAGTGGGTTGCTGTGCCCTCCTCCAGGGGATCTTCCCGACCTAAGGATCGAACCTGTGTCTTTTATGTCTAACCTGCATTGGCAGGTGGGTTCTTCACCATTAGCGCCACCTGAGAAGCCTAGATTCACATTATATACTTTAATTAATTTTTGCCTTGAAGGGTTGCCAGGACTTATGCATGCTTAAAAAATCTGAAAACTATCTTATACAGATATTAAGATTTCATTCAGTATTAGGAATGTGAAGTTCTTGCTAAAGTTAAATAGCAACCAAAAGCCAGTGTTCCTTATTTGATAAAATCAATTGAGAAGAATGTAAATGTCAGAAAACTGTTAGCAATATTTCAAGAAAATAAGAACTAGGAACAGTGCCTGGCGATTATAAAATGTCAACTTATTTTTATTCATTATAATGAAAAATAAATTGGGCAAACTATTATATAATAACTGTTTTATGAATAAATCAGCTTTTTGGTTAAAAAGCAATCACAGGTATACCTTGATAATTTTCATTGTAGTAATATGAATTAGCATCAATAAAATTGTCTGACATGGTTTAGTTGAATATATAAAATATAAAATTAATGAGACTCACAATATTGGCATTATATACTTAAGTTTTATCCATATTTGAACAGTTGAAAGTCATTTTTTATTATTTATAAATTTGATACAATAGGATTTACCTGCTTTGCAAAAAAATATTTAATTAAGGAAATAGCTGATTCATTTATATTTTCTTAATGATATTTAGAATGTTAAACACATTTAAATCATTTTTAAAATAAAGATATAGGCATTCAAACATTTGGACTATGGGGAGACCAGATAATTTGTTTACCTACAATTATGTCTGAATTTTACTCATCATGCACTTTTTCACTAAGACCAAGATTCAATCAACATTTTGTTTTTAAAGCCCATGAAATCTTTCCCACATAAAAAGGTCCTTTGGCTAGTACCTTATGCTTAGTCTAACTTAACAACCTCTTGTGATAACCAAAATTATGATAGGCACTTCACAGCATCTACACATATCAGATTATCATCTTGTACACCTTAAACTTATACAGTGCTTTATGTCGACTGATCTCAAAGCCAGGTGAAAACAAATGTTCACAGCCTCTTGCAATCACTGTAAAAAGACATTACTTGGTGCATCTAAAATGCCCAAGACTGGGGATATTGGCCAAGAAAAAAAAAGATGTGTTGATACCAGTGCCACTTTTGGATTTAACCTAATATTATCAAAAGTCAAAACTTTAAGGATGTTTAAGGTTTTTCATTTCATAATCTATTGCCACATATGTTACTCAGAGGACTCTGTGAAGTGTTATTACTTCTGTTTGATGAAAGAAGAGGCACAGAAAATTTAAGTGACCTAAATATAGTCACACAGCTACAAGGAACCAGTAAGAACTGAAATCCAGGTCTGCTCCTGCTGGCTTCCTGATTATTCCCTGTGACACCACGGCCCATACAAAGCATTGGCTTCACATATGGCAGCTTCTGGTAGGATTCTAGCTTGCCCGAGCAGTGACTAGACAGACTGTACTAGTGTTTACACCTGCATCCAAGGGTAAGATGTATCCTGTATCCAAGGATAAGGATTTTATGCTTGTTTTGGAGAGAAGAGGTAAAGATTTGTGTTGTTCACTTACGAGAACCATGGCGCTCTTTCAGATCATCATGCTGAGAGTGGAGGTGCTGTTGTCACAATGCAAAATAACCCTCCCGTGCATATTTATCTTACACGATGTGCCATATTGTATAAACTATAGTTTGTAATGAGGACATTATTATCAATACAAACAACAGCTACAACAGACACAGATGTAAAGAATGGACATGTGGATCTGGGGTGGAGGAAAGGGGAGGGTGGGATGAATTGTTAGAGTACATTGAGGGTATACACTCTTGTGTGTAAAATAGATAACTAGTGGGAATCTTGTGTAGCACAGGGAGCTCGGCTTGGTTCTCTGTGATGACCTAGAGGACTGGGATTAGAGGGGAGGTTCCGGATGGAGGGGATACATGTATATGGATGGCTGATTCACACTGCTATACAGTAGAAATATCACACTATAAAGCAATTATACTTCAATTAAAAATAATAACAAAGAACCAAAGGTAAGGAAGGCCTTTTATTATCATCTAAATCAATTTGCACATATGCAGAAATCAGAAAATAAAAAGCTGTCTTCAGTGTCAGGTCCCATAATTAAAAGGCTATTGGACAGTAGATTTGTAAGATAAAGAAGGTGAGGAAAAGGGTTTTAGAGGACTGGGCACAGAGTCAGGGCACACATTGTATTTCTAATTACTGAAACTCCATAAATAGAATTTGAAGCCAATGTTATTGCTATTTGGGCAAATAAAAATTCAGGCAGCCTAACTACATAAAGGGAAAGTAGCAAATAGCTTTGTGCTATCCTTCTGAGTTCTGACACCATAGTATCTCTAGAAACTCTCTGGGTTACAGTAAGATGTGGTAACAACCCACTACACATTATTAGCACTAAATAACCCCAGAAAAGATAGTTACAGCAGCCAGTGCAATTTAAAAAAATGGCTTTTAAAATATGAGCCAGCTCTGAGCAGCTTTCTTTTAAGATGCAGAAAATAGTCTATGGTTCATGTACTAATCTACTAGACTTCCTTCATGGAGCACATGGTGTATATCTTCCCCCCACGTGAAACCCATACAAACTGTTATTACTTTCCGAATACGAACATGCTTTGGGTTCACAGTCAACATGACATCCAAAAATTATCAGTTAAACAGTGTACACTGGTGTACAAACATGTGTGAATGTGTGAAGTTTGATTGTAAATAAAAATTGAAGAATTCCATAGGCAAGTTTTGTGCAATTCCATGTGTTTATTGGAATTCTGTTTGGTGGAAGAAGCAGTGTTATTGGATTAGGAGGCCCTCCATTCTCCACAGTCCCAGATCAAAGTCTGTCTGTTTTTCACAGTCCTCTATGTCACCTACATTCATAGTAAAATGATAAAAAAAAAACTCACTACACTGAGAGGGAGAGAAACCTCCCACAGTTTTGGTGAAAACATTTTATTTCAACTTTTTCTCCTTTTTAAAAACCAGCATGAGCTAACTTGTTAAGAAAGTTTCTTATGGTTAGAGACTATTCTCCTAGCTTAACAAGCAAGCAAAATAGGTAATGAAACTAAGACCATTATTTATGAATATTTAGTAAATAAGATATTTCTTTAAATATTACTTACATATTTTATTTATATATGTATAAAATGTTCTACATATATGCATGCCTGTGTAATGTATGGGCTTCCCTGGTGGCTCAGATGATAAAGAATCTGCCTGGAATGCAGGAGACTCCAGTTTGCTCCCTGGACCAGGAAGATCCCCTGGAGAAGGAAATGGCTACCCACTCCAGTATTCTTGCCTGGAGAATTCCATGGACAGAGGAGCCTTGCTGGCAGACTACAGTTCATGAGGTAGCAACGAGTCAAACACGACTGAGTGACTAGCATTATATATAATGTATAGTATATATTTATATTTGTGCACAAATAAAAGTGTGTATGAGTTCAGTTCAGTCGCTCAGTCATGTCTGACTCTTTGTGACCCCATGAACTGCAGCACACCAGGCCTCCCTATTCATCACCAACTCCCGGAGCTTACTCAAACTCATGACCATCGAGTTGGTGATTCCATCCAACCATCTCATCCTCTGCCATCCCCTTCTCCTCCTGCCTTCAATCTTTCCCAGCATCAGAGTCTTTTCCATTGAGTCAGTTCTTCACATCAGGTGGCCAAAGTACTGGAGTTTCAGCTTCAACATCAGTCCTTCCAATGAACACCCAGGACTGATCTCCTTCAGGATGGACTGGTTGGATCTCCTTGCAGTCCAAGGGACTCTCAAGAGTCTTCTCCAACACCACAGTTCAAAAGCATCAATTCTTTGGTGCTCAGCTTTCTTCACAGTCCAACTCTCACATCCATACATGACCACTGGAAAAACCATAGCCTTGACTAGACGGACCTTTGTTGGCAAAGTAATGTCTCTGCTTTTTAATATGCTGTCTAGGTTGGTCATAGCTTCTCTTCCAAGGAGCAAGTGTCATTTAATTTCATAGCTGCATTCACCATCTGCGGTAAATTTGGAGCCCCCCTCCCAAAATAACATCTGTCACCATTTCCATTGTTTCACCATCTATTTGCCATGAAGTGCTGCGGACTGGAAGCCATGATCTTTGTTTTCTGAATGTCGAGTTTTAAGCCAACTTATTCACTCTCCTCTTTCACTTTCATCAAGAGGCTCTTTAGTTCTTCACTTTCTGCCATAAAGGTGGTGTCATCTGCATATCTGAGGTTATTGATATTTCTCCTGGCAATAGATACGTAGAAACTATATTCCTTTTTTAAAGCATTACTTTTAGGTTAAAGGTGTCACATAGAATTTCGATGGTATATAGTCATTACATGATGTATGTACTATGTTTAGTTTTGTGGTTTTTTTTGTCTTTTTTTTTTCATGGAGGACAGTTACTCTACAATATTGTGTTGACATCTGCCACACATCAACATGAACCAGCCACAGGTATACATGTGTCCCAGGTATACCTTGTGGGATAGGGTGGGAGATGGGAAGGCAATTCAGGAAGAAGGAGAAATATGTTTAGTTTTTTAAGGAACCTCCATACTGTTATCTGTAGTAAAAATTTACATTCCTACCAACAGCATAGGAGAGTTTCCTTTTCTCCACACCCTCCCCAGCATTTATTATTGTAGACTTTTTAATGATGGCCATCCTGACTGGTGTGAGGTGGCACTTCATTGTAAACTACCACTATTTAAAAATACTGCATAATATTTTCCAATCATCAAAACAAAAGCAAGAACAAAAGTTGTAGCATCTGGGAACATCTCAACAAGATGGGGGTTTGAGTTGTGCCTTTGGCATTTGTGCCTTCTAGAATGAATCAGGAGGAGAGTTGCCGCTGAAATCCTGTATCAAGACTTTAAAAAGTAATCCATGGGGAAAGAAAGTTTCCCTTATGAAAACTGTTACTTCATAAACATTGGAATGACAGGATCAAACAATAAAAGGATGTGACAAATGAGGAATAATATTTATCACAAAAACTATTTAAGGTGTAAGTCAACATCTTAGAACAGTGTCTGATACAGCCACACAAAATGCGTAACTGTAGTTTGTAGAAAATTGTTCCTGGAACTTTACTTTTGGAAAGTAAGCTTGCAAAAGAGCATCTGATTACTGAATAAAGAAAACTAAATGTACTAGTAAAAGCCACAGAATGTTGGTTTGGAGGAGTTAATTGGGAGAGAGGTGGGCAGGAAGAGTTGGGAGCTTCCATCTTCTAAATTTAATATATAATCTAAAAGCTATTTTATTATTAAGGAAAAATAGTGATACCATTTCTGTGGTGTGGGTTTTTTTTAAAATGCCCTTTGTTTTCAGTAAGAGTTCCTGTTAAGAAAATCATTATTCCAAACATTTAAAAATTATTACTTTTGTGTGATGAAGCTACTAAAAGAGTAGTCCATTTGGTGGAATGTTAATTTATCACTAAATTATTATCATAAAAAACTCACGTCTGAGATTGTGAATGAAGAGATCATCTGTCCTATACTGACCCCTTTGTTCTCCTCCAAAAGGGTGCCGTTTGAACCACTGAGATGAGCTCTTGCAAAATTGTTCTTGAGAGCAGATGCCTCCAGTGGTCTAGCAGCATGGGGCATGGCTTTGCATTGTACTTTCCATAGGCTGCAGCCTTGAAAAGGACAGAAAAATAAAATCAGTGTAAAGTGGTCTATATAAGAGGTGCCACATGTGAATGAATCTGCCTGGTATCAGTCACTCCCTAAAACTTTAAATAGTACAGCTGTGTGTTCCATCCAGAAAACTGATGTTTTCAGAGCATGAGATTTGGTGCCCCTAGTGAGAGCAACTTTGAGCATTTTGTCTGCAACTCACTGTTAACACGGAGCTTCTGAACAATTAGTGATAAAATTATATTACTATAAAATGTGGAGGAGTCTGTCATGAAGTTTGAAACAAGGTGCAACAGAGAAGCAATTTCTAAAGAAGAGTTAGAGAACATTAGAAACAATTTAAAATAGACAGCAGCCCAGGATAAAATTATTTTGGAGGTCAAGTATCTGATGAGTTCTCATAGTTCAAACTTTCTAGATAACTGTATACATTTGTAGCATGTCTATGATGCTCATTAAGTAGACATTGACATTTTTCCTTCCTAGTTGTAGCAATAATTATAGAAGCTTCCAATTGCTCCTTTCCCATGGTTTTTATTTCTGAGTGAAAATAAAATAGTATTAGAAAATGAATGGCATTGTTATTTGTTTCCTAAGGGAAGTTATTTCTACTTACAAGAGAGTCAGAGTTATAGTTAATATCATGTGAAAATGAAATAAACATATTCAAAGGTCAAACTGGTAATTCCTAGATACACTGATGATATTTTGCAGTAATTTGGCAGAAATTTGATAAATAGAAATAGATTTATAAAAAGGACTTCCTGATACCACTGCATAGTTAATATTCATTATGACTATCCTGATAGAGCAATTTTTAATAATTCATCATTCTGATATGTATAATTTTTTGTTGCTTAGTGTCTTAGCCATGTCCGACTCGAAGCCAGTGTCCGGCCATTGTGACCCCGTGGACTGTAGCCTGCCAGGCTCCTGTCTGTGGGATTTCCCAGGCATGAATACTGGATTGGGTTGCCATTTCCTTCTCCAGGCGATGTTCCCAACCCAGGGAGTGAACCTACATCTCCTGCTTTGGCAGGCGGATTCTTTACCACTGAGCTATCAGGGAAGCCCCAGCCTAACACCTACTTTACTATCAAATAAGCCTTTACTCCTCTGTCTACATTTGCATCTCCCTTTCTCCTTCATCTGTGATTTTTTTTTCCTTCTCTGGTATACTTTTTAGTTAGTCATACTTTAGAGTAAAATTATTTGAAAATGCTGTGCTTATTCTCTTTCAAGAGTTACCAAAAGAACAACCAAATTGAAACTCTCATTTTCCAATAATTTAAAAAGTCTATAATTATTAAAATCTACTGATTTATCCTTGTTCTGTCCAACCAACTCTTATGAAGGTGAATTTGGGCTGTCTCTGATAGCTCAGTTGGTAAAGAATCTGCCTGCCATGCAGGAGACTCCAGTTTGATTCCTGGGTCGGGACGATCCCCCGGAGAAGGGAAAGGCTACCCACTCCAGTATTGTTGGGCTTCCCTTGTGGCTCAGCTGGTAAAGAATCCACCTGCAATGTGGGGAGACCTGGGTTCAGTCCTTGGGTTGGAAAGATCCCCCGGAGAAGGCAATGGCTACCCACTCCAGTATTCTGGCCTGGAGAATTCCATGAGCTGTGTAGTCCATGGGGTTGCAAAGAGTCAGACACGACTGAGCGACTTTCACGTCACTGAAGAGTTTGCCTTAGCTTGTCTGACGGTACAGAAGTGTAACGCACTGCCATCTGTGGTAGTGATCGTTCTTGTCAGAAACTGAACAAGCATCTGTGGTTGCCAGCAGCTTCCGTTGACCTGTGGTAGTCATACCTTTGTGTAGTCCTGTTCCAAATTTTAGTCATTATCTGTGACAGATCGGACCCGACAGAAGTAATATTTTGTCACTTCCAAGATTAGGTTGTAAGAGCCACTGCTTTATCTCTTGTGGTCAGTCACTCTTGCTTTCTTGGCTCAGTGACTCTGAGGGAAGCTGGCTGCCATGTTGTCAGCAGCTCTGCGAACGCATGTGTGTGGTGAGGAACATTTGCAGTTGACAGACTAAAGCCTTCCACCAGCCGCCTCCTGAGTGAGCTTAGAAGCAGGTCTTCCTGCCCCAGTCCAGCATTCAAATGATGACATCCTGAGCTAATAGCTTAACTGCAACCCCCTGAGAGATCCTGAGCTAAGCCACCACCACATTCTTGAATCTCAGAAACTCTGTACTCGAACAAACCTTGGCTATTTTCGGCTGCTGAGTTTTTAACTTATTTGTTTTGTAGCTTTCAATAAGTAACAAACCGTCTGACAGAAATATTTCCTTTAGGTGCAGAATTGGATTTTACGGTTGCCAACATATCGTTCTACTAGTGGTTTTTTAAAAACTGTAAGTGGGAAGAAGTTTCTCATTACACATGATAAGCAGACAATTGTAACATAGGATTTAGCTGAAGTAATTATAGGGGTAATAAAATGTTTCTGAAAGGGAAAGATAAATACCAAGAAATTTTTATGGTTTCCTACTGATAGCCTATTCATCTCTGCTACAAATTAGAAATTCCAAAGATTAGGAGAGCTAATATGCAGACAGCCTCACATTAATCATAGTATTCAGACAGCGTTTGTTTGAAAAATTAGATATTTGTCTGAAATATATTTTGTCTGATATATATATATTATTAATAAATATGTATTTACCTTACATTACAGTGATCAGAACAAATATTGATCTCCTAACTATCTTGCTAGGATCTTTGTGTTTGTTTAAACCTGTTGTCATAAAAATATCCCAGATCAATATGTAAACATAAGAAAAATTCAAACAAAAGGGAGAAAATGGAGAATAGATGCAGTAGAGTAAGGTTTGTTCAGCTAATTTACATAGTGTGTGAGGGAGCACGTTAGTAAACTTATGCTTGATGTAAGTCTCTGATATCAGACTTACCTAGGAAATCAGATTTATATAAAGTTTGCTCTCAGATTTTTTGTTTGTATTACCTAATAAATGACTAAAGGTTGTACATACAGCCCACATGCTGATGTCAGAAGTCTTCAAGTAAGAATATCCCAGAGCCACCCCCCCCTTTTTTTTTTGCATGGAAGGCAAAAGCCATCCTCGATGACTGCTGTTGCAACACATAGATAAGTGTCATCTTCCGAAATTCCCTTACAAATGCTTAGTTTGGTTTTAACTTTCTCCCTGCCTGGATCCCTGCAGGGATGAGAAAGCAATTGAAGTAATTACCTTGACTCCCTTCTTCTTCTAGTCATTTTTTGGAAAAACAAAAAAATTATTGGAGTATAGTTGCTTTACAATGTTGTGTTAGGTTTCTATTGTATAGCAAATTCAACCAGCTATGTATGTATATGTATATATATCTTCTCTTTTTTAGATTTTCTTCCCATTTAGGTCACCACAGAGCACTGAGTAAGTGCTATACAGTAGATTCTCGTTAGTTATCTGTTTCATATATAGTAGTATATATATATATATGTCAATGCCAATCTCCCAATTTATCCCCCTGACTTGGGAGGATAAATTTGGATATTGTCCATACGGTTGTTCTCTATGTCTGTCTGTCTTCCTGCCCTGCAGATAGGTTCATGTGTACCGTTTTTCTCGATTCCACATATATGTGTTAATATACAGTGTTGTTTTTTTGTTTCCTTTTTCTGATTTGTTTCATTCTGTATGACCATTTCTAGGTCCTTTTTAATGGGCATGCCCATGAGCAGTGAAATAGGGATAAAGTGAGCAGACCAAAAGGAAGCCTGAACAGGTCTATGCTGATCATTTAACTAGTCAGACACACAGACACACTTAGACCCCTCGGAGTCCTCCAGTCCTTAAGGTGAGCATTTCTACCCTCGTCGCCACTGTACGGATTTTCTGTGCTCCTGAAACACAGAAAATGGGTGGATATCATGGTTTTCTCAACCATCCGAGCAAGCAGTTAATGAAACCTCTGGATGCTTTATCTGTGGCAAACACAAATTCCCCTTCTTTCCTAAATAGAGAGCTGTTTGTTCTAACAGTTAGGTGGAATGTAGAAGTACTTACCAAGAGAAGTGCTGGGAGTTTGTGCTGTGTTAGTCAGTGTCATTTATTTTAGAAAATCAGCTAAAAAAAAAAATAGCTCTCTGGTCAAAATAATCTGTCATGTATTCTACAAATTTCATATTCCATTAAATCATTGAGATTAGTAATCACATTGTAGGAAGCAAAATATCATGAGAGAGTTCCTCATACAGAACAATTCAGTGTTAATTGCATTAATCCGCTGAAGACTTACCCAAAAATCTATCATTCTTTGAGAGGGAGGGTTTTAACTGATGCCCAGGAGAGAGGAGGAGGAATCTGAGTTCTAGGTAGGTGTTTATTGCACAGCCAGAGGAACATGAGGAAGCAAGTGAAAAACATAAAAGGAAATTCATAGGTGAGAGTGGAAGTTTCCATAGATAAACTCTGCCTTCTCCATAGTTTTGCCTTGGGCCATGGTAGCAGTTGGTGTACCTGGAGAAATCCCCACCATCTGCTGTCGGCCCCTGCTTCCAGTTTGCCTCTGTAGGAGGTAAACTTCCAGAAGCAATTGGAAAGGCTCACCATCTTAGGTTCTATCCCTTCATCTCAGAGTCCCCAAGGACTAACCTGGTTCATCTAGACTTACCAGAATTGCTTGCATTTCCTTGTGTATTTTGATCCTTCACTGTGAAAAGTTGAAGAAAAAATCCAGTGAGATTAAGGAATAGTATCAGAATTTGGTCCAAGGCAGGGATGCTGAGAAGCCGGGTGGCAGGCAGCCTGGGCAGAAGTCCAGACGGGGGAGAGGCAGGCATGAGGTGGAGGGGAATGCAGAGTTGAAGAGTAGATGTAGATAGAGAAAGAATCTGACGAACCAGTTAGGGATACAAGGGTATAATTTGTCCCTTTCCCCACCCCCTTGGAACCTTAAGTTTATTTTTTAAAAAAATTAAAAAAAAGAAATAATTTTTAAATAGTATTCCTGGCACTTTGAATGATGGTGGACAAACTTCTTCACTAGGTGTTGTTCTGTTCCATTTTCAAGCAGATCTAGTTATTTAAAAGTTACTCCATCATTGAGAGGAGTTTCTACTCATGTTTTCTTTGTCTCTGGTATTAGCCAATGTATTCTTCACTAGGTGTTCTGTTCCATTTTCAAGCAGATCTAATTATTTAAAAGATATTCCATCATTGAGATGAGTTTCTACTCACTTTTTCTTTTGTCTCTGGTGTTAGTCAACGTAGTCACTGCCTCACTGCTTGGCCCTTAGTAAGAGTGCAATATACTCTGACGGTTGATGAAAACTCATTCACCTTTTAACACAGTGACTATTCAACTCAATCCAGCTAATGGCTGTTCACAGCCACTAGAAGTTAGATTGAGTCTCTGCTTTCCAGTTTTGGGGCTTAAGAGACAGAAGTATACAGGGATCATTGTAATTAAAGTAAATCTCCTACATACAAATGAGTTCCATTCCAAGAGCATGTTTGTAAGTCCAGTTTGTTCATAAGTCTAACAAAGTTAGCCTAGGTGCCCAATTAACACAGTAAGTTATATAGTACTGCATTGTAATAGGTTTAAAATACTTTTCACATAAATAATCCATAACAAACAAACTGCACCAAATTTTGTCTCCTGACAATATCAGGGTACCAAGAGAGTGTGTCTTTCATTTCCACTCTGGTTCCATGAATAGCATCTGTCTATGCTCCCTTTTTGATAAGTCATATCATCATACTGTTAATGCACCTGAGTGGATAGCCAATTAAAATGTTCAGTCTTTCTCAGATGGCCTATTTTTAGCCAAGGCTTTCCAATCCTTTCTTAATGTTGTTTTATTTTGATTAATCTCTGTGCATTTCTTGATGATATTAGGTTTCACCCAGTTCACCATGCCTCATCTTGACTTCTTGATGAGATCATCAGAATTCAGAGTTTGTCTCTGATGAAATCTCAGACTTAACTTTTGCTATTTACCTATCTGATGATAGATATTGCATCTTGGGGCAAAGTAGCACAGATCTATTTGCTTCTGAGAATTTGATGCTTTGTAAAAGAAATGAGAATTCTCACTCCTCTCCCCCATACAAACTCTATACCTAATATTTATCTCAAAATATGACTATTACATAACAAAAGCAACTTAACATATCAAACATTCATTTTTATGTAATATGTCAGCACATAACAAAATGAACTGGAACACATGTCCCTAAAGAAAGTGATGTCAATTTGTTTTATTTTCTAGTTCAGACAAAGGTAAAGGCGTTAAATATTTAATGATAAAATAAATATTCCTTTTTTCCCCCAACTTATATGATCCTGAAATTATACATTCTCTTTCCTTGGTTTAAGATCATGTCTTTGTTATTATGAGGACAAGAACTCCTTTGAAGATGAAAACAATTTTATATAATAACAAGGAAAGAAAGTAAAAGTCGCTCAGTCATGTCCCACTCTTTGCGAACTGGTGGACTATACAGTCCATGGAATTCTCCAGGCCAACTCTCACATCCATACATGACTACTGCAAAAACCATAACTTTGACTATATCGACCTTTGTCAGAAAAGTGAGCAATTGCTTAGTAAGGAAATAGAAAATGAAGTGGCCAATAAATACTTTTTAAAATAATTCCTTTCATGTTGAGAATCACATTAATTCCTAAGGGTTTACTCATTGCTGGGTTAGTTTATATTTTGGAAGATAGGAAGTCAGGGAGTAGCATAAAATCAGAAAATTCTGAAAATAAAATTAATCAAGGAAGAGAAATAGAGCTTTAGGTCTTAAATCTGAGTTGGACCATAAAGAAGGCTGAGCACTGAAGAATTGATGCTTTCAAACTATGGTGCTGGAGAAGACTCTTGAGAGTCCCTTGAACAGCAAACTGTCATCAAAAATCTTCCAGCAAACAAAAGCCCAGGACCAGATGGCTTCACAGCTGAATTCTACCAAAAATTTAGAGAAGAGCTAACACCTATCTTACTCAAACTCTTCCAGAAAATTGCAGAAGAAGGTAAGCTTCCAAACTCATTCTATGAGGCCACCATCACCCTAATTCCAAAACCAGACAAAGATGCCACAAAAAAAGAAAACTACAGGCCAATATCACTGATGAACATAGATGCAAAAATCCTTAACAAAATTCTAGCAAACAGAATCCAACAACATATTAAAAAAATCATACACCATGACCAAGTGGGCTTTATCCCAGGAATGCAAGGATTCTTTAATATCCGCAAATCAATCAATGTAATACACCACATTAACAAATTGAAAGATAAAAACCATATGATTCTCTCAACAGATGCAGAGAAAGCCTTTGACAAAATTCAACACTCATTTATGATTAAAACTCTCCAAAAAGCAGGAATAGAAGGAACATACCTCAACATAATAAAAGCTATATATGACAAACCCACAGCAAGCATCACCCTCAATGGTGAAAAATTGAAGGCATTTCCCCTGAAATCAGGAACAAGACAAGGGTGCCCACTCTCACCACTACTATTCAACATAGTGTTGGAAGTGCTGGCCACAGCAATCAGAGCAGAAAAAGAAGTAAAAGGAATCCAGATAGGAAAAGAAGAAGTAAAACTCTCACTGTTTGCAGATGACATGATCCTCTACATAGAAAACCCTAAAGACTCTACCAGAAAATTACTAGAGCTAATCAATGAATATAGTAAAGTTGCAGGATATAAAATTAACACACAGAAATCCCTTGCATTCCTATATACTAACAATGAAAAAACAGACAGAGAAATTAAGGAAACAATACCATTCACCATTGCAACAAAAAGAATAAAATACTTAGGAGTATATCTACCTAAAGAAACAAAGGACCTATACATAGAAAACTATAAAACACTGATGAAAGAAATCAAAGAGGACACAAACAGATGGAGAAACATACCGTGTTCATGGATTGGAAGAATTAATATTGTCAAAATGGCTATTCTACCCAAAGCAGTCTATAGATTCAATGCAATCCCTATCAAGCTACCAACGGTATTTTTCACAGAACTAGACCAAAGAATTTCACAATTTGTATGGAAATACAAAAAACCTCGAATAGCCAAAGTAATCTTGAGAAAGAAGAATGGAGCTGGAGGAATCAACCTGCCTGACTTCAGACTCTACTACAAAGCCACAGTCATCAAGACAGTATGGTACTGGCACAAAGACAGAAATATAGATCAATGGAACAGAATAGAAAGCCCAGAGATAAATCCACGAACCTATGGACACCTTATCTTTGACAAAGGAGGCAAGGATATACAATGGAAAAAAGACAACCTCTTTAACAAGTGGTGCTGGGAAAACTGGTCAACCACTTGTAAAAGAATGAAACTAGAACACTTTCTAACACCATACACAAAAATAAACTCAAAATGGATTAAAGATCTAAATGTAAGACCAGAAACTATAAAACTCCTAGAGGAGAACATAGGCAAAACACTCTCCGACATAAATCAAAGCAAGATCCTCTATGACCCACCTCCCAGAATATTGGAAATAAAAGCAAAACTAAACAAATGGGACCTAATGAAACTTAAAAGCTTTTGCACTACAAAGGAAACTATAAGTAAGGTGAAAAGACAGCCCTCAGATTGGGAGAAAATAATAGCAAATGAAGAAACAGACAAAGGATTAATCTCAAAAATATATAAGCAACTCCTGCAGCTCAATTCCAGAAAAATAAATGACCCAATCAAAAAATGGGCCAAAGAACTAAACAGACATTTCTCCAAAGAAGACATACAGATGGCTAACAAACACATGAAAAGATGCTCAACATCACTCATTATTAGAGAAATGCAAATCAAAACCACAATGAGGTACCATTACACACCAGTCAGGATGGCTGCTATCCAAAAGTCTACAAGCAATAAATGCTGGAGAGGGTGTGGAGAAAAGGGAACCCTCTTACACTGTTGGTGGGAATGCAAACTAGTACAGCCGCTATGGCAAACTAGTCAGTCTTAAAGGAAATCAACCCTGAGTATTCAGTGGAAGGACTGATGCTGAAGCTGAAGCACCAGTACTTTGGCCACCTGATGCAAAGAGCCAGAGGATTAGAAAAGACCCTGATGCTGGAAAAGATTGAAGGCAAAAGGAGAAGGCCGTGGCAGAGGATGAGATGGTTAGATAGCATCACCGACTCAATGGACATGAATCTGAGCAAACTACGGGAGATAGTGAAGGACATGGGAGCCTGGTGTGCTGAAGTTCTGGGGTCGCAGAGTTGTACAAGGCTTAGTGACTGAACAACAATATCAATAAATATTCTGAGAGACAGTTTATTGAGAGAAGTAAATGATGGCTACCTTTCTTTAATAATTATGGCTTTATTATTTTTTAATTGCATTTTTTGTACCCTGCAGCCTGCAGGATCTTAGTTCTCCAAACAGGAATAGAACCATGCCTTCTGCAGTAGAATTATGGAGTTCACAGGACTGTCAGAGAATTCCAATTATGCTTTTAAAAACAAGGTTTTGTTCAGAATTCTAAAATAGCACAATTTCCATATTAAATCCTAGGTGGTTAGCCAGATGCTGCTAAGTCGCATGGTATTCACATTAGTGTACATTATAAATGCTGAATTGTAGATGTAACAACCTAGTAAGTTGGCATTGGGCTATCTTTTCCCTTCAGACCTGTAGGACTTCAGCTGAGCGTCCTCCTCCTCCTCCAGCCCCTAAGTCAGATAGTGGTCCATCTGGCCATGTTGATGCTTTAGGCATTGTTTATACAATGTGCACATTTTGTTCACCACTTCTCTCATCTCATTGTTATGGATCACCACACCTTTCTGCTTACCCTGACTTTTCAGTATCCTGTACTTTCTAGGTTCTCCAAGTGTAAACATAAGTAATCTCTTTACTCTGCACAGTTCTCCTCCCCTTAAAGGAGAATAAATACATCACTGTTATACAGTCCCTCGAAAGCATCAAGTCTTTGGTGCTCAGCTCTCACATCCTTACGTGACTACTGGAGAAACCAGAGACTTGACTTAAACAGACCTTTGTCGGCAAAGTGATGTCTCTGTTTTTTTCAGTATGCTGTCTAGTTTTGTCATAGCTTTTCTTCCAAGGAGCAGGTATCTTTTAATTGATGCTTTCAAATTGTGGTGCTGGAGAAGACTCTTGAGAGTCTTGTCTTGTTGGACAGCAAGGAGATCAAAGCAGTCAATCCTAAGGGAAGTCAACAGTGAATATTCACTGAAAGGAGTGATGCTGAAGCTCCAATACTTTGACCACCTGATGCCAAGAACCGACTCATTGGAAAAGCCCCCGATGCTGGGAAAGATTGAAGGCAGGAGGAGAAGGGGGCGACAGAGGATGAGATGGTTGGATGGCTGACTGACTCAATGGACATGAGTTTGAGCAAACTCTGGGAGACGGTGAAGGACAGGGAAACCTGATGTACTGCAGTCCACGAGGTTATGAAGAGTCAGACACAACTTAGCAATTGAACAACCACAATGCAGTCCCTAGCAGTGTCTTATTTTTGCTCCTTTTCTTGGTCAGAACCAATGCCACAGCCTCATTGTGGGAGCTCTGACATTTGTTCTGTGCCGGGGAAAGGACCCAGACATGGGCTCTTACTCTTCTTCCCAGCCATCTTAATCCTTTCTCTTCATCATGGCACTTTTCCCTTGTGTCCTTGCGCTATCAAGAAGGCCTTGCATTCAAGACCAGAAATAGTCCAGTTGTCTTCATAGCTCTTTCTGCTTTTCAAGGAGGATACAGTTTCAGTGATTTATATAATTTCAATACTTCAAGTTCTCTCAAGAGAGATCGTTAATACAATCCAACATACTTTTTCAAAGCTTTAACATAAAATACATGTAATTGTAAAATGGAAACCTTAGTCAGTCATGATGTGTATGCTTCACACACACTCATTCACTCACACTTTTCCCCTAAGAATTACAAGTTGAACAAGTCAAAGGAAATTTAGCAAAACATACTGAAGTGAAATGAATTCTTTTGAAGTAGTAGAACGTGTGTACAAAAGTATGATTTTTATTTGCTAGGATTGCGTTTGAGGAGGTATTGCCACAGGGCCGGCCAGAGGGCAGAGCACCCAGTGCTTTGCTTGAGTAATGTGGAGAGTCGGGTTCAGCTTGCATTAGTGTCTGCACACTTGTGTGTTGCCCTGAGTTGTCAGCATTCTGTTCTTTCCTGTAGTCCGTGTTCCTGCGTGTGAACATAAGGTGAGTGATTGCGTGGCTCAGTAGTGTCTAATCTTTCATTCTTCTGCCAAAGAACCCAAATAAGAATGATTGATTGTGAGTTTCCTTAGGATTTGTTGAAATTTTCTAGATAAAAAGTTTACAGCATTTGACCTTAACCATCATGTCTTTGTAGTTTCTTTGGCAACAAAAATTGTTTATATTTAGTTTATTTGGGGAAAAGCTTAATTTATATCATCCCAACTGAGATTTAAGGAGTAACATCCCTCAGCCTTGGTTTTAAATCAGGGTCATATGGAAGAGATGTATATAAAATGGCCCAGACTTCAGGGCTGGTGTAACAGTGGTAGGGGGGTGCTGAGTTTTGGTGGTGATGCTGTTCTTTTCATGCTCAAATCTGGCACTTTGCAGGATGGGGAGAACAATGGTCACTAATGAGTTTGCTTTGAAAAAGGAAAAATATATATACTTAATATCTACATATTATTAGACTCAATCATGACCCATCCAAGACCCCACTCTTACCTCTAGTCAACTTTTCTGCATTTGGAAGCACATCCAGGGTCTAAAATAAGGCTTATTGTCAATCACATTGTTTATTTGGCAGAAGACTATGATACTACATTCTGAGGTCAGTAAGCAAGAAATCAATAAAATTTTAGCATACTTTTACATAAATGCGCACATCTTGGCCTGTTGCTATTTATGGAAATTGGAAACAGTTGAAGTTAAAAGCTTTTATATATAATATAAATGAGTAAAGTCAGTTTGAAAGAAAGTCAAAGCCAAGGGTGAGAAAAATAATTTCTGTGGCGAGATGGTGGAGAAGAAAACTTGCCTTTTAATAATGGCATGAGTTAAAAACTACAGAAATCTGCATCTTAGATCTCAGTGAAAACAGGTTTTCGTGTTCCTTTGTCAGTTCGCTGGTTTCTGCCTATGCTTCCCAAACAAGTTCAGTAAACTGTGGCAGAGGTCAGTCCTAAGGGGTAGAGAAACCTGAACGTGTACCCTATGCCACAACATATTCAGTCTCAATCCCTGTGCTGGGCTTTCAATTTGGCCTGCCTGGAACAAATTCCTGCCTTTATTTCCCACTCTGTCCCAGCACCTCTTCTCTGCTTTGATCAGCTTGGTTTGATTTCCTCACTGGTCGGTGCTGCTCATTTGGAGCCTTTATTTATTATGGTTTCTGCCTCTCCACCTTTTAAAGGCTCTGCCTGTCTTCCTAGAGTTTGTTCTATTGAACTGCTTTCTGTTCCTGAAAGTTTAGCCCCTGATGGCAGACTGTCATGATTCATGCTTTGGTATGTTAATATCTTCCTGTGAGAGAGCTACCTTGGGTCAGGTCTTATCCATTTGTGTTTCTACAGCTGTCAATGAATCAACATTCCCTGATTCTAGGTGTTTCTGTGAGAATTAGGAAAATAGTCAGATGGGAAAAAATGTTTTTAACTTCAACTGTTACCAAATTTCCATAAGCCGGACCAGGCCAAGATGTGCATGGTGATGTAAAAATGTGCTAAAATTTTAATGATTTCTTGCTTTTTGACCTCAGAATGTGATATCATTGTGTGTCTTCTGCAAAATATAAGCAATGAGATTGACAAGTGTTATTTTAGATTCTGAATGTGCTCCCAAAACACAGGACAAGTTGACTAGAGGTAAGAGTGATGTCTTGAATGGGTCATGATTGAGTCTAATAATATGTAGATATTAGATCTGACCCGATTACCAGCTGCTGAGTGTCTCTGAATTGACATCTATTCATAAGCTTGGTGATCATGGGCATGGTATTTACTGAGAAATGGAGTATTTCCTGCCTTGTCAGTAAGCAAGGATGTCACAGTCATCAGGGATTCCAGCTCCTCTGGGCACTCAGAAAGGATAACAGTACCTATGATCAGGCTGTAGCCACTTCCTAAGGTGAGCACTGAGGGACTTAGGACTTGAAACACTCAGGGTACTGACCCTAGAGAGCTGAGATGCATATGAAAGGAATGATTTCAGTGAGCCCAGACTCTTGCATCTTTCCATACATAGAGAAGCACTAAATTCCTTGAGATATCTGGTTTACTTTAATTCACAAAAATACTTCTGATGTTCAGACTACCTGTCCTTGGTTGCAAACTTCTATATAACATGAGTCATCCCCACTTCTCCTAGGAGCAGTTCTCTCTGGGTTACTTGAGATGTTATCTCCTAGGCTTGAAGTCCTAAAAATTTCTACTGAATGAAACAAACTCTCACCTTTAGGTTGTGACTATTTTTTAAGCCAACATTACCTTCTCTGGTTATGAATGTCTTCAACTCCAACACAGTTTGTACTAGTTTATCCATCTCTGATCAACCTTACAGCTCCAAAGTTTTGGTTTTTATTTAATTGTTGATAATTGCAATCATCAGTAGAAGTAACTTTTTGTGCAAAATAGGGTACCTGTGGATCATGACACTTAGAAGAATAATTTCTAGGAATTAGGATGCCAAATTTAGGTCTTGAGAAGAAGGAATCTCCTGGGTACCATTTGCCATGGATGAGTCTTCCTTCTCTCTTATCAGCTGTCTCCTCCTTAACATAGCACAACATGGACACAATATATTTGTGCTGATCTTCAAAGCTGTTGTGGATCAAGGGGGAGAAAGAAGGGGAGGCAGGATGAAATGTGAGACGTCACCTGTGCTATGTCACTCAGTTGTGTCCGACTCTTTGGGACCCCGTGGACTGTAGTCCTTCAGACTCCTCTGTCCATGGAATTCTCCAGGCAAGAATACTAGAGTGGGTTGCCATGCCCTCCTCCAAGGGATCTTCCTGACCCAGGGATCAAACCCGCATCTTTTATGTCTTGGCAGGTGAATTCTTTACCACTAGTGCCACAGAGTCTTATTTTTGTCTTCTCTGAAGCGTGTAAATGTTACAGAGGTGATGGAAACAGGTAGGGACTGACCCAATGGTGGTAGATAAGAGTGTCAAACCTGAGAACGAAAGAAGGTAGAAACACACTTATATGTGAAATCCAAAATGAAGTTATTTATAAAACAGAAAAAGACCCACAGACATAGAAAACTAACTTGGGGTTACCAAAGGGGAATGAGGGGAGGAATAAATTAGGAGTTTGGGATTAACATATATACACTATTACATATGGATTTCCCAGGTGGTACTAGTGGTAAAGAACCTGCTTGCCAATGCAGGAGATGGGATGGTCCCCTGGAGGAAGGCATGGCAACCCACTCTGGTATTCTTGCTGGGAGAATCCCATGGACAGAAGAGCCTGGCTGACTACAGTCCATAACATCGCAGAGTTGGACATGACTGAAGCAACTTAGCACCACACACGTTACTTTACATAAAATAGATAACCAACAAGGGCCCACTGTATAGCACAGGGAACTCTATCAATATCTTGTACTAACTTAGAATGGAAAAGACTCTGAAAAAGAATACATTTATATATGTGTGTATATAGCTGAATCACTTTGCTGCATGCTGAAACTAACACAATATTGTAAATCAACTACATTTCAATTAAAAAGTAAAGACCCCAAAATTATTTTTAAAAAGTAGAAATGGTGTACTAAGTACAGACATAAAAGGAAGGAATTACTGATATTTAGTTGAATTCCAGAGGAAGTTAGTCTTGTCTTCAGCAAAATCAACCAGGGATTGGTTAAGCATTTGTGCTTATTCTGCTCCAAAGTTATCAGTATCTAGAACCTAAATGGGGTCACCTTAGAAGCAGAGATAATGACCTTTGATAAGAAGAGTTCTAAGAATTCTCTCTTTTGTCTGCTGTGTTTGAATGTTTCATGTTATTTTCCTTTTCTCACTGAAACTTTTCCTGTGTAACTCATTATAGCATCCTGGATGAATGGAGTTGAATGGCCATAAAATCCTACCGCATAGATGACTGTATTTCCTAGGATTTTTCTTTTATGAGACTTTACAAGTCAATGAACAGTTCTTTGAAGAGCAAGTGGTTGAGTCTATGCTGATACATAACCATATAAGGTGCTTCCTGCATCAATTGTCTGCCTTTATCCTCTTCTAGGGATTTCAAATGCCAGCACCAGCGCTGGGCTTGTTGATAAAATCTTTAGCTGCTCTGGTGCTTTGAGTCTGAAGATCAATCTCCAAGTGTCTTAGAAGCATCCAGCTTCAGAAATTCTCAAAAGTAAGAAAAATGAGACTTTGTTTATGCAAAAAAAGATGGGTTATGATTAGAGGAGCAGCCATTGTGAGTTGTGAAATGGTTTCTGATATTCTCCAGCTCTCCAGCGATAAACATCTGGGACAGTGTTCTTTTGTCTCATCCACAGCAAATTTTTATCTTCAATGGCGACACTTGAATTAGGCAAATACTATTTGAATCTGAAGGTAAATCTGACTGCTTTGTTTAGTGTGGAATATTCAGCTTCTCCTTTCTGGGCTGCTGGTTTATAGGGAAAGCATAAGTGTTTTAAAAGCCCACTGCTGTAAGAGTGAGGAGTGTTCTTTTGTGTTTAACAAAGGAGTCTAGAATACAATGCTTTATGAGAATATTGCTGATTTTTTTTCTTTTTTCTTTCTGACTTGCTTCCATGTAAATTATTTTCAGTGGATTCAGTGAAGCCGTGGCTAGCCCCAACTTCAGATCCTTTCCCAGATCCCCCTATCAGTACTAAAAAGAGTTTTATTTATTTTCATAAGAATATTACCCCCATCCCTAATTGCTCTTATATCAGGTTCCTATTTACAGTGGCCTAAATGCATAGATATGATTTGCACATTCACAGTTTCAGAATGAGACAGTGAATTCTTAGTCTTTTTAAACACTAAGCAAATTCTGCAAAGAAAGCGTGGTAAGGCAGGTTTTCTGCAACTTTCCCTACTGAGAACACAGAGGGTGGAGTTGGGGGCCCCCTCTGATTCCATCTGCTTGACCATGACTAATTCTTCTCCAGAGCCCTATGCTCCCATCTGTAAGGTCAAGTTCTTAGACTAAATGAACTTGACAGACTTTCCAGCTCTAGAAGTTATATAATCCCTTGCCTGGAAAACTTTCCTAAAAAGATAAACAATTTGTAGGATTGATGTCTATGAGGATTTTAGAGAGAAAGATAAACAGCCAACCCGCCTCTCTCTTTCTTTCTCAGTGAATGCATCTAAGTACGTTTTGCTGGAGGCTGGATTCTCTTAGAATCCCCTTTACTTCTGTGTTTCTCGGAGTGTTTGGTGCTCTAACATTCCAGTTTGACTCGGTTTCCTGGGCCTTGGTAGACTTTTTGTTTTGGGGTATTGAATGAATCAGATATGACACCTGAGTCAATTTATGTGGGTATAGTCTTCCTAAATTCATACCTTAGGATTTTTTTTTTCTCTTTTCAATATTACCTGCTTTTAAATAAATGACCTAGGCAATTAGACTTTTTAAAAAAATTCTTCCTTTATAGTCAGCTCTACATGGAGAGTCTGTAGGTGACATACTGTCACTCCATTCATAGTAGGAAGTCACATGGAACAGGTCTGAAGATTCAGCTTTTCTCCTTGAAGTGATATTTCCCAGTGAAAATCCTTCTTAAGAATGATGGTGACCACTAATTCTAAACACAAAGTTATAAGAACAAATGTTCCTGAGCTGACAAATTAGCCCCTCAGTAATCTAATTGTCGTAAAGAATCCACTTGCCAATGCAGGAGACATGAGACATGGGTTTTGATCTGAGTCAGGAAGATCCCCTGGAGGAGGAGGAAATGGCAACCCACTCCAGTATTCTTGCCTGGAGGATTCCATGAACAGAGGAGCCTGGTGTGCTATAGTCCACTGGGTTGCAAAAGAGTCAGACATAACTGGGCATACACACAATCTAATTAAACATAAACTATATAGCAGTAGCAAAATACATGTTCACGGTCATCTTCAAAGCTGTTGGATGAGGACTTTCTCAGGTACAGAAAATGTGACACCAGAGCTGCTGAGTTAATTTTTTTGTCCCTGTTAACTACTCAGGGAGGTGACAAGTGTGAATGTTGGGCCTAATAGCAAACACAAAAGTGAAAGTGTTAGTTGCTCAGTCGTGTCTGACTCTCTGCTATCCCATGGACTTCTCTGTCCATGGAATTCTCCAGACGAGAATACTGGAGTGGTGCTATTCCCTTCTCCAGGGGGTCTTCCCAACCCAGAGATCGAACCTGGGTCTCCCACATTGCAGGCCAATTCTTTACTGTCTGAGCCATCGGAGAAGCCCCAGTAGCAGACATGAGCTCACTACCAGTTATTATTGCCAAGGTGAATGGGACGATAACTTCTCCTACCTAAATAGTTCCCCTGTCAGATAACAGATAAGACCAGTGCAAACCAGTATACTGATGCAGCAGGCGTGATGGAGGGGGCTGAGTCCAGTAGGGCCCAGACATCAGATAGGACCTGGACCTGGATTGCACTGTGATGACTTTAGCTTTATGCTCAGAGAGAAAGGAAGCCACTTCCTAGGTTTTGAGAAATGTGATTTGACTTTTTTTTTTTTTGAGATATAATTGACATATAAGATATTCATTTTAGAAATGATTGACTTTTTAAGAGGCTCAGTCTGGCTACTGGGCTGAAAATAGATTGAAAGGGAGAAATGAGGTCTTTTGTAAGCTTGAGAAGTACTGTTAGAACAGACATCTGGGTGAAGATGGCAAGGGGCAGCTTGATGGATGAGCCTGGGGTCCAGGGGTGCTTCCTCCTGATGTTCCCAGCTCTCTCTTTTTTTTTAATATGTAATCATGGTGGTGTGTCTAACACGTCTTCTCTCTGCCCCCTTGAATAATTAACCAGATTCAGCAGCTTCGGTAAGATAATGATATAAAAGGCAGTTAATTAAAGTAGAGAGCCATTTGTGAGGCTGATTTGCTGGAAAATAATGAGAAAGTTTGACTTCAGGAGAAAATAAATCCTTATGCAGTGAAATGTTCACAAGTGTTGTGGACTTGAAGGCATAAATAGTCTTAAGGAACTGAAGATATGGTTAGAGTTCCCGTCTTGTGTTCTTTATTTCACCGTGAAGGTCATTGTTAATTGTTTCCTTTGAGTTTTAAAGTCAACATCCATTCTTGCTTCTTAAAGTTTTTTTTTTTTTTCTTCCTACTAAGCTAATTAATGCCATAATATAGGAACCCCAGGACCGGCCTGCGGAAGTCAGCACAGGGCCTGCAGCCAGAGCTCCTGTGGGAAGGGCCGGGGAGCCAGGAGGCCATGTCTTACTCTGCCATTTGAGGGTGACTCTGAGCAAAATCACCACAGTTTTGTTCATCTCTGCATCCCTCAGTGCCATGTTAATACCCATGAGTGCGTGTGTGATAAGTCACTTCAGTGGTGTCCAACTCTTTGAGACCCCATGGACTGTAGCCCACCACACTCCTTGGTCCGTGGGATTCTCCTAGGCAAGAATACTGGAGTGGGTTGCCATGCCCTCCTGCAGGGGCTTTTCCCGACCCGAGGATCAAACCTGAATCTCTTACATCGGCAGAATTAAAATAATTTTGCTATGTCTGTCACTGGCATATTGAATTTGAGATCTCAAGTATATATCAAGTTCTTAGAAGATAGGGATGTAATTATATAGCAGAAACAGAATGAAAACTTGGGTTCCATTCCCATCTCTCTCCTTCAGTGACTTTGGAGATGACATTCAGTCGTCTTGACTGCAGTATCTTCATCTGTCAAACCTTTGCTGTGAAACACATACAGGATAACATTCATTGCTTTAAAATTTTTTTTTTAATTGGAGGATAATTGCTTTACAATGGTACGTTAGTTTCTTCTGTACAACAGCATGAATCAGCTATATGTATACATAGATCCCCTCCCTCTTAAACCTCTCTCCCACGCCCCTATCCCAGACCCTAGGTTGTCACAGACCACCAAGCTGAGCTCCCTGCACTACACGGCATCTTCCTGCCAGCTGTCTATTTTACATAGGGTGGTGTACTAATATATATGTCAGGGTTGCTCTCTCAGTTCATCCCACCTTCTCCTTCCCTTGCTGCGTCTACAACTCTGTTCTTGACATCTGCGTCTCTATTCTTGCCCTACAGATAGATTCATCAGTACCATTTTTCTTGATTCCATATGTATGGGTTAATATGTGGTATTTGTTTTTCTCTCTCTGACTTACTCCACTCTGTATCACAGGTTCTAGGTTCATCTACCTCACTAGAACTGACTCAACTTCATTCCTTTTTATGGCTGAGTGATATACCTTTGTGTATATGTGCCACTGTATATATTCCATTGTATGTATGTACAACAACTTCTTTATCCATTCATCTGTCAATGGACATCTAGGTTAACATTTCTAAGAATGTCGTGGATTTTTTCCTTTTTTTGCAGCAATATGGTGTAGAAATGAAGCAGCACACTATAGTCGGTGAAACTGTGAAAGCTGAGGCTGAGCCATGTCCGTTCAAATTATGGTTCTGTTCCTTACTAGCCAGGTGAACTCGGCCAAGTTTTTTAACCTCTGTTTCCAGTTTCCTCATCTGAAAAATGAGGACTGGGAGTATTCTGTCTACTATCCCAGACGGTTCTGAAGATGATACGCCTAATCCTAAAAAATAACAGTGCCAAACTCACGAATTCCTGCAGCCGTGAGTTACAGGAGGCATCCCTCCCGGGAGTGTGAGGATCAGTCCTGGTGCTCCTGGTCCCTTCCTCTGCCTCCCCTGCCCCCACCCCAGCTGCTGCTGTCCATGAAATTCTAAACCTGCCCAAGCTGCTTCACTACAAACATCCTAAGACTTCAGTTTGAAATAAGAGACCTTACCTGGTGGGGCTTCACAGTTCTGAAATAAGATATTGTGATGAAAGAGTTACTATCTCTCTCCCTCTTTTTTTTTTTTTCCTGAATGGAGAAATAAAGGGAAAATGAGTGAACAAGTATTACAAAGAATTAGCAGCATCTGCCTGCAATTCGGGAGACCCGGGCTCAATCCCTGGGTCAGGAAGATCCCCTGGAGATGGAAATGGCAACCCGCTCCAGTACTTTTGCCTGGAAAATTCCATGGACGGAGGAGCCTGGTAGGCTACAGTCCACGGGGTCTCAAGGAGTCAGACATGAGTGAGCGACTTCGCTTCACTTTGCGTAACTAAACTTGACGCCTTCTCACTCCTTATCTGTGAAATCATGTGCGGTGATGTCCGTCTGTGGTGTAGACCAGGATTCTCAGACAACCTCTCTCATTTTTGTTACTCTTTTCATCCCGTGATAAACCAGAAGCATCTGGTTTGCTACTCTGAAGGATTACCCTCAAGACTGAAGCCTTGGTAACCAAAGAGGTGTGGTGTAGGTAAATTGTGGGTGCGGAGGGGGGGGGGCTGTGGGGATATATACTGTGGACCATTGAGGCACACCCTGGCCCTGGGAAAAGGATGTTGTGGAATCGAACCTGTATCTCCTGCGTGGGCAGGCGGATTCTTTACCACTGAACCACGTGGGAAACCCCTTCTCATCAGCAAATGGAGCTAAAAATGACAGGTTTTCAGTGTTTATGTTTTAACATGCGCTTAAGGCATTGGGTTTTTACCAAAGGTTCCCCATTCCATAAAGATGACTTAAAGTGGAACCTTGGATACAGGAAAAAAAAAATGATGGATCTGAACCCTTCCCCCAACCTCTTTGCTTTTTCTTCAGCACGTAGGTGTGATTATGTTGGGTGGATAAATAACATGTATACATTTCATTGATATAAATGCTCTCAAGCTCTCAGAAATAGCAGCAAAATCAAATCTGACTTGAAAAGGGAGCCTAATGCTTCTTTGCAAAGTGATACTGCCCAAGTGGGTTCTGACGATACATCATTATTTCCAGCTGTAAGGGCAATGAATTGGTCTGGGAGTCTGTGTATTATCTCTGCGCCGCTGTTATCTGGAACTTACTGCTCCTTTTACATTGTGGGCCTATTGCTTATAAAGAAAGATAGCTTTGCTTGGATTAGGACTTTTAAGAGATTGAATGTTTGTTTTATTGCTTCTTTTTTTTTTTTTTTTTTAAAGCAGAGCAGTAAACCTGCTAAAACAGCAAGCTTTGCTTTTTTCCCCCTGAAATGGCTTACTTTATTAAAGAAATGTGCTGAAAAATCTCTTTGTAACATAAGCTTTCGAATGTGAGCATATGTCTTTTGTGGATGCCAGGCCACATTTGTAACGCATCACAATATTTGTTGTTATGTAGTTGCTAAGTCATTTCTGACCTCCTTGTGAGTGCATGGACTATAGCCCGCCAGTCTCCTCTGTCCTTGGGATTTCACAGGCAAGAATACTGGAGTGGGTTGCCACTTCCTTCTCCAGGGGATCTTGCTGCCCCAGGAATTGAACCTGCATCTCCTGCATTGGCAAGCAGGTTCTTTACCATGGAGCTACCAGGGAAACTCCCATCAAAATATATATATTTGTAATACTGATGGAGGAAACCATATGCATAAAATGTTAGAGCTTCAATGGTAGGTTAATATGGGAGTATTTGGACTCTGCAGAATTACTGGACTGAGCCACAGTGCTCATGACTGGGCCTGGTGTTCTAAGCACATACAGTATGTGTGTACTAAGTCACTTCAGTTCTTTGTGACCTCATGGACTGTAGCCCGCCAGGTTCCTCTGTCAATAGGATTCTCCAGGCAAGAATACGGGAGTGGGTTGCCATTTCCTCCTCCAGGGGATCTTCCCGGCCCAGGGGTTGAACCCATATCTCTAACATCTCCTGCATTGGGAGGTGGGTTCTTTACCACCAGCACCACCGTTTGAATATCAGAGTAATGTTCTGAGTAATAGCAGTCGTTGTTAGAAGAGTAGTAGCAGAACGTAGCTATCACAACTGCCAGGTTGAACAACACAGAATTGCTAATGCTGGATCATTAATCTATAAAGCGGTCATTTCACAGGACTTAACATTACTATGATTATACTAAGAATAAAGATGCGCTGAAGGTTTATGGAATTTTATGAACTGTTCAGAAAATGTACTACCAGACATTGGCTTCATGTCTATAAGAAAAGTTCCAAAAACTTGGTATACTGTCACAGTGTACTTGACTGAGACCCTCACAGTGACACTGGGCTACAGCAGACATTATTGAACCTCACATAGCTGGAATTTATGTTATGCCCAATCACGTATGAACTCAAAGCAGTTTCATCCTATATTCTATAGCCTCTTAGTATCTTTGTGCTAAAGCTAGTGATATAATCCTTCCTGTTAGATAGTTGTAGACAACGATGCACAAACCCAGGAACTTATCTGTAGCCACAAGATAAGGCTTGGGAGAGGGACAGCCTTTGAAACAAAACCAGTGGAGAGTGACCAGTGATATTTTCTTGTCATTGCCATTTCTCCTATCACTAACTTGGTGACCTATATAAATATGATTGCTGTCGCATATAAAGCAGTATTTAGTGCAGAGTAGGTTCTACATGATTTTGCGTAAATCATCTGAATTAGATAATTTTTTCAAAAGATAAATTTAATATGGAGATGTTGAAAATCTAAAATAATCTCAGAATGATCTCTCTAAAATACACCCCCCCACCCCACCCTTCTGTGCACAAGCCTCACAAAGTGTTGTTCTTAAGGGCAGCTTCATCCACAAGATCAGCCTAGGGTGTGGGGCGGGGGAGGAGAGGTTAACAGATGTGTGTGCACTTTCCCCCTCTGTGTGGTACGCTGTCACCACACTCGTGTGACCTGCAACAGCTGAGCAGCTCAGGCCATGTTGCACGACCACATCTCCAGCCCCAGGCAGGCAGCCCAGACGCCTAATTCCTGGTCCTGCCTACCCCTCTCCCCTGGTCACCACCCTGGTGTCCTGTTTTTTAATTTTTATTTTTTAATTCTCTTTTGATGTGGACCATTTTAAAAATCTTTATTGAATTTCTTACAGTATTGCTTCTCTCTTATGTTTTGGTTTTTTGGCCACGAGGCATGTGGGATGCTAGCTCCCTGACCAGGAACTGAACCCATATCCCTACATTGGAAGGCCAAGTTGTAACCACTGGACTGACAGGGAAGTCTCCTCCTGTCCTGTTTCTGAAAAGAACTTTTCAATGAGCAAATTAGGAAAATCTCTTTGTTCCCTGCCACATCTTAAACGAAATTGTGACTCTTTCTAAGATAACAGATTTTTTTTTTCTAAGCTCGTGTTTACTTTCAAGGCCAGCTCTGTCCCCAGCTGTCCTTCACATCTGGCCACTCGTGTTCTCCATCATTTCAGATTTGTCTCCTGGAATGCTGGGCCTACATGCTCACATACACCGGAGCAGCCAGCTAAGTGAACAGCTAGTGTCCTTGAAAAGGTGATCCACACAGACCAAGTTAATTCCCTGGATGTGAAAAAAAAAAAATAGTAGAATGCATAAAATAGTTCAAGATGAATCTTGGTAAAGTGATCATGTGGACAGTATTCCTTTGACCTCTAAAAAGACTGGGGAGGAAACTATAAAATGGAATGAATTTTGTTGTTATGAAAAGCCACAGTCTGTAAAAAAAAAAAAAAAAATTTAAATTATGCAATAATCGATCAAACGCTAGAAGGATAAAGGGGAACCATTTTTGAGTAGCAGATATATCGGTACCTCATGGTTTCCATGAAGGAAGGCCTTTTTTCTACATAAGGGCAGGAGACCATCCCAGAGAACATCTCTGGCCTCTCAGTATGCTTACAGAATCCAAACTATTCAGGCACGTACTGGTGTGTAGCAGTATAATGGCTGTGCACAAAAACCATGTTTTAAAGAGTTTTAATAAAGGGAGGAATGAGGTGATATCCTTTTTATTGCTGGTGTCACCCCATCTCTTATAGCCGGGGCTTTGGGATTTTGCATTTCTGTTAGTTTCAGATTGGCAGTAAATTATTTCCTTTTCCTCATTCATCCATTCAATAAAAATTTATCTGTTTGTAGGTGCTGTGTAACTTCTATTGTATGTTTACATTTTATATGAAACCATTAAAAAATGTTTATTAGTGCAAAGTTGGTTTATAATAGTTTGGGTAAACAATGTAGTGATTCAATATTTTTATAAATTATGCTTCATTTTTTTCACTTATTTTTATTGGTGTATAATTTCTTTACAGTGTTGTGTTTATGCTGTACAACAAAGTGAATCAGCTGTATGTACACATATATTCTTTCCCTCTTTAAAGTTATAAAATATTGGCTGTATTTCCTGTGCTGTACAATATGTCCTGCATCTTATTTATTTTATATGGAGTAGTTTATGACCTTCCCTGATAGCTTAGCCAGAGGACAGGTATATGCCTCAGGGTAAGGAATCCACCTGCATTGCAGGAGACACAGGGGGTGTGGGTTCGACCCCCGAGTTGGGAAGACCCCCCTGCAGGAGGAAATGGCAGCCCACCCCAGTATTCTTGCCTGCAGAGTCCTATGGACAGAGGAGCCTGGTGGGATACAGTCCATGGGGTCACAAAGAATCGGGCACAACTGAGCACACACACACTCACAGTAGTTTATACTTCTTAATTCCTACCCGTGTCTTGTCCTTCCCCCATCCCTCTCCTCACTGGTGAGCACTACTTTGTTCTCTATATCTGTGAATGTTTCTATTTCATTATATTCATTCATTTGTTTTATTTTTTAGATTCCACATATAAAGTGTTAGTCACTCAGTCATGTCCGGCTCTTTGCGACCCTATGGACTGTAGCACGCCAGACTTCTCTATCCATGGGATTGTTCAGGCAAGAATAATGGAGTGGGTTGTCATTTCCTTCTGCAGGGGATCTTCCTGACCCAGGGATTGAACCCAGGTCTCTTAGATTGCAGGCAAAATCTTTACCGTCTGTCTGATCCACCAGGGAAGCATAAATGATAACAGTATATATAGAAGTGATATATATCCACATAAAACTGATAACAGTATTTGTCTTTCTCTGTCTGACTTATTTCACTAAGCACAATATCCTCCAGGTCCATCCATGTGGCAAAATTTCATTCTTCTATGGCTTAGTAATATCTGTGTGTGTATGTGTGTGCATGTATGTGTATGCACATCTTCTTTATCCATTCATCTGATGATGGACACTTCAGTTGTTTCCAGATCTTGGCTATTGTAAATAGTGCCGTGATAAACACTGAGATGATGCATGTATCTTTTGGGATTGGTGTTTTTATTTTCTTCAGATAGATTCTGCTCAAGAGTAGAATTGCTGGATCATATGGTAGTTCTAGTTTCAGTTTTTTGAGGAACCTTCATACTGTTTTCCTTAGTGGCTGAACCAATTCATATTTCCACCAACAGTGTAGTAGGGTTTAAATAAAACCATTTTTTCTAAGGGTTGTATTTTAAGCTGATGTGGTGTATTCTTGTCTTGTTGTATCTACAGACTCATGGTGAGATTTCATCATAATAACTTAATGCAAATGCAAGGCACTCTAGGAAAATTCACAGATTGGTTTCACTCAGTGCTACAACCAGCATGTGCTTCCCAGGCAGAAGCATCAGTGTCACCTGGAAATTTCTTGTTGTTCAGTAGCTCAGTCATGTCCAACTCTTTGAGACCCCGTGGACTGTAGCCCTCCAGGCAAGTCTGTCCATTGGGTTCTCCAGGCAAGAATACTGGCGTGGGTTGCCATTTCCTCCTCCTACATTGGCAAGCAGATTCTTTACCACTGAGCCACCACGGAGGTCTAGAAACTTGTTAGAAATGCAAATTTGGGGGCCTAACCTCAGACCCACTGATCAGGCATCAGAAATACAATATTTGAAGACCACCAAGTACTAGAGTCCCTTGGAGGTTTGCTCAGTCACACAGACTGAGCCCCATCCCCAGAGAGCGTAGTAGAAGCAGCCAGCAACATGGCAGATTTTGAACAGTGGTGGGAGACATGGCCCAGAGCCTGGTAATTTATTGCTTAGACTATGAGTAGAACAAAAGCGAATTTCTCAAGTTAACCAAGAAGAGGTGAAAAGGCTGCTTTTTTCTGCTCTAGCTGTCAGTGTCTCCATAAAATGGGAAGTAAGTGATAGTGATGACCCTGTGAACAGTGAGCTCAGAGGCCATGTGCATCTTGTAGAATATTTGCTCTCCATCATCACTGAGCCAGAATGGTGGCCTGGACACCACATGGTTCATATAAGAATCCCATAAATTGTGGATCTTTCAGCATACCTTGAAATAGTTGCCAAAATTTTGCCAATTACCAATAAAATACTTTTTTACATTTCAGTACTCTGAGCAACTCAATTTACATCATAAAAGATAAAGTAATTTCTATGGATCATAGCTAAATTTATCCAGAAGGATCCGATTATGTGTGTCATGCTAGAACACTTATGATTTTAATGTAATTGTTTTATTTTCACATTTATCCATATTTAGGAAGAGAAAATTATTGCATGGCTTAATCTTTTTTCTCTAGGTTTACTATCATTTTATGTAAATTTTACTTTTATCAGAAAATCTGATTACAAGATTATTAGTCTGGTGTTTTTGCCAACAAAGGTCCTATAGTCAAAGCTATAGTTTTTCCAGTAGTCATGTATGGATGAGAAAGTTAGACCATAAAAAAGGCAGAGTGCTGAAGAATTGGTGCTTTTGAAATGTGGTGCTGGAGAAGACGCTTGAGAGTCCCCTGGACTGCAAGGAGATCAAACCAGTCAGTCCTAAAGGAAATCAGTCCTGAATATTCACTGGAAGGACTGATGCTGTAGCTCCACTACTTTGGCCACCTGGTGTGAAGAGCTGACTCTTTGGAAAAAACTCTGATGCTGGGAAAGATTGAGGGCAAGAAGAGGAAGGGGTTGGCAGAGGATGAGATGGTTAGATAGCATCATCGAGTCAGTGGACATGAGTTTGAGCAAACTCTGAAGATAGTGAAGGATAGGTAATCCTGGCGTGCTGCAATTCATGGGGTCACAAAGAATCGGACATGACTGAATGACTGAACAACAACAATTATTATTAGTCTGATGTTATGATCTGATGTTATTAGTCTAATACTGATTTTCTAGAAACTTTTAAATTAATAGGTTGTTTTCTGAGAATCCTAAATCCTTTTCCTCTCAATTCTCAATTCTTTCCTAAGATATATTTTTATAGTAACTTTTGTTCTGTAATAGTGTATTTAAATCTGATAATATTTAAGTTGGACTTCTCTGGTGTTTCAGTGGTGTAGAACCCACCTGCTGATAATAGGAGACGTGGGTTCAATCCCGGAGTTTGGAAGATCCCTTGGAGAAGGAAATGGCAACCCACTTCAGTATTCTTGCTTGGGGAATTCCACCAGAGGAGCCAGGCAGTCTACAGTCTGTGGGGTCACAAAAGAGTCAGATATGGCTCAGCAACTAAACAACAATATTGTTTTTTTTAAACAATAATATTTAAATCCAGTAGCATATCTGCAATAGTATATAATAAAGTCATGGCTAACTTTTATCAGTTAGCTTATTCTAACTGATAAAATAGACCAACTTCATTTTGATGCATAAATGTGATAAAAGTACATTGCCAGGGGTATAAGAAAAAATATGCATTATAATATATATATACCTATACATCAGAGTACAGAGGAGCCTGGCAGGCTGCAGTCCATGAGGCTGCAAAAAGTCAGACATGACTAGCACACACACACATGCATATATATAAATACTGTGAAAACCAAAGAAACAGTCATTCACTGGGATTTCCTTAGTATTAAAAACAACAACTTGAATCTGATAACTAGTACTACATTTTTTGCCTACCCGAGAATTTCTCACACAAGTAAATGACATGACGAAGTACCGCTTTAGAAGGCAAACTTGACATGCTTGAAGAGCTAAGAAGATGAAAGAAGATATTTAGATAAACAGAGCATGGAAAAAGAGGATGAAAGATATGGGTAGGGAAATGCTATGAAAGGTCGAGGTGGACTCAGTGTTGATTTGTTGAACTACATCCAGACTGAACAACACACTTGAATTGGACCAAGTTGGATGACCTTCCAAGAGGAAGGATCTCACTTTTTCCTTTCTGAAGCAATATTATTTTAGACTCTATTGTTGAAAATATCCATGAACATGCAGATGACCAAGAAGGCTTGTGTAGTTTGATTTTAAATTGAAGACACTTTGCTTAGCATGCAATTTGAGAAAAACAGGTGTGAGATGCTGCAATTTTGATTGTAGCTCTCAGAGCTACTGACCCTGATTATCACTTCACTGCTGGCTAGTTTTTATAATGTGAGACTGTTGTTTAAACAAGCACATCAGGTTTTTGTAGTATTTCCAAAAGAAGATATGTATTTTTAAAATAGTTTTCTTTTTCTTTTAATCTTCAGAGATCTTATAAGTGTATACTAAGTAACTATAGACTCAAAACCAACCATGCCCATTAGCTAAAATTGCTTAACCAATACTTAAACAGTCTAAACTTTATAACAAAGTATTTTTATTTCTCTAGCTCCTTGTAAAACCTAGGTTCCATCAAATGAATCTTCCAGATACTGTCAATATTTTATTTAACATATAGAGGGTAGATCACAGTGCAACCCTTCATAAAGCCCATGCTTAATGGCGTTCATCACTGAGGCTTTCTTATTGTTTAGTCACTCAGTCATGTTTGGCTCTTTTGCAGCCCCATGGGCTGTAACCCACTAGGCTAGTCAGTCCATGGGATTTTCCAGGCAAGGTTACTGAAGTGGGTTGCTATTTCCTTCTCCAGGTGATCTTCCCTACCCAGGAATCGAACTCGAGTCTCCTTATGTTTCTTGCATTGCAGGCAGATTCTTTACTCAGCAAGTCATCCAGGAAGATCAGATTTAGATGTTGGGGAAAAAACACGGATCATTTGTTATCAGTGTTCATTCTTGTTTCTACTTCTCAAGAAATTGTAATTTCATAAGTCAGAGGCTTGGGGGACATTTCACACATCCAATCTGCCAGAAAGTTACTCCAAGTAATTTAGACACAGGGGGTCTGTGGATTATTCTCGAAGATCTTTATGACGATTCATTTCGAATCATCTGAAAGGGAGCAGCTTCAGTTGCCAGTGCATTTGCTGTCAGTGGCCAATAGGGGCAGCTACATATTTCAATTAGAATTAATGATGCTACTATAATTGTATAATCCATTATATTGTATCATCATGTTCTTTTTTACTAAATAAATCTTCTCAGTAGTTACTGGATTTAATTTTTGAAGGAAGCAGACCAAAAATGAAGAGTGAGATGAGATGATTTCTCAAACTTCCACTGTATGTTTGAACAGTTGAAAAAAAATTTTTTTCAACACCAAAAAGATTTTGCTTAAAGACTAAAGATTCTACTTAATTAAAAGAGAACACAATCCATCAAAATGTTTTTCTGGAATTGTCAAATTGTCTTAAAAGGCTAACTTTTTTCTTTTTTAGAATCTAACTTCAGATGTCAGCTTCTTTTTTTCCACTTGACAAAGGTATACATGTTAGGTTATCAATAGAAAATAGTTTGGAATTGCTGTTTAGATTTGGGTCACAATTTATGGAGGGTCTGCTAAGAACTTCTATGGATATAATCTCATTTAATTCATGGTACTCTGAGGAAGGTGGCATTCTCCTACAAATGATGAAGCAGACTGAGAAGCAGTCTGCCTTCTGCAAATAGAAGGATGATATACCTGAAATACTCTAAATGGTACATGTCATCTACAGATTGTTTTTGCAGGTAAGGAATCCTAATGCGTTTTTCATTTGGCATATATAATAATATTGCTCCATAATATTTTCATTATAGCTTTACAACTTGTAACTCATTTCACGCTAGTCATGATCAGCGATAGGAAGTAATTACAAAGTGATTCATGTTAACATAACTTAGTTTAAGTTTCATCATTTATGCTGTCAGTGGAGCCATTTGCACATATTGAATTTCTTCTACTCAAAACTCAGGCAACAATTGCTTTCCTTTTTTTGGTCCCCAAAGGGCATTGTTTAGGATTTCTTGCTACAAAGAGAAACTCATTCGAATGTAAGCACGTCAGGAATTCATTAGAAGGGTCTTGGGGAAAGTAATACCTTTGAAGGGAAGGCACAGAGTCAGTGTCAGAGAGGCAGGACCCGGATGCTCCAGAGCTCTTGGTGGCAGGGCCATCGTGACTGAAGCACCAAGTACCCGACTCCCCAGAGTCGAGGCGTAAATGCTCACCATGCCTCCATCTTAGGTTTCTCTGCTCCGTTCTGATTCCTGATAGACTTCCAGGGGCCCTTCTAGCTTCCAGGACTTACCGTCTCCCTAAGACTAGACCCTTTGGAGGTGGGGCAATCCCCCAAAAGGAACTAGAAGTACTGTTAAGAAGGGTAATGAATGTTAACTGGTGAAGAAGAAGAAAGCAGATCTCTCCCAACAGAGGGAAAAGAGTAATAAATAAACTCTTTGTTACTCTCCTGAGTTTCGTGCACATGAGTACACACACATGCATACATGCATACAGACACATAAATGTATGTATGCACATGCACACAACATGTACACACTTATGTGCACACACATTATGCACATTTGCATATAAACGTGTATGCATGCATCCACATGCACACACTCACATATATACACTTGCATATACGCAGAGGCACAGATCAGAAGCAACAGTGTCACCTCTTTAAATCACAATAAAATGGACTGGAGAATGAGGTCCACTAGCCTCAGTGAGTGGAATCCACTCAGTGAGGATTGCAGCCAGTAGGCCTTACCAAACTCCCCTCTTAACCCACATGGACACTCATGAAGCTGTGAGTTCAGGCGCCCCCAGCAGAGGCCCCAATTTCAAGGCGGCATGCAGACCAGCTGTGGCCTTCTCCCTGGCAGATGAACCCAAAAGAAAGAAGGGGCAGAGGCTGTGTGAGCCTGCTTCCTTCCGTCTCTCACATTACCCGCTAAAATTCATCCTTTTTGCTGTGGAGAGGCGTGTGGGGAAAAACCAGTGAACCATTGTTCAAGGCCAGTGACTGAACAATGTCCATTATAAGTTTAATTTTTTTGTATCATAAAGATGATTCTTGCACAGTGTAAACTGCAAGTCAATAAAGAAAAGTACAAATAACAAAATGAAACTTTCTTATAATACTACCACTCCCTAAAGACATTGTTAACATTTTGATGGTCATGCTCTTTTCATTTTGGACTTTTAGGTACATATGCATGCCTATCTGTCTTAACTTATATTTTAACACACGTCTTAACACATCATACACACACATAAGAATTATGTCTTAACTATACTTTATGCATGGATTTTTGGAACAACTTTTAATAACATTTTACCATTTGTTGAGGATTGTGGGAGGACCAGGTCTCTAAAAGAAGACAATAGGGTTTCTAAGGATGATTACAGAGATGCCCTAAGAGGTGATGCTTCTGTGTGTAGAATCCTGAGAGAGGGACTGTGCGTAGCTCCCAGTGATAATGACTGTGCCTTGTGTTGGTTTCATAGCATCAGCGCAGTGACAGTGTTACCTGTTTTCTTAGCTAGAGACCATCTTATCCTGTTCCTCAACTTTACAGATGAAGAAAGTAAGAATGAAAAAATGTTAGTGAGATGCATCTATGCCAGGTCCTATGCGTCCCACCCCACCATGACTTGTAACTTTACAAAGTCAAGGAAAAAAAACACACAAACATTATAGGAGAATGATGATTTAATAGTTTGTATGATATGCTAGATGGTCCACCTATATTATATAACTGAATCCTGCAACAATTTTTGCAACCACAATTACTATGTTCATTCCTTAGATGATGATTGTGAGGGTCAGAGTTCCTCCAGTCTGGTTCCAAACTTTTTAAAAACATTATGTTAAATTGGAACTCTGACCATAGTATACATCTCTGAATACAAGAGAATAAAGCAGAAGAACCCTGATTCTTCACTTGTATGAGGAAGGGCTACCAAACTGCTCATAAGTCAAAAAAATGGTGGCCATTACTATGTTTTAACTATATGGTATTATTTCTCTCTATTACAAATTAACCATGTAGAAAGTATAATTGGGAGCAAAAAGCTTAAGCAATTTCCTAGAGACATACAGGAGAATGCAAGTATACTGGAGCCTGCCCCCTTCACCACATGTCTACACTAGTGAAGCCATGATTCAAGGGAGAGGTGGGAGTAAATTGTTACAATATGAATTGAAAAGGTTTCCAGTGAAGGAACTACACTGGATTACAAATGGGGAGGACCTTGGCTTAATTTGATAATTGGTGAGTTCGGGACTAATAACCAAGTCACCCTGAGCATCCCCCTCCGGGGGGCTTCCTCCATCCTAAGCCTGAGCCACTCAGCAGCCATTGACCACTTTCTTGTTCAGTTGCTGAGTCATGTCCAACTCTTTGCGACCCCACTGGCTGTAGCATGCCCGGCTCCTCTGTCCTTCACTGTCTCCCAGTGTTTGCTCACACTGATGTCCGTTCAGTCTATGATGCTATCTAGTCCTCTTGTGCTCTATCGCCCCCTGCTCCTCCTGCCCTCAATCTTTCCCAGCATCAAGTTCTTTTCCAATGAGTTGGCTCTTCGCAGCAGGTGACCGAAGTATTAGAGCTTCAGCATCAGTCCTTCCAATGAGTATTCAGAGTTGATTTCCTTTAGGATTGACTGGTTTGATCTCCTTACAGTCCAGGGGACTCTCAGGAGTCTTATCCAGCCACAATTTGAAAGCATCAGCTCTTTGGCATCCAGTCTTCTTTCATCCTCTGGGAAACAGTGGAGTTATCATAGTCTTCTTTCCCCAAAGATTTAAAATTTTATTTTATTTTTGAGTGATAAATTCACATACTTCAAAAAGCAAAATGGATCAAAGGAATATCCATTGAGAATTTGTATTCCTCTCCATGTCTGCATCTGTCGCAGGCATAATTCTAAAATGGCACTAGTAATTCCTACTGCCCTAGTAGCCACACTTCTGTGTAATCCCCTCTTGTTTGTGGGCAGACTTTGTGACTTACTTTTGTAGCCATTTTTAAAAATTAAAGTATAGTTAATCCACAGTGTTCTTTCAAGAGTACAGCAAAGTGTTTGCATTTTTATTTGTTTATACATATATGTATACTCTTTGTAGATTCTTTTCCTTTATAGGTTATTATAATATACTTCCCTGTGCTATACAGTAGGTCATTAGTTATCTATTCTGTACATAGTATCAATCGTGTGCATATGTCAATCTGTCAAACATTAACAGTTTTCATGTGGGTCATGCTCCTTTAATACCCTGTTCCGTCCTGATGTCACCCCTGGGCTTCAGCTCACTTCCTCACATGTGAGGGTGAAAGGAAAGGCACCAGGCTCATTTCCTCTGCAGTAGGTGATGAGTACAGGTGACAAGATCACATTTCCTTTCCCTGATTCCAGCCTTATTTCACCTGTACCTTATTTTACTAATTTCCCCATATTAGAACATCTTGAACCTTGCCATTACCCAACAACTCCATATGTGAAATTTTTAATTGACAGCAAACTGTTCCGATATTATTCCTGTCTTTTATTCTTATTATTCCTTTTCTTTTTAAAATGTAACTGACGTTGCCCCGCCATCACTTCACTTCTTATTTTTCTGGACTCTCAGTCTCTCCTGGGTAATTTTATTTCCTCCCCGACTAGTCATTCCATTAGGATTTGCAACAGCTCCCTCAGTTCCTTTGCCCCATAGGCACTGGGCTTGACATGTCCTGATCCTAATCTTAAATCCAACCTCAGTTTCCCTTCTGCTTCTCTTTTAAACAGCTAGAGAGTATCTACTATACCCAATTTCTAATATTTGGCAGGGAGATATTAAATATATGATTTATGAGTCAGTAAGTGCATGAAAAAGATACAACATCTCTCCTAACTGACTGTCACACATTTATGATTTCCAGTGTCAGATGGTTTATTAATACCCATTGACTAGCAACACCTATAACCCTTTTCAGTATCACACAATGGTTGGGAAACTGACATAGGAGGCAGTTCCTTGGGCCATGTAACATTTCTTAGCCTTAATTTCTACATCTGTGAAAGGGGATAATGATAGTACTCACTTTATGGGTCATTTTTTTTTTCTTATGGCACTTATTTTTCTTCATTAAATATGTGTGATTTTGAATTTAAAAAAAACACATGCTTTGGAGTTCCATTTAACACGTATTTAATGGGTGTCCACTGTGTTTTGGACACTGTGAGGGTACAAGATGAATGCACTGTGCCCTTTGGTTCCAAGAAACACTTCATCAAGTGGCAGAAGAAGATGTGCTTCCAGTGAGCTGGAAAATAGGCCTGAGGAGGACGTGTCTTAGAAGAGAAGAATGAAAATGCCCTGGATGAGCTCAGCAAAGGGAACAGCACTGACCTGGGCAGAAGTCAGGATACCATTGGCAGATGAGGTATAGACTCTGAAATTTCCTTTTTCGTCCTGTACCAAAAAAAGAGTTTAAACAATAAGTTCTAGGATCAGCCAGTTTTTCTGTTCCTTCTGCAGTAAACACCAAAACTCTTCTTTTTAGATTCGTTTTTATGATTCAGTAAGAAAAGAGACAGAGAATGTCAAGATGTATTAGATCTCAATGAGGAGAGAGGGGTGTGTCATTTCTTGAGGGTAAGGCTGAAACTATTTCTCCCTCTTATATAATTGCTGGCTATCAGAGGAGCACGGCATTCATTTACTTATCATAGTTCTTCTAAAGGACTATATTTCTGCTAAAATATAATTCAAAGAAGTGTGTATATTTTGATAACTTGTAAAACAGAAGGACCGGATGATCTAAAATGTTTTCTATTTGATATAGTCTTTGTAGTCAAAGTTGAAAACTTATAGAAATGTTCCAAAGGAAATTCTTGTTCTCAGAAGGGAGAATGGAAGAGTTTGTGGTTTGGAAATTAAATTGACTGGGTGAATAAGCAAGAGCTGACTGAAGACTTAGAGGCCTTGAACTAGGTGGTATTGAGCGTTGGGTTGAATCATAAGTTTTCCTTGGCTACTGTCGAATGGAAATAGAAATTAAATTTAAGCAGAGCTTATTAAGAATTGTTAGTCTGAAGAGCGCTTCATCAGTCCTAAAGTATATATAAGTGTCATGGCTAATTAAAATTGAATTTTAATTAGCTGCTAATATAATTTGCTCTCTTAAGAATCTGCTGTCTGGGAACCTCTCCAGTACTTGGTCGAGATGTCCTGTTATTTGTATTCATTTGGGACCATTCTAGTTCTGTCTAGTTGACCTTCCATCCAAGAAACAAAAAAAAGAAGAAACTTTACATATCTTGAGTTTGGAGAACAGTTTTGTTTTGGGTTTTTTTGTTTGTTTGTTTTGTTGGTGTGATTGTTTATAAACATGTTAAATACTTCTCACATTGAATTTGAGGTGAAAACTGAGATACATAGGCTTCAAAACCATGCTCATCAAAACATGACAATTTTTTTTTTTTTTTGGTATAGTGGAGTCATGACAGGAGAAGATATAACTTACGTGTACTGTGTTTACTTGTATTAAAATAAGAATAGGAATAAAGAAATGGTGACAGGCTATGAGTAATCATAAAGAAGTAGAAATATTTTTCCCAGATGTCCTTTGGTGTTATCTCTTTCCTATGCAATTCTCTATCCCCACCAAAAACTATATTCTCTCTTCAGTCAAAAACTAATTCATCACTATTGTAAGTTTAACATATGTGCACAAATTCCTTGGGAATACTCCCTCCGGGCAGGGATGCTTAACTTCTATCTCCTTGAGTGGGGTGGGGCTTAATGACATGTAGAGTATGAAAAGGGAAAAACTGTAACTAGAGTGCAGAGAATTGGTATACATCATCTTAACCAAGTTTAGATCAATGACTTATCCCACCAATGATGTCATGTTGTCCTCAGGCGTCCCAACACGGTATGCAATTTCACCTTTCCCCAAACCCATATCTCCAGTCTATTTGTGTGAAAAATACCAGAAAATTCCAAATGAAGGGACATTTCTACAATATATCGGATCATTACTTTCCAAAATTTTCAAGGTTTGGAAGGAGAAGGAAAGACTAAGGAAATCACATGAAGTATAGCAGACAAAGGTGACAAGACGACAAAATTCAAAGTGTTTTTTTTTTTTTTTTTTCTGGCAGAGATCAAGGCCAGAAATGAACAGTAGTGGGAAAACTGTGCAAATCCAAGTAAGGTCCTTAGTTTAGGTCATAGTATTGTACCAACATTTCTTAGCTCTTGTTTGTTCTCGGGTTATGTAGGATAACGTCAGACAGACTAGGTGAAGATTATTAGAAACTTTTTGTAATAAGTCTTATAAATCTAAAATTATTTCAAGATAAAAAAATTTTTAAAACATCTTTATTTTTAAAGATATTTGCAATTCATGAGATATATGCAATTCAGGAGACGTCATGATTATCATAATTAGTTACCCTGGTAAACAAGTTCCAAGATGACTGTCTATATAATCTTTGCCTTCTGTATTCCCACACTTGTGCACATTCCTTTCTTGTTGAATCAGGACTGAGCTGTGTACCAGTATACTACAAAAAGGATGATTTGTGCTTTCCAAGGTTAGATCCTCAAAAGATGTTGTGGCTTTTATCTTGATCTCCCGGGTTACTTGCTGTAGGAGGAAGTTGACCTCCAGGTGTGTGAAGACTCTCTGCAAACCTGTGGGAAATCCTGTGTAGAAAGGAGTAAGACCTCTGTCTAATAGGCAGCACCAACCTAGTAATTAAGCCTGTGTGTGAACCACCTAATAAATGATTTTCTAGCTTCAGTTAGGCTTTCATATATCCAGAGCCCAGCCAACATCTATCTTTAATCTCATGAGTAACTTTGCATCAAAAATACCAAATTGATAATGACCACTGTTTTAAGCAGGGCTTCACTGATAGCTCAGTTGGTAAAGAATCCACCTGCAATGCAGGAACCCCAGTTTGATTCCTGGGTCAAGAATATCCCCTGGAGAAGGGATAGGCTACCCACTTCAGTATTTTTGGGCTTCCCTTGTGGCTCAGCTGGTAAAGAATCTGCCTGCAATGCGGGAGACCTGGGTTCGATCCCTGGGTTAGGAAGATCCCCTGGAGAAGGGAAAGGCTACCCACTCCAGTATTCTGGCCTGGAGAATTCCATGGACAGTTCATGGGGTCGCAAAGAGTCAGACATGACTGAGCGGCTTTCACTTTCACTTTATTGTCTTAAGCTGTTAATCTTTGCACTATTTGGTTATGCATTAATGGATGATGACTACAATTACTTAAGGCTTCCTGGGTGGCTCAGATGGTAAAAAAAAAAATCTGCCTTCAATTCAGGCAATTGCAGGAGATGCATGTTCGATCCTGGGCATTGGAAGATGCCCGGGAGGAGGAAATGGCAGACCAATCAGTATTCTCACCTGGAAAATTCCATGGACAGAGAAGCCTGGAAGTCTACAGTCCATGGTGTCATAAAGAGTCAGACATGACTTAGAAGCTGAGCACTAATTGATGATAAATACAGTTACTTAAGGGCTTCCCTGTGGCTCAGACAGTTAAAAAAAAAAAAAAAACAAAATCTGCCTGCAATACTGGAGAGTCAGGTTAGATCACTGGGTTGGGAAGATCCCCTGGAGAAGGGAATTGTTACCCACTCCAGTATTCTTCCTAGAGAATTCCATGGACCACCAGAGGAGCCTGGTGGGTTATAGTCCACAGGGTTGCACTTTAAGCCACATTAACCTTCAGTTGAGCTTCTTTCAAGTGTGAAAAATGTTTTTGAATGTGAGCAATCTATCAGTAGAGTAAGACATCAGATAAAATTTTCCTGTAACTAATATTGCATTCTTTACCAATGGCATCTATTTATGTGTTAGGTGGCAGGAATTCTGGGGGCAGTTCTATACCCAATTGTTTTCTCTTTGTGAAACTAATACATAATATTAAGTAAATTAATGAGTAAATTTAGCCTAAGTATAACTAAACAAAACATTGATTTTAGTAACACCTTATGCTAAAATTTTGAGCTATTTTGATACACTCCAAATATTTTTTAAAGTATTTACTGATATCTACTATTTATAATGGACACATGAATCAATCTTGACTTACATGCAAAAGTAGACATATGTTTACATTCACAGTGCCTGTGGCCTGTTCCCCACTAATTTGTATATTTTATGGACATTTAATGTTGACTTCTTGCCTACTGATATTCTGCCTTCTCAGCTGGGTATATTGATATTAGTTATGATTTAAACACTTTCTGTATTACTCATGGCCCTGGCAGGAAGTAAGTTGCACTCAGGTGGTTTAAATGAAGAAACTTTTCAAAGTAAAAGTCTACTTGTGGAGTGGTTGGCTGGACTAAGGAAAGAAAAGATGTTGCAGTACCCAGAGAATAGCAATGGTAGGAAGAAGTTACATCTGTTAAAAACTAAGAAACAGGGGGATGAGCCCAGAGAGGGCTAGAGCCTTAGAAGAGATCATTCTGCTGAAGGGATAGTCTTCAAAAGTTATAATTGTTTCTAAAAACTTTGCCTGAGCAGTGAATATGCAAAGAAGGAATATCTCAGTCTCTCTCACCCTATTTGCTGATCTGCTGTCCTGCAGATGCTTCTTACATACAGTATCCAATCAGATGCTAACATAACAGTATGTACTAGAGATCAGCCACCCAGGTCTTCAAAGCAGAGCAGAGAAGTATGAAGAAGGAATCTTGGAAAGGGAACAATGGAGGACAGCTAGCGTACCTTCATATGAAATTGCTTTATTGGTAGCAAGCATTCTGATCTTCTTAGGTCATACTGAAAATGTACGTAAATAGAAGAAAAATTGTAGTTGTTTGAGATTTTTTTTTCAAATATTAATATAAATTGAAATAATTACAGTATCCCTGAATATGGCATATACATTTCAGAAAATAAATAAGTAATATAAAGTTAGTGATAAGTAATCTTGATGTAAGTATTGACCATACAAAAAACAAACCCCAGTGGGTGGCCTCTTCAGGACCGTGGACAGAGCTCACACGGTTGCTCTGTGGTTTTCAACAGTATACTGTGCATTTCCTATTTCTCTAGCTTTATTTCTCAAGTTATATTGAAATGATTGAAGCTATTGTCTGACTGGTTTTATAAACATGTTATGAGATTACAGCTAAAAACTTAGTTAAAATGATCAGGCTCTTTGTTCTGTATGTTTTCTCTCTTATGGCAGGACCTGTGAGCATCTGCCATGATGATCCTCTTAAGACTAAATCTCTTCTGTATATAAATTGTGGAAGATGATATTTTGTGTTGCAGAACTGGGTGCTGGAAAAGTTTTTCACCACTACAGCTTCAAGAAAATTTGCATTTCTGGCACAATATTGTAATAATTTGGAGTAGCTTTTAGAACTATGGTAATGGCTTTAAATAGCAAGTGACCTTCAACTGTTGTTACATAATCTTGAGATTTATTAGGATCATTATAGATAATGCAATTCCAGATGACCTCACTAAGCACATTTTCCCAACTGTATTGACTAGATCATTTCCTTTAAAACAAAATAATATAATACTGGGGTGTTTTGCATTTAGCCCATCTTGTCCACATACCAGCAAGACAGCAGGAGGGACAAAATCACGTTTAGAATCAAACCCCACACCTGGCCAGAGACGCTCAGAGGGCTCAAACAAACCCTGTGTGCACCAGGACCTAGAGACCCCACAGAGACTGAGACAGAACTGTGTTTGGGTGTCTCCTGCAGACGTACAGGTCAGCAGTGGCCTGCCGCGGGGACAGGGGCTCTGGGTGCAGTAGATGTGGGTATGGCATAAGCCCTCTTGGAGGAGGTCTCCATTAACCCCACCAGAGAGCCATCAGAACTTACAAAAGACTGGGAAACAGACTCTTGGAGGCCACAAACAGAACCTTGTGTGCACCAGGACCCAGGAGAAAGGAGCAGTGACCCCACACGAGACTGCCCCAGACTTGCCCATGAGTGTCCAGGAGTCCCTGCTGGAGGCGTGGGTCAGCGGTGGCCTGCTGCAGGGCTGGGGGCACTGAGTGTAGCAGTGCGTGCATGGGACCTTTTGAAGGAGGTCGCCATTCTCTTCATTACCTCCACCATAGTTTGGCCTCAGGTCAAATAACAGGGAGGGAACATAGTCCTGCTGATCAACAGAAAATTGGGTTAAAGATTTACTGAGCATGGCCCTGCCCATCAGAACAAGACCCGGTTTCCCCCTCAGTCAGTGTCTCCCATCAGGAAGCTTCCATAAGCCTCTTGTCCTTCTCCATCAGAGGGCAGACAGAATGGAAATGACAATCACAGAAAACTAACCAATCTGATCACATGGACCACAGCCTTGTCTAACTCAATGAAACTATGAGCCATGCCGTGTAGGGCCAAGCAAGACTCACATGGTGGAGAGTTCTGACAAAACGTGGTGCACTGGAGAAGGGAATGGCAAACCACTTCAGTATTCTTGCCTTGAGAACCCCATGAACAGTATGAAAAGGCAAAAAGATAGGACACAGAAAGATGAACTCCCCAGGTTGGTAGGTGCCCAGTATGCTACTGGAGATGAGTGGAAAAATAACTCCAGAAAGAATGAAGAGATGGAGCCAAAGCAAAATGAACACCCAGTTCTGGATGTGACTGGTGATGGAAGTAAAGTCTGATGCTGTAAAGAGCACTATTGCATAGGAACATGGAATGTTAGGTCCATGAATCAAGGCAAATTGGAAGTGGTCAAACAGGAGATGGCAAGAGTGAACATCGATATTTTAGGAATCAGCAAACTAAAATGGACTGGATTGGGTGAATTTAACTCAGATGACCATTATGTCTACTACTGTGGGCAAGAATCCCTTAGAAGAAATGGAGTACCCATCATAGTAAACAAGAGTCTGAAATGCAATACTTGAGTGCAATCTCAAGAGCAACAGAATGATCTTTGTTTGTTTCCAAGGCAAACCATTCAGTATCACAGTAATCCAAGTCTATGCCCCTACCAGTAACGCTGAGGAAGTTGAAGTTGAATGTTTCTATGAATACCTACAAGACCTTCTAGAACTAACCCCAAAAAAGATGTCCTTTTCATTACAGGGGACTGAAGTGCAAAAGTAGGAGGTCAAGACATACTTGGACTAACAGGCAAATTTGGCCTTGAAGTACACAGTGAAGCAGGGCAAAGGCTAGCAGGGTTTTGCCGAGAGAACACACTGGTCATACAGTGCGTATGGTCAAACCCCCTCCTCCAACAACACATAAGAAGACTCTACACATGGACATCACCAGGTAATAACACCGAAATCAGATTGATTATATTCTTTGCAGCCAAACATGGAGAAGCTCTATACAGTCAGCAAAAACAAGACCGGGAGCTGACTGTGGCTCAGATCATGAACTCCTTATTGCAAAATTCAGACTGAAATTGAAGAAAGTGGGGAAAACCACTAGACTATTCAGGTATAATCTAAATCAAATCCCTTACGATTATACAGTGGAAGTGACAAATGGATTCAAGAGATGAGATCTGATAAACAGACTGCCTGAAGAACTATGGACAGAGGTTCATGACATTGTACAGGAGGCAGTGATCAAAACCATTCCCAAGAAAAAGAAATGCAAAAAGGCAAAATGGTTGTCTGAGGAGGCCTTACAAATAGCTGTGAAAAGAAGAGAAGTGAAAGGCAAAGGAGAAAAGGAGTGATATACCCATTTGAATGCAGAGTTCCAAAGAATTGCAAGGAGAGATAAGAAAATCTTCCTCAGTGATCAATGCAAAGAAATAGAGGAAAACAGTAGAACGGGAAAGATCTCTTCAAGAAAATTAGAGATACCACGGGAACATTTCATGCAAGGATGGGCAAAATAAAGGACAGAAATGGTAGGGACCTAAAAGAAGCAGAAGATATTAAGAAGAGGTGGCAAGAATACACAGATGAACTGTCCAAAAAGATCTTCACGACCCAGATAATCACGATGGTGTGATCACTCACCTAGAGCCAGACATCCTGGAATGCAAAGTCAAGTGAGCCTTAGGAAGCATCACTACGAACAAAGCTAGTGGAGGTGATGGATTGCCAGTTGAGTTATTTCAGATCCTAAAAGATGATGCTGTGAAAGTGCTGCACTCAATATGCCAGCAAGTTTGGAAAACTCAGCAGTGGCCACAGGACTGGAAAAGGTCAGTTTTCATTCCAATACCAAAGAAAGGCAATGCCAAGGAATGCTCAGACTACAGCACAATTGCACTAATCTCACATGCTAGCAAAATAATGCTCAAAATTCCCCAAGCCAGGTTTCAACAGTATGTGAACTGTGAACTTCCAGATGTTCAAACTGGATTTAGAAAAGACAGAGGAACCAGAGATCAAATTGCTAACATCCTTTGGATCATCAAAAAAGCAAGAGTTCCAGAAAAACATCTACTTCTGCTTTATTGACTATACCAAAGCCTTTGACTTTGAATTATGTCCTTTTATTTTGCCTCCTATATTTTAACTTCTCCATGGTAGACATTATGGTTTTTTTCAGTAAATGTTTGTGTAGATTTACCCACATATTTGCCACTTTCCTATCCCACATTATTTTTACATCTCAGATTCCATCTGGCATCATTTTTCTTCTGCCTAAAATGTATCTTTTTAAATTACCTTTAGAGAGTAGCCACTGGCACTGCATCCTCTTTAATTTTTATTTCATATGAATAAGTACCTAGTTCTGTTTTGTTCTTGAAAGATATTTTCACTGATTATACAACACTAGGTTGAGAGTGTGTTCTTGTAGCCCTTTAAATTTATAATTCAGCTAACTTTTGGCTCTCACTGTTATTTCTCAGAAATCAGCTGTTTATAGTCAATCCTCTAATGACAAACACCTTCTCTCTTCACTTTTTCAAATTGTGTCTTACTCTGCAGTTTCACCCTGTGAGTAATTGTTGTTGTTGTTTTATCATGCTAGGAATTTTTGTACCTTCTCAAAGGTACTCACTGTAACAGTCAAAAATAGACATGGGCTCTGTGTCATGAAGCTTGTGAAGAAATGAGAGAAAATGAAATAAATACTAGAAACAAAGCTGGTTTTGGGTATATTGAATATGATGCATCTTGAAAGTTTTTAAGTGGAGATACAAAGTGGATAATATATATATATATATATATATATATATGTATGTGTGTATATATATAAACTCAGAAAAATTTGGATTGAACATGCTAAGTTTGGACATCATATAGGTAAAGGAAGAAAATAGTATAAAATCATTATGTAGAGTGAGAAGAGATGAAGTCTTAGGATAGATCTTGAGAAATTCCACTGTTCACTGGCCAAGGAAATGGGAAATGAAGACTGAGAGGAAGTAACATGGAATTAGAAAACAGCAATGTCTGTGTTCGCAGATTATAGTACACTGTTTAAATAAGATGGCCCTGAAATCAGACGACAGTGGATTGAAGAGTAAGGGAGAGCGAGAAAATGGAGGCATGATGTCTTATGCAAAGCAGTGTGGGCTAATGTATGAGGCAATAAAAAGCAACCTTGAAATTTCGATGTGCACGAGATGGCAAAGGTTGATTTGCTGCTCAACTGTTAATCCACTGTGGGTTCACATCAACTCTGCTGATGTCTTGAATCATTTAGAACTAGTAGGAAGTGGCAGCTATTATCAGGGACATTGTTGGTCTCATAGTGGGGAAAATAAAGAAAGTGACAGGACCATGAAATTGTTGTAGAAGCTGCTTCTTGAAAGTGTCACCTATCACATTCACATAAAAGTGAAAGGAAAAGTGAAAGTGTTAGTCGCTCAGTTGTGTCCAACTCTTTGTGACCCATGGACTATATATAGCCTGCCAGACTCCTCCATCCATAGGATTTTCCAGGCAAGAATACTGGGAGTGGATTGCCATTGCCTTCTCCAGGGGATCTTCCCAATCCATGGATCGAACCCAGGTCTCTGGCATCACAGGCAGACTCTTTACCATCTGAGCCACCAGGGAAGCCCCATGTTCACATATAGTTTCATTAACTAAAGAAAGTCACATGGCCAGACTTAACGTGAATGGGGAGAGAATATTTAAGTAAATATGTAATCTAATATGGTTAAGATCTCACATGTATAGAAAATTTTTTCACTATTTTTATTGTAAGTGAGGACAGTGGGAAATGAGAGACCATATGATTGAGAGACTTTTTATCAGAGATAATTAATAGTGCTTAATTGCCATGGGAATGAATCTAGCTGTAAGAGAATTATTGACTGTATTGGGAAAACAGGGTCTGGTTGGTATTTTGAGGTTTCTAAGAAATAGGATCCAATTTATGAAGGGTGGCCCTGGCCCTAGGTAGAAGTTTCTCCCTCACTAATGAAATAAAATTTTAAAAAGGAATAAGAACTCCTCTAAATAGATTTGTAGGTTTTTTAGAGGGTGCTAGATAGAATTCCAATATATATGAGATTTTCTCTTTGCTTTGTGAAGTAGAATACAAGAAATATACCAGGACAATGGAGGGAATTAAGGAAGGTGTCCTACATCGAGGAAAGTGGAGAAGTTTTGAAATACTCACTGTGGAGAAGAGTAGAGAGAATGGAACAAAAGATACACTCAAATTGTTAAACGGTCCTGAGAATAAATTTGATTTTTCTGATTATAAACTTATAGTGTCATCATCTACCCTCTTGTTTTTTTCTCTTGCTGTATTTGCTTAGGTGCAGGCAGAATAAAGCAGTTGAATTGTATTCATCCAGTTGGGGTCTTGCCAGATGGAAGTGAAGAAATAAGAAGGGCAAAGGATATTAAGTTCTTGGCAAGAGTGTAATTGAAATTATGACCCATGAAATCTTAGCTGAAAAGAGTGCAGCCAAGATAAAAAAGATCTGATGCACTGAGATGAAGGCAGATCAAACTGGAGATTGATGATGAGGGAGCAGTAGATGTTATCCAACATATAAACTCAGAGAGGACGTGTAGGAAGTGAGTGGCTTACAGTCATTCATTTGGGGTTTGAGGAGTTCAGGGTGGTGGCAAGTTTTGGAATGTGAGCAAGTGGGTGGATTAGGAGACTATGAAGTTGGATGGTTTACCCACTGTGTTCTGAAGACATCCATTGTCATAGGAGAGAGCCTGTGTGCTGGTGACAGCAGCTTTGATGAATAAAGAGTGATCTGGTTATCTTTAGCTTCTGGTGACAAGAAGAGAGACATACTGGCCTTCCGAAGTATCATGCTTTTCAATGAATAGTTCTTTTCCCCCAAGAAACTAGGAGGAGTAATTGTAGATAGGGAACAAAAAAATCTAATCTTCAGAAAAAGCACCTGACAAAACCCAACACTCATTCATGATAAAGAAAACTATCAGCAAACTAGGAATAAAGAGAAATTCTTCAACTTGGTAAAGAATCTCTCCAAACTTCCCACAGCTAACATTATACTTAATGGTGAGAAACCAGAAGCTTTTATCCTTAAGACTGAGACCAAACCAGTAATCTCCTCCACTCCTGTTCAACACTGTGCTGGAAGTCCCTGCGAATGAAATAAAACTAAAAAGGAAATAAAACTCATACAAATTGAGAAAGATGAAATAAAGCTGTCTCTTCACAGATGGCATGATTGTCTATGCAGAAAACCACACAAAGAATTGACAAAAGCACTAGTGGAACTAATAAGCAATTATATCAAGGTTACAATTACAAAAAGAGTAATATTAGTATACAAAGGTCATCTTTTTTATATACCAGCAATGAACAGTTGGAATTTGAAACTTAAAATACGGTAGCATTTAAATTAGCACCAGAAAACTTAAAATACTTAGATATAAATCCAAAAACCAGGTTCAGAATTTGTATGAGGAAAACTATAAACCCTGATGAAAGAAATCAAAGGTCTGAATAGATGGGTATCCCATGTCCATGGATAGGCAGAGTCTCTGTGGTTAAGATTTCATTCCTTCCTAATTTGGTCAGATGATTTAACAGAATCCAAATAAATTTTCCCAGCAAGTTTTTTGGGGGCCATCTACCAACTGATTATAAAGTATGCATGGAAAGGCAAAAGGTCAAGAATAGCCGATATGATACTAAAGAAAAAGAACAAAGCCAGAGAACTAACAAATTAATACTGCTTGACCTCAAAACTTAATATAAAGCTATAGTAAGTGAGATGGTATAGTGGTGGTAAAAGGATAGAAATAATATATCAGTGGAATAAAATAGTCCAGAAATAGATTTATCCATTTATAATCAGCTGACATTTTACAAGCGAGAAAAGGCAATTCAGTGGAGGCAGAACTGACTTTTCAACAAGTGCTATCTTAACAATTGGACATGCATATATAAAAATAATAATCTATACAGACCTTACACTTTTCACAAAAAAAAATGGATCATAGACAAAAATGTAAATCACAAAACTCTAACACTTCTAGAAATTAACAAGAGAGTAAGCTAGATGACTTTGGGTTTGATGATGATTTTTTAGATGCAGTACTAAAAGCACCGTCTATGAAAGAAAATATTAAGTTGGGATTTACTAAAATGAAAAACATCTGCTCTGTTGAAGACACTATCAGGAGAAGAAAAGCCACAGACTGAGGGAAAATATTTGCAAAAGACATATCTAATAAAGGACTGTTATATACAAAATATACTAAGAACTCTTAAAACCCACACAATCTGAATTAAAAAATGAGCAAACAACTAGAACAGATACTGCAGGAAAGAATATGTACAAATGGCAAATAATCATATAAAAAGATGCTCCATGTCTTGTATCATGCTTTGTTGTTGTTTAGTCACTAAGTTGTGTCCGATTCTTTGTGACCCATAGACTGTAGCCCACCAGGCTCCTCTTTCCATGGAATTCTCCAGGCAAGAATATTGAAGTGAGTTGCCATTTCCTTCTCCATGGGATCTTCCCAGACTCAGGTATTGAATCCATATCTCCTGCATTTACAGGTGGGTTCTTCCACTGAGCCACCATGGAAACCCATCATCATCCCTTAGGGAAATGCAAATTAAAACAACAGTTACCACTACATCTTAGAATGGCCAAAATTCAGAACACAGGCAACACCAACTGCTGGTGAGGATATGGAATAATATGAACAACATTCATTGCTAGTAGGAATGCGAAATGGTACAGCCACCTTGAAAGGTGATTGGGCAGTTTTGAATAAAAAATATATATTTTTAGCATATGATCCAGTAATTGGGCTCCTTAGTATATACCCAAATGAGTAGAAAACCAACATCCACACAAAAACGTGCCCACAGATGTTTATAGGAGCTTTGTTCACAATTGCCAAAACTTGGAAGCAACCAAGATATCCTTGAGTAGTGAATGCATAAATAAATGATAGAATATCCAGGCAATAAAATAATATTCACTACTGAAAATATGAGCTATTAGGCCATGAGAAGACATAGAGGAACATTAATTGCATATTATTAAGTAAAAGAAGCCAGTTTGAAAAGGTTACATATTATATAATTTCAATTATAATTGGCCCTTGAATGAAGCAGGGGTTAAGGTTGGCTGACCTTTTTTGCAGTCAGAAATCTGAGTATAACTTATAGTTAGTCCTTCATATATATGATTGTTTCCCCTGAATCTGCAGTTCCATGTCCATAGATCCACCCAATAGCAGGTTGTGTAGTGGTGTAGTATTTACTTTTGGAAAAAGCATGGTTATTAGACAACCTGTGCAGTTCAAGATCTGCTGTTGAAAAAAGCAAGAGAGTTCTAGAAAATATCTGCTTCATTGACTATGCTAAAGCCTTTGACTGTGCATTACAACAAACCGTGGAAAATTCTTAAAGAGATGGGAATACCAGACCACCTTCCCTGCTTCCTGAGAAATCCATATGCAGGTCAAGAAACAACAGTTAGAATCAGACATGGAACAATGGACTGGTTCCAGATTGGGAAGGGAGTACATCAAGGCTCTATATTGTCACCCTGCTTATTTAACTTATATGCAGAATACATCACGTGAAATGCCAGGCTGGATGAAACACAAGCTAGAATCAAGATTGCTGGGAGAAATATCAATAACCTCAGATATGCAGATGACACCACCCTTGTGGCAGAAAGTGAAGAGAAACTAGAGAGCCTCTTGATGAAAGTGAAAGAGGAGGGTAAAAAAGCTGACTTAAAATTCAACATGCAGAAAATGAAAATCATGGCATCCGGTCCCATCACTTCATAGCAAATAGATGGGGAAACAATGGAAACAGTGACAGACTTTATTTTCTTGGGCTCCAGAATCACTGCAGATGGCGATTGCAGCCATGAAATTAAAAGATGCTTGCTCCTTGGAAGAAAAGTTATGACCAGCCTAGACAGCATATTAAAAAGCAGAGGTAACAAGTACAAAGGTCCAACAAAGGTCCTTCTAGTCAAAGCTATGGTTTTTCCAGTAGTCATGTATGGATGTGATATTTGGACTATAAAGAAAGCTGAGCACTGAGAAGAATTGATGCTTTTGAACTGTGGTGTTTGAGAGTCCCTTGAACTGCCAGGAGATCCAACCAGTCAATCCTAAAGGAAATCAGTCCTGAATATTCACTGGAAGGAGTGATGCTGAAGCTCCAATACTTTGGCCACCTGATGCAAAGAACTGACGCATTGGAAAAGCCCATGATGCTGGGAAAGATTGAGGGCAGGAAGAGAAGGGGATGACAGAGGCTGAGATGGTTGGATGGCATCACCGACTCAGATAGACATGAGTTTGGGCAAGCTTCAGGAGTTAGTGATGGACAGGAAAGCCTGGTGTGCTGCAGTTCATAGGATCACGAAGAGTTGGACATGACTGAGCGACTGAACTAATGCACTTCAAACCCATGTGGTTCAAAGGCCAACTGTAAGTGATGCTCTGAAGAAGGTAAAACTATGGAGACAGTAAAAAGATCACTGGTTCCCAGGAATTCCTGTAGAGTGAAGGAGGAATGAGTAAGACAGGGCACAGACAATATTTGGAGGCATGAGTAAGACAGGGCACAGACTGAAACTATTCTGCGTGATACTGTGATGGGGGATGCATGTCATTAGACATTTGTGAAAACGCATAAACTGTACAACATAAAGAATGAACCTTAATGCAAGCTATAGACGTTGGCGATTAATAACATGTTAGTGTTGGTTCATCAGTTGTAACAAATGGACCATACTAATGGGAGATGTTAATTATAGGGGAAACCATGGAGGATGAGAAGGGGACTTTCTATACACTCTGTTGAATTTTTCTATAAACCTTGAACTGCTCCAGCTATAATCTATCAATATTGAAAATCAATACTCATCCAATTCCTTAACCCACTATTTGGAAGAATCAGATAGCTGTTACCTCCTCTTAAGTGTTTTGTACTTGTCTCAAAAACCAAATCTTCCAATGACAGAGGCAAGGTACACCAGCACACTCATTAATTTTATTCAGTGTATTTTAAGCTATGATACATTTTTTAATGTTTAGCAAAATAAATGTGAATGTGTCTAGAGATGTTTGTGTATGACATGCACATGTCTCTCCTAAGCATTTGAAATACTCTTTAAACAGTTCGTGAATATGGATAAAAGATAATAAGGAAGAAAAGAGAAAGAGAGCACAGCTAACTTACCATCAGTTCGTAAGAGGCAGTGAATTTGCAGGAAGCAGCATGTTCTAAAGTTGCTCCAGGCATATTCCGTTTTGGCTCTCCTTCTTTGGTATAAACCTGACTCGGTCCAGTGAATTCCCAATGTCCTTCCTCCTTCCAAAACCAATTCCTACTCACATGCTTGGCGAAGAAAAGCTACACTGACCTGCAGAGAGGCTGCCCTGCCAGCAACGTGATGTTTTTACCTTTGCTGTGGAAACTGCATTAGAGCGTGTTTTAAAAACACATCAAGCCATTATTTGTGTGTTTAATACCTGTCAACGTCCTTGGCAGAGAAAGGATGCTCTAGATTAAAGCTGAGCCTGGTCACTTTTGGCTAGTAAGTGAGCCAATCTGTTTTAATGATGGGGCGGGGCAGGAAAATGTGCCTTTTACTTGCCACGTAGAACCAGAAATACTAACCAAAGTAGCAGAATGGTGGCTTTACTTCCAAGAGTATTTACTTTGCAAGCTTATTTGGTCAGTCAATTTAATAAAAGCACGCAGTGTAGCTGTTGGAAACCTGGATCTTATGAATGTACGAAGAATGAGACTCTGTGTATCCCTTTCAGCATCTGTTCATATGTTCACACTTTCTCTTGACAGTCCTAGAAGTTGTGTGAATTTTTCTTTCAATATTGACATAGGTCATTGTTAGCAGCATAAATGCTACATAAAATAGTGTTTTGTCCTACCTAGGCTTTATTTTAAGATATTTCATCATGATCTCTCTCAGTTGATGTACATCTAAATAATATCCTTGTGTTTTCATAACATTTAAGTTTTTTAAAAATCAGGGGTGTTAAAGTATACAACAAAAATAATTTTTATATATGGCATAATTTTTAAGTATTTTAGAAGAGTTTATCATATTCTCTGTTAGATATAATTGGATATGAATAGCACAGAATTATCTTGCATCTTACATAAATGGTATGTGTGTGTTGAGTCACTCACTCATGTTACCTCAGTTTTTGTGACCTATGAACTGTAGCCTGCCAGGTTCCTCTCTCCATGGAATCTTCCAGGCAAGAACACTGGAGTGGGTTGCCATTTCCTTCTCTAGAGAATCTTCCCAACCTAGGGATTGAAGCCCCATCTTCTGCATTGGCAGATGGTTTCTTTACTACTGCACCACCTGAGAAGTCTACATAAAATGTGGCTGGTGCAAAGTACAATGAAATAAAGATAATGAAAAGAATGCATCTGATATTAGAGTGAAATAAATCACAGCTTTCCTTATAAAGTAGCCTGAACTTTCCACTTCTCTTTCCTTAACTGTTTATAAGTCTAAAGTGTTTATTTTATTGTGCATTTTCTTATCAAAGGAAAGACACTATCAATAATTGCATTATAATCCTAACAATTAAAGTAAAAATTCTGGTGTGTGTTTGTATGTTTTGTTCTGTTGGGGTTCCTTCCCTGAATGAACCAGATAATTAATCATATTCTCCAGAGTGGAAAATTGGCCTGATTAGACCAAGGTCAAAATGCAGTTCACTGCTAAGGTTAATTAATTCCAGTCTCCTGGCTAAATTAATAACTAGCTTAGCCATCCAGTGGTCAACATTTATGAGATCATGATTTGCATTTGTATTAGAGTAGGTGGATTCAGGGGTAGGAAGGTATATAGGGCTTTCCTCTACTCATTGCATGCTATAAATCAATGCTGAATTTATCACAGATGGCATTGAAATTAGAAATGTGTCTTTGCACACTCTGCTTCCACCTGTTACTGAACCAAAGTCAGGTCTGCGCTTTCATGTGCAGTAAAGCCCGTCTGCTGACATCTGGCTGTGGTGAAGGAAAATGCAGTGTCGATTGCAGGGCACCAAGCAAGGAGAAGGGGCAGTTCAGGTTGAAAAGACCCAGATTCTTAGATGACTTTCTGGGGAGAGGTTTTGAAAGCAATGTTAGGGAGGGGGCTGCTGAGTGTGTGATCAGCTTGTGGACAATCTGGATTGATTGGCATCAAGATGAAGTTTCAAGATCATCAGCCTCTAGTTTCAACCAGTCTAGGGTCTGTGTTCTGTGGTCAGCAGTTTTCATCTGATGGCAGTCTGCTTCCTGTAAAAAAAGACTTAGAAATGTGTGTCAGCTCTTCATGGCTTTCAGGGAACTGGGAGCTTGGTGATTCTGCTGTTTATAGACTAAATTGTTACCAGCTTCCTAGCCAACAGCTGTTCTTTGTTTCTGCATCTTCACATTTCCTAGTCATTAGTCGTTTTTTGAGTTTTTTATTTTTTAATTGGAATGTAATAGCCTTAGAATGCTGTGTTCATCTCTGGTATACAATAGCATGAATCAGCTCTGCATATACATATGTCTGCCCCCTTGGGAGCCTCCCTCCTACCCCTCTAGGTCATCACAGCACACTGCGCTGAGCCTCTGTGCTATATAGCAGCTTCCCACTAGCTGTCTATTTCACACACTGTAGTGTATATATGGGACTTCGCTGGAGGCTCAGTCCGTAAAGAATCTGCCTGCAATGCAGAAGACTGGGTTCAATTCCTGGGTTGGGAAGATCCCCTGGAGAAAGAAATGGCAACCCTCACCAGTATTCTTTCTTGGGAAATCCCATGGACAGAGAAACCTGGCAGGCTACATGCCGTGGAGTTGCAAAGAGTTTGGACATGACTGAGTGACTAAACCACCACCGCAAGTGTATATATGTCAGTACTGCTCTCTCAATTCACCCTACCCTCTCCTCCTCCATTGTGTCCACGAGTCCATTCTCTACATCTCCCTCTATCCCTGTCCTGAAAATTGGTTCATCTATACCATTTTCCCAAATTCCATACATATGCTTAGATATGCAATATTTGTTTTTCTCTTTCTGACTTACTTGACTCTGTATAACAGGCTCTAGGGTCATCCATATCACTGCAATTGACCCAATTTCATTCCTGTTTATGGTTGAATAATATTCCATTGTGTATACATACCACATCTTCTTTACCCGTTCATCTGTAGATGGATGTTTAGGTTGCTTCCATGTCCTGGCGATTGTAAGCCGTGCTGCTGTCAACTCAGGGGTACATGTATCTTTTTTGAGTTACGGTTTTCTCAGGGTATATGCCCAGTGGCGGGCTTGCTGGATCATATGGTAGTTTTGGGGCGGGGGGGCAGCTTTTTTTTTTTTTTTTTTCCTTTCCTCAGATTTTTGTCACCTGAGGAGAGTTGCTGTTCTTTACTTCTCTTCCCACTACTGGGCAACTTAATCACCACCCACAGCTGCTGTGTGGTCTGTGGGATCTTTCTCCTCTCTGCCTATGGTAACCACCATTTTACCTGCCACCCGAGGGGACGCCTGTTCTCACAACTCTCATCATCCCTCCCTCCCTCCCTTCTCTCCCCCTCTGTCTTTCCTGCTTGTTTCTCTCTCTCTCTCTCTCTCTCTCTCTCTCTCTCTCTCTCTCTCTCTCACCCCCACCCAGTTGGTCCTTGGGTCCCAAGGGGACCACCTTTGTTATTTGGAGTTTAAAGTTTGTGGCAATCAACATGTTTTCTCTTATTGTCCCATTCCTCCTAAATGCCAGTACTGTATTATGTTACTGGTGTAATGGAAACGGGCCCAAATGTGCTTCCAGCTCCACCTGTGACTAAGACCCCAGCATTCAATTAGTCAAGCTGAGGAAACTGTTTTTGCATTGGTGCAAAATGTATTTCCATGAACGTAAAGGAAAACAAGCTATGATTCCATATGCTCTTTTCTATGATTTCATGCAAATATATGGTATTTCAGGCACACTGTGTCTCAACTTTGCTTGTCTGAGTTGGCTTGGAGACTTAATTATAATTTGTAATATTTTTCCATGAAAATTAGGTTCTCTGTTCCAAACACACAATTTATATGTGAACTTCCTATCACAGCAGTGCAGGTGGAGACAGCCTGTACAGGAAATCTTAGTGGCAGATATTGCTTATTATAGGTCGTTGGGAAAGCAAGTCCACTGTAAAGGGCAAAGGGCACTATAGTACTTTTGAGACCTATTGGCCCAAACCCCCTAAGGTCCAGGCATCTACATCTCAATAGGTCGAAAAATTAACTCTCTTTACTCTCTAGCGTACTACGTTCCTCTGACATCTTCCTGTTGAGGCATCACCTTCCTCCCAGTCATCTTCACTAAAAACTCTGCGTGGTCCTCTTGGTTCTGCCCCTCCAAATCTTCTGAAATAGGCAACTTCCCTCCACTTTCCCACAACTACAGTTGGATTTCAGTCATACACAACTTCCTTCTCTTGACCCTCTATGCTGATCTTTCACACTCTATGAGTTACCTTTTTTAATCAAGCAAAGTTTTAATCAGGTCAATTTCTTGCTTTGAAATTAGCAGTTGGATGTGATTTCTCCTATTCTGGGCTTCCTTGGTGGCTCTGACTGTAAAGAATCTCCCTGTAGTAGAGATTCTTGATCCCTAGGTTGAGGAAATCCCTTGGAGAAGGGGATGGCTGCCCACTCCAGTATTCTGGCCTGGAGAATTCCATTGACAGCAGCTACAGTCCATGGGGGTTGCAAAGAGTCAGACACTGCTAAGCGACTAACACTTTCACTTTATCCTCTTCTAAGAAATCACTCATCTCTTTCAGAATATTCCAGTTTATTGTGATCCACACAGTCAAAGGCTTTGGCATAGTCAATAAAGCAGAAATAGATGTTTTTCTGGAACTCTTTTGCTTTTTCTATGATCCAGTGGATGTTGGCAATTTGATCTCTCGTGCCTCTACCTTTTCCAAAACCAGCTTGAACATGAAAGAGATGGGAATACCAGACCACCTGACCTGCCTCTTGAGAAACCTGTATGCAGGTCAGGTAGCAACAGTTAGACCTGGACATGGAGCAACAGACTGGTTCCAAATAGGAAAAGGAGTACATCAAGGCTGTATATTGTCACCCTGCTTTTTTAACTTACATACAGAATGCATTATGAGAAACGCTGGGCTAGAAGAAGCACAGGCTGGAATCAAGATTGCTGGGAGGAATATCAATAACCTCAGATATGCAGATGACACCACCCTTATGGCAGAAAGTGAAGAAGAACTAAAGGGCCTCTTGATGAAAGTAAAAGAGGAGAGTTGGCTTAAAGCTCAACATTCAGAAAACTAAGATCATGGCATCCAGTTCCATCACTTCATGGCAAATAGATGGGGAAACAGTGGCTGACTTTAGTTTTGGGGTCTCCAAAATCACTGCAGATGGTGCCTGCAGCCATGAAATTAAGATGCTTACTCCTTGGAAGGAAAATTATGACCAACATAGCATATTAAAAAGCAGAGACTACTTTGTCAACAAAGGTCCGTCTACTCAAGGCTATGGTTTTTCCAGTAGTCATGTCTGGATGTGAGAGTTGGACTATAAAGAAAGCTGAGCACCGAAGAATAGATGCTTTTGAACTGTGGTGTTGGAAAAAGACTCTTGAGAGTTCCGTGTATAGCAAGGAGATCCAACCAATCCATCCTAAAGGAGATCCATCCTGGGTGTTCATTAGAGGGACTGATGTTGAAGCTGAAACTCCAGTACTTTGGCCACCTAATGTAAAGAACTGACTCGTTTGAAAAGACCCTGATGCTGGGAAGGATTGAGGGCAGGAGGAGAAGGGGACGGCAGAGGATGAGATGGTTGGATGGCATCACTGACTAAATGGCCATGAGTCTGGGTAAACTCCGGGAGTTGGTGATGGACAGGGAGGCCTGGCATGCTGCGGTTCATGGGGTCACAAAGAGTCGGACATGACTGAACAACTGAACTGAAGACATCACTGTCCAATAGAACTTTCAGTGGTAAACCTTCTATATCCTTCTGTCTAATATGGTAGCCGCTCGTTACACATTGTGACTGAGCATTTGAAATGTGGCTTGGGCAACTGAGGAATTGAAATGTTCCTTGGGTTTATTTTAATTTAAAGAGCCATAGGTAGACAGTGGCTGTCATATTGGAGAATGAAAGTTGAAGGGATAAACTCCAGAATTATTGGCATGGTGTGTAAGATCCTTCCTGGACTACCCACAGCTTTCCTCTATCTCACCCATTCGGTACATATGCTATAGACTTGCACAGTTTCTTTTCTCCTCAAAGTTCCAAAAGGACCTCACGTTCTGACTCGTTCTGTGTGTGCCTTGATTTGTGTGTGTTTTTATCTGGTACATTCTTTCTCTTAACCTTCTGTGAGCACCTATAAATCCTGAAAGAATGCTTAAGTGTGACTCCTGAAAAACCTTCTTCCATCTCCTCAGGCATCCATTGACTTCTTTTTTCAGGGCTCCCATTAAAATATGTATATCCCTTAATAAAGCATTCAACTACTGAACGGCAGTTATTTATTTCCTTAGCTGTTATCCAAATTTAATTTTCTGCTTAAGTAGTCAATTAGACAGTCGGTTTCAAAATTATTACCTATGATAGATAACTAAGTATATTGCAAGGGAAAAAAGATTCAAGCTAAATTTGAAATGAATTATGAAAAGGAACAATGAAAATAAAGTGGGAAGAGCAGCACCCCAGTGATCACCACTGCCTACTCTGTGCATAGAAGTCTTTTGGAGGAATTTAAGGGAATGAGTTGACTTTGACCTTCATAGCACATCTAACATTTTCCTTTACAGTTCCAAACTGAATTATTTTGCTTCTTCCTTTGTCTGTATTTCAGATGTGTTCCTGCTTGATGTCAAATCTCTAAAAGCTAATTAAATGATAGATTTTTTTCATTGAGTACACCATATATCTTTCAAGGTTAAGCAAGAATAAAACACTTTGCCTGAATTTTCCATTGTGAAATTGATGGGGGGGAGGTGGGTAGTGGAGGGGAGGATATTTTTAAAATGATGCACTGCAGTAGAGGAAAAAAAAATCCTGTCAATTAAAACTGCTAGATACAGCCAGTCTTATAAATGTTTTATAATCATTGTAAAAACTCAAAGTGAATTAATGATATTTTCAAAATTTCCTGGGAGAATGACTTCTTGCTCATTGAATTATCTTGGCAACATTACCACCTTTTGAGCTCACTGGAGGGTGAAGAGAATAGCATTCTTCTTGTCCTGATTTTATGGAAAACAAAGCAATCTGCTATGTTTCTGAGGACGCTGTTATTACCATTTAAAATAAATGATGATTTAAAAGACTCTGTTCATTCCTTTGTACCTATTCAGGCTATTCTAGTTTCACTGACACTATTTTGTACAGACAGTTGAAAGAATTATGGCTATTAAGCAGAGTTGAATATTATAGAAAATGAATACATAATGACTGGATTTCTGTTACTTCCTATTTTTATTGTGAAGAGTTCTATAGTCAACCAGATTTGAAATTAGGAACCACTTCTGGACTGACCTAAGTCTGAAAATGGTAGTAATCTTAAGTCTCTTGATTTTGTGGGAATGGTATCAAGAATGAATGCTGAGGAAGAATTTAAATGTTAACCCAGCTTCCTCCTCTTTTATTCCTTTCTGACCTCCTCCGATTCTGTGAAAGCACCTTGTTTTCTGCTCCAAAGCACCCTGTGTAGACGTGTGTGTTTCACTGAATGTACCAGGATATGTGGTAATTAGATGCGTATATTTCTGCATCCTCACTGGCCTGTGAACTTTAAGAAGAGTATCATGTACAATTAGTCACCAGTGCATTCTCAAGAGCCTTACACACAGCCTTAATTTAGACAGAGACTCATCTTTTGTGTTGGGGAGGAAGAACAGGAAGAAGAGAGGAAGGATAGGGTTATTTTCTGGGCACCGTGAATGATGAAAATATTCTCATTAAATTACATGAGACCTGAGAGTTTTAACGTGCGTCAAAGTAGAAGCCTTTAAAATCCGTGGCAAAACCAATGTGTATTTTAGCAGATTAATTGATAATCACTTCTACATAAAGATCTTAAAAAAGGAACTAGATTCTACCTGTTCCTAAAGTATTTCCCTCAGACAAATCTGAGCCCTTTGAAATGTTTAATATTTATGCAAAAATACTATGACAATTTGAATGAGAAAACTAAGTAACTCAAAACAGAGACAACTGATAAACAGAAAACCTGTGAAAAGTTCTCAACGTTTAATTAAGAAATGAAGTTAGGCTTAATTTCTCATCCATTAAAAAAAGCTCACAATTAAAGTGAAACCAATCAACTTCGCTAGCTAGAGTCTATATAACATCTGCACTATTATAAATAGTACACAGATACAAGTATATTTGTTATACAAAAGTTATAATAAAATGAGCACCCATTGACATCCTAAATCTTGTTTCTTAGATTCTGTCTAAATATTTCAAAATACATGAATGTTATATTGGGTTTCCCAAAGTTCGTTTGGGTTTTCTGATCTTACGGAAAAACCCAAATGAACTTTCTGACCAATCCAATAGCTTCTAGAAAACGATAGGGAAAATTACATGTAAGGTACAGTTTTCATTTAAGAAACTATTGAGCAGCCTTAAAGGTGACATTTAACAGTCTGCATACCGCTAAGTAAATACTTGTAATCCAATTTTAACTAAATAGACACAAGATAGAAAACTGTCTATACATACAATGAAAAAAAAAAAAAAAGTGAAACTCAGTCGTGTCCTACTCTTTGCAACCCCATGGACTATAGCCTGCCAGGCTCCTCTGTCCATGTTATTTCCCAGGCAAGAACACAATAGTTGGTTGTCATCTCTTCTCCAGGGTATCTTCCTGACCCAGGGATCGAACCCACATCTCTTATATCTCCTGCATTGGCGAGCGGGTTCTTAACTAGCACCACCCGGGAATTATCTTATTTTCTAATCTTATTGGAAAGTTTATAATATGTAATCTAATTATCTTAATTAACCACATCTTATTCCAGGTGTAAATCACACCATAGATACCCTGTGACTCGGGGCGGGGAGGGGGGGGGAGTTTAAACTGTGACATGCCACTGGTTTTAAGAAGCGTCCTATTTCATAGACATTAAAGTGTTTCTAAAATGCATTAACATGGATGAAAACATGATTCTAACTTGCTGACAGTCACTCGTTCTTAACCCTACTCAGGAATAGATGTCTGAATGCTAGCAAAAGAAGCCAGAAATGTGAGCCTCTAGGGCAGGCAGGAGGCCAGATCTCCTTAAGGGGGAATCAGAGCTTCTATGCTGTTCCCTGAGCAGTTTGTCCACGGGCTTGAATTGCTTTTGCATTGGTTTCCACTAATAAATACCCCATCACCATTTACTGCCAATAAGAACAGGGCAGGTGCAAAGTGGGGCCCCTTGTTCAGAGCTCTGCCCACCTGTGTTGGAAGTGAGGAGCAAGTGGGGGTGGAGACTGCCTCTTGGCAACCCCCTCCCTTTTAGTTTCCAGTTCCTCCTCTGACCACGATGCTTGCTTTTCTTGAGCCCCATCCAAGATACTGTGTTGTTTGCCTGTTACTCCATCACTCCAGTGTGGTAAATGAGGATGCCTTTGTTCTGGGGATAACACTAACTGTCTCTTAATTGGTTTTAAGTATATCCTTGAGAAACTTCAGTATGTAACAAAGGATTTGATATGTATAAAGAGTTCAGGGAGAAAGGTGAATTGTAGCTTGAGGCCAAACACGGTAAATATCCTGCCCTAAGTCAGGTGGTTCTGTTAAAGAGGTAATTTTTTTTTTAATTACAAATTTGGAGCCTTTTACAAAAACATCCTCACTTCAGAGTCAAGCAGTTTGCTGACATCCCTAGCAATGAGTAAAACTCTTTTATCCTATGAAATTTGAGGCACTTCACTTTTGAGGTTATACAGTTTTTATAGTACCATCAGTGACAATCCAAGTATGTTTTTAAAAGATTGGAAAGAGTGACATCTGTCTGATGTATTATTTAAATATGAATTATTCATATACGTTCTTTGATCTCTACTGTAGTCTAGTGGGGCACACTAATTGTTTTAGTATTGGAAAAGAAGCAAACGTCAGGGCATTTATGGAGACAGAGGTTGATTGCTTTTATTGATAAAAGCCAGATTTGAGATGCCCTTGGGTTCTGGTCTTGTCTCCAGATGTGGGGTGTATCTCAGATAGATCGCAACCCTCTCTCAGGAGTCCAAGAATCTGCGTCAGTGTCTTTCTCCACAAAACTTTTCAGTTTCCCACATAGTGAAGCAGCTGTGGGGCTCTGGGCAAGCAGTGCTATCTTCCTACCCATCTCAGTCAGTGTATTCTCCCTACTTCATCTCCAGTACTCAAGAGTTTCAGCTGACTCCTGAATGTAAATAGTTTTCAAGTCTTTGCATCCTAACTTCTAGAAATCCTGCTGCTGCTAAGTCGCTTCAGTCGTGTCTGACTCTGTGCGACCCCATAGACAGCAGACCACCAGGCTCCCCTGTCCCTGGGATCCTCCAGGCAAGAACACTGGAGTGGGTTGCCATTTCCTTCTCCAATGCATGAAAGTGAAAAGTGAAAGTGAAGTCACTCAGTCATGTCCCAACTCCTAGCGACCCAATGGACTGCAGCCCACCAGGCTTCTCCGACCATGGGATTTTCCAGGCAAGAATACTGGAGTGGGGTGCCATTGCCTTCTCCTCTAGAAATCCTGCTGCTGCTGCTAAGTCGCTTCAGTCGTGTCTGACCCTGTGCAACCCCATAGATGGCAGCCCACCAGGCTCCCCCGTCCTTGGGATTCTCCAGGCAAGAACACTGGAGTGGTCCTATATATATATTCTGCTGACCTCTTGAACTCTGTATGAGTGGAGTCATCATCCCTCTTCTCCCTGCCCCTCCTCTGTTTTGTATCTCATGTGAAACATTACTGTCATATCAGTAATCCAGGCTGGAAACATTGGGATCTTCTGTAACTTCATGCTCCCTCTTATTCTCCGTGTTTAATTAATTGCAAGTCCTATCAAGCTGATAGGGATTTTTATAATCTCTTATAATGTATGTCTCATGAATTTTGAATGGAAATGGCTTAATGTAGTAGTCTTCAAGTGCCTTTGGACTGTCTGTGATAAAATTTTCTACTTTACTGTATTCTGTATTCCTGCTTTTCTGAAAATGTAGTCATTAGTGACAACAATTTCAATTATTTTTTTCCTTCAAATGAGATTTGTTACTGTAAGTGACAAATCCTTATAAACTCTATTAAATAATAGAAAGTATCCCTACATTTCAAAACTGACATAATATACTAATATTTTTTAAAATATAAAGGCAGAATTAATAACTATATAGGTAGAGTTCTTACTAGGTTTTGACTCAAAAATAATTTATAAATCTATAAAATATTAAGTGAAACATTAGGACCTGTCTTAAACGCATACATATAATTATTAACATAAAGTCTTTCTTGGTGTTCTAAACAATTTCAGTGTATCTTTAGCCTTGAATTTATTATTAAAACTTGATGAGATTTTTCACCAGTAGCTAAGCTAGTGATTTAAAGCTTGAAGGATATATATGCATGTTAATCCTTTTATTGCTGTATCTTTCAACAACCTTACAAACCATTTCAAAATTTCAACTTTAGTTTCAACATTAGAAAGAGAGAAACCAAGAAAAATCTTTAAAATAACAACTTCTGGAAGTTAATCTTTTCTGTACCTAAGCTATTCAGTTAAACTTCCAGTTTTTCCCTTGAGCTTTAGAATCTGAGCCATTGACAATCCTCTATTTCTGGGGGTGTTTTTTAATTCATCTTGATTTCAAAAATATACTCAAAAACAGAAAAGTCAAGGAGGGACTTCCCTGGTGATTCAGGGGTTCAGACTTCACCTTTTAGTGCAGAGGGTGCATGTTCGATCCCTGGCTGGGGAGCTAAGATTCCACATGTTTTGTGGCCAAAAAGCCAAAAAACAAACAAACAAAACAACCCACCATAAAACAGAAGTAACATTGTAACAAATTCAATAAAGATTTTTTTTTTTTAATGGTCCAAATCCAAAAAAAATCTTAATTTCTTTTTTTTTTTTTTTAAATCAAGAAGCCAATGTAGAGAAGAATATTCAAAGCTCTGGCTTTTGGCTTTATTTCTCTTAATTTTCTGTCTCACACTCATTCATTATTTGATTTAACCAATATTTATAAAACACATAACAAGACACATGTTTTTTCTCTAAGCATCATCAAAACATCCATTTATAAAATCCTACAATATATAGTCATTGCTAAAATCATGTCTTTTTTTAAATGAAAAACCACAAAGCTGCTTCATTTGATTTGTTGTTAAATTAATTTTTCATAGATTCCAGGATTAAATTGGTGTCAGTCCAAGGCCTGACTTTTTTTTCCATAAAGCTGTGAGTTTGAGGCCATTTCACAAAGTCGTGATGTTGGCTCCACTTTAGTACAACTACAGGCCTTCCCTGAGCATTTAGATTGGCGTAGGACAAATTGCAAAGGTGAATTGATAAACTCTATTTAGCTGATGATTTCGTTTGACCTAGTTTCACTAATGTATGCATAATTTGGAAAATATAAAGAAAGCACATTAAAAAATGAGATCAAAAATGGATTCTTGCCACAGCACTGGCTGTTTCCCAGTTGTGAAACCCAAGCCAGGCCTGTGTCCAGCTCAGCCTTTTCGCTGCAGCCTGTTTCAGAAGAGCCACATTGTCATCTCAGGGGGCGTGGGGATAGTCAGTTCCTCATACCTCTCCTCCGAGGGTGTCTGTGATGGCCCTGGTTTCCGGTTCTGTTCCATGGCTGCCTGAGCAGCCTGCAAACAGGATACATCGCATCAGAAATGGAAAGGGAGTATCCACAAGGAGAGACACGGAAATTTACCATCCTGTGTAGTTTTCCATCACCCTTCCAGTGTGAGTGGAGTAAGATGTCTGGCCCTGGGATCTGGGCCATCAGTGCCTGCCTTTCTTCAATCAGCAGTTGTTTCCTCTCTTCACCTCCTTTCTCACCTGCAATTTGACAGCAGTTCGTGTCAACTCTTTACCCAAACTATAACCTGAGTTCCTCTTGAGCCTCTAAAACCTGTGACTTGATCTGCCTACAGCTTCCACGTTATCCCTCCATCTGCAGCAGCCACCCTGGTTGCCTTTGATTCCCACTATGTAATTTCCATTACGGAAACACTCACTCTTCCCTTTGCCTGGATTTTGCTTTCTCTGTGTTTTTTCTTGGCCCCCTCCTCTTGGCTTCAATGTTTCTTCTTCTCAGAGGAACATAATATTGTTACACATCAGAGAAATAGAAACAGATCAACAGATTCTACCTTCACCAAGTCTATTCCTGTTCCATCCTTCTAAAAGGATGCCTGAAAGAGCAGTGCAGACAGCAGAGTTCAGACTAGTTGAGGTTTCGGCGTAAATTATCACAGTATAATTTAAAAAATTAGTTATATATATATATAATTATATAAATATAAATAATATATTTTAAATTTAAAATATTTAAATTTAAAAATTATATAAATACAAATAATTTATATATGTAATATATAATAATATATTACATATATAAATAAATAAAAATAAACTATATAAATATAATTTTTAAAAAAAATCACAGTATGTTCCCGTGATAGCTTCTGCTTTTAAGAATTAGATTACTTCCTTTTATTCCAATACCACTTCTAAGGACTGGTTCTTCTGGGGAGAAGACTAAGTTACAGACATTATCAAATCACATGCTTCGAATATCCCCATCCTTTGAAAGATAGACTTACACAATCCATGATTGTTTTATTCACTCAGCTTTCTTTTACTCAGTCACTGGACTCATCGTACACTTTGGAATAGAATACACATTCACCCCAGAATTTTGGGGGGTATTTTTAATGTTTTTCTGAGGATCACGTTTGATTGTGACAAATTGAATCATATTCCCTTACCCTTAGGAAATTTTATATAAAAGAGTTTTTTGGTGGTCAGGGAAAACATGGTGTCCCGAAGTAAATGTATTATTGATTCTTTCCCCATTTAGTTAATTATGTTATCTAAATTTGATTATCCCTGTCTTTCTATCATATCTTTACAGTGAATTCTTGTGTTACTTTTTGTTGCTCTTGATGAGTGAGTCATTCAAGAAATATGTTTGGACATATAGGTACTGGGCCCTGGGCTGGATTTGAAGGATAAACGCACATCTTGTGCACCCATGGAACTTACTTTCCATTGGAAAAGATAAATTCTACATATCACTGCATCCTTACTTTTGGACAAGTGCTCCAGAGGAAGCAGAGACTATAAACGGTATCCTAACCTCCTCTGGAATAGGGCTTCCCTGGTGGCCCAACAATAAAGAATATGTCTGCAAAACAGGAGCCACAGGACATTAGGGTTCAATCCCTGGATTGGGAAGATCCCCTGGAGAAGAGCATGGCAACCCACTCCAGTATTCTTGCCTGGAGAGTCCCATGGACAAAAGAGCCTGGTGGGCTACGATCCATAGGGTTGCCAAGAGTCGGATACAACTGAAGCGACTTACCACACACAGGCATTGTGGTTTTCATCATGTAGCAGTCAGGCTTTATTTAGAGTAAAATTCATACAAAGGTTTCTTTAGTATGAATTGTTGAGTTGAAAAAAAAAAAACATGGAGAAATATGCTTGGTTTATCCCATCTCATAGAGTAATCAAAAATTCATGATGCAGTCCTAAAAGATAGAAATAAATGTAAGACTGTAGGAAAATGTCATCTGATCTGTCATTATGGAAATGTATTTTGATGTGCTAAATATAACAAAACAGTTTTTTAAAGGAAAAAACATCAATTTTAAATACGCCTTCATGAAGGAAAATTTGTAACTTGTGATAACTTTTGATGAGGATATATATAAAATACATACTTTCTAGATAATTTTTCTTTCTAAATTAGAGATTAATAAAAAAAGATTCGTGTCATTAGTTTCTTATTTGATATATATCACACATATGAGGTTACTATACTTTGAAATATTTTAAGTGAAAATTGTTCACAAATAAAATTTCTCTGTTCCAAGAATAATTGCATATTATTTCAGAAAACAGATTAACTCCACTTACCTGGTGGCTCCGAGGGCTCAGATGGTAAAGAACCCACCTGCCAATGCAGGAGACTTGAGTTCAGTCCCTGGGTGGGGAAGATCCCCTGGAGTAGGAAATGGCTACCACTCCAGTGTTCTTACCTGGAGAATCCCATGGACAGAGGATCCTGGAGGGCTACAGTTCATAGAATCACAAAGAGTCAGATATGACTGAGTGACTAACACTTTGCTTTATTGGACGAGAAGAAAATCTCAGCCCTTTGAACTTATATGAACTTACTTTCTTCTTACCTCCAAATCTGGAGGCAAAGTTTCACTGAAAATTCATTACATATGAAGCAGGAAACAGTATTTACTTTTTTATAGATTTTATTTTCTGGAAGCACTTTCACATTTACAAAAAAAAAACAATTCAGAAAGTACAGAAAGTTCCCACATACCCTGCTTCCTTCTTCATATAGTTGATATAATTATTAGCATCTTGTGTTAGTGTGTTACATTTTTTCACAATTGACAAGCCAATATTTACATATTAACTAAATTCCATAGTTCATGTTAGGGCTCACTCTTTGTATTGTACATCTTATGAGTTGTAACAAGTATAAAATATCATACATCCACCATTACAGTATCATACACTGTAGTTTCACTGCCCTAAAAATCTATTTGTGTTTCTGCTCTTTACCTCCACCTCCTGACCCTTTGAGTCCCTGGCAACCGGGACTCGTTCGATTATTTCCATAGTTTTCCCTTTTCCAGAATGGCAAATAATTAGAACCATAGTTGGTTTTGAAGACTGGCTTCTTTCACTCAGCAATAGGTAAGGTCCTCAATGTCTTTTTCTATAGCTTGATAGCTCATTTCTTATATTGCTGAGTGATATTCCATTACATAAATGCACCATAATTTGTTTATCCATTCATCTATTAAAAACATCTTGGTTGCTTCCAGTTTAAGCAGTTGTGAATAAAGCTGCTATAAATATTTGTGTGCAAGTTTTTATGAGGACATAAGTTTTCAACTACTTTGAATAAATACCCGGGAGTGCCCTTGCTGGCTTGTATTCTAAGCTTATGTTAAGCTTTGTAAGAAATTTCTAGCTGGTGTTGCATAGCGGCTGTGGCATTTTTGCATTCCTGTGAGCAGTGATGAGAGTTCCTGTTACATTATAAGGTCTAGTTTCCTTGTTTTTTTTTTTTTTGCATGTTGATGTCTCGTTGTCCCAGTACCATTTGTTGCAAAGTCTGTCATTTTTTCATTGAATTGCCTTTGCTCTTTGTCAAAGATCAGTTGACTGTTTTTGTGTTGGTCTGTTTCTGGGTTCTCTAATCTGTTCTGTTGATCTAATCTTTCTGTCTAATTTTCACATATCTTGCACTGTTTTAATCACTATGGTTCCTTAGTAAATCCTAGAGTCAGGTAGACTCACTCTTTCAGTTTTGTTTTTCTCGTCGAACATTATGTTGGCTCTTCTGGGTCTTAGCTTTTGCATATACACTTTAGAACCAGTTTGTCAGTATCCATAAAATAAAGTTTTGGTTAAGATTCTGTTGAACCTATAGACCAAGTTAGGTAAAAATTGACACCTTGATAATACTATGTTTTTTGTGCTTTATTTAGATCTTCTTTGATATCTTGTGTTAAAGTTTTATAGTTTTCAATGTTTATCTTGTAGGTGACCTGATATGGAAGTTAAAATTTTTCAACCTAAATATGATATCATTTTGTTAAAGCTTGTAAACTACCATGATTTTTTTTAAGTTTATTGACGTATAGTTGATTTATAATGTTTTATTATTTTCTGCTGTACAGAAAAGTGGTTCAGTTATACTTACATATATATATTATTTTTCATGTTCTTTCTGTTATGGTTTATCACAAGATGTTGAATATATGCTCTACAATAGGACCTTGTTGTTTATCTATTCTATATGTAATAGTTTGCATCTGCTAATCCCAGTCTCCCAGTCCATCCCTCTCCCCACCTGCCTCTTCCTTGGCAATCACAAGTCCATTCTCCATGTCTGTGAGTCTGTTTCTGTTTTGTGATACGTTCATTTGTGTCATAGTTTAGATTCCATGTATAAGTAATATCATATGATATTTTTCTTTCTCTGTATGACTTCACTTAGTATGATAACCTCTATTTTCATCCCTGTTGCAGCAAATGCCATCATTTCATTCCTTTTTTGTGACTAACATTCTACAGTGTGTGTGTGTGTGTGTGTGTGTGTGTGTGTGTGTACACCACATCTTCTTTATCCATTTATTTGTCAATGGATATGTAGGTTGTTTCCACGTCTTGGCTATTATAAATAATGCTTCTGTGAACCTAGGGGTGCATATATCTTTTTGAATTATAGTTTTGTCTGTATATATGCCTAAGAGTGGTATTGTTGGATCATATGGGAACCGTTTTATTTTATTTTTTTTTTGAAACTTCATATTGTTTTCCATAGTGACTGCACCAATTTACATTCCCACTAATAGCAGGAAGGTTTTCTTTTCTCAACAGCCTCTGAAACATTTGCTAATTGTCAACTCTTTAATGAGGGCCATTCTGACCAGCGTGAGGTGGTACCTCATTTATTTATTTATTGGTACCTCATTTATAAACTGCCATATTTTAAAATGCCAATAGTATTCTCTGGTCATCAAAACAAAAACATAAGTTGCAGCATCTGGGAAGGTCTTAATAAAATAAAAATAAGACCTATATCAGTAACAATTATGAATTGAAAGTGATAGTTGCTCAGGAATGTCTGACTCTTTGCAACCCTATGGCCTATCCATGGAATTGTCCAGGCAAGAATATTGGAGTGGGTTGCCATTCCCTTCTCCTGGGGATCTTCCCAGCCCAGGGATTAAACCCAGGTCTCCTGCACTGCAGGCAGATTTCTTTACTGTCTGAGCCACCAAGGAAGTCACCAATAATTATGTAGTAGCAAGAAACAATTTCTTTCATAACTTTTATAATGACATAGTCATTGATGACAAGGCCCTAGTTTCACAGCATTCATTGCACAGAGATGATAGTTTTTACTTCTGGTGTTGTGATTCTTGGATATTTATAATATTTGTTCCTCTACAAATTAGAAAAGAACCTGAAAAAAAGTCATAGTTCATAATTATTGAGTCTTTGCCCTGAGACAGATGAACTTAATATGACTAAATGTGAAATAATAAACCACTGACAACATCATTCAAAAATAGTACCTGCAAAGATATTATTTCTGCAAAAGAATCTCAGTGATTAAAAGGTCTGTTTATTTGATTTAATCTGTCAGGGACTTTAAATGCTATTTTGCTCTGTTGCAGAGAGAATCTGAGGTAACTTAAGTGAACGAATCTACTTGGAAACTAATACTTAGAGAATAGTTGGTTTTCAGTACATGTTTTGATACTGAATAAGTGACTGCATTTTAAAGTGAATAATAATAGGGACAGAAAGAAAGAAAGTACTGACCAGTTTTTCAGATGAAAACAATATAAGCAAGCAACAGAAAAATGCATTACATGATTAGAAAAAAAGATGTTTATTTATTTGGCTGCACATGAGATCTTTAGTTGCAACATGCAGGATCTTAGTTGCATCATGCAGGGTCTAGTTCCCGGATCAGGGATCGAACTGGGTGCCCTGCTTTGGGAATGTGTAGTCTGGGCCACTGGACCACCAGGAAAGTCCCCATAACTTAAATTTTTGAAAAGTTACTAGAATTATCTGATCAGTCAAAACAAAGAGGGAAAGATAATCAGATACCACTGCTCTTTAGGTATAAATTCTAGTTATACAATTTATTTTAAAACAAACTCAGTTGAATTGCTGATTGAATTTTTAAAATAATGTATTTATTTCAAAAGATTAGTCTTTTGCAGTCATGCTTTTAGTAAAATGATTTTGTATAGGAATAGGCCAAATCTCACACCAATAATACAGAAAATGGATGATAATATTCACACTAAATGAGTCATATGTCTCTTTGCGTTCTGTGTATATGTATGATATGAGTATATATTATATGTGGTATAATATATGTGCAGTATTAATGTGCTAAGAATTCAAAAGTGGTTTTCTCAAAACTGGCTTTAGTTTTTAATACTTCATCATCTAAAATTTCCATCTAATATATCAAGTAAAATATTTTAAAGAGAAAATTAAAACTTTAAAAACAAATACTTGTTTGGTACATATCTTGGAAATGCAGTTAGAGCTTGTGTCTTATATGTTCGTTAAACCTTGAGATCACAGTATCTAAGGGGCACTGTCCAGAGCCTGGGAATGAAAAGATGAAAAACGTAAGGATGATTAAGGAAGTACATAGTCTAATAGGAAGGCAGGAATCCGTGCGGATCATTCAAATAAACTGCATTAAGTGATCTGATGCACATTCCTTCCCAGAACTTCAAAGGACCCAGGTGGTTGCTGGGGGAAGGGAAGAATCTCTTGAGTCTGGGTGCTGGATACTGTGTCACGTATATTCAGTCCTCAAAATATAGATGGCTTTTGGAAGGTTCTTGGAAGAAAGCATTCCTCTATTAAAGCTGGATACACATGGTAGTTTGCATAAAAGCACAATGAGATTTATAATTATAGTTCTGTATTACAAGTAAGAAAAGCAGTGCTTGCCAGGGGGAAGGGGGGGGGGTGAAAGGGATAGTTAGGGAATTTGGGATGGGTATGTACACACTGCTATATTTTAAATGGATAACTAACAAGGATTTACTATATAGCACGGGGAACTCTGCTCAATGTTATGTGGCAGCCTAGATGAGAGGGGAGTTTGGGGGGAGAATGGATACGTGTATATGCATGGCTAAATCCCTTCACTATTCACATGAAACAACATTGTTAATCAGCTATACCCCAATATAAAGTAAGTTTAGGGGAAAAAAGCAATAAAAAAAGCACATGAAATTTCCCTGTTATATTAAAAAAGAAAAGGTAGGGGGCTGTGGATAGCTAGAAATGTGACCAGTGAACAAAATCAGTGCGTCATGTGTAATTCCAGATCACACATTTGTGAGGGCCTTGTATAACTCCAGTTTATTGAATCAACTCAGAATAATGACCTTGCCTCCACACTGAGAGATTTGTCTTTTCTGAATAAGGTAAAATTATGAGTGGCCAAAACCCTGGTGAGAGAATTCTTGGCTTTGGAAACAGTACATTTTAATACAGCTTTAACCAGTAGAGGCCTAGTTATCTCGTCTCCTCCCAAATGATCTTTGTCTCCGTATTAACAAGTGTAAACAATTGTTCTGCCATTTGGTACTACTTGGGATGGCTGTGGATTTTCTTTCTTCAAGGCTTTGGCTCTGGTGCTTAATGCAGCTCTATAAACTTACTGCAGAAGCAAATTTAGATTGTGATCAATATGGGCCATTAGACAGTTTTTGTAAAGTGGCTCAGACTTCTAATTCATTTAATTATTTTAGATCCAATGTCAGAAAAGAAAAGGTTACTTTTCTCTAAATGTTTATCCAGAATTATATCAAATATTTGAAGATCTTTTCTCAGTACAGATCTGCTTTGCCTAAACTAGTTCTATTAGTCTAAAAATAGACTCTGCATAGAGTATTATTAACTTTCCTGTGTGGGCATTTATGCACATTTTGTTCTGTCACCGTCTGTAACAAGATGAGAAAATACCCTCAGGTCTCTCTTTTTGACTGAAAGTTTTCTGGAAAAATAAAATGGAAAACTACTAAGACCATATTTGATGTGAAGAACAAGTGTTTTGCAGATCTTAGTAGGAAATTAGGAGGCAGAATGCTTTGCATTGTTAAAGAAATGGTTCTGTGTGCAACTCATGGGAATTATTCGATGGTCTTCATGGGAATTTGCATGGAGCTTAGTGCTTGGCTTTTAGAAGGAAGATTGAAATCCATGAATCTTACCTTTCTGAAGGAAAGAAGATAAGGGCCACAATGAAGCAGTCAGAGCACAATTTTTAAAGAATAATGAGATGAGAGTTTTGTTGATGTGACTTTATCATGAAATAATCTTTTATTTTTCAACACTGCCTACTTTTGGTAAACATTATAATTTATATATGTGTGTGTGTAAATATATACACACAGTATACACAACACACAAATATTCTCCTTGATCTGTCTAGTCTCACATCATCTAAGAAATCCTGACATATCCCTCTTTCAAAATATTTATTTCCTCAATTTGTCTTTCACATTAAATCAATCAAGTCATTCTGTTTTGTGCTAGAATTAAACCTGATCTAGAATTTGCTCCATAGATACTAAGTTACGCACAAAAGGAACTGATAGCTTTCAGCATGCCTTGTGTATTCAACTTTCTGGCATAATAAGGGTGCCAAGAATTTTATTTAATGTACTTTTTATTTCTACAGAGAATTTTTGGTTTGTAGTGCTTAGAATTGGGATACACATGCTGCTATTGATATGTCTTCTCTTGGAGCGAAACAGCCCCTGGATTTATTAGAACCACCGCTGCTGCTTTCTCAGTAAGATCTCCTATAATTTCTTTCCTTGGAGCAAACAGAACATTATCAACCCAAAGTACCAGCTGTAGATGTATTTGTTAGAAATACATTTGAGAAGAAATCCAAAGAGATTTTTAACAAGGGAGCAATAAAGTAAATGAAAGGTTGATTTTTTGGTCCAGAGAGAGCAGTAAAAAAACACACAGTGAATCCTTAAAGTTGTATTAGCAGATCAGATAGAGGAACTTCAGGTTTTGTTTTGGATTAAAATTTCTCAATAAGGATGCTAGTGTTTCTTCTCATTTGCTGATGTATATTCTCGTAGCACAGGTAGCCCTTGTTGAATTTACTCCTTTATACTGTGACTGTATATTTTTCAATCAACTGTGAAATTAAAAAATTCTCCCTGAAGCAGTTGGATACACTGTGTTAGTTTGTATCTGATCAAAAACTGCTCAGTGCACCTCCAGTGGCATTTCAATGATAATTAAAAGCAGAATTCCAGTGTTTCAGGAGTGATGAATATTTGCGGTTGTTACACTTAACTCACCCCCACGTCACTCTGCCAAGAAGCCAGTCCATCACACAAAGTAACAGGGACCCAATTCTTTCCATGGTCCCTAACTTTGTCACTCCATTTCTCAACAGCCAAGGTGAGAAAATGGCTGTGGGAAATGGGTCTGTTTCTTAAAAGAAATGGGAAAAAGCTTAGATGAAAGTCATCTTTGTAAATCAGGTCAAACAGTCGAGGAGATGTGAGGCATTATTATCTAAGTTGGGCAGAAAGAGAACACGATTTCATTTTCACTCCAACCCAGCAGTAGCTCCTGTCCATCAGCAAAGGTTTTGGGGGCTGAAACTGCTGGGCTCCCTGCTGATTAGGCTCTCTGTTTCCAGACTTTTCTTCTTGCTAGACCTCATACTAGACACCCTTGTGCTGTTATCTTTCTAAAGCAGAACTTGGAACTTTTAACCTCCCAATAAGTCTTTGCTTGTGGCCAGTTCCTTCTGGTTAGGTGATGTCTCCCACCTCGGAATCTGCCTACATTATGTTGTTGTTGTGGTTTAGTCTCTAAGTCATGTCTGTCTCTCTGTGACCCCATGGACTGTACCCCACCAGGCTCCTTTGTCCTCGGGACTCTCCAGGCAAGAATACTGGAGTGGGTTGCCATTTCCTTCTCCAGGGAGTCTTTGCGATGCAGGGATTGAGCTCCGGTATCCTGCGTTGGCAGGTGGATTCTTTACCATGAGCCACTAGACGACCACACTGCGGTACACATTTTTCAGACCTGAACTGGTCTAAAAAATTACTACAAGACTATTTTGTGTGACAGAGAGAACACATATGATAGAGGGTAAAACGTATTAACATTTGTCTGGGGAATCTGGGTAAAAAGTCTAGGAATATTCTTTGTACAGTCTGCCTTCCATATCTGTATCTGTATGGTTTCTGTATTCACAGATGCAACCAACTGGGGATGGAAAATATTGGAGGGGGGAAGAATTCCAGGAAGTTTCAAAAAGGAAGACTTGAATTTGCTGCACTGGCAACCATTTGCATTTTATTTACAGCCATTTGGGTAGCATTTACATTGTTTTAACAACTACAGTGGACTCTTACACGATGCCAAGGTTAGGGGCACTGACCTTCCTTGAAGTTGTAAATCTAAGTATAACTTTATGGTCAGCCCTGTATCCACCATTCTACATCTTCACCTTTAATCAGCCTAGGCGCGTGTGGTTCTATAGTACAGTGGTTAGTGAAAAGAAACTTTATGTAAGCAGGCCCTTGAAGTGGTTATTAAAAGGGTCAACTGAATTTGCATATCATTTACATTTTATCACATACTTTAAGTAATCTAGAGATGATTTGAAGTACATGTAACATAGATTATAGGCAAATACTGTGCCATGTATGTTTATATTAGGGACTTCAGCATCCATGAATTTTGGTATCTGTGGTGACCCTAGAATCAATTCCCATTGGATACCAAAAGGTTACTGTACTATACTTATTCTGGCAACTTTTTTGTATTTAAATTTTATTTCCAAGCAAATGTTAAAAGAAAAATACATTCAGTATCTGATCCCAATCCATCAGACCAAGTAAGATGGATTTGTAAGAGCCACCTGCTCCAGTTACCCCAGGCGATCCACATGGTTATCTTGTTGTGTTCAGATAAAGCCTTGCAAGGTGTGCCCTGTCTCATGAAGCAGCACAGGGGAAAAGTCAAACATGGGGAAATTTTGGAAAGTGGAATGCTTCTGAGAGAGGGTGACCAACTTGCCCAGTTCCTATGGCACAGAGGGGTTCACAGACAAGAGTTTCAGTGCTAGATGTAAGAAATCCCAGACAAATGGGAATGGATGAATTGGTCACCTTACTTTAAGGGGACTCTGAACAAATGGATATAGCTGATGCCAAAAGCCAGTGTCAGGAGAGCTGAGAGACAGGGCTTGAGCAGAACCATACATTCCCAGCAGAAGCAGTTCAGCTTCATTCCCTGCAGAGTGGGAAAACCAGCAAACCTGAACTACAGCAGGGGAGAGTTGTGTTGTAGGAAGTGTAAGTTGTGTTAATGGAAAAGTAATCATCGATTCACATGATTGTTTAGAGAAGGAGACCAGGTCAAAGATCTGTGTTGCTCTGTTGTTCATAGATTCCCTCTGCCTACTCAATGAATCCAGGCTCCTTGACGTAGAAGGAAAGACTTGCTCATAAGAACTGTCACATGTCCAGGGCTATCTAACTGACTCTTCCTCACCAACAAGCCCCAAACTTAACTTTGTAAGGCTAGTATTAATATGCCCAGTTTGCAGACATGGAAACTGAAAGGTCAGAGAGATGACGTGCCCACTCCCAAGGAAATCCAGCTGCTCTTGCAGAATTAGAAATCACGCCACTCTCTGCCTCCAGATTCTGGCTTTTCTGTTCCAGGTTTATAGGTTATAACTTTTCCATAGGAAGCCCTGTGTTCGCCATACCTCTCACCACTTCCTAGTTGGGGTGCAGCCAGTCCCTGGGGGTGTGTCGTCCTCAGACTCCACCCACCAAAACCTACCCAGCCTGAAATCATGCTCCCTCCATGCGAATTCTGATACTAATGCAGCTAGAACTGATTTTTCTGCCTTCTGAACACCTGGTATATTTTATTTGTAACATTCACATAGTCCTTCCCTTTTGGATAGTTAATTGAAAAACAGTATAATGGGTTAAGAGAATATGGAGTGTGTTTCATCTAGGTTAAATTCAAGAGCTCCTTGATCACAGGAGAGGTAGCCTGTGGCCTTGGTCTGAGAACCTGTGCTATTAGAGCTTCCAGTTTCTTTTATCATACATAAAATTGATACAAATTTACATTATTTGTAGGATTACATTACCTATAGAATTACTATAAAAAATAACAAGTGTATAAAAGATGATTTAACATGGTATTTGACCATTGCCACCAATGAAATGATCATGCTATGAAGAGCAAAAATTTGTCTTGCATTTTCCCCCACTTTTAAGTCCAAGCCCTGTTTTGAACATGGGTTTGTTTAATAAATAAAATAAAGATTTATTATATATAGTCATTCACTGGAATAGAAGTGAAGGAAGAGATTTCAAGAATAAGTGTGATTTAATAAATGGCTAGCTACGTGTTTGGTGAGGCCCTGGGGAAAAAGATTCAAAATGCATGAAGTTTTGAGTCAAAGATTCAGGTTCTAAATAGAGGTGGGACAGGGCTGTCATTAATTTTGATTTTATTAAAGATAAAATTATCAAGCTTCTGAAGCCACAGAGGCTAGAGTGAGGCTTCTAGAGGCCAGAGCTTGGGTGAGTGTGTTTATCTGGGTCAAAGTGCCAGCTCCACTGGCTGTGTGACCTTGAAGAAGTTACCTCCTATTTCATTTTCCATGACTTTCGTGGAATCATAGTAATCCTTCCTGTAGTGAGTGTAAAACATTCCATAGTATGTAGTGGGCAGAAGCCCTAACTCACTGAATACAATAATAGCAAGTAGTCAGAACTATTTTAATGTTAAGAGGAGACGATGTAGGAATTTTCACTGATGCAGAAACTAGCTGTATGCATTTGATGAACAGTGAGCATTACTGCCTATGGAGCATCCTCAGGCCTATTACTTCAGACAACTGTTCCAGCTGCTGATGTCATTTAGCAGAATACAGAGCACTCACAGATAATTCCCGGGAACAATGACAATCTCACTTAACTCGTGATGACATTTTCATGTTCCATAATCCCTATCAGTTGGAAGGCTAAAAAGAAAAATAACAGATGTACCAAAGCTGATAAATTAAAATTTTACTTTTTTTAAGTTTGAAGGTGGGATTCCCTTTTAGTCCCTGCTCTGTTGACTGCTGATTGACTGTTAACAAAGATAAGATCAAAGGAGCTACCTTTATACAGATCACACCTCAGATGCAAACTTTTTATAGTTTTAGTGATAGGAACCGAGTTTCTAACATACTGTGATTTTCATACGAGACATAGTGTCTTTTATGTCAGTGTCAACTTGAACATGTGGCCAGAAGGAAAGTCAGGTAGTACGAGCTTCTGACCCAGGTTTACCTGGAGAAACAGGTTCTAGGTTTACCTGGAGAAACAGGTTCTAGGTTTACCTGGAGAAACAGGTTCTAGGTTTACCTGGAGAAAAACTGAGGGATGGGTAAAATTAAAGAGTAAGTCCAGGCAACTCAGGGCAGCCTTCAGTCCTTGACATATCGAGTGGACTTCATGACACAAATGGAAAACCTCTTTCTGGGAAAAAGATGGGCTCCGGTGTGGGCTAGGATATAATTCAGGTTAAGATGGTTAGGAGTATTGTGGGTAGTTCAGGGCACCTAGGACTTGCACCCTGCGGCATGCGTGTGCACTCAGTTGCCAAGTCATGTCCGACTCTTTACAACCCTAACGACTCTAGCCCTTTGTCCATCGACCAGGCTTCTCTGTCCATGGAATTTTCCATGCAAAAATACTGGACCAGGTTTGCCATTTCCTCCTCCAGGTAATCTTTCTGACCAGGGATTGAACCCGAATGTTCTGCATTGGCAGGCAGATTGTTTACCACTGAGCCACAAGGGAAGCCTGCAGACAAAGAATCAGATGTCTGGTTCATCCAAAGAGGTTAGGGGCAGAGGGTAGAGACTGGGTAATTCCTACTTCTAAAGGAATAATTTATTTCTCTCTTACAAAGTGGAAAGTGGGAGAAATGGAAGTCAGAGGTAGGGGTGCAGAAAGTGAAGTGGAATTTGTACAAATATTGACACAGGTTTTTCCTCTATGGATAAAGAAACTAGAGATATCCTGGAAGCCAAGAGAAGCCCTGAGTGGACCCAGCTGGGTGCAGTCATGGGAGAAGGGAGGGAAAGGACCATACGTTTGAAATTGCCTTTTTGTCTGGGAGAGAACTCTGAGTAGCCATTACAGATCTCATGTTCCCACCAGCTTCTGTTCACTTCATTATCTTATCTCTCATCAGCTCAAGAGAAGGTTTCCCAGGTCCCAGTGTTACGGGCTTCATGTGTGCATTCTCTTCCTCCTCTTGGCTGAGACTTTGTGGTTGGAGTGGGCTGTGGGGTCATGTTTCATAGGAAGAGTATTTGAGGTACTCTTCAGACTTTAGAAAGTAGAACTTAGGTTTACTAATTTTCAGATAGAAGAAAAGGAAAATTAATTGATTAAAATAATGAATGCTTGAAGTGGTTGGACATCTTCCCAGTCTACCCGTACACTAGAAGAGAGACATTCCATGGCCACCTCACCTCTCCTAGTGAGAAAGGACCTGATCCATTTCAGAGACAAGTTTGAAAGTCTGCCTTGACTCCCTATAGTCATAGGGGCTTCTAGATAAAATCAGCGTGGAATACCTACAGAACGTCCTGAGACCAGGGCTCTGCACAAGACCTTGAGTCCCACACAGCCTAGCTGACGTGATGGTCCATCCAAGAAGGCTAGACTGGTTCTGCTCTTGGCTCTTCTAGCTGTTCTCTCACCTTTGGATGCCCTGGATCCCTCAGGATGACATTTTCATCCAAACTCAGAAAAGAGCTGGTGTTCACAGGCGTTGTTCCTTTCAAGACTGAGACTGTGTTATGGATGGTGCATTGGCCTTTGAGTCACAAGGGAAAGAATCAGAGTTACCTGCGCTCTGGAAATGTCCAGTGATCAGATGTGAAATGTGGCTATAACAGGTGCAAATCCTCAGCTCATAGGCCTGTCAAGTCAAATTCTCCCTATTTTCATGTTAATGAAAATTGAAGAATGTTGATTTTTAATCGATATATTTCATTTTAGATCTTAATATTACTCAGGTGCTGATGAAGTGGATTTGTAACTACAGTAATTTTTTTTCTTTGAAATGGTTCCTTAAAAAATTATGGAAAACTTTTTATCTTAGCAAAATAGTTTAAAAAATTGTTCTCTAACTTTTCAAGGCACATAACAGTTTGGCTGAGAACAGCCTAGGAAGTTTTTGCTTCAAAGCACTTGGTCTTGAGTGCTGCCATCAAAGTGGCTTTCACCCCGTACTGGAGCATTTACAGTTGCTAAGGAATAGTATCGTTGAACATATGCAGTCTCACTAGAGGTTTTTTTTTTTTAATTGTTGAAGAAAAATGTCATATTTGACTTTAACGTGGATTACGCTTTTTTCCAAGAATATTTCTTCTACTTTTTGTGTGGTGAGGCAGCTGCCGTTGCTATGCCATCAGCTCTGTTGCTATGGGGGTTGCCTTGGGTGTTTGCCAGACTAGGATTGGTTATTTCAGCACCCTTATGTTCAGCAGTTGACATTTTTCTGTGTTGAATCATGCTGTTTTATCTTAATTCGATGGATAAGCTCAATAATGTTGATCAGCTTTGAAAGAACTGAAATTAGACACAAAGGAATCCACCTATTTCTCTCTTTAGAAAACTTATTAAGAATTCAAGTGGTCTGTGCAGGACACATGCACATAGACACGCATGTAACACTAGATGAGGTATATTTAGAAATGTGCCTGTATGCAGGACATGGGACTCTTCAGTCATGAGGCTCAGAGAAAAGGGATGAATGTTGATATTTACACAGTTCTCATGAACAGAAAAGTTATTTCAAGTTGGAGGGGTCCACATTCTATCAACTTCATTGGCAGCTGTGAAAACGAATATAATGACTGCTGTTTGGGATTTATTTGCCATAAAAGCAATTCTCTGCTCTCCTCTCTGCCTTCAGATAGCATGTATCTCTGGTAAATCTTCTCTACTATCAAACCAATTTTCTAATGAGCTTTTCTTGTCTCCATGATATGGTGACATTAATTGAATATTTCAGACAAATGCCAAACTTTCAAATTGTCAAAATCTGAGACTCTTTCAAGAGAGAGAGAAAAAAAAAAAGAAATTCATTATGATGATGATGATGATGTCCTTTCTTGATCTTTCTTTTTTCCCCAAATGCCAGGAGAAACAACCTTTGGAAAACAAGATCTGGGAGCTTCTGTGCCCTGGTGACTTAGTCACTAGTCTGTTTATTTAAACAGGACAGGACCTGAATGTGTAATTTTTCTAAATATACATTCACAAGTAGGCTTATAAATGGGCCATAAGTAAATTGGCTTAATATTGAGGAATATAGCTATTACTTCTTAGAAGCATATAAGGACCATGCCTTGTCATTACTGTGCTGGAAAATACATTTCTGAGTGATTTTGACATTTCCAAAGTAAAATTTATTTTAGCAAATACATTGAATCACTTCCTGAAAACATTGCTTCTCAGCTGCTGAGTAGATTTTTTTTTTTTTATCTCAATAATCCCTACCCCCAAATTGCTTTCTGTCTTTAGCAGTTAAAGAGGCTGAAAGCATTTGGGTTGCTGAAAACACAATTGAAATTAATTTCAAGAAATTTTTTTATGCATATAGGTCTTTTCAGACTAGTGAGATACACAGTGAAAGTGTTAGTCGCTCAGTAATGTCTGACTGTTTGTGACCCCATGGACTATAGACCATCAGGCTCCTCTATCCACGGAATTCTCCAGGGAAGAATGCTGAAGTGGGTTGCCATGCCATTCTCCAGGGGATCTTCCCAACCCAGGGCTCAAACCCAGGTCTCCTGCACTATAGGCATTTTCTTTAACATCTGAGTGAGGTACATACATATATGTAAATACACATAAAAATTTTACAATAAAAATATTGTATTCTTGAATAAAAGGTAAGATTTTTGCCTTCTAGATAGAAAATGATAACTGAAAAGAACTTCAAAACATGAATAGTTTCCATATCCAATTCATGATGGTATAATATATTTATTCCTCTCCATATTTAAGCCTTAAAATTATGGTATATTTAGAAGCAGAGCTCAGTGAAGGAATAAGAACAGAAACATATGTTGGGCTCAAGCTGTGTCCTCATCTCCCCCTTCCATCTACCCTCCCCACAAAAGCAGACAAAGAAATGTAAAGATCTGGACAAACACTAGTGTTCTGTTTCAAGATGTACAAAATAACATGAATGATTCTTTCGGGAGGACAGTATTTGGGAGGGAGGGACATGGTGTTATTCTTATTTACTCCCATAAGTGCTTTCTAGGTGGCCTGAAGTGTGAGTTGTGTAACATGGCAGAACAACTCTTGTTGAGGACTTTTGCGTTTATATTCATGAGAGATATTGGTCTGAAGTTTTATTATTTTGTGTTTTCTTTGGTTTTTATATTATAAAATAAGGTGGGACTTCTTCCTTGTGTTTCTGTTTTCTAGAGAAGATTGTGAAAATTGGCTGTGTCCTTAAATGTATGGTATGATTTTCCAGGGAATCTATCTGGGTTTGGCGATTTCTTTCTTTGGTATTAGGGCTATTCATATTATTTGTCACCTCTTAGCTGTTTTGTAGGCTTACAGTCTTCGAGGAAATTGGTCCTTTTTCCCCCCAAGTTGTTGAATTTCTTAGAAAAGTTTTCATTGTATTCTTTTACTTTCTTTTTAACGGTTGCAGAATCTATGTTGTTATTTGTGTCATTTTTGAACTTTGTGATATGCATCCTTTATCTTTGTCAGTCTTGTTAAAACTTTATAAATTTTGTTGATTTCCTCCCCCCCTCCCCCAAACAATAAGCTTTCTGTTTCACTGATATCTCTATTTCTGCTTTTCTGCTTTGGGTTTATTTGGCTCATCTTTTTCTAGTTTCTCACATGGGAATTTAGATTACTGATTTAAGACCTTTCCTCATTTCTAATGAGGGAATAGAAGTTTCACCCTGAGCATGGCTTTAACTGCATCCCATGTATTTTAAGTTTTTATTTTCGTTCAGCCTGATATTTTTAAAAACTTCTTTGAGACTTGCTCTTTGACACATGGGTTATTTAGAAGTATCTATTTTAATATTGGCACATTTAGAAATTTTGTTAGCCTTCTATTGCTAATTTCTGATTTGATTCCATAGATCAGAAAACACACTATGTGTGATTTCACTACTTTAAATTTTGTTGAAGTTGGTTTTATGGCCAAGAGCTGGTCAGTCTTGGTAAAGGTCCAGTGGGTGTTTCAAGAAAAAACTGTGTACTCAGCTATTGTTGGGTGTAGTGTTCTCACATGTCAGCTTGGCTCAGTTAGTTGACTGTGTTGCTTAGATCTTCTATATTTTTTCTGATTTTCTTAAAACCGTTTTATCGATTTTGAGAGGAGAGTGTTGGAAGTCATCAACCATAATTCGGGTTTCTCTATTTTTCTTTAGAGTAACATCAGTTTCTCTGATATTCAGGCTCATGTTTGCATGCTCTATTTGTTGAGTACACATGTAGGAAAAGGATAGTATGTCTTCCTACCAGATTGGTGTTTGCATCATTTTGTTATTTCTTTTTCTCTAATAATTGTCCTTGTTCTGATGACTACTTTATCTGATATCAGTATAACCACACCTGTTTTTTAAAATTAATGTTCACATGCTATATTTTTTGCTATTGGAATCAAAGTGGGCTTCTTATAAATGGCATTTAGTTGGGTCATGTATTCATTCACTCTATAAATCTCCATCTTTTAGGTAGTGTATTTAGACCATGTGTAATTAAGATACTTGCTGAAATGGTAGTGTATAAATTGGCCATTTCTTCACTTGTTTTCTGTTTGCTTCCTCTCATTCTTGTTCTCCTATTTGTCTTTTCTTGCCTTTATGTAGATTAATTACTTTTGAATTTTTCTTGATCTATTTATATTGTTTTTATTGTGTTAAAATATATGTAACAGTCACCATTTTAACCACATTTAAGTATATCCAGTTCAGTGGCCTTAAATACATTCACGATCATCACTTTCTTCTCCAGAACTTTTTCATTATCCCAAACTGAAATTCTGTATCACTACACTCTCCATTTCTCTCACTATTCTTTCTCTCTGTGTGAATTTCTTTGTTCTAGAAACCTCATATAAGTGGAATCATGCAATATGTGTCATTTTGCATCTGGCTTATTTCACTTAACATAATATCTTCTAAGTGTACCCATGCTGTAGCATGCATCAGCATTTCATAAGGCTGAATAATATTCCATTCTAGGAATACATTTGTTTTTCATTTGTTAATGGATGTGTGAGTTATTTTCACCTTTTGGCTTTTTCGAGTAATGCTGCTGTGAATATAAATATCTCTTTGAGTCCCTACTTTTGATTCTTTTGGGTATAGACTTAGAGGAGAATTATTGGATCACATGCTAATTTAATATTTAGCTTTTTGAGGAACTACCATATTGGTTTTTTTTTTGCAATGGCTTCAGCGTTTTGTTATTTTATCTCCAGCTTTATTGAGATACAATTACATATTGTTGTTGTTTAGTCACTTATGACTCTTTTGTGACCCCATGGACTGTACCCACCAGGCTCCTCCGTCCATGGAATTTCCCAGGCAAGAATACTAGAGGGGGGTGCCATTTACTACTCCAGGGGATCTTCCCAACCTAGGGATTGAACCTATGTCTCCTAAATTTCAGGTAAGTTCTTTCCTGCTGAGCCACCAGGGAAGCCCGTAATTACATATAACATTATGTAAATATAAGTTATACAAATGGTTGATTTGATAAACTTACATATTACTGAATGGTTACCACCATAATGTTAATTGACACTTTTATCATGTCACATGATTGCCTTTCCTTTTTTTGTGCTAAGAATTTTTAAGATCTATTCTCTTTGCAACTTTTGAATGTACAACACAGTACTATTGACTATACTAATCATACTGTACATTAGATCCCCAGAACTTACTCATGCTATAACTGAAGGTTTGTACTTGACCAACATCTCTCCATTTCCTACCCCCTCTCAGCCCTTGGCAAATACTAATCTACTCTCTATTTCTATGAGTTCAGTTATTTTAGACTCCATGAATCGTTTAAGTGATATCATGTAGTATTCTCTTTATCTTGTCTGACTTATTTCACTTAGCACAGTGTCCTCAAGTTCCATCCATATTGTCACTAATGGGAAGATTTTCTTCTTTCTGATGACTGAATAATATTCCATTTGTGTGTTTATCCATTCATCCATTGATGGACAGTTGTTTATACATCTTGGCTATTGTTGATGCTGCTGCAGTGAACATGGGAGTGCAGATACCTGTTTGCAGTCTAGTTTTCATTTCTTTGAAATACCCAGAAGTGGGATTCCTGGATCATATGGAAGTTCTGTATTTAATATTTTCAAGAATCTCCAAATGTTTCCATATATTTCCATCAACAGTGCCCAAGTGTTCTTTTTTCTCCACATCCTCATGAACACTTATCTCTTATATTTTCATGATTGCCATTCTCACAGGTTTGAGGTGCTATATCATTGTGATTTTATTTGCATTCCATGATGATTAATGATTTTTAGCACTTTTTGCATGTGCCTGTTGACCATCTGTAAGTCTTCTTTGGAAAATGTATATTCAGTTCTTCTGCCCATTTTTAATCAGATTGCTTGGCTTTTCACTATTGAGTCTCATGAACCATGCACATCAGTTCCAATTTTTTCACATTTGTGAACACTTGTCATTTTCTGGGGCTTTGTTTTCTTTTGTTTATAATGGGCACTTGACGGTTACAGCATTGTTATTGTTTAGTCACTAAGCCGTGTCTGACTCTTTGCAACCCCATGGACTGCAGCTCACCAGGCTTCCCTGTCCTCCACTATCTCCTGGAGTTTACTCAAATTCATGTCCATTCAGTCGGTGATGCTGTCTAACTATCTTATCCTCTGCCTCCCCTGCCTTTTGCCTGCAATTTTTCCCAGCATGCTTTCATACAGATTAGCTAGCCTTGCCATCTGAAATAGGGTTCCCTCACTGGGTTTTTTAAAGACACAGTGAAGAAAGTAGGAATGAATAATAAAAGTTCATTCAACCACATTTGCTAACCCTTTAGATGTTTCTCCAAAAGTTGCCATTCAGAACATTTTCTGAGTGTGAATTCTTGTATATTTACCCCCTCTTATATCAGGAAGGTAAAGAATCTGCCTGCAATGCAGGAGGCCCTGGTTCAATTACTGGGTCAGGAAGATCTGCTGGAGAAGGGATAGGCTACCCACTCCAGTATTCATGGTCTTCTCTTGTGGCTCAGCTAGTGAAGAATCCACCTGCAATGTGGGAGACCTGGATTCGATCCCTGGGTTGGGAAGATCCCCTGGAGAAGGGAAAGGCTACCCACTCCAGAATTCTGGCCTGGAGAATTCCGTAGACTGTATAGTCCATGGGGTCGCAAAGAGTCGGACACAACTGAGCGACTTTCACTTTCAGAAGCAGCAAATAAGGAATTCATGAGAGATGAAAACATATTGTGAATAGCACATCCTCTATAGCTCTGGATGTATGCAGGTTCAGGAGTAAAGGCAGTTATGACCTGATAACAACATACACACTGGCTTCTGATGTGTCTCTGTTGCTGGGATTTAATCAGGATGTTTTAGTATTGACCCTCTGTTCAGAGACTTCAAGGGAACATGATATCAGCCCCATCTACTCGACATGCTTATTAAGTGGGAGAGAGGGACTGAAGCATTTAGTATCTTGGAAGATAACCAAAGCCTAGTTTGTGATCGAAACATAACTATATCATATATTTTTTAATCCCTGGTTACTGCAGATAATGGTGTTACTGACATTGCAAAATATTATAATTAAAGAATAGGCTTAATATAGTACCTTAAATCACACTGCTTTTTGTTTTCCATTATTGAAATAGCTTTAGAATGGCTGTTTCTTTTCAGACTAATAGCAAATACAGCCAGCCTTTGTGACCAAGAGCTCAATTTTGTGACTTTGTTATAATAATTACTGGCAAGAGAAAGAGGTGGTATGTTGATTTCTAAGGGAATTTACATTTTACTGTTGTTATTTTTCTGCCACTGTCCAAGTTGACACAAAATATGGTACACATTGTTTTAAAAGACTTTAACTAGATCAGTTTCAGAAAATTTTAACTGGGGCTTCAGGATTTCAGGTGATTTGTCTGACTGTAGTAGCAATTAACAGCAGCTATATAGAATGAGTTTTAACTGTTGGAGAGTGAAAGATGATTTTTAAATGTTAAAGAATTTGCTTAAAGAGGTTTAATCTAAGGGGAAACCCTCTCCTCTAAGCTAGGTGGCTCAGGCTTCATCTTAAAACTCCTTGAGGGCAGGCACCTCATCTTCCCCATCTCTCTGTTGGTATCACGAAACCCACTACCACCCCTGTTTATGTGTAATGACTGGGCTTCAAGTGTATGTACTAAGTAGTAGATAGAACAGGTTCTTCCATCTACGATGGCTTCCATATTTCAAACCAGTGCTTCTTAAATAACCACTTTTTAAAAAAAACAATGATTAGGCCTGGTGCACTGGGAGGACCCAGAGGAATCGGGTGAAGAGGGAGGTGGGAGGGGGGATCGGGATGGGGAATACATGTAAATCCATGGCTGATTCATGTCAATGTATGACAAAAACCACTACAATATTATAAAGTAATTAGCCTCCAACTAATAAAAATAAATGAAAAAAAAAACAATGATTAAATTCAAACTAACCTAAACTGTATAATGTCATATTGTTTTATTTTTTTTTTCCAGTGGTTAAATCTGTTTGTCATATTGTTTTAAAATGCAGCCCATATATAATACTTGTTTTTCTCTTTCAGACTTACTTCATTCTCTATAACAGTCTTTAGGTCCATCCATGTCTCTGCAAATTGCATAATTATATGGCTGAGTAACATTCCTGTGTGTGTGTGTGTATGTATATATATGTATATGTCACATCATCTTTAAGCTCTTGGAGTTGGTGATGGACACGGAAGCCTGGCATGCTGCAGTCCATGGGGTTGCAGGGAGTTGAACATGACTGAACTAACTGACTGATATCATCTTTATCCATTCCTCTGTTGATGGACATTTAGGTTGCTGCCATGTCCTAAGCTATTGTAATTAGTGCTGCAAATATAATATATTAATGCATGTATGTGGAATCTAGAAAATGATAGCGATGAATTTGTTTGCAAGGCAGAAATAGAGACACAGATGTAGAGAGCAAGTATATGGATACCAAGGGGAGCGGGGATGGAGGTGGGATGACTTGGGAGACTGGGATTGATCTATGTACACTGCTGTGTCCAAAATAGATACCTAGTGAGAACCCACTGTAGGGCACAGAGAACTCAACACGGCGCTGTGCTGACCGACACGGGAAGGACGTCCCAACAGAGGGGCTGTTGTTTTCGTGTGGCTGATCCACTTTGCCGTACGGCAGAAACGAATACAGCATTGTAAAGCAACTCTAATTTTTTTTAATACAGTTTATTGTGCCATTATGATATGTGTGCCCACTCAGTCTTGTCCAACTCTGCGACTCCATGGATTATAGCCTGCCAGGCTCCTCTGTCCATGGAATTTTCCAGGCAAGAAAACTGGAGTGGGTTGCCATTTCCTCCTCCTGATGCCAAATTATAAAACTCCACCCAGAAAGGAATTTTTCTCTTTTATTTACTAGCCCATCCCCAATACGTGGAACAGCACTTGGCCCATAGTAACCCCTAGATCTTTGTTGACTGTATGAACATATTTTTTAAGATGCTGTGAAAAATAGCTAATTAGGCTGCCTTTGTATAGGATGAAGACCCTAGTTTTCATGTTAGGAAATCTTAGTGATTGTCTTGGCTCTGCTACTAATCTGCTGTGTGATCTCAAGTATGATAGTCAACCTCTGTGCCTTTCTTATCTCTGAAATGAAGAAATTAGATTTTATGAATGATAAAGCCCAGTCCATGTTTAAAAGTACATAACTCACTGATTGGTGATTGGCAGGATGGTTTTGGGAAGTATCTGCTTAGAAACAAAATTAGAATTTGTGGCCCTGGAACCCATGTTGCCAACTGGCATGTCTGGGGTTTGGAACTAAGACTTGGGTCCCTGGCTACTAAAATTTTGGCTCTAACAGTTGAACTAATCATCAGCTTACTAAAAGAAAGGGGGAAAAAAAGAAAAAGCTTTTGTGTAGTCTGGCATGGAATAGTGATTTTTAAGAATAAGGAAAGCTGAATCTGACACAGGAGAGTAAAATGTAGCTCAATGATTAAAAAAAAAAAAAGAACTAGATTTAAATCCTTGTTCCAATATTTTCTGTGACCTTGGCCAAGTAATTTAATTTCTGTGCCTCCATTTTGGCATCAATAAAATCGAATAATGATGATATCTAAATGAAATCATTTATTGGTAGTTTTAGGGACATGGTAAACTTTTAAAGTCTTACAGCCAGGCTGATATAAAGGAATTAGGCAGGTGGATAGAAACGAATCGATGAAAGATAAATCTGTATATTTGGCTTGAGGCAACCACCAAGAGGTGAAATAGTGGTTGAGTACATGGCTGAGATCAGACTGTCCAGGTCTGATATAAATTAGCTGGTACCTTTACTCACTAACATTAATAATTTGGTCAGTTTCTAACCATCTCTGCATCTCAGTTTTCTCATCCATAAACTGGAGCTAATAATAGCACCTCCCTCTTAGGGTTATTCTGAATGTTCTGTGGAAAAATCCATGTAACGTGCTTAGAGCAATGCCTAGTGGATAATCAGCACTCAATAAATGAAGTTATTCTTACTTTGTTCCATTAAGTTCACACGGAGGGGAAATTAAAAGGGACACAGAAGACTGCTAGCCTGGTAAATGAAGAGAAAGCAATGTAGATCCAGTAGGACCAAGGAGATTATCATAGCCTAGGGGCTTGGAAGAGGGGGTTTGTTTGTTTGTAGTGTTTTAAAAACTACTGTAAACATACTGGAGAAAAGAAAGGCTGTGCACATCCAAGATGTTGGATCATTGATAATAAATATCAGAGTCCCTAGTTTATTCTTGGGTGGTGAAACTTTTTTTAAGAAAGCTGCCATAGGGAAAAGGTCCTTTCCTCTTCAGCTATGTGGGTTAAAAGATAAGGCTTAATCATGCACTAACAGTTAGCTGTAAATAGATTATCAGTCTTTTTGTAATCGGGCAGTAGCTGTGATACCACAGTGAGTCATTACCTACCATGTGTTTACCGGTGAGCCCCAAATTATTATGTATAGAGAAGTGAGTTTGGGGGGGGCAGTACCCGAACATCTCAGCACAGGGGGTCATTTAGCCAAATTCTTGAAGCTGCAAAGCTGTCACAAAATAAGTTGAGATGTGAAGGCAGGATGGAAAGAATGCAGGTCAAATAAAGAATAAAATAGAGGCTAAGTTTGCAGCTAGCACTTTAAAGTGTATTTCTTTGTGGTAAGCTTTAAAGAGACATGAAGAAAGCCTGTGTGTTTCATGACTGAATCCTTTTCCAGTTGATCAGGAAATTTTGGCTATGTCTGAGCACACCCCATTTTTTTAAAAATTGTGTACAAAAACAACCCAATTAAAAAATGGGCAGAAGAAATGAATAGACGTTTTTCCAAAGAGGACTTGCTGATGACCAACAGGCATATGAAAAGATGCTCAACATTTTTAATTATTAGGGAAATGTAAACCAAAACCACAATGAGAAAACACCTCACTGATAGTACCCGTCAGAATGGCCATCATAAAAAAAAAAAATGTTGGTGAAAATGTGGAGGAAGGGGAACTCTCATACACTATTGGTGAGAATATAAATTGGAATAGGCACTGTGAAAACACTGTGGAGGCTTCTCAAAAAACTGAAAATGGAACTACTGTATGACCCAGCAATTCCATTCCTGGATATATATCCTCTCAAAACAGTAATTCAAAAAGATACATGCACTCCCGTGTTCATGGCAGCATTATTTGCAATAGCCAAGACATAGAAGCAACCTGAGTGTCCATCAACAGATGAATGGATAAAGAAAACATAGTATATGTGTGTTTTTGTGTGTATTCACATATACACAGTGGAATACTATTCAGCCATGAAAAAGAATGAAGTCTTGCCACTTGTAGCTATTTGGATGGACTTGGAGGGCATTATGTTAGAGTAAATAGGTCAGAGAGAGAGAAATACTGTATGATATCACATATATGGAATCTTGAAAATATAACAAAACAGTGAATATAACAAAGAGCAGATTTCACAAATAAAGAGAAGAAACTAGTGGTTACCAGTGGGAAAAGGGAAGTGGAGAGGGGCAAGAGAGGGGTGAGGGATTAGGAAGTACAAACTAGCTATAAAATAATCTACAAGGATATATTTTACAACACATGGAAGATAACCAATTACAGTAACTGTAAACATAGTATAACCTTTAAAAGTTGCAAATCACTATGTCATACACCTGTAACTTACATAATAGTGTGCAGTAACTATACTTCAATAAAAAGAAAAACATGTACTTATTCAGAAATAGGTTGACTTATTCAAGTAGATTGGGGTAGAAGGGCCTTCTTAGCAGAGAGTAATAGAAAGTTTTCTCCCTTACAAGCATTGTTTCTTACACAGTACAATACATAAGTTCAGCTTTAAAATGTAAATATCCTTTGAAGGTGTCAGATGTCTTCACTGTTTACACTTCAAAGTAAATCACTTTCATTTTTTTACTTTTCTCTCTTCCCCAACTGAGGATTTGACCTTGAAGGCAATGGAGTTTCAAATGGAAGATTAAAATTAAATTAGAAATTAAAACTGAGGGACATCTAAGGTGAGTTGGCTTGCGGTAGAGAACTTTGATCAAATGTTCAAGGAGTCAACTGGTAAAGAAGACATTGGGACATTTGAAGAGAAGAGAGACTAGATTCATTTAATTCACGTTTATTCCAGGATTTTCAGAAGCAGATGGGCCATTTCCAAAATTCTTTATACAGTGCTTAAACCATAATTTAATAATGCTTGAAGCTCTTGTTAGAGTCTGTGCCAGCTCATTACAACAGGATGACTGTAAATGACTAAGTAATTAGCAGGGCCCAGGGCAAAATGAAAGGGCAGGACCCTTAGATTCAAAAAGCAGGACAGGGCATCCCTGGTGGCTCAATGGTAAAGAATCCGCCGGCCAATGCGGGAGACACAGGTTCAATCCCTGGTCCGGGAAGATCCCACATGCCTCAGAGCAACTAAGCCTGTGGTTCACAACTACTGAGCCTGTGCTCTAGAGTCTGGAAGCCACAGCTGCTGAGCTCACGGGCCCTAGAGCCTGTGCTCCACAACAAGGGAAGCCACTGCAATGAGAAACCCATGCACTGCAGGTGGAGAGTCGCACCCACTTAGCACAACTAGAGAAAAGCCTGTGCAGCGAAGACTCGGCACAGCCAAAAAAAAAAGCAAGGCAGAGAGTTGTTACATGTGCAAAAATCTAAAACCATTTCCTTTCTTCCACTATCTCTCTCTCAGCTTTTCATAGCATTGTTTTTATTGGCTAATGTAGTTCCAAGTATAAAGAAAAGCACAAGTTTAAATTATTAGCATGAATTTAACCATTCATCTTGATACTGTGCAATGCAAATATAAGGCTATCTAACTTTCATGTAGAATCATGCAATTTGTATGTCATAGATCGTGCATACATATGTCTTTCTCAGCGAAACGGTGGAAACACTGCACAAAACTTATTCTACCATTTTAATTTCATGTCTTGATACACAGTCTCCCTTAGGCTTACTGATGACTGAAAGAGAAAAAGAACTGTGGCTTGCCCTTTCTTTGTCTTTTTATGTATCATTTTCAGCATAAGCAGCTGGCTAATACAAGGGAGAAAATGCAATAAACAAAGGATATGCTAGAGTTTCTTGGTCATCTGTGTTTCTTTGAATAGCATTGCCTTCTCAAAGTCGGATGCAGATTCTCATTCCCAGGAAAAACGTGGCTGGTGGATGATCAGCTTCCTTACTTGCTCAGCCATAGTCATACAAATCTCACTGACCTCCCAGGAGTCATGGGTCTACCAGAATTCAACTTCTTGCATGTTATATGTGGATGAGGCAGCAAGGTCTGGGGACAGGTATATTACTGTTCAGGTGTATTGATGCCCCTGTTCCTGTGTATGCTCCATTATCCCATTGGACTGCACCCACAGAACACTGGTTCAAATATAAAAGCATTAAGCGGAGCATAGGGCTGTTCTGAGCATGGAGCCCCGCGGAGCTGCCCAGGACATGCATCCATGCATCCAGCCCTGCTTATAAGTTTCTTAAACACAGATGAGGACACAAGTAGCAAAGGGGTTTGCAATGGAAGTAGCAACTCGCTCGTCTTCCTTGTTTGATTTTGATTTGATCAGAGGCTGCCTCAGACATATGGGAGTCACAGAATAATTGCAGACCTACTTCTGAAATTGATTCTTACTCTGAGATCTGCAAGGGTAAGAGGGCCTGGAGGCAGATGGCTAGTTTAACTTGGTTTTAAACAAACACCATGTTTTCTGGTCTATGCATTTGAGTAAAATTTTACAGTAAAACATGAGACTTCAAAAAATGAACTTGGATGGTTTTGAGTTTAACGTGTTCAGTTGAAGAGGCACTTATAAATCAAGAAATTTATGTTAAAGATACAATAGTAGAATTTAAAGAATTGTTCCTAGAATTTCCAGAGCTCCCAGTTATACTTCATCAGCTGTGCACTGGTTCCTATGGCTCAGTGACCATATCTCTTCCATTTCCGCATCTTCTTATCCCAGAGGACGATTGATTGTTGACTAACAATCGAGGAAGATTTGAAAGAAGTTGAGTGACTTTATAGGATTTATTTAAGTTCTGTTTTTTGTTTTTACTTTAGAGCTTTCAGCTTGTGCCCCAACCATAATTTACCTTGCTCCCTGAAAGTTCTACTTTATGACTTATTGAGTAGTGTTATTAATATTTCATCAGATTTTTTTCTCCATATTTGAGGAAGGACTGCCACAATGTAGAACATGGTTTTTATTACATCTTGTGGAAAATTGATTTTTTTTCACACAGAGATAGACTTAATCTTATAGTCAATAGAGAAATAAATATTTGAAAGTAAAAGCTGGAAAAAGAGAATTAAAATGTGCTGAGTTCTGTTATGTACCAGTTACTGTTCTTTACATGTATTTTTGTGTTTAATATCCACATAGTCATTGTGGTAGGTGAAAATAAGAATACTGTCCATGTGAGGCCAGAAAGCCATCTGGAAGCTTCCATTCCAGTATTATATGTCCAACAGCCTACCTGAGAAGCCCACTTAGTACTGATTTCTCAAAGTCAGTGTGGCCAAATTAAGCTCACCTTTTCCCCACAAAGCCTTCTCTAGTTGCTTTGTTTGTGTCCAGCTCTTTTCGACTCCATGGATTGTAGCCCACCAGGCTCCTCTGTCCATAGAATTCTCCAGGCAAGAATACTGGAGTGGGTTGCCATGTCCTCCTCCAGGGGATCTTCCTGACTAAGGGACTGACCCTTGCATCTCCTGGATTGGCGGGCAGGTTCTTCGCCACTGCCGCCACATGGAAAGTCCCTTCTCTAGCCACAGCCTTTCTCATCTAAGTGACGGCACTGCTCTCTTCTGTTGTGCGGGCTAAAACCCTTGAGGACACACTTGCCACCCTCTCTCCTTATCTCCTCCACCCAGTCCATCAGGAGATCCTCTTGCCTCTCCTTCAGAAGAAGCCCAGCCTGGACCTGAGCCCTCCTTAGCAGCACTCCCTCAGTCTGAGCCAGCGTCTCTGTCCAAGAAGATGATCTTTCCACCTGCCTCCACCCTGGCGGCCAGCCCCGTGGTCTCTTCCCATGCAGCAGCTGGAAAAAGGTTGTAGAAACAGAACTAATATCAATTCTGAGCTCAACCTCCTGCAGTGGCTCCCATTTCACTCTCAGAGTAAAAGCCAAAAAGCCTTGAGCTGCCTTTGATTTGCCCTCCCTCCACCTCTGCCCACACAGTAGCCCCCCTGCTACCCCTTCATTCCTCTGCCTTTGACCCCCCCTTCCCAGTGACACTCCATTCCCACTGACCCTCTAGCAATTCCAGGAACAGCCCTGGGGACTCTCCCACCTTCGGGCCTTAACCTTGGCCATTCCGTCTGCTGAAACACCCTTCTCTTGCGCATGACTAACCCCCTCGCATCCTCCAAGGACTTGGTTACATGGCACTTTCTTACTGAGGTCCCCTTACCACCCCACAGTCAACAAAGGCCAGAGGTGAGGATTCAATGATGCACAGTGGATAGTGGGCACCTTTGAAGGTTGAGGAAAGTGGTAGGATGCTGGACAGATCCTAGAGAAAGGGGCCAAGCAGATGACCCAAGTAGTTGACTCTGTAACAACCCAGTGGAGTACTGAAGTTTGCTATTGAATCAAGCAACGTAAGGTCAAATTTCACTGTGTGTGTGTGTGTGTGTCAGAGTTTTGTTTACCTTTCCTTTGCTCTTGTTCTTTCTCAGATATAGAAACTAAATATTGCTACTCAGTGATTAAAAAAAAAAAAAAAAAAAAAAAACAGGAAGAAAAAATTAAAAAGGGACTCTTAGAAAGGAAAAAAGTACCAGAGAATCAGGAGTTCTGCATTCTAATCTCAATTCTGTCACCAAAGTCCAATGCCTTGGGCAAGTCATTTCCTTGGTTTTAGTTTGTTCAGCTTTAGAATAAGGAGATTGGGCAAGAATCAGTAAGTTTCTCAACTTGATCAGGGGAATGAGCCAGGGAGCATTTGCAAAATTCACATTTCCCTGAATCTACCCATGAATAGACTGATTTAATCGAGCTTACATGAAATTCTGTAGTTTGTATTTTTTACCAGTTTTCCAGACAATTGTGACGATCAGCCACTCTGGAATCACTAGATTTGATGACATTTGAGACAACCTCCCCCCTCCCATTGTTCCATTGTTTAAGATATTTGTTTACCTAAATATTATTCAAATCAGAAATTATCACAATTGTAGTAAGATTGACTTTTATTGTGTATCTGGGTGTTTCTGTCAAAAATTGCATAATCTTTTAATTTTTTTCTACAGAAAATTAAGAACAATGTCTAACACAAAATAGTTTCTCAATATTTATGAATGAATAAGTGATCAGTTCCAAATGTTTAAAAAATTGGTATTTTTAGTATCTCCTTGGGTAACCTATTTCTCGTATGTAGGAAAAAAATTCAGAGTTCATCTGGTATCCTTCAACATTAAGAATACGTAACAGAATAACCATATATAAACCAAGACTCATAAGGATAATTATACTTGAACATTTTTGATAACGGAGAACCATTTCTATCCTTTATAGTATAGATGAACTAGATGCATGTGAAAGTATACTATCCCCAAGGTGCTTTATGTGCTATGAAAATATGTGATATTTTTGTGCTCCTTTCATTCTTGTTTTCAGCCACCCATGGCATCCTAATTCGCAACCTGTCAACTTTGCCAGCCTCACAGTCTTGCTAAAACAACTTCTGCAGAGAATTATATTAGCCCTGAACTTTTTGAATGACCAGTGTGATTTGTGGAAACAAATACAGTCTCATGGGTTTCAAAAGGGATCGAACTTGGAGGCAGAAATTCTGAGATGTCATTCTGCCTTTGTCTCTTAATAAAATTAGTCAAGCCCTGTCACCTCTTGTGGCCTCTAGTTCCTCTTCTGTGAAGTGATTTCTCCATTTATTCAGACACTGTCATAGTGCCTCTGACGTTATTTGAATGTGCTACCACAGGCCACAAAATCATATTGCTTAGAAGCAAACAGGAACAGAACTCTGTTGGTACCTTCATTTTTCAGTACCAATCATTTGTGCCTGTAACACAAGTCCTTGCCTCCATGACTTTTCAGAAAGGAAAAACATAGGTCAGCGTAAAGCATGTGATATGACCATAATAGGTACCCCCCTCCTTAAGTCTGAGCCCATTTAGAAGTTCCATTTTATCACTTTCATGAGAAAATATTGTTACTAGTTGGAGCTAATGGTTTGGTTTAGGCCTCAGCCAGTATCTAGTAGGGGCTTCCCAGGTGACTCAGTGATAAAGAATCTGCCTGCCAAGGCAGGAGGTATGATTCTGTCCTTGAGTCAGGAAGATCCCCTGCAGAAGGAAAGGACTACCCCCTCCAGTATTCTTGCCTGGAAAATTCCATGGACAGAGGAACCTAGCGGGTTATGGCCCATGGGGCTGCAAAGAGTCAGATGTTACTGAGCACGCACAGCACCTAGGTCTAGTAATACTCTTAGGAAGAGTCTGCCACGATTGGTGTCCTCTTGTGATATCAAAGGAATTACCCTGGAAAGAATACTTTTTAACGCCCCCCCCCCCTTTTTCTTTGGTTACAGTTATTTAGTTGCAGCATTGTTAAAACGAATATTGCACAGGAAGTGAACACAATTTTGTGTGTAATATATCTTACAAAACGACATGACCAATGCTTGCATGTTATTACTTTTTAAAGAGAATATAAGCATTAATGATAGAAAGGTATTAATAGACGGTAGAGTAGCAAACCTATTTATTATGGTGACATTGTTCTGTATTTTTTAGGCTTGATTTTCTTTTGAAAAGCATGAAAGTAAAGTGTAGCATCATGCGAGAACTCTGCCAGGCGAATTTTCTATGAAACACTCTTCTCACATCATTGAATTTAACGGCTTCCAGAGTCATTGTGATCTTCTTAAGTAACTTTTTGTTTCAGGGTAGTTACTGTATCTGGGCTTCCCTGGTGGTTCAGACTGTAAAGAATCTGCCTGCAATGTGGGAGACCCAGGTTTGATCCCTGGGTTGGGAAGATGCCCTGGAGAAGGAAATGGCAACCCACTCCAGTATTCTTGCCTGGAGAATTCCATGGACAGAGGAGCCTGGCGGGCTGTAGTCTGTGGGGTTGCAAAGAGTTGGACATGACTGATTGACTAAGACATACACACACACTGCATCTAATTACTGCATTTTGTTATATTTCAGTACAGCTGAGCATCACACGCCAAAAGGCATATCAAAAACAAAAGCTGTAAAGTTTGGATCTTTCCTGCGTTAGAAGCAAGAAAAATGGAAAATTGATCATCAAAGGTAAAACTGTCTCCTTTTCCTTAAAATTATATATTCCTACAGCTTCCTCTTCAGTCACCATGTGTGAAGCAATTTTTTTCTTTTATGATTGTGTGGTGAAGTTTAACAAACATATTTCTGGCTTATAATTCAAGGTGTATTAATATGCTGCTGACATACTCTACTGTTATTTTAACTCCTTAATTGCCTCTTCAGAATTTGGACCAGATGTGTTTTATATGTTTAATCTTCATTCTTGCTGTTGATCTAGAGTGGCAGAGCAGGGCGATGCATTTTTTTAAGTCTTTGGGCTGAAATGTTGCACTTTAGGTTAGGCATGGAATCATGGAAGTAAATGATGCAGTATCAGCTTCTTTTTTCTTGGGAGTGTTGGACAGATTTGAATTTATCACCACAAACTGATCAACTTGATTTATGTGAGGTAAGGAAGACAATGGAAACACTTGAAATAATGGTATGGTCTCCACTCCTTTCATTTTATTGTGTAGTTTATGAAAAGAAAAAAGAATGGTCTTGACAATATGTGATACCAGATCTAAAGGGAATTAATATTGCCAAATATGTTAATAATTGATTGTTTTGATTGCTTGCCTGGGACAACTACTTGAGCATGGCTATTTACTGGGGAGTTGGTTCCAAGGATTGGGGAGAGTGAATGGGGAAAGAAACACAGACCAAAATAAGAGCAAATGAATGAGTTCTCCAAGGTGGACGTGGGAACATGGTTCCCCTGGGACTTCCAGGAGGGTGTGAGATCCCCCCTGGAATTTCCACCTGAAGCACGTATAGCCAAAGGTTCACTCATTGGCTTTTTTCCCTTGGTTGTGGGTTGCTCCTGGGTCATTAAACCCCCCACAGTGCTGAGCAGTGCTGGCACTGGTCATTGTGGTGGACACTGTAAAGGCAAAGAGAATTTGAGTTGGTTCAGAACTGTCCATCTGTGCAGCCATGGCTGAAATCAGAGGTGGACCAACAAGGTATGAAGCAGGGACCAGAAGTGTCTATTGTAGTTCTTTTTACTTTATTTTCAATAGTCAAATAAATCACATAATCCTCCTAAATGAACTATTTCCAGGAAGAAAATGTCTTGTGTTTTAAAGACATTGATGAGTGATATCCAAATGGCATAGAACCAAAAGGAACTCTCTTTCTTTTTTTTTTTCCCATTTATTTTTATTAGTTGGAGGCTAATTACTTTACAATATTGTAGTGGTTTTTGTCATACATTGACATGAATCAGCCATGGATTTACATGTATTCCCTGTCCCGATCCCCCCTCCCACCTCCCTCTCCACCCATTCCTCTGGGTCTTCCCAGTGCACCAGGCCCGAGCACTTGTTTCAAAACTAACTTCTTATTCAATAAATTGTCCGTGTTCAGAGGTGAAAAGTGCATCCTGGTCCATGTGTACTTTGGACATTATATAGTAAGATTTGAAGTATGACCAAAATATTGGAAAAGAGATAATGGAATTAGATTTTATAGTGCCTATACATATTATTCACTGTATATTGATTTCGTACAGGAAGGTGTCTGTGGATGCACAAAAGTATAATTATTGTCTTTCCTATTTGGAAATAGCCCCAGTAGCAGTGTCATTATTGGTGTGAAAAGCGTGACTGTAATTATGCATGTCCGAGCATAAAATTACAAGGATGGTCAGCTGACAAAATAGATTTAACACATTAAAGTGAATCGGGGTTGGTTTGTTGGTTGGTTTTTGGCAATGAGGACATTCAGCAGATGAAAATAAAGCCAGGTAAAGGCTGTGGTTTGTTGTGACCTAGAAGATCCTTTGTTCAGAGAGATGTTACCAGGGAACTCTAAGGAGCAACTCTGCAATCACATGAATAAGCAACATTTCAACTGTTAAAATGAACATGCAAATTCCTAATGAGGGAACTGAAAATGGTGGAAGAAGGGTAAGGGTGGCCAGAAGAGGCAAGGCAGGGGGACCAAGAAAACAGTGACAGGTGGCGAGACAGAAACCCCCAAAGTGGACAGAATGAAACTGCAGAAATAAGAGAATCCCACAGCAGTGGAGAGATACCTCTTAGAGCAGACCTCATCTTGAGCCCGGGATGCAGGCTGAGCAAATGGTCTCAGTTCAGTTGAGGCCTGATAAATTCCTGGGTCATCACAGGAAGCATCAATTAATGCTTCTTCTCACCTAAACAGCACAGTTGTCTCCTTTGTCTTCCTCTCTGTGGTCTCATTAGATTCCAAGGCCTCCCAAATAAAAGCTCTGATCCCATCTGCTCTTTGCTCAGAAAATATTCCCTTATTTACCAAGTCATCATTGTCCAAATTTCTTAATCAGATATTTAGAACCTGCTACTCTTGTTTTCAGGCTTAACTTTCTTGCTCCTTGATGCCACCCACCAGTGGTCTAGATCATTGATTAGTACTGCAAATTCTGTGATGTATCTGGTCTTCCAAGTGGTTTGGGTGCATTTGGGTTCTCAAACATAGGTGAGTCTAGGACCAGACCCAAGAATTTGCCTTGTTAAAATGTTGCCAGGCTATGTCACTATTGCTGGTCCAGGAACCTTACTTTGAGAATCACTCTGGAAAAACAAATGATCCAGGCTGACACTATGGTTTCTACATTGCAGTTTAAATCAAAGACCGATTGCAATAAAAAGGCTTGCTTGCCAGCAAAACCATTGTTGTACTGTGTACTAGATTAAGAACAAGGTCTGTCTCCTGGTCAAATACCTTCTTAGTGTCATAAAATCCCCCACAGTAAGCTTCTTGATACATTTATATATCCCCTGCTGTGTTATAGATTTATAAATGTTTATTGGATAGATGGATGGATGGAAAGAGAGGAAGGGGAGAAGGAGAGAGGAACAGACAGGTTTGGCAAGCAAGCATTGATTTCAGCAAGAAACTTCATGCCTACAAAGAAATTGCCATGGTAAATGCCATTAGGAAAAGACTAATTACCATCACACGAAAACCTCCTTATTGTATAAGAACGTACTCCTTATTTCAGACATTTGATTAGGTGGGATAACAATGGAGTCAGAGCCTGAGCATCTGGGTATCAATAGTATTGTGCTCTATAATAAGCAGAGTCTTTCACAAAAGACTTTTGCTGTTTGATTGAGTTCAGCAGAGGAGAGATGTCATTTCTATCAAGACAAATTGTACATTTTACTTTATAAAAGAGCCACTGGCTATGTGCAAGCAGGAAATCACATCTATTTAATGAATTCCTTTGCAAATGTCTCTTCCTTGAGTTTAAATTTTGCAGCTGCAGCATCATTTGAATGTTTATTCACATTTCAGACAATTGTGCTTTCTGGTTTTTTGCTTTCTTGCGTTCAGATGTGTTCATGTATCACTGTTGCAAATTCTTTCTCTACATCTTTTATCTGCGCATATCACCTCGTGATTGGTTTATAAATTTATCCTACTTTACTTACTAAAATAACTGTTCCTGCTGTCTGCTTTCTGCCTGCTCTTTGATTTAGTCCTGAAATTGGGCTCAAGGCCTACTTTTAGAGCTCAGCATGAAATTTATTCTGTGTTTTTAAACCAGGTTCCTACTTGTTTCTTTCTGTTATAGGTTCTGTGTTGGCACCAACTTCGAAACGCGCCTCTTATAATTATGTATCAGCATAAATAATAACAGTGAATGAAAACAGGAATCTTGAAAATTTATTTTAACAATTGATTTCATCATTTACTTTAATTGTAGAAAATGTCACCTGCTGCTAGGGCATACCTGGTGTTAAGCGTCGAGAAAAGGACGAGTTCTAACCTTGTTACCTTGATGTGTGTCCTTGGCTGAGTCCTCAGGCCTCAGCTACCTCCATTATAAAAAGAAGGATTTAGGATAAATGTCACTAAGGAGTTCATTCTGGTTCCTTATCTTGTAATGTCAAGATGCAGGTCATATGAAATGCTGCTTAAAATCAGGTATGAGAATATGAGTGAGTCAGTTCATCAACTAATACGGCAACCTTTTGGAGGTAAAATTGAAAGACCATGGTTTAGGGTGCAGAAAGATCTGTGTTCAAAACTCAGGTCTTCCACATATTAACAGCATGAGCTTGGAGAATTGACTGCACCCTTCGGTGTGCCTCAGTTTCTTCATCTGTAAAATGGGGGCAGTGTTGTTATCATCTGCCAGGTTGCTTTAAAAACGGGATAATCTGAAGAATACCCAGCACTTCCAGCTGAGCACAGTGAGCTCTAAGGACCTCCGCAGGCCTCTAAGCCAGTGAGCCCACACCGTGGTTTTAGTGATCAGTGTAATTCCATTCTTCTTCTCCACTATAATTCTACAAGGCTAAGAAATGTACATCTGTGACTCTAAACGATGAACTCAGTTTGGAAAATGTACCTGTAATTTAGTCATCTGAGACCTGGCAAGACAAATAGAAAAATTCAGCAGTGGGTTTTCATCTTGACAGGACATCTGGTTCCATATATTGTGAGTAATTTATACGGAGCAAGCAAGGCCCTTTTCATCAAGACTGACTCCTTCGGTGTCAAAGCTTGAGGTTTGCAAATTGCATTCTGACTCTGACTTTGTTATGTGGCCACAGTTTGGGCAGAAATGAAAGCCTCTTTAAGACTTCAGTTTACCCTGAATAAATGTTGCTGTGCTCTTGATTTATATCTGATTCCAGTAAGTTCAAAGGTATGCCTTACTTTTTTCTTTCTTGTCCTCTGAAAATTTGTTTATAGCCAATTTGTACCCAGATAAATTACATTTGGGGCAAAGATGATTTGTTTACTATAGGATCCATGCAACTATTGAATATTTTTCTGCTCTTTTCATTTATTAATTTTTTGAGGTTGAATTGTCACCTTGATACTGGTTAACCTCAGTCCTTCCTCAGTAGAAATTCAGAACTTCCTCCTTAATAGGAGTAGATCAATAAAGTTTTGGTGGACGATTTCATCAATCTTAGCAGAGGGTTTAACCCTGTGGGCTTCTTTACTCTTTCAATATTTTATAAATCCTCTGCAAGTTAATGTCTTTTGAGATAAAGCTTACTATATTTTATTCCTCTATGCTTTTTCATGAGAAATGATTCAGAGCCAGGAACTGCTGGTGCTGTTTGAGGACATTGATTACTTTAGACACCTGTAAGACAACTAAAATCTAATTGTGGGCTGTTGTGTTTATTTGTCATGTCTCTGAGACATATCACCATGAAGATGAAAATCATACTGATGAGGCTGTTTCAAGCTCTGGGAGATAGATACATGTGTGTGTCAGCATACCACCTACTCCCTCAGTGTGTGGTGGGGTAGTGGTGGAGATGATGGTTTGGTGTTGTCTAGTTAGCAACTCAGTCATCCACAGTAGTGTATTTAATTTCTACATAAATCAATTATTACCAAAATTGGCCTTTTCTATTAAAAGATCTATTAAGTACTATCTGAAGGACACATGTTCTCCATTGTATGATAGAATCATTTCTTTGTAAAACAGAGTATAATAGAATTTATCACAGCTCACATTTTTTTTAGTATTTGTTGACATTTTTAAAATCCTCAAGGATAACATTTACTCTATAGTAAAAGAGTTGGACTGTAAAGAAGGCTGAGCGCAGAAGAATTGATGCTTTTGAATTGTGGTGCTGGAGAAAGACTCTTAAAAGTCCCCTGGATAGCAAGGAGATCAAACCAGTCACTCCTAAAGGAAATCAACCCTGAATATTCATTGGAAAGACTGATGCTGAAGCTCCAATACTTTGACCACCTGATGTGATGAGTTGCCTCATTGGAAAAGACCCTGATGCTGGGAAAGATTGAAGGCAGGAGGAGAAGGGGGCAACAGAGGATGAGATGGTTGGATGGCATCACCGAGTAAATGGACCTAAGTCTGAGCAAACTCCAAGAGATGGTGGACAGGGAAGCCTGGAAGGCTATATAGTCCATGGGGTTTCAAAGAGTCAGACACAACTGAGTGACTGAACAACAAAAAGATGAGAATTATAAGGGGAAAAAAAACAAAATGCATATTGGCTAATTTTTTTTCATTCCTGCTATATTCTCATAATGTGCTAGAAATTTTCATCTAAAATATTTACTTAAAGCTAAATTTAGGGAAAAGATGATCCCACTTAAAACAACCAGCATGAGTGCAGGGATTTTTCTTGCCATTCCAATATGATTTGGGAATTATAAATCATGTAAAGTACAAATTTGACAAAATAGCTGCAGTTACACACAATTTATTTCTCTCTGGCATGTCAAACATTTGAGGTCTTTGTATTTATTTATGATTGAAAATATAATAGCAAACATATGTCGGATACTTAGATTTTTACCTGTACAGGGGGGAACAATTTTATATCTACCCTTTTAGAGTCTTTGACTTGGCCTGAGAATTAAGTTGATGTAAGTGAACAGAAAATTGCACAAATGAATTCAATATAAGCTTTATGTGACTTGATTGTCTTCATAAGAAAATAAAGATGAAAAGTAGCAGAATCTTAAGTGTTTATATACGAAGTTGAACAAAGAGATAGAATTGTGGAAACGTAACTAAAATACACAGGTGGCCTAAAGGAAGATAAGAGTTATTTTAATGAGATCTCTTTGTATAGAATTCTCTCATCCTCCATGCCCTGTCTCTGGGAATAATAATGTGTTCCCCCTACAGGGGGAATCTTTCATATGGGAGTTTTATCTTCTGCTTTTAGGAAGTGAAGAGACCTCAGAACACAATGTTCTCCTTGTACCTACTGTTTTTCAAGTGCCTTTGACTCAATAACCCTTATGCCAAAGTGGCATGTTTACCTTCCAGGCATTGTCTTGAACACTTTATCTGAGACCTCACTTAATCCTGACTCTAACCTATGAGAACATTTTATACAACTTCAGGGAAAAATTGACAAATCCACCATCATAGAAATAGATTTCAAACTATTTTTCTTCTTGTTAGAGGAAACTCATAAAGACCTCACTGAAGACATAGAAGGTATGAACACACACTAAGAAACTTCATTTAATGGTCTTAAATGGACTGTTAAAATCAACAGTTAGAGAATACCAGTTCTTCTTCATTTCTCATATAATATTTAAAAATTACTGAGCCATAAACCAAGACTGAGGCTTCGCAGGTGGTTCAGTGGTAAAGAATCTACCTGCAGGGCAGGAGATGTGGGTTCAATCTCTGGGTGGGAAAGATCCCCTGGAGAAGGAAATGGCAGCCCACTCCAGTATTCTTGCCTGGAGCATTCCATAGACAGAGGAGGCTGATGGGTTGCGGCCCACGGGGTTGCAAGAGTTGGACCCAAGTTAGCGACTGGATAACAACGACAAACCAAGATGGAAATGTACTCTGCATTTCACAGATGAAGAAACTGAGGCATGAGGAAACTAAAGAACTTGCCGATGAACACAGAACTAGTACGTGGCAGAGCAGGACGCAGACCCTTGGCAGCCAGAGCCACCTGACTCCTACATTGTCTGTCCGCACCACTCTGTCCTACAGGCGAAGAGCAGAGAGCTGGTCTTTAAGAGGTTATTGAAATTTACATACCAGGCCAAGAGGGCTAGGATTACCCCAGTTTTTTAGATTACATTTGAAATCAAGGATGTGCCCGATTTGAGGTAAACCAATCAGAGTGATAATGACACTAGATTTAGGAGAAAATTCACACCATAAATTATTTGCACACACACACATGCCTACATACAAATACATAGGCACAATGCGCTGGGGGGGTGTGTGTGCCCAGTCATGCCCATCTCTTTGTGACCCCATGGACTGTAGGCTGCCAGACTCTTCTGTCCATGGGATTTCCCAGGCAAGAATACTAGAGTGGATTGCCATTTCCTTCTCCAGGGGATCTTCCCCACCCAGGGATGGAAGCTGTGTCTCATGTATCTCCGCATTGGCAGGCAGAGTCTTTACCAATGGCGTGACCTGGGAAGCCGCTACCATAAATTAAAGTAGATTAGAATTAAATAGTTGCTAAATGTTTAAATAGCAAAAGCAAAGCAAGAATGACATAGATTGAATTACTACTGTAAATTCATTCTCGTTAATAACCCACCCCTGAAGTATTGGTCATGTTTAGGTTCCTGTGTGTGAAATAGGAGGACATCCCACTAATGTTTCATGGTCACGTCAAACTCATTATTTTCAGTACTCAACCCATAAATTCCCCCTTCCATCTGTTCCTCCCTCCTCTGCGGCTTTCTGTCCCCATCTCTGTCACCGTGACCCACACACCCTCTTGCTTAAGCTGGAAACCTGGGAGTCATCTGGGAAATCACTCCTCCCACCACTTTTGGAAAATTTAATCAAATTTGTTGAATGAAGTTCTATATTACCCATATAATATGTGAATGCCCAGCTGGTTGGGTGATTACAGTCAGAGTGTGGTGATGAGACGTTATGCTCTGGTGTTTTCTCACGTGTTTGGGTTTCTGGCCACACTATTCCATCCCCATGTATGGTTTTATGTTTCTGCATTTTGTTAGTGGTGGTGTGTTGTTGGTGTTTCATGTAATACCCACAGGGAACATCCACTGTGGAACAGCTGAGAGATTTTCTCGTCTCTGTGAAGGCATTGGATTTGTTGAAAGCTACCGCATATGGCCTCTGGCACAAACAGCTCTCAGCAGTATTGCCCTCTTTAATTATGTCCCCCAGGAAAAAATAATCACTTCCCTGGCAAGGCAGCTTTCCTAATCAGAGACTTCCTGGGTCTTAAGTAATAAGACACTCAAAAGTTTCAAATGGAAACTTATAGTGGGGCTTAATTGGGCATGTATTTTAATCTGCTAGGAAGATCAAGAAACTCTAAATGTTACATATAAGAAAATATTTCATGAGGGATACATGGATAGTTTCATGTATTTTTATCTATTTTTATTTAAGAGAAGTTACTGGCAAAATAATGTGTGCATTAGTATTAAAAAGTTGGAGTAATGTATCTTCCTTGACCTGTAAATTACTGCTTCTTTCTCGATCATTTTATTGTCATTATTTTTCACTTGAACCATTTTCTAGGTGTGAGAAATTTTGCTTAGTTAGCATATGAAGGAAGGTGCCTCAGGCAGGTAGACTGAAGACCTGAGTCCCAATAGGATTTTAACAGTAAGAGGATCCATGCCCCCCAACCTCCCAACCCAGGGAGACAGTTAACAGGGAAAAAAAAAGAGAATTATAGATCGAACTCCAAGGGAAGGCCCTCATGTAGGGGGCAGAAGAAGGAATTAGCTGGGTAGTTAAAATTAGCTAGACAGTGGTTAAAGCAGTTAGAAAGGGATTTAATTCAGGACTATTGCAATAGGGCCAAACAGACCTTGGTAACAAATTGATTTCAATTCCAAATAAATTATGGACAATTAGGGACTTATACTTAAATAAATTATGGACAAGAATGGGTTTCCCTTGTGACTCAGCTGGTAAAGAATCCACCTGCAATGTGGGAGACCTGGGTTCAATCCCTGGGCTGGGAAGATCCTCTGGAGAAGGGAAAGGCTACCCACTCCAGTATTCTGTCCTGGAGAATTTACAGTCCATGGGGTCGCGAAGAGTCGGACATGACTGAGCGACGTTCACTTAACAAAAACAAGGGAATTATAAGTAAGAAGCAGGTGGGAGTCAGTGGATGGAAATTACTAAGAGGAAACATCAGGAGCAAAGGAAGATTCTGGTTAAACAGGCCTGATAGGATTCTTGCTAAAGGCAGACCAGGGTGACCAGATATCAAAGGTGGAGGGTGAAGAATTTGATCAGATCACAAGGCGATCAGTTACGGAAGGTGGGGTGTTCTGCCTAAACTGACTTAGCAAAATTCTTGCTACAACTGGGTGATGCAAGCCCAACGAGGATGAGCCTAAGGGGAAGGCCTTGAGGCTTCAAGGAGATGAACTGCTTAGTCACAGATAGTGTTGGTCAGAGGAGGCAAAGAGAGCCAGGAGAACAGGGTTGTTTTTTGTCAGGACAGTGAAAAAGAAAGTTTCAGGATTCAGCCTAGCAAACGTAATTAATGTGATCATGTCCTAATTCTGAATTCAGTTCAGTTCAGTCACTCAGTCGTGTCTGACTCTTAGTGACCCCATGAATCGCAGCACACCAGGCCTCCCTGTCCATCACCAACTCCCGGAGTCTACCCAAACCCATGTCCATCAAGTCAGTGATGCCATCCAATCATCCTCTGTCATCCCCTTCTCCTCCTGCCCTCAATCTTTCCCAGCATCAGGGTCTTTTCAAATGAGTCAGCTCTTCGCATCAGGTGGCCAAATTCTGAATAGAGTGATTTCTTTCAAATATATTGATATGTCTGCTTGTATTGATATGTTTTATTGCATGAAAAAAAAAAAAGCTAACTCCTAGATAATAGGACTGATTTTTCCCCCATTCATTTGCATCCCTCATAATACAAAGTGTATTACATTACATAAAAGCAAATAAAAGTACTTGATTTATTTAACAGGTCTTTATTTTTTGTTGCGGGCAGACCTCAGGTATTACAGGTTTCATTCCAGACCACCACAATAAAGAAAATAGCGTAAAAAAGTGGGTCACAGGAGGTTTTTGGTATCCCAGTACACATAAAAGACACATGCACTGTACCTTACTCTAGTAAGTATACAATAGCATTATGTCTTAAAAAAAAAAAGTACCCACCTTAATAAAGATATACTTTATTGCTTAAAAAGGTTAATCATCATTTGAGCTCTCAGCAAGTTGTAGCAGCGATATAAAAAAATCACTGACCTCAGATCAACCTAACAAACATTAATAATAATGAAAATGTTAGAAATATTGTGAGAATTACCAGTGTGACACAGAGACCCCAAGTGAGCAAATGCTGTTGGAAAAACACCACCAGTAGACTTGCTCAACTCAGGTTGGCACAGACCTTCAATTTGTAAAACAAATAAATAAATTCAATATCTGGGAAGTGCATTAAAGCCAAACACAGTAAGAAAACAAAAAGGTCTGCCTGTATTTATATCATTTTGAATGCAAGATACTTTAGAGTAAGGTTTTAAGGGAATACTTTTTGCCAGAAATTAGTATAATGCCAGACTCTCTAGGAAGGCCATTTTTGCCCTAGAATTATGTGATGTGTGCATGCTCAATCACTATCAGACCTGGTAGAATGAAAATAGAGGTGGAAATAATATTATCAGCTTTTATGGAAACTTGACCAGGTAGCAGGCTCTATGCCATTCACTTTATAGACTATATTATTTTATTCTCCTCATGCCCTATGAAGTGGGTATTTTTTTTGGTGGGTATTATTTTTAATACCGTTTTGCTAATAAGCACAGAAGTCACAGAAAAGTTCATTATATTCCCCAAGGTCACACACCTGGTCAATGGCAGAGCTGGAATTTGAACGCTGCCAGCATGATGCAGAGTCTATGTTCACTCCTTCAATTAAGAAGTATTTTTATGTTGATGTTTGGCAGAAACCAACAAAATTCTGTAAAGCAATTTTCCTTCAATTTAAAAATAAATAAATTTTTAAAAACCAAAAAAACAAAAGCAAATTTAAAAAAAGACAAAGAAGAAGTATTTTTATACCCTAGACCAGGATCCCCAACCTCTGGGATCAATATCTGATGATCTGAGGTGGAGTTGATGTAATAACATCAACATGTAGAAATAAAGTGCACAGTAAACGTAATGCACTTAAATCATCCCAAAACCATCTCCCCACTCCAGTTCATGGAAAATCTGTCTTCCATGAAACCACTCCCGGGTGTCATAAAGGTTGGGGATCATTGCCCCCGACTATATCAGTGTTGATTTCAGGTTCTAATAGATGGTCAGTGAATGTGTTCTTATGATGGTGGGAGGTATGATTGAGGGTATTCATTAGCTGATGTATAAAAGTAGAATTATTACTTAGTGATGGTTGACTCATTTCAGTGAAAAAAATGCATTGTCTAAAGTAATCATTTTTAGTTTTCAGATTTTACATGCTGTACTGATTCATCTGCAATTAAAAGAAGGCAATTGCAAAGTGACTAGAAAATAGTCAATTATCATTTGAACTGCCAAGCTTCAGGAATTAGCATTCTAGAATTTGCACAAATGTTAAGCCAGGAAAAAGAAGTTATAAAACACCATTTCAACTGCTGTTTGAAATTCTGCCATATATTAGTAATTGTATTATAATTTAAATTTTGGAATCATCGGATTTTAGAGCTGGCTCAGAGCATTGGGATCCTCTGTGCCAACTTTGTACTTAATGCCAGAAATGTTCACACCCATTTAAAAAATAAGATGTTTGACAAGTATTCCTCTAACATTGATGGGGAGTCAATAGAAACAGTGGATTTTTTTTATGCTATGACATAATTTTGTACATTTGGCTAGTCAAATATTAGAATATTTAGCCAGTCCAGTCCAGCAGGATCTCTTTGTCATTCTTTCCTGGGACTTTCCCATGCCACCATCTGGCCTTTGGAGAAAAACACTTGCCACCTTCTACCTAATTATTGCAGCTCTTTCTGTGTTTTATTCTTCAATCTCATTATTTCTTCTTTCATTTGTCATGTGGAATAAAATGATTGTGACAGAGTAAACAGTATAAACACAAAGACCCTACATATGGTTCCCACAGTGTCTAGTAAGTAATTCTCTCATGCATGAGCGCACACACACACACACACACACACAGGCTCTGAAGCTGGTCTCACACACACACACACACACAGAGGCACGCACTGAAGCTGGTAAACTGAGCACATTCTGAATGTTTCCAGTCGCCCTAAGATACAAAATGTTCTATAATGTATTTCTGAGAAGGACATAATAATGTCATCTATGATCATTTAAAAGCGTAATTTATTAGTAGCCCATATGTTTGTGACTATCATTTTTGCCAGAATCAGATGCAAACAGTCCCTTCTTCAGTAAATCCTTCCCCATATGGCCCCTGCTCTCTCATCACCCTTTCTTCTGATCCCTGCCATTGGCTCCCTCCTCGTCAACCAAGGGGGGACAGTTTCTTCATAGGTTTTTCCGAAGGTCAGCTTCTTGCCACTGCTTCTGCCCAGATGCTCCCTGGTCTTTTTCCTGCTTCAGGTGACCTCCTTGAGGTCTTTGCTAAAATGTCATAGTCTCAGCATTCCCTAACCACCCTTCAATGTCTACGTCAGCTCTTGTTTTGTTGACATTTGTGACACTCATCGCAATATGGAGTCTGCCTACTGTCCATGTTTGTGGTGTGTGTTTGCACATGTGTAGAGGGGTCATACCTGTCTTTTCTACTGGAATATAAACTTCCTAAAGTCAAGGACAGAATCTGTCTTATTCACCACTGTTTTTCTAGTTTCTAATATAGTAGGCGCTCAATCAAGAAATACCAAATAAATGAATGTCCTGAAATTAGAAATGTTGAAATAGAGATATTAAGGCACATTCAAAGGTCATTGGGATCTTTACCCATTTTTGCTGTTGCCAATTATGTATTCACTTATTAATTGATCACTTGTCATTGAATGATCATTATTTTAGGTGCCATCTGTGTTCCCTTCCTTCAGGAGCAGTGATGTGGGTGTATTTGTATGTGTGATGCCTCTGGAATTTACTTACTCAGAAACTTCGGGAAATAAAAAATAATTGTCCCTGTAACTGAGGAAGGATTTTAGATGACATGGAACTTTAAGAACAGCATGAAAGACCAACAGAGAGGAAAGGCATTTAATGTTCTTGTAATGAGATCAAACGGACTCCAATAGTTGAAATCCCAATGTTGAAGAATGTTTAGACATGACAGAAAGGCATGTGAATGACGATGTGATTAAACTTTGCCAAGCAAATATGATGAGACATCTGTTTAAAATGCTCTAGAGAGTGCCCAGAATGTCCTATTCAGTTATGTAATAAATAGTTCAGGATGGTACTGATCTTGTTGTATCATTAATTGTTGCAAATAATTGTTTACCTGGTGGTCGCTTTGAAACATGATTTTATAGATTATTATATCATCTCTTCCAATAACCATTTCAGAAAGAAATTATTTGCCTAAGGAATCATACCTATTCTGGAATTCCAATAGACTGAATCTTGTAGTCCTAACATACTTCATTAAGCCAGTGTCAGAGTTGGCAGGGAGTAGAGTGGTCAGAGGCAACTTAAAATGATCCAAACCTTCCCACTGATCCACCTTCACTTCCTGTGAGCCACATGTCTCAGGGGAGGCTGCAGCATCCTTGTAATCAGGAGACCTGTGCATTTGTAAGGTTGCAGATTGACATGTGTGGGTGTTGGACCAGGGTACCTGACACCTCTCATCCCAGGATGCACCAGTATTTCCTACTTTCTTCTTTCTGATTAGGGAAAAAAAACAAGAGTCAACCAATGAGGCCTCATGAGATTTTTAATAGCCCTTATAAGAGACTTCCCTGGTAGTTCAGACAGTAAACAATCTGCCTGCAGCGGGACATCCGAGTTTGATCTCTGGCTTGGGAAGAGCCCCGGGAGAAGGAAATAACAACCCACTCCAATATTCTTGCCTGGAGAATTCCATGGACATAGAAGCTTGATGGGCTACAGTCCATGGGGTCCCAAAGGGTCAGACACGACTGAGTGACTAACACAAGAGACAGGCTGCTGAGATTTTATTTACTGCAGATAGTCTTCTTTTTGTCCGCTGCATGCTTGCCCAGCCCATACATTCAGTAGCTCTAAAGGCTCTTCCTTTCTTCATGCCCTCATTTCACTGTCAGTTTTTCTTTCTATGGAACTTATCGAAAGCACATCTTCATTTCTTGTACTGTGTGCGATGAGTTGTGATCTAGCCATCACATTACGGCAGGCCTTCTATCTGGTTTTGCTAATTAGGTTTGGATAGCACAGTTGTGCTATGGAATGGCCTTTGACAGCAAGTATCTCTCCATTCCCTTCCCCTACTGAGGCAGGAAACTTCTGATGCCTTAGGCTCTTGAATTATTCTGAATATAGCCTTCATTTATTCTGGAATATCGAGTATAACCTTTAAATGAAAAATTTGCAAGCATTTTGGGAAAACTCGGAAGACTTATTTCCAGTTTTTACCACCACTTAGCAGTTCTGTAGGTCATTGGCGCGCCATCATCTTCCATGGCCTGAAATGTCACATTGAAAGTCAACAGATCTTGCATTTGTTTCTGGCATCACCATTGACTGATGGTGCATATATCAGTCATGATGCTTGACCTCGAGCATATATTTTGCCCTCCATTTCAGTACATGGCCACAGAGCTTTGGGGAATTAACTTGGATTTTTGCTGATGTCACACTCTGTTTTCTTGCTTCTCAATGCAATATTATCTTTTAAGGATCTGCTTTTCTTTGTAAGTACTCAGCCTTGTCTCTGTTCCCATGCCTTTCTTCTCTGCTCATTTGAATAACATGAGACTGTGAAGCATTTAGAAAACAGAAAGTGACATAAATAAGAAGTTGTTATAGTCATTTTTCTCATGTGTGAAATCAGCATTTACAGGAGACACAATTGCCTCTAGTGACTGAGAATGCTGTGTTAAAAGAACCCCACTGGTGGTTTTGGGGAAAATATTAAGTAACTAACAAAGACGACAAGTTCCCATTAAAGGTTTATCCCATACTCAATATGCTTTCTAAAAAACTCGATCTTGCTGTGAACTATTCTGTGATTTTTCTGGACACCTGAACTTATTTTACACAGTCTTGAGCCATGTCAAATGCATTTTCCCATGTTTCACAAGAAGTAGATGATTTAAGGCAGCAAGCCACTAAATTACATATGAAGACTTTCTATAGCATACATGGGATTATAATCTTTAAAATCTCCTCTTAGGTTGTATTTTTTGAGGTCTTAATTTACTATTTTGTTAGAAGAGAAATTAGCAACAAAATAGTATTTTAGCATCTGTTTTTCTATTTTATAGCAAACACGTGGCCCTCACAGTTGTGCTCAGTTATGCTTTTCAGATTTTTTTTTTTTTTTCTGAAAAACCAAGTTAATTGCTAGTGAGTTACATGAACATAGAATTAAAATGGGGCTTCCTCAGTGGTTCAGCAGTAAAGAGTCTGCCTGCATTGCAGGACACACAGGTTCGATCCCTGGGTCAGGAAGATCCCCTGGAGAAGGAAATGGCAACCCACCCCAGTGTTCTTGCCTGGAGAATCACCATGGGCAGAGGAGCCTGGCGGGCTACAGTCCATGGGGTGGCAAAGTGTTGGACACAATTGAAGTGACTGAGCGGCAGCAGCAGTATTACAATGCCAAGTTTGCTTCTTGACGTCAATTTTTTGTTTCATCAATTAATCAACTAAATAAATGCTTCTGAATGCTTCCTCTGCTCTCATTTCTCTGAATCCGAGGTATCCCTATTACCTACTTTTCCACCTCCTTCTTTTCCCTGATATGTTACTCTGGAATTTGACTAATGATGATAAGAAGGGGGTCAGTCATCAACATCCTGGTAGGTTAGTAAGAGGAACTTAAATAACTTTTTTCCTGTTGGACAAATGCGTATTCTTTTGAAAGTGTACTACTGGCTACGAAGCTAATGGGTTGTCCAAAAAGTTTGTTCCGTTTCAAGTAAAAACAAGACCTAATTTTCATTTTCACAAAGAACTTTATTAAAGGAACATATTCCCTACCAAACAACCTTTCTGGCCAACCAAGTATTTTTCTCAGCTATCCAGTATCATACCCTACTTTGCACTGAGTGGATATAGGTAGGAAGATGGTTTTTGAATAAACTTGAGGGTGTATGGTGCTTCCCAGGTATCTCCGTGGGTAAAGGGAATCCGTCTGCACTGCAGGAAACTTGAGTTCGATCCTTGAGTCAGGAAGATCCCCTGGAGAAGGGCATGGCAACCCACTCCAGTGTTCTTGCCTGGAGAATCCCATGGACAGGGGAGCCGGGGGTTTACAGTCCGTAGAATTACAGAGAGTCAGACACAACTGAAGCTACTGAGCTCACACACACAGGGCTGTAGTCTGTGTGGATGACCAAAATTTCCCTCTTTATACTTCAACTCACATGGTGGCTTCTAGATCCTTTCCTGAAAAAATATAGTTGTTCCTAGAAACTTCAGCTGATATTACAGGTCAAATGACTAGGAATGCAAAAATGTTATTATGCAAATTTTTGTCTTTAAAGTGCAGCCAGAGGCTACTGCTATAAATGGCCATAAAAATCAAGTGAAGAAAATTCATCCTCTGGACATACTATTAGACTACCTTTGGCTTTCTTGTAGGATGTTTCCGTTTTCCCTCAAGCAGGGAGGAAAAGGTTTCATTAATCTGGGACAGATATCTGTAGAGGTTTTATCCTTTTTAGAGGCTGCCTTTGAAAAGTGGCTTTGAAACCTGTATATTTGGGTTTCTATGACTTAAAACTAAAAAGTTCAGCACCATATGTAACCACTGTTAAGAGTCATAGGGCTGCTACTGTGAGGTTGCACAAGAGATATATGGCAGATCAGGGGAAAAGCCATTTTATGGTTTCAAGCAGCTTATATCTCCTTAAAAAGAACTTCCAAAAGGTAGACATTTTTGTTGTTGTTGTTCAGTCGCTAAGTTGTCTGACTCTTTGCAAACCCATAGACTGCAGCATGCCAGGCTTCCCTGTCCTTCACCATCTCCCGGAGCTTGCTCAAACTCATGTCCATTGAGTTGGTGTTGCCTTCCAACCATCTCACTCTCTTGCATCCCCTGTTCCTCCTGCCTTCAGTCTTTCCCAGCATAAGGGTCTTTTCCAGTGATTGGTTCTTCACATCAGGTGGTCAAAGTATTGGAATTTCAGCCTCAGCATCAGTCCCTCCAGTGAATATTCAGGGTTGATTTCCTTTAGGACTGACTTGTTTTTAGAACTATAGATATGTAGATAAAATACATAGACATACATACATATTCTGTATATTTACACTATATGTATTTGTGTGTATCATATGAATATTTGAGCAATAATGGAGATGGTTAAAAATATGCTATTTCAGTCTCTTTATGTATTTCTGCATGGTGTTTAACACATCCGGTCAAACCTGGGCTTTTAAATATGAGCTTTGTCTTGGGTTGGCTAAAAAGGTGGTATGAGTTTTCCCATAAGGTGTTACAGGAAAAACCTGAATACACTTTTTGGCCAACCCACTCTTTTACCAGAGAGTTGTCCCTTTGTAATCCTAAGCAAATGAGGTTGTGCACAGCCTAGATGCCTGGTGCAGTCTTAAAGGCAGGGCAGGGTCTGCTCAGAGACAAAGTGTTTGTTTAATAATGGCAGAGAGTGCCACAGCATCCATCTTTGCAGTCGGTTTTATTTTATTTTTTTAAACGTGCTCCCCCGCCCCTGCCCACGAGCAGGCTCACTTACACAAAGCTTCAGCTGCGCCGGGGCTCTGCGTGCACTGTCTTGGCCAGGTGCTTCTAATTGCCAGCTTCCGACAAGAAGCTGGAGCCCAGCTGTGTGGGGATCAATTCCTGCCACTGTGGGAAACCGGAGAGGAAGCCTGAACTAGGTCAGAAAACTGCCTCCCTCATCAAGTCTCTCTGACTCTGGCTGGTGCCCTCATTTCCAGCTTTGCAGCTGCCCTGTCCCTTAATCTCTGTGGTCCCTCGTGGTTCCGGTCACCCTGGACCTGCAGAAGGGGTAGCACCCACCTGTGGACCCAGCTCCGTGCACGGATTTTGAGGCAGATTGTTGGCCCCAGACCTAGATATGGCAAGCAGTAAATCTCCAGCCAAGAAACAAGTCACTCTGAATCTCATCTCAATGACTTGGCAGCTTGAATCGAGTTTCTTTAGTGTCCCTCAGTTTTCCCTGTGATCGGAGTTCATAGCCTGGGATTATGAATTTTTTTGAGTCCCTGGCTGGCTCAGCCTTCTTGGGTTGACCGCATTTCCTGGCTCTGTCCATGGACCTTAGAGACCTTGCCCTTCAATCTGCATTATTCCAGCCCTATTTCTGCACAGCCAGATACAGGACCTGGGTTTTCGCTAATATTGTTTGGGTCTTTGCAATCCTTAGCAACACAATTTGAGACCAGCCTGTTGTCCCTAACGCCTGGAATTTTTTTTTTTTTTTTTTTTTTTCAGTCTGATTAGTTTCTCTGCATCTGTTGTGGCTCAGCTTGAGTAGCGATTCATGAAGGCGTCTCTGGCCTCCCTCTGTGCCCCACACCCCCCCCTGCCAGGCAGGGCTAGGAGCGCTCTCACTGTGCCCTCCTCATGGCCTATGCCTATTTCAAATACAGACTTGGACTTATATTATAATCATTTATTTATACGTTTTCCACTTTCCTGCCACACACCATGCTCTGGGTATCTCCTGATGCGAGGTACAAGGATGGGATTTTTTATGTTTCTTGGGTGAATGAATAAATGTTCAGGTGTGTGTTTCTGTGTGCTAATTCTCATAACTCACCCTTTGCCTCGCTCCTTTATATTGACCCCAAGCTTCATCTAACTATCCCTCACCTTTGTTGGCCATCATCTGAGCTTAAGCTACGACACTTGGCCACCCACCTAGAATACATGCTGATTGCCTAGTGCCCTGGGATCCGACTCCCATGTGCCTCGTCTTGCCCATTCTTGCTAGTTGGGGATGGTTTCCATAACGTACATTGAAGTTTCTACATCTGTTGACAGTGGTTAAACACCTTGCACAGTTGCTTTCTCTGTCTCAGGCTGGAAAAAAATAATTCCTATCAAGATAATATGATTCTTACAAACTCTAAATCCTTGAAAGAACATGCCAAGGTCTTCCTATTTAATCAGAAAACAAAATGTATTGAATGAATCATCTTTATCCCTTTGACAGTGATTATTGAGATAGCAAAATATTTTATGGCAGATAGATGCTGAAAATTTAGGACTGTTATTTCAAAGTGAGCAGTGGTGTCAGCTAGAACCCAGGTTCTCTCTGGGGTCAGAAGCTGTTTTGGTTCTTGTGACCCAGGGGACCTCCTCTATCATTGCTTCAGGATCTGGGACCCAAAATGCCGGAGATCTTCCTTTCTGGCTTCTCTGGTGGCTCAGACAGTAAAGAATCTGCCTGCAGTGTGGGAGATCCCAGTTTGATCCCTGGGTCGAGAAGATCCCCTGTAGAAGGAAATGATTACCCACTCCAGTATTCTTGCCTGGGAAATCCCTGGGACAGAGGAGCCTGGCGGGCTACAGTCCATAGGGTCACAAAGAATCAGACATGGCTGAGCAACTAAACTAACACTTTAACACAAGCTCTTTATAGTTGGTCAGAGACAGGACTACTTTTAGAGACAGTAGTATTCAGACATTTTTCCCAGTAATACTCTACTGTGACTATATTCTTTTTGGGGACAAAATCAACTCACAATGTCATCAGGAATTTTCCTTGTACCCAGCATTCTGTTGGGGTTTTGCCCAAAATCTCTGAAAAGTTGACTTAGATTAAGAGGAAGGGAAAGGATAAATTTCACTTTTATATTCATAGGGCAGTTCCAGAACCTCTTCAGTCATTAAGCTATTCAGTATCTCTAGTTATTTCTTCCAAGGTTCAAGGGCAGCATTGTCATTTCTAATTGTTCAGCCCACCTGGTCACCTAGGGTCACTTGGTGATACTACATTAAATATTACTTGAGATTCTCAATTTAATATGTTCCTGTCAAAACAGTGTTTCTCTGCCACAGTCTGAGCTGATTGTGATAAAGCCTATGCATTTTCCCTTTGGTGCCTTTCCAGATTTCTGCTCTTACTGTGTCCTCAGCCCAGAATGTTCTCACAGACCATTCCTTCTCACACTCAGGTCTGGGATGGGTGTCTCCAGGAAAGCTCTCCCGAATGGCCCAACCAGAGCGCTCCCAGCTGCACCTGTCTCACCCCATCCCCCCCAGCCCTGCTTTAGACACATCAGCCATGTCAAGCTGCTAACTTCTTTCCTGACACTCACCTTAATGTGAAGTCACCTTGTGTTTACTTGTTAAACTGTCCGCACCTCCTCCAAGCATCACTGTTACAATGTGAGTGTTGAGAAGGGGGAGAGTGCTTACCTTACGTGGTGTTGCCAGTTTCTACCAAAGTGTCCAGCTTACTGTCATCATTCAATATGTATGTATTGAATGAATAAAAGTAATGAAGGGAGTAGGGTAGGAGAAGGAGGGAGAGAGACAAAGGAAAAGGAAGAAGGAAGGAACCATGGTTGTTTTGTCAGCATGACTGATGAGTTTGTATTGGGTTGGTCCAAAAGTTCGTTCACGTTTTTCCGGTAACAGGAAAACCCTGAACGAAATATTTTTGCCAGCCCAATATTTGGCAGAGAAAGAACCAGTAGAAATGGTGGCCAATCACTCTGCCATCTTTCAATGTCTCCTTTTGTCAGGAGGAATTTTCGGCTCTCCCCAGATGCTTGCAACACAGATCTCATTCTTAACCTCTCCATCATTGCTCAGCTAACACTGCCTGTCTTAAAATTCCCAGTTATCTCTCAGTGCTTCACTTCAAGATTCACCTGTGGACAATGACTTTGAAAAGGAGGGATGTGAAATTCACCTTTCCTATTGGATTTCTGTCACAACATGGTTACACGTGGAACCTATATTGTCTGATTGTTTCCTTTTTGATGAAGTCTATGCCTTCAGCTTTTCTACGAGTCAGTGATGCCATTCAATGACCTGTAATTAATGGGGCATGCTGATAAATTTAGTAGCAGCTCACTGCTCTTTTTAAAAATTGCTAATATTATCTGAACAACTCGAGGCTTAATTTTATGGGTGTCTTTCAAATAAGTAATGGCTTTTAAAGGTCTCTTAACAATAGTATTATAATTAATCTTCATTAATTTTTAGTCAAGATAAATATCCATTTTCAGGGTAGTGATTGTATTGAAGAGAATACTCCAGCTAAACATGAACTGTAATTCAGCACATTCTCTTAATTCAGCCAGCCCCCTCTGCCATTAAAAAGTATTTCTTTCCATTTTCAATAGTTTTTTTTTTTAAACATCAAAAAGATACTTAAAATTCAGTCATTGTATCAAATAAAGAACAGGTGTGGATGTCAAGTCATTTCATCAGTGAGAATATTTATATATCCAAATGATGTCTCATTTCATAGGAAATCGTATCAAAAGCCCAGGTTTCACCACATTGTTCCTGAATTAAAATGTGGAAAGAGAAAATTTCCAGTTTAATAATGATCTAATCCTTGTGGGTAGATAAGTAGACAGAAAATAAACAGATTTTTCAAAGAGCATTTTTTTCTATTGAAAAGAACAAGAATTGGACGTCGGGGACCCTGGATGCTAGTCTAGCTATGCCACCAATCACTTGGCTGCCCTTAGCCAGTCATCCTCACTGTCCATATGGTAAGAACATTCCCACCACTTTCCAGGGAACAGGGATGAGGGTCATGTAGGTTCTCTTCCCAAAAGCTGTAACTTAACTGTGTACAGTTATTTTTTTTTTAATTAAACATTTTAAAAGAATTGTCCTGGGACTTCTTGGATGGCCCAGCGGTTAAGACTCCATGGGGTTAAGTCCCCCATGCAGGGGACGCAAGTTTGATCCCTGGTCGGGGAACTAAGATCCCACATGCTGCATGGCGTGGCCAAAACCAAACAAAATTGTCTTCGGGACGTATAGCAAATAGAAAAGGAAAAAAATCTACTCAGTCTCCTTTAAGGCAGGAGTCTGTGGCGTTTGAACTCTGACCCCCATTTCACACCCTGAGTTCAGATGCTCTAATCGAGGCAGGTGCAACCAAGAAGATGGAGCTCCCGCATCCCCCAGCTCCCAGTCTGGAGCCACACTTTAACCCAGGGAAGGACAGGCTGCTGGCTTTCTCCCCATTTTTCAAAAACTATTTTGCAGGCAGTTGTGACTAAGAGATCAAAGGACTCCTTTCCTCCACTTAACCCCCACTTACAGGCAGAAACGCTCACCCAGGCATAGCAAACCAAGAATACAAGTGCCCGATGACCCTCACCCCAGCTCACTTATAAACTCAGGGTTCCAGATGGGGAAGAGTGAGCCAGAGGGCCTTCTCTGTCACCCCCCCTGCTGGTCACTCTGGGAAAAGCAAGCCACTGTGTTCCGCCCAAACTCTTTGTGGTGGTATGGAGGCCTCACCTGGGGAAGAGGTACGCTTCAGGGACGAGGGACTCCACAGCTCTGCTGGAAGGAGTTGATTCTGCTGGGAACAGAGCGTGGAAAACCCCATCCCTGAAGACAATGTCAAAAGCAGTGGGGACTTACCTGGTGATCCAGGGGTTAGAACTCCGTGCTTCCGCTGCAGGGGGCGCAGGTTCAATCCCTGGTCAAGAAACTTAGGATCCCATATGCTGCATGGTGCAACCCAAAATAAATAAGTAAATAAAAGGAAAAAAACAATGGATATCTTGTTAGAAAGCAGTTAAGCAGGAGCTCGTAGCTCCATGAAACAAGCAGCAACAAGCCCAGTAGCAGAGCAATCAGAAGTTTAACAGAGAGAAACAGTGGAGAGAGCCAAGAAGAGCCGTCCTGAGGTCATGGTGGTCAGAGGGCTGTGCACACGTGTTGGGCTGCACTTAGGAGCAATCAGAGCTAGATGTGGACAGACCTAAAACCACCCCCAACCCATTCACAGATCAGTCAACAAAGGGCAAAAGCCTCACAGGCACTAGTTGTTCAGTCGCTCAGCCGTATCAGACTCTTTGCAACCTAATGGACTGCAGCACACCAGGCTTCCCTGTCCTTCAACCATCTCTTGGAGTTTGCTCAGATTCACGTCCATTGAGTCAGTGATACCATCCAACCATCTCATCTTCTATTGCCCCCTTCTCCTCCTGCCTTCAGTCTTTACCAGCATCGGGCTCTTTTCCAATGAGTCGGCTCTTCACTCAGCCTCACAGGCACCAGGGGTTTTACCAAAAACTGACTGAACGCCAATCTACCTTGACCCAGAGGCAAAACTCCTAGGAAGGCAGGCTTACGAACAAATTCACACCTACCATTTGGCAGTCTGTGTGCGCCTGAGGCTGCACCTTCTCTGCAGTGCTGGGAGAGGAGAAACCCCAGCTGATATTCCCTCAGTAAGTGGAGAAGCAGCCGCATAAACCACTAAACTGTGATGGCAGCGTGCGAGCCACACAAACATCCAGTGGTAAAGAGTGAAAATATAACTGGCTAATAGAGCTTCAGCACAGCCTTTGACCAATAAGTGGTTTGTGCTTTCCCAGGAGAAATTCCTAGGTAGTTAGGATAAAACATAAAACAAGCGTCTACACACAGTGGGGGATGTAGATTTCAAGTCACTAAAGATTCTTTCCTGTCTGAGACACCAGGGAAGCCCCAAGTACACAAATAAAGGACCAAGAAAACAAAAACAATATTAGCCCATGGAGGAAAAGGAGGCGGGGGAGATTGCCCATACACAACATTTTTTACATGATTTATTTTCCTAATTATGGTTTATTAACCTTAATTCTACAATCAGATTCCCTTCCCTGGATACACTGGGGGGATTAAATGACTTGGAAGTAAACCCCATAGCCCAATGTATATGCTTTCTTTTTCTACACAAAAGACAAATCTTCTAAATATGTCATGCGTGTATTTATATATATATATATATATACACGTGTGTGTGTCTATGTATATATGCATATGTGTGTATATACATAGAGATTTTATCATATATATTATATGTATCTTTGGGCTTCCCAGATGGCGCTAGTGGTAAAGAACACGCCTGCCAATGCAGGAGATGTAAGAGACGCAGGTTCAATCCCTGTGTTGGGAGGAGGGCATGGATAATATGATTCTTGCCTAGAGAATCTCATGGATAGAGGAGCCTGGCAGGCTACAGTCCTTGGGGTCACAAAGAGTCAGACACAATTGAGCATCTGAGCAGAGATATATATCTTTATATTTATTCAGCATTCCAAGACTTAAATTGTCTCCCAAAAAACAAGCTAGGAAAGGAAAAAGGAATTAATAAAAGTTGATGATTTAAGAAGAAAAATAATTCTTGGAATGATTTGAGTTAGGACTAATGGTAATTAGATTTGTTAGCATTGGACTGGGATCCTCTCTGAACTTGACATAGGTTGGGGTCCAAGAGCAAAGATTCCAGGAGTTTGAGCCTTCTCCAGACATCACAGTAACCATGAACTGTTTTACCATGCCCTTCCTCAGACTTAGCATCTCTCTTTAATAAATGCTGGCTAAAATGACCTTAAAATCTTTTGTAATTGCATCATCTAAAGAGCTTATGTTCATAAATCAGGAAGTGATCCCCAACCTTGTTTTGCATATAGGTGCATAACCAATGGCATTAGTTAATAAATAGGATTTAAAAATGAAACAAATATAAGATGCTGTTGGATTCTCTTTGATTTTGTAATAGTTTTTCAAATCTTTGCTTGTAAAGAAACAAGACAAAGTTGTAGTCAGGCCAGATGCTTTAAAAGGGAAATCTAGAAAGAAAATCACACACACACACAAAAAAAAACATACACGGGAACCTAACAAAATGTAAAGGAAATAGAATCCAGTAGCCAAAGTATATTATTATGACTCTCATTTATCTTTTAAAGAACATTACAGCATACTAACACATATATATGGAATTTAGAAAGATGGTAACGATAACCCCATATGCAAAACAGAAAAAGAGGCACAGAAATACAGAACAGACTTTTGAACTCTGTGGGAGAATGTGAGGGTGGGATATTTCAAAAGAACAGCATGTATACTATCTATGGTGAAACAGATCACCAGCCCAGGTGGGATGCATGAGACAAGTGCTCGGACCTGGTGCACTGGGAAGACCCGGAGGAATTGGGTGGAGAGGGAGGTGGGAGGGGGGATCGGAATGGGGAATACGTGTAAATCTATGGCTGATTCATATCAATGTATGACCAAAAAATAATAATAATAATAAAAAATAATAATAATTTTAAAAAAAAATAAAATAAAAAAATAAAAAGCAGAGACATTACTTTAAAAAAAAAAAGATCTTTTTGGTGTGCATTGTTTTAAAACTCTTTATTGAATTTCTTACAACATTCCTTCTGTTTTATGTCTTGGCTTTTTGGGCTATGGGGAATGTGGCATCTTAGCTCCCCATCCAGGGATCGAACCTGCACCCCCTGCATTGGAAGGTAAAGTCTTAACCACTGGACTGCCAACTTTAGCTCAGTTCTTGTTTTAGCTGAAAAGCAAGAGAGGCAAAACATTGCTAGCTAAATTCATTATTGAGTGAAATTTCTTTTTAAAACAGCTTTATTGAAAAATAACTCACATCATACAATTCTCCCACTTAGAATGTGTGCCTCAGTAGTTTTTAGTATATTCATTCACAGTGAGCCATCACCATGGTCTAATGTTAGAACATTTCATCCCCCAGAAAGATCCCCCCCATCCCCAAATCCCTTTCCCCATCATGGTGAGGCAGATGGCATTGTCATCCACTCAGAGTCAGGGGACCAAGTAATCTGGGAAGGGGGAAGGAAAATGAGAGCGGGAGATGAATAAAGGCACGTCTATATTTTCTGAAGATCACCCTGGGCTCCCAAGCTTCTGTCAGAAAGCAGACCTCCTCACAACAGTTTTGCCTGGGAAACTGACTGAGCTTGTGGAAAATTCCTGCTGTGGTTCCATATAACCCTAGCGGGAGTATCAGGGCTTGAATAAAGGCTGCATTGTGAATTGCATCCCTCACCACTGCACCCGCCCTTTCCTTTCCAAGAGGTTCAGACTGAAGTAGAAGCTGAGCCCTGAGTTTTGCTTCAGCAAAGGGGCAATTGTCATCCAGTGGTGCTGTTTTCATTAGGAAATTGAGAAACAAATACTTGTACTGGGGTGCTTTTCATAAGGCTATGTGATTTCCTTTCATTTTCTTCCTTTCTTTCTAAATTCTAGGGACCAGGGTGTTAAAGAAAATCTAGAAAATTTATTTTTAACTGACGAATGCTCATTAAAGGCCAACAGCTATAACCAAATGTAAGAGTCTTAGCTCCCTGAGAATTATAAACTCTGAATTGATCTAAGAATGATGGTAGCACTGGCTGTTTACCCTGTTTTACCTCATCTCAACCCCAGGTTGGGTGCGTCTGGACTTTTTTTACATCAGAAACATCAAGAACTAAATTAGGTATTGTTCTGCCTGATATGAGAAGCCCTGGTAAACGGACTTATGCAAAAATGCTGTTTTTCCCTATGCTAGTTTTCTAAGGCCAACAAGAGCAAACAGTTGTTGTTTATTCTGCCAGTGGAGATAAGCAGCATGTTACTAGGTGTCAGGAGTTCTGTTCCTCTGTTCCCTCTGCTGGCTGAGGAGAAGTATTGCTGGCATGCGTGCGTTTGGTTTTTGCAAGCCTGGCAGCTCGTTTCCTCCTCTGCCACAATTTAAAGAGCTGAATAAAATGCAGTAGTCCATGTTAAAATTTCCAAAGGCCAAGGAAATTTCTCCCACCCTCTCTTCCTTCGCCCTCAGACCGTGGGAAAGTGATCCCCACCGGGCTTGGGGGATCTGACAGCTGAAAAGACAGCCGTGTGTCAGGCAGTTAGACAGACATGTGATGGGTGTAAAAAGAAATTTCTTTCAGAATAGGAAGTCTTGTGTGTGGAGAGTTCTCAGGGAGGATCCAGGATTGTGCATGACCAATAGTTATGTCAGTTACTTTACAATATTGTAAATATCTTGGCACTGAATGTGCCCGTTCTCTGAGTTCAGGACATGACAAACCTCTTTTTCTTGCATGTATCATCTTTAAACTAGAGATAGTAAACTGCTTCTGCTTTAAAAAATTATTTTTTCGACTTAAGTGGTTTTATGCTTAATTACTGCTTTTCAGTCCTCCTTTCTCTTAGATACTTGAATGTTGGGATTAAAGAAGCAGCGAACACTTTTGGAAGTCGATTGTACTGGAATTATTTTAAATAACAGTGCATTTTCTGTCATCTATATGTTTTTGTGGGTTAACCCAAAGGTTCAAAGCTGGATCAAAATCACTAGTTGAATTAAATATGTTTTGTGCGCAAACTCAATGATAAATGAGTATACTGTGACTTCAGGTGGCATTTACTAAGATAATTTAAAACTTGAGGTTTAGACCAGATTTATGGCTTAATTTCAAATGGCCCTTCTACCTCTGAAATCAGACTTCTTTTATTTTCTATAGTATATTCTTGGGTTTTATTGGTTCTCCTTTTCCCCAGGAAATGGTATCTAAAATTCACTTTCAGAGCTTACCAAGCCTTGCTGCGTCAGGTCAAAGGTGGAGGAAAGCTCAGTGTGGTGATGAGGTGAGGCTGTGTGTCTGAGCACCACCTGTGTGCCTGCTCTTTGTTTCATGTACCCATCAGTCACTTGGGACTAATGATACTTCCTGAACATCCATCCAGCTAGTCTCAGTTTTAGAACACTGAGCACTCTCGTCGCTTAATCTCACGATCACACACCTTATGTGTCCTTGTCTCCCTTGCCACTGGAGGGACTTTTACGCGGTGACACTATTTTGTTTTCTGGTGTGTCACCAGCACCCAACATGGTGCCAGCTTCGCAGGATGTTTGTGTGTGTGTGTGTGTGTGTGTGTGTTTCAATAATTGTTCCAAAATCACTGCATTTGATGACTGCAGCCATAATTTCAAGATGCTTGCTCCTTGGAAGAAAACTTATGACCAACCTAGATAGCATATTAAAAAGCAGAGACATTACTTTGCCAACAAAGGTCCATCTAGTCAAGGCTATGGTTTTTCCAGTAGTCATGTATGGATGCGAGAGTTGGACTATGAAGAAAGCTGAGTGCCAAAAAATTGATGCTTTTGAACTATGGTGTTGGAGAAGACTCTTGAGAGTCCCTTGGACTGCAAGGAGATCCAACCAGTCCATCCTAAAGGATATCAGTCCTGAATGTTCATTGGAAGGATTGATGTTGAAGCTGAAACTCCAATAATTTGGCCACCTGATGCAAAGAGCTGACTTATTTGAAAAGACCCTGATGCTGGGAAAGATTGAAGGCAGGATAAGGGGATGACAGGATGAGATGGTTGGATGGCATCACCAACTCAGTGGACATGAGTTTGAGTAAACTCCGGGAGTTAGTGATGGACCGGGAGGCCTGGCGTTCTGCAGTCCATGGAGTCGCAAAGAGTCAGACACAGTTGAGCAACTGAACTGAATGCAAAGGAAGGGAAGATTAGGTAAACCTAATAGGATTAAAGGAGTTGTAGAGTAATTATAGGAAAACTTGTACCTTATTCTATTTTATTCGAAACAGAGAAAAAAAATCCTTGGTTGAGTCACCAAAACCAATCTCTTATTATTAACATTCTTGTTTCCTAGTATATATTCTGGAATGAAGAAAAGAGAAAATATGTATAACATATGTAATCAGTAATCTAAAAACAGGATGTTACCAGAAAATCAGGATATCTGAAGACTGTTTAGAAATGAAGAGTGTACAAGACAGTAATGATTGGAGAAGAAAAATAGAAAAGACTAGAGTTAAATGATAAATCCACTTGGTTCCTAAAGTGACCGGTAAAATTGGCAAGTCTGTTGCAAGGCTGATCAAGGGTAAACAGGGAAACCGTAAAAATAAATGATGCTAGAAATAAGAACCGGGATGTAACTACAGATAAGGTGGTGGCAGATTCAAGAAAGCATAAGAAATTACTTTATACACATTTGGATAGTCTAGATGCAATTATTTTCTAAGATAACATACATTGTCAAAATTTGATAGAGGAATAGAAAATTTCAAGAAAGCAATAATCATAGAAGAAATTAAAGCAATCAAATATCTGTCCCTAAAATAGGAATGAGATTCAAAAAAAACTTTATAGGTAATTCCTACCAAACCTTAAATAAATAGATAATTTTTATATTATAAAAATGAGACTGATACATTATTTCTTACTCATTCTTAATATAGTGTTGATAACATAGTATGTAATATTAACATAATTATGATATATTTATGTAATGTGAATAGATAATTTTTTTATTAGAAATGATGTCTATAAAATAAAGAAACATAAAGCCATGTTCAGATAACAGAAAAATATTGAAAATATCTTGGCTAATCAGACAAAGCCAGGAAAACTCTGATACCAAACTAGATGAAAGGAGATACTTGTAAAAAGGAAAAACTGTAATCCAATCTCACTTGTAAATACTAAAGCAAAACTCCTAAATAAATTGAAATAACAATTCATCTAAAGAATTAAACATTTTGACGAAGTGTGGTTTATATTGACTGTGTGAAGGTAGATTAATTTAGAATATCCATGAATGTTATTCTCAGTGTTAAAGGGGAAAAAAGTATGGTTGCATGTTGAAGAAAATGTATAATAAAACATAAAACCCATTGCTGATTTCCAAAGAGAATAGCCAATAGACAGTAGAGAGTACTTCCTCTAACTTGCTATAGCAACCATTGTAATCAATACTAGGAAATAAACTGAATATCAGTAAAAGTATCTCAGCTGTTCAACAGGATAGAATTCCTGGTGAGTGCAGTTAATCCCAAAGCGTAGTGATATAAGAGGAGCAAACTTTCATTATTCAAAATATTATCCTCCATGTAGAAATCAAAGATAAACAGCTAACTAAGTATTTGAGTTAGAAAAGATTTAGTCACGTTGGCAAGAATAGAAATCAATAAACAGTTTTCCTATATACCCCCACTTACCGGTTACAAAAATTTAAATTCCCTTAACCATAGTAATTAGTATTATAAAATATCTAACTGTACATTTTTTTGTCTTTGTTAACATAAGAGAATAACATTCATGGATATTCTAAATCAAACTACTTTCCCATAATCAATATAAACCACAGTTAAGTACCAAATAGTTCTGGGGATGTGGTGTATAATGTGGTGACTATAGTTAATGTACTGTGTTGTACATTTAAACTGTGTTGTATATTTAAAAGTTTCTGAGAGTTCATTTTTTTAAGTTCTCACCAGGAAAAAAAAAAAAAAAGGAATGATGTGAGGTAACGATGTATTAACTACCCTTATTGTCCTTATCGTGGTAATCATGTTGCGACATATACAGACATGAAATCATTACATAGTACTACTCCCTGTGTGTGTGCTCAGTGACTCGGCCGTGTACGACTCTTTGCATCCCCATGGACCATAGCCCTCCAGGCTCCTCTGTCCATGAAATTTCCCAGGGAAGAATACTGGAGCGGGTTGCCATCTCCTCTTCCAGGGGATCTTCCCAACCCAGGGACCAAACCCGAGTCTCTTGTATGTCCTGCATTGGCAGGTGGCTGCTTTCCCACTGAGCCACCCGGGAAACCCACGGTACACCTTAAACTTACCCAATATTATGTCAATTATATCTCAAAGCTAGATAGAAAAAATGCTACTAAATAACTCCTAGGTCAAAGAAAATGTCATAATGGAAACATTAATTAGAACATTCTGAAAGGAGTGAAAATGAAAGCAGTACATATCAAAACTTGTGGGACACATTTAAAACAGTAATTACAGAAGAATCAGTGCTTTTACTAATGGAAAGATTAAGTTATAGGTGAATTTAATTAAGTTAGTAAGGCTATAACTTTTATTTAGCACTTTAAAAAATTTATTTCTTTTTAATTGAATGATAATTGCTTTACAGGATTGTGTTGACTTCTGCCAAACGTCAGCATCAACATGAATCAGCCATAGGTATACCTATTTAGCACTTTAAAGAGCAGTCTTATTCATACTAATTTGGTCTTTGCTCTGAGGAGACCAAGACAAAATGATTAAATCCAAACCCAGATGTAGTGAAAGGCGGACAGCCTGTTCTTCAAAACCCTGTGGTGTCTGGAATGCCTTCTCAACTCTCTCTTTCTGAAGATTGATCCGGCAGCTTCCCCTGGTTCTCCTCCGGCTTCACCACCCACGTGGTATCACACGCTACCTGCTACACTGGCTCCCAGGTCCAAACTTTGCCATAGCTTAGCTAGTCCCCACCAAGGAGAAGCAGAGCTGAGCAGTTGTGTAATCTCCACCTCTCAAATAACTGAAAGGTAATTATTTGTCACAAACTTTTCTTCCAGTTTCTGCCCAGCTTAAGTTTCAAATTATTCAATCACACCAAGGTGATGGCAAAGTCAATAATCACTTTGAAAAGAAGTTCCCACCATGAGCAAAATGGAGATAATTGGGAATTCAAAAGAGAAGGAAAGTAAAAAGACCTTTGAAAAATGGAAGGAAGAAGGCGTCAGGTCAGAGAAATTTGCAGAACACAATTTCTGATCATTTAAGTGGACCAGGTAATTATATTCTGAATTATCTAAGGAGATCCCTCTGTGTTTAAAGTGGAAAAATACATTATGTGTTCTTCTGGTACAGGGACTGAGATCAGACAAGATGAGTTTGCCAGTACAAAGCCCTTTGATTTAAAAGCCGCATAAAAGGAACTCAACCTTATAAACTGACAGAAAGTTTTGCTCTCTATTGCCATATGTTATTAAATTGATGTATAAAAACACTACACGACACTCTAGATCTAGACTGAATACTAACTGGTAGTCTAGTGCTAAATGTGAAGGAAGTTTTTCCTGTGATAAAAAGAGGATAAAGTTTCCTAAGTAGCAAACTTCTTTTTAAGCTGGTTTTGCTGAATTAACAAAGGAAGCAGATTCTTCAATGAAGATTAAAGCCTCTAATTAACATGTAAGTGAATCGGATGCTGATGCATATAATCACTGCTTGGGGAAAATAATCAAACCCCAAGACTGCCCATATTTTTTTTTTTCTGCCTTGGTGAGTTGTCTGTGCAGTAAATAATTAGCTTCTTGATTTAAAGAGGTTGACATTTGGAAAGATTCTGCAAAGAATATTTTCCCTCTCCTTTTTCACTTACCCATTTAATTCTACCATTCAGTTGCACCAAGACAGCCTGATCTGCCTCAGTAATTTTCTTCTGGTATATATAGAATAATATAGAATGATCTGTTCTAAATTTGCAACGTGTAAGTATAGAAAACCCTCTTGATTCATAGACTTGTAATCTGCAATGTTGAGTATGTTGCATACTCTCCATTAACTATCCAGAATGTAACTGATACCTGCCCCTTCCCTTCAGAATCAACTATAAAAAACAATGTTTGAAAAGAAAGAGAGCAAATCTAATTTTTCACAATAAAGAAGTTGTTAAAAAGGTTCTTGTAAAGAGTCCTCTTTCACCATAAGGGAAATCCTTAGAATAAATTAAATGAAAAAAGAAAACCACAGGATTCAAAATCAAACCATAAATTTTGTGATTCCAGATAGATGATAGATCAAGCAGTCAGTTGATTGATCAATAGATGGCCATCAGTAAATGTAAAAATGTGTACCTAGACGTCTATTAATGCCTAAGGAAAAATATGTAACAAAATATTTTCTCCACTTAACTAACTGTAGGTAATTCTTTTTCTTCTTCATATTTTCCATAAGAAACATGCATTACTTTTATTATATCAAAAGGAGATACATTGTTTTTACAGAAGCAGAAAAATGAGCACCTCCTAAAAGTGCTTTGTCCCTAATGTATCCAGAAGAAGTTAAGAAATAAAAACAAAATTACAAATTTTGAAATTACAAAATAGAATTAAGTCATTTGGCCAGCAACCTAAATAACAGAATTTATCAGATCATTACCCTATTAGTGATAAATCCTCAACAACACTTAAGTGTAGTATTCCAGACATTTTTACCCTGAGCAGTTTCATACTTTTCCCCTCATTATAGTGGGGATCGTGTGTACACTTACTCCTTCTTAGTAGAACTTGATCTGAATTTCTAGCTTCAAGTCTGAAATATTTGAGGATTCCAGCCTGAAGTAGGCCATGGAAATGAACTAAGCTACATAATTTGCAGGACTTTTCTGCAGAATGAAAATGTAGAGCCCCATGTTAAATTTTTTTTTAAGGATTTCAGAGCAGCTACAGCAGAGCCTTAGAGCAAGCAGGGGGCCCTTCCAGGAATGGGGTCCTGGCGACCATACAAGTAGCCCATAAAGCAAAGCCAGCCCCAAAGAGAGGATGTGCTCAGGAGGAAGACAGGTCTCAGTTGGAATCTTAGTTCTGACACCGGCTGCCTGCCCCATTTCCCCACTTCTGCAAAAATGGAAGTTATCTAAAGAGGTCTTCTATGTAAAAGACCAGGTACAGTGACTCATGTCAAAGCCAGAGGCTAGTTACAGTGGTAAAGACAGATTCTGTTCAGTCGTTCACTGTTGTATTAGGGACACGAATCCTGTGTGAGCTAAACTCTAACGCACTTTGTAGCAAGGTCACTTGAAAGGGAGGATGAGTGAGTTGACTGTGGGGTAGGAATGGGGAGGAGCAAGCTGGACTTTGTAGAGCCAGAGAATTGAAAATTTATAAAAAAATATATAGAGGGAAGGGTGGGGCCATGTGGCACCATCTAGTTTGCTACCTAGTGCTTGGTGAAATTAAGCTTCCTTCCCTCGTACAGAGGCAAATAACCATCTAGAAAATTCCTGTTCATATCCTTAATTTATCTCTTACTTTGGATAGCTCCAGTTATCAAAAATAAAGTATTTCATGAAGAGCAACAGTGGTGCAGTGAAATAGGATTTAAAATTAAATCCTGGTTCCTCAAAAGCAGATAGTACAAAGGAAAGCACTACACTGTGTCTAATTGGGGGCATAAAGAAGCACTCTGAGTCAATTATTCCCTTACTTCACATTCTTGGTAAATAGGAATGTGGAGCTTTGAATAAATGTCAAAAGCGTTTTTAATAGAACAAACTCTAACTTGAAATTTTCTTGAAATTACCCAGCAAAGAGAAAAGAAATGGCTCCTAGGCAGTTTATAATACCAATTTTATTGTTGACTTACTTCTGAACATTCTTAACCAAGAAGAATTTGATGAACAAACACTACAATATCCTAAATTAAACTATGACAGAAAGTTATTATAATAGGTACATCTGTTGGTTAATAGGTGGTTTGGGCCTCTGTTTTCTCCAAGAGTGTGTAAGGTTCACTAGAGGAAAACTGTTTAAATCACAGATTCCTGGCTTCACTCTGGATTTACCAAATCTGAGACTCTGGTGTTGAGTCTCAGAAATCTTAATGTTAACAAGCTAGTGATTCTTATGCACAGTGCAGTTAGACAGACACACTCAATTAACCTCATATTCATGTAGAAATAAAACAGTATTTTGTCAGATTTTCAGTGTGTTAAGATCAAAGCACAGCTTTCTTCTTACTGGTTTTCTTTCTCATGGTCAAGAGATCTACCTCTTTTTCTATGACTCTACTGTATGTGCAGGATATTTTATCCCCTGGACCAACTACCAGGTCCTGAATCTGGAAGAAAACAAAAAGACTGAAAGTGAACCCCTTGGTTCATATCTATGGAAAGCATTCCAACACACCCCCTCCCACCAGCTCTTTCTTACTTCCTTTCTCTCCTCAAGCTGATGGAGGATGGATATGAGTGTATGCCTCGTGGGGCACACAGCTCAATCCTGCCCCATTCACCTTCTGTTTGTGTTGAATTTACATGGGAAGTTGATGCTTCTAACTGGCCCCTATCCATGTGTGGGGGTCTTCTGGCAATAATCATGGTCTGTTAGTTCTCAAGCCACATTCCCATCACGTAAGCTTTATGAACTGGAGAACCTGTCTGTGATACACTCAACGTTTAGGGATATGATCTGTGACCATAAAAGAGAGAACTGCTCACTGGTCCACATGGGGACTAAGTCACAGGGCATAAACCTGGGCTCGGCAAACTGTGTTACCTAAGAGTTCTCAGGTTTTTGGGAAACTCGCATCTAATTCTGTGTTCATCTGTATCTTCACCTTCTTCACTCAAACCCTCTATTCATCCAGCCAAGAAACAGTACTGAGTAGTAGGTTTCGAGAGTAGGTGAAGTTCAGCTCAGCCGCTCAGTCGTGTCCGACTCTGCGACCCCATGAACCGCAGCACGCCAGGCCTCCCTGTCCATCACCCACTCCTGGAGTTTACTCAAACTCATGTCCTTCGAGTCGGTGATGCCATCCAGCCATCTCATCCTCTGTCGTCCCCTTCTCCTCCTGCCCCCAACCCCTCCCAGCATCAGGGTCTTTTCCAATGAGTCAACTCTTCACATGAGGTGGCCAAAGTATTGGAGTTTCAGCTTCAGCATCAGGCCTTCTAATGAACACCCAGGACTGATCTCCTTTAGGATGGACTGGTTGGATCTCCTTGCAGTCCAAGGGACTCTCAAGAGTCTTCTCCAACACCACAGTTCAAAAGCATCAATTTTTTGGCACTCAACTTCCTTCACAGTCCAACTCTCACATCCATACATGACCACTGGAAAAAACATGGCCTTGACTAGACGGACCTTTGTTAGCAAAGTAATGTCTCTGCTTTTTAATATGCTATCTAGGTTGGTCATAACTTTCCTTCCAAGGAGTAAGCATCTTTTAATTTCATGGCTGCAATCACCATCTGCAGTGATTTTGGAGCCCAAAAAATAAAGTCTGACACTGTTTGCATTGTTTCCCCATCTATTTCCCATGAAGTGACGGGACCAGATGCCATTGTCTTAGTTTTCTGAATGTTGAGCTTTAACCCAACTTTTTCACTCTCCTCTTTCACTTTCATCAGGAGGCTTTTTAGTTCCTCTTCACTTTCTGCCATAAGGGTGGTGTCATCTGCATATCTGAGCTTCTTGATATTTCTCCTGGCAATCTTGATTCCAGCTTGTGCTTCTTCCAGCCCAGTGTTTCTCATGATGTACTCTGCATATAAGTTAAATAAGCAGGGTGATGATATACAGCCTTGATATACTCCTTTTCCTATTTGGAACCAGTCTGTTGTTCCATGTCCAGTTCTAACTGTTGCTTCCTGACCTGCATATAGGTTTCTCAAGAGGTGGGTCAGGTGGCCTGGTATTCCCATCTCTTTCAGAATTTTCCACAGTTTATTGTGATCCACACATACACTTCAAAGTAAATGAGAGAGACTAGTGACATTTTGTAACATTGTGGCTCTCATGTTACCATATACATTTATATAACCTCTTTGTGCACCATTTTTTTTTTCATCTGCAAGATGGAGATTTTGAGGATTTAATCAGATCCGGTGTCTGAAACATCTGGTACTTCACTCCATATTTACGCTGTCAGCTACACTGGAGGTTGTCAACCCTGATTGCACAGGGGTCATCATGGGGAGCTGTGTCCCTCCCCGGAGATCCTGAGTGTCCTTTATGACCCCTTGTCTTAAACTGGGCCAGCTACTCAATGACTTCTTTCAAGTATAAGTGGGTAAAACTTTGAAAATGTGTCCTGCAGAGTTTTCTGAGTCAAAACAGCTGATCTAATGCTGACCCTGTTTGCCTCTGTTTTTGATTGTAGGTACTTTAACCTTTCGATATTTCAGGGTCAGTTTATTAGTTACATGGAATGGCCTTTCTAGAAGCATATATATGATGATATTAAAGATTAGATTCCATTGTAATTCTGTCAAGTCTACTAAGCTTTAAACAACTTACTTCCCTGAGGAAAGATCTAATTTACCTTAAATTTTGAAAACTAAAAAGGCATCTAGGAAAGTATCTGTTGTTTTCAGTGAGTAGGAAAACTACCAACACTGAAAACGGTGACATTTTTCACGGCAGTCAGACCGTTGCGCACAGTGTCTAGTCCATATTCTACTGTGATCTTTGGCATTCTGCCTGTTTACATGGATTGTTTAAATTCCTACTAGATAAACTTGTCACTTCTGTGGTTCAGAGCTCTTGAGTACCAAATGCTTACCTTCATAGAACACCTAAATGCAAAAATGACCCAATAGGTAGTTTAAATTTACATATAGCTTTGGCACCTTCAGGCTCCTAAATAGCTTACTTTTCTTAGCATCATCTTTAAGATTTGGGAAGGTAAATGAATACCAGTGGGAATGTTCATTTCAAACATGACTCTTCTCTACTTAGAAGTGAATGCCTTTAAAATTAATGTCACACATGCCAAAAAAAATTTGGATGTTTAACCTATCTTATTCATTTTCTTAACATTTTTGCATTAATCATGCATTTAAAAGATAATCAAAAGACAAAATCTGATTCTTTAACCCTGCATGACCCTTTGGATTTGTTGTTGTTCATTCACTCAGTCATGTCCAACTCTTTGCGACCCCATGTGACCCCATGGACAGGAGCATAACAGGCCTCCCTGTCCTTCACCATCTCCCAGAGCCTACTGAAATCATGTCCATTGATTCAGTGAGGCCATCTAACCATCTCATCCTCTGTTGCCCTCTTCTCCTGCCCTCAATCTTTTCCAGTGAGTTGGTTCTTTGCATCAGGTGGCCAAAGTATTGGCACTTCAGCTTCAGCATCATTCCTTCAAGTGAATTTTCAGGATTGATTTCCTTTAGGATTGACTGGTTTGATGTCCTTTCAGTCCAAAGGACTCTTAAGAGTCTTCTCCAGTACCACAGTTCAAAAGCATCGATTCTTTGGTGCTCAGCCTTCTTTATGGTCCAGCTCTCACATCCATGCATGACTACTGGAAAAACCATAGCTTTGACTAGTTGGACCTTTGTCAGCAAAGTAATGTCTCTGCTTTGGATATCATAGTGTGAAGGTGACCTATTCATAAATTGATTCAATCAGAATCTATTGGAGACCTGCTCTGAGCAGAATCATTTCCTACCCTTCTGGCTTCTTTCAGTCTGTAGAGGAAACAAACATGCAGCAAATAGGCATGTATTATATAATAACAAACAGTGGTAAACATAGTGAAGAAAGAAAACAGGTATGTGCGTGAGAAAAAAAGGAGGACAATTTAATAGATGTGCAGAGGGCATAACATTTTTATCAAGACACAGACCTTAGTGATGATGCCTTAAGATACAGCCTGCAAACCTTCATTTTCCCAAAACTTAGCTCTTTTGCATTAGAGTTTTTTCTTTTTTTTTTCTCTCCTTCATTGTGTTAATTCCCCATTTTGGGTCAAGCCCATGCATGAAAATATAGTGTCAGCACTTCACACGGACCTCAATCCTTGTATTCTTAGAAGAAATAATTCAGCAAAGAGACGGAAGTAGTCAAGTGGGTAGAGTGTTTATTAGAAATGAAGTACATGTGGAAGAAGATGGTAGTGGGCTTGAAGTGAGCTGCATGCTTTTAGGGTGGCTTGAGTTGCTTATATGGGGGCAATTTTCTGAGTATGGATAAGGTAGATGAGGCTCTTTCTCACTGGAGAGAATTTATGCCAGATCCAACTTCTAAAAAGTGAAATATATAGTGTCGTTCTAGCAGGACAAGAAAAAACAGCATATTTGCAGTAAACCAAGCTTAGAACTAAAAAAGTGAAGCTCAGCTTCAAGTGCACTGGAGAGAAGAAAGTCATCAGAAAACAGAAGTCTCAGGAGGGCAGTATCATTGAGGGAGGAACAGGAGGACAAGGAAGGAGAAGAAAGAGATGAGATAACATGAGATATTGAGAGTTAACTTTGGAAGGAAACACAGAGCTCTAGTGGGTCTAATCTTGGGGGGCCATGGGGTACAGCAACCTAAAGCAGGATCTTAGTTCCCTGACTGGGACTCAAATCTAGGCCATGGTAGTAAAGCACTGCATCCTAACCTCTAGACTATGAGGGCAAGCAGGCTTGAAACAGGACCTCAATCCCTGTATTCTTAGAAGAAAGAATTCAGAAAAGAGACGGAGGTACTGAAGTGGGTAGAGAGTTTATTAGAAATGCAGTACATGTGGAAAAAGATGCTGCTGGGCTTGAAGTGAGCTGCACGCTTTTAGGGTGGCTTAAGTTGGTTATATGGGGGCCATCTTCTAGGTTCCTTCTGGCCAATCATCTTGCTTGTTGCCCATATCTGATCTGACTCAGGGCCCTCCCCAATGTACACACACACCTTTCAGCCAATTTGGATTCCGTTGTGAAGGTTTTGGGGAGGTTGGCAAAATGTATAATGTGCTGGCAACCTCTTCCTTTCCTGACCTCCAGGGATCTTTTCTGTGCATGTGTGGTCTTGGGGGTCTCTTTGATCCCAAGAAAAATGTGGCCTCCTTATCTTTACTCAAGCAGAGGTCTTTATCTTGAAATTCCAGCTGCTCAGCATGGGGCCCATATCTCTCCTTTCTCAGGTCCAGATCTAACAATAAGCTCCATTCTTAGATTACAGACAATACATTTTGTTAAAAATCTTTACATTCCTTTTTAGATAATCAGTGTGTCTGGGAAGGCATTGCAAACTCATGTTGCATTTAGATCCAGTTGAACAAAGTTGTGATGCTAAGAGACAGTGCTTGGTTTATTGCTGTTGGAAGGAAATAACATTGAATCTGTTACCACCTCACTTAATGGAGTCATTAATCCCTGTAGCTCATACTGTTAAAAATCTGCCTGCAGTGCGGGAGAGCTGGGTTTCATCCCTGGGTCAGGAAGATCCTCTGGAGAAGAGAATGGCAAGCTGCTCCATTATTCTTGCCTGGAGAATCCCATGGACAGAGGAGCCTGGTGGGCTACAGTCTGCGGGGTCACAAAGAGTCGGACATGACTGACCAGCTAACACTACGCTAATACTTATGTTTTATATCACTGAATAGCATTCTGTGCTTGCTGTCATTTTCCAGGTCAGTCATGCTAGACAAAGAGTTGTCTTGGATTTTGGTCAGTGAGATCTTTGTCACTCATCATTTACTGTCTATGTTTTGGGAAGAGTGTACCAGCAAATGAAGTAATCAAAGGAAATAGAAGCCCAGTTTCATTTTCCCATCTCAGGGTAGCCATAAAAAGTATGGATACATTCAAGTAGAGAGTAGTTGATAAAATGTTTTCTAGTGATTTGAGATTCAGGTCATTTTCTATTCCACTTGGTTGAATGGTTTTTAGTCTGTTATATTTGTTCAGAAAGGAAGGGAAAGAATGCATTTTCATTTCTTTCCTAGTTACTTCTTTTCACAATATAAAGAAAGGTTGACCCAGTAATACCTTAGAAGTCTAGGTCTAGCAATGATATTAAAATGTTTGATGATTTCTTGCTATTAGTTGCCAGCACCCAATGGTGTTGCAATATGGAAGCATATCTGGATAAATCATTGCCACTGGTTTTTTTCTTTTGATGTATTGAGGCTGAGAAAGCTATTGAATGTCAAGTGGCTGCCCCCACAAAGTAAGCAAGAGGAAGATTTCCATTGGTAAATTTTGGTAATTCTGAAGTGGGAAAAGGTTTAAGTCATTTTACTGTCAAGAGGAAGATTTGACCTTCAAGAAGCTTAATGGAGAAAAAGGAGGTGCATGCTGCGAGCAGAAAGCAAAGTTTCTTTAGCAATAGTTTTAATACTCTGATCTGTCCTGTGTATGTCAGGTGGGAGGACTGATCTCCTTATTCAGGAAATGTTTTCTTAAGTGCCCGCTATACACCTGCATGAGATGTACTCATTAAAAGTATATGTTTACATTTACAGGACAAGAAAGAATAACACATTTGAGAACAAAATGGTCTTTATCTGAGATTTTTCAAGAAACTATTGTGTTTCTTCAGTTAAGAGTTTATGATATAAGTTAAGCTTGGTGAATGTAGATTAGCTATGGTTTGATACTTTAAATAAAATGTTAAAAAAAATCTCCTTGGATCTTGGATAGGAGACATTGGCATGATAATGTAAGTGGCTGAATTATTTTGAAATCTTATAGTAATGTCTTTTATTTTTTGGCAATTGATTTGCCTTCCAAAATTAAGGCTAATATTAAAATGAGTTTTTGAAGGTCATGCTGAAATTGTAGAAAATTGACAACAGTGAGATTTTTAAAATATATTTATTTTCATGAAGCAGATTCTCCTTCTCCTTAGCCGTTTTTATGAAAATTTCATTGAGAGAAGTTTGCTGAACCCCTTGAACCCCTAAGATACCAAATAATTAAACAGTATGTCTTTCTAGAGTATTAAAGTGGAAAGAACCTTACACATAATATATCCATCCAAAAATCTGATCCAAAAATGTCATTGATGCACAGAGAGGTGAATAAACTTAGCATAGTTTGGGCAGATAGTAGAACTGGATCTGGAATCCACATTTATTGGCTCCTAGTTCAAAGCTGTTTATTTGCATGAAGCATTCTCATACCTATAGAAGAGGGGAAAGTGGAAGCAGTGATAGATTTTCTGTTCCTGGGCTTCAAAATCACTGTGGATGGTGACTGCAGCCATGAAATTAGAAGACACTTGCTTCTTGGAAGGAAAGCTATGACAAAGCTAGACAGTGTATTAAAAAGCAAAGACATCACTTTGCCAGCAAAGGTCCATCTAGTCAAAGCTATGGTTTTTTCCATTAGTCATGTACAGATGCGAGAGTTGGACCATAAAGAAGGCTGAGCACCAAAGAATTGATGCTTTTGAATTGTGGTGCTGGCAAAGACTCTTGAGAATCCCTTGGACAGCATGGAAATCAAATCAGTCAATCCTAAAGGAAATCAACCCTGAATACTCTTTGGAAGTTCTAATGCTGCAGCTGACGCTCCAATACTTTAGCCTCTTATGTGAAGAGCCGACTCACTGGAAAATACCTTGATGCTGGGAAAGACTGAGGGCAGGAGAAGAGGGCAGAGGGTGAGGTGATTGGATGGCATCACTGATTCAATGGACATGAGTTTGAGCAAATTCCGAGAGATAGTGAAGGACAGGGATGCCTGGCGTGCTGTAGTCCCTGGGGTTGCAAAGAGTCAGACACAACTTAACAATAACAATTCTTACACCTCCTGCAGGCATATCTCTTTTTTAAAAAAATTGATGCATAGTTTATGTAAAATACTGTGTAAGTTTCAGGTATACAACAGTGATTCACAACTTTTATAAGTTATACTTCATTTATAGTTACTATAAAATATTGGCTATATTACCTGTGTTGTACAATATATTATTGTAGCTTATTTGTTTTATGTATAGTAGTTTGCACCTCTTAATCTCCTACCCCTCACCTTCCCTTTCCCCACTGTTAACCACTGGTTTGTTATCTCTGAGTCTGTTCTTTTTTGTTATATTCACCAGTTTGTTGTATTTTTGATTCCAAATATGTGTGATATCATATAGTATTTGTCTTTCTCTGTCTGACTTATTTCACTTAGCAAAATGCCCTCCAAGTCCATCCATGTTGTGGCAAATGGGAAGATTTTGGTTTTTTTTATGACTGAGTAGTATTTCATTGTGTATATTATATTACCACAGCTTCTTTATCCATTCATAGACACTTAGGTTGCTTCCGTATCTTGGCTCTTGTAAATAATGCTGTTTTGAACATTGGGGTGCATGTCTCTTTTTTAGTTAGCGTTTTCTTCAGACATACAGATAAGTGGAATTTCTGGTAGTTCTATTTTTAGTTTTCCTGAGAAGTTTCCGTAATGTTTTCCACAGTAGCTGTGCTAGTTACCTTCCCACCAGCAATGCACAAGGGTTACCTTTCCTCCACATCCTTGCCAGCATTTGTTATTTGTGGACTTTTTGATGATAGCCCTTCTGACAGGTATGAAATAATATCTCAATGCACTTTTGATTTGCATTTTCCTGATGATTTACAATGTTGAGCAGCTTTTCATGTATCTGTTGGCCATTTGAATATCTTCTTTGGAAAAATTTCTGTTCAGATCTTCTGTCCAGTTTTTAATTGAGTTGTTTATTTTATTGCTGTCTGAGCTGTTTATGTATTCATATTATTTACAGATTTTTTTTCTGCTATTTAGTAGGCTGTCTTTTCATTTTGTTGATGGCTTTGTTTGCTGTGCAAAAGCTTTTAAGTTTGATTACGTCCCATTTGTTTCTGCTTTGGTTTCCTTTGCGTATCTCTTGATGAGTAAGTATTTCAAGCTTTATAAGTATTGGTTGTAGGGAAAAGATGAATTTCACTTATTTTCTTCAAAACAATCTATTCATATAAATAAGGATATCAGCTTGTAAGTAAGTTAGAAAGAACTTATTTGTTCTTCAGTGCCTTCACCACTATCTTATACCTTTTGGTTGAAAACATTTTTATTTCATTCTTTTTGTCTCTATTATAGCTCCAGAAAGTCCTACTGTGTTAGTTGTATGTGGTATTTAAATTATCAGAGTTTAAATTGTGAACTAAGAAAATCTTTGCTATAAATAATCTGACTTTCATTGACTTCTCTAAGGAGCTCCAAAATAGAATGATTGTTAGTGTCTAAATATCACTTCCTCCCAGTGTCAACAGAGGTTTTTCTTTTTTTTTTTCTGTTTCTTATTGAGCAACTGATGTTGAAAGAAAATCATTCACAAGCAGTTGCTAGAATTTCTGTCTACTTAGTTTGCTAAGTATGTAAAGAACCTCTTTGCTTATTTAGTTTGTTTCTAGCTAACATTAAAATAAAGGTCACTTTGAGTTATGCATTAAAACACTCATCAGAAATTTTTAGATTTGCTTATTTCTTTTCTTTTGCCCTTCATTATCCTCAGATAGCACTGCCTGAAGGTGACTTTCCTGATTCGAAAGTGTGAAGTTGGAGGATTAAAATAAATTCATCTTCTTTCTGGGAAAATGTGCTTTATTAGTGATGACAGGACATTTTAATATCTTCACTCTCTCCTTACCAAAGTGTGAACTCTTAATTCCATTTTCCCCTCAGATAAACAGCTATGTCTTCTAGGATTTGTGTAGATTTTTACCTTCAAATCTACTTTGCATCAGAAAGTGGCATTTGCCAACCCTTTTATTTGTGTAATTTGGTTATGGGTTCAGAGCCGGGATACTTAGACATTTGTGTGTGTGTGTGCACGCATGCTTAGTCATCCAGTCATGTCTGACTCTCTGTGACCCTCTAGCCTATAGCCCACCAGGCTCCTCTGTCCATGGGATTTTTCAGGCAAGAATACTGGAGTGAGTTGCCATTTCCTCCTCCAGGGGATCTTCCTGACCCAAGGAGCGAAGCACAGCCCCTGTGTCGCCTGCGTAGACTAAATATAAAAAATGATGACTAGTAATGCAAGCCAGTGCCATCCCGCTGGCCCAGTCTTTCCTCTTCCTACAGTTCGTACTCTCCCTGTCCCCCAGCGCATCTTAATCCCCACCGTCCCTTTCTCTGCCCCACTTTTACAGATGAAACTTAGCTTCAGGGAAGTGAAGAAACCTTCCTCCAGCCACACTGTTTATTGTACAGGAGCCAGAGTTTGAATCCAAGCAGACTCACTCCAGAGCCCAAGTTCTGACGCCAGCATTACTAATTCTGTGACCACATGCAACTTATTTAAATCCCCCTGCCTTTATCTCGTCTTGTGTCACCTCAAGGTGTAATAATAATACTGGCCTCTTGGAGTTGAGAGGATTAACTGAGTTAATTAACAGTTACATGTAATTCCTGGCAGTAAAAATAACTGTAAAGATAATAGTGATGATGATGATGATGACAATGAAGATGAAGACTGTTGATTTCTAATACGATTGATAACAGTAACCATCTAGGACAGATCATGATTAAGAGAAGCCAATCTCAATCTATGAGAAGAGAGAAGTTCCACCTTGCCAAAAATGAAGTCATATTTCAACTAAAAACACAGCTTTCTGGGCTTTAAAGAATTGTTCTAAAGAAGTTGTCTGTGGAAACATAGATTTGGAGTCTTGGCTCCACAACAATGAATGTGTACATGGAATCGATGTAACCTGTTTAATATTCATCATCCATTATACCGGGGCGTGTAGCACAGCCAGGCACACGACGTCCTCTGTTCTTATGAGGCAGCTGGAGGAGCCACGAGATAATCGAAATTGAGACACACATATGTGAGCACATTCTTTATCCTCTGTATAAAGAAATACTTTTCAGTGGGAGAAAGGGTGTGACCTTAAGTCAGACTTAGACTCTCTTCTTGCGGCCCAGCTGTAGGGGCTGCAGTACACTTTAGCAACAATGGGAGGTTTGAGTTGCTGAGGTGACATTCCCTCTGTAACATGAATGGATATCTGAACAGACTTAGAGAAATCATGACAGCCTGCAAGTCAGAGGCTCTCATTGTCTCTTGCCCTTCTCCTTCAAGGTAGCTCAGACAAGCATCTTTTGCTCATGTTACAATATCTCAGGAAAACTAATTCGCAGTTAGGGATTTCAAAATAGTATAATTGTTACACTTTGTGAAATAGGAATCACTAAAATACTAGGGCTGTTATTAGAGGTAATTCTACCATAGATAGATAACCCTATCCTTTTCCTGAAAGGATGCTGACATGTAATTCTTGAGAGATACCGGAATGAGCAATGTACTGGGTGGTCTGAGAGTTGATTAGCTGGGCTTCACATCATTAAATAATACAGCATTTTAAAGAATAAATGGACAAATGACCAGGAGAAATGTAAACAATTATGACTTATCAGTTTAGCATTTTGATGTGTATATTATCTCCTTGGGAGAAAGTGTTAATATTGAAATTGTCCCCAGGAAAGATTCACCTAGGGGCCAACAGAAGAGTCTTAATAATTTTGCTTTTTCAAGAAATACTGGGATGGCCAAAACGTTTGTTCAGGTTTTTCCACAACATCTTAGGAAAAACCCTAATGAACTTTTGGGTAAACCCAATATTTTAATCAGATTTTTATATATAGATATATATTCAGATATAAAATATGCATACCCAGGTGTATATATGTATATATTATGTTTACACTTTAGGTTTAAAATTAGTATTTCCCCCTTCTAAATAGTCTAAGAAAATAAGTCAAATATTGATGCTCACAATTATAGAATTAGATATAATAGTAAAGTTTTGAAGCATCTAAAATATCCCCAAATAGTCACATGGTCAGTCTCCCACATTAACTTGGGTTATCTCTGATAAAACACGTTCTTTACAAACTATGAGGGGTTCCCAAAGAAGCGTGTCTTGGTTGAGTAGAGATGAGAAGAAAGATAATGGCTCTGTAGTAGCACCAGTCTTTTATGCAGGGCTAGTTTCTGAGGCTTCTCACGGTCACTAAAGTCTGAGAAATGGTACTTTGATCCTCACTTAAAAAGAAAAAAACCACCTGATAGATGTCTGAGGGGACATGTAGTAAAGTGTCCCAACATGATTTGACCCTTTTTGGTTTTTATTATTTTAGCTGTAGGTATTTGAAAAACTGTGGTTTCTGTGTGTTTATAATTGTTATATCTTCTTTGTGGAATAAACCTTTTTATCTGTATGGAAATATCTCTTTCAGTCAGAATGAAGGAAAGAAGGAAAGAAAGAATCACAGTTAATTCTCCTATAAATCATATAGTGTAAATATTAATCCCAAAAGTACATTAAAATTCAGAAAGTCTAAAAACTCAGAAAGTCTAAGTAACTTGCTTAAGGCCATGCAGTTAAAATGCTAACGTAAGTCTGTCTGACTCCAGAACTCACGTGTTTGCCCCTACCTAGCACTTCCTCCACATTCTGCTCTGCTGGTATCAAGACAGAGAACACGTCACTTCAGGTCACTTCATTTCTCAGGTCCGTCTTGCTAACCTGTACAGACAGAAGTTGGTTTGAATGGTTTACAAAGTCCTTCCCAGCTGTCAGGTCTAGATATTAGACATGTTTGCTGCTGTTTCACCAACACCCAGCAGATGGCAGCACAGATCAAAGACCAGCTTATCTAAACCAATCCACCTTATCGTTGGTATTTCAGACATCTGAAAATCAGATTAAAGTTATTGCTTCGGAATGTAAACACACATAAAAATACATAACATCTCTCTATTATACATAAAATATAGATATGAAAGTGAAAGTTGCTCAGTCGTGTCTGGCTCTTTACAGTCCATGGAATTCTCCAAGCCAGAATACTGGAGTGGGTAGCCTATCCCTTCTCCAGAGGATCTTCCAGATCCAGGAGTCAAACCGGGGTCTCCTACATTGCAGGCGGATTCTCTACCAACTGAGCTATCACTGCAAATGTAAACATATGCAACATTAATATATATAATTTAAAATGTATACCAAAATGTGAAGTGTATAATTCACTCATTCATTCATTCATTATTTACTCAACAGATAGTAAGTGAAACACAATTCTAAAGCTAGAGACTCAGTAGTAGACAGACAGACAACTAATTTTGCCCTTACTGAGCCTGTGTTACTTTGAGGAGGCAACAGATGATTGAGTAAAAAGAGAGTATAATTATATATGGTCTGTCAGAGAGTAATAAATGCAAGATAGAAAAATCAGAAGAGGAATGTTCATGTGGGGATGGAGGGTGTGCTTATATCTTATTTACAAAAAGATACATTAATATATGCATTGTGTGTGTTGCTGTTATTGTTCAGTTGCTAAGTTGTGTCCTACTCTTTGAGACCCCATGGACTGCAGCACAACAGGTTTCCATGTCCTTCAGTATCTCCCGGAGTTTGCTCAAATTTATGTGCATTGAATTGGTGATGCTATCCAACCATCTCCTTTTCTGCTGCCCTCTTCTCCTTTTGCCCTCAATCTTTCCCAGCCTCAGGGTCTTCTCCAATGAGTCAGCTCTTCACATCAGGTGGCCAAAGTATTGGAGTTTCAGCTTCAGCATCAGTCCTTATAGTGAATCTTCAGAGTTGGTTTCCTTTAGGATTGACTGATCCCTGGCTGTCCAAGGGACTCTCAAGAGTCTTCTCCAATACCACAATCCGAAAGCATCAATTCTTTGGTGCTCAGCCTTTTATGGTCCAACTCTCACATCCGTACATGACCACTGGGAAAACCATAGCTTTAACTATATGGACCTTTGTCAGCAAGGTGATGTCTGTGCTTTTTAATATGCTATCTTGGTTTATCATAGCTTTCCTTCCAAGGGGCAAGTGTCTTTTAATTTCATGGTTGCAGTCACCATCTGCAGTGATTTTGGAGTTCAAGAAGAGAAAATCTGTGACTGCTTCCAGTTTTTCCCCATCTATTTGCCATGAAGTGATGGGACTGGATCTTAGTTTTTTGAATGTTGAGTTTGTGTGTGTATATATGTGTGTGTCTGTGTGTGTGTGTGTGTATAATGTAAAAGCTGATTGAAAAGTGCAAGATACATAAGATACTATCCCTTTAAACCTGATGAAGATCAGTTAGTGAGAAAACCAAGATAGAACCTATGACTAGATTGTGGTGTAGAGAATCTCTATAGAATATCAGTCCTAGAATATTAGATATAACAGATATTAGAATAACAGAATATTAGATCTAGAGCAATGGACTTTGGGATGCCAATGCTAGATCTTAAAAGATTGGATAGGTATTAGATCTGTAAGGCTGTTCCAGGTGGGTGAAATGAGAGGTGGTTTCCATGAGAAAAGGTTTGTATTTGAAAACAGACACAAAGTCCACTCTCTCTTCTGCATCTTATATGTTCAGGTAAGTAGAGGGGACGCCTCCTCTGCAGGATTGCCTTGGCTGAGTTTCTGCGCAGACAGTACAAGGATTCAGATTGCAGCCCCAGGTAACAGCCGGTTTGGTTTCAGTGATGAATTATCATTCCTTAACCTCTATAAAGCTTGCTCGTTAGTGCACCAGTTGTTAGCTTCCTTTGGAACCGTACTGTCCAAGTAAGACTCGTGCTGACACTGAAAATGATAAAGCCTAAGCACCAAGTGTGGTAGCCTTAAAAACATACCACTCATGCTTACTGAATCCAAGTGGGTATTGCTCACTGCAGGACAGGCCAGTCAATCGAGGGGCGAGTTGCTGGGGCAAGGAATAGGGACCGAGAAGATGCAAGGCTCGTGTTCCAAAGAACCATCGTACCTGGGTTAGAATTCTGGGCACTCAGTCTCTCAGTCGTGTCTGATTCTTTGTGACCCCATGGACTGTAGCCCACCAGGTTCCTCTGTCCATGGGCTTTCCCAGATAAGAACACTGGAGTGGGTTGTTATTTCCTTCTCCAGGGGATCTTTCTGACCCAGGGATTGGATCCGTGTCTCCTGTATTGGCTGGTGGATTCTTTACCGCTGAGCCAACTGGGAAGCCCAGTAAACACTTAATGAAGATAAACCCACACATTGGAGTGTGAAGTACATTTTTGTATGTCACTTTTCCAGAACAGGTCACACACAGGCCTATCCTGTGAGCCTTAACCTGTTTAAAAATGTAGACAGTAATACCTCAAACTGCCATTACTAAGGTTTTAGAAACTACCAGTTTCTATTGAATTACTCATAAAATGGATCGCATTTCTTATTAGGAATACTGGGTCTTGTTTTAGTGTCAGCTCTAAACTTTACCATGGCTATTTTAACTTCTGGGAACCTAAGTTTCTTTGCTATAAAATGAGGCTAAAATAATGCTTACCCTACCTGTACCTCACAGATATGCTCTGAAGGTGAAATAAGATCTGTAAATAAAAGAATTTGCATATTGTAAAATTCCCTGGAAATCCAAGGGGTTCTTATGTAAATATGCCTATGATATTAATGCCTGCTCTCCTGACTTGCAATGCTGTTGTCCCCTGAAGTTCTCAATGAGAGAACTGAAAATACTAGCCTATTTGGCCTCAGTAAGGTATGACTGTGCTCACAGGACAGCCAAGAGTATGTGGAAACTTGGCATTGTACCTACCTACTTAAGAAGATGGGTGGAGAACTGCTTATCAGGTTGTATCACAATTGTTTAATTATCTGTCTCTCCTGCTAGAGCAGGGATATATCTGTCTTAGGAAACACTGTATCTTCAGTTCTAAACCTAGGTCTGGCATAAAGTAAGCTCTAATGTGTAAGAATGAAAAGAAAAATGAATGAAAAGCTGGATAGGTGGGTGGGTGGGTAGATGGATGGATGGATAATCCTAGAAGCAATTATCACTACAGTCAGGGGGAAAAGTCAAAACCTAGTCCAAATCCATGATTACAATAGCGCATGCTTAGTCACTCAGTTGTTTCCGACTCTGCAACCCCACGGACTGTCGCCTGCCAGGCTCTTCTGTCCATGAGGTTTCCCAGGCAAGAATACTGGAGTAGGTAGCCATTCCCTTCTCCAGGGCATCTTCCCAACCAGGGATCAAACCTGTGTCTCCTGCATTGCAGGTGGATTGTTTACTGACTGAACCACCAGCGTAGCCCTTGTGATTACAGTGGGGTATCCTAAAAGAGAATACAAGGCTGGCACTCAATAATTTGGCCCACCTGACCAACCACATCTGGGGAGTCTGTTCTTGGGTAACATGCCAAGAGAGAGTCACCAGCGCCAGGCAGTCAGATCATAGATTAGCAGAAATCAAACTCAGAAATGGGCCTAAGGTAGATGTCTCAGCTCCCAGAATGGATATGGAATGCTTATCAATTTAAAAAAAAAGGAAAAGGAAAAGGAAATTTCATAAGTGGACTGAGATAAAAACCTCAGACTTAGGAATTAAAGCCCAGGAGGAGGGTCAGGATTGGGCCAAGCAAGAGCATCATTTTAAGAACAGGGAAATGAGGGGAGGCTGGACCTGGAGAATCGTTTCAGGAGCACAGATGTGACAACCAGCATGAGTGCATTGGCCAAATAGGAGGAGGAGACCCACAATGACCCGGCCAAGCCTGACTTTGGAATTGGGGCAGAACAGAGTTGGCATGGGGGCAACATGAGTGAGAAGGGAGCTCAGTGGAGCCCAGCTGGTGGCTGCCGTCTGCGTGTCCCCATCATCAGTCCCCACGGGCGTCAAGTTTTTCACTCTGATATGAGAGTCAGGGTCACATGCAGACTAGTGGCTTGCAAAGGATAAAGATACTTTACAAAACTATGCAGACACACAGTTCCCAGGTTATATGGTGCACCTAAAAAGCAGTGTGTGATTCTAGAGACAGAAATGTCAGCTCCTTTTCAATCCCACGGCAGCATTTTCCTGCTGCTTCTACCTTGGTAACAGATTTTCAGATTTTCCGTAATTCTTGGCACTTACGGTCAAAGTGGACCCCATGCTCTTGCCTGGTTTGGTGTAGGCTTGACCTAACAGAGACCACAGATTAGGTCATAATTTCCAGTTTCTTTCAGTGCCTCCACACTCTGGGATCTGTTTGACTGTTAAAGGAAAAAAGAATAAAATTATTAATATTCCTCCTAAATCTAGTTTAGATGATCACACTGAATGGGTGAGTGGGCATGGCTTGACTGACAGGACTCACGACAAATGCCACTTGGACCAAAAAAGATTTGGCAAACCCCACGCTTCATGCTTTGTCATGCTGTGAAAAACTCCACGTGACTTAAAATCGATATGGTGCAAGATAAGTATAAAAGGCCAGACTTGAATCTCATTACTGGAAAATGTCAAGAATGGGCTTTGATGGCTTAGATTAGTGTTTCAATTCTTCCTCCTTAATCTGAGCAATTGTATGTCTTCAGAAACTGACACACTTCTGGAAACGGCTGATGAGAGTCTGTACATACTCTGTGGTATGATACAATACACAATTTTTAAGTTTTACATTTTTTCTAATAATCTACTCAGATGAATTTGAGTGAACTCTGGGAGACAGCGGAAGACAGGGGAACCTGGCGTGCTGCAGTCCATGGAGGGGTCGCAAAGAGTCAGACACACCTGAGCTACTGAACAACAGCAACGCGAGTGAGCATGAGAGTGGGAGTGGACAGTCTCCTAATTCAAATACAAGCTTTGTTGTTTTTTTAAATCTGGTCTTATTTGTGGCATGTGGGATCTTTTGTGGCCAGCCCACAGACTGTCTAGTTGTGGCCTGCAGGCTCAGTAGTTGCAGCTTAGCTGTGACATGTGCGATTTAGTTCTGCTTCCAGGGATCGAACCCATGTCCCCTGCATTGCGAGGCAGATTCTTAACCACTGGATTGCCTGATGTTGTTGTTCAGTTGCTAAGTTGTGTCCGACTGTTAGTGACCCCATGGACTGCAACACACCAGGCTCCCTGGTCCTCCACTGTCTCCCAGAGTTTGCTCAAATTCATGTCCATTCAGTGGGTGATGCTGTCTAACCGTCTCATCCTGTGCTGCCCTCTTCTCCTTTTGCCTTCAGTCTTTCCCAGCCAGCAGGGTCTTTTCCAATGAGCTCTTTGCATCAGGTGGCTAAAGTACTAGAGCTTCAGCTTCAGGATCAGTCCTTCCAGTGAGTATTCAGGGTTGATTTCCTTTAGGATTGACTGGTTTGATCTCCTTGCAGTCCAAGGGACTCTCAAGAGTCCTCTCCGGCACAATTCGAAAGCATCGATTCTTTGGTGCTCAGTCTTCTTTATGGTGCAACTCTCACATCCGTACATGACTACTGGAAAAATCATAACTTTGGCTATACAGACCTTTGTCAGTAAAGGGATGTCTCTGCTTTTTAATATGCTGTCTCGGTTTGTCATCACTTTCCTTCCAAAGAGCAAGCATCTTTTAATTTCATGGCTACAGTCACTGTCTGCAATGATTTTGGAGCCCAAGAAGAGAAACTTGTGACTGCTTCATCTATTTGCCATGAAGTGATGGGACTGGATACCATGATCTTCATTTTTTGAATGTTGAGTTTTAAGCCAGCTTTTTCACTCTCCTTTTTTACCCTCATGAAGAGGCTCTGTAGTTCCTCTTCACTTTCTGCCATTAGAGTGGTATCATCTGCCTATCTGAGGTTGTTGATATTTCTCCCAGCCATCTTGATTCCAGCCTGTGATTCATCCAACCTGGCATTTTGCATGATGTACTCTGCTTATAAGTTAAATAAGAAGAGTGATTATATACAGCCTTGTCATGCTCCTTTTCCAATTTTGAATCAGTCAGTTGTTCTATGTCCAGTTCTAACTGTTGCTTCTTGACCTGCATACAGGTTTTTCAGGAGACAGGTAAGATGATCTGGTACTCCCATCTCTAAGAATTTTCCACAGTTTGTTGTGATCCACACAGTCAAAGGCTTCAGCGCAGTCAATGAAGCAGATGTTTTTCTGGAATTCTCTAGCTTTCTCCATGATCCAGTGAATGTTGGCAATTTGATCTCGGATTCTTCTGCCTTTTCTAAACCCAACTTGTCTATCTGGAAGTTCTTGGTTCATATGCTGCTGAAACCTAGCTTGAAGGCTTTTGAGCATAACCTTGCTAGCAAGTGAAATGAGCACAGTTATATGATGGTTTGAACAGTCTTTTGCATTGCTCTTCTTTGGGATTGGAATGAAAACCAACCTTTTCCAGTCCTGTTGCCATTGCTGAGTTTTCCAAGTTTACTGACATATTACATGCAGCACCTTAACAACATCCTCTTTTAGGATTTTAAATAGCTCAGCTGGAATTCTATCACCTCCAGTAGCTTTGTTCATAGTAATTCTTCTTTAGGCCCACTTGACTTCACACTTCAAGATGTCCGGCTCTAGGTGAGTGACCATACCATCGTGGTTATCCAGATCATTGAGACCTTTTTTATATTGTTCTTCTCTGTATTCTTGCCACTTCTACTTAATCTGCTTCTGTTAGGTCCTTACTGTCTCTTCCTTTATTATGCCCGTCCTTGCATGAAATGTTCCCTTGGTATCTCCAGTTTTCTTGAAGAGATCTCTAGTCTTTCCCATTCTATTGTTTCCCTCTGCTTCTTTGCGTTGTTCACTTTAAAAGGCTTCCTTATCCCTCCTTGCTTTTCTCTGGAACGCCGCATTCAATGGCATCTTTCCCTTTCTTCCTTGCATTTTGCATCTCTTATTTCCTTGGCTATTTGTAACACCTTCTCAGACAACCACTTTGCCTTCTTTTTCTTTTTCTTTGGAATGGTTCTGAAGTCTCCAAGTAGAAGCTTTTGTTCCTCCTCAGACCTAGGCAGTGTAATGGGAGAAGCCATTTGATGGCTGATAAGCCGAGAACTCAGTTCTTGATTTGGATGCAAGTCACTGACCCAGGTTTTCTCCTCAGGGTAGTATATGTCATGTGAAAATGAAAGTCGCTCAGTCGCGTCCAACTCTTTGCTACCCCATGGACTATACAGCCCGTGGAATTCTCCAGGCCAGAATACTGGAGTGGGTAGCCTTTCTCTTCTCCAGGGGATCTTCCCGACCCAGGAATCGAACCGGGGTCTCCTACATTGCAGATGGATTCTTTACCAACTGAGCTATGAGGGGAGCCCCATGTCTTGAGATATCTGACACAGATGGAGTAAAAATGTTAGCGAATGCAAGTCTGTGTGCTCGACACACAGTGAGGCCAGACAACACTGATATGTCCCCTTATATTAATTAAATGGTAGAAGGGAAATGTGGTAATAAAGTTTATGACAACAAAAATGCTTTTACACATTTTGTAGTCGTTGCTACAATTTGATCTCTGCTTCCTAGAAACTCAAAGTGTGGATTATTCTAGACATTGAAAGCCCATGATCAGTAATTATTGAAAGAGTACAAAGAGTTATCAGTTCCTTTTTTCCCTTTATTTTGGATGCATCTGAAAGTTTTATATATATATATACATACATAAATATATATATATATATATACACATATGTTTTCAAATGGAGGTAGGAAATGATTAGAAGAGGGATCCATGGAATGTAATTAAGAGGCTAAGACCTTGTAATAAGGAGAGACTAAGGGACCTGAGTGAGTGGAACAATTAAGTTAGTAAGAGATAACAGTGACCGGCCTTGGATCAGTCTTGCCCACAAGAACAGATCTATCCCTTAGCAGGGATAAGCATGTAACATGGACTTGGGAAATCCACTTGGGTCCATTATCATAACTTGTTTTGTTATTCACTTCCTGTGGATACAGTTATTTCATGTACATTTATGTTTGTTGCTATGTGTTTTCTTTGTGGGGAAGGGAAGTGGTTCAATTCAGTCGCTCAGTCATGTCCTTCTCTGTCCTTCACCAACTCCCAGAGCTTGCTCAAACTCATGTCCATCGAGTTGGTGATGCCATCCAACCATCTCATCCTTTGTCGTCCCCTTCTCCTCCTGTCTTCAGTCTTTCATAGCATCAGGGTCTTTTCCAATGAGTCAGTTCTTCACATCAGGTGGCCAGAGTATTGGAATTTCATCTTCAGCTATCTGTAAGCCCTCCTCAGACAACCATTCTGCCATTTTGCATTTCTTTTCCTTGAGGATGGTGTTGATCACTGCCTCCTGTAGGTGGCACAAACCTCTGTCCATAGTTCTTCAAGCACTATATCAGATCGAATCCCTTGAATCTATTTGTCACTTCCACTGTATATTCGTAAGGGATTTGATTTAGATCATACCTGAATGATCTCTAGTGGTTTTCCCTACTTTCTTCAATTTAAGTCTGAATTTTTCAATAAGGAGTTAATGATCTGAGCCACAGTTAGCTCTTGGTCTTGTTTTTGCTGACTGTATAGAGCTCCTCCATCTTTGGCTGAAAAGAATATAATCAATCTGATTTTGGTATTGACCATCTGGTGATGTCCATGTGTAGAGTTTTCTCTTGTGTTGTTGGAAGAGGGTGTTTGCTATGATAAGTGCATGCTCTTGGCAAAATTCTGTTAGCTTTTGCTCTGCTTCACTTTGTACTCCAAAACCAAATTTGCCTGTTACTCCAGATATCTTTTGACTTCCTACTTTTGCATTCCAGACCCCTGTAATGAAAAGGACATCTTTTTTCAGTGTTAGTTGTAGAAGGTCTTGTAGGTCTTCAAAGAACCATTCAACTTCAGCTTCTCCAGGATTACTGGTTGGGGAATAGACTTGGATTACTGTGATATTGAACGGTTTGCCTTGGAAATGAACAGAGATCATTCTGTCATTTTCGAGGTTGCACCCAAGTACTGCATTTTGGGTTCTTTTGCTGACTATGAGGGCTATTCCATTTCTTCCAGGGGTTTCTTGCCCACAGTAGTAGATAGAAGGGTGGTCATCTGAGTTAAATTTTCCCATTCTAGTCCATTTTAGTTCACTGATTCCTAAAATGTCGACGTTCCCTCTTGCCTTCTGCTGTTTGACCACTTCCAGTTTACCTTGATTCATGGACCTAATGTTCCAGGTTTCTATGCAATATTGTTCTTTACAGCATTGGACTTTATCTCTATCACCAGTCACGTCAACACCTGGGTGGTGTTTTTGCTTTGGCTCTGTCTCTTCATTCTTTCTGGAGTTATTTCTACACTCTTTTCCAGTAGCATATTGGGCACCTACCAACCTGGGGAGTTCATCTTTCAGTGTCCTATCTTTTTGCCTTTTCATACTGTTCATGGGGTTCTCAAGGCAAGAATACTGAAGTGGTTTGCCGTTCCCTTCTCTAGTGGACCACATTTCGTCAGAACGCTCCACTCTCTAGGGAGGTATTTAATATGCATTATTTCTTGGGATCTTCCCTCCCAGTGGTCAGACTCAGCAAGTCTCACATGCTCATGCAGATACCCAGAACTCCTTCCTGGAGACATGCTTCAGTTTACCCAAGGTCACGACTGGAGATTTTCTTGTTGCTTCTCAACAGTGGCCCATCTGGGGAAATGTCTATTTAATTACGTGCTGATTACATGCCATCAAATGGGGATATGAAGAGATTTTCATGGCTCTTTACGATGGGAAGTCATACCCTTTAACTGTGCGGCCCTGAACAGCATTCAGACAGTGTCCATTCATTCTGGGGTGGTCCAGCCATGAATGGCCCCAAACCAGGCATTAGTGACTGACCTCTGTAAGAAAGAGAAACCACATTTTAGTAGACCCTGGAAAAGAAATATCACTTGTCCTTTGTACTTTGCCCTTGCCTCTTGTAAGAAATGTGGTGTCCTTTGATTTAGATTTTTTTGAAAGAATTCTGGTTTGCCAGAGTTGAACTTGGCATTTCTTCTCATTTTTTACTTGCTTATCCCATTTTTCCATCCTGTCATTGATGTTGCCCATTTACTGCATTCAATACATAGTACAGAAGGTATCATCTACATTACTTAGCTTACAGTTAGTGCTGCTTGTCAGTGCTTTTAAAATGTATGGTTGTGATTTAGCAGTCTTCATTATTCACTGTTAAGACACCGTTCAGAACTAGTATTGATTTCTTCCCACACGCACACACAGTTTTCAGTTACTAACACTTGAGATAAATCAGAGTCTCACCATCAAGTGTCTGACTCAGCTGTTTCTTTCTCTCAGTTTTCCTGAGAGGTAGTAGTCCTGTTGCTCTGGTGTATCCTTGAAAGACACACACAAAGGGAAAAACAGATTGCTCAGTGGATGTTATAAATCAGGGTATTGGTTCCGTAAAGCTTTCTGTACTTGGCTGCTGTAGCTTATTAGATAAAGTCTGGGACATTGACATGTAGAAAACAAAATGTGTCTGTCTTTCCAAGACCCTCAACAGAGGTGAAAAGACAGAAAATGAGAGCTCTGTTACATCGAAACTGATTATCCTTTGAAATCTTCCACACAGAGAACGTTTTCTGCCTGGAGATTTTACAGTGGAGCCAAGTATAAGTCATGGTCTGTTGGAGGGTTTTAATATAAACAAGTGCGAGTTTCATCAGACTATAGAAGGGGATCTGCTCAGGAACCATGGAATTAGATACTGTTATGACTCATACATCCCTGCTTTGATAAATTTCTGTTTTAATGTCAGTCAGTTGGTGATTAATTTCAGACTTGTCATTTTCTGTATTTGCATAAGGTCCAGCCAGAGCGACTATGCAAATACTTTCCTTTAATTAAATTTCACTGTATTGCCTATAGTGGTAAAGAAATGATATTGTAGTAAATATTTCCAGTAGAAATTAAATATGTGCAAATATTACTATAGTAATGAAAAAAAATCACATGAGAAGCTTTACTTATCCCTCTGCTTCCAAAGAAAAAGATCGAAAGAAAAAGTAAAGTCTGCATTTTTGTTGGGTAGAGATATAAACATATTTTTAGTGGTTGGAATGTAAAATATTATATTTTGTGTCAACTTCATATGTTATAAATGAATCTTTTAGAAAGAGAAAAATCACCCTCTCTTCTACTGTTAACTATTAATCATATATAAGCTTTGAATATTTTAGGATATTTATTTTAGCCAATAAGGACTATCTTTGGGGAAAATTGAGATGGTTTAGTTCACATACTAATAAAAATTAAAAGACATTTTCTGCATTGATACTTTGAACTGTATTTTTTAAATAGATTAACTAATAATCACAGGGGGTGTCAGAATCTGTATTGGCATTCTGTAGCTGAACAAATTTAACTCAAACTTAGTGGCTTAGAATAGCATTCGAGTATCTCCAAGTCCAGGCAGTTTGGCTGGGTTCTCTGCTTAGGGTACCACAAGATTAAAATCAAGGTGTCACCTGGCCTGGACTCTTAACTTAGATTCACTGGGGAAGAATTTGCTTCCAGACTTATTTGGGTTATTGGCATAGCTTAGTTCCCTGCAGCTAACAGAACTGAGGTTTCTGCTTCCTTGCTAGCTGTTGGCCAGTAGTTTTCTCAGCCTCTGGAGGATAACTGTATTCCTTGGCTGTGGCCTCCTCCGTCTTCAAAAATAGTAATGGCATGTTGACTCCCTCTGTGCTTCTGGTCTCTCTGACTTCCTTTCTGCCTTTAAAAGGGTTCATGTGATCAGATCAAGTCAAGATGATAATGTTCATAGTCTAAGGTCACCCTACTTGAGACTAATTGCTGCTGCTGCCAAGTCGCTTCAGTCGTGTCTGACTCTGTGCGACGCCATAGACAGCAGCCCACCAGGCTCCCCCATCTGTGGGATTCTCCAGGCGAGAACACTGGAGTGGGTTGCCATTTCCTTCTCCAATGCATGAAAGTGAAAAGTGAGAGTGAAGTCGCTCAGTCGTGTACGACTATTAGCGACCCCATGGACTGCAGCCTACAAGGCTCCTCCATCCATGGGATTCTCCAGGCAAGAGTGCTGGAGTGGGGTGCCATTGCCTTCTCCGTGAGACTAACTACAGCTGCCTAATTTTTTTTTTCTTTTTAAATGGGCTCAGTGGTAAAGAATCCTCCTGCCAAGCAGTAGATGAGGGTTCAATCCCTGGGTCAGGAAGATCCCCTGGAGAAGAAAATGGCAATTCACTCCATTACCTGGGAAATCTCATGGGCAGAGGAACCTAGTAGGCTACAGTTGATGGGGTGGTAAAAGAGTCGGACATGACTTAGCAACTCAACAACAACAATTGTTTTTACAGCAGCACCTAGGTTGTTGGTTGATTGAATAACCATGGGGCCATCTTTAGATCTGCCTACCATAAAACTCTTGTGGTACAGCTTTCTGAAGGCTGTCTTCAGCTTGGGGAAAAATAAACTGCCTATAAATTCCAGTCTTGCAGATACAAACTTCATCATTTTAGCAGATATCATGCAGTACATTACTTAAGAGGAATTTGGAAAAGTTTGATGTTTTTTTTTAAACCACAAATGTGAAATAAGTTACACTTTATGGGGAATGAAGAAAAGAGTATTACTTATGTTAACTAGGACTTTAAAGGCACTTGATTTTTGTAACCTTTCCAAGTGACTCGAATGATTATAATAATACATTATGAAATTCACCAACGCCAAAACTGTCCACTCTAGTATTATGGGAAGAATGGCAAATCTGTTTTTAAAAAATTGGCACATCAATCTTTGGAACATTTATTTCTTCTATTGTTCCCCTTTTTAAAGGGACACATGGTTGTTAAAAATGTTGGTCTCATCAAAACATTTATGTAACACAATGGAATGAAAAGACTATTTTCTATAGAAATCAGCATATTGCTTGTGCCATTCAGCACCTCTGCCCAAGGTCACAGTGAGAGCAACCTGGGATTTCCAGCATTTTCTTTTAAAAGAGATTCACAAAATAAGATTTTTCTTTAAACCTTTATTGCTAACCTCTTTGTATCTTGCATTAATATGGTAAGAAATTTACTGTTTGATTCCCAAACAGAGATGCAGAGCAATTGGTCCGATCCTTTGTATATGGTGCCTAGTGGAGGAAGAAAATCTTTCCCTGAGTAGAATCTCTCAGCAGTGAGCCTAGTGGATTCACCTTTGCTCCATGTTTCTCTGTCCTGTAACAATTTGACCCCTGTGATAGTAGCTTAAGAGGGATATTTCCCACTTGTCTTGCTCCTCTGTGAAAGGTGTTCCAAAGACTAATACACACAGAGGGTTAAGAACTCAGCTGGCTGGTGGTGAATGTGTTGTTTGAACCCACAGAGTCTGAACTCTTGATCACTGCGTTATAGCTGTTCTGAACAGCATATTAGTTTAAATGTCTTTAGAAAACTGCATTATTTTAAATGCTCATTTGCCCCCATTGGGAGTCCTTGAATACAAAGCTCTTCTCCATGTCAATCGAAAGGAGCTAACATAAAGGAAGGCATTTTTCTAAGTTTTATTATGTCCTCAATACATAAATGTATGGCACTAACTGAAAAGTTATATATCTTCAATAATTAGAACTAATATTTGCAACATTATACAAAGGATTTTGCGTGTAATCCTTTTAATACTATGAGGATTGAAATATTAAATGCATGTAAAATAGTGTGCACATTAAAAATATTGCTTCTTATTGTTTTATCACTGCTTCTTTTGCATAATATTTAACCATCTCAAAAATAAGTAAATTGGTGTTATTACCATTTTACATTCTAAGGCTTATACTCTAGGAAGTTACATGACTCACTCGTGTTTACAGTATCTGGTAATGAGCCTCAATAGTGGGAAGGAAAAGGAGGGGAAAAATAACAAAAGGAAAAACCACCTATAAAGCACTTTGAAAATATTTTCTATGTTGAGTCTTGTTACTTAATCAATGTTAGTTATTGTTTATGGACTTCTAGACCCTTAACTGCTCTTTTTTGCTATTTTCAGACACAATTTTTGTCGATTTTACAGCTTATTAAAGAGAAAACAAAAAGCTTAAATAAGCCTACTTTATAAAACAGATTTGAAATGGAGGGAGATAAAAATTAGGACTGTCCGCAGGCTTTTTCATTCTTGTTCTGTTACTGCTTTCTTTAGGGCTCTGCTTTTGACTGTGAATGATTCATAAGTACTATAGAACGAAGGCCCACACCTAAGCCTTTAAGGGTGTGTGTTTATGTGAATCTATATGAAAATAAGTTACTAAAAAATTTTCAACACTGACTGAAAGAATGGCTCAAAACCACTTGAGTGTCCGGAAGTCCAAGTGATAAACTAGTAGGTATTTGGAACCAAATATATGTTAATATATTTGGAACCCAAGAACGGCAGCTTGGTATCAAACCATAACCAGACTGTCTTCCAAAGGCAGGGTGGTGAGCCACCTCAGGAACTCAAAGATGCTGGAACAGGGACTTCCCTGGTGGTCCAGTGGTTAAGACTCCGTGTTTCCAATGCAGGGGGCTTGGGTTTGATTCCTGGTGGGGGAACTAAGATCCCACATGCTGTGTGATGCAGATGGGAAAAAAAAAAAAAGAATGATGCTGGGACAGTCAAATAAAAATCAGATGACATTATCGGACAGAAAGTAGCAAGTCCTTGATAATGACTCCAGATCCAACAAGCATACTGTGGTTTCCCAGCCTCAGCACCATGCGTGAGGTGTGTTCATCAAAGCATGAAGCAACAACCAGAATCAACCAAATGCATCATAAGTTAGAGTTAATCCGTGTTTGAACCATTATTTAATATTGGCAAAATGTATTACCAAGTCTCTTGGCTCTGATGTAGGATCAGTTTGCTTCTTTGTAATTCTGATATCCACAATGAGAAATCATTCTTTAAATCTATGGGAAAGTATGCCTGCATTGCTTAATAAGAATGAGCAAATCTGATAATGCTTATCAGAATGAGCAAATTTATCACTGAAAGACTATCAGAAGAAATTTAGGGATATGATTAACCATGTCTTTCCCTCTTCAGTTCAGTCGCTCAGTCATATCCGACTCTCTGCGACCCCATGAACTGCAGCACACCAGCTCCCTGTCCATCACCAACTCCCAGAGTCCACCCAAACCCATGTCCACTGTGTCGGTGATGCCATCCAGCCATCTCATTCTCTGTCGTCCCTTTCTCCTCCTGCCCTCAATCTTTCCCAGCATCAGGGTCTTTCCAAATGAGTCAGCTCTCCACATCAGGTGGCCAAATATTGGAGTTTCAGCTTCAACATCAGTCCCTCCAATGAACACCCAGGACTGATCTCCTTTAGGATGGACTGGTTGGATCTCCTTGCAGTCCAAGGAACTCTCAAGAGTCTTCTCCAACACCACAGTTCAAAAGCATCAATTCTTTGGCGCTCAGCTTTCTTTATAGTCCAACTCTCACATCCATACATGACTACTGGAAAAACCATAGCCTTGACTAGACGGACCTTTGTTGGCAAAGTAATGTCTCTGCTTTTTAATATGCTGTCTAGGTTGGTCATAACTTTCCTTCCAAGGAGAAAGCATCTTTTAATTTCATGGCTGCAATCACCATCCGCAGTGATTTTGGAGCCCGGAAAGATAAAGTCAGCCACTGTTTCCACTCTTTGCCCATCTATTTGCCATGAAGTAATGAGACCAGATGCCATGGTCTTAGTTTTCTGAATGTTGAGCTTTCAGCAACTTTTTCACTCTCCTCTTTCACTTTCATCAAGAGGCTCTTTAGTTCTTTTTCTCTTTCTGCCATAAGGGTGGTGTCATCTGTGTGTCTGAGGTTATTGATATTTCTCCCAGCAATCTTGATTCCAGCTTGTGTTTCCTCCAGCCCAGCGTTTCTCATGATGTACTCTGCATATAAGTTAAATAAGCAGGGTGACAATATACAGCCTTGACGTATTCCTTTTCCTATTTGGAACCAGTCTGTTGTTCCATGTCCAGTCTAACTGTTGCTTCCTGACCTGCATACAGGTTTCTCAAGAGGCAGGTCAGGTGGTCTGGTATTCCCATCTCTTTCAGAATTTTCCACAGTTTATTGAGATCCACACAATCAAAGGCTTTGGCATAGTCAATAAAGCAGAAATAGATGTTTTTCTGGAACTCTCTTTTTCGGTGATCCAGCAGATGTTGGCAATTTGATCTCTGGTTCCTCTGCCTTTTCTAAAACCAGCTTGAACATGTGGAAGTTCAAATGTGTAAATTCACTCTGTGTTCTCTGCATTAAAAAGCTGTATCCAGGGACCAATTCTGTCTATCCTAGTGGTCCAGTCATTAAGATTTCACCTTCCAAGCATGTGGTGAGGGTTCAGTCACTTTGCCTTCGAGTATTTCAGTGCCAGCCAGTGATCAGTTCTCATAAATTGATAGGCAAAGAGAATTATTTGTTACCCTGTCCAACATGGACTCTCCTAGTCTGAAGTAATGGAAATTGGGTTCACAATTTACAGAATTCTCAAAGGAAATCTATCATCCCAAAGCAGTTTCACACTATTTTGCATTAACAAAGAAAATGTTACTAGAATTTGAAGGATAGAATATACTGAAGAGGAAACAAATGCTGTTTTTCTTTCATTGAATACTTCTGTTTAACTTTCTTTATTTTGGTGCTGAATTCTATTCTGAGAAATTTCAACTTCCCCTTTGTCACAAACTGAGGGGAAAAAAAAATTCAAATTACAGTGGATTGAATGGTACCCAGCTGAGGCTTAAAATGTGTAATCTGTACCGAGAGATCAAGAAAGCTAAACACAAGCTTCATGTCAGTGTGACCAGCTTTCCTTTCTCTTGAAATAGTACCTAGAACAAAGATGCACAGTGATGCAAATACTTATGTGTGTTTTGGTAAAGAATCTACAAGGTGACATCCCTGTTCTCTTCTAAGGGGCCTCAGGAGAGAGATGCTTATGTGTGTGTTTATTTGTTCAGTCATGTCCAACTCTTTGCAACCCGTGGACTGTAGCCCATCAGGCTTCTCTGTCCATGTTCCCAGGCAAGAATACTGGAGCAGGTTGTCATTCCCCTTCTCCAGGGGATCTTCCCGACCCAGGGATCGAACCCGAGTCTCCTGTGTCTCTTGCACTGGCAGGCAGATTGCTTACCTGCGGAGCCATGAGAGAGATACTGGTAGGGAAATGAGGAGCATTCTACTCAAGTAAACTGAGCTGTCAAGTCTGGGAGTGGGGCCACCACAGTCGGTGTTGACTCAAATTTCTTCGTGCAGTACCCTGCCCAGATGCTGTATTTCCAAATGCACTTTTCCAGCAAGACTCATTTTCAAGTTCTCCTCACACCTGCTATGGCTTTTTAACACAGCTGCTTTTAAAAGACGCTGAAATTGGAGACCAGCTGTGCTGTTTCTAGCGTTCCCCCATGCTCGGTGCTGGGTTTGTACAATCCTATCTAATCGGCTTAAGAAAAATCTTTCAAAACTGTCATAGAGAACTACTAGCTTTAAAGGTCTGTGGCCTGTTTTTCCATAACTGAAAAACAAATGACTAAACCCTAATCTCTCCCAAAGGATGTGTGAGTGATACCTTTGGGTTTTTCCGAGCAACGTCTGTCCCAGAAATGGACGTAAACTGTGAATGCTGAATCCGTTGTCACTGAAATTGGATGGACAGTGTGCTTAAGGATTTTCACAACGGAACTGAGACCTGTATTTTAGAATCAGATTAGCCAGTGGGATGTGATTGATTTGGAAAGAGGTGATCTCTTGGTGATGAAGATAAAACCCTTAGCCTGAAACCATTAGCAACTGGTACAGTGTCAAGTGAGTAGGTGGCTTTGAGGCAGCACAGAAGCTTTTTAAAGGGCATGTAAGTGGCAATTTCCTATTGTTCTCAGCTCAACTGACTTATTTCAGGAAGAGTCCTATGACCCAGAACCTAGTGAGGTAAAAGTTTATTATCTCCCCTCATCTAAAATAGTGTTTTCTGTGGAGCAAATGATCAGTTTTTATGTCTTTCCATCCCTGGAAATTTAATTCATTTTTTTCATCAATGGCATAAAATATGAAACGCCCTTAGAACAAGCCACCTGACTTACATTCTTTAACTAACTGCATTTCAGTATCTTGAACATGGACTCAGATACCTTTATAACCTGTAATTTAGTAGATATTCTTTTCTCTGTAGTTGTAAAGAAAGAAAATCTCACCTGATAGAGTAAGACAGCCAAGTGGAAACTTGTACAGAGAACAGAAACAGTCTTGTGCCAATTACATTTTGAAAACTATAGGTACAATGTTGACGGTTATATGGGATATTTCAGTACAGTCAAAGCGAGTGAGGCAGGTGTAATATGGAGATAAATAGGAAATAATGGTGTAGAAATACTGTCAATGAACATGAGTCTGAGCGAACTCTGGGAGATGGTGAAAGACAGGGAAGCCTGGCATGCTGCAGTCCGTGGGGACACAAAGAGTCAGATAGAACTTAGTGACTGAACAACAACAGGAAATACTGTAAATGGAAGTTGGAGTTAAAAACTGGTTTCTAAGAGTCAACATACTTCAAAATCTGAGGAGAGAAAATATTAAATGACCCTATAGCTAGTTACTAAAAAAAATAATAGGTTTATGTTACTCACGTACATATTTCTATGATGATGCCAAAAATGCCTTGAGAGAGAGCTAATAGACTCTTTAAAAAAAATGGACTCTATAGTTACTAGAGACACGTACTGTTCCTTCTTGTGAATTTCATCTCAAATATATTAAGTCTGTTTCTATCTGATGACTTATGCTTCTAATGCTTCTTCAAGCCACTGTTCTTTATTTAAGTGCTAATTAGGACTGTCCAGATTTTTTACAGATCCCTGTGAATACCTCCTGGAGGAGGAAATGGCAACCCACTGCAGTATTCTTGCCTGGAGAATCCCATGGACAGAGGAGCCTGACTGGCTACAGTCCATGGGATCATAGTCAGATACAACTGAAGTGACTTAGCACATGAATAATAAAAATAATGTACATTTCTTCAAGTGGACGCTAAGGCAGAGTTATCATTCAGCAAGGAAGTCTGTGCCCCAGAGTGGACAGCGGTCCCTTGGCTCTAGCTGGTGGTTAAAATGAAGGGTTGATGGACTCACATTGTTGGTTCACCCAAGATTTCAGAAAATACATGAAATACTTGTCTTTGTGTGAAATCTCTTGATTGTTTTCAACTGTTGGAAGGCAAATCAAGGACATGGAATTTCCCTCCATCTAGATAAATCCCTTGTTTTGTTCAATAAAATGCCAAAGTTCAGAAAAATAATTGCAAGAACTGCCCTTTGTTGCATGGGTATTTAGGGTCAGAGCCCAGGTCTGTATGGAACCTCCAGATCCTCACATTGAGCTTTTTCACACTTGATTATGAAATTCAGTGAGGTTGTTTAGAAGTTTAGAAGCTAGAAGGCTTTCAAGTTATATTATTCAAGGCGCTAAAGTACACTATGTTGTTGTTTAGTTGCTTATGTCGTGTCTGACTCTTCTGCAAGCCCATGGACGGTAGCCCGCCAGCCTCCTCTGTCCATGGGATTCTCCAGGCAAGAATACTGGAATGAGTTGCCATATCCTTCTCCAGGGGATCTTCCCTACCCAGGGATCAAACCTGAGTCTCCTGCATTGGCAGGCAGATTCTTTACCACTGAGTCACCAGGGAAGCCCCCAAAAAGTAAACTGTATTTCTTTTAAAATACCTCAAGTACTTAAATTTTCCTGAATCTGAAACAATCTCATTTATTTTCACCAAATCAATAAATAATGAGTAACGTATATAGAAAATTATTTTCATGTTTAGCAATTTAAAAATTACTTTGACAGAACATAAATAGGAAGCAAAGTATTTGAAAGTCTATACACTGGGAATGGGAATTTACATTCTTCTTAATAATGATCTTTTTAAAAATAAAAGCAAACTCATTGTTTAAAATTACAGAATTGTTCGGGACAAATAAATTGTAGTTTGAAAAAATCAAGAACTATGTTTCTCCTTTTGTAACAATTTTCTTACCTTAATAATCCCTGTTCCAAAAAATTATTAGTTCAAAAAATACCCAGCATTATTGGTCAAATACCATCTGACAACTATTCAGGATGTTGTGTGTGTGTATTTAAAATATCTTAATACCTGTAGGTGTCCATTTAATCTCTTACACCCAAGAACTGTCTACATTATTCAGTTTTGCTTATAAAGAGATTTTTATGTGCCACTATGTTCAGATAATTCAATTGATAGCTTTTTACACTTTGATCCTAATACTCTCTTGACTTGTGATTATGATTTTACTACTTAACAGCACAGGACTATAGCCATTTTTTTCCCCCCACCAACAGTGGAATTAGAGTTTAGGTAGAGAAAAGCAGGGAGAGAAAGAAGGTGGTTTCTAGCATTTGAAAGCTTTTTCTGTGCCCGAGTGGCTAGATCTGTTACAATTGTAGTCTATCTGTTCTCAATGCAACAAGTCCTGTGCTAGGCATAAAGGCTACAGAAGTAGACACGTCATCTCTGTCCACAGTGCAGTAACACAGGTGAGTGGAGGTTCACTTAGAAGGTGGAAGAAGTGATGTTTTCTTGGAGTAAGAACTGTTTGTCCAGAAAGTTGACCAACTTTTCTGTAAGGTGTTTAACCTTCCAGTGAGGAAGATTGTAAAACCCGTGCTGGAGATCTTTCAGGATCACATGAATAGATAACTGTATTTTTGGTTCAGTCTTGCTTACAATAAGGCAGTAAGGCTAGATAACTTACAGTGATGACATGGTTTTTGTATTTTTAACATGATCAAAAATATGTTAACTGAAAATAATATAGTGACAAATTCTATATAAAAACTTGCTAAACTTCAGCAGTTATCTGAGAAGTTCAAAATAAGATAGCGTATTTCACTCAGATTATTATAAAAACATTTAATTTGATAAAAATATTTTGGTATAAGTATAGAAAATGCATGAGCTTTCCATTGCTGGCAGCAGTGTAATTTAATGAGTCATTTTGGGGGATGGCAATTCAGCACTGTTTCAGTTTTTAAATTTATGATAAAACAATTTTGTTTCTCAATATCTGATCTAGAATACAAGATGTTCATCACTGCATTTCTCTTAATAGCAAGTCATGTTAACACCTAAGTGTCTTATCAGCAGGGAAAAATTCAGTAGCTTACAGCAACTATTTTATGAAATCCTCTTGCAGCCATTAAAAATGTCAGTAATCCATATTTCCTTAACTAGAAAGACCTCAAAGACAGTGATCTTCTGTGTCAAACCACCTGCCTGATTTCCAGCATCATTATTGGTAGATGAGTTAGCTTAATCTGAAATGTCTGAATGTTTCACAATGTCATTTATTATAAAAATAAATATGAATTTTAACATAATCAGCAGAACAGAAATTAGGAAAGGGCTAAGCGCTATTGAGGCTTCCCTGGTGGCTCAGATGGTAAAGAATCTGCCTGCAATTTAGAAGACCTGGGTTCGTTCCCTGGGTCGGGAAGATCCCTTGGAGAAGGAAATGGCAACTCATTCCAGAATTCTTGCCAGGAGAATTCCACGGATAGAGAGGCCTGGCAGGCTACAGCCATAGGGCGGAAAAAGAGTCTGAGTGGCTAACACTTTAACTAAGAACTATTATTCTAGTACTTTCCAATCTAATAGAAATACAGAATATTTATTAAGGACTATTAAAGAGCTACAGTTGGAAAAATGTGTTTATCCGGTCCAATATTTTATAGAGCACAAGAACACTCATTAACTCTTTCTGTTGTTTATTTCATTTATAATTATTCAACACCATCTGAGTCCCAGCCACTATGGGTACCGTAAGTGGTGACCATAATGATTGATGTGATCAAGAAGCTTATGGGGCGGGGCGGGGTGGGGTGGGGTTGGGGGGAGACAAGGGAAGGAGAGAGGAAGGAAGGAGCTTACAACCTATTAAGAACAATCCCAGGGAAAATGAAGAATGCTCTCATTGTTGTGCATACAGAGTATGTTGGAGTACATGGGTTCCAGAACCTTCCTTGTAGCTCCTAACTCTGTTTTATAATATCTAAGTCTTTGACTTCCCAGTGGCTCATCTCCCAACAGTGTGGCCTGATCACCGGTCCCTGGAACTGACTCAGCCCTGCTATTCAAGGTCTCTATGGATAGGTTTTTATTTGGCTCTTCCTTTTTTCAGAGGGAAGTTTCCTCTTTGCCTCCCAACTTCAACAATTAAATTTAAGACTAATCTTTCTCAGAAACCCCCGCCCGCAAGGATAAAGCAACCTAGGCCCAACTACCACTCAACTTGTTCTCTTTTCTTTTTTTTTCCCCTTGATTTCTTCTATGTTTCCTTATAGTTGAAGCTTCACTGGAGAAACACCAAGGCCGCTCTGCGCTGACTGTGCTCTTCCCCAGTTGTGTTCTCCAAAACGGTGGTCCTTCTCGGGGTATTCACAGGTAGACTAGGAAGGAAGTGGCATTTGGTCAGATGATCGAGGGGGACGATAACATGAAGCCGAATCATTTGTTTTACAACAGAGATTTTCAGAGCCTTTAATTAATAGTCATATCATGAATCTCCAGTAAGGGTAAAAATCCTATTTAATGTTACATCCCTTTTTTAAAATTCAAGTATAGTTGATTGACCATGTTGTATTAATTTTTTGCTGTACGGCAAAGTGATTCAATTATATGTACATATTCTTTTTCACGTTCTTTTCCATTCTGGCTTATCACCGGATATTGAATATAGTTCCCTGTGCTATTCAGGAGGACCTTGTTGTTTATCCGTTCTCTATATAGTAGAATGCATCTACTAACCCCAAACTCCGAATCCATCCCTCTCCCAACCTCCTCCCTCTTGGCAATCCCCAGTCTGTTCTCTATGCATTTGAGTCTTTTGCTTTGTAGATAAGTTCATTTGTCTCATGTCTCTTTTGTGTGTGGTTAGTACAGTATGGAAAATTCTGAAGAAACAGTTTGGGAAATCCCTTTCAAATGTCAGTCCAAAAATGTCAGTAACTTCCTTCCACATGAACCAATTTTTCCTTAGTTACCTTAGGAACTGCTCTCATTTATGCTCCATAATCAGTATGTTTCTATTATTATTATTATTCTATTAGTTATAATACAGCATATCAAATACTGTTTATATATTATAATCTATTCTATATATAATATCTATTCTATATATAATATAACCTATATTATATAAAAAGCATAATATAGAGTATCAAAGCTGGGAAAATGGGGAAAAGAAATCATTTTGCTTCTTACTCATCATGTCACCTTCAAGTTTGTCCACATGCATGTTTTTACATGGCTGCAGTCACCACGTGTGGTTTCAAATATGTAAAGAATTTACTATTATTTTCCAAGTTGTTCTTTATAGTTACCATTTTAGTTGAAGCACCATTCTCCAGTCAACAATTTACTAATTTCCTTATTGCTATTGAGTTGAGTTCCTTGTAATCATCCCCTACAATGAAACCACAAAGAACAGCTTAACATTTATTATATTTTTCATTATTTTCAATCAGATTTTTCAAAGACTCATCCTCCTTTGACTCTCACTGCTGTAAAGCTCTTTTATGTCCCTTATTGAAGATCGCTCTTTAAACTACCTAGCAACCCGTAGGGTTTTTACAAATAGTTATTTGACAAACACTGTTGTTGATTTCCTATCAACTAACTTTAAAGTGGCCACATGAACTCCCTACAAACAAGAAAGACCGTTTTGGGGGCAGACAGACCAAAACATTGTGTACCTACTGGGTACACGTACAGAGGATTTTCCTAAGTAGGTCATCATTTTATTTTTGTTGATGGCACAGGCATCATTGCTTTCAGTAGTTTGGTAAAAATATATTAGTAAATGCAGCATATGTTTTGTTCTATTGTCTGAAAGCAAATTTTATGCTAAAGATCAGCCACCTAAAATTCAGCTTTACTTTTCTTTAACTGGAGGACTTTGCTTAACAAATAATTTGGGTTTTTGAATAAATAATTTCTTAACTTTCTTCACCAATGAGAGAGAATAACGCAGGAAGTCCTATATTACAAACATTATAACACCAGACTTATTCACACCAAATTTCTGTGACGTTTTAATCATTTAGGTTAGTGATTCACTTAATAATTATTTAGTCAGCACCTCCTATTGGCCAGGCACTGTCCTAGCACTAGAATAGAGTTAAAAATAAAACACACAAAAACCTTTTCTTCATGGAATTGTCATTCTAGTGGCTAAAGGAAATAAACCAAAAAAAAGGTAGATTGCATATATAGAAATTTAGAATGTGACAAACGCTGTAGACAAAAAACAAATCTGGGGAAAGTGAAAATAATGCCAGAGAACAGAGAGAGGATTGCACATTTAAACAGAGCCATCAAGGAGGATCGTGCTGAAAAGGAGACAGTTGTGAACAAACCCCGAAGGAGATGAGAGAGTAAGGTGTACGTGAATCTGAGGGTAGAGTGTGACGGGCAAGGGAAGAAGCACATAGCGAAGACCTAGTATGATTGGGATTTACTGTGTACAGAAAAAACCCTGAAATTTGGAATTAGGAGACCCAGATTATAGGGTGAGCTCCTGTAATATCTTCATGACTGTTAATTAGCAAGTCACTCAGCATTTGTGAAGTTCAAGTATAAAATATGGGGATGGGCTTGGGGAATGAAATCATTTCTGAGTTTTTTCCCTACTCTAAAATTCTATCGCTATTTGCTCATGAATAACTTAGTCATTCAGAGGAGATTAGAGGGCCTTTATCAGCACGTCAAATTCACAAGGCGGGGAAACACAAGATGCACTTAAGGAAGCTCATCACAAATGCCTCCAGTGAAAGGATTCAGCGCTTCAAGGTTAAACCTCAATAATCTGGAAATCGTGATTATGCCAAATACCTCATTCCCTGAAACAGACCAGTATGCTTGTACAGGAGTGATGAGGATAAAGCGATGAAAGGGAAACAGACTTCACCTGCTGGTACCACTGTTAGTCTCATGAAAGCTCCTATTTAGTTTGATGTGACATATCATTTCAACCCATGGTATAGTGTGTTGTGCTGTCCAAGGTCTGCTGCCAATTGAAGTGTACAAGCCAGTTAGGACACTGGTCTCCCATGGAAGATATCCAGGCAGTGCCATTCTCAACATGTTCATTTTATGGGTCATCACATGCTTTTACTTTTCTTTAAAACTATACTTTGCGTAGAGCCACAAAAGTGGGCCTTGCCTGGTGGCTCAGATGATAAAGAATCTGCCTGCAATGCAGGAGACCTGGGTTCAATCCCTGGGTTGGGAAGATTCCCTGGAGAAGGAAATGGCTACCCACTCCATTATTCTTGCCTGGACAATTCCACGGACAGAGGAGCCTGGTGGGCTACAGTCCGTGGGATTGCAAAGAGTCAGATGGGACTGAGCGACTAACACACACGCACTGAAAGTAATGGATAGCTAGGTAATAAATACCACACAGAGAGATGGGCCCTGTAGATTTACATGCTTCGGGTGACCTTTGGTGATTAAAAATTCATGTGCCTGAGACCGCCTTTGCACTAACAGCACCTCATCAGGGAAAGGACAAGTGGAATTTTTAGAATGTTCCCATCAGCTTCGCATTTATTTCTAGGTTTTTCTATTTGGGTCGACTTTACAGCTGTTTCTAGGAAAGAAAACACACTTGATTCTTCTCCAACTTGGAATGCTTTTTTTTTTTTTTTCCTTCTTTCTTATTGAAGTAGATGAGACTGAAACTGATTGGCTTACCAAGGGCCGCTGAGGGAGGACATTGCCATCATGCGCTATTTAAGCAAAACCATCATGAAGGCCCCATGAAGAATGGTTTTAAATTTCGGCTCTTAGTGAAGTAAGTCAGATTCAAGGTCACTTATTCCTCAAGCTCTGCCCAGAGCTGTTGAGCTGGAGAGTCTTGACTCGAGTCGCCATAGACAGAGGTATGTTTGATCTTCTCTTTTGCTGCAGCTCTATTTGAAATTCATCTCAAATAAATGAACATTTTGTATAGCAAGTGGTTCTGTATGAACAAGAATTAGAGAACTTGCCTCCCCCTATGGAGACAGGAGGGAATATGAGAGAATGAATGCTTTTTTGAATACTTACTATGCTCCAGATTCTGTACTATATAGTAAAATATGCCATTTCATTTAAGCTTAGTACAGTAGATTGTTATTCCTGTTTTTTAACAGGGAAACTGAGATTCAGGCAAATCTTACAGTCATTACATAGTAAAAAAAAAAAAAAGCTTCCAAAATCTCCATACTTTTACCCCCAAAAAGCATGATGACTCCCATTAGCTAGCCACTGATGGATTGCGCAGGTCCAGGGTTCACCTGACACTGAATCTCAGAGATGGGGGTTCCAGGAAACAGGTGTTGTCTGTTCCTGGGGGCATGGCCAAGGCAGCAGCTGATTCATGCATTATCACTGGGGCTGAGCCTCCACCCCTGGAATTCATTATCTTGGTAATGACAGTTACTTCTTAACTTTGGGAAGTACCAGAACCCTCAATCTGACTCACAGGACCTGATGCCAACCAGTGCATTTATTTTGTGAGATATTCCAGGGCTAAGACGACCAGGGAGCAGGTTTTTGCATCTCCTTTCTGGTAGGTGGTTTGTCTGAGGAGCTTCTCTTGCAGCCCAGAGTCATTGTGGGAGCAAAGAATCAGAAGTAGGGACTTGGGTGCTAGTAAACAGATGTGTGCTGTGCGTTCTCCGTCACTCAGTCTTGTCCAGCTCTTTGCGACTGCCATGAACTTTACAGCCCACCAGGCTTCTCTGTCCATAGAATTTCCCAGGCAAGAATACCAGAGTGGGTTGTCATTCCTTATTCTAAGTGGGGATCTTCCCAATCCAGGGATCGAACCTCGTCTCCTGCATCCCCTGCATTGGCAGGCAGATTCCTTACCACTGCGCCGCCAGCAGATAACTGTCTAGCTAATGAAGTGTTCAGATGGCCTTCTGGTGATTCTTCTAGTTTCCAAAACCAGAGATGACTGCGTAGAATCAGAGCCCCGCCTTCGAGAAGGTGGTGTAGACTTAGAAGTTTCTATTCTCTCAACTGTTCTCTTCTGGTGCTTTTTTACATCCTCTGGTAACACCCAACCTCCATGTATTTATGACCCAGTATATTTGGAGGTTTCAGTATTTTACCCTGAAAAATGCAAAAAGCATTCTAAACTAGAGAAGAAAACTTTGGCCTCATTATTTTCTGGAGGCAACACTTTCTACTCCTTTTTTCTTCTGGCTATGTGACGATGTGTGAGACCAGGTATCTCACACTGCAAAAGCGAGGGACATTTGTGTGACTCTGTTTGTCAAAAAACTACTAATACCTGGAATGGTTTACAGTGGCTCCGAAGCCTTTTCCTAGCACTTAAACTAAATTCAGCTTAGCCCAAAGAGTGTGTATGCATGTTTGATGGGGGCGGTGGGGGGTGGCAGTGCAGAGATTAAGGGGAATCTGCTTAAGAACCACCTTTGTCTTTTATAAATGAAAGCACCACTGTAGCTACAAGAACCCAACAGCACGTGTTTACATGATGTCGATGCAAAAGAAGAGGTGCTGTTTTGACCTTGAGGTGCTATTCTGACCTTCAGACTCCTCTCCCACCATGAGGAAGCAGATTCAGATTCACTCATCTTGGGGTGTCTGTGTTGGGCTGTTTTCAAGATAAGACCACTTGTCTCAGAGCAAGAGATTATTTCAAAGCAAAGTAACTGTTTTCTGTAACTACTTCTAATAGATCTGCCTGGCAATGTAAAATGTCAATTTGAGAAATTCCTTGAGAGTCATGGAAAGAATCCAAGGAATGTCCTGTGTCTGTGGTTAGATTAACAATTTTTTTTTTGTTTACATTTGTTATCACAGCAAATAGGACTCAGGTATGGAACAGTAATCTTAGAAAGTAAAGAGCTACTCAGAAAACTTTTCATTTGGTGTTTGTGTTCTACTGAAAATGGCAGCATCACAGTCCAAAAGTAAAGTGAAAGGGGTTGTTGGAATCAAGAGACCCAAGTCTTGGGTCACTTGTGTGATTAGGGGCCACTGGCTTTACCTAATGCCCTGGAGGACTGTCACCACATTAGTGGAATGGTTATGACAAGGATACCTCCTTGAGTTGTCACAGCTATCAAATGCAACATGTGCAAGAAATGCTCAGGCATATGGAGGGTGCATGTACCTGACCTTGGACAGGGTCAGTGCCATGTCCCTGCACGTGCTCCAGGCTCAGGGTCCTTTATAATTGTTGTGCATCCTCCAGCCCTCTCATTTCCTCCTCCATCCCCAGAATGCAGAATTGTGCTTGTCACTTGGTCAGTGCCCAAGAGGTACTTCAAGAAGGCAGGTGGGCAGGCAGGTGGGTTTGTGCTCTTATCCTAGTTGCCCAGCATCCCAATCTTTCTGCCTCCACCTGCCCCCTTCACACCACCTGATATCTGTTTCACCTCTGGATTATTATCTCAGACGTTGGCCATCTGGGTCTCGGACACAACAGCTGAGATCAAGCCCCACCACTCTTCCAGATCAAGTCCATGGGGAACTGTCATGGCTTCCAGCAAACTTAACAGCCATATGTGACATGTAACCTCTGTTATAGTTCCCCTTCCAGTGAGTGTATTTGCATTCCTGTACTTTCTTTGGACCCATTTTTATTCCAATATTGTTATTAATATTTTTAAAAACATCTCTTATCACCTAACTGAAAAGATGTTTTGTACGAGTCAAAAGTTTATTTTTTTAGAACTGCCATATGACCCAGCAATCCCACTTCTGGGCATACACACTGAGGAAACCAGATCTGAAAGAGACACGTGCACCCCAATGTTCATCGCAGCACTGTTTATAATAGCCAGGACATGGAAGCAACCTAGATGCCCGTCAGCAGACGAATGGATAAGGAAGCTGTGGTACATATACACCATGGAATATTACTCAGCCGTTAAAAAGAATTCATTTGAACCAGTCCTAATGAGATGGATGAAGCTGGAGCCCCTTATACAGAGTGAAGTAAGCCAGAAAGATAAAGAACATTACAGCATACTAACACATATATATGGAATTTAGAAAGATGGTAACGATAACCCTATATGCAAAACAGAAAAAGAGACACAGAAATACAGAACAGACTTTTGAACTCTGTGGGAGAATGTGAGGGTGGGATATTTCAAAAGAACAGCATGTATACTATCTGTGGTGAAACAGATCACCAGCCCAGGTGGGATGCATGAGACAAGTGCTCAGGCCTGGTGCACTGGGAAGACCCAGAGGAATCGGGTGGAGAGGGAGGTGGGAGCGGGGATCAGGATGGGGAATACGTGTAAATCCATGGCTGATTCATATCAATGTATGACAAAACCCACTGAAATGTTGTGAAGTGATTGGCCTCCAACTAATAAAAATAAATAAATAAATAAATAAAAGCAACCAGTCTTAGACCAAAAAAAAAAAAAAATCTCTTATCACCTAACTGAAAAGATGTTTTGTACGAGTCAAAAGTTTATTTTTTTCCCCCAAGATAATCTGCTTATCTAAGGTTCATATTTTTGTGTCTTTTTAAGTATAGTTAATTAACAATGTGATGTTAGTTTCAAGCATACAGCAAAATGATTCACTTATAGCTATATGTATTCTTTTCCAAATTCTTTTCCATTATAGGTTATTACAAAATATTTAGTATAGTTCCCTGTGCTATACAGTAGGTGCTTGTTGTTTATCTATTTTATGTATAGTAGTGTTCATATGGTCATCTAAAACTCCTAATTTACGCCCCCCCAATCCCTTTTGGTAACCATAAGTTTGTTTTCATTATATGTAAGTCTGTTTCTGTTTTGTAAATAAGGTCATTTATATCATTTTTTAGATTCCAAATATAAGTGATATCATATGGTATTCATCTTTCTTTGACTTACTTCAATCAGTATGATCATCTCTAGGTCCATCCATGTTGCTGCAAATGGCATTATGTCATTCTTTTTATGGCTGAGTAATATTCCAGTGTGTACATGTACCACATCTCCTTCATCCGTTCATCTGTAAATGGATATTTAGGTTGTGTCCGTGTCTTCCCTTTTGCAGAACATTGGGGTGTGTGTATCTTTTTGAATTAGAGTTTTCTCTGGATATATGCCCAGTAGCAGGATTGCTATATGGTAACTCCATTTTTATTTTTTTAACGAACCTCCATACTGTTCACCATAGTGGCTCCATTGAAGTCCATACTTTTTTTTTCATTTCAAACTTTCGGAGTTGAGAAAAACAAAATAAGAACATGTGAAAAACAACCATAAAAGCACCAGCTCTGTTTGACAGCTTTTGTGGGAGCTGGGCTTCACTTAACACGGGGTTTGGAGGGCAAGTCATTCTCTCCTGGAAGAGCAAAGACATTAAAAACATGTGGTGGTCACAGCAGGTAAGGGTGGGTACTGCATCGAATTCATTTGAGGGTTCCCCCCAATTGGTGACTCAGACAGTAAAGACTCTGCCTGCAGTGCAGGAGACCTGGGTCCAATCCCTGGACTGGGAATATCCGCTGGAGCAGGGCATGGCAACCCACTCCAGTATTCTTGCCTGGAGAATCCCATGGACAGAGGAGCCTGGCGGGCTACAGTCCATGGGGTCGCAGAGAGCCAGACATGACTGAGCGACAGAGCACACACCCCAGCAGGGGACCCGGCATGTAACAGACACCCAAGTCTACAGAATGAATTAATTCCTGTTTTAAAAGCAAGTATTATTCTTGTAATGAAACCTTAGGGCAAATAAGGAAACAGGAGATAGGTGTTTCTATTAAGGAATAGCTGTATCAGTTGGACTCCATCCTGAAAATTCAGTTGAGACTTGTCATGACATTCACTGCAGATAGAGACCAGTGCTGGTGTGTTTGTTCCTGGGTTTATATTACGGGCCAGGTTTTCAAAATAGGGATCCAGATTATTTTTCTTCCTTTAGACTAAAGCTGGATTAAAAGCATGGCTTAACCAAGCACTGACTTCATTTATGGCTGCAAGAAAGGGATGGTTCTACTGTAACATTTTATCATTCTCTCAGTTGAAAGTGAAGGTTAGTGATAACAGTAGAAAAGCAAAAACATCTACAAAATTGTTCATGAAGTTACAGTGACTATTGACTATTGTCTTTTATTCATGGCTTTAAAAAATGTATACCTTAGTATTGCCTGTCAGTAAATGAAAGGTTAGATTTTTCATTATTGTTTTTTAATTATTCTGATTTTTTTTCAGTGCTGATGCATACATAAGATATATATCTGGGCAAAATTTAGCAGTTCTTCCCTCTAACATAGCTAAAGAAATATTTCTGTACCTCTGTTTCATCATCTTATTGATAACCTTGTTTAGGGATATTTTAACAGGAAAGCATGAGAAGGTCTAATCTTGATAGAAAGGGTATATAATTTGCTGTTGGTAGAATTTCAAGCTTCAAGGGATACGCAGATGTACACATGGCAAGTGTGCATGTGTCGCCTGTTGCAGATTCCATACACAGGCATAGGCTTGATCTCAGCATATTGGTTAGTTCTGCAAGATAGAGGTATTCTTTAATAACTCTTACTGTTAGAGAAAAAATCCTGGCAAATATCCAATAATCCCTTAAACTAAGCTGATATAAGCTAATTTGTTTTGTTGTTCAGTCGTGTCCGACTCTTTGTGACCCCATAGGGAAGAGTCAAACAAGCTAGTCTGGAAAATACATATTTATCTAGTAAAAACTAAAAGCATTTTAAGAAAAAACTGGCTCTTTGGCATAAAAAAATAAATTATTTTAAATATACTTAATATTTAAGTGGTCATTTTTAAAATACTTGAGTCAGTTTCCTTGCTATATCAGGATTCTTTCAGTGCAACTAGAGATGGCAGATCATTTGGGATCTGTACAAAAATGATTTCATCTTAACAGGAACAAATCAGTTCGTCACAGTAAAAACTTTATAGTTAACACATTGAATTTATGCTTTTTTGTTACAGTATCATGATAGTTTAAAGCTGTTTGATAATTTATCTTTAAAAGTCTTTAATCAGATAAATCTTGGAAAGCAGAAATGCTTATGGGCTAAGAAAGCCTAGTTTGAAGAAGAAGGTGAAGCTTCTTTGGAAACACCATAGAAGTCAAGGAATAAAACTGATTGATTGCAAGCATCTAATTTATATATCTTTTTTTAATGTGGATGTTGAGTAAAGGACATCATCTAATGCGGAATGCATAATGTCGGGAAAGTGTCTTTGTGATTAAATTGCTGGCTGCAAGGTGAGTGGGTCTAAACACTCAGAGGAAAAGGTGCTAGACCGTTAGACTGAGCAGCATAGACTGTGCTCAGAAATGACCTTCGCCAAAAGCTTTAGGTGATGGTTACATTAGTTGAAAGGGCTCCAAGCAGGAAGAGTTGTTAATTCTGAAAGGAGTCAATCAGTGATGCTTTTCATTTCTCTCTGCTGCTTTCCACAAAACTAATTATTTCTTTTCTAAAGATATGATTTTTTTTTTAAATCAAATTCTTATGTAGTGGAATAATGCTTGTGAAAGGGAGGTGCCTTGTTAAAACGTGATTCCCTAAATCAGAGCCCCTTTTGGGACTTTTCTTTCTACCTCTCCCCAGGCTTAATAAATGCAGAATCTGAATAATTTAATGATTCAATCAAATGACAAAGTACAAAGTGGATATCTGAGATGCAGCTTCTCCTGGTTCTGAGTGAATTGTGTATTTTCCTGTAGCCTCTTTTACATTCCTTCTGATGAAGTTTAAAACCAATGCTTATTATTCTTCCCTCATAATATCTACTCATTCAATAAGTATTTATGAAATGTCCTCTAATGCAAAGTATGAGTCAATTATCTCTTAAATACAGTGTTTTTTTTAAACTTCCAGTTGCGGCAGATGCTGTAATTTGCCATCCAGGTAACTCTTAAGGACCAAACTATTTATTGCACCCCTGCTGGGAGTGTTAGCAGCTGATGGCTCTCAACTGCATCCTTTCTGGGCATTGTCTTTGGATAAATGGAGCTGCCTCACTCAAGGTTATGCTTCCCCACACCCTGGGCAGCCCACATCCAAGGCCCATTGCTCTAATGATCCATCTCAGGGTCCGTCTTCAGGGAACCCAAGCTAACCCATAAACCCTGGAACATGCCCTGTCTCCACCATTCTTCACAGTTCCCTCTATTGTTTCCATCATCTCTGTTCATAGTCAGAGCAGCACTCTAATTGTGGTACCAAAGTTCGTGCGTGCTAAGTTGCTTCAGTCATGTCTGACTCTTTGCCACCCCACGGACTGTAGCCTGCCAGGCTCCTCTGTCCATGGGATTCTCCAGGCAAGAATACTGGAGTGGGCTGCCATCCATCCCCTCCTCCAGGGGATCTTCCTGACCCAGGGGTTGAACCCAGTCTTTTTAAGTCTCTTGCATTGGCAGGTGAGTTCTTTACCCCTAGCGCCACCTGGGAAGCTCAGATGGCTGTTGCTTATCAGATAATAACCATCAAACAAGATATTTTTGAGATTTTCCCTCTAAACTTTGCAATATAACTGGTGTCAAGTGAGGGATGCTCAGTGTCCAGATTATGCTTAAAGGGAGTGATAAGACAGGTTCCTGGTGTTAGTCTGTTTTTAAAAGCCAACTGAATCATTAACTCATCTGGGAGAATGTTCTCAGTTGACTCCTATTGACCTAATTTCTCGTGCAGCACATTATGCTTCAAGCAGACTTCATAGATTGTTCTGCCCATCAGAGCAATGAGAGCAAACAGTAAGAACTAGTGAACTTGGGTCTCATTTATTGACTTTTGTTTTAATTTCCGTTGCTCTAGAAGGCAAATCCAAAAGATATTACTGCTTTTAATGCCAAAGAATGTTCTTCCTATGTTTCCCTCTACAAGCTTTCTAGTACCCATTCTTACATTTAGGCCTTTAGTCCATTGAGTTTTTATTTGTGTATGGTGTTAGGAAGTGTTCTCATTTTATCCTTGCACATGTAACTGTCCAGTTTTCCCAGCATGACTTATTGAAAAGTCTGTCTTTTCTCCATTATATATTCTTGCCTCATTTGTGATAGATTAATTGACCGTAGGTAAATGGATTTCTTTCTAGGCTTTCTATCCTATTCCATTGAGCTATACTTCTGTTGTTGTTCTGTCAGTTCCATACAGTCTTGATGACTGTAGCGTGGTAGTAGAGTCTGAAGTCAGAAAGCCTGATTCCTCCAGCTCCATTTTTCTTTCTCAAGCCTTTGACTATGTTGGTCTTTTGTGAAACTTACATGATATACTAAATCAACTATACTTCAGTAAAAAATTTTTAAATTACAGTAAGTATCCATACTACATTATTACATTATAAAATAAAAATTTATAGGATCAGGCCTCAGCCTTTGCACCTTTTCCTTAAATTCAGGCCACATCAGAAGAGAGCAGGGGCCTCATCTTGGGAGAGGCATCATGTTAGCAGGGCCCCTGTTCACTGGATTCTTCACCTGTTACCCTGGGGCTCCTGAGCCAGCTCACAATGTTTTCTGCATGTACTTGAGGAACATGAACAAGACAAACACCTTTTCTGTGGTGGAAAGACTTTCTTCTGTTTTCTGTTAGTGTCATTATTTTCATCCCTGAGCTTAAAGGAAAACAGAATATCAAGTCCTACAATGTTCCTGTTTTCTTTCTCGCTATTCAGTTCTCTTTATCATATATTTATGAAGCACCAAATCCATCTAAGAGGACCCTGACCTTCACACTTGGGACACATCAGGGAACATAACTACCTGTTCTGTCCCTACCCTGAGTTCCTATCTTTGTCCACTTTCTTTATTCCATCACCCATGAGGGGCAGGGAGGGAGGAGCTAGGAAAGGAAGCAGCAATTTTATGGAGCACATCTGCAGAGTTTCTGCACACACAGACCTTCTTTTAATTATTCTGTTCTATTCTCAGATCATGTGGCTTACTTATTTGCTTAGATTATATGGTTGCTTTTTAAATAAATTTTATCGAAGAATAATTAATTTACAGTGTGTTAATTTTGCAATGTGCTGTACAGCAAAGTAATTCAGTTATAAATATATGTTCTTTTTCATGTTCATGTTCTTTTCCATTATGGTTTATCATAGGATATTAAATATAATTCCCTGTGCTATACAGTAGGACCTTGTTGTTTATCCATTTTACATGTAATAGGTTGCATCTCGGAAAAGGCAATGGCGCCCCACTCCAGTACTCTTGCCTGGAAAATCCCATGGACGGAGGAGCCTGGTAGGCTGCAGTCCATGGGGTCGCTAAGAGTCAGACACGACTGAGCGACTTCACTTTTCACTTTCATGCATTGGAGAAGGAAATGGCAACCCACTCCAGTGTCATTGCCTGGAGAATCCCAGGGACAGGGGAGCCTGGTGGGCTGCCGTCTGTGGGGTTGCACAGGGTCAGACACAACTGAAGCGACTTAGCAGCAGCAGCAGGTTGCATCTGCTCATCTCAGACTCTCAATCTTTTCCTCCCCCACCGTTGCTCCACCTTGCCAACTACAAGTCTGCTCTCTATGCCTGTGAGTCTGTTTCATAGATCATATGCTATTTGTCTTTCTCTGACTTACTTCACTTAGTATGAAAAGCCCTGGGTTCATCCATGTTGCTGCAAATGGCATTATTTTGTTCATTTCTGTGGCTGAATTCTGTTCCACTGTATATACACAAGATATATGGTCCCTTTTGACTACTGAAATGTGATTTTTGGTGCATATAAGACTGAATGTTATCACCTTCCTCTGCGTCACTTGTAAATATTGCTGGAGGAATGAGGGGCTGGTGAAGGGAGGGAATGTTTATTTAGTATTTAGTATAATATGGGCTTCCCAGGTGGGACTAGTGGTAAGAATGCACCTGCCAATGCAGGAGATGAAACAGACGCAGGTTCAACCCCTGGGTTGGAAAGATCCCCTGGAGAAGGAGATGGCAGCCCACTCCAGTATTCTTGCCTGGGCAGTCCCATGTACAGAGGAGCCTAGCGGGCTACAGTTCACGGGGTCACAAGGAGTTAGATACAATTGAGATAATGTCTATTCTATTATGTCCTTTATGTAAGATATGGCATTTAATCTGCACTGTGAGTTTGGGCTGGATGCTATCTTTATCCCTATTTTATGTAAAGAAAGTTGAACCTTACATACAGGCTATATGTGTGTTCTGGAGAAGACAAAAATGGTATCAGTCTGAGCCAGGACTGGACCCAGGTCCCCCTGCCTCTTCCCTGCTGTGCTAATTCTGCAGGTAGAAATAGCCCACTCTGGTCTCTGAGACTTACCATTGGACCCAGAGCTGGAGAAATCATTTCCCAAGTCCAAGAAGCATTTTTTTTTTCACATTTCAAAACAAATGTGCTTTAAAATGCATTTTAATAATAGAGCCTCGTGGGTGTGAGAGGACATGCTGACAAAATGGGTGTGACATTGGAGGCATCCTTCATGATGGTGGCCAGAGACATGTAGTTCTGTTAAGAGTATGTTTTAAAGACTCTTGAAGCCATACTCTTCAATCCTAAAGTTGTAAATTTAATGAATTGTCTGAGGCCAAATGAGGGAAGTTTGTGTCTCATCGAGGACTTAAAGTACTGACATGTGAAATATTATTGTTTGTTTCTATATATCCTGCTTTGTTTGGAGTGGCCATATAAGGATAGTTATCAGTGGATCAATAGATAAAAATTAGTGTCAATGTAGGCTGAATGTAAGATCCTGAATACTTACATTAAAGCTGACCTTCTTAACAACTTACTGACTGGAGACATAACAATGTCTTTTGTTATTGCAATGTTATTGACTGGAGTGTTTCAGCATTCACTTACATAACAAATCACTGGCCATAGGCGTTAGTTTCTGCAAAAATCCCCTGGTCAGTAATGTGTTAAAAGCTAAATCAAAAGACAACACTGTGTATTAGCTTGTAGGGAATCTGTCCACCTTAATCACCAGAACAAGGATGTCAGAAACAGAGCCCAGCAGCTGGGTGGCACTTTGCTTCCCCACACACGGTAGGAACCAGGTCATAGAGCTCTTTTGTGCAAAGGCAAGATGGGGTTCACGTTCATTCAAAACAGTGCTCTTGGCTGGTGCTACCGATGGCTTAGAATTGGCAAAAATGGGAGCCTCTGTCATCATGAACGGGATTCTCTGGGGTCGATATGTGTTTGAGAGAGCACTCAAGCCCCCGATGCTACACACTATCTGATGTGTGTTTCTCTAAGTATGTTTTTCTAGGTAGAGACTTCAGAGCTTTCAGTCCATGAAAGGGTCACAGTCAGGAATGCATTGATCTCATATCCTTTAAACCCTCTTCAATGTTTCTGTCAAGGGCTTTCAATAAAAGGTGAGCAGCGCACAGTTCAAAGGCCCACTTCTCTGGCAAGGGCCAGCGTTCTGTGCTGCTGATTAAAGCAGGGCCACATGCTCTGATGATCAAAGCCAACGCAGGTCACCGCTATCTTGGGAGAACTGAGGGCCTCACCGGGCTGGCTCGGACACCTGCCTGGCAGGGAAAGGTGAGGGAGAACCTCTGCAGAGTCCATCAGATACTGCTTCTTGAGGGTCTTCTCTGTGCCAGAAAATGAGGACCCGGTGTTGAATTGGGTCCTGTCCAGATTAGGCTTATTTTCATGAGCATATAGTAATTAATTACCATTGGAGCCACCATAACAAAAGTAGTAAAGAATCTGCAACGCAGGAGACCCAGGTTCTATCCCTGGGTCAGGAAGAGCCCCTGGAGAATTCCATGGACATAAGAGCCTGGCAGGCTACAGTCCATGCAGTCACAAAAGAGCTGGACATGACTGAGTGACCAGCATTTTTCTTTTTGCTATTTGCTGTCAAGGACAGCAGGGTGGGAATTGTCCATAAAATGAGTATCTCCCAGAATAAACTTGTCCCCAAAACTGTGACCATACATAGACAAGTATACAGAGTCTTTGGTAGATTTAAAATCATCATTTTAGTTTAGGAATAAAGAAATATATGTTGTTTTATTAACCTCTAAATTCATCTTACCAGTTCAGGACTATAGAAATGTATTGTTTGTAACTTTGGCCATTAAATAGATTTTATGGTGTTTAATTCAGAGACTAGGTTACTCAGGCAATAGCTATGACAAGATATGTTCAATTTATGTTTTAATATTTAATGCTCACCAGTAAGTAAAGCCACGAAAATTGAGCACTTCTTAAGGAATTTAGTATTCCTTAACTTTACGATGATTAGAAGCGTCCTATAGAAATGGGCTGGAAATATGCAGTGGCTTCCATCTGGTGGCTTCTGTTTCTCCATGAAGTTGGGGGAAGCTGCCCAGGAGAGGGAGCAATGTCAGAGGTTTGAGGAGAACATACTAGAAATGAACGCTGTCATTTGTTTTGCTAAAAGCAAATAAGTCTGTCAGCTACCCAACTTAATGCTTCAGTTTTAACCATGAACAGATAACCAAAATATACTCAGTATATACCATATGAATTTAGGGTCAGCTTATCTTGAGTTGGGTCCAGCAAGCTCAGCAGGTATGTGATGTTGGGCAAGTAACGCTCTGTGCTGGTTTCCGCATTTGCATGATGGGGAAATAACAGGCCCCACCTTGACAAGTGTTGTAAATATGACTGCTGTAGGTAAAGGCTTACCTCTATGGCAGTAGTACCTGATACACAGAAAGCAAGTGTTAGCAATAGTTAAGGAAAAGCAACAGCACCAGAGACAAGCTAAAATGAAGGGCCTTCCAAATAAAGGATTCTGGTGGTAAAAGAATTTGAAGAAAGCACTTTTTTAAATTAAATAAAAACAACTTTTAGAAAGTAGAATTTTAAATTACTAATACAGAATATTGAGAAGCTATTGCAATCATGAAACCGGAGCAGTTTTTTACCAAGATGCATGCGTGCTCAGTCACTTTAGTTGTTTCCGACTCTTTGCGACTCCATGGACTGTAGCCTGCCTGGCTCCTCTGTCCATGGGATTCTCCAGGCAAGAATACTGGAGTGGGTTGCCATTTCCTCCTCCAGGGGATCTTCCTGACCCAGGGATCGAACTCATGTCTCCTGCACTGGCACATGGGTTTTTTACCACTAGTGCTACTTGGGAAGACTACTTAACAAGATAGATGACCAGGAGCTCCGCAGCAGACTCTTCAATAAAATTGGCTTTCTCTTCTTTCTGTGCCACAGCCAGACTGCATCTCCACCCTCCCCTGCAGTTTGGTGTGGTCGAAAGCAGGAGTTATGCCCCCTGAAACCTGAGAAGTGATATGTCATTCCCAAGCCCAGTCCTCAGTAAACGGTGACCAGGGTCGTGCTTGTCTTTGGCCATGGCAGAGGGGAGACTGGCAAGTGGGCACAGTGACCTTGGAGGCTGCAGGAGATCTACTGAAGTGTTGGTTTGCTGTAGACAGTATAATCAGCAGATGCGTACTTCCAAAACGTTACTCCTTTGGCAGGTGGAGGAGATCGAAGAGGCAGGTGGGATGGACCAGGGGTAAAGGCTGACACTTAAGGAACTGCCCAGGTGAAAGGGGAAAGCCTGATGGAGTCAGGGAGAGAGGTTAGAGGGAGGGGAGACCAGTGAAATATTGGCAGGTACCAGCAGCAGTTTGTGTGGGGTGTGCTAATGAGGTGCCAGGGTAGGAAACTGAGGTAGACATAGATGTCACAGCTCTGGGGGTGTTGTGTCTCATAGCCTCTGTTAGGTCCAGAAAGTTACATCATTAGCAACCTCGCCACCATCACCTTCTGCAGTCTATCTCAAACTATTTTCAGGCTATTTCCTGTCTGGAATATATAATCTGCCCAGCCTGGATAATCTAGAAGGCTCCTGAACTGCCCTTTGCCCTGCATTGCCTCTTCTCTGAAGGCTTTGCTCACCTCCAGATGAGCCTGGCTGCTTATCCTTGTCCTCTTCTCTCTTGTAGCACATGTGAAATGTGGTCGTTGTGCTCAGTGAGCATCTTTATCCTCCCAACGATCTCCATCTAGTGGTAAAGATGTTTTCATCTTTGTGATGAACAGAGAACCTAAGATGTAATAGGTGAGCAGTAGCTGTTCGGACTAATTAATAAGAATAAGGAGACTGGAAAGGTATGAACCTTGAACTAGCACTAGCCCCCCTTCCATTCTTGTAAAGTCTACACAGTTGTATGATTCCAGTTCTTTTAGTTCCTTCAAAGTTAGCAGTTTTCTTATAAGGAAACTGCTTAGCAGCATGTGAACACACTTGCACTGAGAAAGGAAAGAGTAATTTCTTTTTTCTCTTCCCTAACAGCCAGCTTTCTATAATTGTACATACATAGCATACTCAAAGTAAACATATCATTCACACACTGAAATGGTTGATGCTGGGAAAAATTGAGGGCAAGAGGGGAAGGGGACGACAGAGGACGAGATGGTTGGATGGCATCACCAACTCAATGGACATGAGTTTGAGCAAAGTCCAAGAAATGGTGAAGGACAGGGAAGCCCTGGTATACTGCAGTCCATGGGGTCGCAAAGAGTTGGACACGACTGAGTAACAACAACCTTTAACTCTTAGGACACACATAGCTTTTTGTGAGTAGTTTACCTGATATGTTCGTCTCTTTCTCATAGTATCAGAACCCCAGTTTTACTTGAAATAGCAATGTGAGTGGCTGAAAGACCACATTTGCCAGCTTGCAGTGGACCAATATGTGGTCCTGTAAATCAGTTCTGGCTAATGAGATGGTAGGGACAAGGTAGTATGGACTACTGCTTATAGTAGCAGTAGTGACTCGTCATAAAGAACTGACTCACCTGGAAGATTTATCCTTTTAGACTCCCTCCTTCTGACCCTGTGCCTGATGGCTGGCACCCTAGCAGCTGTCTTGGAACAAGAGTTGACCTTAAATTTGGAGAGTAGTTCTAGAAAGGAAGAGCATTAAGATAGCAAGTATCTGGGTCTGGACTACCAAAGGACCAAATACAAACATAGGGTTTTCCACTATAGACAATCACAGCTAATACCATCTAGCAGTATTTAACTTTTGGTAATTAAGAGTCGTGTCCGATTTCTTTGCAACCCCATGGACTGTGTAGCCCACGAGGCTCCTCTGTCCATGGAATTTTCCAGGCAAGAATACTGGAGTGGGTTGCCATTTCCTTCTCCAGGGGATCTTCCCGACCCAGGGATTGAACCCAGGTCCTCCATATTGCAGGCAGACGCTTTACCATCTGAGCCACCAGGGAAGCCTCCCTAACTAACAAAAGTGCCCTAATGATTCTTAAATTTATTATGATTTCCATGTAGCTGTGTATATGCTCAGCTGGTTACAAATTTTTGCCTCAGTGAAAAAATTAGAGAAATAATGTGACCCTGCAGTGTGTCCGTAATGTCTGGAAGAGCTTGCAGGTAGAGCTTGTTATGAAAAACAGCGCAGTCCAACTTTTCGTTGAGTACACTACTCAGGGTACTAACCACTCTACTATCACAGCTCCGAGTTGATTACAAATACACTCAAATTCTAGGATGTGGGGCAAATCATTTTTTGGCTTTTCTACATCTTTAGTCTTTGAGACAGTCAGATATGGCAGCCCCAAAATCCTTTTGTCTCCTGGCAGGCTTCTCTTCTTTTCCACTGCCCTGTTCTTTCCCCATAACCCAGCCTATCCCACTGCTACCTCCTGTGACCTGGTGAAGGGACTCATTCACCCAGTGGTTCCTGTTCCCGGAAGAGTAGGGATGGGTAGTGTCATTCCCACCCCTCCTGCTGTACTGAGATATAGTTAATAGTTTGAAGGTGTACAGCATCATGATTTGATACATGTATATATTATAAAATGATAAGGATTAATTAACACATACATCACCTTGCATAGTTACTGTGTGGGTGGTTAGAACATTTAAGATTTACTCTCTTGACCACTGTTGAGTATATAGTACAGTATTATTATGTCTCGTCACCATGCTGTACATTACATCACCCCTTACTCATTTTATAAGTAAAAGTTTATTCTCTGACCAACATCTCCCAGTTTCCCACCCCTGGCAACCACCATTCAATCTCTGTTTCTATGAGTTCAACTTTTCTTTCTTTGACTTTGTGTAGAATCTTAAAAAAGAAAAGTGTTATATGGTATTGGACACTCAGTTGTGTCCAATACTACATAATCTCACTTATTTCACTTAGCATAATGTTCTCAAGGTCCATCCATATTGTTACAAAAGATAGTTTCCTTTTTTATGGCTGAATGATATTCCATTATGTATATACATTTATACCACATTGTCTTTATCCATTCATCTGTTTACAGACACTTAGGTTGTCTCTATGTCTTGGCTACTGTAAATAATGCTGCAGTGTACATGGGGGGAGGTGCAGAAACTGCTTCACAAGATGATTTCATTTCCTTCATATGTATACCCAGAAGCTAGGTTGTTAGATCATGTAATAGTTCCATTTTTAATTATTCAAGGGACCACTGTACTGTTTTCCCTAATGGCTGAGCCAGTTTATTTTCCCACCAAGAGAGACAGTCTTTAACCACACCTATACCATAACTTTCATGTGTTATTATGCTAAGTTAACATTTTCTATTTGCGAAAGAGACTTTCCTGGTGGCTCAGTGGTAAAGAATCTGCCTGCAATGCAGGATATGTGGGTTCCATCCCTGGGTCGGGAAGATCCCCTGGGAAAGGAATGGCAACCCAGTCCAGTATTCTTGCCTGGGAAATTCCATGGACAGAGGAGCCTAGTGGGCTACAGCCTATAGGGTCACAAAAGAGCCAGACACGACTTGGTGATTAAACAACAACATTTCCACCAGAGTAAGGAGAAGAACGGGAAAATGTCACAAAGGGAAGGGAGAACCCCATCCTGCCATGGGCAAGTGATTGTCTCTTCTATTCTAACCCCAGACTTGTGCCTGGTACTCTTTATGTCTACAATTTTTTCATTAATTTGTCAAATGAGTGAATATGTAATGACTAGGCAGATATTTGGTGCTGACATGGTGGATGTCCCAGCATCAGCTGAAACACAGAAATAATGATGGATCCCAATGGATGTTTGGTTAATACTGTTCACAGAGGATTACTAATGCAAGACAGTAAAGCAAAACCCCTGTCAACTGCATCTACTCATTCAGGGAAAGGAGCAGAAGTCAGGAGGAGTTTGGAGCAAAAGTCAAAAGACAATTGGCCACTATCACTCCCTTCCTATTTCCTATCCCAAGCCTTCATCAGTATTGTTCTTCTACTTCTGCCGTTGAATAACCATATTTCCCTTTCACACACTGGTTCAAAAGTCAGAAAAGTTAAATATAACCCCCCAAAGCAGCATGCTGAGCACTTGTGCTACTTGAATAAAAAGCTATGGTAATTGTATAGAAATAGAGATCATTATTTTTCCCTATAATTGGTTTGGGTTTGTCTACCTTTCACAACATGAGAATAAAACACCTTCTGCATTGTTCTGTGAAATTTTGAAAATCATTTTTCATGCTCAGCATTTTCTTTTTTGGACAGAGGTGATAAGTCTTCAGAAGCTATTTCTATCCAATAGCTGTAACTGTTCTTGAAAAGCTTGACTCTTAAAAAACTTGTAGCATGATAAAAAGCTCCCCATTTTTCTGCATAGAGTCTTTGCTGCTTGGATTTAAAGAACAAAGAATGTGCAAATACCTTCTAATTATAGGGTTGTAATTCATAATAAGAAAACATATAGCAATATAAATTTCACTGGTAAAGGTAAACAGTAAAATTTAGTATAATCTAATGATGTAAATGTGATGGGTTAACAATTTATAAATCTAATATGAAGGTTAAAAGGCAGAAATGGTAAGTACTTAGTCGCTCAGTTGTGTCTGACTCTTTGCGACCCCATGGACTGTAGCCCGCCAGGCTCCTCTGTCCATGGGATTCTCCGGGGGTTCTTCCCAACCCAGGGCTCAAACCTGGGTCTCTTGCATTGCCGGCAGATTCTTGCCATCTGAACCACCAGGGAAAGCCAGAAGAGATAAAAATAACTGTAATTACAATAGTTTATGGATACACAAGAGTATATGGTGACATCAGAAACACAAAAATGGAGGAGCAAGGCAAAAACATAAAGCTTTAGAATGCATTCAAACTTAAGTTGTCAACAACTTAAAATAGACTGTTAGAAGGTGTTTTATGTAAGTCTTGTGGTAAACACCAAGCAAAAATCTAAAGGCATCTATGCATACCACTACAATCACCAAATCATAAAAGAGCAAGACAAGGAACAAAGGGATTACAGAAAACCAGAAAAAAAAAATTTTAATGGCAATAATAGCTATCAATAATTACTTTAAATGGACTAAATACTCCAATCAAGAGGCTGAGTGGATTAAAAAAAAAACAAGATACATCTATATGCTGTGTAAAAGAGACTCAATTCAGATGTAAGAGCACATATAGAATACACATGAAGAGATGGAAAAACAATCCATGCAAATGAAAACCAAAAGAAAACTGAAGTAGCTGTACTTTAATCAGAGAAAACTGACTCTAAGACTAAGACTGTACAAAGAAACAAAGAAGGTCATTAAAAAGGGGTCAATCTACCAAGAGAATATAACACTTGTAAATATTTATGCACCAAATATTAACATACATAAAGGGAGAAAAAGACAGCAATATGCAGGAGACCAGGGTTCAGTCCCTGGGTTGGGACGATCTCTGGAGAAGGAAATGGCAATCCACTCCAGTGTTCTGGCCTAGAGAATTCAATGGATTGTATGGTCCATGGGGTCACAAAGAGTCAGACACAACTGAGTGAGTTTCACTTTCACTTCATGATCAGAGTAGGGATGTTAATCAATGGATAGATCATCCAGACAGAATCAGTATGGAAATATGAGCCTTAAATAAAATTAGTTAAGTCTGGTGTTAAGACCATCAGTGAACTTAACAGACACATATAGAACATACCATCTAAAAAAAGCAACAGAATACACAGTCTTCAAGTGCACATGGAACATTCTTAAGGGTAGATCATGTATTAGGCCACAAAACAAATCTTAATCAGTTTGTTTTCTAAGCCTGTGAGTCTGTTTCATAAATAAGTTCACTTGTATCATTTTATTAGATTCCACATATAATTGATATCACATGATATTTATCTTGGTCTGACTTATTTCACTCAGTATAATAATCTCCAGGTCCATCCATTTTGCTGCAAATGGCATTATTTCATTCTTTTTAATGGCTAGTATTTCCTTGTGTATATGAACCATGTTACCTTTACCCATTATCTACTTGTGTACTTTTAGGTTTAGCTGTCCAGTTACCCTGTAGTAACTTATGGTTACCAAAGAGGAAAGGTGAAGGGAGATAAATTAGATAACCAACAAGCACCTACCTCATAGCACAGGAAACTCTACTCAATATTTTGTAATATTCTAAATGAGAAAAGAATTTGAAAAAGCATAGATGCATGTATAACTGAATCACTTTGCTGTATACCTAAAACTAATACAACATTGCTAATCAACTATAAAAATTACAAAGAAAAATAAACTGCTGAAGACTTAACACCTGAAGTATGAAGATTTAAATATTGGGGAGTGAGTGGGATGGACGCTGGGTCATGCATTTGTCCCTCTACTGTTCCAGGTTCAATAGTTGGGTCTATGAACGAAACTATAACAACACAGACTAACAGGGGGGAAAGTATATAAATACAATAATTTTTAATTTACATCCATGGGGGTGTCACAGGCAAAAAAAAAATGTGAATACCTAAAAGAGATTTGAGAATTCATATACCATCTTAATAGGTGACGTGGAGGGAGAATGTTGGCCCCGTAGAGGAGAGTAAATGATTTTTAAGAATAATGATGGGCCCATGGAAGAGCAGATAGAAGGCATGAAGGTCGTGACAGAGCTTGTCTGGCTGTGATAAGGACTTCCAGTGTTCTCTTGTATGATAAGAGTCAGTCTTCCCTGGTTGGTGAAATTCCCAGAAGGGGATGGACGAAAGTTGAGTTCCTTTAGGAGGATCTCTCTTTTGGGGAATTCGGAGAAAGCCTCTCCTGTATTTCAAGCTTCTTTAGCTCAAAATTGTCCTTATACCAAAGAAGCATATTTTAGGATGGCGTAATCTGCCCATTCAATGACCAGTTCTTAACCCTTGGGAAAGTCAAAGATGAATACAGCATGGCATTTGCAATTAGGGCTTTGATAAGAGGAGAAACACTAGCTGCAGAGTGGAATGAGGACCCAGAGGCAGGGAGGGGTGTGTGTGACATTTTTGAAGAATGGTGATTTTAGATGTTTACCTGCACAAGGTGAAGGTTTAGGTAAGTGACAAAGAGAGACTAAGTCTTTTCCACATCTCTTCCATGGGGAACTTCACTGACTCACCTGCTTTTTCCAGGTGGTTCCTGGACAACCGTGTTGAAAACAAATGACCAAGTAAAATTACCAACAGAACTTGATGCATGACTAGGGTTGAGAACTGCTGGAACAAGTCAGATATCAGGAACTGGATTCTGGATGCTCTGAGTTTCAGAGACGACAGTGAACAATGGATTGCTGTGGATCAGGAGTGATGGGGTGGCGGGGGGGGGGGGGGGGGGGCATCCCTGTCCAGGTGGCTAAGCAGGGATGACAAGGAAGAAGCGAGACACAAAGATACACTGATGGTGATGGAGGAGTAGACAGAAGGAAGCGGGTGTGCAGACATTAGTCCACTGTATCAAAGTCCTGAGGACACACCAGTGTCCACTGCCCCACCCAGAGTGCCCAGTATCTCAACTAACAGAGTATTTGTTGAATAAATAACTGAATCAAGTAAATAAATGGGGGGGCAGGAACCAGGAAAACCTGGCAGGGGCTATGGAATACAGTATCACTACAACACCATAAGGAAATTCAGAAAAATGAACAGTTAGGGAAAAAACATAATTCCAGTTTTAGACTTACTAGGTTTCAGTAAACAGACATGACGACAGAGGTTCAAATGTTTGACAAGCCAGTGTACAGAAGGAAGAGGTGAGGCTCGTAAGTTTCCATCACTCCCTGTTGTTTCATTTGCATTTGACCAGGGCACTGAAATATGCATGATGCTTCTAACAGGCTAAATATATACTCTGAGATTCACTGGGTGCCGCTAGAGGGTCTGATTATCTGCTCCAGAGAAATCGTGATCGAATGACAAAGAGGCTAAGAACAGTAAGTCACGATGGAGAAGCAAGGTGGGAAGAATGGTGCTTGTGAACCACAGATAAAGTAGGGAAGGGTTAAGGTTATAGGGAATGTCTAATGTTTATTTCAAATCCAACTGCCTGCTTCCCACTATGCCTCCCTAGTCCAGCACACTCCACCCAACAGTACACAGACACACAATTGCCTGGAGCAACGAGGGACCCAAAGAGTCTATTGAGTAAATGCTTGACTTCTGAGTAACCCTAATAGAGAAAGAAATGCCTGAGGGCAAGGTTAATGCACAGTCAGAAATCACCACTGTCTTCTGTTTATCCAAGCTCGAACACTAACATTTTAACTGTAAAAATGTGCCCCAATACTTCCACCTTGATCTCTGCGTGATTTTACATAGTGCTGAAAATGGTGACAGCTGAAAATCTTTCACATACTGGTTGTTATATACCGTGTAACCAAAATTGATAAATCAGAAACACCTTCATTTTAGTGACTCACTTTTTCCTTCTCTGACTCATATGGTTTTCCTTTTCATTGGCATTTTCACAGTATGCATCAGTGAATATCCTAATAATCTAATTGATGTATAGTTCAGAACATAGAACGCTAACATTGACTGAGGTTAGGATTGGAGAATGTTCACATAACCTTCTGTGAAGAACGGGCTAAGAAGGCTTGAAAGGGAAATGAGGGTTATCGAGGTGGAAGAGGAAGCCCTTGTAGCTCTTAAGTATTAGCCTACCTGCTCCATCCATCTTACTCAGCAAACAAGACAGATTATGGCATTAATATTTTTTTAAAGAGGAAAACAGTTTCAATTACCTCAAGTCCTAAGATCTTTCTTTAATTGTGGAAGAAACAGCATCTGAAATAGAAAATGTAAGCAGAAATAGAAATCTGATTCTCTTTCTGAAGTCAACAAGTCTTGCTTAAGGAAAACATATAAGAGTTATCTAATTCTGATAGAACCTTAAGCTAATCCCCTAGAATTTCTTTGGATCCCTCAGAATTCATCCTGAATATTTGGTGCTATTTAAACTCTTCATCCACTAGGACTCCAGTGAGTCTGTCAGTTATTTGAACTTCTCCACTTTGAGACCCCATGGACTGTAGCCCACCAGACTGCTCTGTCCATGGGATTCTCCAGGCAAGAATCCTGGAGTGGGTAAGCATTCCCTTCTTCAGGGGATCTTCCCAACCCAGAGATCAAATCCAAGCCTCCTGCATTGGCAGGCAGATTCTTTAATGTCTGAGCCACCGGGGAAGCCTGTCACACACACATGTATTAGTAAGATCATACTTCGTTTAAGTTCCACATCAAGATACTAACAGAACTGCCTCAGAACAAAGAAACACAAACCTTTCTAAATACAAAAAGATACGCAAAAGTGACAGAACAAGCAAATGCTATAGACCAGGTGAGCAGTCTTTTGTGTCCCCGACCCCAGACAATGGCAAACTGCTTTACAAAATATAAAATCACATGCTTGGACTTTATGGCAGATTGCCTAAGCATTTCTAAATGTTTTCTTTCACTTTCATGGCTTTGTTCATGGATCAGCACGGGTATAAACCACACAGTGAAGGAATAGGACTGTAAAGCAGTAAGATTCAGTCAGTTCAGTTGCTCAGTCAGGTTTAACTCTTTGTGACCCCATGGGCTACATCACATCAGGCTTCCCTGTTCATCACGAACTCCTGGAGCTTACTCAAACTCATGTCCATTGAGTCAGTGATGCCATCCAACCATCTCATCCTCTGTCATCCCCTTCGCTTCCCACCTTCAATCTTTCCCAGCATCAGGGTCTTTTCCAATGAGTCAGCTCTTCACATCAGGTGGCCAAAGTATTGAAGTTTCAGCTTCAGCATCAGTCCTTCCAATGAACACCCAGGACTGATCTCCTTTAGGATGGACTGGTTGGATCTCCTTGCAGTCCAAGGGACTCTCAAGAGTCTTCTCCAACACCACAGTTCAAAAGCATCAATTCTTCAGCACTCAGCTTTCTTTATAGTCCAACTCACATCCATACATGACCAATGGAAAAACCAAAGCTTTCACTGGACAGACCTTTGTTGGCAAAGTAATGTCTAATATGCTCTCTAGGTTGGTCATAACTTTCCTTCCAAGGTGCAAGCATCTTTTAATTTCATGTCTGCAGTCACCATCTGCAGTGATTTTGGAGCCCCCAAGAATAAAGTCAACCACTGGTTCCCCATCTATTTGCCATGAAGTGATGGGACCGGATGCCATGATCTTAGTTTTCTGAATGTTGAGTTTTAAGCCAACTTTTCCCCTCTTTCACTTTGATCAAGAGGCTCTTTAGTTCTTCTTCATGTTCTGCCATAAGGGTGGTGTCATCTGCATATCTGAGGTTATTGATACTTCTCCTGGCAATCTTGATTCCAGCTTGTGCTTCATCCAGTCCAGCAGTAAGATTAGGGGTATGTAGAAATATACATAAAATGAATGACAAACGGATTCTGTTTATTAAACAAGGAAACCATTAGACTCATGCCCTGACGCCACAGAGCCCTGTGTAAGCAAAGCAAAACCTCAGCCTGTGAATGCTTCCAACGTTACAAAGTTGGTACCTAAGTAGAACCCAGCCCAAAGAGCCAGCTGGGCTTTAAGCTACAGCCGATTGGTAATATCCTTATTTTTTAATTTGTTCCCACCTTTTCTCTGTAATTTTCTCCCCAAGCTTCTATTGGTGGAGCTCCTATCTTTTTGAATCAATTTTTGCTCAAATAAAATCTTAAATTTTTTGAATATGTCTCAATTTATTTTTTAATAGGTCAAACATTTAGATCCTATTAATAAATGTAAAATGGCTCTAATTCATGAATTTTTAGAAAGGGTTTTCAGGTTACTTATATTAACACGGACTGTTGAATTCTATTGATATTATATATATTTTATATATGTATACTTTCCCCACTTGGAATAGTATATGTAATTTTTTCAGACAGAAAATCTGAAAATTATGCTAACACTTACCTAATAAAGAGGATAAAATATATATATAACATAGAAACATGTAGAGTTAATACATATATAAACAAATATTAGCATTAATGAAAGGCTAAATCAGAGCATTTAAAAATAAAATAGTAACCAAAAGGTAGAGGAAGGAGATAGTACATGGGGATAAGAATAAGAATTTATAGAATTATAAAACAATTAAATTTAATATAAAGCAATCTCTACATCAAAATGTGACAGTTGCACCTTTTGTCCAGCAGGTGGCATAACACCACCAGGCAGACTCTTCTAGTTTCTCAAACAGATGACTGAGACAGGCATTTGACTGTTGTCCTAAGTGGAAGGTTACTCACCATAAGGACAAAAACAACTGCAAAGGAGCGTCAACTCATTTCTTGGTCATTTTCTTGATAATTTCTTATTATTTGTTCTGATGCCATGTGTATATTATTGTATCATTGAAAATATGAATATTCGACATAAGGGAAAGACACAGCAAAACATAAAATTCTCTACTGCTGAATTTGAATAAGTAGTATTTTATGATATACATTATTTTATTAAACTAAATGATCTTTAGCTTTGTCTTCTGGAAAGACTTAGAAACAAGGGCTAAATCCTGCATACTGAGATCATAGTCTCCACATACCATTTTCTAAACAGCTGATTACAGCTCTGTGGCAGGAAATGTACAAGAGAATCCCAGAATAGCAAAGGCAGCTTTGATATTAGAATGCTGATATTAAGTTAAAAAGGCTCCCAGCAGCTGGTGATGAGAAAACTTGAACAATAGTAAAGCCAGTAACTGCCATAAGTTGAAATATATTAAGGGTGTTAAAATTCATGTATTCCTAATGATACCATGAAAATAAAATACTATGGACCATCCTTGAAAATGTGGAGAAACCAAAGTAATTACAAACTAGCAAAGAAAGGAGAGAGATCAGGGAAGATGGGGGTGAATGGGGTGGAAGTTAGGGGTTAGCAGATGCACACTATTAAATATAGGATGGATAAACAACAAGGTCCTAGTGTATAGCCCAGGGAATTATGTTCAATATCCTGTCACAAACCATAATAGAAAAGAATATGAAAAAGAATGTGTATTTGTGTGTGTGCATATTACTGAATCATTTTCTGTACAAAAATGAACAACTTTGTAAATTACTTCAGTTAAAAAAAAATAAAGGGGAAAGATCATATATTCTGCTTTCTCTATACAAACTATTCCAAGTAACCAAGTAGGTGATGAGATGTTTCTTTTTATAGAAGTATTTCATCTAATAAGTGTTACTCAGTCATGTCAGACTCTTTGCAACCCCATGGACTGTAGCCCCCAAGGCTCCTCTGTCCATGGAATTCTCCAGGCAAGAATACTGGAGTGGGTAGCCTTTCCCTTCTCCAGGGGATCGTCCCAAGCCAGGGATTGAACCCAGGTCTCCTGAATTGCAGGCAGATCCTTTACTGTCTGAGCCACCAGGGAAGCCCCTCATCTAATAAATGAAGAGAGAATTTTAAAGTTTCATTACCACCATTCTACAACCTTTAATCAATCATCAGATTCAGACTGTGGTAGTCACTGACTGCCGATGTCACCCAAAAGCCATGGGGCGTGTGCTTCCAGAGGAGGTATACGTCACCACCTAGGGGATATTTTTTGCCAAAAACTGAACCTTAATCTAGTGACATCCCTACTCAATACTGACTCCATGGAGGTATCAAGCATTCTGAATGTGGCCAGGCCAAGTGGAAATGTGTTTTAAATGTAAAATACACACCTGAGGGTAGAAACTCAGTATGAAAAAAAGCATGTAAAATACCTTAATAATATTTAATACTGAATACATGCTGAAATAATAGTTGTATATATTAGGTATTAAAATGATATCCTTAAAATGAATTAAAACTAATTCTTTTCCCTTTTAAAATGTCTTATAAAATTTAAGGGTATCTATGGTAAAAAAAAAAATGTGTGTAAATGGTCATATAAAATTATGGTTAATATTATGTTTCTGTTTGGACAGCCCTGCTCCAGTTTTCAGTACAACTTACAGGAAATACCTGGGACAGAGGAACATGTTACATGGCACCAGAAAAATGGAAATAACAAAATCCAGGATTTTTGGAATCACTGCAATTCATATTTCTAATCCATTTTAACTAGTCAAGGTTAACAAAAATGTGTATGCCTGATCATTGTAATTCATGTAGAGGTAATCATGAATATTGATATCTATGAAATCAAGATTTCTCAATTATATTCTCACTGTTGCTCATAAAAATAAATGTGTAACAATTAAAAGCTATCTTTGCATTGCCAAAAGTAATTTATTTTATTACCAGTGGTATGTGAACTACACTATGCAAAACACTGATATGTATTTGTTTCTCCTGAACAACTTCTAAACAGAAAACCTTATTATCTCAGCTTTACAGCTATATACAGGCATAATTATTATCTCTATACCATTAGAAAGCCTTGGTTTAAAATTTACTATGTCCTTAAAGCTCCAAATAGCATTCCTGTAGCTCATGAGAATGAACTTAATTTAAAATACTTTTGATTAAAATGTAACAAAGCCAAATTAGACATGTGAAATATTTTAATTCTGTCCATCCTCTCTTTCAGCTTTACTGTGGTCCCCCAAATTAAACATCAAATGACTAAATTTACTATAAAAAGGCAGGATAGGTATTAACTTATGTACACTTATATTTCAATTTTAACGTGACATTTTTTACATGCTTGACATAATAGGTAACCCTAAAATTAGGTAAATTGTCTTTCAGTTTATTAAATAAAATTATTTAATGGTATCTAAACTTTTACTTCGATTGTTACTCATTTATGAAAAAAGTTTGCATGTTTAGCATGCTTTAATCTTTGACCAGGAGAGAAAACATAGGTCTTACCAACTCGCAGATATCTTTAACAGTGGAATTTTTTTTTCCTTTACTTACGCTGCACCACAGCAGGAGACCACTAGAGGGCAGTGTGCGGTTAGGGCAAAGACCTCTTGGGGCTTGGAAAGACCAGCTCAGCTCCGCGTACATATGACTAATGTGATAAATAGCAACAGAAGCGTGTGTTTGGTTCATCTTCCTTCTGTGAAGTTATACGGACCATATGCAAATTGACGACTACTTCTTGGAAGAGACGATTTACTGAAATCCTGAACCCTTTAGCTTCATGACAGTCTTCTGGTGACATCCTCAATTCAGTTAAGATCAGTTGAATTCCAAGCAGCAAAAGCATAGTAAGTAATTAGCCCTACCATTTCTCAGCCTTTTGGCCAAGTTTAAAAGTACCATATGTAAAATAGATAGCCAGTGGGAGTTTGGTGTATGACGCAGGGAACCAAAGCCAGTGTTCTGTGACGAGCTAGAGGGGTGGGGTGGGAAGGGAGGTGGCGGGGCAGCGGGGGAGCCTCAAGAGGGACGGGACATATGTTTACCTAATGCCCATTCATGCTCATGTAAGGCAAAAACCATCACAATATTGTAATATAACTAATTAAAAACACACACACAAAAGTAGTAATTACCCATTCTGCCTCTCACTACCTACAAAAAGCATAGGGTCAAAACTTAAAAATCGAAAACTATGGAAATCTTTATTGTTTCTAAAATTATATTTTTGTCTTTTTAGAGGGCCTAAAGTTCTTGTGAGCAGTTACTTGATAGTATATTGTGCAAAGAGTACTGGACATAACGTATAGATCCTTACTCTGTGATAATGAGATAGTCCTTGACATGTCAGATGCAGAACAAGCAGACCGCCGAGTTCCAATGCCTTTTACTATGATGCTAAAGCAGGGCCCTGTGGGACGCCTGGGCACAAGGCCTTTCTGTGTCCCACATTTCTTTGATTACAGGAAACAGGCTTCATTGAGCCTCCGTGACCTTCCCGGAGTTCCAATGGGCAGATTCAAGCAGTTGTTAATCAGGGAAGGGAGGTGATGCGAGACCAGGGAGAAATACACACAGTCAAGAGCAGCCTTGGGGCAAGTTCCCGTTTCTCCATCTTCGGATACCCACAACAATATCTTTGAGCTATTCTGCAGATACTGAAACCCTCTCCAGGCCTGATAAGTTAACGATTAATGATGGTAGGCTGCCCACAATCATGTCGACGCCAGACTAGTTGGACCTGCAGGTTGATGATGCTGACTCCTATTTATCTCACCACCAACCCATCAAAAGAATGTCCATGAGCTCATCACTCCCTCTTTGAACAATTACTGTAAAACTCACTAACCCCTCCAGGGCGGGACACACAGTTTTGAGGGCATTAGCCTGCTGTTGGCCCCCTTTGCCTAGGAAAGCAATAAAACTGTTCTTTTCTACTTCACCCAAACCTGTCTCCAAGATTTAATTCGGCACCGGTGTACAGAGAAGCTGAGATTTTGGCATCAAACTTTCTAATATTCAAGTAACAAATCAGGTATTTTTCTTTTTCAATTAGGAGAGAAATGGCAGCCGCCTCCAGCATTCTTGCCTGGTGAAGCCCATGGACAGAGAAGCCTGGTGGGGAGTCCTTGGGGTCACAAAGAGTCAGACACAACTTAGCAACTAAACAACAACTTTATAAGTGATACTTTGAATTATTTTAATAAGTTATTCTAGAGAGTTCATCTTAGTTTTGAACAATTCTCGAAGTTTCTTTTGGAATATATATAATTTCACAGCAGGTGGTTCAGGTGACTATAAAAGTACATGATAAATATAATTAATCCTAGTTGATTTTGATTCATTTCTTCAGATCTTTTTTGGCCTTGAAATTGTGCCTAGAATTCCTTTAACCTATTTTTCCTAGGATTTTTTAATAAACAATAAATGCTCGCCTCCATATGGTGGCCATCATCTGGCTTTTGGCAACTAGAAATTGCAGCTCGCCAGGGTTTCTTCAGATTGGAGGTATTTTTAGTCTCACCATATCAGTCAGTATCCCATTGCACAGAGACCTCCCTTCAAGGGGGGAGAATTTAAAGCAGCCGCTGTTTACAGGGAAGTGGACAGGATTAAGAGAAAGCAACCAGAGAGGCTGAATTACCCAAAAATTGGCACAGTGGGAAGTGGTCCCACCCTAGGTGTGAATGGATGGGAGAGTGAAAGAAAGAATATTTCCAGAGGCTGTGAGCCCTGGAGCTGTGGAGGAGCTGCCATTCTAGAGGGACCACTCCTGAACCCGGCTGCTGGGAGGATCCACGCCAGACAGACCCACCATCTGTCTGTCCTCCCACCCACTGCTCTCCACCAGTGCCTCACTTGACCTTCTAGAGCTCAGCAAGGAAGGGTGGACCACTCAACAGACTGGCTCAATACAGACTCACTGCTGAAGCTGGCCTGTATGATCTCTCCCTTAGGTTTTTTTTGTTTTTTTTGTTTTTTTTGTTTTTTTGTAGTACCCTGTTTTTAAAAAATATTTATTCATTTTTAACTGATTGATATTTGCTTTACAATATTGGTTTGACCTCCCTTAGCTTTTTACTTCACTCCCCACATTCTTGCAAACTAAAGCATAAATGGTATTTTAAGGAAATGCTTCGTTACTCACGCCAGGCTTCTAGATGGAATCTGTATCCCTTACCACATGTATCTTGTTCTTTGTGTGATCCAAAAGGAAGCACTGCCTGTGCTAGAAAAGCCTAGAACTGTTTCTTTTCAATATCCCAACATGACAGGCTTTTAAGTGGATTCGATGAAATCACTGCTTCCGGAGTTTGGAGAGCTCAGTGATCCACTGAGAAAGGAGACTGGATTCATTCCCTCCTGTATGTGTAAGGACTTGCCAGGAAAGTCCCAGCTCAACTCAGCATCCCCAGCCTGGACCACAGGAATCTCACCTACTTGTTTGGCTAATCTACAGCATTACCTTTCCTTATTATAATCTATTTGAAACTCCTGCAGGAAAAAAATCCAAATGCGAAAACCATGTTGTCCCTTTCATAAAATGTGACTCTCATCGTGTCCCCGCCACCCCCGCTTGCCTCACCCCACCTCCCCTTCCTGATCTTTACTGAAAGGATGAAAGAAAAGGAAATCTTGATGATTTCATTCTAATTACACATCATTAAATGATGATTTTGTCACAGAAGCACAGGCAAAACTGTGAGAAAGCAACTGATTAAAGCCGATGACTTTCTTTCAGAGTGCATTATTCTCAAATTGAATCAGTGAATAAAAATTTATTCTGTTATTTTTTTCCTCCCCCGAGAGTCCTCTGCATTATGCAGAGGAAGCCTGGTCTTATTTTTTCCAAACACTTTTTCTTTCTGTTTCTCCTGCACTGTTCGTTCCTATCTTATTCCCACTTACATCACTGCTACACTGAGTGGGTCTCAGGTGTGTGGGCTTTGCCCAAGCAAGTTTTGTCTTGTCATCTACTTGCTTCCGAGTATAAATCGCTGGCAGAAAGGCAAAAAATGGAGTGGGTCTGTACATTTCTGCCAGGGGTGAGCCCTTCCTATAGGCAACCCAATCACAAAACAGACTTGACTGTCTTTTAACCGTTCTGAGCAGAATTAACAACTAGATTCTGCTACCTCTGTTAGAGTGGATTTAATATTGCTGGATTCTCCTGTGATTACATGGTGTGTACATTCTCTCACAACTTTTCCAAATAGGTCTAAAGGGTCTTCCAAGGACCACTGTTAGCTAAATAATCTTGAGAGTTACTACAAAGATTTTAATTGATTTTTAAATGTTGTACATTTACCGATGCCAGTATTTATAGTTTATTTGTACAGGTTGTACAAGTTACTAACAGATCTAACTAAAATAGGTTGCTTTTAGGTGAATTTTGTGGGGGGAAAAGGAAGATAAAAAGCTAATAAATCTGTGTCTTAAAAAATATAGATATTATTTCAGTTCAAAGGAACAAGGTGGGCCACCAGCCTTCCCCAGTTCACAAAAGAGCTGCTTGGCTAGGGGTGTTCCAAACAAGACATTTTTTTAATGCTTTAAATCATTGAAAATAGAGGTAACAACTCTAAGAAGGTAAACCAACTAGGTAGGAAGTTTTAATGAATATTTTTTAGGCTATAGAGAGAAATTGCAGAGTAAGAGGATTTTTCTGCTTTGCACTGTCTTATTAGGCTAGATTTATCCTGGTTACTGTGGAACCACGTGGTTGGATGAGCCATCGGGGGAGAGGGGAATTCTGTGATATAGATGTCCAAGGTCCAGTTTCTCTTTGTAATTTTTAGAAATAATCGCAAGTGCATTCTTCCATGGACTTCCATATAGAAAGTATGTCAAGGCAGGACAAATATTGTGATTTATGTTCCATTAAATAATCATTGTAGGGTTATTGTTATTTAGTCCCTAAGTCATGTCTGACTCTTTTGCAACGCCATTTACTGTAGCCCGTCAGTCTCCTCTGTCCTTGGGATTTCCCAGGCAAGAATACTTGGCGAGCAGGTTCCCATTTCCTTTGCCAGGGTATTTTCCTGACCCAGGGAATAAACCTGAGTCTCCTGCATCGGGAGGTGAATTCTTTACCACTGAGCCACCAGGGAAGCCCTGTATAAATTATGACCTTTGAATAAATTATGACCTCAACTTTATCTAAGGAAGTTATAAAAGTGAAAATGAATGTATCTGAATGTACTCTTCTTTAATAGTTAGAATGATAACTAAAAGACTAGCTCCTAGTGCTGATCTGTCGATTGAGTCCAAATACATAAAGCACTTGGAACAAGACCTGGCTGAGTAGGCCCATTACAAGTACTTACTGTTAGTCTAGAGTTTTTAAAATAATTATGGCTAAGATTGAATATTAGAATTTTAAAATAGGATGAAAGACTAGCATTCGAGTCAGTGGTTTTCAACTTCTTTTTAAGCAGCAAAACTTTAAAAAAAATCCTTTCTGCAAACAGAAAATGTCGAGTGGACCCCAGTGAGTAGATTAAGAGGAGCCTCTGCTTGAAATGGGGCTCATAGTCCTAGCATCAGGCAAATCCCCTGGGTAACTCTGGAACCCACTATGAGAACTAAGCCAAGGTACCTCACCATCTCACAGATGAGGAAAACAAACCCTAGCGAGGGAAATGCCCCTATTCCCAAAGCCAACACCTTTCCGATTGCGTCCTAGAAAATAACTAATACCAGTTCTACCTGAAAACAGATGCTTGCCAACCAAAATCTCTGTCTAGCTGTGGCCTCTCATATTCAGGTCTACTCACTAGTTACTGCATTACAAAGCATTATTTGTGAGAGATGGATGTCACCATGGAAGGACTGAGGAACCAGGGGTCTCATACCTTCAGTACCAAAGTGATGGAACAACTTTAGTGTCAAAGTGGTTTCCTGTTGGTGGGAATGTAAACTGATGCAGCCACTATGGAAAATAGTATGGAGGTGCCTCAGAAAACTTAGAGTTGCTATATGATCCAGCAATCCCACTTCTGGGCATATACCGAGATAAAACTGTAATTTCAAAAGATACATGCACCTCTATGTTCATAGCAACACCATTTACAATAGCCAAGACCTGGAAACAACCTAAGCACCCATCAAAAGATGAACATATAAAGATGTGGTGCATGTGTGCAATGGAATATTACTTGGGCATAAAGAGGAACAATGCCATTTGCAGCAACTTGGATCGACCTAGAGATTATCAATGTAAGTGAAGTCAAAAAGAGAAAGACAAAATGATAATACTTATGTTGATTTGTATCTTATTTTAGATTCCATATATATCTACAAAATAAAAATGAAAAAAAAAAATCACAGAGAATAGACTTATGGTTGCCAAGGAGGTAGAGGAGAGAAGGAATAGGAGTTTGAGATTAGCAGAAACAAACTATTATATATAGGCTGGATAAACAACAAGGTCCTACTGTATAGCACAGGGAGCTATAGTCAATATTCTATGACAAGCCATCATGGAAAGGAATGTAACACATACACATATATATAACTGAGTCACAGAAGTAGCATAACATTGTAAATCAACTATACTTCAATTTTTTAGGTATATTAAAAAAAAAAAAAAAAACGGTTGATTTCAACAGTGTATAGTTATACTGAATACACACCAGATAAATGTCATCTCTGGATATCTGGTATGCCCTCTGCTGGAAAAAAAAATCCACATAGGATTGGAATCCTGTTAAGAATAGCTATTCTAGGATAGAAACTCTATAGAACAATGTCTATATCCTCTCATTTGATCTTTCTAGATATTAAAGCTCTACTCTCCTCTGGCCTCTTCCAAAACATTTAGCATGTTTTCTTCCAAAAGAAAGAGCTCCTAGTGATGATAACCATTTTTCAAGGTCAACAGTATAAATCACCTCTCTTAGATGAGATAAAGCAATGTGAACCAAATATTCATTGCTATAAGTGAATTTGTGATAAAGAACTATTGTAAAGTTAAAATTCTTAAACACAGGTCACTGCAGAAAGTTGGAACAGTTGTGGTCTGGGATAGAAAGTGCAACTGACTGCTTTGTATTCATCATTTAAAGTATAAGTTGAACAATCCAAATAGCTCAGAGCTGCTAATTGTAGAAGTGGATGCATCTTAATAGAATTTACAAAAATACTTGTCATTCTCTTGGACTTACTGAAATAAATGACATTACCAGTGGTTCTTGACACAGACTAGTTACCTACATAATAGGCAGGTGATGGTGACAGGAGGAAAAATGAAGACCTGCAAGGAGCCTCAGATGGGAAAACTGGTAGGCTGGACTGAATGGGAGGAAGATGCTCGGAGATGCTTGGGGAGAGACAGGAACAGGAGGCTATGTCAGAGGGACCAGCAAAGTGGGTTCAAATGACTGCTTAACTTGAGCTCAGATGGCTTCCTGTGGCTTCATGAAGTTTAGACTCTCCCATATCAAAGGCAGACTGGGCCCTCTTTTATATTCCAGAAATATTACCTGTGCCTCACTTTTCTGGCTCCTGGGGGAAGGAGGGAGGCACAGGAGAAAATTGATTTAGATGTGTGACTTCAAGGGAAGAGCATTTGACTAATGAGTAAGCAGCTGTTTGGTTAAGCAAATGACTCATCCTGGGATATTTATGGAGCACAACTATTTTTCAAGCCTGTAAAAATGTAAAGGAAAAAGAACGGCTCCCTAAGACCCCACAGCAGGTGTTTCTACATTTATGAACGAAGTATACTGAACGGTAAGCTCTTCTTCCGGATTCGTCTGCAAAAACACACAAGACTTCCTAAGAGGTGCTTCATTTATTTCCAGAGAACAGAGAACAACTACTGATTACTTATTTGTGCCAAGCATTGTTTTATGCAAAATAAAAATCTTAAGACAAAGGCCCGAGCCTTTAAGGAGTAAAGTATGATGAGAAAGATATATACCCCAAAAAACATAGCTAACAGTGAAACATCAACAACCTCAGATATGCAGATGATACCACCCTAGTGTCAGAAAGTGAAGAGGGACTAAAGAGCCTCTTGATGAAGGTGGGAGATGAGAATGAAAAAGCTGGCTTAAAACTCAACATTCAAAAAACGAAGATCATGGCATCCAGTCCCATCACTTAATGGCAAATAGATGGGGAAATAATGGTAACAGTGGCAGATTTTATATTCCTGGGCTCCAAAATCACTGTGGATGGTGACTGTAGCCATGAAATTAAAAGACACTTGCTCCTTGGAAGAAAAGCTATGACAAACCTAGACAGCATATTGAAAAGCAGAGACATCACTTTGCTGACAAAAGTCTGTATAGTCAAAGCTGTGGTTTTCCAGTAGTCATGTATGGATGTGAGAGTTGGACTGTGAACAAGCTGAGCGCTAAAGAATTGATGCTTTCAGACTGTGGTCCTGGAGAAGACTCTTGAGAGTCCCTTGGACAGCGAGGAGATCAAACCGTCAATCCTACAGAAAATCAACCCTGAATATCAATGGAAGCACTGATGCTGAAGTTCCAATACTTTGGCCACCTGATGTGAGGAGTCAACTTATTGGAAAAGACTCTGATGCTGGGAAAGATTGAGAGCAGGAGGAGAATGGAGCAACAGAGGATGAGTTGGATGGATGGCAACACCAATTCAATGGCCATGAGTTTTGAGCATACTCTGAGAGATACTGAAGGACAGGAGAGCCTGGCATGCTGCAGTCCACAGGATTGCAAAGAGTCAGACATGACATAGCAACTGAACAACAACAGTAATGAAAAGTGATCTTTCTAATGACAGCATGAGTGTCAAGGGCAGTAATTGGCATAACTTGTTTGCTCATGTATGTGTGTGTTCAGTCACTTTATTCATGTACAACTCTTTGCAGTCCCATGGACTGTAGCATGCCAGACTCCTCTTCTCATGGAGTTTTTCAGGCAAGAATACTGGAGTGGGTTGCCATTTCCTCCTCCAGGGAATCTTCCTGATCCAGGGATTGAACCTATGTCTCCTGAATTGCAGGAAGATTCTTTACCTCTGAGCCACCAGGGAAGCCCTATTTGCTTAATAATTACATATTAGTTATATGTAATTATTATATAAAGCTATTGTGTTATATATTGATTATATTACTATGTACAATTAATGTAGACTCTATATTAAGATATATTAATATAGTGTTATTAACATTAATATAATTACTATATAATCATTAACAACTGTTGACCAAGGACATATTAATATATCTTTTGTTACCCAAATGTTATTGACTGGAGTGTTTCAATATTCACTTATATAACAAATTGCCAGCTACAAGCTTTAGTTTCTGGAAAATATCCCCTGGTCAATCATAGTTAATCGTTAATATAGTTAATCCTTGGTGTCTATTGAGACCTTACTATGATCCAGTCCCTGTGCATTTAAGGCCTCCTGTTAGAAAACTGTGTATTCTAAAGACAGTTTAAAATGGGACTAAAAGAAATAGCATCAACCACATTGAGAGGAGACAGGGGAGTGTGACGGTGACCTGAGACAAGAGGTGGCTGTCAGAGAGGATCACCGCAATGACCCAGAGGTACTTGCTAATCAAAAAAGAAAGGGAAACAGGATGTTACAGAAGCTCAAGGTGGCAGTTCCTCCTGCTGGTATCTTTGAATAAGGACTCACGTAGGAATTAGATCTGAAATTGCCTCTGAAGAATGGGTAAGAGTCAGTCTGTGGACAGGGTTTCTGAGCAGGGAAGTGGCTTGAGCAAAAAGAGTGAGGCAGACACAGGATGGTCACAACTCATGGTCTAACTAGTCACGCTCCTCCAATCAGTAAATAAGCCTGTGCAATTAGAATGAAGGACACACTTGGGGAATAATGGAGACAGGCATGGTCAGGAGTCAAAGTCTGCAGGGCAGGAAAAAGGGTCCAAGACTGAAATTGGCTAGCAGCAGGAATATTATTATGGGCTGAGTGCGACATTCATGGCCAGACTGCAGGGCTGGCAGCAAGCATCTGTTTAGGAGTTTGCTGTAGACCTCCTGTTTAGGAGTTTGTTGCAGTCATGAAATTAAAAGACGCTTGCTCCTTGGAAGAAAAACTATGACCAACATAGACAGCATATTAAAAAGCAGAGACATTACTTTGCCAACAAAGGTCCATCCAGTCAAAGCTATGATTTTTTTCAGTAGTCATGTATGGATATGAGAGTTGGACTATAAAGAAAGCTGAGCACCAAAGAATTGATGCTTTTGAATTGTGGTGTTGGGGAAGACTCTTGCAAGTCCTTTGGACAGCAAGGAGATCAAACCAGTCAATCCTAAAGGAGATCAGCCCTGAGTGTTCATTGGAAGGACAGATGCTGAAGCTGAAACCAATACTTTGGCCACCTGATGTGAAGAACTGACTCATTAGAAAAGACCCTGATGCTGGGAAAGAGTAAGTACATGAGGAGAAGGGGGCAACAGAGGATGAGATGGTTGGATGGCATCACCGACTCAATGGACATAAATTTGAGCAAGCTCCGGGAGTTGGTGATGGACAGGGAAGCCTGGCGTGTTGCAGTCCATGGGTTCGCACAGAGTCAGACATGACTGAGCAACTGAACTGAACTGATGTAGACCACCTAGGGGAAAATGAGACAGGGCCTACCCAGCAGAGAGAAGGCCAAAGAAAGGGAAAGGGAGCAGCCACAGAGGAAGGGGAGAACTACTGAACTGTGAGAAGCGGCCAGAGGGAAAAACTAAAGATGGCTCTAGAGTCTGAGGCTGGGATGACCAGATGAAAGTGGTCAGAGGAACCTGTCTCATTGGACAGGAAGTTATTTTGGACACAGCACTGAGCTTAAGGTGCTGGCTGAGCTCATGCTAGTGATGGACAGAAGGAACAAACCTCACCAACTTCTAAAGCATAGTGAACTTACAGCCACTGCAGAGAACAGTGTGGAGGCCCTTAAAAAAAATAAAAATAGAACTGCCATATTACATACACAACAGTTCCACTCCTGGCACATATCTGGAGAAAATCATAATTCAAATAGATATATGCACCTCAATGTTCACTACAGCACTATTTACAATAGACAAGACATGGAGGCACCCCGAATGTCCATCAACAGGAACAGATAAAGAAGATGTGGTACATATTATACAATGGAATATTACTCAGCCATAAAAAAGAATGAAACACAGCCCCTTGCAGCTACATGGATGGACCTAGAGATTACCATACTAAGTGAAATAAGTCAGAGAAAAACAAATATATGACTCATACATGGAATGTAATTTTTAAAAAAAGAAACAAATGACCTTATTTACAAAACAGAGACTTACAGATAATGAAAACAAACTTAGGTTTACTAAAGGGGAAACATGGGGTGGGGCCAGGGGAGGGAGACATAACTCAGGAGCTTGGGATGAACACACACACACTACTATATATAAGATAGATAACCAACAAGGACCTACTGTATAGCACAGGGAACTCTACTCAATAGTCTGTGAATATTGAGAAAGAATCTACAAAAGAATGAACATATATATATATATACATATATATATATATACATGCACATATATATATATATATTAATGTAACTGAATCACCTTGCTCTAACGCAGCATTGTAAATCAAGTATACTCTAATGCAATTAAAATATTTTTTAAATAATTAATTTCATTTGGGGAACTGCAGCCAGGATCTATCAAGTTGAGACCTGCAATTTCTATTTCAGCAATCAGGAAAAGGGGACATTCAGGGTGACTGATTGATGAGATCTTAAGGAATGCTGAGAAAAAAGTGTCCAGACTAGACTGGGGAACAGGTGGAGGTTACCTGCACTTAGGAGGCATGTTTGTTTGTTAGGATTGATGTAACAAAGGACCACAACCTGGGTGGTTCAATGGACAGAGATTTATTTTCCCACAATTTTGGAGGCAGATCAAGGTGCTGGCCTCTCCTGGGGCCTCTCTCCTTGGCTTGCAGATGGCTGTCTTCTCCCTGTGTCCTCACATGGTCACCACTCTATACATTTCTGTGTCCTAACCTCCTCTTATAAGGACATCAGTCAGACTGGATTTGGGGGCCCCGAGGACCTCAATTTAAACTTAATAATGTAGTTAAAGACTTTGTTTCCAAATATAGCCATATTCTGAGATACTAGGGCTTAGAACTTCCACATAGGAAATCTGAAGGGACACAATTCAGCCCATAATAGAAGGTGAGAAAACTCTTAAATGAGAAAAAGAATGAGCATTATAGCATCACCAGAAGCAAAGGACCAGGGAATTACACACTACTGTCTGCATTTGTATGTTGTGAGTGTAGTGTTAGTTGCTGGGTCTTTTCCGATTTCTTGGAACCCTATGGACTGTAACCTGCCAGTCTCCTCTGTCCAGGGGATTCTCCAGGCAAGAATACTGGAGTGGGTTGCCATTCCCTTCTCCAGGGGATCTTCCCAGCCCAGGGATTGAACCCAGGTCTCCTGCATTGCAGTTTCTTTACTAGCGAAAGTAGTGGAACAGCTAGTGGAACTAAACAAGTGAAAGATCCTTTGTGGGTCTGAACCACCTCATCTGCTAACAGCAGAGATTGAGACAGAAAAATGAGTTTTATTTTGAAAATATTGAGTTTAGGATTCTGTTAGAACATACAAAGGTCCTTGTCCTTCTGGACTGCAGTGAGATTAAATGAGTCCCTAGTATAAAGTTGGATCAAGAAATGGCAGCTGTTAAGATTATGATCATTAATTCAAGGTAGCTCTTGCCTTTTCCTGCTGAATATCCCCTAAACTCTTGCAAATGCAAGATTTGTAAGAAACAGTCATGCTTTTAACTTTGTTCTGAAATTTCAAATAAGGCAAAATGAATCTAAGTAACAAATATTCTTTTCTATTTTTTGTGGGTATGAACACTTAACATGAGACCTATTCTCAACACATTGTTAACTGTACCATACAATACTGTTAACTGTAGACATAATAATGTACAGCAGATCTCTTGAGCTTGATCACCTAGCATAATTGAAACTTTATACTCATTGAACAGAAACTCCCCATTTTTCCTGCACCCTGGCCCCAGCAACCACCGTTCTAATTTCCGTTTCTGTGAGTTTGACTATTTTATTTCTCATGTCAGTAGAATCATGCTATGTTTATTCTTCTGTAACTGGCTTGTTTTATTTAACTACCTTCCAGGTTCATCCATGGTATCACATAGAGTAGGATTTCCTTCTTAAAAGACATATCTATATGCATTTCTTTGATTTCTCTTAACATTTTCTGTAAGTAAATTTTATAGGAACCTATGTTTCTGGTTCTCAGTCCTAAATATTCGTTGGAAGGACTGGTGCTGAAGCTGAAACTTCAATACTTTGGTCACCTGATGTGAAGAACTGACTCATTGGAAAAGACCCTGATGCTGGGAAAGATTCAAGGTGGGAGGAGAAGGGGACGACAGAGGATGAGAAGGTTGGATGTCATCACCAACTCAATGGACATGAGTTAGAGTAAGCTCCAGGAGTTGGTGATGGACAGGGAAGCCTGGCATGCTGCAGTCCATGGGGTCACAAAGAGTTGGACACAACTGAGCAACTGAACTGATGTCTCTGGTGTGTTATTGTAACACTTGGATATAAATATGAGTGATTACATTTTACTCTTCAAAGTTATCATATGAAAGTTTAGTAATTGTAGGAAACTACCCTTTTAAAAAAATTTTAACTTGTCTCTTAAAATATAAGCAACGGAAGCTTGTTTTATCCTTTTTCCATCATATTCTCAGACCAAATTAACAAGTAACTATTTTTTATACTATATGTTACATGTGCATTTTTTTAAATTAGAGGACAATTATTTTACAATATTGTGTTGGTTTCTGCCATACATTAACATGAATCAGCCAGAGATATACATATGTGCCCTCCCTCTTGGACTGTCCTCCCATATCCCTCCCCATTCCACTTCTCTAGGTTATCACAAAGCACTGGGTTGAGCTCCCCATGTTACAAAGCAAATTCCCACTTGCTATCTGTTTTACATATGGTAATGTATATGTTTCCATGCTATTAATCACCTGAACTCTGTAAGGCTAAATTGCTGTGGAATATGCAAGTATAAAATCAGCTGTTTTCCAGATAGCTGGGGAGAAAAGGCATAATGGTAAAGAGATGTAAATGTCTGAAGGGCCTACTGTGTGACAGGCACATAAGTAGTAAGAACTGCTATAGACTGTCTAGACTGTCACTGAAACCTCACCACATGCCCGAGAGGCGCCTGACCCATTGATGCTCAGAGAAGGTAAACTGCCAGCCCTACATCACAGTTCTGTCCTCTTTAGATATTGTATTGACATTTGTTGTTGTTCATTGTTCAGTCGCTCAGTCATATCCAACTCTTTGCAACCCCGTGGACTGAAGCACGCCAGGCTTCCCTGTCGTTCACCATCTCCCATGTCCATTAAGTCAGTGATACCATCCAACCATCTCATCCTCTGTTGCCCCCTTCTCCTCCTGCCTTCAGTCTTTCCCAGCATCAGGGTCTTTTCCAATGAGTCAGCTCTTCGCACCAGGTGGCCAAAGTATTAAGCATTGATATTTCCTATATTACAATTCCCATCATGAAAAGTTAAACAGCAACCAACAACATGCTAGTAATAAATAGTCAAGAGAATTGCAAGAGAGATGTCACACGGTAATAGTGATGAAAACTATGTGTTTTAGGAGATCAGAAGAGGCAAGGATGATTGAATTAAGAGGAGCAAGGAAGGCTTTCCTGGTAGTCCAGTGGTGAAGAGTCCACCTTGCAATCCAAGGGACATCAGTTCAGTCCCTAGTCCGGGAAGATCCCACATGCCACGGAGCACCTGAGTTGGTGCGCCACTACTATTGAGCCTGTGCTCTAGATCCTGTGCTCCCCAAGAAGAGAAACCACTGCAATGAGAAGCTCATGCACTGCAACAAAGAGTAGCCCCCACTTGCCACAACTAGAAAGCCTGCACCCAGCAATGAAGACCGAACCCAGCCAAAAAAATAAAGACCAAGAAAATTCATACAGAGTATAAGCCAACACTATATCCTGTGTATCTATGTGGTCCAGTACCCCACGATTCTCCATTATCCAGTCCAATCCATCACAGGACAACCAGACAGTATTGATAATACTCAACCAATTCTTTATTTCAATTTCAAGCATGTGGTTCCAACCCATGCAGAACTGAAGGGTACTGGAAATTCGCTATGACTTTTCCTGCCTTGCCAACTCTTCTCTGAGCCCTTTCCAAGTCCTTGCCCTTAGCTATTGGAACTTCTGGAGCAGGAGGAGCTACAACTTTGCAATGAGACCAGAACAGTCCCCAGGAACTCTTCTTTCCTTTCCTTCTGCTTTGGTCCCTAAATCTTTTCATTACCTTTTAACACCTCCACACCAAAGTCCTGCTTTCCTCTTTTATATGGCTGTCATCTCAGATATATCTGAGTTACATTGTGTCTGCCTCCTTGCTGAATTTGAGTCATATCACTAAAGGTGACAGAGGAGAAAGTGGGGAGGAAAACCAAGGCTTCTCCAAATCTGATTATGATCCAAGTCTTTTTAAAAGGTGTTCTTATTAAATAAATACATTTTTTTTCCATAGGGAAAAATACTGTTCATTCTGCCTGTCCAGAAATATGGGCCTTTTGTAGGCAGGCATTTTTTATTTTTAATTCTCTTGTATTTTGAAGTTCTGGTGTTTTCAGTGCACTCTTTATTTGAGCATTCTTTAAAAATAGGAATCTATATAAAAATGAACTAAGATCTTGTCTATATAAAAATGAACTAAGATCTTGTCTTTAAAAAGTAACCTTTGAATATGGGCGGCAGTGAGCATATGGGTGTATTATCTGGACCCTAGAGGAAGAACAATGCAATGAAAGTTGAATGATTTTTTATTCTTTTCAGAGAGGAATAAGAAAGATATGCGGTGGTTACACCTGCACATCTAATGCAAAACTTAATTATTTCTGCTAGAAATTAGGAAAACATCCTTTGAAAACACAATTTAAATCACAGTGAACAAAATTGCTGTTGGCAAGTATGGAAATTCTACCTCATTCTGGAAAGATTATTAATAAGCACATAAGTATTTCCTGCTTAGCAAGCACTGCTCTAAGACCTGATATCTCAAATTTGGCAGAGTCTTTCTTACCTAGCTGATGTTTGTGGTAAAAGCTGGGTTACTGTTCCCAGGTCCTCCTACCCACAGCTAGCCAAGACCCATTGAGGCAGGGTGGGCCACCTCTGAGTAGCCCATGTTGCATCAGATCAGATTCTTCTCCTTTCTTGCCATTTCTGCCTCTCATTATACCATCATGATCAGTGCAGCAACTTCACTCAGACAAGTGAGTTATTCTTGTGCTCTCCACATACTCTTCATTTAATTCTATTTCTAAAATTTTGTTGTGCTGTTTCCCTAGTTTATATGCCCTCTACTACCTCACTGCCAGTCAAAATCTGTCCTATACGTGGCAGAAAATTCCAAATGGAACAGGAGACTACAAAATCCAGCCATAAGCAAACTAGATTTTAAAAGAATGAAATGGTCTTTAAAAAGTTTTAGAATGAGAAGAACGTTTAAGCTTTGGAACGATAAACTGTAATAGTAAGAATCAATTGATAATATCATATATAATAATATAACATGTTAATATTTATATATGGCTTTAAATGTAAACCATTAACAAAAAGCTATCTAAAAGTATCTATATATGTGTCAAGACAATTTTAAAGAGGGAAAAGGTAACTGCTAAATCATCATAGAGATATGACTATAATTTAATGTCACTAGTAATTTTTTGAAATGCAAGTTTAAATTATGAAATACAAGATTTTTTCTATTGATGTTAAATTAATGTATTTTAATCTTTCATCAAAGATTAGGTCATGATGATAAGAGTGCTTTTATATTTTATTGTGTTACTTAATCTCTTGAAAAGCAATTTTGAGCATACATTAAATGCTAAGAATGGACTCATGCCTGGGCTTTGACTCAAAGATTCTATAACAAGCAATTATCTTAAGAAAACAATATAGTTTCTTCAATAAATAGTGCTGGGAAAACTGGACAGCAACATGCAAAAGAATGAAACTGGACCACTGTTTAACATTATACACAAAATCAGCAAAGTGGGTTAAGGACTTGAACCATAAAACCTGAACTCAAAGCCATAAAACATCTGGGGGGAAAAAAATTATATATATATGGGGTAAGTTCTTTTGACATCACTCTTGGCAATGATTTTTTTAAATCTGATACCAAAAACAAATACAAAATAAAAAGTAATTGAGTGGAACTGCATTCAACTGAACAGCTTTTGTACAACAAAGGAAATCTTCAACAAAATGAAAAGACAACCTATGGAAAGGGAGAAAATGTTTGCATTTCATTTATTTGAAGTATAAAATAAGCTAATATCAAAATATATAAAGAACTCGTACTACTCAATAGCAAAAAAAATCCAATTAAAAAATGGGAAGAAGATCTAGATAAACATTTTTCTCAAGAAGACACAGATGGCCAATAGGTACATGAAAAGATGCTCAGTTTCACTAATCATCAGGGAAATGCAAATCAAAAGCACAATGAGATATTGCTTCACACCTGTTTGACTATTATAAAAAAGACAAAAAATTTTAAGTGCTAAGGAGCACATGGAGAAAAGGGTATGCCTGTGTGCTGTTGGTGAGAATGAAGATTGGTGTAGCCATTAATAAGAACAACATGGAGGTGTCTCAGAAAATTAAAAACAGAAATACCATGTAATCAAGCAATCAATTTCTGAGTATATATCCAAAGCAAACAAAATTACTGTATCAAAAAATGTATCTGTATTCCTATGTTCACTGAAGCATTATTTATAATAGCCAGACATAAAAGAAACCTAGTGCTTATTAACAGATGAATGGATACAGAAAATGTGGTATGCATATATACACACACACAACTGAAAATTATTCTTCCATACAAAAGAAGAAAATTCTGCAATTTGCAGCGTTTATACACTAACAGTTTTACTATCAGAAAGAAAAATTAAGAAAGCATTTCATTTACAGTGCATCAAAAAGAATGAAATACCCAGGAATAAATTTAACTGAGGTAGAAGACTGCAAAAAATTATAAGACATGGATGAAAGAAACTGAAGATAAAAATAAATGGAAAGATAGACTGTACTCATGGATTGGAAGAATATTGTAAAAATGTCCACGTTACCACAAGCAATCTACAGATTCAAAGCAATTTCCATCAAAATTCCAACGACATTTTTCACAGAAATAGAACAAACAATTCTAGAATTTGTACAGAACCACCAAAGATCCCGAGTAACCAAAGCAAGAGATGCAAGAGCAAAGCTGGATATATCCTGTTCCCAGTTATCAAACAATATTACAAAGCTATAGTGATCAAAACAGTACAATATTGAGTCTCCCAAGACGATAGAAATAAAAACAAAAATAAACAAGTGGGACCGAATTAAACTTAAAAGCTTTTGCAAACAAAGAGAACCATAAAAAAAATTGAAACGACAACCTATAGAATGGGAGGAAATATTTGCAAATGATGCAACAAGGGCTTAATCTCCAAAATATACAAAAACCACTCATAAAACTCAACAAAAAAGCAAACAACCCAGTCAAAAACTGGTCAGAGGACCTTAATAGACATTTCTCCAAAAAACACATATAGATGCCAGTGTGTGTGTGTGTGTCTGCTCAGTCATGTCTGATTCTTTGCGACTCTATGGACTGTAGCCCACCAGGCTCCTCTGTCCATGGAATTCTCCAGGCAAGAACACTGGAGTGGGTTGCCATTACCTCCTCTAGGGGCTCTTCCCAACCCAAGATTGAACCCACATCTCCTATGTCTCCTGTATTAGCAAGCAGATTCTTTACCACTTCACCACCTTGGAAACCCCAGACCAGCCAGTAGACACATGAAAAGATGCTCAACACTACTAATTATTAGAGAAATGCAAATCATAACTCCAGTGAGTTATCACCTCACACTGATCAGAATGTCCATGATTAAAAAGTCTACCAATAACAAGCTCTGGAGAGGCTATAGAGAAAGGGAAAGCTCCTACACTGCTGGTGAGAATGTAAGTTGGTGCAGCCACCATGGAAAACAGTGTGGAGATGCCTCAGAAAACTAAAAATAGAATTATCATATGCTCTATCAGTCCCATCCTTGAACATATACTGTATAAAACTATAACTCAAAATGATGTTATGTTTTCCTCTGCTATGGACCCCTGTGTTCATAGCAGCACTATTCATAAAAGTCAAGTCATGCAAACAACCTAAATGTCCATAGACAGATGAGTGGATAAGGAAGATGTGGTACATATATACAGTGGTGTATTATTCAGCCATAAAAAGAATGAAATAATGTCATTTGCAGCAACATGAATGCAACTAGAGATGATCATAAGTGAAGTAAGTCAGAAATAAAAAGACAAATACCATATAATATCACTTATATGTGGAATCTAAAATATGGCACAAATGAACCTGTCTACAAATCAGAAACAGGCTCAGACCTAGAAAACAGGCTTGTGGTTGCCAAAGGGGAGGGGGATGATGCTTATTTAATTTTGTCTATTCTCCACATTTTCTACAATGCATTTTGTTTCCATTGCAATAAAATATACATAAATAGAAACACAACCATTTTAACCACTCGGTGTACAGTTCAACAGCATTAAGTACATTTCATCGTTTCGTAAGAGACCTCCAGGACTTTATCATCTTGCAAAACAGAAAGTCCATACTCATTTAACACTAACTCCCCATTCTGCAATGCTTAACCATGCTTCTATGGGTGTGACTTCTTGAGTCACCTCATATAAGTACAATCAGACACGATTTGTCACTTTATGACCAGCTTATTTTACTTAGCATAATACCCTCAAGTACATCCATGTTGTAGAATGTGACAGGAGTCTCCCCCCTACCCCTGCCCAGGGCCATATTCCATTGTATATATTGTATCACTTTTATATTTTTTAGTTATAGATTTAAAAATCCTCCCCTGCCATATGAATCTCATACTGACCTTCTCTGCTTTTCTACAGTAGGCCTTTTGACATTGAATTTCTTCAGTGTCATGCTCTCATTTACTGGCTTCATAGTAAGTTCCTTATGTCTCACTTTTAAATGAAAGCAAGAGCTTTAGAACAGTTAGGCCCACAAAGAACAGCATTCAGTGGCTTTGCTGGGAGAGACAGACGCCTGATATATTCTGGGAGAGTCTGGCTTTTTCCTCTGCTCCTATACAGAGGTCTTTTTTGGCTGAAAGATATTGAAATCCAAAGCTCCCCTTAGAAAGTTAAAAAGTTCTTCAGAAAATATTTAAAAGTTCTAAATTGAAAGACCCTAATACATTATCTTCTCTCTTCTCCCATGAACTCCTGGGCCTTCTTTGTAACTTTACAGCTTAGATTCAGCTCGTCGGTTTTCAGAAAGAACAAAATTATCTAAAATAGAGCAGGAAAACAACAACAACAACAATTTGGCGTGCAATTTGGCCAAAAAACCTAGAATTGAGTATTCATTGGAAGGACTAATGCTGAAGCTCCAATACTTTGGCCACCTGATGGGAAGAACAGACTCATTAGAAAAGACCGCAATGCTGGGAAAGATTGAGGGCAAGAGGAGAAAGAGGGGACAGAGGATGAGATGGTTGAATGGCATCATCAACTCAATGGACGTGAGCATGAGCAAACTGTGGGAGATAGTGAAGGACAGGGAAACCTGGCATGCTGCAGTCCATGGGGTCGCAGAGAGTCAGACACAACTGAAAAGCGACAACAACTCCAGCAGCAGAAGTACATGCCATGAAACCAGAAGCGTGTTCCCCAGGGGATGCTCACTCAGGAGGCCAAAGCCCAAGAAGGAAGCCAGTAGCTCCTGACACCTAAGCCAGGGCCACATAAACTCTTGCACTGTCACTCCCTCTTCCAAAAGAAGTATCAGTTCCCAACAGGCTATTTGGTCCCCACTAAAAGGGGCAGAAGATAACAGGGTTCTTCCTGAGGTGGTGGAGGGGGGGACGGTATCTTGTTATTGACTCTAGAAAAAATCTTATAGCCTCTTTAAAAACAAATTTATTGGCTTGTTTGCAAAGAGCAACCTAATAAGTTAATTTGATGTCAGCTTGGCTAGGTGATGGTGTCTAAGTATTTAGCCAAACCTCAGCCTAAACAATGCTGCAAGTGCATTTTTTAGATGAGATTAAAATCTGAATCAGATATTGAGAAAAGCAGATTATGCTCCATGATGTGGGTGGGCCTCATCTAATCAGTTGAAGTACTTAAGAGGAAAAAAAGATGGCGGTCCCCAGAAGATGAGGGATTCTGCCCCCAGACTGCTTTCAAACTTGAGCTGTAATAGTCCCTAAGTCTGCAGCCTACTGGCCTGTTCTGCCAATTTGGGAGTTGTCAGCCCCTACAATCACAAGAGCCAATTCACTGGAAAACCCTGAATAATGCAGGCAAGAAAAACCAGATAATTCTCTATTTGCTCTGCCTAGTATCATGTACTGAAAGTTGTTTTTTTCTAATTAGAGGCAACTGAAAAGCTGGATCCAGTATTATGTTTCTCTGTATGCCTTATAGCATCTTGAAAAGTGTTTTGTAGATAGTAAATATTCAATAAATATTTGATCACTTAACTTGAATTAAGAGAGTCAGATGATGATAACTTAATACTGTCAAAATGAAGTCCTCCTGGGCAGGGATTTGTTGAGATTTTTAAAAATTAAAACTATTAAACACAGCAAGCCTGCAACAGAAGACTGCTTTCTTCAGTTCATGCTTTTTTCTGTTTTCCTTTTGGAGCACCAAGACTCATTAATGTAGAGGCCCAGAGTCTGGTTCCTACTATGGATCAGTGCTACAGACTGAAGTCTAGGTGGGCAAGAGAGACCTCGAGGTTGTGCTCTAGCTACTGAAAGAAGCAGGTGGGGATGGCAGTTCTTGGAGACAGACTAGGGGTGCAGAGGTGGGGCAGTTGTGGAATCAGAGGCCAACACAGCTGTCTCAATGCTTGACTGGGCTTTAGGCCTGTATTCCAACATTCCTGGTTTCAGGAAATGAAATGTTCCACAGCAGAACTAGAAACTGGGCTGGAAGCAGACCCATAAGCCCCAGGTGTAGGCTTCTCTGGGATCCACAGAGCTTATGCTAACCTCTTAAATCCCATTTCATATTAAAGTGAATTTTAGTTACACTGGGGGGAAAAAACTTCCTTTTGCCTATCTTTAATGTTAATAGTAATACTAAGATACCTGCAGTATAACTTAATATCCTTGGTTCTAATCGTAGTTTTGATTTGCATTTCTCTAATAATTAGCGGTATTGAGCATTTTTTCATGTGCCTGTTGGCCACCTGTATTTCTTCTTTGGAGAAATGTCTCTTTAGATCTCCTGCCCATGTATTTTTTGGTTGGGTTGTTTGTTGTTTTGATATTGAGCTATATGAACTGTTCGTGTATTCTAACTGGAAATTAATCCCTTGTCAATCATATGGTTTGCAAATATTTTCTTCCAGTGTGTAGGTTCTAGATTTTGTTAACCTAGTGTTAATTAACTATGACTATTTTGCAGCCTCATTAGAGGTCAAGATGTTTATTTCTATCTTTAGTTTCACTTTTAAAAAAATTCTCTCCTCCAATTAGAAATAAATTTTTATAAAGTAAATTTTAAAAATTCTCTAAAAGGTACATCACTTTTTTTTAAAAAAAGCTGGTTAGTCCAGCATTTCTTCCTCACCTCCCATATGTTTGCAGTACACATTTGCTATGATTTGTAGCAATGACATTTGTTGTAGCACAGCATTTAACAGTTGTACCTGAGTACAAAGTATGTTCAGTACCAAGGGGCTCTTTCTTTGGAGGACTTTTTATTGTTGTTGGAGCCAGTAGGATCAAGTTATGTAGTAACAAGAAAACTAGAATGAAATTCTTTTTAGTTACCCTATTTTCCCAGACCCCAGGGTTTGAAATGCAAACAAATCATCTCATATGTTCTCTAGGAGACTCAAAATGAAATCTCTGATCAGTTAGTGAAATCACATTTTTATATGAAATAAGGGAGGGATAAATTGTTTGAGTACAGTGGGATTCAGCTCATCTTAAATTCAGCAATTTCACTTTTATGATATATTTGCTTCATCCTACTCTGAAAAACTAAGTTCTGTTGCTATACTTACAATGACAAACATTAATCAAACTTGCCAATATTAGTAAGCACTGATTAAACACCCACAGGCTAACACAAACCTGCTAGCTTCTCTGCATGTGCCTCTGTCTTAACACAGATACGATAGAAAGAGGGCCGTTATTTTTTGGTCATACCGCGTGGCATGTGTGTGCGTGCATGCTAAGCCGCTTCAGTCATGTCTGACTCTTTGTGACCCTATGGACTGTAGCCTGCCAGGCTCCTCTGTCCATGGGATTCTCCAGGCAAGTCATTACCGGATCTTTATTCCCCGACCAGGGATCGACCCTGTGCCCACTGCTGTGGAAGTGCAGAGTCTAACCGCTGGACCTCCAGGGAATTCCCAACAAGAGGGCCTTTTATCAAAGATATTTAATCCTAGAATCTTCCTTTACGTAGTCTACACATAAGAGGCCCTTTAAATGAGACACATTAAAGCATTAAATAAACATCAGTTTTGAATACAGCCTCCTTAGTGGCAAGCTGACAGACACAGGAGAGTTGGCAGAAGGAAGCTGGCACTCTTATTAAGTAAGGGCAATAATTTTGGTTTTTCATAGTTTTGTGGATATTCACAGCTCAAGTAAGAACCTGAAGGGCTGTATCTGTGAAATTTCTTTTTAAGAACAAACTGAAATTGCACAACTTCTGTGCTTATACTATGGTTCTCCTTTTCTGTGAGAAAAGGTCTCTTTACTTGACTCCAGGTATCTTTTATAAATTAGGTCCAGGGCCACTCTCTTCTTTCTATATGTATTTTTGGAGCGCATGCACCCTTCTATTATTTTCCTAAAGGAGTGTGTCAGTGGTGTAACATGTGGAGTAGAATGCACAGGATATTTTGCAAAAACCAGTGGTTGCTATATAATGTACTGTGCCTAGTCGCTCTGTCATGTCCAACTCTTTGTGACCCCCTGGACTGTAGCCTGCCAGGCCGCTCTGTCCATGGGGGTTCTCCAGGCAAGAATACTGGAGTGGGTTGCCATGCCCTTCTTTCAGGGGATCTTCCCAACCCAGGGATTGAACCCAGGTCCCCACATTGCAGGCAGATTCTTTACTGTCCAAGCCACCAGGGAAGCCCAAGAATACTGGAGCAGGGAGCCTGTCCCTTCTCCAAGGGATCTTCCTGACCCAGGAATCAAACCAGGGTCTCCTGCATTGCAGGAAGATTCTTTACTAGCTGAGCTACCAGGGAAGCCCTGCTATATAGTAAGAGACCTCATTGTGATTCTCTGCCAGTTAATCTTTAAGAAGAAATGACTAAAGACTAATTTAAAGAATTACTGGATGTGTTAATTGACCAACTGATAATTAGTGAGATTCCTAATAGAGCTCCATAATATCGGGTTTCCCTGGTGGCTTAGGTGGTAAAGAGTCTGCCTGCAATGCGGGAGACCTGGGTTCAATCCCTGTGTAGGGAAGATCCATAATATTAGGGTACTCTAAAGTTTGGTATATGCAAATTCAAGTATTTTGACCTGGAGAGATAAATTACCTTAATCTTCAGGATTTTTCCTCTTTAACATTCTCAGAGCAACAAAATCCAGTCATTGTTTTCTTTGAATATTATTAGGGAAAATAATTTTCTCTTTCATAATAGACCCTTGTCTTCTCAATGCTGTTCATTCATTAGTTACCTCTTTCTCCTTTTTTGTCCCATCAGCCTGTTAACACCTGAAACAGATGTCTTTTAGAAGAAAAGTGGAGGAAGAATGCTCTTCCTCCAAAAATCAGTTGTTTTGTTTACCACTAGTTGTCTGTTGTTCTGATCATTCTCTCCATAAAATTGGACAGGGAGAAGGAGAAATTTAAAACCTCCTTTCTAGGACTTCCCTGGTGGTCCAGTAGTTAAGACTGTGGCTTCCAATGCAGGGGGTGAGGGTTCCATTTGTGCTCAGGGAGCTAAAATCTCACATGTCTTGTGGCCAAAAAAACCCATAACATAAAACAGAAGCAATATTGTAACAAATTCAGTAAAACTTGAAAAATGATCCACATCAAAAAAAATCAATAAACATTTAAAAAATTAAAACCTCCTTTCCTTGATGTCACTTATTAGATGTTCCAATAGAGGTTTGATCCAGTACAATGATTTAATGGTGTAAGAAAAGGTATTTCCTTTGAATTTCAATTATCTCTACTTTTTCTCAATAATCTTTGCACAATTTACTGAATAGCAGTTCTAAATCATTCTGCAGACATTACTGTGCTCTTTCTAAAACTGAATAAGACTATTATTTGTCTTTTGAAGTCCAAGAATATAAATATGAAGATGCTAACTATTTAAAATGTCCATGATGGTTTTCTCTAGGTAAAGAGATAGTACATGATATACATTTTTTTAACTTTCTGTATTTTCAAGCTTTCTTTAAGATGTGCATTCAGCCATTGTATTCATCAAATGTTAGTCAACTGTCTGCCAATAAACAAATGACAGGCCGGCTGAAGGGACTATAAAGAAAACAAGATGGACACATACTAGAAATTTTGCTGCACAAAATAAAAGATAGAGATCAATGGCTTAAAAGTGGTATGAAATTGAGGCAAGATTTAGCTTTTCCTTTTAAGATGAAAGAGCCTCTTAACCATGATTAAATGCTGATGGAAAGATACTCATGGAGAGTGAAGGGTTTAAGATACAAGAGAAGAAGAGGGAGAGATGAGGACCCGGTGAACTTATGCTTATGTTAGAGCAATTACAGCTCCCTCCTCTAAGCATCCTCAAAGGAGGAAAGATATGGTGGAGTTAGGTACCATGTTCCGGGTAAGTGTTAGAAATATTTTCCAGTAAGTTATTTTACCAGTGAAGAGTAAGAGGTTAGGATGATTTGTTAGGAATGATTAACAAGTAGGCAGAAAGAATGTTCAAAACAGCTCCTAGGAGAACACGGGGGAGCGGTGACAAGGAGAACGTGGGCCTTCACTTGGCATCCGGTGTCCGGTGCAGCCGAGAGTTATACATTTATACTGGGACCAATCTGTGCAGCTGGGTGATTTTCTCAGAAGCACTCGACAGTCTAACTTACATAATGGAAATAAATAAACCCCCAATTTTTAAATAGCTTCACATTGTCTGAAGCCAAAAGTAGACTCAAAAATGACTTAAGCCAAAATAACCAAGGACAGGTTTCAAAAAATGGGAGAGAGAGTGACAAATACCACCATCACCTCTATGGAGTCATCATTCCTCGGTAACCAAGGAGGATTGAGTCCAGAACTCCAGTGGATACCAAAATCCACGGATGCTCAAGGCCCTTATATAATAAAATGGCATGGTATTCGCATAGAACCTATGCACATCCTCTCAGACAGTAAAGAATCTGCCTGCAATGCAGGAGGCCAAGGTTTGATCCCTGGGTCAGGAAGATTCCCTGGAGAAGGGAGTGGCTACCCACTCCAGTGTTCTTGCCTGAGAATTCCATAAACAGAGGGAGCCTGGCGGGCTACAGTCCATGGGGTCGCAAAGAGTCAGACATGACTTAGTGACTAAGACTATCACTTTATATACATCCTCTTGTATACTTTAAATCATCTCTAGATTACTTATAATACCTAATACAACATAAATTATATGAAGATAGTTGCCAGCACGTGGCAAATTCAAGTTTTGCTTTTGGAACTTTCTGGATTTTTTTTAAGAATATTTTTGATCTGTGGTTGGCTGAATCCACCAATGCAGAACCCCAGACATGGCAGGCTGACTGTATTTGATGTCTTCTCCTTAGATACTGTCAGTCTCAGATGGAGCTTAAATGAATGAACCTCCTGGGTGACAGCCTGCCTCCCTCCTTACCAGTGGTTCTCAAACTTGAGCATGCACTAGGATCGTCTGCAACATAGACTGCTGATTCAGTTTCTGACTCAATAGATCTGGGGTGGGGGCTGCAATTTACATGTCTAATAAGTTCCAGGGTGCTGCTGAGGCTGATGGTCGGACACCACATGTTGAGAACCACTGTTCTAAATCAGATGTGTGTAGTGGTTAAAGCTGCCAGAGCTCCAGTGTTCAGGATCTACTTCTCATTCACTGCTGATTCTCTGCGTACCTACCTACCACAGTGCCTGGCATGTAAGTGACCCAGTAACTGCTCTGAGGAAGGGAGGCAAATCAGCATCGTGAGAATGCCCTCCATGAATGTGGCTGGCACATTGCTCTGTGAACGCAGAGAGGCACTTTCACGTGCACAAAAGTATTAACTCATTGATACAGCTCTGACAAAAGAATAAAATGCCAAGTTACTGACATACCCTAAGTTCCTAAACTAATAGCATTTATTTCAGAATCTGATCTTAGTGCCAAATAAAGATAATAGAAGTCACAACTAACTACAAGTGTGAGTGAGCACTAGTTACTTAGTCATGTCCAATTCTTGGAGACCCCATGGACTGTAGTCCACCAGGCTCATCTGTCCATGGAGTTCTCCAGGCGAGAATACTGGAATGGGTTGCCATTCCCTTCTCCAGGGGATCTTCCTGACCCAGGGATTGAATCCTGCATTGCAGGTGGATTTTTTTCTCATCTGAGCCACCAGAGAAGCCCCAGCTTCAAATGTAGATCTTTCCAACTAGAAAATTTCACAAAATATAGTATTTGCTCCCTTACCCCTGTATGCAAGGCATCATATTTAGTACCTGGAGTAGGAAATGGCAACCCACTCCACTGTTCTTGCCTGAGAAATTCCATGGACAGAGGAGCCTGGCGAACTACAGTCCATGGGGTCTCCAAGAGTTGGACACGATTGAACTCATATTTAGTACTATAGTCCCTACTTATGGAAAAATCTAAGGCAGCAGGTAGTTCTTGTCCTGACCATCTCACCCAGTCCCGGGGCTGTGGACAATGCTGGAATGCCAAGGTCACCCTGGTCCGCATCTGCAGCCCACACTTCCCTCGTGGCTCCACACTCACTCATCCAGCTGCCAGCCTGGCATCTCCACTTGAATACCCAATGAGCATCTCAAACGTCAGAGGTTCAAAACAGAATCTTCATCTGCTTTAACCCTACTTGTCCTTAGTCTTATTCCTTTTAGTAGATATCACCCCTGTGTATCAGTTATTCAAGCCAAAACTTTAGGCACCACCTTGGATTTGGTTGCCGTGCTGGCTTTCCACAAACCCCTTTGGTCAACTTTTGCTCCCACAGTTTTTCTGGACCAAATCCTTGGTACTGTCTCCCCTTTGGCAGCCACAGTGGAAACCACCTCCTCTCTTCCTTTAATCCATTTCAAGAGCTCCATAAACTCATTCACCTCCACTGGTCCATGCTCCACTAAGCAGCCTGAGTGATTTTGTCTTAATGTGAATCAGACTCTAACAATCCTCTGATTGTAACCTGCCAAAGGCTCCCCCATCACACACAAATGCAATAAAATCCAAGTCTCTTACCATGACTATAGGACACTACTTCCCTCCCCTCACCTTCCACCACTACCCTACCCAGCCGGCCAATGGAATCTCAGCCACCCTGCCCTTCCTTCTCCTTCTTGAACATAACAAGCTTCTCCTACCTCCTGGCTTTCGCCTTTTACAGCTGCTGTTCCCTCTTGCCTGTGGTGTCTCCTTCCAACCCCTTTTCCTACCTACTCGCCAGAGTGGTTCTCCACCACCCCATCACTCTCTATCCTATTTTTCTTTCTTTCCAAGCTCTTACTTAAAATTATTTAAATCATTGTTTATTTAAATATGTATCTGTATCTGGCAACTGGAATGTCAGCTCCAAGCAGGCAGGGATTTTGTCTTTTTCATCCCAGGTCATTTAGAAGATTGTACACCACAAAAGCATGTTGAATTGATGAACTTTAAGTCTGTTTTTCTTCTACAACACCATCCTGATGCCTCTTAATGTATCGATATTATTTCATAATTTGATCATAGTCAACCCTAATATCCTCAAGATGAGTTGTTCCCAACTCCACACAAACTCCTTCTGACTAGTATTTTTCAAATGTTACAAACAAGATCAGGTTTTTCATTCAGGTCCTCAAGAATATTCTAGATAGACATCAACTTGAAAATTAATTGAAGTTCCCACACTGACTATATGCCCTCGCTCAAAAATATCTGGTGGTGATTATATGCTTTTTGGTGCTGTTCAGCATTTTGTGCTCTGAATTTAGGCCACAGAAAAGAAAGAAAGATACCATGCCTCAAGTTGTGTACAGAATTTTGGGGGTTTTTGTTCTGTGTTTCAGTTCTATTACTACAGCATTAAAAACAACAGGAATCTCCTTTTGTCTGGGTACTTGGGGTTTGAAATCTAAAGAAGAACTTGTGCTCTGTTTTAGATTTGGAATTAACCTAAATTTGGCTACATTTCCCACCACAGACAGTTAATTCTCTTAGTAGAATCTTTTTTTTTTTTTTAAGTGGGATATAGTTGCTTTACAATTGTGTGGTAGTTGCTAATGTACAATGAAGTGAATCAGCTATGCATATACATATATCCCCTCCCTTTTGAGTCTCCCTCCCACTCATCACACCCATCTAGGTCATCACAGAGCACCAAGCAAATATTGTATGTTAACACAAATATGTGGGATCCAGAAAAATGGTACAGATGAACCTGTTTGCAGAGACCCAGAGAGAATGGACATGTGAACACAGGTGGGTGAGGAGAGGGTGAGATGAACTGGGAGACTAGGATTGACATATATACACACTACCATGCGTAAAATAAATAGCTCGTGGGAAGCTGCCGTATAGCGCAGGGAGCTCTTAGCGCCTATAAACTGCAGGAATAGAAGATTCATTTATCCCAACTAGACTATTCTAGTTGAGACTCCCTCATTTTCGCACCAAACTCCCTTTGTCCACAGCTTTGTAGTTTCTTCCTCTGTTTACATGCCACCTCTTAAAAACCCTTGCCTGATAAAAGTTTCCACTGGTTAAAGCAAACCTCACCCTCTAGTAACTCCTGAAACACTAAGTGTATTGAAAGCTATGAGGCTTCCCTAACTCAGCTGGTAAAGAATCTGCCTGCAAGGCAGGAGACCCTGGTTCAATTCCTGGGTCAGGAAGACCCCCTGGAGAAGGGATAGGCTTCCCTTGGTGGCTCAGACAGTAAATAATCTGCCTGCAATGTGGGGGACCTGGCTTCAATCCCTGGGTTGGGAAGATCCCCTGGAGAAGGGAACAGCTACCCACTCCAGGATTCTTGCCTAGCGAATTCCATGGACAGAGGAGCCTGGCGGGCTACAGTCCATGGAGTCGCAGAGTCAGACACAACTGAGCGACTTGCACTTATTTACACGAGTGTCCCCCTGAGGCCTGCCTTTTACCTTTGCTGCACTAGGTCTCAAGAGTATATAAACTGGTCATGGTTCCTTTTGCTAATAGACCCTTTTCCTTCAAGGCTCTTGCTTGTCAGCCTGCTCTTCCACGGTGGTTTTCCCAAAGTCCAGCATTGAGGTGCATGCCCCAGGGGGATTTATATACCGCACTGAGGACCCCCATGTCTACCCCCAGGCCCTGTGCTCCTAGAGTTGCTCATGTTGTCATCTGCCTGTGGGGATGTGCAGATGCCCAGAGACACCTCATACACCACAGATCCCAAGCCAAGCTCATTATCTTCCTAACTGTACTGCCTGGTCTACTATGACTCCTTTCTTCCTGTGTGACATCCCTATTCACACGACGGACAGGACTATGACCGACCATGGAAAACACTGAATTGTTTCCTTAGCTTCTACCCATAATAAACTGTTTCCTGAATGACATAGATTCTACTAAAGATATGACACCTCTGGCCTGACCTTTCCTTTCCACCCACACCACCACTTTTTTCTAAAGTAATTTATCTCACTCTTTAGTGTCCTTTGGCAAGATTTGAGGATGGATGGCTATTCTACATCCATACATATTCGAGAGTCGTATCTTGACCTCCTCCTCCTAACTTTATCTAAGGAATGACTCCTATGGCAATGTAGGTAGCCTTGTTCGATGGAAATATGAGCCACACACACACACATGCAATTTTACATTGTCTAGTATCCACATTGTAAGAGTAAAAAGGAACCAGTGACATTAATTTTACAACTACATTCAATTTAAGCCAATGCATCTAAAATATTAAAACTTCAAACTATAAATTACATTAAAAATTTTAATAGATCACAGTCCTTTTTCTTTGTTCGGAGTCTTCAAAAGTCAAGTGCTCAGTGGCCTCATGTGGCCAGCAGCTATTATATTTGATGACATTACTATAGGGGGTGAACTGGAGTGCGGCAGATACTTATAGGAATGCATATATTAATACCTATAGCATCAGTGAGTGATACGCCATATATTAAGATACTGGCAATGAAAACAAAGAACCAATCTATAATCACACTCAAAAATATGAAGGGAGCAATCAGGAAAGAACTTATAAAGATGACAGAATCAAACTGAGGATAAGACCACAGCCCAGATTAGGAAAATGTTGGACAAAGGGGAAAACTTGCAATGGAAGGCAAATAGTTCCTGGAGATTGAATGCAGGGAATCACGATTATAGTCAAACATACATACCTGAATTGCTCGAGACCAGATCTTAAGTGTTCTCACCACAAAAAAAGAAATTATCATTATCTGATGTGATAGAGGCGTGAGCAGACACTAGAGTGGCAGTCATCTTGCTGTATATAAGTGGGTCAGATCAAACACATTGTACACCGTAAACTTACACAACATTACATGTCAGTCGTATCTCAAGTCAAAACAAAACAAAGCCTCATAGCCTAAAATACACACAAGAGAATGGACCTTCAAAAATAAAGTTTAAAAAAAAAAATCCCAAGAGCTAGAGACACACTGTTCCAGGCACTAGACAGGGCAGGTGAGTCAGTAATTAAGACAGAGCCTTGGGAAGAGCAAGGTATGCAGAGCATCTCATCTTCATGCATCAGAGCATCTCTGAGCCCAAGCAGCTGTGACCCTCTCCTCCAAGCTAAACAGCTCAAGAACTGTTGTCTCAACTAAGTGAAAGCTTTTCTGCTGGTTTCTTTTTAAGAGAAACAGACTGGAACCCAGGGGAATTAAATGGGGCCAGTGAGGCTGGTGTCGGCCACAGGGCAGGGCACTGAGGATGTATTTGGAGGTGGGCACTCTAACAGGAGGGGCCCCCAGGCTTTGCTGCAGGTCTCCCTCACCCACCTTGCCCTCCCCACAACGATGGAAGGCAGACTGCTGAGATCAGAACTCGCATTAATGGATAAAGTTAATAGGGTTTCTTATTTCAGCTCAGGAAACTCAATCTTCAATCCTGTCCTTGAATATAAGTGTGAACAGAAAACCAAGAATCATCAAACTTTGAAAGAAAACCCTTCAAAGAGAAACATCGAATGCAACAAATTGAAGAACTCACTCTAAGGAAACAGCGTCAATAGAAAACGAAGACAACTTGAAAATATGAAAACAAGATAATCCCCCTCCTCAAATCATCAATACTTAACAAAATTAGAACAAGCTACTATTTTTTAAATTCCTGGGAATTAACTATATGGTCAAAAAACAAGTACACAGTTTAAAGATTGGAGAGCAGAAATGAATGTTCTGGAAGGGATCTCTAAAATATCATGTAAACAAATGTCGGGATGGGTAGAAGGAGATGAGTCAGGACATGTAGGAATAGGAAATAGAGCCAAATTCTTAGACATCTGTCTAATAGGAGTTTAAGAAGAGCAGACACTGGAGGAAAGAAAATGCTGAGTGACTTTAAAGAAAACTTCCCTAAACTGAAGGACACAGCATGGTTCAGCTCCAGAATATTCAGATATAAATAAATATGATATGCATATATAAAATCTTCAACACAGAGGGAGGTGTGGACACAGATTAATTACAAGGGAGTGAGGAGCAGGTGGGCCAGACTTGTCATCAGTGACGCAGCGTCAGCATGCTTGGGGCTGGCCTTCCAAGCGTGGAGGGTTAATGAATAGTAGCTTGCATCTCATTCATACTCAAATTTAATGTGGAAAAACAGAGTATACTGAATAAGCTTAACCAAATGAGGTCCTTTCTTAAAAAAAATAACTAGAGAATTTATTTCGGCAAATGTATCTGAGGAGGAGGAAGGAATAGGGCATTAGAAATAACACTAGAGGGAAAGTCTTACCACGAAGGTTTAATGCCTGATTGTACATGATACAATAAAAAATAAAGTCTCATACTAAAATTTCCAGATCTTTTCACAAAGTCAATATGGCTAGGGTATTATCTTGACTCCAAGGAGGATCAAAGTATTAGATGTCAGGTGTCACTATCACCAGGAAAGCCTTTACTGTTTTTGTGACTCAGAGTCTAAGGATTTGCCCAATCACATCAGCAACTCTGATCCAGTTCTGACACCTGAGCAGCGGGGACCACTGGCCTGGGCACCCTGCTTTAGAAGGTCCACCGGGGCCTTCCTCTGGCTATGCGCCCCACAGGAGCATGAGCAGTCTGTGGGCTCCCTGAAATCCACACTTCCCATCACCCCACCTGTAAACCACACTCCACGTACCTGGGAAGCTACAGTTCCCAGCCAGGCCGCCCTGAACCAACCTCCATGCCTGCCTAGCTCTTCCCCAGTTCACGCCGCCCCCGCCAGCCCTGGCTGACCAGGCACCAGTGCCCACACCCCTCCGAGGAAGGCTGGCCAGGGGATGCAGCTCGCAGGGAGCGGGGGCTTTTGGCAGAGCCCGGAGTCACATGCAGGTGCCCACACGCATCCCACTGACAGCACGGGACGCATCCAGGTGTGGGAAGAGAGATGAGCGAGGACCGTCACTTGTGTCCCTGTCCTAAGCCCCCGGAGTGTCAGGGACTGGGCTCCCTCTACTTCAGCAGAGCAAAAAAGGCAGGGAAGGGAGAGACAGTTCAGTAGATGAAGCAGTGGGGTTGACAGTGGTGTTCGAGAAAACACCAGCCTATTTGGCTATTGCAGAGGGAAGAGATGAAAGCGCTCAGAGGTGTTGGGAGGTTTCCTGCACAACATTAAAAGTGGCCGAAACAACAGGTATGCTCATTACTGCACACAGCACAGGAGGGAGGCCCCACATGGTTTCCTCCACTGGCTGCACGACCCCCTCCGTAACCTCCTCCCTCCCTCCCATCTTTTTCTTTGCCGTCAGTACACAGCCTGGCCTCTTCGGCCGTTGCCCTCGGGGGCCCAGAATGATGATGCTAGTCCTCAGGGATGTTCTTAGACAATGATGTTCAGAAGCAGGAAAAAAGTCAGCCTGGCTTGGGGTTCCTTTTATAGAGTCTGAAAGGTTCCTAGAAACTCCCCCATCCCCCAGGTCTCACCTGCCAGAACCCACCACTGGCCAGAGAAAGTATCTTTCCCCTTGGCCAGCACTGACTCCGGCTAATACCAGGTGGCCATGAAGCACAGGCCACCGGGACACTGAACCAAACCAAGGCTTTGTTGGTCAGGAGAGGGGGTGTGGCTCCTGGGGAAGAAGGCCAGAGGGCCAAGGACTGACATTTAGAGCGGGGCATCTGCAAGTGGGATCCCCAGACCCACAGCATCACCTAGAAACTGATTAGAAATACAAATTCTCCCACTTCACCCTAGACCTCTGAAATCTACCTCTGTGGGAGTGGGCCCAGCAATATGGTAACTGGCGTTCCCAGGCAATGAAATTTCTTCCATGCTTGCACTCAGGTTTGAGAATCATGGCCTGGGCCCCCCACCCTCCTCACTATCAGGATGAATCTGCAAAGCAGCAGGAAGAGGGGAATGAGCATGTATCTGTGAAAGCCATCCAGGCAGGAAGCAGAGAGTTGTTGGCAGCATCTAAGGCAGTGAAGAGGCCTGGATTTTACTTAGAGAGCTTAGGAGGACAGGAAATTGATCAACTGAACCCAAAGCAGCAACACTGCAAGCGAAGGGCTTAAGGGGAGGCCTGTGCAGCTTAAAGGCAGAGGAAAATAATCCAATGGAAAACTGAAGACACAGGAAATGAAGTAATCCTCAGGCAAGGACTTTCCTGGGGACAAGAAGGGAGAGAAATTAGTGCCATGTGTTTCAGCACCTGAACTGCTTGACAAGTGCGACTCTTGAGCATTTGGGATGCGGCTCATCTGAATTGAAATCTGCCATCGACATAAAATGCCCTCTGTACCCAAGCCTCAGATAAAAAGAGAAAATGGATGATAACCCCACAGTAATTTTATACTGATTACTTGTCAAAAGAATAATGCTTTTTGATAGATGGTTTTAAATGTAGTCTCAAAATTAATTGCCCCTCTTTTTCTTTTTTAATGAGGCTAGTAAAATTTTCACTTGCATTTGTGGCTCACATATTCTTTCTAATGGAGAAGTCTGGTCTAGAGTGAAAGAAAGTCTAAAAAAGTTTGAAAAAAAGAGTGTAGAAATGTCAGGTCAACATAAGGATCTAAGGAAAACACCACGTGCAACTGGTTCAAGATTCTCCTCGCATTAAATTACGTCTTACAATATTGAGAGAAAAAATGTTTCTGCCCCTTAAAAAGAAAAAAAACAAACAAACAAACCCCAAGGAGGTTATAAAGATATAGAGGTTAACCGATAAAAGACGGGCTACGTATTTAAATCTGTCAAGGAAAAGATGAGTTCATTGAATGAGGATATAATTTGTTGATGAAATTTCTTCCATGTTTGCAAGAAGTCTCCAACTAGTAGGTCAAGCTGAACTACTGGTGGATAAAGGAAGGAAAAAGACCAACCATCATCCCTGGCTTTTTTGGGTTCATGCTCAAGCAGAAAGATTAAGGTGTAAGAATAAGATGTCCATCAGTCTTCTGTGTGATGTTATAGGTGAGTCTATCTCAGAAATGCCTCAAATGTCTATGAGGACTTGGGAGTCCCTAAGGACCTAGGGAGGGTCTGGTACTAGTGACTAAAGCAAATGGGAGGACAGTGCTCACTGGGGACTTTTTTTAAAGGCAACTTATTGCCTTCTGCATACGTGTCACTCAAAAACTTCCTCTCAATGTTTGGAGGGCACACAGGACAGAGAAAAGATGCTGCAGAAATTAGGCTATTTATAACTCCATATACTCAAATTTCACAGAACCTTCAAAAGCTTTTATCCTCAATAGGATTAAACTACAGCAACATGGATGGGCCTAGAGATTGTCCTGCTAAGTGAAGTAAGTCAGAGAAGAATATCACATGATACCATGATATCACTTAAATATCATATGATATCACTACAAAAAAGATACACATGAACTTATTTACAAAACAGAAGTAGACTCAGACATAGAAAAAAAAAAAAAAACTTAAGGTTACCAAAGGAGAAGGCAGGGGGGTGAAGGGATAAATTTGGAATTTGAGGTGAACGAATACACATTACTGTACATAAAATGGGCTTCCCAGGTGGTGCTAGTGGGAAAGAAACCACCTGCCAATGTAGGAGATGCGGGTAAGAGACCTAGGTTCGATTCCTGGGTTGGGAAGATCCCCTGGAGAAGGGAATGGCTACCCACTCCAGTGTTCTTGCTGGAGAATCTCATGGATCATGGACAGAGGAGCCTGGCAAGCTGCAGTCCATAGGGTCACAAAGAGTCAGACACAACTGAAGTAACTTAGCACGCATACATGTATATAAAATAGATAAACAACTAGGACCTACTGTATAGCACAGGGAACTATATTCAATATCTTGTAAAAGCCTATGATGGAAAGGAATCTGAAAAACATATGTTTATATAGATATGTATAGATAAGTAATGAATCACTTTGCTGTACATGTGCCAAATTGTAAATCAACTATTCAAAAAAAAAAAAAGGAGGATTAAACTGTTATAAACTTTCTGTTTCTCAAATTGTAAACACTGTTTATCTCCTTTCTCTCAGTCTTCATGTGTTTTCTTGGCCGATCCTAAGTACTTGACTTGGCTAAGAAACTACTTCTTGCTCATCCTGTAGTGTTTTTTTTTCTTCTGCCATATTGTATTTTCTCTTATTTTCTTATTTTAATAATAGCCTTGAAGTTTCCACTACAACACCAGACTGTAGTTCTCCTCTTTGGTACTCCGTCCCGAGAGCTCCATCTGCCTTGGTCTCCTTGGACTTGTCTGGAGACAAGTCACTACAAGGCATCTGACTACAGTGTTCTCACCTGGAAAATCCCATGGACAGAGGAGCCTGGTTAGTCCATGGGGTTGCAAAGAGTCGAACAAGACTAAGCGACTGACACACATGTGCGCACACACACTAGCAATTTATAGACGCTCTGAGAATTTCCTAATCTCTTATTTATCATTATCTTAAAAAGTTCCTTCACAGGTTTCTCAAAGACAATTCTGAGACTTTCCATTTACTTAACCACAATGCTGTGGATCTAGAGAGATAAGTCAAATAACTTTTTGCTTTAAAATCATTAAGTGTGACTGGAATTTTCTAGTGTGAAATAGTTTTCTTATTTTACTTATTAAAATATTGTTCAACTTGCATTGAAGTACATTCACTGTTTGATGTTTCACTCATCCTATTAATCATCTTCCAGCGTGTCAGTTAAAATAAAATCTGTTCACACCACTTAACATCAAATACCATGTTTTGACAGTTTGGTATCAGAGGCTTCTGAACAGGGACTGTGCCCTGCGGGGCCCTGAGTGGCATCATATAAACATGATTGTAATTTATGATGAGAAAGGACATGTTTTTAAGATAATATCTTTTTTAGGAAGAGTGCTTAATTCTAAAATATGTTTGATTTTTCAGTTCTCTTCAGTTTTTATCTTTTCAACATTTGACCATTTCCTTCCTTACAGTAAAATACCCATGCATTCACAAATGATAAACCACTGCCTATAACCTTCATACACTGAGGAAAAAAATATATATTTACCTAATGTTGAGGGCAAGAGATGAAGTGTCTTCTCAAAATAATAATGTTGAAAAGCATTTTCTTTCTTCAGTACAGTCTGACAGAGATAAAAAGGCCCAAGCAAAAAGTCTTGGATGAAAGAATTTCATCTAAGCCATGGAGTCCAGTCCCTTCAGCCATTTCTTTCCATGTAACTAGAGTCTCGTTCTAGACTGTGCCTGGCCTGACTCAGCAGTGGAAGCAGCAGGCCAACCATGGTTCCATGGTGTAATGATGAGCACTCTTCACTCTGAATCCAGCGATCCAAGTTCGAGACTCAGGGAGCCTAGTTAGATGCATCACCAACTCAATGGACATGAGTTTGAGCAAACTCTAGGAGGTGATGGGGGACAGGGAAGCCTGGCATGCTGCAGTCCACAGGGTCACGAAGAGTTGGATGTGACTTGGTGACTGAACAACAACAAGAGCCCGAGTTCAGTTCAGTTGCGTCCAACTCTTTGTGACCCCGTGGGCTGCAGCATACCAGGCTTCCCTGTCCATCACCAACTCCTGAAAGAGTTTACTCAAACTCATGTCCATTGAGTCGGTGATGCCATCCAACCATCTCATCCTGGGTCATCCCCTTCTCGTCCCACCTTCAATCTTTCCCAGCATCAGGGCAAGCTATGAAGGGAAGGCACAGAGCTTCCATGCCCCCTCCAGGCATGTGTTTTCCAGCCCAGAAGCTCTCTAAACCCTTGTCTTTTGGGGGTTATATGAGTGCTTTGTTACATAGGCACAGCTGATTAAAATACTGTCCACTGGTGACTGAACTCAACCTCTAGCCTTCTCCCCTCCCCAGAGGTCAAGGAGGTGGGAGTGAAGGTTCCAGCCCTACAAGGTCCTGGTTGGTTTTCCTGCCAGCCAGCCCGCATCCTCAGTTGTGGTCCAAAAGGCACCTTATTAACATAACAAAAGATATGTTAGCTCTCTTCTCTTAGGAAATTCAAGAGCTTTGAAAGCTCTGTGCCAGAAAAAGGGATGAAATATACATTTCAAATATACTTTTCTCATTTCTCTAAAAGCTTAGTGTGTGTGTGTTATACTGATTGAAATATCAGACATTATCATCATTTAAGCATCAGTATCTCAATGGTTGGAGAAGGAAATGGCAACCCACTCCAGTATCCTTGCCTGGAAAATCCTGTGGACAGAGGAGTCTGGCAGGCTACAGTCCATGGGGTCGCAAGAGTCGGACACGACTTAGCGACTAAACCATCACCACCACCTCAATGGTTGAAATATTTCCATTTGGAAAATTTAGAGTAGAACCCTGGTGAGAGAGTCAGTTTCTTGGTAGGTTGATAATAAGTCCAGGATCCCCAAGGAGGAGAGAGGGGGTAAGGAGTTCTCAAGGAGGAGAAAAGGACAAACTGTTTTTATCTACATTGCTTTGTCTTAGTCACTATAACAAAGTATCCTGCTTGAGAACATGTTTTTCCTTGAGAACCTTCTGACTAATCTTAACATTATATTATGGGAGTGGGTCTAGTAGATCTTTCTATTGTTAGTTCTAATTGTGTTATCTTAAAATATATATTGTGGGAGTGGGTCTCCTAAGACCTTTAGAACCTTGAGACATTCTTTTGATTTACTGTAATAACCAGTTGAAAAAGTATATAACTCCCTTGATGAGGCACTCTCCATCCCCCCTTCTGATGTCTATGTCAGAAGCTTTTCCTGTCCTTTTTTCACATTAATAAAACTTTGCTACACTAAAGCTCTTGAGTGATCAAGCCTGGTCCCTGATCACAAATCTAACATCATTCACTGTAAGCTATCACTGGGACATACCATTGCAGGAGCTGCTGCTGCTGCTGCTTAGTCGCATCAGTCGTGTCCGACTCTGTGCGACCCCATAGACAGCAGCCCACCAGGCTCCCCCGTCTCTGGGTCTCTCCAGGCAAGAACACTGGAGTGGGTTGCCATTTCCTTCTCCAATGCATGAAAGTGAAAAGTGAAAGTGAAGTCACTCGGTTGTGTCTGACTCTTAGCGACCCCATGGACTGCAGTATGCCAGGCTCCCCCGTCCATGGAATTTTCCAGGCAAGAGTACTGGAGTGGGCTGCTATTTCCCTCTCCCATTGCAAGAGCTAAGGAAGTCTAAGTGATTGTTTACTCAAAAATCTGAACTAAAGCAGTTTCTGAAGACTTTTAATTTTCTAAAGAATTAGCTTATTTTCTATGCTGTTTGATTTATAACTAATCAACCTGGAGAGCACCTTCGGTCTCCTAAGAGCTGAACATAGAACCTAACCCTGGTAGAAACTCAGTTCCCTGGTGGCTCAGTGGTAAAGAATCTGCCTGCCAATGCAGAGACGTAAGAGATGAGGGTTCTATCCCTGGGTTGGAAAGATCCCCCAGAGAAGGAAATGGCAACCCACCCCAGTACTCTTGCCTGGAGAATCCCATGGACAGAGGAGCCTAGCGGGCTACAGTCCATGGAGTCACAGAGATTCAGGCACAGCTTAGCAACTAAACAACAACAAAATACATAGATGAATCCTTCCATCATTAAGTAGGCAAAGAACCCCAGACATTAATAGAGGAACATGTCACAATCTGTCTTGGATGGTTTAGAGAGATTCAAGTGCTTATTTACTTATCATAAACTCTCTCTCACTTGTAATTTTATTTCATTGCTTATGATTCTGTGGCAATGAAGATAAATTGCTCTGCATCCTCCAACCTTGTTCGTATACTTAAAGATAACATTATTCACTTGATAACCATCTTTCTTTATGTAAGACAGTCTCACTAAAGTTTGATAAATGAATATATGTTTAGTTAAGTGATCACTATTAATTTAGCCTCTTCTCTGTGAACATTTGCCATGGTTCTGTTTCAAATCTCAGCACATTCTTTTGCATCACCTCTTGCCCAACTCAGTCAGTGGAAGCACAAGGCTTTTGGGATCAAGGCTGCCGGTTGAAGGTCAGCCAGTTCACTCTTGGAAAACCAACCCCTTGCAATGGTCAGAAGCCACCCAGGTATTTCCATTTAGGTAACTGGTTAATGAATATCACAAGGGGAACTTGTCAGCAGTGTGATGTTAACTCAGAACAGCCTTTGCACCAAAGGAAAACCTGCTCGGAGGCTGTTTGTAGGCTTGATCACATTAACAGAAAACCATGATTTGAGATATGGTAAAGAGCCAGGTCATATCAAGGCTATGGTTTCTCCAGTGGTCATGTATGGATGTGAGAGGTGGACTGTGAAGAAAGCTGAGTGTCGAAAAACTGATGCTTTTGAACTGTGGTGTTGGAGAAGACTCTTGAGAGTCCCTTGAACTTCAAGGAGATCCAACCCAGTCCATCCTAAAGGAGATCAGTCCTGGGTGTTCATTGGAAGGACTGATGCTGAAGCTGAAACTCCAATACTTTGGCCACCTCATGCGAAGAGTTGACTCATTGGAAAAGACCCTGATGCTGGGAGGGGTCGGGGGCAGGAGGAGAAGGGGACGACAGAGTATGAGATGGCTGGATGGTATCACCGACTCAATGGACATGAGTTTGAGTAAACTCCAGGAGTTGGTGATGGACAGGGAGGCCTGGCGTGCTGCAATTCATGGGGTTGCAACGAGTCAGACATGACTGAGCGACTGAACTGAACTGAAAGAGCCAGGTGGTACTAGTGATAAAGAACCCACCTACTAATGCAGGAGACTTAAGAGATGAGGGTTCCATCCCTGGGTCAGGAAGATCCCCTGGAGGAGGGCATGGCTACCCAGTCCAGTATTCTCGCCTGGAGGATCCCATGGACAGAGGAGCCTGGAGGGCTGCAGTCCACGGTGTTGCAAAGACTCAGACATGACTGAAGTGACTTAGCACACATGTTGAAGCACACATGTTAAAGGGGGTTTAAAGGAAATGTCAATGATTTTTTTTCATCTAGGGTTTAAAAAATAAAAGCAGTAAAAATCATCCCTGAAAGGGGAAATGCTTTTTTTCCTCCCAAGAAGTTCTGATCTGAGTTGAAGGTTAGTTGATTTTTTTGGTCAAATGCTCCACAGATGGGCATCTTGAAAACCAGCTAATCACTAGCAAGAATGTATCAATAATATGCCAGTGGGAACTGTCTCCCTCTAGTATAGCAATTTCTACCATTCTGCATTTCCCATAAAATATCTGGATAATTCTGATAACCTGAGTCTTCAAGAAAATTAACATTCAGTTAATCAGTCAACTTTTCTCCTTTGAAAACCAAAGAGATTTTGGAATTACAAAAGATTTTAGTGGATGGATTTAAAATTAAGGTCAGAGCACTGCCGTGGTGGCCCTGTGGATATAAGAATCCACCTGCCAATGCAGGAGACACAGGTTCGATCCCTGATCCGGGAAGATCCCACTTGCCATGAGCAACTAAACCTGTGTGCCATAACTATTGAGACTGCGCACCTACAGCCCAGGAGCTGCAACTACTGAAGCCCCAATGCCCTAGAGCCAGAGCTCCACAATGAGAAACCACTGAATGAGCCCACAGCAGCTAGAGAAGCCTCTGCTTGCCACAACTAAAGAAAATCCTGCTCAAAGCAGTGAAGACCCAGCACAGCCAAAAATAAGTATATAAAGTTTTTTTTAAAGTCAGTTAGATCAAACAGTAAATCAGTAAACAGCAGAAAAATGAAGATAAAGAACCAGCATACCAGTTTCAACATACTTGGACAGCTACTTTCCAAAAGTTCCCTAATATATTCATCAAAAGACGCACTTCACAGAAAAATTTTAAAGTCAACATTTGAGAATTATATCAACTAACGTGTATCAGATGTCTGTTTCTACTATATTACAGGGATGTCCTCCTCCAAAAATATTATGTATGTATGCCTGTGTGTGCATTTGATGCTTTTGAGTGCTGAAATTAAAAACTACTTTGACAAAACTACTGTTCATCACATTCTAATTCACTTATTTTGTTCTAGAGTATCAATACTTGAATGAGCTCCAGACAAATGACATCAGGCCTGAAGTATGAGGCAAACATGTAGAAACAAGATCACCTTTCTTCAGTTGTTGCCTATGGTCTGCTGACCCAAAACTGCTTGATTTTTCTTTTTTTTGGGGGGGGGGGGCAATTAAATTTTATTTGGGACAAAATAAAGACGGCAGCCTGGGTTACAGCACCCTTTTTTTTTTTTAATATGAAGGGCAGATAAGGTAACTCTTACTTGAGTGACTGGCCTTCTTGTGCTGTTGTTTAAGGAATGGTTTCTCACTTTGTCTTCCCTGCCCCCACGTTTGGATTCCCCTCCAGTCTGTCCATTCGTTAAGTGTGGATTGCTGTCATCACATGCAGTAATTCACCTTGATCTATCTATGCTTTTCTTTTAAAATGCTGACCTATCAAAATCCTCCACTTTATTATACTACTACAATTAGAAAAACACCATGAACAAACAGCCCCTTTTGAGGACTGGTAGGGATGACATCATTGGCTGGGTGAATTTGCCTCAGACTAGGACAAATGAAAGCAGAGGTCAGAAGAATCACTTTAAGCAGAAGTTGGGGCCAGTTCCTTTGCTGTCACTAGTTCCTAAGTTTGGAATCTTCTGGGCCTTTCTATTCTCATTCACTCCTTCAGTTGTCTTGTATTAAGTACTCATGCTTACCCACTAAGAAAATAAAAACAAACAATAGCAGAAACGGTTCCTGCCTTCACAGGGCTTTCTATGCAGTGGGGGAGAGAGAGCGATCCCTTCTAACAATTCAGCCAGCTGGAATGGACTTAAGTGTGTATGCAGCTGAGGGTAGGCAGGGTCTCTGTAACTTGACTGTAACAGAAAGTATTTGGTTCCATGAGGAGGTGCCAACTGACCCCCTGTTTGAAGGATGAGAGGAGTTAACTAGGCAGGCAAGAGAAATCATTGAATGATGAAATATTGACTTCTGCCTCTTTTTTGCAGTTCCTGTCCTGTTAGGTTTATTAACTAGTCCTGTAAGATTATGAGGGCTGCTCAAGCAATTGTACGCTGAGTCATAGGCAAAGAGCCCTGATCAGCTTGTTCTTGCACATGGAGATATTTAATTGGTAGCTTGAAAAATCTTTGCATAACGTGAACTTCTCACTCTGACTTTGGATCTCTGGTATTTTAAACCTGCATCCCTTCTAATGTTTCTTCTAGCATATATTAATACCGTCTGTGTGTTAGGAGTTAATGATTTTGTTTTCCTTGAAGAAAACAAAATATCATGTGGACTACAAAATGTGTAGACAGGTGCTCCTCAATAAGATACATTTTTTCCAATGTGATTTATGCTACTGTTTAGTCTAATTATTACTAACACCTCACCCATCCTTTAAATGATCTTCTTAGGGAGAAAATAACAGATTTCTTTTTGAGAACAAAGAATAAACTAGTATTTATGCCAAAGGTTTTATCTATCTGATATTCAATGCAACCAATTACGTATTACACTGGGTCAGCCACATGCAGTCAGTTCAGCGTAACTCAGATGATGCTGTTGTATAAAGGAAATCAACCCTGAATATTCATTGGAAGGACCGATTCTGAAGCTGAAGCTCCAATACTTTGACCCTGTCATGTGAAGAGCTGACTCGTTGGAAAAGACCCTGGTGCTGGGAAAGACTGAAGGCAAAAGGAGAAGCGGGCAGCAGAGGATGAGATGGTTGAATGGCATCACCAACTCAATGGACATGAGTTTGAACAAACTCCAGGAGATGGTGAAGGGCAGGGAAGCCTGGCTTGCTACCATCCACGTGGTCACAAAGAGTCGAACACAACTTAGTGACTGAAGAACAACAATGTAGGAAAAAAAGCATTGTTTAATAAAGAAAAAATACTCTGACCATAGAGTAAGATGACGGAGCTGTAACAGCTAGAGTCCTGTAAGGAAAGCAGAACCCATGCCACATGTTTCAGTAGAGGTCGGTTAATACAGGGAATTGGTTACAAAGATGGTGGCAAGAGCTAAAAAACACAATAGCAGCAGGAAACCTCCACCACCCTGGAGCTGTGGATGGAGACACAGACGAAAGGTGTGTAACCAGAACCCAAAGGCGGAGCTGCATCACTCCTACAATAACCAAGGTCACAGCTACAGAGACAGGGAGAAATATCCTGACTTCGCCCTTCAGTGTCTATCCAAGTTTCCCACCAACCCGACTTAACTCAAAACCAGTTGCAGGGAAGGCTGGGCATGGAGTTTGCCACTAGCCTCGTGATGCAGAGCAGGGGAAGGACAGACAGATGACTGGCTCAGAGCTAGGAGATGATGCTGATGGTCCCCTGCCTAAGGTTTCCAAGCACTAGGACCGTGAGTACTTCATTTTCTTAACCTTTTCTCTGAAACAGTCTTTTCTCAGAGCCACTTTTATCTGTTTCTTACCAAATGTGTTATTTTTTCCTTCTATACTTTCACCAATGTAGGCGTCAGTGCTTGGCTAGTCCCATGTTTAAAAAAAAACAAAACACCAAACCAACTAGATTTACTCATCTGCAGTGCTTGAAAAGCCAGGCTGGAGACATAGCCAGGCAATGTAGAAGTGCAAAGTACAAAGAAGGAAGTCTATGAAACCCTAACAGCAGCGGGGGACTGGGCAACTAGTCTATGTGTGTGTGTGTGTGTACACTTGGTCGCTCAGTCGTGTCCGACTCTTCGCAACCCCATGGACTGTAGCCCACAAGACTCCTCTGTCCATGGGGATTCTCCAGGCAAGAATACTGGAGTGGGTTGCCATGCCCTCCTCCCACCCAAAGTGTATAGACTGGAATGTAGTGGTTATGATGGGGAAAATGGTGGGTTTAGGGACTGGGGGGGTTTGGGGGGGGGTGGAGCATGGCGGGCCAGCCTTCCCACCCTCCAGCCTGCCTTCTCTATTGTTGAGATCCATTTGAGGAATCGAACACAGAGCTTTATCCCGTTCATCATGTAAAGCTGCCCCCTAACAATATCAAGAACTTAGTGGAAAATCTTATAAATACATCTTCAAATTAAGGCAGGAAGTTCCAAAAGCATCATATCAGGGTTTAAATGAAATGAGACAAATGTGATTAATTGTTTCATTGAATCAAAACTTGGTGTTAATTTTAGCAGTGACTCAGATCATTTCTGGCATCCTCTATTAGCAGCAAGTCAGAACCTTTAATTATGAGTCACTTTAGTCCACAGAGAAAACGATAGGACTTTTCCAAAAAGGTTTTCATCGGTTAGAGGCCAAAATTAATTTTAATACTTCATAATTTTCTTCAGAGGAACTACTTTTTTAAGATTTAGTGTTGTTGATGTGTTTGTTTCAGATTTGGGAAATTCCCAGAAAAAAAAATCTACTTACTGATATGATAATGTAGACAATCTGATCAAGTAATAAAATATAATTATAGTTGGTCAAATCTGTTTTGAATTGGCTTGGGAGACAACAATTCCTTAGTGTTTGACTTTATAGGGGAGATGTAGCTTTTTTAATTTTTGTTTTATGTTGGAGTCTAGTTGATTTGCAGTGTTGTTTCAGGTGTACAACAAAGTAATTCAGTTATACATATGTCCATTGTTTTTCTTATTCTTTTCCCATATAGGTTATTACAGAATCTTGAGTGGAGTTTCCTATACCATACGAATGTTGATTTTTTTTCAATTGATACCTGTTGCTATGGAAACCATACCACTGACACATGAGTCAAGGCCCTAAAGTGATCCGGTTTAATAAACAATATGAAGCACAGAGAACAAATGCATCAAACCATAGACTTCTTGCCTCCTAACTCCCTCCCATATTGTCAAATTGAGTAAAACTACCATTGCCCTGCCATCTGAGACAGCAATGGAGAATAAGGAGGTTTTTATGGGAGAAACTCATCATTTTTGATCCTTTTAAAATTGTCTGTGCTACTAAAAGATTTAAGAAATGAGCGGGGAATAAGGTAATCTAAGCTATGAAGCCCCTAATCAGACAAACGGTGATAGTAAGGTCACCTGCTGTAGCTTTCTGCCAGCATCAAAACCATCGTTGGGCATCCTTAAGATCACAGTTTGGGGATGCAGTGTCCTAGAAGATGAGGTGGCCCAGGGCATCATCCCCAGTCTCGGCTTCTTTAATAATTTTCACCCACAGTGATTCTCAATGTGTCGTCTAAAATGATCTTGGGCATCTGTTCCTGGAACTGTACATTAATACTTTCATTATATTGGAAGGAAACCTCATTACTTCAAACTATTGCTTTACAGAAAATATGAACTCTTGAAATCCCGTAAGAAGATGCTCTTATGTTTCTTTTATTTGAAACGTACTCAGCAAGTATATTTAAGAATTCTTGATGATGGTTCTTTTCTCTTTGAAAAAAATTTACTTTGACCTTCACTTTCACCTTTTTTGTATCTACTTTAAAGTTAGAACTAACGGTACTGCTGAGGGTACTTCCAAGCCCTACAACCTGCCCCCAACTACACTATCTTTTAGGTATTATTCTATGTTCCCAAACTATGAGGCATGGAGAGTGGTATCCTGTTGCTTCAGGATGCTTCTATCTTATCAGGTGGTTCATACTTTGGCTGGCAAGTCCCACTTTCTTCCTCAATCACATTATTAGGTACAGTGGTAAAGAATGCCAATGCAGGAGATTTAAGAGATGTGGATTCGACCACTGGGTAGGGAAGATCCCCTGGAGAAGGAAATGGCAACCTGCTCCAGTATCCTTTGCCTGGGAAATCCCATGGAAAGAGGTGCCTGGAGGGCTACCGTCCACGGGGTCGCGGAAGAGTGGACACGACTGAAGCGCCTTAGGACAGCACTCCACACGGACATACTCTAATAGATAATGTTACTGAGCTCACATACCAGGCACTGTGAAAGATTTTACATGTATCCATGTTAACTCCCTTCATCTTCATGTCGGTCTGATGATGTGAATATTCTTACTGTTCCCATCTTAGAGACAGGGAAACGGAGAAGCACACAGAGGTTAGTCAAGGGTAGGTGAGGTTCAGACCCAGGCTCTCTGGCCTCAGAGTCTGGCTCTGAGACTCTTACCTCAGATGTCAAGAATTGGAAGGGTTTTTGAAAAGAAAACAAATATGATAAAAGGCTACCCCGTTGTTTGTTAAAAGCAACCAAACTCAGTTGTTAGGGAGTCACTTTCACTGTTTCCTTTGGAATACCGTAGACAGGTTCCAGGCCCTCTGTGGCTCTGCACAGACTGGATGGGTCCCTCTGTCCACCCCAAAGGTACAAACACACCAGGGACCTTCTCGATGAAAATGTGATTCTTCCAGATGGCCCACAGGCACACGGAACGATGCTCAACGTTACTGTTAGAGAAATACATATCAAAGCGACAATGAGCTAACAGCTCACACCGGTCAGAAGGGCCATTAAAAAGTCTTCAAATAATAAGTTCTCTGATGATACCAAAATCAAAATAGTGTCTCATCATTAAGTGAACCCAAACCTGGCACTCTATGAAGTCAGACTTTTCAATACCCAAGTAGTTTGTTTTTCCTTTTCTCCTTCCTTCCTCCTGAAATATATATTTCTCAATTTAACCTCTTTGATTCTTGGAAAATGACAGAAGAGCAGATTCAGGAGTCGAGGAAGACTATAGGACTCAGTGAAATTAAGATAGAAGATTGATCCCAGAAAACTAAATAACCAGAAAAGAGATGTGAAATAGGAAGCTGAATGGAGAACAGGAAAGACAATGGAAACCAATTTTCTTTGAAAGTGAACGGTAAAGAAAGCTGAAAATGAAACCACTTCATATTTATTTTTAATAGCTGCATCGAGATGGTTTTCATAGGGGGGAAAAAAAACAAACCTTTAAATGTTACTAGTTCTGATCCTCATCCTTTAGACTGAATCTTCCTCACCAGGTGCCCTGTTTCCCAAATTCTATCCAAACCACCACCCCCCAAATCTAGTCCCTAGAGGGTGTATTAGGTGCAGAAAAAAATTAATTTTCTTCATGGTTTGGACAAAGAATTTTTCATAAGAATTTTTTAAACAAATGATTTCAGTTTAAGAAACATTAAGGACAGATTATGTGTTAGGATTAGCTCAAATGGCAGAGCGCTCGCTTGGCATGTGAGAAGTAGTGAGGTCAGTGACCACATCCTCCATTAGGCTTTGGGCTTCCCCAGTGGCTCAGATGGTAAAGAATCTGCCTGCAATGCAGGAGACCAGGGTTCAATCCCTGGATCAAGAAGATCCCCTGGAGAAGGAAATGGCAACTCACTCTAGTATTCTTGTCTGGAGAATTCCATGGACAGAGTTGCTGTCCAGGCTACAGTCCATGGGGGTCACAAAAGAGTCAGATATGACTTGGTGGCTGACACTTTCACCTTCATGGGTTAGGTACTATACAAAATAAATTTCTGCCCTTGAGAGGGAAAACAAGCCCAGAACGGATAAAGGTTTCTGGTTGTGACTCTGGCTGCAGACTGGCCCACGGAGGGGCACCTACACCCCATCACATTTTGCTCCCTTCCTCCTGTTCTGGACGCATGTGAGACTAGGATGCAAAGGGACAAGACAAGCCCTCTCTAAGGCAAATGCAGTTGCTACATTCACATCTAATAGCTGTGCTCATCCTTGTAAGAACTCGCTTCCAAATCTGAATGTGATTTCCCCAGGTCATCTCTTCTGTCTTGGCACCTGCGGTACCTCTGCTCCTCTGCAGCCTTGCCCTCCCAGTGAGGAGGTCATCTCAAGGAGAGATGGAGAGCTCGGACCACAGTCAGATGCCTGCCTCCTGACACCAGCTCTTTTAGCTCTGAGGCCTCGGGCAAGTGATGTAACCTCTCTTTTGGCCTCAGTTTCATCATTCAGGAAAGATAACATCACTGAGGATCGTTGTTAAGACTGTGTGTACAAATAGCTGGGCACTGGGCCTGGATGTAGTGAAGGCTCTCAGTAAGGATTTGCTTCTCTTAGTGTTAATCAGATGGGTGACCCTGAGTGACCCTCCTCTTACATAAAGAAGGTATTTCTCCTTCTCTCTGAATCCCAAGAATCTTCCGGCTTCTGATCTTACAGTTTTCCCCTCTGCCTTTTCTGGAATTCTCTGTCTCCACATTCTGGGAATGAACCTTTTATCTCCGCCTTTTATTTTCCATCTGGCCTGTTCTATGTGTCATATAGTTGTTAAGACCCCTTCCTCCTTTGCTCAGCCTTGGCCGCCCCAGGGCTCTTGCCAGCATCTCAGTTGAGGCTGAGTGGCGCCATGAGAGAAGTGACACATCCCTGAGTTCTCGCCGGAGGCCAGGACACATTTCTCTCCTGTCTGAACTGGTTTCCACGTCCATTTTGAGCCTGGTATCCTGTACCATAAGGCTTCCCAGATGTCTCAGTGGTAAAGAATCCACCTGCCAAGGCAGGAGACTCTGGTTCAATCCCTGGGTGGGGAAGATCTCCTGGAGAAGGAAATGGCAACCCACCCCAGTATTCTTGCCTGGGAGACCCCATGGACAGAGGAGCCTGGTAGGGCTATAGTCCATATGGTGGCAAAGAGTCAGTCATGACTGACCAACTGAACAACAGGAAACAGTCCCTGCACTGTGTCCCTCATCTGGCAAGTGAGAACCCTAGATCATGGGCCAGTTCTGAATTCCATCAAAGGTAAGTGTGTTTGCCCCAGGTGGCAAGTTCCATTCACTCTCTGGTCTTCTGATTTACTAGAATTCAATCATTATATTTGGAGAAGGGAATGGCAACCCACTCCAGCCAAAAAGGTTGTTCAGGCATCAAGTTTGTTGTTCAATCAAATTCTTAGCGAAAATGAAGACGATATCTTCTAGTTTTACTTACAACCAAACTTTTTGGCCAACCCAGTATTTTTCTGTTCACTGCATGTTTAAAGTATGGTGGCAACTAGCAGACATTGCCTCCGACAAGGGAAAAAAGTGCTCCGCAGCTTCATCTTGACTTTCTCCTCCATGATGCACTAAGGTGTTCACTTGCTCCTGCCAAGCTCCTTAACAGACTCAAGGATCTTTTACATGCCATTCTCTGTGCCCCGGCTCACCTCCCTTCTGTGGGAAGTTTAAGTCCTTACTAAAAGTCAGGAAATACAAGTCATCTCACTCATCTCAGCTCCTCTGTTTGTATGTGGGCTGCACATCTGTCTTTTAAAACTCTGTAAAGAGAACAAACAGAAGAGGTTTCCAAGCAAGTTGATGCTTTTTCAGAAGTCTGGATGATGAAGAAAAAGATCTGTTTAAAGACCTAGGCCTGACTACAGTGCCAGTGCTTGATTTTGTTGTTGTTCAGTAGCTCAGTCGTCTCTGACTCTATGCGACCCCAGGGACTGCAGCACACCGGGTTTCTCTGTCCTTCACCATCTCTTGGAGCTTGCTTAAGCTTGTGTCCATCGAGTCAGTGATGCCATCCAACCATCTCGTCCTCTGTCATCCCCTTCTCCTCCTGACTGCAATCTTCCCCAGTGTCATAGGACTTGAGTTTACCTGAACTAGGCAGTTACCTGTCTAAAGTCCCAAGCCAGAAAATGCTCTTACTCCCCAGCACTCCTTAGTAAGGCAGTGCTGGGAGAGAGTTCAAAGTACTGACTTAAATGGGGTCCACTGAATCTATTGTAGCATTACAAATTACCCCAAAACTTAGCAACAATGATAACCATTTACTACCCACCCAGTTTCTGTGAGCCAGGAATTCTGGGAGTGGTTTACAGTTGACCAGTCAAACAACACTGAGGGGTAGGGGGTTAGTGGCACAGACCCTCTGCCCCTAGTTGAAAATCCACTGAACTTATAGTCAGCCCTCTGCATCCCAGGTCTTCTGTATCCATGGTTCCACATCCTCAGGTCCAACCATCTGTAGATTGTGCAGCATTGTCGTATGTACTATTGAAATAAACCCATTTAGAAGTGGATGCATGCAATTTAAACCTGTGTTGGTTGAGAGTCAACTGTATTTACATGTTCTGGCTCTGGCTCTCATGAGGTTGGGCTGACAATGTGGCCAGGGGTCTAGGTCTCCCTTACACTTCACAGGGGCTGGAGGATTTCGTTCTGAGATGCTTCATTCGAGTGCTGGGTGAGTGAATCAAGGTCACTCTGGTTGTTGGCAGGAGGCCTCGGGTCCCAGCCATGTGGACCTCTCCACGGAGCTGCTTCCCCAAGAGCAGGTGACTGAGAGCAAAGCAGCAGCCAAAATGGCATTGATGTCCCAGCCTCAAAGTCCAGAGAATGGGAGGTGGTGGTTTAGTTGATAAGTCATGTCCGACTCTTGTGACCCCATGGACGCATGCCAGGCTCTCCTGTCCATGGGATTTTCCAGGTAAGAAGACTGGAGTGGGTTGCCATCTCCTTCTCCAGAGGATCTTCCCAACCCATGATTCGAACCCAGGTGTCCTGCATTGCAGGCAGATTCCTTACTGACTGAGCTGTGAGGGAAGCCCCAGATAACAGGGCACAAGCCAAAACAACATGGATGACCCAGCCTTCAAGTCCCACATGGTCAAGAAATTTCTGTAACATCCTCACTGGTTCACAAGTCAAACCCTGTTTCATGTGAGAAAAAACTAAACAAGTGAATCTCAGGAATCAGTGGTGGTTAAGGACCATCTTGGAGACTAGGGACCACAACAGTAAAAAGGTTTTTATAAACTACATGTGTTTATCGAAGAATTGGATTATTTTTGTTGAGCCTCAGGGGTCAAGACCCTTTACTCTCGAGTTCAGCATGTTTGATTCACGGCATGGTACCACCACTGGGTTGGCACAGACTCTCTTATTATTATTCCGTGTTTTTTAAAATGGAGAATTTCCATCTATTTCCTTCCAGTAAGCTTTAATGTCTATCCTTGGATATACATGTATGTATGTAGTATATATGCCTGTAAGCTACATGAGGTTTGAAAGCTATTTTTTAAATGATACAGATGATCTTACTTGCAAAGCAGAATAGACACAGAGGTAGTGATAAATATATGGATACTAAGGAGGAGGCGGGGCGTGGTGGAAGGAATTGGGCGTTTGGGATTGACACGATTGGTACTGTGTATAAAATAGATAACTAATGTGTAGCGTAGGGAACTCTCCTTAATGCACTGTGGTGATCTGAATGGGGAGGACTTCCAGAAGGGAGGGGATATGTGCATATGTAGGCTTCCCCAGTGGCCCTGTGGTGAAGAATTCACCCGCAATGCAAGAAACACAGGTTCTCTCCCTGGGTCAGGAAGATCCCCTGGAGAGGCAAATGGCAACCCACTCCAGTATTCTTGCCTGGGAAATCCCATGGACAGAGGAGCCTGGCGGGCTACAGTCCACAGGGTCAGAGAGTCAGAGATGACTTAGTGACTGAACAGCAAATATATATATATGACATTCATTCTTCTGCACAGTACAAACTAACACAACATTATAAAGAAGGTATACGCCAATAAAATTTTTTAAATATACATAAATGGGATTGTGCCATAGGTGTTTGTCTTTCTGAAGTGTACGCTTTGTACCATGTTTTAGATGTCTACTCTGGTCCCTATTTGTAAGTTAAGTTCATTGCTGCACAATTCTCAGTCATACACAAAGGTCCCATTTTACCTGTCTCCTCCCTTCTTGTTGGTTACCTTGTCCTCCAGTCCTCTCTCCCTCAGGCTACGCAGTTGTGAACACAGTGTACACCAGAACGTGGCCACGGACTGCTGTCTGCCTTCACTGCGCTCCAGTCCATCACCTCCTGCCTGCCACCCGTAATTCCCAAGCTATCCGCTATAATCTAGTCTCACCCAGCAGCCAGCAATGATGCTTTTAAAGACTGAGTCATCTCATGTCATCCACTTGCTCCAAGCCCCGAGGGACCTCCCATCCATCTCTGTGACATCTGACTGCCCGCCCCGGGGCCGCAGGGCCTGGCATGGTCTAGACCCTGCTCTCCTGCTGAACTCTCCCTCCAGCCTTCTTGCTTCCAACAGTCCAGTTGCATAGATCTCCCTTCTTTGATTCTTCATTCCAGCACATTAATCGAGCAACCACTATCTGCCCAGCATCCTTCTAGGTACCTGGAGTACAGCAGTGGACAAAATAGACCTTCATTCTGATGTCAGACACCCACCAAGCACCCAGGATCCTGGCCTGGCCCCTGCTGTTTCCTCCGCACCTGCAATGCTTCTCCCCACATTTCTATATGATCGCCCCCTCTCAGCATGTGGGTCTCAGCCCAGGCTCCTCCCCAGAGAGGTTCCTTCTGACCTCATCATTTTCTCTCCCCACAGGCTGCGTTATTTTCCCTCAAATCCCCATCATAACTGACATTATAGGTTCAGCTCTTCAGTATCAGCTCCCCGGCCAGACCGGAAAGATGCAGGAGGGCAGGGCATTTTTTATTGTTTCCAGTGACTGGATCCATAGCCCCAAAGTGCCGACCATTTTATATTTGTGTTTGTGTTCTGATGCCTGTTACTGCCAGGAGCTCAGATGACACAGCTCTCAGCACACTGGCCTCAGCCACACCAGCTCATCTGCTGCTTCTTATCCACTCCGAGCTTGGAAACTAGACAACCACATCTCATAATAGCAGCCAGTGACTGCCCAGCGCCTTCATCCTCATGACAATCCTATCAGTTGCAGTCTATTATTATCCCCACTGTTCAGTTTAGGAAACTGAGGTTTGAAGAATATAAATACTGCATTTCTGGTGACTCAGCTAATAAATGTCAGAGCCAAATTAGAATCGGCACAGCCTGGCTCCACAGCCCTCATGCTTAACCATAGTCATACAAGCTTATCCCTTTCTAGAAGTGCATATAAAGAAAGAAAAATTGACTCAGTGTTTTGGAGAGGGCCATCTATCAGGAAGGGGCATCAACTTTGATATGTGCCCATTTTGGTTACCTCAGCACTGCATCTCAGGGAGATCACAGTATCATATGTGTGTGTGCTCAGTCATGCCTGAGTCTTTCTGACCCCGTGGACTTAGCCCACCAGGCTCCTCTGTCCATCGGATTCTCCAGGCAAAAATACTAGAATGGGTTGCTATTCCCTTCTCCAGCGGATCTTCCTGACCTAGGGATTGAGCCCACATCTCCTGTGTCTCTTGCATTGGCCGGCGGATTCTTTACCACTACCTCATCTGGGAAGCCCTGCAAAGCATCCCAGGGCTATTCAAAACATAACTAACAAGGACCCACTGTTGTAGCACAGGGAGCTATACTCAATATTTGTAATAACCTATAAGGGAAAAGAATCTGTAAGCAAGTTACAATTATCATTATATTAATACCACTATTAGGTCAAACTCGTTTGTATCCTTTTTTTTTTAAGAAATTGGAGTAAAATGAAGGAAATATATGTGAAGAAACCATTTTTTCATATAATTAGCAATCAATCCTTAGACATTTGAACCTGGAAAACATGAAGAACAAGGTCAATGGCCACTTCAAAGAATAATTCACAGATTAAGAGACTGGGCGAGCCAGCAGTGCTTTCAAGTTTCCTCCTCGGCATAACGAGAAGAAAATTCTGCCATGGAATCAGTGACAGTGCATGTCAATATTGTTTGTAAATTAAGCTATAACTTAAGAAAAACTAGCAAATAAGAAATAAAGAGTTTATAATAAATCTTTTTCTGCTTTAAAAAGGAATCTGAAAAAAATAGATATACATGGAGGAGGGCATGGCAACCCACTCCAGTATTCTTGCCTGAAGAATCCCCCATAGACAGAGTAACCTGGTGGGCTACAGTGCATGGGGTCGCAAAGAGTTGGACAGGACTGAGCAACTAAACACAGCACGGCACTACGTATGTGTAACTGAACCACTTCGCTGGGCACCGGAAACTGATGTAACGTTGTAATCAGTGATCCTTGTTAGTCATAAGTTGTGTCCAACTCTTTTGGGACCCCAGGACTGTAGCCTGCCAGATTCCTCTGTCTTCAGTTTAAAAGAAAGAAAAGAAAAGAAACACAAAGCATCAGGGGCTACATTCTAAATGTGTAAGCTATATTCTCTAAGCAGCAGAGTTGCAAGACATGCAAGAGAGTACCTTGAAAGCATGTGTAAAGTCGCATGATCTAGAGCGTCCCCTCCACCTCCTCCATGTTTCCAAAGCTGACTTCTCCTGGGGGTACCCACGTTTAGCCTCCATTCACAGCTCATTCTTTCCCTGTTTATGAGTCCTCCATGTGCTCCCTCTATGAGTCTCCTGCAAATCGACTTTTAGTAAGAGTTGAGGCAGGTAGCTTATGTGTCAGAGCTGACTTGAAACACCCACACAAGCTGAGTGTCTCTTTCTCCGTCAATATCCATCAGCTTTCAACATGAGGATCAGAACTTCTCAGTGGTGGGTCTTCACTCCTGATTCTTTGCTCTGGGAGAAGCTGACAGTTTTCATGTTACCCCATATAGGTCTCCAAGCTGAATAGTTCTGTGACTGTTGGAGGGTTGGAACCTTTCTAGAATGCTCCTCAACAGTATTGTGTCCATTCATTCACTCATTAATTCAAACATCGTATTTAGCTTCTTACTATAGACCAGAAATCCTGCAAATGTGATCAGACAGACCCCTGGGCCTTCACTCAAGCCATTCACTAATAGACAAGACTATACCCAAATGATTGTGATACTGTGTTGCTAGGGAAATCATGGAAGAATGCATATGAAATTATGGAGGCACTTGGTGAGGGTGAGGGAATACCCATCTGGGAACAAAGGGAGAATTTCTTCCTTTTAAAATGCAAGACCTATTATGGGGAGCTGGGCATGTGAAAAGTCTAAGATACAGGAAAGGGAAAGACTTGTCTCCTGCTGGGAATGACATGATCTGTAGGGAGAACCTAGAATTGATATGTCTCTAGAGTGGCGAAGGGTGGGGGGCACAGAACAAGGAGGAAACAGGAGTAGAGCTGAGACAGGCAGGGTCGTGCCAGCCTCAGTGATGGTGAAGGTTCGGGAATTGATTCATGTCAGGATGAGATCACAGCTTCAACGACCGACGTGTGTGTGGAGGCTGGACTGGCAAGGGGAGAGTAGGGGGTACCCAGTGAGTCTGAGGGGTTCAGACTATATCCCCATAGCAAGGCAGGACTCTTAAGATGGTGGCTTGACCTCTAGAGGATGACCCCAAGATGGCTGCAAGGAGAGAACTGTGTATTATGGGCTAAGTGTTTTTTATTAGAAGCAATTAGTGAAGTCAAAATTGAGGGTGTGGGATTTATATGAACACAACATTTTCTTTTCCGTGGTAAAAGACAGCTTCTCCAACCCCGAAGGCAAAGTGGAACAAGCTTGGACTTTGGAAGGAGAGCAGGTTCAAATCTATATCCTAGCACTAGCTGTGTGACCCTAGACAAGTTACCAAACCTCTCTGATCATAACAGCCCTCACCTGCAATGTTCTACTATCTACACACAGCTCTGGTCCACTGTTGGGACTCAGACCCCAGGAACTATGAGCCACTTACATTGCTGTTCTCATCAGCATCATTGCTTTGCAAAGAAGAGGGAGACAGAACAGCAGGTGGACCAGAAAACCTTTCTTGTTGGTGCTGAAACTGGGACAGATTGTGTCCTCAGTCCATCTTTGGGCATAGCTTACAGACCAACACTCCTGTGTGAAAGCACAAGTGTTGGTCACTCAGTCGTGTCCAACTCTTTGCGACCCCATGGACTACAGCCTGCCAGCCTCCTCTCTCCGTGGAATTCTTCAAGCAAGAATAACGGAGTGGGCAGCCACTTTAGATCCATTCAGTTTGTTGCAAATGACAAACTTTCATTTTTTAAATAGCTGAGTAATATTCCATTGCATGTGCGTGTGTGTGTGTATACTTCCCCCACACACACGCCACATCCTCTTCATCCATTCACCTACAGATGGTCACTTTGGTCACTTGCACATCTCGGCTAATGCTGCATAGATCTTTCGAATTTTGTTTTCATGGGATAAATACCCAGAAGTGGAATTGCTAGATCGTATGGTAGTTCTATTTTTAATTTTTTGAGGACCCTCCATACTGCTTTTCATAGTGGCTACACCAGTTTACATTCCCATCAACAAGGTATGAGGCTAGATCCACTGTACATTTTAACACTTCTCGAAAAGCCTTGTCCTTGTCTGTGACCCCCAGGGGCCTCCTCTTTCCTGGAGCCTCCTGGCTTATCTACTGTTTATAGACCTTGAAAGCATTCCCTTCAGGCCCAGCACCCTTAGGGAAATTCATTTGACTGCAGCCTCCTCTTCCAGGGTCCCGTGTACAGTCAGTAATCAAGATGAATGAAGAAACCACACTGGAAGTACCTGTTCTTTGTCAGTACATTTTCTCAGTAAATGCAGTTTTGTTTTTAGTGACTAGGCAGAGTGACTAAATAAAAGTAACAGTTAGCAGATCTACCCAGAGAAACTATTTCCACAGTGCTCCCTGCCTGGGGCAACTCAAAGATCCGTAGTTGCGAGTTTAAGAGCTAGCTCACTTGACTGCTTTTAAAGACTCCGACTGACAACAGCAGGCTGTTGTCTTCAGACCAGAGTGTCTATGGCAGACTATTGTGGAATATTGCACAGGAAGATACATCTGTTTTGAAAAGAATGTCAATTCAAGGAGAGTCTCTTGGACTGCAAGGAGAATCAAACCAGTCAATCCTAAAGGAAATCATCTCGGAATATTCACTGGAAAGCTTGATGCTGAAGCTCCAATACTTTAGCCATCCAATGCAAAGAGCCAATTCATTGGAAAAGACCCTGATGCTGGGAAAGATTGAGGGCAGGAGGAGAAGGGGGTGGCAAAAGCTGAGATGGTTGGATGGCACCACCAACTCAATGGACATGAATTTGAGTAAACTCCAGGAGATAGTGAAGGGCAGGGGAGGCTGGCATGCTACAGCCTATGGGGTGGAAAAGAGTCAGACACAACTTAGTGACAGAGTGTCATCACCAATTTAAGGAGCCTGCCAGCTTTTCTAGACAATCGTGGCCACTGGGAGGCACTATCCCAGTCCTCTTCTGTTAGCCCAAGGCCCTCCCCCTGTCCCTCAATTCTGTCTGAACAGATCAGGTCCCAAACCAGTCAGGGTGTGAGGGGGGAGTGTCCACACCAAGAAGGGACTGGGCACAAGGCAAGCAGGCTGCGGTCAAGGCTGGTGGCCAATGACCGGGAGGGCCAGGCTTTCAGAAAGAGAACAAGCAGCGGGAGCAGCAGCCCCCCGCCCAGGGCTGTGCCTCCTGCTCCTTTTTGCTGCTTTCTCTGTTCCTGTATATAAACGTAGAGAGGAAGATCAACCCCGGACAATGGAGGAGACCCAGTCATGGAGCTGAAATTCTGAATCAATCAAGCCTGCTTTCTAAATTGACCGTGAAATTACCCAAAAAAGTATGAATAAGACTCCTTCAGGTTCTTTGCAGACATGGGGTCTAGAGAACAAATAGAGTTCAGATACAGAACAGAGAACGTTCTGTCTCCGACCCCAGAGTTTTGACTGTAGGTTCTGACCCAGAGTATATACTTATTTGGTCATTGATTCATGTCTGTCTGCCTCGCCAGACAGGAAGCTACACGAAGGGAGAGGCCATCTGTTTTTTCCTCGCATTTCATACAGATCTGAAAACTACTACCAGACTACTGTCTGGTCCTGCCCCTCGCCTCCAGTCCCCGGGGAAGGCAGGTGCCCAGAGAGGAAACCAATGACATCTGGTTTCCAGGCCCAGATCCAAGGCGGTGGGGGGTGAGAGGCAGAGCAGGACAGCCTGGAATGCCCCTTGCCCAAGTCCATCAGCCTAAAGGGCTGGAGCCAAAGTCAACGGAAAGACCACTTTGCCGTATTCCGTCCCCAGCTCCCAAACCTGAAGCTTGCATCTCACCTCTCCATGCAGGGGAAGTGAGGACGACCAGGCAGAAGCTGGTCAGAGGCTGAAGGGATCACAGGTGAGTGTGTATTTGCTGCCAAGCAGACAGGGGGAGTGGGGAACACTCAGAGGGGCTGCCCCCCTTCGGGTGGGCACAGCCTCTGCACCCAGAAGGATGCTATGCCCCTCAGGCCTTGTTAGGGAAGAGAAGGGGCAGACAGAGAAAACGGTGGCCCCGCTCAGAAGCTGCCTTGAAAGTGAGAGTATTAGTCGCTCAATTGTATCCTACTCTTTTGTGACCCTGTGGACTGTAGCCCTCCACGCTCCTCCGTCCATGGGATTCTCAGGCAAGAATACTGAAGTGGGTTGCCATTTCCTTCTCCAGGGGATCTTTCCAACCCAGAGATCGAACCCAGGTCTCCTGCATTGCAAGCAGATTCTTTACTGTCTGAGCCAGTTGAAGAAGCTACCTTAGGACCATTTTAGACCGGCTTCCACATAACAATGACAACAGGGTAAACAGTGCCCAAATGCACAAGAGGGATGCGTCTGTTTCAGGATGTTTCGAGAGCCAGTGGGTCATTGGTCTTCTTCCTTGGTCATGACCCTGGGTGGTTTCCTACGGGTGCTTGGATCAATGTCCAAGAGCTCTCCAGGCTGTTCTGACCCCATATTTCAGCGTCACTGGACAGTGGTGCCATTGTCACCTTGTCACACCTACTCTCGTGGTTCTGCCTCTTAGGAATTGGTGCAGAGAGGGAGCAGGGGGCACAGAGGGGACCCCACTGAGTCCTGGGGACCACACTCTGAGGTTACCACCCAGAGTCCCAGGCCAGAGCATTTAGGGTAGCGACCCCGTGGACACCCCAGCAGGGTGGGGCCTTTCTGATGATGAATGGGCTCAGAGCTGCACAGACTCAAGGGCAGCCTACACAGACTCTGAGCCTCTGTCCCCAACTCAAGATGCTACATACTAAATATGAACTAATGCAGACTTCTAAAACAGACCACTCCAAAAGCCGCCTCGAGAAATAGGAGCAATGGCTTCAGTAGGAGAGTATTTTAAAATGCAAACCGCCTGGGGAAATATTTGCTGTGTATTTGGTAGCGGTGGGCTCAGCCCAGCACCAGACACAGTAACTGCATGATAAGTTGTAACTGTCACTGTCATTAAAACAGAGCTTTCTACAAGTTGATAGAAAAATAAGAAAGAGCCCACAGCAGACAGTTCACAAAAGGTGAGGTTCAGACAGCCCACAAAGTGCATAAAATCTCTTCCTTGTTAAAAATCAAATAATAAAACTCTTCCCCATACACTGAATTTACAAAATTTGCTTTACTGTTTGTTGTATTTTAAGATAATGCCCAGTTCATTGCAGTTGAACACTCATAACCTTTCTGAAAAGTGACCTGCCAATTCATCTTACAAGATTACAGACTTTGGAAATATTTGTATGTACCTTGATACAGTAATTCTACATGTAGGGAATTCATTCTAAGAACATGCACAAATACTTATCTACAGAATGTTCCTCATACATTTATTAATGCAAAAAGCTAGGACTTATCTAAATATTTAACAAAAGATGTTTAGCTAAAGAGATCACCATACAATGTAAAGATATTCAGAGGCACAAATGATGTTACAGACTGTCTTTGTTATCATGCAAAGATGGTCAGGATAGCCAATACTGCAAGTCCCCTACATATGAATGAGTTCCATTCCAAGAGCATGTTTGTAAATCGAATTTGTTTGTGAGTCCAACAAAGTTAGCCTAGGTACCCAACTAATACAATCAGCTATATAGTACTGTATTGTAACATGTTGTAATACTTTTCAGGCAAATAAAACATAAAAAACACAAAAAATAAACATTTTTACCCTTACAGTACGGTAACTTGATGAGATGGTTAGATAGCATCACCGACTCAATGGACATGAATTTGCGCAAACTCTGGGGGACAGCGACAGACAGAGGGGCCTGGCATGCTGTAGTCCGTGGGGTCGCCAAGAGCTGGACATGCCTCAGCAACAACAGTAACTTGAGAAATACCGTAGTACAGTACAGCAGCTGGCACCAGGGGCTGGCACCGAGTGAACAGGCAAGGAGAGTTACTGCCTGGAGCAGGGAGAGGAGGTGGGAGACGGTGGAGCTGGAGGATCATCAGCAACAGGGGACAGGTGAAGCTGCCAGTTCACTCATGCTGATGCTGATGGCACAGGTTGTGGTTCCTTGCTGAACTCAATTCTATTTACCCTCTTGAGAAAAAGGTGCAGTGATGTCTAGGTAGGTCTGTGCCAGCTATATCACCGCTGCTTTTACGCTTGCTTCTGGACATCCTGGGCTTGAAATAAAGGTACTGCACTACCGTACTCAAAAGTAGTACTGTACAATAAAGTACGTTAAAGCACAACCACTAGTGGACGATGCAGGCACATGACTACGTACACCAGACACATGAGTTAACTTACATGATCGGACATACAAATGCATGCTCACATATTCAGAAGTTTGCAACTTATAGTTCCATAGGTAGAGAATTTACTGTATTGGGAAAGGGAGCTTGCAAAACTTAAGGTGAGAAAAATACAATGTGTGCTAACAGTGACTGCCTATGTGTGGTGGAATTACAAATGTATTGTTTTGCTCTGCTTCACAGCATTTTCTGATTTTTCTGTAGTGCCTAAACATTGCTTCTATATTAAGAAAAGCAATAAACAATCTTGACTTTTATGACTTCAGGACATTGTCCAAGACTTAAATGCATGTCTAATCTGGGATCCCTTATCATCTGACTAATATTTATAGAGAACTTATATACGCCAGACTCTGCTGGTGCTGGAAAGACAAGCGTGTGTGTTAGCTGTTAACTATCAGCTAGTACTTGTTTTACTGTTAACACGATTATTAGCACCGGTACTAGTCTCCAGATCAGAATTAGTAGGGGAGTGAGTGTAGAAGTGCAAACAAGTCATTGCAGGATGGTACTGATATGTTCCAGCTCAGGGAAATATAGGAGGGATCGCTAACCAAGACTTCAGGAGCCAAAGAAAAGAGGGCTTCCTGAAGGAAGGGGTAATTACCATTTAAGTCAAGCGGGCTGCTAAGGAAAAGAAAGGGGCCGTGTTGCTGGCAGAAGGAACAGCCCCAGCAGAGAAATTCACTCAGAGTTGCAACGCAAAGACCCGGAGGCTGTAGGCTGGGGTTAGGTGGGGAGGGAGCGGGAGGGGACAGAGTCAGAAGCAGGAAGCCTTGTAAGCTGTGCTGAGGACCCCGAACCTGACTCAGCTCCTGGATGAGATTTGCTCTGTGCTGATGTTCCTTGCTCTGTGGGGAAGAGGCCCAGGGTCAGCAGGACTGGAGTTGAGGAGCTGATCCCCCTCCATGATTTGGTGGGTCACATACTCTGTTTCTCAGCTGCCAGTATTTGATCCTTGATAGATGTATGTTTATATCAAGTCAAGAGACTGCTCTGTGCGTGCATGCTCAATCGTGTCTAACTCTTTGTGACTCCATGGACTGTAGCCCTCCAGGCTTCATTGTCCATGGGATTTCCCAGGCAAGAGTACTGGAGTCAGTTTTCATTTCCTACTCCAGGGAATCTTCCTGACCCAGGGATCGAACCCGAGTCTCCTCCATTGGCAGGTGGATTCTCTGTCACTGAACCACCTGGGAAGCCCTCTGATACTGCTGCTAGTCTTCAGTTATCCTTCTAACTTCCTGAAGATTCAGGGTTTTGGCTAAATTTAGGTATTCCCCCAACCCTTCTCCCATTCAATATGATCACCCTCAAACTCTTTTTGAGGAGAAATCTTGTTGCTACTCAGCCTCTGTAAAGTCTTCTAATTCATTAGAAGCTGCATGATCTGTTGCATGATCTATGCACCCTCTGGTCTATACCCTGTCTCCTGGGCTCACTAGTTTGTTTCTTCAGCAGTTTTAAAAGAACTTGACACCTCAGGCCCCAGCTGAGGCCTTCCTTACCCACTGAACACCTGCCCTTCACAGAAACTTTGACAAACACAGTAAGGCAGCTTTGCTAGAAGGAGACAACAAAAATCCATAGCAGAAAATTTAAAGTTCAGTAGGAGATATAAATCTAGTCCACATTATGGCTGCTTCTGTGAAAATACACATATCATAGAGTTAGACAATGTTTTAGTGGATTTATCTGCCCCCAGGGAGCAATCAATGGACTCATTTCTCAGCACACACCAGAGCCCAGACAGTTCTGGAGGGGGCCTCCAAGTGGCACGCAGCAGGGTCCCTCTCGGCCTCTGAATGTTGTCACTGGATGAGAAGCAGTTAGGAGAGCATGAGTGCTTGCACTTAAGCAGAAAACCACAGATGTAGCCTCGACTTAGATGAATCACACACCTTCACCCTTCAGGGCCTCCTCTCGTCCCACACAGACGCAATGACCCAGAGCCATCGCTGGGACTGTCAGGACCGTGAGATTTGTTTTGCCAACTTATTCAAATTCACCTGCAAAACCATGGGGAGAATATACTTCAGATTTCAAGGTCTGGGCTTAGAGAGTGATTAGATGAGGTAAACAACCTTATTTTAAAGTTCCTTCCATCTAAAAATGAAAAAACTGAACACAGAGCTACCATATGACCCTGTAAACCCACTCCTGGACATATATCTGGAGAAAACTAGAATTCAAAAAGATACATGCACCCCGATGTTCACTGCAGCGCTACTGACAATGGCCAAGACATACACGCAACCTGAATGTCCACTGACAGATGAATGAATAAAAAAGCTCTGGCACATATATACGCAGTGGAATACTAATCAACCATAAAGAAAGAGTGAAATACTGCCATTCACAGCAACAGGGGTGGACCTGGAGATTATCATACAAGTGAAGTGAGCCACGCAGAGAAAGACAAATGTCATAATATACGTGAAATCTAAAAAAACAACCATGATGCAAATGAACTTATTTACAAAGCAGAAATAGACTCACAGACATAGAAAACAAATTTATGGTTACCAAAGGGTAAAGGGAAGGATGGGAAGGATAAATGGGAAGTTTGGAATTAACATATACACACTACTATAAATACAATGATAACCAGTAAAGACGGACTATGTATCACAGTGAACTGTACTCATTACTTTGTAATAACCTAAATGGGAAAAGAATCTGAAAACGAATAATATGCATAACTGAATCACTTTGATGTACAGCTGAAACTAACACAACATTGTAAATCAACTATGCTTCAATAAAAAATAAAAAACATGAAGTGGGCAGATAAAAAAAGGATTCCTTATGTAATTATCATATTAATGTTTATCTCAAAAATAGAATACATATAAATGTGTAAAGTGAATTATTAATGGCAACAATTTTTAAACATTTTTAAGTGAATCATCCAAAAAGGCAAGCAAACTGTATATGGAAATCATAAGGCAGAAGTGGGGCAGAGTAGGGGGGAGGAGATGAGGGCCCACACTCTGGTACCAGACCCTTGTATTTAGCCCTGTTCCCAAGATTTACCAGCTTTCTTATGTTGAAAAAATTATTTAACCTTTTCATCTCTTCATCTTAAAAGCGGGAAGGATCACTGTACCTGCTTCACACTATTGTTATCAAGTGTCAGTGAGCTAATGTATCTAAAGGACTTGGAACCATGCCTGGCACACAGTAAGGTCAATATACAAGCCAATTAATGACCTAGTGTACCATGTACATTTTACAATTTGCCTTCCTTAAATTCACCTGCTGGTATTCTTATCAATTTACTCCAGTGGACTTCATATTAAAAGACAAGACATTAATAGCTTCATTTATCTGGTCTTGTGGGATTTTACCTTGCCCCTTTGGCTGCAGAGGAACTCTACTTAATGCACTGTAATGACCTGAATGAAGGAAATCCAAAAGGGAGAGGACATGTCTATGAATGGCCGATTCATTTTGCTGTGCAGTAGAAACATAACATTGTAAAGCAACTGTACTCCAATAAAAATTTTTTTAAAAAAGAAACAGGAAAAATAGATTAAGACACTCCAACATACTATCGTATGAACTCCATAAAGAAAATACAGAAAACAAAGTCAATTTTCAAGTATGAAAAAAATAAAAGATAATGAATATAAAAGAACAATTCAGTTTTGTCTTCCTTATTCCATAGGAATGTTTTTTTCCAGCATCAAAACACTGAATCATATGCATAGCTGAAGCCTAACATTTAAAACTTCTCTCATGATGTAATAAACATCTGTTTAGGCTAAGGCAATTGCAACTGACTGCTATCCTCATATGTCACAATGGCACATTTCTGATTCTTAAATCAATGCAACAGCCATTTATCATGCTTAGTAAGGATGCATCATTCATTCAACAAATATTTATTTTTCCAGGCATTGATGCTGATTAGTATAATTATATATGCTCATTTGAATATGGAATGTTCCATAATTTAGATTTCTTTCAATAAAGGCATTTAAATAAGAATAATATGCCCTTCAATCAAGCCATTGACTTTCCAAAAATTTTAAGAAGTAAACATACTGTTAGTCATCCACTCTCACCCCATGGTTTTAGCACCTATTATTCTTACCTGAATCAATTATTAACTAGCCTATGTTATCTCCTAATGATAGAATCACCATCATGTCTAGGTTCACTGATTGATATTCTACCATAAAAAAAAAATAACTCTTATTTATTTAGTATTGACTATATATTCTTATTTTTTTCAATTCTATTTATGTTGCTGCTGAAGTTTTCTGAATCTTTTGCCCCATATTTGGTCAGAGGGAGTACCTTCAGGCAAACCCTTATGTCATTTTGATATTTCCCAGAGTTTCTTAAGCTTTTCCTTACTTTATGACATAACAAGAAGTTCCAGGATCATCTTATATTTTCCAGGCCCCAGTATTAGATTTTATAGAGAAGCCATTTCCCCAAGGAACTCTGCTTCCTTTTAGTCAAGAATGGTAGTTAGAACCCAAGACCTGGGTGATGAATGTACTCATAGCTACAACACTGTCATTGCTTCCAGCTCCCCTCAATAGAACTAGGAAATATATGTATGTATGTGCTCATGCACACACATGCACACACACATATCTTTATCTACACCTATTAAAAATCATTTGCTTAGACCAGTGGTTCTCCACCAGGGAGATTTTGTCCCCAACAGACATTTGGTGATGTCTACAGATATATTAAAAAGCAGAGACATTACTTTGTCAACAAAGGTCCATCTAGTCAAGGCTATGGTTTTTCCAGTAGTCATGTATGGATGTGAGAGGTGGACTATAAAGAAAGCTGAGTGCAGAAGAATTAATGCTTTAGAACTGTGGTGTTGGAGAAGACTCTTGAGAGTCCCTTGGACAACCAGGAGATCCAACCAGTCCATCCTAAAGGAAATCAGTTCTTGGTGTTCATTGGAAGGACTGATGTTGAAGCTGAAACTCCAATATTTTGGCCACCTGATGTGAAGAGCTGACTCATTTGAAAAGACCCTGATGTTGGGAAAGATTAAAGGTGGGGGGAAAGGGGACAACAGAGGATGAGATGGTCAGATGGCATCACCAACTCAATGGACACAAGTTTAAGTAAACTCCAGGAGTTGGTGATGGACAGGGAGATCTGGCGTGCTCCGGTTCATGGGGTCTCAAAGAGTCGGACATGACTGAGCAACTGAACTGAACTGAACAGACAGTTCTGGTTGTTAGAGCTGGGGGGTTGGGGGACAGATCTGGTTACCTCTCCCATTTACTAAGTAGAAGCCAGAGATGCAAAATATCCTGCAAAGTATAGGACAAGCCCCCATGATGAAGGATTATTGCATCCAAAATGTCAGTAGTGCTGAAGTTGAGAAGTCCTGACTGTAAGGTTATCTTGAATCTCAATCCAGCACCAGTGGTGGTTCCTACATTTCCTGTAACAGTGAGAAACAGAACCACCTCCAGCCACAGTGTGCTTCCTTATGAGATCAATCCTCGAATACACAGAAAGTATATTTCTGACATGTTATCCCATCTCTCTGCAGAAAAACAAACCTATGTATAGGATTTGTCTAGATGGCATTTCTTTTATATTGGGTTTTTTTTTTTTTTTTTTTTGGTCTTGGGGCTTCCCTGGTGGTGCAGATGGTGAAGAGTCTGCCTGCAGTGCAAGAGGCCCTGGGTTCCATCCCTGGGTCAGGAAGATCCCCTGGAGAAAGAAGTGGCCCCCTGCCCCAGTATTCTTGCCTGAAGAATCCCATGGACAGAGGGGCCTGGTGGGCTACAGCCCCTGGGGTCGCAAAGAGTCAGACACGACTGAGCAACTAAGCATAAACAGCCTGAAGAGAGTCAAAGTACTGTATTCTCAACTTACTTGGGTTGTTTTTTCCTGAATCTACTTAATGCAGGAGAACTACCCAAGCTTTATTGGTTTGCTCTTCTTTACACTTGTAGCTCTGAAAATAAACTATTATTTACTTAGGTCCATACGTCCTGGCATATGAAAGTCTTTAAATGTATTCACCCTATTGGCCTGTGTGATTTTCTGGCTCAATTTCTTATACCAAAAGAGGTTATTCAACTCTATTTATGTTGCTGCTGAAATTTTCTGAATCTTTTGCCCCATATTTGGTCAGAGGGAGTACCTTCAGGCAAACCCTTATGTCATTTTGGTATTTCCCAGCGTTTCTTAAGTTTTTCCTTACTTTATGACATAACAAGAAGTTCCAGGATCATCTTATATTTTCAGATTACACACTAGCCTTAAAAGAACAGGTTAAAATTCAAATTATGACAACAAGGGGATGCCAGGGCTGTGGCAGGAGGGACCAGGGCCTGAAAGCAATTTGCTCAGGGTTAAAAAACAGTGCTCAGCCTTCATATCTAAGTTAGAGATAATGGGTCCATCTCAGCATAGAGGCACTACTGTTAGCAGCTGCAGTAGAGGCAGTGCGAACTAAAATTTCTACATTTGGAGATGACACATTCTTTGGAATCTTTTAAAAAAAAAAAAGTCCCATGAGGCTGTTACTAAATGGAAATAAAACAAAAACAGGTTTATGTAAAGTAATGCTACCAGGCCAGTTTATTCAAGGATGATACAGTTTGAACTCCCATTTACAACTCGAGAGCAGATTTTTAGATGATATTATAGAATGTAATCAAAAGGCAATCAAAATAAAACCAAAACCAGTCATATGGCGTCTATTTCTAAATCTAGATCTCTCAACAGAGCATTCTTCTGAGGTCCAGAACCTCGAGTCCAGCTCTTTGCTGGGTATCTACTTCCTATGGCCCCATAGTCACCTACTGTATCAAGTCTAAAGTAGATTTTATTACACCTAACTCTACTTACTGCTTGCAGATGAGCTACTTTGATGCTGACCAGTGACCTGGAACTGCTCATCTCTGCAGCAGGCCTCAGAAACTAGGTAAGGAAGTAGTCACCTCCAGTCTATTTACTAGCAGCATGTCCTTATGAGCTGTTCTATTTATCCAGACATCTACATATTACTTTACAGTTTACAACGTGATCTGATCAACATTTTTATTCAATCATCTTGATAGTCCTCTCCTACTATCCCCCTGCCTTTTTTTAAAAGCAAGAAATTTAACTCTAATTACATTCTTAAATGCACATTCATAGGCTTGGATGGGGCCAAGCTTCAAACCTGTATCTTCTGACTCAAAAGTGTATTCTTTCTACCAGTTCCTGCTTTGCTCAATTGTGTAGGAATTGCAGACACTATGTAAGTTTCTCTGCCGGAGATGTTTTCATTCTACACAGAGAAACATGTGCACACACATATTCATACTTTTTCCCTCAAACTCTTGTGTTACTTTGAAGTAGTCTTCCCATAATAATATGTAATAATATAATAATTGGGGAAACTGTGGCTGAATATATTGAATGATCTTGCCCAGTATTACCCAGATTGCAAATAGCAAAACTGCAGATGTCAGAGTTCCTAATTTTCTTTACATTTGTGGATCATAAAAGAATGCTTCCCTGAAAAGTGCTTTCTACCCCTGTTGAGCTACAGAATCAACCCAAATTGCATCAGTACATTAGGAAATTAAATAATCCCTTTTACTACATAGTGATTGTAAGTGTAGCAGAACTACAGTTTGATAAACGTAGAAGTTGAATTTTTAATGGCTAGGACTGTTGTTGCAAAGGCAAAAGATTAATCATCCTTTCTGGCAGTTATCAGCACTGAAAGTTTCACTTTTGCCAGAAGAACGTAGAAAACTGGCATAAAATTACTTGTGTGAATCAGAATGTAGCACTTGACCGTTCAGGAAAACTATTGGGGAAGGGACGCAAGTGACAAGAAGTGATCTCATCCTTGAGAGAAGGCGTGACTATTGATTTTTTGCTGTCTGGTCAACAAGACCTTGTACATCAATAGACATTGCTTCATGGATACCTTGCCATTTATCTTTGGGTGGGGTGGAGTAGGATGGGAGAGCAAGCTGTGCTCTGGCTCCAAGTCCAGTGCAATCCAACACAACAACACAGACATTCACCTCATAGCTATCAGGGAAAAACTTAAGGCAGTAAGCAACACTCAATATACTCTGGAAAAGAAATGAGGCATAGACTGGTCATGCCAGCTGGGACCAGAGGGAAGGTAGAGAGCTTAGAAATGATGCACTACAATCTTGGTGAACTCGGTGGCATCCTGGCTTAGAACCAACCCATCAGAGGAATGGTGAGAGCAACCACCATGGCAGATCGACCCCATCCTACTAGTTCTGCCTCCAAGCATTTGTAAACTCTTTCTTACGTTCAAAGTGATTGATGTAAAAAAGAAGCTTTCTTTTCCCAGGCTCATAACATCTGCAGAAAATCATCAGGCAGTGACTCTCCCCTCCCAGGCAGCTTTGTCTAACCACATGGCCTCTATTTCACAGTGTGTCTTGCACCAGCTCTTCGTTATTGGTGTCATTTTCTTCCTTTACTGGTTCAGAGCAGAGGTTTGAAATCAGGTGGATCTTTGTTGAAGTCTTTGTCACTTACTAGCTGTGTGGCCTTGGGCAAGAGCCCTGAATTCTCTGAGCTTCTATGTACTCATCATTAAATGAGTGATACCACTGCAGCATCCTGTAAGGACTGAGGTTATACAGCTCAAGCACTTTATTCAGCACATGCCTGGCATGACACAGTGGCCACTACAATTGTATTGCCCTACACCTAGTCCATTTCAGCAGGTTCATATTTGATAGCTTGACTCAAGAGTCCTATTTTGATGGATCCATTTTTCCATTGCCACCATATTAATTTGGTAAACCAGAATGTTGATGGTGGTACTCTCATGTGCACAGGCCATCATTAGCTCCTTCTTGTCAACCCAGCAAACTAAAAAACCAAGTCTTCCACAATCTAGCCTCAACCTAACTTTTCTGCCTTATCTCCCAGTTAAGCCCATCGGGGATCTTCATGGTCTCCTCCTGATGCATGATAGTGAGCTACCCTTGCAAGTGAAGACCTGGTAACATCAGTGAATGATACCAAGGTCCTTTAACTCCCAGGGAAGGGACACAGAATCTCCAACAGGAAACTTCCCACAAAGCTAAGGATGGGAGATGTGGGGATTACAGGTCTTCCCCAAGTGCCTACCAAGGAGATTGAAATTACTCAAGATGCCTATGAAACAGAGTGCCTGAGAAGGGGGCACATCCTTCACCAAGCTTTCTAGTGGATCAACTGTGTCCACATTCAGGAATCTCTGACACAGCAGGTGTGTTATCTTGGCCGAGCTCTCACGGGCTGTGCATGTCTTAGCTTATCCGAATGTTCCCTCCATCCCTTTGCAGAGCTTCACCGGGGCTGTGCTTCACTCTTGGGAACCCGTGGGGACCTGCACTGGAGAGCTGGGACACCCAGTGCTGCTGGTCAGCACAGGTCCTCTCCTGAGCGCTGCTGCTTCTGCAGCTCAGCTTCTCCATTTTCTTTCCATCTGCCCCTCCCTTTCCAGTCCTCCCCAGTTCAGGGTCCCATCACTGCTCCTTCTATTTCAATCATCACCCCCAGTTCTCCTCTTTCTGCATTGCATGACTGCCACTGTCCCCCACCCCACCCCCACTCAGGAGACAGTCCCCAGAGCAACACATAATGCTATAGAAATCACACTTTCAGCAGAGAAAACATGTGCAGAAAGGCTCCAGAAACAAGACTTAATGGCCTAAGAGGCTGCACCTCTAGTTCCTGAAGCAAAATGTCTGAGCTTCAGTCCCCTGAATGTCACCTGATTGCTTCTCCCCCCTTTAGTGCCCGTTAGATTCAGTTGTTAGTTGGCTGTTTGTCACTTTCCACCGACTCTAAGTGGCTAAAGAGAGCCTGGAAAACATCAAACAGGGCGTTTCTTATTTCAAAGAAACTGAGACTCAGAAAGGTGAAGCGACTGCTCTGGCGTAGGTGCATTAAAAGCGAGAAATGTTCTGCGTGGCTATGTCTCCTGTAGTCAGCATGTTTATGTCAAACCTTTGTCAGGAGTGCTTCGTTTTCATAGTAACAGACACGATACTTTAGCAACAACAACAACAAGGCACACAGCCAGTGCACGAGTTGGGTAATAACAGGTAGGGTGTGTTTCAGAGCTCAGCTTGAATAAAGATGATTGTAAGGAACGAGGACAACGTGCCCCCAGATCTCCATCCTTCAGAATGTTAACATCCCAGCACTTTCTTCTCTACCAGACCCTCTCCCCCCCTTTCAGACACAAGGAAATCTGGAGAAGTCTTCCCTTTTTTTTTTTCTTTAACGCAAATTAACAGAGGGGGTAGGGAAAGTGAGCTCCTTGAACCAGATTCACTTTTTTCTTTTAACCTCCTTCCTAAAATCCACCCTACCACCACCACACCACATCCTCAGTCTGAGGGAAGGTGTGTTTTTTGTTCCTTGTGATCTTGTTATCTGACATCTTCCCTTTTCCTCCAGGTACCGACTTTCCCATATATAGTTTTCACAATGTAATCTTAGTATGATTATTATTTACTCTAGCAAGAGTATTCACTCTATATCTTACAGAATGCTGCATTAAGAACCACGCAAAATGGGATGATTTGAGAGAACAGCACTGAAACATGTGTATTACCATATGTAAAATAGATGACCAGTGCCCCGTCCCATGCATGAAGCATGGCACCCAAAGCCAGTGCTCTGGGACAACCCAGAGGGACGGGGTGGGGAGGAAGGTGGGAGCCCCGGGGCGGGTGGGAGGGACACATGTGTACCCGTGGCCAATTCATGTTGATGTATGGCAAAAAGCCATCACAATACTGTAAAATAATTAATTATCCAATTAAAATAATTAATTGAAAACAATTATTTTAAAAATATTGGGATTTCATTTAAGTTTTCATTTTGGTAATTTTTTTCATTTTGCTGATTTTAAATAAAAACTTGGAAACTGAAAAAAAAAAAAAACCCCACCCAAAATATGCTCAATGATTGTCAAAGCCCAAGTCTTCTCTTGTGCTATTTACTTAGTAACAAATGACGGATGAATGGAGCAGACTCTTAAGGTTGGTCACATGACTAATGACTTGACAGACTCCACATTTATCAATATTAGTTTCACTTGTTTCTGACTCATTGGAAAAGACTCTAGTGCTGGAAAGGATTGAAGGCAGAAGGAGAAGAGGACAGCATAGGATGAGATGTTTAGACAGCATCACTGACTCGATGGACAGGACTTTGAGCAAATTCCAGGAGATAGTGAAGGCTGGGAAGCCTGGAGTGCTATAGTCCATGGGGTCACAGAGAGTCGGACACAGCAGAGGACTGAACAAGTGTCACTTGTTACTCTATTATATGATGTAAAATATATTTGAGGACATAAAGGTAACAAAACTGATGGAGAAAAACACTAAGCTCCTTGGGGCTTTCCTAGTGGCTCAGTGGTAAAGAATCCACCCACCAATGCAAGAGAGATGCGTTTGATCCCTGGTCCGGGAAGATCCCACATGCTGCAGAGCAGCTAAGCCCGTGCACCGCAACTACTGAGCCTGTGCTCTAGAGCCTGGGAGCCACAACTAGAGCCGCTGGAGCCCCCTGTCCACAACAAGAGAGCCACCCCAATGAGAAGTCCGCACCCCGCGACAAAGAGTAGCTCCGAAACTACAGACAGCCCACACAAAGCAATGAAGATCCGGCATAGTCAAAAATATGTATTTTTAAAAGAAAGAAAGATACTAAGTTCCTTGAACTGCAGTCATCACTCTTACACTGACCTCTGGCATCGGCCCTTAGATTAGATGGGAGGCAGTGGTGCCTAATGGTTACAGACAGACCCCAGGGCCAGCTTTTCTTCACTGGCCTCCTGGCTCCCACCATACCCCCGACTGCAGCACTGGGGGTAGGTTATCCTGTTTCTTTGTGCCACACCTGTCTCATTTGTAAAAGGGAGGCTTTAATAGTACCTGTACTGTAGAATTCTTAATAGGATTTGATGAGCTGGAATATATAAAGAACAGGGCATCTGAAACAGATGTTTATTCTTTGGGTATATCCTGCTCAATAAGTAAACTGCTGGCAGACAGGTTGGAGGAATAACTCAGGAGATTCATAGTGGTAAGTCAGGACAAGCTTTGAAAAGAAATCTTGTTTGGTAACCTTGTTGAGCCATTCATTTCCTTACATAGAGGAATCATATTAACTATGGCTTGTATTGTTTCATCTTATACATGTTGGTCCAAGGTAGAAGGAAGGGTGAAATTTTCAGGGTGATAAAAGAGGATGCTAGAAAAATCAGAATTTCAGGTTTTTATTAAAATTAATTACCACTGTCATTTCCCTACTTCCTGGTTAGGAGCACAGGTTGAAATGGAAGAGAGCAGTATCCAGGTCTCAGTTTCATGGATGAAGGTCTAACATGGTGCAAGTTCTTAGAGGTTAAAGGGAAGAGTTTCTGAGCAGCAGTTACTATTATTTGCAATGATGATGATGATGATATTCTATAGCATATGAATGAACAAGCTCAGGACACACTAGACAGAGGTAAGGATTCTCTCCCCCCAAATCTTGGGGTGTATCTGGGGGAATAACCAAGCTGTTTCTGCTGAGTGGCTTCTCCTGGTCCCCATTCTTATCCAAAGGTAGCAGACCTCTCGCTATGCAAATGATCATCTCCCAAGCCTGGGTGCCGCCTGGGGATGCATGTGCAGGCCTGCCCACTCTCGACAGATGGCAGTGAGCCCGAACCTTCCATATGCTGCTCTGTTCTCCAGGAAGGCACGGGCATGCTTGCAGATTTGGCTGCTGCAGCCGTGCCCGTGGGTGTCTCTCTAGCAGCATCCCTGTCCTCGGGCTATTTAGCACCACACGGGTCTCCAGCAAGTTGAACATATTCCATTGCCTGTCAGGCTCTCAGATGTTGGGCTATAAGTCCTGTAAGTCTACGGAGGTATCTGGGGTTTCCAATCAGCTCAGTTGAACAGGGGTGATACTGTTTGGCATAGCATCATTTCTACAGGCTGTTGGGCATCTGCCTAGCCAGAGAGAGCAGAGAATCTTCTGTTTTCAGTGACTTTTATTCTCAAAGGTCTCAGACTTGTCAGAGTTCACTCATCTTTAAGGCAGTAACATTCTCCCAATGGAATTTGTGCATTCTATATCCAAGTGCAACTGGTATTTCAGAAATAACCTGTTTGGGGCTGGGTACACTGTTTTCCTTATCTTTTTCCCCCTTGTGATCACTTTTAAAAATCAAAAGCTTAATTGATTTGAAACTCTCCAAAAGGATTCCCAGGAACTGATTAATTACATCTTCTGTTTGAGATTTGGTTCTACAATACCCTTGTTAATGACAACTAGCAGTTTCCATCTTTCTTTTCCTTTCCAGCTTTCTTGGTTTTTTTTTTTGGGGGGGGGGAGTATAATTACTTTACAGTGCTGTTAGTCTCTGCTTTACAACAACGTGAACCTCCCACATGTATACTTAAACCCCCTCCCTCTTGATCCTCCCTCCCATCCCACCCCTCTAGATCTTCACAGAGCACCAAGCAGGGCTCCCTGTGTTATATAGCAGCTTTCCACTAGTTATCTGTCCCACCCTCCCCTTCCTGCCCTGTATCCATGTGCATTTTCTACGTCTTCATCTGTATTCCTGCCCTGCAAATAGGTTCCTCTGTACATCTTTCTAGATTCCACATATATGCATTAATATACAGTATTTGTTTTTCACTCTGTATAACAGATTCTAGGTCCATCCACATCTCTACAAATGACCTTATTTTGTTCCTTTTTATGGCTGAGTAATATTCCATTGTATTTATGTACCATGTCTTTATGCATTCATCTGCCAGTTCCTTTTTAATCTTAACCACCACCTTAGGTCCTAATGGGGCTTTACTCCTTCCCTGAGCTCTGGTGCAGCAAGTTGGCACCTTTCTACCGGCTCACCCACCACCTTAAATCTCTGAGATTCACTTCCAAGACCCCTGATTGTGGCTCATTCCATGTGCTCTATGTATTCTCACTTCCTCTTGTGCACAGTTCTCACAGCTGAGCTTATTAAACTCAGCTCACAATAAAACTGTTAAAATTTGTTTTAAAGGAAGCCATGGTGACCACTGAAGTGCTTTTAATTAAGGCTGAATTGGTACATTGCTCTGAAAGTAAAACAGAATAGTTTTCCAACCCAAACTAGCTATGGGGTTCCCATTTGTCACTGATTTGAGTACTATTCTCTTGGTTTCTGCTTGGGGGAAGAAAAAAATGTCATCTTTATTGTAATGTTTTGAAGTTAGTGAGACATATGGCAGTGAATTAAGGAGGGAACATGATTTCAGACACTGATTATTCATGAATAGACTCACTGAAGAAGGGAATTTAAGTTTAAGGAGCAAGAATAATGAGAACCTGAAGTCTCGGAGACTTTTATTCTTTCCATTGAGATTTTGATCTCTTTTGAAATTTTGGTCCAAGTCCAAAAGGGTCTATATTTCAGTTTTGCCACAGAAATTGTTCTCTGTTCTCAGATCAGGATAAACAGAAAAGAGAATTATATTCCTCTTAAGGAAAATGCAGGAATTCACTATTTTTATATCCCACTGAGCTGTGTTTGACAGGAATATTATTTCACCTAATAGTGCCAGAACAACTCCCCCCAAATAGTTCAAGTTCTCTCTTCCTACTGATGAATCCTTCCAGAACCTTACAGAGAAGTAGAGACCACTGACCTGCAGAGCTGAAACAAGCCTGACATCATCAAGTCCAGGAATTGTTTTTTAATTTAGCCATGAAAAACTTTTTCTAAACAAAAATTTACACAGGGGCCTGACAAAGAGACACAAGTTGCTGTTCTGGTTGAAGCAGAAAAGACACAGACTTTCCCCAACTTGGTTTCTCCCAACCTTCCAAGTCAGCAAGGGGCCTTTCTCAATCCCAGTTCTAGCCCCACCTCCAACTCTTCTAGAAGCAAGGACACAGGGGCACAGAAAGGGGACTCACCTTGGCTTAGCCGGGCTCACCTGCCTCCCACAACACAACCCATTTTTGTTTGAGTTCAACCTCTGTCCCCTCCCAGGCTCCTCTCCAGGGCAATTATGTGATGCTGTGTATTTACTTTATGTGTTTGTGTATTTAAATAGATTTAAGTATATGTATAACTGAATCACTTTGCTATAAACTTGAAAATAACAACATTGTAAATCAACTGACTGCTCAGTTGTGTCAGACTCTGGGACCCCACGGACTGTAGCTCTCAGGCTCCTCTGTCCATGGGATTTCCCAGGCAAGAATACTGGAGTGGGTTGCCATTTCCATCTCCAGGGGATCTTCCCAAGCCAGGAATTAAACCCACATCTCCTGCATTAGCAGACGGATTCTTTACCACTGAGCCACCTGGGAAATCAGCTATACTCCAATATAAAATAAAAATTAAAAGATGAATACCCCCACTCAATTGTAAGACCCTGGAAGGAAAAAGGTTGTCTCATTCCTTCACACTTCCCCCCCACCCCACCCCCGCCCAACACACACACACTGTACTTTATATGAAGCAGGCGCTTGGACCATGAGCAGTGACTGGTATGAACTAAAGTTGCCCCCCCACCCCTAGAATGATGGCCCACATTAGGTAAAGCACTGGAGTTGTTAGGAATACAAGAAATTTGATTTGGGTTTGTTGAAGTTTAGAAATTCAGGTTTATCTGTAATCTCATTTTCCAAATGAAAGCAGACCTAAGAATAACCCTTAGTTGTTTAGAGTGTTAAATATCAGAGATCAGGGGTTTCAGAACATCAGCCAGTGTTGGAATCACCCGAAACACTTGTTTAAACAGCTTCAGTCACTGGACCTGTGGTCTAAGAATCTGCATTTTAAACAAGGTCCCAGGTGATATGGATGCTGCAGGTCCAGGGACCTACTTTGAGAAAGAGCCATCACTGACCTTACATGGAGATGCTAATTTGGCATTAAGTTTTCAGCCCCTGGCACAGGCTGAGCATGGAGCAGCTAATAGACATTATCAATTAACCTCCCCTTTTGTAGCTGGGCTGCCAGAAAGGCAAGGGAAGGGCTATGATTCAGTAAAAGGAATCAGGATTTATTTCAATTCCAGCTAAATATGTCACAGAGGAGCCACCACTCAGCTCATTAGGAAACCGTCATAGACTGCCACATTGTAGGGTTGAAAACTGATGTCATTTCCTTGCCAGGTGACTCAGTGAGCTGTCACATGTCCAGACACCTCCCTATGAGCAGTCCTCTGGTTGCTAGACTTCTTGAAAGTGAGCAACTTCCTAATTAAGTGTTCAGATCCAACTACTGACAGTATGGGGAATACATTTCTCCTGATAACCACAGAAAATGAAGGCACCTTCAGAAATAATGCCATATGCAGCAACATGGATGGACCTAGAGATTACCATACTAAGCAAGTCAGAAAAGACAGATAGCAGATATCACTTACCTGTAGAATCTAAACTACAAATGAACTTATCTGTGAAACAGAAGACTCAGACACAGAGAACTGACATGGTTGTTGGCAGTTGCCAAGGGCAGAAGGGGCTTCGGGAAGGGGAGGATGGAGAGTTGGGATTAGCAGATGCAAACTATTACACATGGGATGGATAAACTACAAGGTCCTGTTGTATAGCACAGGGAAATATATTCAATATCCTGTGATAAACCATAATGGAAAAGAACATGAAAAAGTATGTGTATGATTACTGTACAGCAGACATTAACATGTTATGAATCAACTGTGTGTGTGTGTTAGTCACTGAGTCATGTCCAACTCTCTGCAACCCCACGGACTTTAGCCCGCCTGGCCTCTCTGTCCATGGACTTCTCCAGGCAAGATTACTGGAGTGGGTTGCCATTTCCTCCTCCAGGGATCAAAGTCAAGTCTCCCATGTTAGAGGCAGACTCTTTACCATCTGAGCCAAAAAAGCCCATGAATCAACCATGCATCAATAAAAGTTTAGAAAATAGCAAATGAAATGAAAGGAAATTCAGTCACATGATGAGGAAGGAAAAGAACCCCTTCATTTTCATAAGGATCTACTCTTGACTTTCTTTGCATAATTACTACCATCATCCCCCTTCACCTGACATCAGAAAAAATATTTTCCCTTAATTTATATGAAATAATTTATGCAAAATCAATTCAGAAGAGCCCACTCATTGAAAAAGTCCCTGATGCTAGGAAAGATTGAGGGCAAGAGGAGAAAGGGGCAACAGAAGATGAGATGGTTGGATGGCATCACTGACTCAATGAACATGAGTTTGAGCAAACTCAAGAAGATAGTGAAGGACAGGAAAGCCTAGACTACTGCAGTTCATTGGGTCGCAAAGAGTTGGACATGACTTAGCAACTAAACAACAATTCAACAAACACCGAGGACTGCTAAGCCAACCACTGTGCTGAGAAAAGTCAAATATGTGTAAGATCCAGCCTTCATCCTAGAGGTCTGCATAGCTAACGCAAAACAAGGAATATGTCCCCAAAACGGATTCAAACTAGGTGTCCAGCAAATTTTGCCTTCAAAGAGAAAGCCACTTGACCTGGTAGGCATTTACCATCCAGAACTTTCTAGTAGGACTTATGTATTTGTTCTGTTTGTACTCGCCTAATTAAGCCAGGGCTTTCTCAACTCACAGCTGGAGAAATTAAATTCTGGAGGGTTTCAGTGCCTTATCCTAGAGCAATTCACGGGCCAAAACCAGGATTAGAACTATGACTCCTTCTAAGTCCCAGCAAGCAATCATCCTCTCAGGTTTTGTAGAAATTCTCCCGCCTCCGCCCAGCCTTTTGTTAGCATTTGTGGTTTTTAGACACTCCTGATGACATCAGAAAGATTCCTATTCTCGTTTTCTTCAATATTTTCATATATTTAGAAAACGAGGTATCCCTTCTCAATCCTTTAATTCTATCCAGGGGAGGAGGTGAGTCACTTCACTGAGGCTGGCAGGGCATCCCGCTTCATCACTGACGGCCCCCGGATGCTCCCAGGGCAGCAGGCGCTCACAGTGGCAGTGGTTTCTCATCACCAATTTAGCCTTATTCTAAGCAGTCATCTGTAGAGTTTTCACCACTCTAGAGTGCACCAAGAAGACAGCGAAAACCTTAGTCCCACCTGCGGTCACTTACCCAAAGGCTGTGTTTTGTTCTCAGTTATTATTCAATTTGAATTTGGCTGCTAGGAAACAGTAGGTTATAATGGATGGAATTTTTGTTCTGGAACTACTTGACTTTTTTTTTTTTTTTTTTAAGCCAAACCTAATTCTGCCTGCCTTGTTTTAAATCAATTTATACTCATTCTGCTGTGGGTCATACCCACATAGAAACTGCTAGCAAATACATTACATTTTCACTTCTTCGCAAATGAGGGTATGGGGGAGAAAGTGGTTCTGCAGATGATAACATTTTCCAATTACTGCTTTGGGGATGCTACTATTTGAACAATATAAAACATTTTCCCAGTAATATTAATTATTCCTTAATATTAGCTAGAATCTAGATAGCAGGCATTCACTTTTATAGTTCAACTACTAACCTTTAAAAGTTTTTAACCATGAAAGAATAGCAAATGATGCCTTTCTGTTCCTAGGCCACCAGAAGAGCATTTGCAAGAACCCCTTATTAAACCATCAGAAATAATGCTAGATCAAGAAAGCTGAAGTTTATCTATATAACCCTTAAACTTCAGTTCAGTCAGTCAGTCGTGTCCGACTCTTTGTGACCCCATGAATCACAGCACACCAGGCCTCCCTGTCCATCACCAACTCCCGGAGTCCACTCAAACCCATGTCCATCGAGTCGGTGATGCCATCCAACCCTCTCATCCTCTGTTGTCCCCTTCTCCTCCTGCCCGCAGTCCCTCCCAGCATCAGAATCTTTCCCTTAAACTTAAGTTGACTTAAAAATAGGAGGAAAAATTATTTCTTCTAGAAAGCTCAAAATTGGTCAAACATACCATAGTTTGAGATCTAGGCAAGAGAAAATCTTGTATTGAGTATCTACTTACAGTTTTCCAGCATTCTAGGAAAACAAAAAAATGAACTTACATAGAAGATGTCTATTAAGGCAGACAGTCAATAACTGAACACCTTCTGTGTGCAGTCAACCAGAGAAATGCTAAAAATGGAAATTTATGGTCCCTGCCGTTCAAGGAATTTACTCATGATCAATGTGGTTTATTTAGAAGAATGAGGGAAAGAAAAGCCCATAAAGTTTAATAGTTCCAAGTGTTTTTTTTTTTTATTCAACCACTCAGTGAAATAGAAGGAATTACCACTAATAAAGAAATCAAAAGCAAGAAAAGATCCATGGTCAGTAATAGCAAGCTAGCATCCAGGGTTCTCAGGTGTCACCTCTAGACCAGCTGGACCCTTTTAAAACTCAGCCTGAGAATACTAAAAGTTGCAGTCAATAGTCAATTAAGGTGCTGTAATCCATGACATTAATTTAATAAAGTACAGATGAACTTTATGACTAGTTAAGGACTAACACCTCACCTTTCATCCAGCCATTTGGTTTATGGGATGTCAGGTCTTGAATGAGAAAACTTAGGTACTAAAAACCTGGACACTATGACTCCAAAAGTCTTTCTTGGCTACAGTGGAAATTTTCAGTCACAAAACGGATGAACCTTGAGGACCTAATACTAAGTGAAATAAGCGGGCCATAAAAGGACAAATACATGTAAATGATTCACTTCTCTGTACAGCAGAAAGTAACAACATTGTAAAGCAGCTACACCCCTATGGGGAAAAAAAAGGACAAACACCATGAATCCACTTATGCAAGGCATCTAAGGTAGTTGAATTCATCGATAAAGAAGGTAGAATGGCAGTTGCCAGGGGCTGGAGGAGAGGGCAAAGCGAGCTGTTTAATTGGTATAGAGTTTCAGTTTTTACCAGATGAAAAGGTTCTGGAGATCTTTTTCACAACAATGTAAATAAACCAAAAAACATCGCTGATCTGTGTTCTTAAAAATGGTCAAGATAGTAAATTTTATGATATGTGTTTTCTATCACAATAAAAACAAATTTTAATAACATGGGGAAAAAAAAGAAAACCTCACTTAGCAAAGATCTTCAGCAATTGCTTTCAACTGTTTAAGCCAGAACTTTTCACCACTGCCCTCTGCAGCAAAAGGCTATCGTAGCAATAAGCAAACACCCAGGTAGTCTTGAACTTAGAATCATCACTGTTAGATTTTTCAAAGCAGACAAAAGTTCATTTCTAAGTTAAAAGCTCATTCTAACCAACCACCAACAACGGTTTTTAGCTAGTATGATTTGCATTTACTGGTTTTAGCAATTCAAGCTAGAATTTCCTCAACAAACACACCCTGCCACCAGAACCATGAAAAACAAAATCAGTGAGGCTCCAATGACTGTGGATCAAGCATCTTAAAAACTAAAACACATCGGTCCTTGCCTCAGAACAATATTCAGCATTCAAGATTTAGGAATAGGCTGTCCTAACAGGATACTTCAAACGTAGTTTTGTGAGTTTCTTTTCACAAAGTTGATTAACAGTGTATCCTAATTAATGCAGAATTGGATGCTACATGATAATATTATGTTTAAGGGTATTTTCTCACTGAGAAAGCATATTTGTAGATAACCTAAATGATTCCTCCTCTCTTACACATGCTACATAAAATAATCAGGAACAAACAGAGAATCTCTTAAAAACACACACACACCCAACTTTCTACAGCAGCAGCCACCACAGCAGAGTCACCAAGAGGACATTCTGAAAACACAGATGCCCACGCCAAACTCCAGGTTTTCATGAGTGGGGAGCCAGAAATCTTTTCTCAGGGGTGCTGATGATGACCCCGAACCACAGCCAGACAGAGTTAAGAGCAAAATTCGATAGTCATACACTCTTTTTGAGACATTTAATCAAAGACTTAGGAGCACACAGCTTTTGTCCCATGTAAGTTACCTCTAAATAACATGTCAGGCGATGTTTTTATTCATGCTTCCTAAATATACCACATTCATAACAGTGCATCAGTCCCATTTCCCACCACACTGTATCTTTGTGTACTGTGCTCTTCTCATTTTGCCAATGAGCCAACCTAACAGGGATTCATGTCTGACTCAGTGTTCAGAACAGTGTCTAGAACATTGGCACTGAGTTAAGTGTTAAAAAAAAAAAAAAACCAGCGGAAACTGTGTGCTGCTTCATACACCCAATATTTGTTCTTGCAGGTGTATCAGGTTTAAAGTCTGCAGTTACAAATCACACATGTAGGAATGTAACTTTTTCTCATCTTCTACAAGTAAATGAAGCTTACCTCTTGAGATCCTGACTCCAGTCTAGACGGACAACTTGGGATCCTGGCGCCATGAAAGTTGCAGTCTCTGCGTGAGGTTCTCTCTTTGAGAAAGATCTGGTCAGATTAGATCTTCTTCCTTCACGCTAGGAGACTTACCCAGCATCCCACACGAGGCTGCCTCCTTCTCCTCCTCCTCGGCGTCTTCAAGCAGCAGCTCCACCTGCCTGGTCCCTGCCCCGTGCCGCCAAGTGTTGTGAACACCTGTGGTCCCCACCATAGCCGCTGGTCATCAAGTGGGTGCACCTGTGTCCTCTCCGCCCCTCCCTCAGCCTCAGATGGCTCCACCACTTCTGCAGCTACTCAGAACTGCTCCTTCCTCCCCTAACCAGGGAGTGAGGGGCTCTCTGAGGTCACCTGTCCACCAGATCAGCCCCAGGCCCTCGCCAATTCTAGTGTGAACCAAGCCTGAATGTGACGCCTCCCTAATTAGCTTGCCATCTTTCCAAGCTTGAGATGCAGGCAGGGATCTGGGATGCTCCCAGGCCTGTCTCACCTGAGCCCACACCAAGTTTCGATCCTAGTAGTTGACAGGATGAGAAAAGAGCCTTCTTTCAAAATTTGTCTAGAAACACAAAAGACCCTGAAGAGCCAAAGCAATCTTGAGAAAGAAGAAGAGAGCCAGGGGCACCACACTGCCTGACTTCACACCAATCATTATTTACACACTGTTTTCTGAACTGTAGGTCAGGAAATAATTGTGTTTGTAGCCAGGATTTTTAAATTAAATGAGATCCAATAGGACAGGGTCATCTAGAAGAAAACATCTTGCTGTATTCTTTATTTAAATACAGGATCAAGAATTAAACTGTATTTCTAGTGTATTTTTAGTCAAAAAAAGATCAGAAACTCTGTTTTCTCATCCTGTCCCTTTTTAAACTCTCCAATCCATCAATCAGAGCTTTTATCTCTGCCATCTCTGGCTTTCCCAGTAAACAAACAAACAAACAACAACAACAACAACAAAAAAACACTCCTGTAGAATCACCCTTTAAGCTCTCTCCTCTTGGATTTATTTTGTAATCTATACTCTGAGCCTTGCAGACTTTCCTACGTCTGGCTTTTCTGTCTCCTCTGTCTGGTCCTCCCAATGTCAAGTCAGGACATTCATAACAACCACTTCTGAGGACATTTTCATTCCTGTCTTCTTTGTTCCCCTGTGTCCTTCCTATCCCGAGGCCCATTAGCTTCACCTTCCAGCCTAGTTTTAATAGTCAGAGGACCCAGGGAATCAGAGAAATAAGATACAACACAGAGCAATTCAAAGTTTAACCTGCCACACAGGGATGTGGCAGTTTGCTAGCACTTTGAACAAGTTATTTTTTTTAATGTTTAGACATATAATAACAACACTCTAAACTGTTCAATTTGTTTATACTGGTAATCACCAATTTTTAAAGGCTAGATAAAGCATACAGTCATTTAAAAGCACTGTCCTGAAACATTTAGTTTTAACTTAAAATGTGCACATGTTTATTCATTCACGAACCTTTTCATGAAGCATCAAGGTCTTACTTTGAAGTGAGTCTATTGATGGAAGTTCCAAGTTATCTTTCTTACATGAAGCACATTAATGACGTGTTGTCTGTAGATTTTTGTTTTAGGTTTCTTTAAGCTGGGATGTGCAAAACTGAATGCAGACTCCTTCTAAATTGTCAGTATTTTTTCTCATGATTTACACTTGTCTCACCCACAACTACTCTGGCAGCAATTTTTAACAACTCTTTGTCTATTCAATCTTTGCAGAGCTTTCTAAATTGAAAGACAAACAGTTTCTTTAAACTCTTTTTTAAAGGGATTTTAGAGAAATGGCTCTTCTGCATTCATATTCCAACACTCTGTAATATTTAATTTAATTACATAATTGTAGCACCAAGTTAGACTAACATAAATAGGTTTGAGGAAGTAGCTTGATAGAGTGAGCGTTTCTTGAACCGTGGGCAGCCTGGCTATTTTCCCAGAGAGGATGAAGAGGGTCCATTCAGCTGGGAACTAAGTTGGGTGTTTTGTGAAAAAGGTTTCTGCTGCATTAAAAAAAAAAGATTCAACCCGAGATAAAGCAAAATGTGTGCTCAGTCACTCAGTCATGTCTGACTCTTTGTGATTCCATGGACTGCAGTCCACCAGGCTCTTTTGTCCATGGAATTTTTCAGGCAAGAATACTGAGGTGGGTAGCCATTTCCTTCTCCCGGGGATCTTCCAGACCCAAGGAGACAATCCTATGTCTCTTGTGTCTCCTTTACCCCTGTGCCATGCAAACTATAGTAATTTCAGAAAAATGTCCTCCTATAGCAGAAAGAGCACTTTTTGATGGGGAAGGAAAAAGCAGAAAGGAGGAAATTCTAGATTTTAGACAGATACTGCTTAATTTGTGACACTGAGTAAATCAAGTAGAATTCCTAGAGTTCAGTGGGGTTTTTTGTTTTTGTTTTTTTATGAAGCTAGACTAAGTTCTTTTCAGCTTCAAATCCTGTTATCCAGACTTACCCGAGGTTCTCGTGGGTCAGCATGAGTTAGGTGGAAAGAAGTTGAGCTCTGCTCAATTTTCTCTTCTGTGAAATGGGGAATCTGGCCTCACTCGTGATTCCTCTGGTCTGTTCAGCAGTTTGATTATTCTGAAAAAAACGATGAGATAGTCTTCAAAAGATTCAGTGACCAGACAGTTTTACAAAATGCTGGGGTAAAAATGTTTAACTTTACTACAAAACCTCACAGCTTTTAATAAGCCAAAGGATTTGTGAATCTCTTTAAAGAGGAGGTAATAGACAACTTCTCCCAAATATATTGTGCCAAATATCTTTTTTTTTTTCCCATAGAATCTCTCTCAGGACTAAAGATCCACAGAACACTCTGGAGGAATTCTGGCCCAGCTCTCTCTGTAGTCCTTTCTAGCTCCAAATTCCCTAGCCTATGTCATTGACTCATTGAGACTTTTAACAAACAAGGCATTGGAAATGGCCAGAGATTCAGTGGGGATCATTTGTAAAAGACGAAAGCTTGAGCAAAGTCAGGAAGGGGATGGAAATTTACCAGCACCTTCTTTTGATCTTTTCCTTGACACCAAGTAAGCCGCTGATAGACTACAATAATGGGGGGGAAAATGTGTACAGCAGTTTGAATGGATTCTTTAATTATCACTAAAAACCCAGAAAACACAGCCCCAAGGATGCTGTGGTCAATACTGTTATGGTCTGACCCTGTAGACTGAGGTTTGGAGGACCAGGTGAAACCCATGGACCCTATTTTGCCAATGGCATCCTCAGAGCCCCAGCCTGCCCTTGGCTTTACCCCAGGCTTGAGGACCCCAGAAGAATAAGTAAAATTCCTAAAATTATATTTCCTTAAAGGTTGAGGTCATTCTGAAGTCAAGTCAGCACTGCTGCAATGTTTGTGGACTTCACCCAATCAAGTGCCACATACTGGACATAGCACCCCACTCCAGTACTCTTGCCTGGAAAATCCCATGGACAGAGGAGCCTGGTAGGCTACAGTCCATAGGGTCACAGAGGGTCGGACACGGCTAAATGACTTCACTTCACTTCTTCAGTGCCACCTACGGGACCAGATTGCCACTGTTGAACATAGAGCAACCCAAACCTGTTCTAGACCCTCCCCTGCAAGGCTTGGCCCCACGGGCTACAGACCAAGATGCCTGTTAAGCATCTGTCTGGGTAGCACCCTGCAAAAGGATTCTGATCTCACATGTCATCCTTCCCAGCCTTTGGTTACCAAGAGAATTTGTCCACATGTAACCTAAATGCCATGCCTGAGAGTGGATCTCCTCAATTCTGTTGGTATAGCATGGAATGTGCTAGTCCTTCAGTCTTGTGCGACCCTTTTGTGGCCCCATGGACTATAGCCCACCAGGCTCCTCTGTCCATGGGATTTCCAAGACAGGAATACTGGAGTGGGTAGCCATTCCCTTCTCCAGGGGATCTTCCGGACCAAGAGATTGAACCCGCATCTCCTACATTTCAGGTATAAAATGGAGAGAAAGGGAATTCTCACCAGGTAAGGGTCAGGAAGGAAAACATTTCCTCCAGCCCAGAGTTGTAAGCGTGATTACTGATGTTTCTTTAAAAAAAAAGGGACCCATCTCTCTGGCATATCAGGCCAATAAAATTTCACTGAGTCCAAAAGTAAGTCACAAGATAATCTCTTCTGTTTTTGTCTTATGTGCTTTTTGCTGAATAGTTCTTGACCTGTGAATGTTACTTAATGATACTGCCATTTCAGTATTGTTATTTTTCTAATGAGGCATATGATATGAAACAAAGCAACATTAGAGGTCAGAGGCAGCTACTGTAGAGGGTCTTCTTTGAAATGTGTTCCATGGTAATCTGGAAGGGATGGTAAGCATAAGAAGCCAGAGAAAGCTTGCTCCACTGTTCCTATGAAGACCCAAAAATATCAGAGCCGGCAGAGCAGACCTCATAGCACAATTATGGCTCTTACTGCTCATGGCTCTTTCTAGGTGGAGGAAATTTTAAAGGGTGTGATTTCCTCTGAGATTTGAAACACAGTCTGCAAAGAACCAATAGGCCATTTTTACCATATTTGTAGTGTGAACATTGGGCTAGTCACAAATAAGTTTATATATGTCCAGACATTATATTCATGGTATTATCTCAATATGTTGGCCTCTAAAATGGAAGGGTATGGACTAGATTATAAACAATATTGGGACTTCCCTGGTGGCTCAGATGGTAAACGATCCACCTGTAATGCAGGAGGCGCAAGAGACTCGGGTTCAATCCCTGGGTCGGGAAGATCCTCTAGAGAAGGGAATGGCAACCTACTCTAGTATTCCTGCCTGGAGAATTCCATGGACAGAGTAGCCTGGTAGGCTACAGTCTGGGGGGTAGCAAAGAGTCAGACATGACTGAGCAACTATCACTTTCACATAAACAACATTCAATAGTAAAAAAAAAATTTTTTTTACTATTATTATATATCATTTCAAAAATGTGTTATACATATCATTTTTTAAAGGAGGTAGATTTCAACAGATTGGCTGAATCACCACATCCCAAACCCTAGAGAGCTTTTCTTTCTGCTGAGTTTGCGTGAACTCAGTGGAGGAAGCATTTGTAAGCAGTGTGTTGATTTTCTGCTTTTCCTTCCTTCGGCATAGTCCCAAACATCCCCATTTGTTTTTTAATTCAGTCAGTAAGGTATTTAGTTAACAAAATCAGGGTAGGGTAGAAAGATGTCCAGTACCTTGGTCACCTGATGCGAAGAGCCAACTCTTTGGAAAAGACACTGAAGCTGGGAAAGATTGAGGGCAGGAAGAGAAGGGGATGACAAAGGATGAGATGTTTGGATGGCATCACTGCTTCAATGGACATGAGTTTGCACAAAGTGCAGGAGATAGTGAAGGACAGAGAAGGCTGGTGTCCTGCAGCCCACGGGGTCGCAGAGTCAGACACCATTGAGCAACTGACAACAACAGCAAGAAAGATGTATGGGCTTCCCAGGTGGCTCAGTGGTAAAGAGTCCACCTGCCAATGCAGGAGACGTGGGTTTGGCCACTGGATAGGGAAGATCCCCTGGAGCAAGGAATGGCAACCCGCTCCAGTATTCTTGCCTGAGAAATCCCATGGACAGAGGAGCCTGGTGGGCTACAGTCCATGGGGTCGAGAGTCAGATGTGACTGAGCACGCACACAAAAACATGTGTAAGAATTAGTTCTTGCCTTCTGAGAACCTGCAATCTAAAAGGGGAAACAGGGCACTTAGGAAAACAATGAAGGAACACATTAAATATAAGGTATACATGCTATCAATATTTCCCCACAGGCAAAATGCTGTCAGAGCTTCAAGGAGAGGCAGACCACCCCCAGATGGGATGAACAAAGAAGGCTTCACAGAGGGAGGAGGGTTTGAAGGGTCTTAAAAGATGAGTAAGAATCTGAGGGGTTTCCACTTAAAGTCTTTGGGTCAAGAAGATACAAGGCATATTCTCAGAGTCATAAATATCCACAGGGTTTATGTAGAAGAGCTTGGGCTAATGTGTTTGGAAAATAGATCTGAGCCAGGTTATCAAGGACCTTGAAAGTCTGAAGTTAGGACTTTATTGCTAAGCAAGAGGGAACCATGGGATGTTAGTAGGTCAGGCTCTCGCATTGGGGTGGGGAGGTGGTGTGGGCAGAAGGTAGAAGGAGGAAGACAGCTCAGAATAGGAGATAAATGCAGTCATCAAACTGGAGGCAGAGCCAGATCTGGCATGGAAGTTAGAGACGTCAAAAGAAGAGGGGAGGTGTGAGAGAGATCCATTAATCCATTAAATTAGCAAGTATCAAGTGCCAGCTGTATGCCTCTGTCTTCCGAACATCCCTCATTTATATACCACTATCATAATTTTTGCCATATCCACTTCTACTGTTATTATTATTATTCAGCTCACTGCATGGCATGTGGGATCTTAGTTACCACCAGGGATGGAACCCACACCCCCTGGAGTTGAAAGTGTGGAGTCCTAAGTGCTGGATCACCAGGAAAGTCCCTGGTATTATTTTTTCACTTAATATTTTTCTGCAAAAGACTCATTTTCAATTTTTAAAAACATCATCTTTTTCAAAGAAGTTAGATTTCACTTGCACTTGCCTTGCCTCCAATAGAAGCTAACAATAAAAATAAGAACAAGCCAAACAAAATAAGTTAATCACTAAGGGAGAGGTTGTGTCCACCGAAGCCTGCTTAAAAGGGAGGAAAAGTGAAAAGAGATGTTAAAAATACCAGCAACAAGCAGAGATTTTTCTGCTTTGACTAAACTCAATGGGTGGAAACTCAATGAAATGGAAATGGCTTTCTCATTATGTGTGGGTACTGGGGTGCTGTGCTCCGAGCCAGCTCCAGCACTGGGTCCTGGGGATGCAGAGATGAATATCACCCTCTGTTTTCAGAGAGCTTGGCTGAGCAGGATAACAGGAAGCCCATAAATGAATCCCAACAGGGCAAGGAGAAAGCCCATGGTGTGTGGTGGACACCCCAGGACACTGCTGGGATCTAAGGTGTTCCTCTTAGACTCTTCCTCAGCTCTTAATTACGTGAAAATTGAATCCTAGTTCTAGCGTTTAATTCCTACTTCACATATGTGGGCTGCTTCCATCTAGTTGCTAAGAACAAGCATAACAACCTGCCTTTATTTTCTGAGAAAACAAAGGGGGAGATTTCTTAGGCTGAGCAGAAATGTTAAAACAGGGTGGGGAGTCACCCCAAGTAGGTGGTAAAATACTTCCATGTAAGAAGCTGTCAGATCCTTTGCCCCAAATCAGAGCTACACCATAAGAAGAATAGACCTCTTAGACCAGCCCGAGATTGACGCTCTGAGAACTGGGGGCACGGAGCCCGCTGTCCCTTGGCAACCAGCTCTCCAAGTTCCTCCATGTGGTTCAGCTTTTATATTTTTAGGAGCTTATAAAGCTTATTGTTATGAGCTTCCCTGGTGGCTCAGATGGTAAAGAATCTGCCTGTAATGCAGGCGACCTGGGTTCAATCCCTGGGTGGGGAAGATCCCCTGGGGAAAGGAAATGGCTACCCAATCCAGTATTCTTGCCTGGAGAATCCCATGCACAGAGGAGCCTGGCGGGCTGCAGTCCATGGGGCCGCAAGGAGTTGGACACACCTGAGTAACTAACACACACACAGAGCTCACTATTGGGAGTTCTCTGGTGGTCCAGAGGTTAAGAATTTGCCTTGCAATGCAGGGGATCCAAGTTTGATCCCTGCTTGGGGAACTAAGATTCCACATGCCATGTAACTAAGCCCACAGACCAGCATGCCACAACTAGGGAGCCTGTGTGCCACAACTAAGACCTGATGCAGTCAAATAAATAAATATTTAAAAAATAAAGCTCCTCAAAAAAAAATTGTTGAGGAGCAGTGGGCTGGGTGTAAATTAGAGAGTGTATTGGCTATAAGAGCAACAGAAGCCACCCCACAGTGAGAGAGGAGGTCACTAGAAGGAAAGATGGGTGCAGGGGGGTTGGGGAAACAATGGCAGAACCTTATCCATGTGATGCTGGGAGTGGTGAATACAGTGGTGGGGCTGGGAAGCAGTTGCCTTTTGAAAGATGAATAGGAATCACTAGGCAGTGAAGGGCACTCCCAAAGTGGAGAACGTAAGCACCACACAAAAGACATAAAGAACAGAACAAGGGACTTCCCTGGTGGTCCAGTGGTTAAGACTTCACCTTCCAAGGCAGGGGGTGCAAGTCGACCCCTGGTTAGTGAGTTAAGATTCCCACACGCCTCTCAGCAACAACAACAAAAAAACCCATAAAACAAAAACAATATGGTAACAAATTCAATAAAGACTTTAAAAATTGTCCACATCAAAAAAAAAAAAATCTTTAAAAAAAAGAACAGGAGAGCAGGATGGATAAGAAATGGTGGGTGGTGTGGGGGTTGTAGCCCGAGGCCTGGGGGATGATGAGGGGGTAGAGGTGAGGCTGGCAGGTATTCACAGCATGGCCACAAGGGGCTCGCAGGCTATTCCAGGGGTCAGGTTTTCTGTTGATGGGAATGGAGATAATTTTGCTCAGGGAAGAAACGTGATTAGATGAGGAGTTGAGAAGATTGTTCTGGAAGAATATGGAAGAGGAGGTGAATGGAAGAGGCAGTGGGACTTGAAAATCATTTTTCCCATTTCTAAATCTCTGTCTCCTTGGCCAATTTTCCTGTTCTCAGTACCCACAAACCAAAAAAGGGATGTCTATGGCAGGATTCCATTGTAACGAAACCCACATTGGAGAAAATAGCTTTCCAAAGTCAGATTTCTTTTTTGTTCTAATCCATCATCGAATCTAACATGTGTGGTTCCTCTTGCTTCCCCAAGGCGTCCTGTTCCTCTTTCACATGTCTCAGAGTATTGACTCAAATGCATTTATGGGACATGCAACTTTGCTGGCAAACTGATGAGATTTTTCCCTTCTTTTGTTTTATTCATTCAGCACTTGAGTGCTTACTCCATGCCTGGCAGTGGGTAGGTGCTGAGCAATCAGACCCATTTGAAGCAGGAGACAGATGGGCCTAAACTGAGCCACTGGAGTTTGTCCCCAGAGGGCAGATACTCCAAGATGAAGATTATAGAAGAATGAGAGAGGAGCTGAGCCCTGCCCAGAAAAGAGATCAGGAAGGTCTCCTTGACCATTCTTGAGGTCAAGACCATTCTTGAGGTCAAGGAGACCTTCCTGACTACACATTCTAAAAGGTTCCTTGGAGGTCAAAAGGGAGGGGGCACCACCCCATAGTAAGTGATGTCAACCTACCCATAGGCCTCTTCACTAGAATCCTTCTTAGCTAAAGAGGCATGCACACCCAGGCAAGGACCCCGAACTAAACCAAATACAGACTCAGAACCAGGCCAAGCAAGGTGATTGGCCAGAGGAAACATGGAAGAAATGCCCCATCAGTTCCATTCAGTTCAATCTCTCAGTTGTGTCCAACTCTATGCGACCCCGTGGACTGCAGCACACCAGGCTTCCCTGTCCATCACCAGCTCCCGGAGCTTGCTCAAACTCATGTCCATTGAGTAGGTGATGCCATTCAACCATCTTAACCTCTGTTTTCCCCTTTTCCTCCTGCCTTCAATCTTTCCCAGCATCAGGGTCTTTTCCATTGAGTCAGTTCTTCACATCAGGTGGCCAAAGTATTGGAGTTCCAGCTTCAGCATCAATCCCTCCAATGAACATTCAGGACTGATTTCCTGCCTTGATCTCCTTGCAGTCCAAGGGACTCTCAAGTGTCTTCTCCAACATCACAGTTCAAAAGCATCAGTTCTTCAGTGCTCAGCTTCTTTATAGTCCAACTCTCACATCCATACATGACTAATGGAAAAACCACAGCTTTGACTAGATGGACCTTTGTCGGCAAAGTAATGTCCCTGCTTTTTAATATGCTGTCTAGGTTGGTCATAGCTTTTCTTCCAAGGAACAAGCATCTTTTAATTTCATGGCTGCAGTCACCATTTGCAGTGATTTTGGAGCCCAAATGCCCTATCAGTTCAGTTCACATGCCCAGTATGTTTCAGTTCCAAATGCTCCATAAAAGTGATTAACACCAGCACAAGGGTGCAGTGCTCTCTGAGTCCACCCAGGCATCTATCTACATGTACCCTTCTTCCTCTTTAAAGTGCCATAAATGCCTTCCTTATGAAACTTGGGTAAGTAAAGCACAAGATGTTGCCATTCTTCATTGGCACCTGTGGGCTCCCAGGGACCTCCCCACCCCTCCTCCCTCCATCTCTGAGTCCTGGACCCTGGCATCTCACAGCCCTTTGGAAAGAACACTTGTTTCACTGCTTTCTGTGTCTTTGTAAGAATTCATTTCTTCAAAGTCAAAGGGCCAGGGTCTTGTCACTGGCCACTGGGTCTAGTGGCCAGGATTCAGCATTGTCATTGCCACGGCCTGACTTCAATCTCTATCTGGGAACTGAAATCCTGCTTCAAGTCAAGGCCACCTGAGATCACCTTGAGGAGTTCACGTTAGGGGAGTAGACAAAATAATGACTGCTCTTACGAGGTAAATGCTTAGAAAGCACTAAAATGTGGCTCTTTCCACAGGGGAATTATCCAGGCAAGAACTACTTGAGTAGGGGAGTGGGTTGCCATTTCCTTTTCCAGGGCATCTTCCCAACCCACTAAGCCACATGTTGCTAATGCCACTCAAGCAAAGAGTGAGCTAGTAAGAGAAGATGCCCTGTTTCTAGTTAAACATGCTATGTGCTCGAAACTCGAGGCAACGGCAAGGATGTTTGCTGAAATCTGACTCACCCTGGGCATCTTGGGTCCAGAGGATAAGGAATAGGGCAGAAACATCCTGGTCTTGAATCTCATTTCATCCAAAAGTTTTCTTGGAGTCTAAAATGACCTCTTTTCCCACAAGCAGCACTCTTTTAACATTCCTACTCCCATTTGAAGCCACTTTTCTTCCGACCTACACAGTTGGGTCTCACCACCCTTTGCTCATGCTCAGATCTGCTTGGCTGGAATTTTCAGCTGCTTGTTTACTTGGCTGGAAAATGAAACTTACAAGCCTCCTTCAGTGGAATTTTGTCTTGATACAGATCCAGGTAGAGGAAACAATACCCATCTGTGATAAGAAGGAAAGCTGCTGTGGGCAGCAGTTACAACAGGGACCACTCGTGAGATGCTGGTCCACTGAAGTGTTGATGGGGGCTTCTCTCCCCCCTCTGATTTTCTTCATTTGTCTTACAGGTCTTGGGTCTTTACTTATCGCTGTAGCGTAGGCTGGCTCCGTGAACCATGTGAATTACCGCCCCCTGCCCCAAGTCAGCATCAGCAGATGGTGAGGATAAGCAGCCATGCAGAAATTGACATTTTCCAGGTTAAGCTTAGAGATGTGCAGAGAAAAAAGGCATCTTTTATGAACTGGAAGTTTATAAATCCTAGTTTCTCATATTTTTCCCTTTCAATGGCCTGTCTAAAAGTATCACATATATGTTAAGTTGGAGAAGGAACTGGCAACCCTCTCCAGTATGCTTGCCTGGGAAGTCCCACGGACAGAGGAGCCTGGTGGGCTACAGCCCATGGAGTCGCAAGAGTCAGACACGACCTAGCAACTAATCCACCACCACAGAGGTTAAGTACATGTCTGTGTCTCTGAAATCTGTACGTAATTTCCATGGTTTCGATTATTGTCTTCTTAGGTAATAACAAAAGCAGATGAATAATCCTACTTCTAGTGGATGTTGGAAAGAATGATTTTTCTCCAGGGCCCTCTTTTAAATTATGCTCATGTGACTGGTATTTAAATAAAAGTACATCAGTGATAGCCAAGCACAGAGCTGCCACCGCCCAGGACGTCAGCTCGTCCCAGCAGGTGTGCTGCACGCAGCGTGTGACCATGTGCTGCAGTCTTGGTGACATCCCATCGCTGTGGTGGAATGACAAAGACAGACTTTGTCACTGATCATTAGGGGTACACAGTGCGAGCACTGGGGTCCAGCTTCCTGGATTAGCTCAGAGTAAATGAGTTAACCTCTCTGGGTCTCATTTTCCTCCTCTGGGAAATGCAGACAATAAGAGTGCCTACCTGCTAGGGCTGCAGTCATAATTAAGTGTGATGATGCCTATAAAGTGCCCAGGGCAGGGTCTGGCACATAGACCTATCAGTCTAATGCTTGCTGAAATATACCAACAAGTGTACACTTACCTGAACTACCTCCTCAATGCATGCTGCATCCTCATTGCTCAGTCATTCTGACTCTTTGTGACCCTGTGGATTGTAGCCCGCCAGACTCCTCTATCCATGGGATTCTCCAGGCAAGAATACTGGAGTGGGTTGCCATTTCCTCCTCCAGGGGATCTTTCTGACCCAGGGATCAAACCCGCATTCTCTGAATTGGCAGGCAGGTTCCTTACTGAGCCACCAGGGAAGCCCCCATGAGACTCTACACGCACACTAATTAGTACAGTGCTCACACAGAGACACACTATTCCTGGGACAAAGATAGTCATATTATTTATAAATTACTACCTTTTTTACATAAAAATATCATATCTAAATTAGGAGGCTGGGATTAACGTATATATACTATTATGTTTAAAAAAATAGATAACCAACAAGGACCTATTGTATAGCACAGGGAACTATCTATAAGGGAAAATAATCCAAAACAGAATATGTGTGTGTGTGTGTGTGTGTGTGTGTGTGAGTCTGTGTGTCTAACTGAATCACTGTGCTATACCCCTGAAACTTTCACGATATCGTAAATCCACTATGCTAGTCACTTCAGTCATGACTCTTTGTGACCCCATGGACTGTAGCCTGCCTGGCTCCTCTGCACATGGGGATTCTCCAGGCAAGAATACTGGAGTGGGCTGCCATACCCTCCTCCAGGGGATCTTTATACATCAATTAAAAATTTTTTAAATATACTGTGTTTTTCAAAATTAAAAAAGAAAAACCTTGTGTTTTCCAAACAGGAGACCTCCCATTCATGTATTTAGTCAGCCAACATTTATTGAGCACATCCTGTGATCCAGGGACTTTTGCAGGGAATGGTTATACGAAAATGAAGGAAACCCTTATGGCCACCAGAATCTCATGGTCCCCTGGGAGAAAGCTACATAAAAGGCCATAAGTGACCACAGACATATCCAGTACCTGGTAGCTCTCTGGATGATGTACGTGAGAAAACACATGATGTGGGGCTGTCAGTTCTGCCCCCCTTGGTTCAGCAAAGACATCACCAAAGGACAGGGCTGGGACTTAAAAAAGGTGTTTGAGTTTAGTCTAATGGAGGGAAGGACCATGTACATCCCAGGAAGAATCACAGATGTAAGAAACAAGGTCTGGTTCAGTGGTTCAGACTGTGATTCCTGAACCAGCACAAGCATCACCAGAGAATTTGTTAGAAATGTAAAATCTTGGGAACATCCCCCAAAACTCTGAGGACTGGGCCCAGCAATCTGTCTCTTAACGAGCCCTGAGCTAATTTCCTGCACAGTCAACTCTGAGAACCATTGTTACAGTCAGCTGATGGTATCAAGGGAAGAAGAAAATGTATTAGCCAAATATTTGTATTTTATATGGTACAGAGCTACCTGCATACAAATTTGTCATCAAACAAAAGATGGAAGCAGGCTACATGATTACCTGTATTATTCAAAGGGACAAGGTGCACAGCCAGAGAAAACAAATATAAAGAATAAAAGTAGAAAAGCAATAACCATTACTATTTTATGCTAAATTTCCCAATAAACTTCCCAGTATTCAAATATAGATGGAAGCACAGTCACCTGACAAGAGTAACTGCCTGCACGATGAATGGGCAGTTGTTAAACACACAGTTTTGCTAGTACTAAGACCTGAGAGGGATTTCCTCATCACACATCTACACTTCTTGCAGAGGTAGATGACATCCTGACAGTAAAAACCACACAAGTATAAACATCAGCATCTTATAATTCCCTGACACGGGCTTATTATCAGAGAGACTTCAATGAAAGGAGTCCAGTGGGAGGCCTTACCAATGAAGTCAGGTTTGTAGCTTTCACTCAGACCATCTGACTCACATCTGGACCGTATCCTCAGAAATGAAAGAGAGGTAGACATGGAAGCACTAACAATAAAAAGCCAGAGGAGGGACTTCCCTGATTGTCCAGTGGTTAAGAATCCAGCTGGCAATGCAGGGGACACAGGTTTGATCCCTGGTCGGGAAACTAAGATCCCAGAGGCCACAGAGCACCTAACCCATGCTGTCACTTTCTGGGAGCTGTGTGCCACGACTACAGAGTCCTACCACCACCACAAAAGACCCGCATAATCAGTGAAGATTCCATGTGCCACCACTAGGCCCGATGCAGCCAAGTAAATAAATAAATGTGAAAAAGAAGCTGGAGGAGAGGATGGGATGGTTCAAACTGAACAGAACACCGAACATGTTTTGCATGTCATCCTAAGAGCATCAGCTTTGAACATTGTGCTGCTCTGGACTCAACCTCCTAAATTGAGATGTCTCTCTATCCCTTAACCTTTGCATCTTCTAGACTTATTTTTTTTTTTTCAAAAGCTTTTTACCTGATGCATTACATCTGCAACACAGATCACACAATCTAGAGCTTGATTAGATTCCAGCTTGTATTATTCCTGATTATTTTACATTTATGTGGTTTATTTCTTAACTGGACCATAAATTAGATAAATCCTCTCATTTCCATGTGTCCTTTGGCACAGGGAATATTTGAGAGGAGGCTTTATTTGTTTATATTTTATTGAAGGATATTTGATTTACAATGTTTTAGTTTCTGCTGTACAACAAAGTGATTCAGTTATATATTTATATATATTCTTTTTCATATGCTTTTCCATTATGGTTTCTCACAAGGTACCGAATATAGTTCCCTGTGCTATCCAGTAGGACCTTGTTGTTTATCCATTCTGTATATACTAGTTTGTATCTGCTAACCCCAAATTCCCAATCCTTCCCTCCCCCACCCTCGCTCCCCATCGCAAGCACAAATCTGCTATGTCTGTAAATCTGTTTCTGTTTCATGGATAAGTTCATTTGTGTCATATTTTAGGTTCTACATAAGTGATATCATGTTATATTTGTCTTTTTCTGACTGACTTCACTGAGTAAGATAATCCCTAGGTCCATCCATGTTGCTACAAATGGCATTATTTCATTCTTTTTTATGCCTGAGTAATAGCCCATTGTATATATGTACCACATCTTCTTTATCCATTCCTCTGTTGATGGGCATTTAGGTTGTCCCCATGTCTTTGCTATTGTGAGTAGTGCTGCTATGAACATGGGGGTGCATGTATCTTTTTGAGTTATAGTTTTCTCCAGATATATGCCCAGGAGTGAGACCACTGGATCATTTGGTAGCTTTATTTTTAGTTTCTGGAGGAACCTCCATACTGTTTTCCACAATGGCTGCACCAATTTACTTTCCCACCAACAGTCCAGGAGGGCTCTCTTTTCTCCCAGGTGGTGATTCTAATATGCTACAGCTGCCCAGCTGGGCGGGAGGGTAAACTTTACTCAGACAAGTAAGCTTTAGTGGGTCTCCCATGGTTCTGCCACAGATAGTACAGGGTCTCAGCTGCTGGGAGCAGGAAGCCGGGCCTGAGCAGACCTGAAGGTTGTCCGGCAGCCTCTCTGTTTCTCTCCTGGGCTCCCGGACTCTGCATCTGTTTCTCCCTGTAAGTTTGCTCCTCTCTCCTCACATGCTCCCTCTGCAGGGCCCTTGTTTCTGCTGCCCCACGGTTTGAAACAGCACATGACTCCGGCTTCCAGTGATGCCAGCATCAGCCCTCCTGTACTTGACCTTGCAGATAAGCTCACCAGTGTTCAGTGTGACTCTAGGAACATTCTCATTTAAATTTCTAGGAGCCAGCATCTGATTAACCCAGTTGAGCCTCTGCATAGATGCCCCTGAGTTAGGACTTCAAACCAGGTTCAGTCAACTCAGAGGTATGGTGACCACCGTGATATTCCTGGCCAGGACAGCGTCAGTGGATGCTGTGGTCAGGGGACAAAATCCCCCAACGCAGGTGTCAGCTGAACGGCTACCACAACCAGGGGCACTGTTGGTGATTTCTGGGCCTTGGCACTTCTTTACAGCAAGCTTGGTAAGAAAAGCAACAGCATTTAAAAGAAAAGAATTTATGAGAGGAAACTTTTGATTCTGGTAGATAGATAAATAGGTGATAGTCTAGCTGTGAAGCAAATTGTCCAAAATGTGCCAGAACACGTTCACAGAACTATTCAGCTGGTCATGAGAGCTGTAGACAAAAGCAACTCCATTTTCATCAGAGGCTATTTTCATTGCTTCTTTTCAAGTTGCATTGTGTCTGTATCAATTGTCATAGTTTTGTATATTTCCATTTTCCATCATGGTTTTCTTTATTTTCCATTAAACGGTTTCACTCTATCATCATTTCTGCTTCTCCTAGATTAGTCAATGACTTGCGTATTTTTGTCAGCTTTTTTTTTTTTTTTTTTTTTGGAATGGACCAAAAAAGTGGTGGTTTGTGTTATTCTCTGTGAAGATTATCTGTTTTATCTCCATAATGTACGGTGGCCTCTGCCCACAGCACCCCCTGAAGAGCTGTTGGCCACTGCTGGTCAAGGTGACCACATTCTCTTAGCGACTCCCAGGGAAATCCATCTGCAGGCTTAGCTGAGATAATCACACCCTCATCTGTGTGCATGCATGCTCAGTCACATCCTACTCTTTGTGGCCCCATGGACTGTAGCCCTCCAGGCTCCTTTGTCCATGGGATTTCCCAGGCAAGAACACTGGAGTGAGTTGCCGTCTCCTCCTCCAGGGGGTCATCCCAACCCAGGGATTGAACCCGCGTCTCCTGCATTGCAGGCGGATTCTTTACCACCAAACCACCTGGGAAACATACACCCTCTTCTAGAATGATCCAAATGAGGGTAATCCCATGGGGAGCACATGTCCAAAGTCACATAGAGTCAGGACAGTTACCTTCCTACTTGGGCCAATGCAGAATAATGATAGGACGTTTTATAATGTCCTGCTTCAGTCATCTCCACATAAAAGTCCTCTCCTAAGTCCCATGGCATTTTACCAACCAGCAGTAAGTGTAAGACCAATATTAATGACGACTTACTAACCATTTCTCAAGGAACACTACCCTCCACCTTTTTATTCTCAAAAACCATCATGAAGCCACATCTGAAAGCTTTGTGTGAAAGACAAAGGCAATTTTAGTTGTGTTGCCTACTGTGACCAAATTGGAGGAGATCTGGGTTGTTGTTTTGTTTTTTATATAATACCATATCTTTTGAAGGGGAAATGTTTCAAAGGCATTTATTTGTAGGAGCAGACTGACGGAAGGAGGTATTCACAAACAAAATCAAGCTACAGATGATTAGGATAGCAATTGAGTTCATGAAAAGCCAAAATACACTCTGCGTATATAAAATGGCTTAGCATTGTGCTTTGAGCAAAAGAACTGGTGTATTTCAGCCTGTGCTTATTCAAAGGTGTTCTAATGGCATTTGCACGATTTTAAGTACATAGCACATGAAAGTCTGTGAGTGGGGAAGCCTGAAAAAATGAAAGAAAATGGCATTCGGTTATCTTTTGCAGCTACAAATTCAGAAGGTCAGAAAATATCCCCAAAGTGGACCTTTGGGCAAAATTAATTCATGTGAGTTTTCTATTTACTTTTACCCTAAAATGGCATGGCTTCATGTGTTAGTAGCATATTAATGAGAATCAGTCACTTATTTTAAAAAAATATTTAAAATTATAAGCCTGCTAAACATTCACATTGCTCTTCATTCTCAATCTCTATAGAATTGGGATTATTAGTAGAGGAAAAAATTACTAATAAAAAGTCTGCATCAACGTTGCATAGAAGTTTGTTCTGCCTGGAAGAAGCGCCCTGTGTGTTTAGACTGTAGTGGAAACACACGAGTGGGTAGAAGGGCAGAAGTGGGAGGCACCCCTCCACCACCCAGGACATTCTTACTCTTTGGAGGGTTACTCTTTATCCCCTTTTAGTCTTCTCTCATGAACTTCCCAAGAAAGAAAGAATTGCTGCTTTCAGATTTTCTTGCTTCTGATCCCTAAATCTATTCCCTAACTCTCATGCTCAATTGCTTAGTCGTGTCCAACTCTTTGTGACCCCATGGACTGTAGCCTGCCAGGTTCCTCTGTCCATGGAATTTTTCAGGCAAGAATACTGGAGTGGATTGCCATTTCCTCCTTCAGGGGATCTTCCCAACCCAGGGATTGAACCTGTGTCTCTTGTGTCTCCTGCATTGGCAGGTGGGTGCTTTACCACCGAGCCAACTGAGAAGCATTCTCTAACTACAGCCAGAGAAATATCTAGTATACGTGTGGCTGTATCACTGCCTGATTTAAATTGCTCTCATGGTTGACCACCACCAGCAGAGTCAAGTCCTTCATATTATAGCAGAGCTGACAAAAATTCTCCAGGAGTCAGCCCTATCCACCCTTGTCACTTAGGACTTGGTTCAGATGCAAGGGTCAGAAAACACATCACAGTGGTGTAGACAAAGATACAGGTCCATTCCTTCCCCCATAAACAAGATGCAGAGGTACTCGTTCAGGCTGATAGACACTCTATTCTGGCTGGGCCCATTATCTTGGGCTGCTCCCATCCTCAGACTGTCACTTCCACCTCATGGACCAAGATCACTCCTTAGCCAAGCCTGAAGTCTGAATTCCAGCCAGGGAAGGGGGTAAAGAAGGTATGTCCTTCACTTAAGAGTCATTTTCCAGAAACTGCACCTGCCATTTTCAGTTATACTCCATTAGCCAGAATTAGTCACCTGTGTGCATCTAGAGAGACTGGGAAGCAAGTCACTAGTCTGGGAGAGGTTTTACTCTCAGTAAGAGAATTCCTTCTTTCTCTTCCGTTGACTATTATAACCTGGCCTGGGCAGGTCACCGGTAAAATGGGGAGAGGCAAAAAAGTGACTCAACCCTGAGATAATTCATGGAGGTTTTGTCTTCCCAGCATCTCCCCAAACGAGAACACAGTGCTCCCTCTTCTCCTGGGCAGGGTCCCCCACGCTGTCCTTTCTAAGGCAAGTTGTGATTGCCCAGCTGTCAGTCCTCATTGAAAGAGAGAGTAGACACCCTTTGGGCGGATCCTTTCTCTGTATGTAAAGAAAAGCCAAGCACAGCAGCTCTAAATAAAGACAAGCACAGAAATCAAAGTAAGGACTTGCCAGCTTTGCGAGACTATTTTCCATCCAGTCAGCATCTTCTAACATGTAGTTTGTTTGTTTTTCCCTTGGTGCTAATAAATTACCTGCCTTGAGAACTTACTTTACCTGTGCTGGATCGTTCCTGCTTTAGTCATCATCTGGACAGCAGTGCTTCTGCCCCAGGTGTGGGAACTCTTTAAAAACCACTGTCTCTCACACCCAGAGCTCATCTTATGGTAGCCAATACAGTCAACACATTTTCCAAGCCAACGATGAGGGCCTGTCGTCTGTTGGTAAAATCGTACTTAGGAGGACAACAAAGCATCATTTTGAAGTCATAGTGAACAAGGCAAAAATGAGGGATGATCACCGTCGTCATAGAAACCCTTACAGAGGCACGTTGACTCACATTCTCCATCCTGGCTCAGAGAGGAAGGCACGAAAGACAATTTCCCTTTCTATTTTCAGAAATCTTTTACGGCCCCTTAAAACTTAATTCCGGGGCTAATTTTTCCAAGAATGCAGAGGGTAATGAGCATTGCTGTTTATCTTTTTTCATGACTAGGTCACGTCTCTCTCAGCATTAGAGATTTGCTGGTTGCATTTGGTCATCTGCAGCAGCAAAGACTGAGCCCTGCATGGGAAGGATGCTCGGTTAATTCTTCCCGGGGATGGTGTTAGGCACACATGGGCTGGAGCAAGTCAAGTCCAGGTTGCCACTTACGAACATGAATTAGGAGAGAGAGAGAAGGAAGTGGCAGAAAGAAGTAGGCTAGAAATAGAATTCATGAGTAAGAAGAGAAGACAAAGAATGAGGGGAGGAAGAGCAGGACCCCCGTGGTAGGTATCACAACCATTATTTAGCCATTGAGGGTTTTAGGTCATCTCCCTCACTCATCAAGAAGTCACTGAATGTGTTGCTGTAATTTGTAATCACTAATTAATCTGTTTTCCTTTTTAAAAGACAAGAGACTAAAAGAGACTGTAAGATTTTTCCCTTAGAAAGGCTAGGGTATTAAGTCATTTTATCTGGTCTTAACCAGAAAGATAGATAGAGCATTTAGAAATGTTTATGAGCATTTATTAACATATTTCATATGGCACAGAGGAAAAGGATCAAGATCTCAGTATCTTTTTACAGATATGAAGAAGAATGAAAGTTAACTTATTTTCCTTGATTCAATGTTTTACTCTCTATGAAAATATAAGTGCTTATCACTAGGCTGAAAATAGCCCACTTAAACTTTAGTAAAAATCACACTGTGCATGTTTAACTTACCAAAATAATCATCCGTTACATCATTGAACAAATTCATCATTAATGGCCTTAAAAAGGCTCTTTGGTTGCTCTGTGTGTCCTCAGGCAACATCATCTCACATGAAATGCCATTCACAAATTAAAGATAATTATATAAATATTGAACACATGATTTCAAATAATCTCCATTTTGGAGTGAATATGTATAATTCATGTTTTTGGCTCTTGCCAGATTCACATTTTATTTAGCAGAAAATATCCACCCAAGACCCAGCTGCTTCAGAAGGAAAGATTGAAGCATTATTTCATATTATTTCATATATTGAGTTATATTATGTGGAATCATAAGACTTATTATGTGACCATAACCCAACCGGCTTCCTATTTTTGTCTTTTATTTTTAAGTCTATATTTAATAGACAAAAATGTCTTCGATGAGACCTGTTTTATATAGAGAAACTTCCTCATGCAGTGGATTTTTCAACCTAAATTAGTTTGTGCCACAGTTTTGCTAAAAATGTGTATTTAATCTTCTCTATCCCTCCTTGCCACAGCCTACTCTTGGGATCATAACTTTGTACAAAGTAGTCCCTAGGTATTTTATGCTAAAATTTCCCTTATATTAGCTCCTCAGTGGGCAAGTTTTGATTTACAGGCTCTTCCTGAACCAGTCTTTCTTTCCCTTTTTGTCTCTTCAGGTGTCATTTGCTTTCTCTTCTTTAAACAGATTGTCTTCTGTCTAGACATTCTGTAGTCAGCAGATCAGGTAAACTCCCAGATTTTAAGCTCAAAGCAGGGAGAACTTTAAGAGGTGAGATATTCATTGATGGGACATGGAGAGGCAGAAGTTGAAGGCAAACAAACAAGCAGCATAAGAAACATTCACCCATATGCCTCATGCCTCACCTGGAAAACCACTGTCTCTAAAATGCCCATAAGATGGTGCCTTCCTTCCTTCCCTGGCCGTTTCCTTTTCAAACACAATAGACGTGATTTGAACTACAGGATGGACCACCCTGGGAAATTTTTCACTGATGCATTATTTCACTAACTACTTTACTGAGTTCCCACCATCAGCCAAGCACTCTGCTGACCACTGAATGCATAAAACATAATCTCATCCTCAAGAAGCTCCTAATTTGATAGACTGACCAATTTCAAAAGACTCCAGTGATTAAAACCTCTCATCAACTTCCTTCAATTAATCCACAAACAGAGAGACTAGGAGGAGAAAAGGAGCTTCATAAAGCACGGTTAGAGATTTTCAACAGTTGGGCTCCCGCATACAGCATATCCCACGGAACTGACAAGTCCTGATCCCTCAAGACTCCATGTTTTTCTTCATTAGGCTATACATGGGTGTTCTGTTTTGTTTTACAGGATTTTTTTTTAACAATTAAACCAATTATCTCTCCCTGTCAATCTAAAATTACATTTGTGATTTTTTGGAAAGTCACATTGGCTTTTCTGGACAACTTTCCATATGATAATTTTTGTATTGTAGAAAGCTTTATTTAAAAAACAAAAAAACAAGACTGTCAGGAGGAACGCATTCAGCTACTGATGAACTCACTCTATTAGAGTCCAAAGGACATACTCTGCCCAGAACAGCAGCTTCTGGTCTTGGAGGATGGGGAAGGCTTGGGGTGACTGTGTTTTGCTCAGCTGCATCTGTAGGAGTTATTTCTCTCCCAGGCACACCCGACCCTTGGGTTCAGGCCCTTCATGTTTCCTCAGGAATGTTCATGTTTCCTCAGGAATATTCAAGAGTCTTTCCTTTGTCCATCTTGCCATAGCTTGGAAATATTTACCATAAACTCTTAAACCAGCAAAAGGAAATGCCCTGATAGTCAGATGAGCTGATTCAAGCTTATTTGTTCTTCATCTGCTCTCAGATTGTAGACAAGAAACTCTTTAATTCTCTGATGACAGAAATACATGGGCAGGTTTTCTCTACAGCTCTGATGTATTTGCCCTACCATTAGTTTTTCCAACTCTAATTACCATGGGAAAGCGGGGATTGTTTGTTGTAATTGTCACCATGGCATTCTAACGGGAAAGTATGTGAAAGAAGATGTAGAAATATATCCTAAAGTTATAAGGTGCCAGTAGCCTCTTTTATTTATGTTTTCCGCTCACATATATGGCGTGCTTGTGTGTCTATATGGCCCAACTGGTATGAAGTGAAGTGAAAGTAAAAGTGCTAGTTGCTCAGTTGTATGAGACACCATGGACTGGAGCCCGACAGGCTCCTCTATCCGTGGAATTCTCCAGGCAAGAATACTGGAGTGGGTAGCCATTCCCTTCTCCAGGGGATCTTCCCAACCCAGGGGTTGAACCCAGGTCTCCTTCGTTGCAGGTGGATTCTTTACCACTGAGCCACCAGGGAAGCCCCTGGTATGAGGTAGGGAGATGTACAGGTGACTAAGAAGTAAACTAACCTCAGGGAGCTTGAGCTAGTGGGGAAAACATGGCACAAAGCATTCCAGAGGAGCTGGAGAGTATGCAGCAGATGCTCTCCAAGCACAGAACTAATTCTCTCTGTAAGGGGGATCAGCAAAAGCCTCCCAGAGAAACTGAGCCCTTGTGGTCTGCTAGCCTGATAACTAACATAAAGTTAAGAATAAAACCAGAGCAGCAGGGGAAATATATAGTTATTAGAATCCTGGAGGGAGGGGGAGTTTTTCTCCCAAATCATTTAAAAATAATTTAACATTTTTATAGTTTCTTTTTTGGGTTAACTAGCTTTCACCCTGTCTCTCCTGTGTGATTGGAGGGGTCTTTGCCAAGATATAGAGGTAATAGGGCTTTTCCATCAATGCATTAAAGCTCCTTTTAGGGAGAGTCAATGAGGCTCAGGTGGTAAAGAATCTGCCTGCAATGCAGGAGATGCAGGTTCAATCCTTGGGGCAGGAAGATTCCCTGGAGGAGGAAATGGCAACCCACTCCAGTATTCTTGCCTGGGAAATCCCATGGACAGAGGAGCCTGGTGGGCTATAGTCCATTGGGTTGCAAAGAATCCAACAGGACTGAGGGACTACACTTTGACTTTTCATGAGTTCTTCTGCCAGAAAACCAACTCAGGAGCCGATGCACAGGGAAAGAGCACTATCTATTTACCAAGGGAAGGGTTAACCACTGTCCCTCTCTCCTTCATTCCCCCAGGTCGTTGCGGGAGACGGGTCTGGAACCACACCCCCGGGTGTCCATGACCCCCGTGGCTGTGCCCCGTCAGCGATGAAAGGGTTATCGGGCAGCCGCAGCCATCATCACGGAGTCACCTGCGATTCAGCCTGTGACTCGCTGTCGCACCACGCGGACCGCAAGCCATACCTGCTGAGCCCAGTGGAGCACCACCCGGCCGACCACCCCTATTACACTCAGCGGACCTCCTTCCAGGCCGAGTGTGTGGGCCCCTTCAGCGACCCGCTGGCCAGCAGCACCTTCCCGCGGCGGCACTACACCTCGCAGCAGGAGCTGAAGGACGAGTGTGCCCTGGTGCCCCGCACCCTGGCCACCAAGGCCAACCGCATCCCCGCCAACCTCCTGGACCAGTTTGAGAGGCAGCTGCCTCTCAGCCGGGATGGCTACCACACTTTGCAGTACAAGCGCACGGCCGTGGAGCACCGCAGCGACAGCCCCGGCCGCATCCGCCACCTGGTCCACTCGGTCCAGAAGCTCTTCACCAAATCGCACTCCCTGGAGGGGCCATCCAAGGGCAGCGTCAACGGGGGCAAGGCCAGCCCGGACGAGACGCAGACCGTGAGGTACGGCAAGCGCAGCAAAAGCAAGGAGCGGCGCCCGGAGCCCAAGCCGCGCAACAACACATCCCCGGGCTGGTGGAGTTCTGACGACAACCTCGACGGCGACATGTGCATCTACCACTCCCCCTCGGGTGTGATGACCATGGGCAGGTGCCCCGACCGCTCGGCCTCTCAGTACTTCATGGAGGCCTACAACACCATCAGCGAGCAGGCGGTGAAGGCCTCCCGGAGTAACAACGATGTCAAGTGCTCCACCTGCGCCAACCTGCCCGTCACCCTAGACGCACCGCTGCTCAAGAAGAGTGCCTGGTCCTCCACACTGACCGTGAGTCGAGCCCGAGAGGTTTACCAGAAAGCCTCGGTCAACATGGACCAGGCCATGGTGAAGTCAGAGTCGTGTCAACAAGAACGTTCCTGCCAGTACCTTCAGGTACCATTTATATGGAGGGATGGGTGCTTAGAAGTTGTACCTGCTGATTGCATGGTATTTTCTCCTGGGGCATAGTGTTGGCTTTACTATAAATTCTCTGTGTGAACCTGAGCAAATTATTTAGCATTTTGTGGGCTGAGGACTCCTATCAGGAAACAGGCCTGCTAGCAACCTCATCCAGTTATCTTGAGATACTGGATATAAAAGTGCTTTGAAAAGCACGCCTACAAAAAGGCAAGGAGTTATTAATGTTTTGTGTTCCTCTTTTGTCTGAGGGATTGTAGGATAAGGAGGGGAGAAAAGGGGAGTTTACACAGAATTTTAAAATAAAGCCACCTTTTTTACAAAAGTCAACAATGATCTTTGGAATTCTGGAAAGAGTTTAATTAGTTCTATTCCGGGGTTTTTGTTATTATTATTTAAGATTCTGCCCCAAGCTGTTAGTTTGGGAAAATTGATCAACATCTTCACCATTGCAATTTTCACACCACAACGAAGCTAATCACACCCCCACCTAAGTCCTCATCCCCAGAGCATAAGGAGTTGGGGTGATGCCCTGCACCCTGAGGAGGTGGAGATGGAACCAGTTTGGGGACCTGACAAGTACAGCTGCAGAGACTCAGGACAACAGAGAAGAGGAGGAAAAGAAGGGGAAGCATCTGCACAATAAAATACAATTAGTGTCAGTATGTAAATCCCACACGCACAGACCCAAGGCCGCTCCTCCCCTTCTGCAGACTCCTCTTTTTCCTACTGCCCTCCAATCCACTGAAACCAGATTTCACCTGGATAAAAATATCAGGGGAAGAGTCTCTTTTTCCCCTACTGCCTCCCTTTAGAGTTGTCATTTTTACTGAGACACAACGTTTCATAAGAGGGATCCTCACATTTTTTCTTTTCAAAGTGTACGTTTTCTCTTCCTAGCCCTCCCTTCCTAGCCTTGTCTGTTTTAAAAAAAGGTTTTACTGGAATTTAAAATCATGACATAATCATTTCCCACTCTTAAGAATAAATGCAAGTAAAAGTCTTCCACCAAGACCTTCATCTTTTTTGCTCTCTTTGGATCTCTTCTGGCAAAGCTGACTCCCTTGGGATTGCTGCTACCAAGTTCTGAAGATATTCCAGACTGGCAGTCACTGGGTAGGGACAGTGCCAGACCCATCCCCAGACTTCAGAAGAGGCCACCATTGTGTGGATAGTTTTCACAAACAACACAATATTTTCTACTGAAGGTGGCAGCATTTAATTTACTATAAGGTTGTCCTCAGTCGTGCCCACCCTTTGTGACCCCATGGACTAGAGCCCACCTGGCTCTGCTGTCCGTGGCACTTTCCAGGCAAGAATACTGGAATGAGTTACCATTTCCTACTCCAGGGATCTTCCCAACCCAAGGATCAAACCCATATTTGGCAGGCATATTCTTTACCACTGCACCACCTAGGAAGCCCTATAAGGTTGTTATACGTGTTAATTAAGTTATCAGGAATCACTAACAGAAGTTTAAAGCTAAAGGGATCATCTAACCAAACCTCTTCATTTAGAATATAAAAAACTAGACTCAAAGAAAGGTAAAGGCCTTATAAGTCACACTGTTAATATATGGCAGAGGTAAGACCAGAACTCAAGACTCTTAGCTCATAGAAAAGACCATTATAAATATTATAACTGAAAGCCTTAGAAATTCTTTAACCACATAAATCTCATCCACTACTGAGAATAAAATATTTTGATAAGGTATCTGTCTTGAAGAAAGGATGAGTAATGAGACAGAAAACCTAGAAGAGAATACATTTTTGTCTATGAAGGTTCTGTGACTAGTGGCAAAAACAAAATTTAATTTTAAAAATTGAACCATAATCAGTAGTGATAAGATCAGATAAGAAATATCAAATTAAAGCATTTCCCTGGTGGCTCAGCAGAAAGAATTCACCTGCCAATGCAGGAGTTGTGGGTTCAATCCCTGTGTCAGTAAGATCCCCTGGAGAAGGAAATGGCAACCCACTCCAGTATTCTTGCTTGGGAAATCCCATGGACATTGAAGCCTGGTTGGCTACAGTCTGTGGGGTCACAAAGAAGTGGACATGACTGAGCCAGCACAGCATTCTGCACAAGACTTTCAAACTGAAAAAAATATTTTTTATATATCAGTGTGGGGACATAGTAAATGCAGTGTACTCCCCCCAACCAGTATGCTGAGATGAGGAGTTCCTCTAAAGAAAAGGAAGAAGCTGGACATTCACATGGGGGAGGAGGAAATGGGACACTCCTAAGAACTGGAATCCTCTCTAGCTCTCTTCTTGCTTTACAGGGAAAGGAGAATCTATGTCCTGCAGAAGTTCCTCTTAGGAAGATAGGTTTAGCCAGCACCTGTTAGCTCCCATAGAATAATTTCACTTGTAAACTCATTCTTAGAAGCAAATTTGGGAACATAGAGGGGTTTGTTTTCTAGTCATATTGCTTTGTGAAAAAGTGAAAGTGCTAGTTGCTCAGTCATGTCTGACTCTTTGAGACCCCACGGACTGTAGCCCACCAGGCTCCCTGTCCATGGGATTCTCCAGACAAGAATACTGGAGTGAGTTGCCATTTCCTTCTGCAGGGGATCTTCCCGACGCAGGGATAGAACAGGATCTCTTGCATTGCAGGCAGATTCTCTGAGCCAACAGGAAAGCCCCAATTACCAACTAATATTGAAACTGATGTACAGATGTGTTTGATTTCAGTGTCAGAACGTTTAGCGGACAAAGCATTGAACTTTAAATAAGAGGATTTATGTTTTAGTCCCTGTTGGCCACTAACTAGTTGGTGATCACTAACTAGTGATGCGGCTTAGGACCACCATTTCAGCTCTCCAAAGTCTCTTTCTTCTATTATAGAGTGAGGCACTTGGTTGAGAAGGCCTGGGGTCCCAGTCCACATCTTCAGATGCCTCAGTTACACAGGCAAAGCACTAATTAGAGCCGTTTTCAAGAGTTGTAAAGGCCTGGAGCTACCATTAAATGCTTGAAGTACATGCTTTTCCAAAGATATCTAATTTGCTCTCAGAAACTCTATGAAGTATTTTACAGTTAAAGGAACTGCGATTTAGTAAGTTAGATTAAGTCACTTGCCCAAGGACACACAGCTAGTACATGGCAACATGGAGGGTCTAACCTGATTCATCTGCTTTCAAACCTGGATTTCTCCATTAATTATGTCTGATCCCTGCCCAGACCATATATAAAACAGAGGGAAGAAGCAGCATATACCCTCTGCCTGTTATGTACCAGAAATCATAGAGTATCCATTTAGTACCCAAAAAACCTTTGTAAAATTAGTATTAATATTACTATTTACTCCAGTTTTATGGATGACAAAACTGAGGCACAAAAGATGAAATTCCGTCTTCAGGAACTCATGGGTAGTAAATGAGAGAGCTAAGACTTGACTGCAAATCTGTCTGGGTCTATAAAGTGCTTCAGAAATAGAAACAAATGCATTTTTCTCATTTTAATATTAGTTCTGTTCTGCAGCAAAGGTATGCATTCACTTGACCTCCTCTGTTTGCACATGGTTAAGAATGCATGTCCATGAAATGTGACCCATCTCAGATGAATGGCTGAAATGTTCCTAATTTGATTCCAGACTGAACACAGGTTAATATTCACCAATAATAGAATTCTAAATACTAAAAAGTTCTGTTTCTTTCTATATTGAATTATCACTTAGAAATTATTTAACTTCGGTCATTGCCATGATTATATAGAAAATGAGAGGTCTGTAGGTGTCTAGCCTCCATCTGACATTGATGTAGAAAGAAAATACTGTAGCTTGAAATTATTTCAAGTTCCAGTTAATATAGTCAGTTGCTTAGATGTGCTGCCTCACAAGCTGTCTGTGGTTGATTTAAAAAAGACTCCCTTTTTTCCCCCAATATTGTTATTTTTAAATGTCAAGAATCAGATGTCTGCTGTTTAGAACTATTGTACGGCTGCCAGTGACTGTCTGTATCAGAATTTGGAGCAGGGACATGGATCTGAAGACATTAAAACTGTTTAATTCTCAGTTGAGATGTGGTTGGCTTTTGTACATTTGGAATAGAGCATTTATGGCACATCTCAGGGTAAGTGCTAATCGTTAAGTCAAGAAAATAGGAAGGGGGTCAGAGGAGTAGAGGGAGTTTTGGTTGTTGATTTGTTTTTGCTTTAAGAAAACAGAATTCTTGATTCTGTAAATGCCTTTTTATGTAAAACGTTGCATGTTGAATGACTGGCATAATAAGCTATTCAGGAGAGCAAGATTTTAGATTTCCAACTGTTAGCCTAAAAAAAAAAAAAAAAAAAAAACCCTTCAAATTGTGTATTTTTGCATTCATCTAGCAGCAGAAACAGGAAAAAGGAAACAAAACGCTCTCCGGTAAAAGTAGAGAGAGAGAGACACAGGGGGAGAGAGAGAGAGGGAGAGCCCGCACACGAGACAGACAAGAAAGCCAGCACGCTCAGAGATGAAATTTTAGGAGAGCAAAATGATCGACCTTTTTAAGGCTGAGTGGGTTTCTTCAGTTTGTGTGCAAGTTTCAAGAAATGGAAGGATTGACCAGGTTTGAGTACAACTCTTTTATTACTATGTATTTGGTGATAGTGTGTTGTTGGTTTAAGTGGTTTTTTTCTTTTTTTTTGGTGGTGGTGGGGAGTAGTTTTTGTTGTTATTTTATTTGTTCTCTAAACAATAGCTAGTCCAACTGAAAGGGCTAAGTACTGATGTGTGTACAGATGGTAAGAAAGCAGGTAGAGACATCAGATACCCACACATCTGTGTCTCCAGGAGGCTTCATAAAATCTTTAATTGACAGATGATCGCAGGTGCTAGGTGCCATGAGAGGATGTTGTGTGTCTAGTGGTTGAAATGTGATCTGTGGTTTTCTTTGACAAGAATGGTGAATGCTTAACTGTTCCTTTGCAAAATTAAAATTTCTGGATGGTTGGGGGTTTTGTGGATTTTCTTGCGACTTTTTTTCCCTGTTGGTTAAATAAGACTCCACAAAAGATCACTGAAGAGTCATTCATAACAGACATGAACCCAGCACTATTTTTTTCAATGCAGGTACAACTATTTTTCAAAACGTTGTTCAAGATTATGTCAGTCTCTGCCCAGTGGGGTTTTCTTTCTCGTCTGAGGTTTTCCTTCCTCTTGTTTTAGAACAATTTAAATTATGTGAAGTCAGTTTTTAAAAACTACTTTCCATGAAATGTGTGACTGTGCTGAGCAGTTCTACTAGTGGCTTTGGTTACTGCAATGTTTCCTTGCTGCCTTTAAAAAAATGGACCAGATTGATGATTTTCTTTATTTTCAATTTAAATTGCCTCAATAATCCAGCAAAAAAAGGTGGGGAGGGTTCAAGATTCTTGACTGTATTTCCTATTTGGCTTGTACAATCTTCTCCCTATTTTACCTTGGTCTTAGTAGAGATGTCCTTGTTTCTTGATATAACAGAAAAACGAGGTTACTTCTGCCTGATCGTAACTTGGCACGAAGAATCGGTGGTAGTTCTTTCTCCGATTCTCTGTAATTCTCGATGTTGCCCACATCCAAGTTTTGGGGGTGGGGGTGTGGACAATTGACAAAACACTGGGAGAAAGCAGAGGTTCAGAGTCAGTGGTAGTAAAAGAAAGATCGAAAAGAGACAGGAGATCCTTCTTGAAAGTTGTTAAACTTTACTATTCTTGGTCTGCAATTTGCATGATTCTAAAGACATTTTCAGCAGCACCGAAAGTCCTTAGTTAGCCACAGTCAAAGGTCTCCCCACACAGGCTTTCATATCCCTCAGAATCCAGTCTACTCATGGAAGGTCTAGCATTGGTTAGCAGAGTAAAAGACAACAACTGGCCTGGATCTCTTAGTGGCCAGGGGATTTATCTGCTCCTTCTCCCTTCTGCTTAGAGCACAGTTTGATCAGTTGCAAATTAAATTCAGGAGCCAGGGTAAACATTTACCATTCAGTAAAGAAAGACTCATCCATAATCTCTGGTCCATTTGAGATCATGCCTTTACACAAACCAACACAAACAATGACTTACGAATTGTAGAACACATTAGTGTTTTTTGCTTGGGTGTTATTTTGTTGTATTGTTATTTAGTTGTGTCTGACTCTTTTGTGACCCCATGGACTGTAGCCCCCCAGGCTCCTCTTTCCATGGGTTTTCCCAGGCAAGAATACTGGAGTGGGTTGCTGTTTCCTTCTCCAGGGGATTTTCCCAACCTAGGGATTGAACCCAGGTCTCCTGAATTGACAGGAGGATTCTTTACCACTGAGGTACCAGGGAAGCCCCTTAGGTATTACAGGGGCCGTTAAACATATATGCAGTATTGCCAGGCTGGCTTTGACTTGGTGACTAGATTATGGTTTTTACCACTTTGGTTTTAGGCTCAAAAAACAACAACCTCTGTGTTGTAGCTTACTATGTTCATTGATGTGAGCTGAACCATGGAGAAATTCCAGCTTTATTGTTCTAAACAGTTGAAATCAGAAACTTCATGTGGTTCAAACTACAATATCTCTGAACAGTCAGATTTTTTTTTCTGTCACTTGCCAGGATAGCTTCATAGAGAAATAAAACTTGGCCTTTTCAGGTCAAATCAGGTTACTATTACTGTGATACAATAGAAGTCATATGACCTTACTATGATTATGTTACTCATTTGAAATTTTGAACCCGTAACTTTTCCTGTTGGATAAAAATAACATGCATGTCGGACTTCACATCAAAGGTTCATTTATCCTCTTCTCAAACCATCTTGCCTCCTCCCCCACCTGCAGGCTGTGTTCCTATTAACTGCCATTTGAAACACGTTAGGACATAGGAAAAATCATGTTACTCTATTTTTATAAGTGCATATTAATAAATTCTTAGACCAAAACCATGGGAAGGGAGTGCTTTAATTTTTTTTCAGTAAATGATTTATTCTCCTTCAACCCAGTCCAGTTTGCAGCTAAAAGGTAAAGATAAAGAGCTAATTACTGTTTACTGTCCCACAAACAGTGTAAGAAGGTCCCCTTTTCTCCATACTCTCTCCAACATTTATTGTTTGTAGCCTTTTGGTGATGGCCATTCTGACCTGTGTGAGGTGATACTTCATTGTAGCATTTCTCTAATAATTAGTGGTGTTGAGCATCGCCCAGCATCACCCATTGGATGGCATCGCCCAGTCAATGGACATGAGTTTTAGCAAACTCCAGGAGAAACTGAAGGACAGGGAAGCCTGGCGTGCTGCAGTCCATGGGGTCACAAAGAGTCAGGCATGACTTAGGGACTGAACAACAACAATGAAAACCTACTGTATAGCACAGAGAACTCTCCTCGATGCTTTGTGGCGACCTCGATGGGAAGGAAATCCAAAATGGAGAGGATATAGGTATACACATAGCTGGATCACTTTGCGGTACACCAGAAACTACCACAACATTGTAAGGCAACTATACGCCAATAAAAGAAAAAGAGCTAATTACTTTTAAATAATTAGCAAAGGAAAAGGAGGGATCAGAGTGTAAGGAGACACTCATCAGCTCACTGCTTCATTGACCGTGGCCAATTTCTTATTTATACTGTTTTTTAACACTTTGATTTCTTGGAGAACACTTACGTGACCAAGGAAAGACCTCTTCTGGTGCTGTGATCTTTTTAATTTGAGACTATATACCACTATCTTTTTTAAATTGGGTTTTGTTTTTTTTTTACTATTTGTTAGTATTTAGCAAAATGCCCTGCCTTGTTCCCATTTCTAAAATAAAGAGACTTCTAATTACATTCACAAAATGTTTTCTAGATAAGCATATCTTTTCTTTTATGTACCTTAAAGTCACTCTTCTCTGTCCATTGAAGCTTTACTCTTTGTTCTCCCAGAATTTAAAACTTCCTACAAAATTCACGCTTGGACTGTCACAGAGCCTTCCAGGAAGCAGAGCTGTGTGGAGTCTAGGGTTACTATATGTTGTATGCGTGTGTCTAGGTCCATATAGACACATTATATCTGCATAGGCATTCCCGTAGCCATACTTCTAAAACATGCACTCTTGCATATGCTTTCTTCCATCTCTGATTCGTGACATAAGATCTGTTTCAAGTGTACCATTTCACAAAAGCAGAATGACTTTAAAGTGGGGAAACAAACTTTTATGCATCCCACTAGAAAACTCCTTACCTCCCTTTTACAGGGAGTACATTAAATCTCAGACCATCAGTATAAACAAGTTCAAGGTATCCTGCTTCCCTGGGGTAAGGATAAATACCTTTCATACAGAGAGTCATCCAATAACAATGAAAGGAAATGACTTCTGTTCCTCTCGTGTTTTTTATCCACTGTTAATTACATACTTTCAGGATTGTCTAACTCCTCCCTGATTTTACTCTCCAGGTCTCTAAAATATGAAAGTGTATAATGAGAGACCCTAGAAGGTTTTATTTATTTATTTTTCAAAAAAATGACAGTTTTACAATAGCATTCCCAAATCACCTCACTGGAAGGCCATCTGGTATTCCTTCTCATTCACAAAATCCTCCCTGTAAGGTAGGCATAGCATCTTTCTACCTCCCTATTTCTCACCTAGTAATCCCCTTATGGAAGAATTATTTGCAATTACTTAGTCCAACCCACTCCTTCTAAAAGTGGGAGAAATAAACCCTAAGGAGATACCTTGACTAACACATATTAGTCACCTCATGAGCAGCAGGCTGAGCCTAGCAGACTCACTGCCCTGCTACTGCCCATTAAGTCTTTCACATCTATGTAAACCTTTAAGGTGCTTTTCAGAGGCCAGCTTATCCTTTCTTACTCCATCCGTTTAAGGCAGTGAGGTCAAGGCACAGAGGGGCAAAGACCTAATCTGAAAGTTAGATTTGAAGCATGGCTGTTTCTTAAAAAGTTCACAAGTGATAAAGACAGTTGTTAACTAAATAATTACCTGCAGTCTGTAACTCTATGGTTACACATGGCAGGGTAGGGTTTTTAATGTCTAAGTAAAAGAAATGGGTATTTTTCTTCCTGTTATCCCTGCTCATCTCTCCTGCATCCTGATGGTTTTATTAGGAGGAAATCCTGTACCAACAGAGGACAAAGGGAACAGAACTGCTCCAAGTTTGGATGTGTGATCTGTAGGCATTACACTCAGAGCCCTGGGACTGGGTTGTAAGCGCAACACACTTCTCTCTGTCATCTCCCACTGTCTTGGCAGCCAGTCCTCTTACCTCTCACCTCACTTTCCTAGATTAAAGATTGTAAACATAGCTGAAACTGTATTTTCCAAAGTAATGTGTGTCTGTGTAAAATGTGACACATAGTAGAGAATATATTGGACAACGGGGCCAAGTATATTAAATCAGAGTAACTCTAGAAAATGTGAAAGAAATAATGCATAGGAGACATCAAAGGCTACAGGTTGATCTCTTGGTCATTGCTTTTGATAGTCAAAAGCAAGCCAATGGAAAGAAGATCTAGCTCTGAAGTTGGAAATGCTGTGTGGAACATTACCTAGTGGCGTTCATATAGGTAGGCGGCAGCACAATGATGCCACATTCGCCTGCATGTGCAGAGTCATATACATGTGTGGCCACTTACTCTGTCATTGAATATTTAGGGCAACTGTTCCTTAAGTTTGTGTGCACAAGTATCACCTTGAGGATGTCTATAAAATGAGGATTTGTGGCATCAATCCAAGAGATTATGATTCTGTAAATCTGGGAAGAATCCAGGGCAGAGATCCATCTAAGAACCACCCTTCTACCCGATGCTCTAGAACTAGCAGATTAGATTCATCTTTGTATTTACTGAAGGGGGCAGTAGAGTCTAACAAATGAAAACATTGACTTTAATGTTGCCGCGGACTTCCCATAGGACTCTGGGCCCCCTCTACTTAGTACCTCCATTTTTAGATCTGCAAAATGGGCATAATGATGACTCTTGTGTTTGCTGAGGTCATAGAAAAACATTTCAGGTTTGGGGAAAAAGTGAAAAATACAGTGTGAAATGTTTCGAGTTTTCAAATCCTCAGCAGTTTCAAAAACTGCTTCTTCACCTGTTTCATGTATCACTTTTTCTTTTACATGTTGCTTGACTGAACTTTGATTAAACCAAGGTTAGCATGAACACATCTGATTCTCTGGGAAAGAAAAGCAGTTTCCCAAAGTCGGATGACAAGTCCATCACTGGGTAGATTGAAGGCTTCCTGCCGCAAATGCCAGCTAAACACATAGAGCTTTTGTTTGCAGATGAAAAGATCACAAGGGGAACATCTTTTGACAGCTCAGCTTCTGTCAGTCAGGTTTCCCCATGGCTCCATGTTTGCTGATAGAACACAATTTTTCTGTCGTTCTGTCTCCTCAAGCTTTCGTGTATGTTTAAACAAAACCTACTTTTGTTTTCAGATCTTAAGTCTGTCAAGACCCTGCTGCCTCACTGCAGGCAGCTTTGGTTAGTCCACAGGGCAGGTTTACTTAACATCAACAAAGGATGAGATAGTTGGATGATATCACCAAGTCAGTGGACATGAGTTTGAGCAAACTCTGGGAGATAGCGCAGGACAGGGTGCTACAGTCCAAGGGTTGCAAAGAGTTGTACATTACTCAACAGCAACAGCTCTGGGGCTTGTCTAAAGGGGACTTTATCCACTCACCTCCTTTCTTGGTTCTCCGATGAGTCTTTCTACCAGGGCAGCTTCGATGAGTGGAGTTCTTCCACTATTGCTGGCAGATGACAATAGGTCCTTGTCGATCACTGTTTTGACTCATGTCCGAAATCCCTGATCACTCCTCTCCATTCTCAGAAGCCACCTCTGTCACAGGCCACCTACTGGCCCCATTAAAGACCCTTAAAAGATCCCAAGGACTTGTAATCCTTAGATAATTCATCTTCTCCCACCCCCTTCTCCTCTCCTAACTAATACAAGTTCAGCTAGCTTTTCGGTAACTCAGGGGGTGTCAGTGCAAGTAACTGTCATTTGTTTGCAAATGAACTTGAGCTTTCTGAAAATTCTTCTCCCCATCACACTCCTCCAGGCTTCTCGGTGATTTGAGATAGTTTCCTGTGCTCCCACCTCTTGGAAGTATTTCATGGCACGCTGAGCAGACACTTTTAGTCAAAAATGCCTATAAATAGCTGATTTTCCCGCTTGCTGCCTTCTCTTTAAGGCTTTCACGAAGGAGGTGAAACAAATCCACCAGAAACAAGAGCTCTCTGTGAGGGCTGCGCAGTGACGCTTATGATAAACCCGATCCATAGGCTGACAATTGATCTGTAGGCTGATGACTGTCCTGTGGGTCGCTTCGCCATATTCGACTTATCTAATCACTGCCCAGAAAAAGAAACATTTTATTTCATGCCAGCTGATCTCATGAACTGAACAATCAATCAAAAATGTCTTATACAAGCTTTCATTGTATTTTGACTGTCACGCTGCGTTTTTTTTTTTTTTAATCCCAAAGCCAACTGTTATTTCTTTTCCATTGGTAAATCCAGATCACCAATTCCTATAGCTATTACAGGATAGGAAATTTGAAACTACTTTGCGTTTCTCCTCCAAACTGTCATTGTTCACAGAGAGCATTTACCGTCTGGCCTGTATACTCAGTCCCCTATGCTACCCCAACAACACCCTTAAATCTCCCAGGGTGATGTCATGGAACCTCCTGGAAGACTGCGCCCAGCTAGGCCAGGACAATAACACCAGCCTTCACTGACCTCACCGAAATGACCCTTAAACATCAGATACATGATGCTAATTATGCTCCTTCCCTTCCTCCACACCCTACCAAGCAAAGGAGAACTGGGTTTAGCTGTTTTATTGTGTAATTTGCAATGGGAAATTGTCCCCAGACCATGCTTACAGGTGAGGAACCTGAGGCTCACAGAGATTAACTAGCGTTCCCCAGTCTCCTCCGTTGTAGAGAGGGTGGGGTTTCTTCCTCACTTCCTTTTCCTGCCCCCTCCCTGCCCCCATTAGTGTTCCTCAATCATGGAGCACAAGACAGTTGTTGGTCTTGCTGTTCTGTCTACTCAAGAAACACTGAGAGAGTAGCACTGACATGTAAACACTACCATGTGTAATGGTACAGCTGTTGTGTAGCACAGGGAGCCCAGGGAAGCTGTTGTGTAGCACAGGGAGCCCAGGGCAGTGTTCTGTGATGACCTAGAGGGGTGTGATGGAGGGGCACGGGGTGGGGAGGTGGAGCAGGAGGGAAGCTCAAGGGGGAGGGGATATATGTTTATACAGATCTGATTCACATTGCTGTACAGCAGAAACTAACAACGTTGTAAAGCAATTATTTGTTGTTGTTTAGTCGCTAAGTCGTGTCTGACTCTTTTGTGACCCCTTGGACTGTAGCCCACCAGGATCCTCTGTCCATGGGATTTCCCAGGCAAGAATAATGGAGTGAGTTGCCATTTTCTTCTCTAAGGGATCTTCCCAACCCAGGGATCGAACCCATGTCTCCTGCATTTGCAGGAGGGTTCTTTACCACGGAGCCACCAGGGAAGCCCAAAGCAATTATACTCCTTTTTTTTTTAATTGAAAAAAAGAAAATTTCTGTCACGAGCCCCACTCTCTGATTTTTCCATTCTAGGCACTGGGCCTAGTGTGGTTATGGTTTAGTCTATTGCTAAGGTTTCTAGAAAGTGCATCTGGTTAGGGCTTTCCTCTTTGTGCACTGAACATGCACAGTCAACACAAATATGAGGAAGAACTGCAAATGACAGTGAGCCCAGTGCCTCTGACATTTTTAACCATGGAGTTCTTTGTTCATATAAAGCAGAAAGTATAAAACCCAGAGCAGTCCCCACTCTGTATCTGTGGGTTCCAGGAATGGAAAATATTAGAAAAATAATAAATTTCAGAAAGTTCCAAAATGGAAACTTGAATTTGCCAGCAACTGTTTCCATAGCATTTCCATTGTATTTACATCTATTTGTGAAGCATTTACATCATATGAGGTATTATAAGTAATCTAGAGATGATTTAAAGTACACGAAGATGTGCATAGTTTCCATGCAAATACTATACCATTTCATATAAGGGACTTGAGCATCCCTGGATACCAAGAGATGACTGTAGTACTCACATTGAAACAAGACTTTGCTGTTGTTGTTTAGTCTCTAAGTCGTGTCTGACTCTTTTGCAACCCCATGGTCTATAACCCGGCAGGTTCCTCTGTCCATGGGATTTCCCCAGGCAAGAATACTGGAGTGGGTTGCCATTTCCTTCTCCGGGGGATCTTCCTGACACAGGGATTGAATTTGTGTCTCCTGCATTGCAGGTGGAACCTAGAAAACAAGAATAGGAGAATTCAAACCTAAATCCCCTCTCCTCCCACCCACTGCCCTGCATCCAAGTTTCCCTCAGGGGCAGGGCGGTGGGGAGCTTCCAAAGCAGAGCTTGAAACCTGTTACCCATTCCTTTCCCTTTAAGCAGGCCTAAGCTAAGGACTTCCCAGGTGGCTCAGAGAGTAGAGAATCTGCCTGCAGTGCAGGAGACCTGGGTTTGATCCCTGGGTTGGGAAGATCCCCTGGAGAAGGCAATGGCAACCCACTCCAATATTCTTGCCTGGGAAATCCCATGGACAGAGGAGCCTGGTGGGCTATAGTCACTGTTTCAAGCTAAGGCAGAGTTAAATGATGGGGTTGGGGGAGGGGTAGAGACACAGGAATGAGAGGGCCCAGGATGGAGCAGAGGAGGGGAGTGTATATCCACTCTTAATAGATCAGATATATCAGAAAACCCTGATAAAGTCCGAAAATGTTAGTAGTTAGCTGTCCCAAGTTTGGTAATGTAATTGGCAGCTCTCCCAGGCCCTGACTTTCCTGCAAACAACAAGTGATGGTGGGTGCCAGGGGGTCCTGACTGGCTCACAGTATAAATGCACTTCTTGACTTGAACAGACAAGTTCACTTTCATTCCTTCTCCTCAGCTGTGACCCAGAGAGAGGAACTGACTTCTCTAAGAACAGGCAAGCCTTTCAGTCCCAGGCCAGCGCTCTGCCCAGACACAGACTGGACATTTCCTCATCTTCATCCCATGCTCAAGGCTCTTCCGTGGGATAATGAATGATGGCTAGGATAATAAGCTGATGATGAAGGAGAAGAAAAGGGAGAAAAAGAAGGACTAACATTTACTGAGAAAGTCCAATAGGTCTATGCTTAACATATATTGTCCTTACTTCTGAAAGTTACTAGGGTAGCTATTCGTACCCTCGTTTTATACAAAGTAGAGGTAATTAATTTGCCCAAGATTGTGTTGCTGATGAATGACAGAATGGAAATTTAAACCCTGGTCTGATTCCACTATCTGTTTGCCTTCCACCACTCTGTGCTGCCTCTGCTTGGTCAATATTCCTCTGATCTTTTCCTGAAGAATTGTTTCTCGATGAGAATTTGATGACAATTTTTTTAATTGTTAAATTTAAATGTTAAATTTTTTAAATGGTTAACTGATGAAAAAACAGATTGCACCTCTATGATCAGGTATAAAAATAAATCTAGTTTGAAAAGTGGTCATGTTAGAAAGCAAATAACACATGAGGTTCATTTGCAAAGTCAGATGTATAATGCATTTGGAATAGAATATTATTTCATGTAACTGGAAAATTATATATCAGCCGATGGAAAAAACCATCACTCAAGGCCGTTGTGCTTTTTTTTTTTTTTTCAGTGAGAAACAATAGTGTTTATCCCTTGAGACTGCCAACCTAACTGTAGTTATAGCATTGCTAAAACACTAAAAGTTTATGTCCCAATTAGGACTATTTGCCCATTTAATATCCTTTGCTTGTATTAATTCAGGGATGTTTTCTTCTATAAAAATTAATGGCACTGAAATGATGAGGAAGGAAGCTAGGAATTCCCAAACCAAATTTCCCTCTAAGGCAGTGTGACTTTCTATGTTTGCCTTTTGGGGAGACCAGAAAGTTATCTCAAAGGCATATTTTGAGCCAGAATTCTGCTGGGGACGTGAGCTCCACACATCCCAGATGGTTAACTAAATATTTGGGAAGTTCGCGAATTTTACTATTTGTTAAATTACCACAGGTCCAAAGGAAAAAAATATGTCTGTGTAATGGTCAACCTTTAGAATGCTTGTTAATCATTTATATAACTGAATTAAGTGGGCCATTTGCCAAGGGGTACATATTAATATATCTGACAAATAGTACTATTAGGGAATATCATCAGGGTTTAAACTAAATTCCTGTAGCAGATAACAAGACAGGATGGTCAGGCTTCTGAACTACATCAGGATAAAAAGTGCCATACTCAGTGAGGAGCATGGAAGTTGTGGAGTCTTTAGGATCTTGCTTCTCAACTCATTTTGGACTCTTCTTCATGTACATGTGTCTCATCACAGAGAATTCATTGTTCTAACAAGCCCTGATTTCATGCCCTCTCTCTCCTTTATTTAAGCCCAGATGAAGTTCATGTAAATTTATATCACAGTCTTAATGTTTCAACAGCTCCCACTTTCTCTTGATCCAATATTTTATCAAATATCCCCATGCATAAGAAGGAAATGTTAGTTATTCACTTCACAGGGACATGTAAGTAACTAAGAAATGAAAGAATTCACTAAAATTAAATCATGCCAATTTAATTCTCATTGATATTTGTAAACATTATATTTCTTAGATTCAACCAGCCATTATTTCACCCAGCTATCATAATCTACGGCCCCTTTTTGTAGTCTCGATTGTGAGCAGATCATGTTAAATGTTATATATTTAAATGTTAAACAATACAAGGACAACCATTCTCAACATCTTTCATTCAACCAAGATTTATTTAGCAACTGTTTGACCCACACTGAACTCTGGGAGAGGTGACTAGACTAACGTGGGAAAGGGAGAGACGAGCATGGGACAGGAACAAACAGATGGGGCGATGACCCCCAGCTGGTGAGAGGAAGTAAACGGAGGCCATGACTGAGTCTCTAGATGACTAGGTGATATGGAATTTTCCCATAAGTTTCCCCAAAACGGAGGATACAGTCTAGCCTGGAGGCCAAGCCCAAGCAATTTAACTCTCTGGGCAGCATCTCAGGACAAGCAATGGTATGAGATGAGGAAGAGCAGGGTCAGATGCCCCAGAAGGTGCATAGGAGGCCTGAGACCACAATCAGTCTGAGCCCAAGAACCAGGCTTCTGGCCCCAGAGATGGTGGGGCTGCCCAGGCCCTGGAGAAGAAATCTGGATAGACAGCGAGTACCACTGGGGGAAGAGCATCCTCACATTCACACATCATCCTGAGCTCAGCTCAGCAGTCAGACAGCAGGATGGATTCACCTGGATTCTGTGGGTGGCAGCACCACACTGCACCCCCACTGAGAGGCAGCTGGGCCTGCCCTGGGAGACCGAAAAGTCCACGGGCGTGAGGAGAGCAGAGGAGGAGCAGGTCAGAAGATAACCCCAGGGAATAATGAATGGCTTTATCATACAACAACGCAAACACTGTATCCCCAGCTCATACACCCGAGGAGGCAGCTGTTAGACTGGAAAGATGTTTTCCCAACAAAAGCATCAGATCCCAAGCAAGGTGAAAAAGAGCTTCTTGTTATTAAAAATGTGTAACAAGAGGCTAGCCACACATGTCAGGGAGAGAGCAAGGAAACTTCCCTATTGGGGAAATGAGGGCAGGCGGCCCCCAGGGTTCCTTTCAAATCAAGTAGCCTCGTTCTGTGCTGTTCAATATGGTAGCCACCAGCCACATGTAGCTATTTCAGTTTACAGTAATTAAAGTTAAAGAAAAGGAAAAATTCAGCCCCTTGGTCCCCGTAGCCACATTTCTAGCGCTCGATCCTCTTGTGTGGCTGGTGTTTACCATATTGGACAACACAGATATAAACATGCCCAGCACTGCAGAAAGCTCTGTTCGACTGCATGGTTCTCCTTGTTTCTTGTCTATTTTAATATATTGAGTGCTACTAGATCTGGGCTTTGCCTGGAGAAGGCAACCTCCTGTTGTGATGCCCCAATGCTCAGAGGTGTCAGAACTTGCCAGAACTTTCCTGTGCGCCACGTGAGAGTGAGGGCTGCCTGTGGGAACACCTGTTCCTCCACCTAGTCATGACGTGACATCAAATAACCCACTTTGCTACTCACATCTTCTAGTTCTTCCATGTTCTGATGGATGGGTGCCAGTGAGTTGTCACACCATTCTGGGTTGTGAAAAGAATCACCTGTTTAGAAAACAGGCAGTAATCTCATGGAATAACCAGCATGGACTTTGTAATCTTCTGTTTTCAGGGAAATGGTGTCACAAAAAACATGCTGTCTGGCCACATTTATTTACTCACCAAACTGCAAAAGTTGTATTTTCTCACATGGTTCCCTGAAACCAAGTGTTCTTTGGCCAATGTTGAGGGCTGGAAAGAGATCTATTCAGTCCTGCAAGCCAAAAAAATGCCGTTGTTGGCAAGCCAGTTGGAAAGCTTGCTTTCCAGAAAACGCTTTTATAGAAAAACTTACAGGGCAGGGGTCCGTAATGCAGACTGTAAGAGGAAGAGTGTTTCCAGGCCCAGGGGCATCCCAGGAAGATTAGTTACAGCACCAGGACTGCCCAGAAGTGGAAGTGATGAGCCTGCACATCTAACTGACTTTGGAAGTGATCCTACCTTGAGAAAACCATTTGGTGGGCTGGATAATGGGGTGGGATTTGAGGAGAACTTAGGTGCAGGAAGGCAGGGCACACCCATCCACCTCATTCAAGTGCTCTTAGTCTGCGACTGTGGACAGGGTGTGAAGGAATGGACTTTAGGGGGTCATGAACTCTTGAACTTAAAACATCAAGGAAGGGGATGTTTGTGTTTACCCTGCTCTGGAGAAAAGTCCTTAGCTTTTAGCATGTCACCCAAAGAGAATAAGGGCCACTAACAAATTTAAGTTACAATATCATTTAAATTAGGTAGATTTTTCCCCATATAATCTGGCAGTCCCACTCCTGGGTGCATATCCAGAGAAAGACATAATTTGAAAAGATGAATCTCTATGTTCACTGCAGCACTATTTACAATAGCCAAGCTATTGTAAATGTCCATTGACAGATGCATAACTAAATGTCCATTGACAGATGCATGGGTAAAGAAGATGTGGTACATATGTACAATGAACTACTACTCAGCCATAAAAAAGAATGAAATAATGCCATTTGCAGCAATATGGATAGACCTAGAGATTATCATACTAAGTGAAGTTAAGCCAGATAGATAAAGATATGATATTGCTTATATGTGAAATCTAAAAGAAAAGGATACAAATGAACTTGTTTACTAAACAGAAACAGACCCACAGACATAGAAAACAAACATGGTTACCAAAAGTGGGGAAGGGATAAATTAGGAGTTTAGGATTAAAATATACACATTACAGTACATAAAATAGATATACCAACAAGGACCTACAATAATATACTAAACATCTTGTAATAACATATAATGTAAGAGAATGTTTAAAAAAAAACAATATATATATATAATTAAATCACTTTACATCTGAAACTAACACAACATTGTAAATCAACCATATTTCAACAAAACATTTTAAAACACTAAGTAGCTTTTTCCTTAAAAACTTAAAATTGATGACTTTCCTTCTTCCTTATAACATCTCATTAGAAAAGTCTTTCGGGTTACAACCTTAGAATTCTCTGAGGAATGTGTAGTTTTTAAAGAATTATCATTGTGGGTGCCTATCATCTGCAAGAGATAGATCCTTGTTGGAACTTGGAGAGTCTACTACAAAGTAAAGCGTGTAATAGGATTTATCATGAAGAAGCTTTTCCTGAGTGACCAAGTAACAAAAAGTGAGGATCTGCTGTGTTCAAGGGTTGAAGCTGAGAGGAGATCGGAATTCAAAGATTAGTAAAACAGCTTCTGCTTTCAGGGAGTTTATAGTCTAGTGAAACACTGGGTGGTTAGAGAAATAGAATACAAGGAGAAGTAAGAAGCTGCATAAAGATACCTGAACAAAGAATATGAAGATTTATAGGAAGAACTCCAACTTGAGGCTTAGGAAAGGGTAGACAGAGGAGAAGAAAGCTTTCCCCATTTGAAATGCTATATATATATCACTGAAACTTTGGTACCATTTCTGTGAAAGCATACTGGCAGAGATTCCTCTTCGCTTTTTCCCATTTTTACTAATCGCTCAGAAATTTAGCTCTGTATCTCCCATGTCTAACTTAGTGCCTAACAGACACCATTTAGGTGTGGAAGGATGGATAAGGGAATGGATGGATAGATGACAGGCAGACGAGAAGGAAGGCACAGAGAGAGGGAGGGTGGGAGAGAAAAAGAAAACAGAGTTCACAACATCAGCAGCCACCTCAGTTCAGAGTCTTATGGGAAAAGAGTTTAGAAACGTGGACATTTCTGTGGGTCCCAAGTCTGGGCAAGCCTGGCTCAGCTGACAGGTGCACTCAAGGCCTTCCAAGGCTAAAAAAAGATACCCACTGGGCTTGGTTCTTATCTGTAGGCTCTGCAGAAGATTCTGCTTCCAGACGAATTTAGGCAGATGGCAAAGTTCAATTCCTTGCAGCTATACAACTGAGGTCCTTGTTCTGCAAGCTGAGTCATATCGAATCTTTGATCATGCTTTGAATTTCTGCCACCCATCTCTCTGACTTTCTCTTCTGCCCTCAGCCAAGAGAAAAGAAAACTATTTTTTAAATTTTATTTTATTATGATAACATAAACATAACATAAAGCTCTTCTTTTAAGGGCCTCATGAGATAACATTGGGTCCATCCAAATCAGGGGTTTACTTGGTGGCTCGGTGGTAAAGAATCTGCCTGCCAATGCAGGAGACATGGGTTTGATCTCTGGGTCAGGAAGAGCCCCTGGAGAAGGCAATGGCAACCCACTCCAGTATTCTTGCCTGGAAAATCCCACAGACAGAGGAGCTTGGCGGGCTATAGACCACAGGGTCACAAAAAAGTCATACATAACTTAGTGAGTAAACAACAACCACCACCACCAGATTCAGTTCAGTTCAGTCGCTCAGTCGTGTCCAACTCTTTGCGACCCCATGAACCGCAGCATGCCAGGCCTCCCTGTCCATCACCAAATCCTGGAGTCCACCCAAGCCCATGTCCATTGAGTTGGTGATGCCATCCAACCATCTCATCCTCTGTCGTCCCCTTCTCCTCCTGCCTTCAATCTTTCCCAGCATCAGGGTCTTTTCCAATGAGTCAGCTCTTCACATCAGGTGGCCAAAATATTGGAGTTTCAGCTTCAGCATCAATCCTTCCAGTGAACACCCAGGACTGATCCCCTTTAGGATGGACTGGGTTGGATCTCCTTGCAGTCCAAGGGACTCTCAAGAGTCTTCTCCAACACTACAGTTCAAAAGCATCAATTCCTCTGCGCTCAGCTTTCTTTATAGTCCAACTCTCATTTCCATACATGACCACTAGAAAAACCATAACCTTGACTAGACGGACCTTTGTTGGCAAAGTAATGTCTCTGCTTTTTAATATGTTGCCTAGGTTAGTCATAACTTTCCTTCCAAGGAATATGCATCTTTTAATTTCATAGCTGCAATCACCGTCTGCAGTGATTTTGGAGCCCAGCCACCACCAGATTAATCCAGCATAATCTATTTTAAGATCACCCACCAACTAGTAACCTTACTGATATCTGCAAAGTCCTTTTTGCCAATGAAACAGTGGATAAAGATCACCATAGCCAAAATTCTGCCTACCATAATAGTTAACAACAGAATCCATACACATAGTAAATTGGTGAGGAGGGCACCTTTATTAACAACCATGCCATTGAAAGTTCATTTGTTCTTCTTCCAGGAAGAACTAATGCAACTTTAGGGCCAGAGAGCTGTGTTCAAACCCTGTGTTTTACTGATTAAGCAACTGTGAGTGAGTTATTTAACCTCTCTCTGCCATGGTCTCCTCCTTTGTAATATGGAATTAATAACAATCCTTATAATATAGGGGTCTAGGGAGGATTAAATGGATGAATCTCATGCAAAAGATGTAGAACCATGCTTGGAAAGGGACATTATATATTACCTCAAATGTTATTATTATTATTATGCCTGAAAACATGGTGGCACCCAGATGAACCAAAACAAAACAGCAAATTTAAGAAGCATTGCAGAAGTTACTGTTAGAAAACACAATTTCATTTAGTTAGGATTTTGATGAAATGAAATTCTACAGCACATGTACTCATTTCCTATTGCTGCTATAAGAAGTTATCACGAATCTAGTGGTTTAAAGCACAAATGTATTACCGTACACTTCCGGGGATCAGAAGTCTGAAAATGGGTCTCACTGAGCTAAAATCACAATATCCACAGGACTTCACCCCTTCTGGAGGCTCTAGAATCCACTTGCCAATTTCCCAGCTTTGAGAAGTTCCCTGTTCTCCTTGACTACGGGCTCCTCATGTCATCTTCAAAGCTGGCAGTCACATCTCTGATCTCTGCTTCTGTGGTCACATCTTCTTTCCTGACTTTCCTGCTTCCCTCTTTCACCTACAACATGCTGCGTGCTAAGTCGCTTCAGTTGTGTCTGACTCTTTGCGACCCCATGGACTGTCGCCCTCCCGGTTCTTCTGTCCATGGGATTCCCCAGGCAAGAATATTGGAGTGGGTTGCCATTTCCTACTTCAGGGGATCTTCCTGACCCAGGGATTGAACTCGCATCTCTTCTGTCTCCTGCCTTGGCAAGCAGGTTCTTTACCACTACAGCCACCCGGGGAGCCCTTATTATTCACTCAATCTTACACTAAAATGCCAATTCTTGTATCACCTGAAGATAATCCAGTATCTGTAAATGTAAATATGTACATTTTACACACTTGCAATTAATACGCTTCATATATTTTTTACTTTTGTTGTACATTATATAATTTTTAGTTCAAACACTTGTGAGCACTAACTACATGTCAAGAGTCTGTTAAACGCTGGACATACTAAACTGAGGGACTTTCAAGGCAGTCCAGTGGTTAAGAGTTCGCCTTTCAATGCAGGGGTGTGGGTTCAATCCCTGGTCAAGAAGCTAGGATCTCACATGCCTCGTGGCCAAACAACCAACATAAAACAGAAGCAATATTGGAGCAAACTCAATAAAGACTTTAAAAATGGTCCACATTAAAAAAAATCTTCAAAGAAATTGAGAAACACAACTCCTGTCCTCAAGTATTTCTCACCATAGTGGAAGGGGGGAGGGATACTGATGGTAAAAGTTTTTTTTTTTAATGTTTAAAATGTACAGAATTGCCTAGACTTAGAGACTGAATGACTTGGTCGTCAGGGAAGAGAAAAGTAGAAATGAAGACCAATTTATGGTTTGAAAAACTAGGTACATGTCAGTACTTCCAACTGAGGTAGGTAATATGAGAGAAAATGTAAATTTGAATAAAGAAGATGAGTTAGTTCCAGACATCTTGAATCTAATGTGCCTATAGAATATCCAGTTGAAGGTGTCCCATTGCCAAGCCTTCACTTATCCAAATACTATTTAGGAGAGTATTACAATAATTCAGACAAGAGATGATTATGGTTCAGACTAGGTGAGAAGCAATAAAGATGGAAAGAAGAAAAGGCATGTTTCTAGTGTATCTTAAAGGTGCCAGGTTGGTCAAAAGTCCTCTGGTGAAGAAGACAGAGAAGTGAAAGCAGCTGAATTTGTGAGTCTGGAGTTTTGGAAGCTGTCAAGGCTGGAGAAAGCTTAGCTGGGAGCTGTCACATAGAAGGTAGACGGAAGTTGGAGAGTGAGTGAGATGGCATTGGGGCATAAGTAAGTTAGAAGATAAGGCAGCACAGACCAGTTTCCTGGTCTACACAGACACTGAAGAACAGACAGGTAGTGAAAGAAAACAATGCTAGAATGAAGGGCAGCAAGACAGAAAGGAAATCAAAACAGCATAGAAGTAAAGGAAGAACAGATCTCAAAAAATAGGAAAAGTTGAATGAGGCCAACTACCAAAGAGGAGTTGAGTTGGACCCCTCGAAAGACATGGAATGAAAAGTCTATCAATGAATATGGCAGTTAGGAAGTAACTATTAAATTTACCAGTAGTTTCATAACTATCATAATGTATCCTTTTGTATACATGGTTTGTATCTATATGCTTATCATTTTAATAAGTGCTTATTATTTTTCATGTCTATCCTTTTAATAAAAAGACTGTGGATATTAAAGTATGTTAACACACCTCAGTTATTTTCATTTGAATTTTTTTACATTTTTCACCATTATGAATGTCATAAAAGTCTTTTTCAAGAAAATGTGCAAATTTTTTTCTGGTTTTTATTCCCAAACATTATGCACTCTTCTTCAATTAAAAAAAAAAAAAAGACATTCAAGTAAATCTTAGTATCTTCAAATAATTTAAATATTCTGATTTTAAATAATTATTCTGTAGAGACTTGTTTGCCATTTAGATCACAAACATTTGGACTATTGTCTAATGTGGGATGCACACTTCCAAACCCAGCGTTTGCTTAGTATATTACATCCTAAAGCCCACTATTAATGCAGCATCGTAGTGACTAATAACCTGTACAGGAATCTGTTTCCTTTCTCTACATTACAAACCATTTAACATCCATTAGTAATAGATTTCTTCACTTGCAAATGACTAAAGTAATTTCCCATCTATTAGCTTTTTTTGTTGACCTCACTTCACTAGAGATCCTCAATCTAAGTTTTATTTTAGCAATCACAATTCTCTCATCTAATTAACAAAAAAATTGGGCCACTGCCTCAGTGGCCTGCATTCAACCCTATTTTGACTGGTGCTTTTCTAATAATATCGCATGCTCCTTTCCAGCCCTGTACTTAGAATAGTAGTTTCTGTTCCAATGCCCCCATTCTGCTTTGTTTTTTATCCCACATTTCTTTTTTCTTTTCCTTTATTTACTTAGTAAGCTACCCAAATCTTTCACTGTTACAAATGCCTCAAGAAACATCCAATTATTTATTCAGTAGAAATTCCTGGGCTTGCTGGGCCAATGGGGATGCCAAATGGTAAGATTTTTGCACATTACCAAATGACCCCTAGAAAGGATTCCTGAACTTTCACTCTAGAAGCAGTTTCCATTCTTGACACCCTTTATAGAAGATTCTTCTCTATTGTGAATCCAAGCCCACCTCTCTTTAATTTAGATATAGAGCTGTGTGAAATAAATCAAATTTTTCTTCTATAAGGCAGTCTCTCAAATGTTTGATGAAAACTATTGTTTATCCCTGAGTAGTCTTTGTTCTGTCTCCAAAAGACCTAGTTCCTTCAGCAATTCTCTGAGAACAGGACGTCAAGCCGTTCTAGCTGACAACAGACAAATTGTATTTTGTTCCAAGAAAAGCAGTATCTCTCTTAACTTTCAGTATTTCTGTGTGAGCAGTATTTCTGTTGAATTTGGACTTCATAGCATCCACTGAAAATCTTTGGATAGGAACACCCTCTTTCTGTCAAGGTACCAGCTTGTCTGGCAACTATGCTCACCTGTCTCACATTCAGATAAAATTTTTGAGCCATTCATTCATAGGAAATCATTCTGACATGTTTCACTTACTTTGTATTGTGCACTTAGATGGTTTAACATAATGTGGAATATTATGTTTACTTTTATTAAATGTCATCTTACAAATACAAGTATGTCTTTCTAGCCAAGGGTCACTCTTTACTATTGTGCACTAGGGAACATCACTTATATGAGTAGTTATCTATTTATTACCATAATTTTACAGCAAATGACAATAGAATCTTGAGGAAGGAACAGCTTCTTTCTAATTCACCCACCTAAAAGTGCCATTTGGACTACCAAAAAGAATGCTTCTGCTGTCAAAACTGGAGAAATATTAAATCTGAAATCCAATATTTTAAATATTTGCCAAGATGTATTATGTATTCAACAGTACATAAACTGGGGACTTCCAGATGTACAAGCTGGATTTAGAAAAGGCAGGGGAACCAGAGATTCAATCACCAACATGGGTTGAATCATAGAAAAAGCAAAGAAATTGCAAAAACACATCTACTTCTGCTTCCTTGACTATGCTAAAGCCTTTGTGTAGATCACAAAAAACTGTGGAAAATTCTTATACAGATGGGAATACCAGACCACCTTACCTGTCTACTGAGAAACCTGTATGCAGGACAAAAAGCAACAGTTAGAACCGGACATGATTCAAAATCACAAAAGGAGTACATTAAGGCTGTATATTGTCACCCTGCTTATTTAATTTATATGCATAGTACATCATGTGAAATGTTGGGCTGGATGACTCACAAGCTGGTATCAAGATTGCTAGGAGAAATATCAACAACCTCAGATATGCAGATGATACCACTCGAAAGGCAGAAAGCAAAAAGGAACTATCTAAGAGCCTCTTGATGAAGGTGAAAGAGGAGAGTAAAAAAGCTGGCTTAAAACTCAACATTCAGAAAACAGAGATCATGGCATCCAGTTCCATCATTTCACAGCAAATAGAAGAGGGTAAAATTGGAAGCAGTGACAAATTTTATTTTCTTGGGCTCCAAAATCACAGCAAACAGTGACTGCAGTCATGAAATTAAAAGATGCTTGCTCCTTGAAAGGAAAGCTATGACCAACCTAGACAGCATATTAAAAAGCAGAGACATCACTCTTCTGACAGAGGTCCACATAGTCAAAGTTATGGTTTTTCCAGTAGTCATGTATGGATGTGAGAGTTGGACCATACAGAAGGCTGAGCGCCAAAGAATTGATGCTTTCAAACTGTGCTGCTGGAGAAGAGTCCCTTTGGCTGCAAGGAGATCAAACCAGTCAATCCTAAAGGAAATCAACCCTGAATACTCATTGGAAGGACTGATACTAAAGCTGAAGCTCCAATACTTTGGCCACCTGATTCAAAGAGCCAACTCTTTGGAAAAGACTCTAATGCTGGGAAAGATTGAGGGCAGGAGAAGGGGGCAATAAAGGATGGGAAGGTTGGATGGCATCACTGACTCAATGGACATGCGTTTGAGCGTACTCTGAGAAATAGTAAAGGACAGGGAAGCCTGGCATGCCGCAGTTCATGGGATCACAAAGAGCTGGACACGACTGAGCAACTGAACAACAAGAACAGGATGCATTATATTGTAAGTCTCATAATAGTACCTATTACATCATAATTGAAGTTGATGATGAAAAAAATGTTCAGAATAGGGTCAAAAAGAAAGACTTAACACATACTTGCTGCTGCTGTTCAGTCATGTTTAACTCTTTTTCTATGCTATGGTCTGTAGCCCTCCAGGCTCCTCTGTCCGTAGGACCCCCCAGGTAAGAATATTGGAATGGGTTGCCATTTCCTTCTCCAGGGGATCTTCCTGACCCACTTACAACTCTTGCATTGGCAGGCAGGTTGTTTACCACTGAGTTACCTGGAAAGCCCCTTATGCATACTACTGAAGAGCTATAGTTTTTCATGAATTTTTTATATATATTTTATATATATATATATATTTTTTTTATGGCTTCTAGGGGAAGCCATTCAACCAGTTGTCAAGGTCCTATTTAGTCCACTTTTGAAATTTTGTTCAAAAGTGTATCATTTTATTACAGGTATTATTGGAGAGGTTCATAAAATTAATATACATTTATTGGGGAATTTTTGTAAAATACATAAGAAAATAAAGAAGATGATTGAACTCACCCAGAGATAATTACTGAAAGATTTTTGTGTTGTTGCTGTTCTTTGAAAATACTGATATCAATAAACCTCTGAATAAGCTGACCAAAAAGAAAAAGAAGATATAAACACTGTTAGGAATTAAGAAAGGAACAGGGATAAATTTACAGAAGCTATTAAACCTATCATAGGAATAGAACAGAAATAAATTTTATTTCAATATATTGAAAACTTAAGTGGATAATTTCTTAGAAAAATAAACTCATCAAAAACTCAGTGAAAATAAGCACCTTGAATATATCCATAACAATGTAAGAAATTGACACATTAGTTTAACATTTATTCCAGGGGAAAAAAAGTTGGGGGGCTTCCCTGGTGGCTCAGATGGTAAAGAATCTTCCTGCAATGCGGGAGACTTAGGTTCGATCCCTGGGTTAGGAAGATACCCTGGAGAAGTGCATAGCAACCCACTCCAGTATTCTTGCTTGGAGAATCCCATGGACCGAGGGGCCTGACGGGCTCTGAGTCATGGGGTCTCAAAGAGTCAGACATGACTGAGTGACTAAGCACAGATAAAAAAGGACCAGACCCAAACAGTTTCATGAAGCCTGCAAGAAAAAGGTAATCCTTGTCATACAAAAGTTCTTTTAGAAATCTGAGCAAAAGAAAAGCTGTCCAATTCATTTAAGGATTTTATAGGACTTCCTAGTGGCTCAGCGGTAAAGAATCTGCCTGCCAATGCAAGAGACACGGGTTCAATCCCTGCATTGGGAAGATCCTCTGCAGAAGGAAATGGCAACCCACTCCAGTATTCTTGCCTGGGAAATCCCATGGACAGAGGATCCTGGCAGGCTACAGTCCATGGTGTCACAGAGTTGAATATGACTGAGCGACTAAACAACAATAGTCTAAACAAACGAGGACAATTTGAGAAAGGAAAATTGTAATGCAATTTCTCATGAACCTCATGCAAAAATTCTTAATAAATATTACTATTTCAATAAAATTAAATAATTATAAATAATGTGAAATAACATGATCTGATGGGATTTATTTGCTGATGAAAGGAAGCATTAGCATTAAATAAATATTCATGTAACTCACAGCACTAGGAGATTAAAGGAGAAAGCACATAATACTATCTCAATATATACATAATTTTGTAATATTCGACAGCCATTAATGATTTAGTAAAAAAGGATAAAAAACCAGAAGTAGATAAATCTTCTTAAAGTATACATATTAATATATAGAGAGATACAGAAACTTCATGTAATATTGCATCATAAAAATATTCCATTTATATCCATGAAAATGATATACCTCTTCTAAAATGTCCTGAGCTAGGTTTTGACCACTGGTTATTTTTTAATGATTATTGAGGTATAACTGGCATATAACATTATATATTCTAGACATGCTACAATCAGTGTTTACATATATTGCAAAATGATCACCACAGTAAATCTAGTTAACATCTGTTAGCATACACAGTTAAAACTTTTTATCTTGTGATAATTTTTAAGATATTCTCTCTTAGCAACTTTGAAATATGCAATACGGTATTATTACTATTATCACCATGCCATACATTATTTTATAGCTGGACGTTTGTACCTTTTGACCCCATTCACCCATTTTACCTAACCACCAACCCCTGTCTCTGGCAACCATCAATCTGTTCTCTATATCTATGAGCTCAGTTATTTTTTCACTTCCTCATACCAGTGAGATCATACAGTATTTCTCTTCCTCTCTTACTTATTTCACTTAACAAAGGTCCTCAAGGGCTTCCTAGGTGGCGCTAGTGATAAGGAATCCTTCTGCCAATGCAGGAGATACAGGAAATGTGGGTTCAATCCCAGAGTCAGGAAGATCTCCTGGAGGAGGAAATGGCAACTCACACCAGTATTCTTGCTGGGAAAATCTCATGGACAGACGAGCCTAGCGGGCTGCAGTCCATGGGGTGGCAAAGAGTCGGACACAGCTTAGCAACTAAATCACCACCAAGGCCTTCAAGGTCCACCCATGTTGTCACAAATGGCAATATTTCATTATTTCTTAAATATATATTCAGTTCGTTCAGTTCAGTCACTCAGTCGTGTCTGACTCTTTGCGACCCAATGAATTGCAGCACACCAGCACACCAGCACATCCCTGTCCATCACCAACTCCCGGAGTCCACCCAAACCCATGTCCATTGAGTCGGTGATGCCATCCAACCATCTCATCCTCTGTCGTCCCCTTCTCCTCCTGCCCTCAATCTTTCCCAGCATCAGGGTCTTTTCCAATGAGTCAGCTCTTCTCGTCAGGTGGCTAAAATATTGGAGTTTCAGCTTCAACATCAGTCCTTCCAATGAACACCAAGAACTGATTTCCTTTAGGATGGACTGGTTGGATCTCCTGGTTGTCCAAGGGACTCTCAAGAGTCTTCTCCAACACCACAGTTCAAAAGCATCAATTCTTTGGCGCTCAGCCTTCTTTATAGTCCAACTCTCATTTCCATACATGACCACTGGAAAAACCATAGCCTTGACTAGATGGACTTTTGTTGGCAAAGTAATGTCTCTGCTTTTTAATATGCTGTCTGGGTTGGTCATAACTTTCCTTCCAAGGAGTAAGCATCTTTTAATTTCATGGCTGCAATCTCCATCTGCAGTGATTTTGGAGCCCAGAAAAATAAAGTCAGGCACTGTGTCCACTGTTTCCCCATCTATTTGCCGTGAAGTGATGGGACTGGATGCCATTATCTTAGTTTTCTGAATGTTGAGCTTTAAGCCAACTTTTTCACTCTCTTCTTTCACTTTCATCAAGAGGCTCTTTAGTTCCTCTTCACTTTCTGCCATAAGGGTGGTGTCATCTGCATATCTGAGGTTATTGATATTTCTCCCGGCAATCTTGATTCCAGCTTGTGCTTCATCCAGCCCAGTGTTTTTCATTATGTACTCTGCATATAAGTTAATAAGCAGGGTGATGATATACAGCCTTGACGTACTCCTTTCCCTATTTGGAACCAGTCTGTTGTTCCATGTCCAGTTCTAACTATTGCTTCCTGACCTGCATACAGGTTTCTCAAGAGGCAGGTCAGGTGGTCTGGTATTCCCATCTCTTTCAGAATTTTCCACAGTTTATTGTGATCCACACAGTCAAAGGCTTTGGCATAGTCAATAAAGCAGAAATAGATGTTTTCTGGAACTCTCTTGCTTTTTCGATGATCGAGCAGATGTTGGCAATTTGATCTCTGATTTCTCTGCCTTTTCTAAAACAGGTTGGCCAGAAAGTTCATTTGGGTATTTTTGTACCATGTTATGAACATCCTGTGATATATATATATATATATATATATATATATATACATATATATATACATATATATATACATATACATATATATATAAAACATCTTCTTTATCCATCCATCCATTGATGAACATTTAGGTTGCATCCATGTCTTGACTGTTGGCAATACAGCTGCAATAAACATGGAGCTGTTGGTCACTGGTTCTTTGATATTTTTCTGAAAATACCCAAATCCTGGCATGTCCAAAGCTCTTTTTCTTGAGTCTTCACATTGGAAGGAGAACTTAACTAGATAGAAAATCACTGATTCCTGCTTTCTTGGCTTGATCTCTTCCCAATGCTGCAGGTAAGCCTGGCATCAACCTCCTTTTCTTTCCCTAACCTCATTTTATCTTTTTGCCCAGCTGCCAAAGGGATTCTTTTCAAAACTTTTTCTGAGGTATTTCTTTACATTGACCATTCTAAATGACTTCTCACTGATAAAATGTTTACCTTTTATTCAATAGGCTGAAATCTTTTATTTCAGAAAAGCTCTCTTGCATTATATTTTAAGATAATTATTCTATTTCATTGCTTTGACATTTTTTCAGAATCACAGTTATGCATGTGTGTGTGGGTACTCAGTCGCTCAATCGTGTCTGACTCTTTGTGACCCCATGGACTGTAGCCTGTCAGGCTCTTCTGTCTGTGGGATTTTCCAGGCAAGAATACTGGAGTGGGTTGCCATTTCCTTCTCCAGGGGATCTTCTTGACCCAGGGACTGAACCCACGTCTCTTGTGTCTCCTGCTTTGGAAGGTGAATTCTTAACCACTAACACCACCGGGGAAGCCCGGCTATATTGCACTGGCTATATTGCCTTGTTTCTCTAATCTGTCTTTATCTTTTTATCCCTGTACCATTTCTTTGCTCTTTTTATTTAGTTTTTTATGTCCCTTTATTTACCTTCCTTTCCTTCAAGTAGGCAGTTCAGTACCTATCTCACATCCTCTAAGTGTCTACCAGCAACCTTCGTTTTCTCACTTTTTTGCCCAAGTTTATAATTCTGCTCTGTGGTCTTCCTTTACAGCTGCTGTAACTGCTTCATGAATTACTGTCTTGATTTTGGGTTATGCTTTTAATCTTCCTTGTGGCAACATATTTTCCCAGTGCATTTTTATTATTTACAAGAAATTTGTGGCTGCTGTTTTCCATATCCCCTATAGGACCTGCACGCATATTCCTTTTATGTTACTCTTATTTCAGCGAGTTTTTTAAGAGACTCAGAAGAAGTCAGGCACTCATTTTCCAAGCATTCATGAATCAAGGGCTTCCTTTGCTGTTGCTACAGTTATAAATTGCTTATTTTTTAAAAAGTGTGTTTGAGTGTGGTAAAAGTCACATAATATAAAACATACTATTTTAACCGTATTCAACTGCACAGTTCAGTGGCACCAGGTACCTTCACATTGTTGTGCAACTCTCACCATCGTCCATCTCCCAAATGTTTCACCTTCGTAAACTGAAACTCTGTCCCCGCTGAACACTAATGCCCCATTCTCCCTCCCCCCACACTGGGCCCTGGCATCCATCAGTGTGCTTCCTGGCTCTATGAATTTGACTATTCTGTGAAAATGTTAGTTGCTCAGTCATGTCCAACTCTGCAACCCCATGAACTGTAGCCCACCAGACTCCTCTGTCCATAGGATTCTCCAGGCAAAAATACCGGAGTGGGTTGCCATTTCCTTCTCCAGGGGATCTTCCCAACTCAGGGATCAAACCCGGGCCCCTGCATTGCAGGCAGATTCTTAACCATCTGAGCCACCAGGAAGTCCTTTCATACAAGTAGAATCAAACAGTGTTTGTCTGCACCTAATGTCTATTGGGATGCATTTTTAAAGTTAACTTAATGTTTATGTCCAACAAATGGACTGTACCTTCTTTTTTTCCCCTGTGCTATCCAGTAGGTTCTCATCAGTTATCTTTTTTAATACTTAGTAGTGTATATGTCAATCCCAATCTCCCAATTTATCTCACCCTTCCCTTTCTCGCCTTGGTGTCCATACATTTGTTTTCTTTGTCTGTGTCTCTATATAATATGATGCATCTGTGGACTCACACATCCTCTGACTCAGACAAACCTCAGTTTGTTTTTCCCTCAGTCACTTCATGGATGACTTCACAGGTTGCCAATCACGTGGGGACAGAAACGATAGTCATTTTTAGAAAGAATTTTTCTGGCCTTTAGTGAGATTTGCCCGTTCACCCTCCACCACCTCTATTAGTTGCAGCCTTTCCACAGTGCATTACTCTTAAACCGAAGTCCTCACTTCAGGAGAGTGTGTACATGACAGAGCTTTCTGAGCTCTACTACGGCTGGGGCCCCTTCACACCTCGCATTTACCGGCCACGTGGCTATCCCTTCCCTCCTTGGCTCTCTGCATGATGCGACCTTGGGAGTTTGTAAATGTTCTGCTGGTTTTGCTGAAAATGTGATTTGTGGGTATTTCCCCTTATTTCATTGTGTTATTGTTTTTGTTGTTTGGAATGGATTCCAGGACTAGAAGTGAAAAAATTCAGTGGAAACCAGTCCGCTTAACATTTAAAAATATTTCCCTCCTTTTTTTTTTTTCTTTTCCACTTTTGTAGCTGATCATTTTCTGGGGGTTTTCTTGTTGCTGTTTGTTATTTATTTTTTTTACTTGGAGGATAATTGCTTTACAATGTCGTGTTAGTTTCTGCTGTAGAGCAAAATAAATCCGTTATATGTATACATGGATCAACTCCCTCTTGAGCCTCTCTCCTGCCGCCCCCCACCCCACCCCTCTAAATCATCACAGAGCACCAAGCTGAGCTCCCGGCGCTATACACCAGCTTCCCACTAGTTATCTGTTTTATACATGATAGTGTGTGTGTCAGTGCTACTATCCCAATTCCTCTTGTTTGTTTGTTTTTTAATACAGATAACTTTGCATAAGGAAGCTCAGGGTGTGTGTTTACCTATCAACCAAGTTAATCTTCAAAAATAAAATGGAGTCAGCTTAGCCTACTGCTCCTTCATAAACCCAGGCTGCTGCTTTTCCTACTCAAAGATCTTCCTCTAACAGCCTGTTCTAGATGCTGCTGCTTTGTCAACTCAGGCCCATCAAGCTATTGTCTTTTGGAAGATTCAGAAGACTTGTCCATCTTCATCTTTCTCTGGGAATTCCCCATAGTGAGTTTAAAACTAAGAGACAACCTAAGCAGATGTCTTTAAAGATGCCAAGAGTGTAGTAGCCCAAGCAACTTCCAAACAAACCCTCTGCGCATAAAAGCCTATTCCAAGCGATCACTTTGCTCAGTACCTACAAAGGAGGCTATAATACTGTGATAGCAGATTTACTTAAGAAATATGGAGACACATACCCTAGGAAGCAGTGGGATTGGACCTGAAGGAAGACTTAGCCAATTAGACAATGAACCAGGGGGATCAGGCAAAGACAGGAAGAAACAAAAGGGTTAAAAATAAATCTAATTTGGTTAGGTCACCCAAATGGTACAAAATGAGTCTGGGAAGTCATGTAGGACTCTTTTAGTGGGGTCCTAGAGGTTGTGTTTAAAATTTGAATCTTTACATCCTTGCTTGTGTCTGTAGGAGGGCAGGTGTAGGCAAAGATGGTATCCACTTTGCCTTCTGAAAACATCTCTTTAGAGGAAATGAAAAGATAAATAAAGTTATCTTCATTTATCTTTTCAATGAGAAGAAAAGAAAAAAGAAAGAGAACCAGTTAAAAACTAAGTATAACATTTCAGGTGAAAGAAAATAGTGACTGGGACTAGGATGGTGACAGCGATATTGAGGAAGGTGGATAGTTTCCCCATCTGACTTACGTCACTTAGTATAATAATCTCTAGGTCCATCCATGTTGCTTTTAATGGTGTTATTTCATTCTTTTTAATGGCTAAGTAATAGTCCGTTGTATGGGTTGGCCAAAAAGTTCTTTCAAGTCTGTCTATAACATCTTACAGATGATTTAAATGAACTTTTTGGCCAACCCAATATATATATATATATATATATATATATATGTATGTATGTATGTATGTATACACCACATCTTCTTTATCCATTCCTCTGTCATCAGACATTTAGGTTGCTTCTGTGTCTTGGCTATTGTAAATACTGCTGCAATGAACACTGCAATGCATGTATCTTCTTGAATTATAGTTTTCTCTGGATATATGCTCAGGAGTGGGATTGTGGGATCATATGGCAACTATATTTTTAGTTTTGAAAATATAAATGTATGAGTCATCTGCATACAAGAGGTTTTCCTGGAATTCAGATTTCTCTTCATCGTGCTTCTTCTTCTAACCTTTCCAATTTGAAGATCCTTTTCTCTGATAGAGAAAATGGTAAAGTTTGAGAGTTTGATGTTCAGCCCTCCTCCTCCTCCTCCTCCTCCTCCCCTCTGCTCCTCTCCCCTTCCTCCTCCTTCATCATCATCTGCTCACATTACACCATCTGGACCAAGTCTTGGGATTGTCCTTATTCTTCTATTTGTTCCAATTCATATGCTTTTTTTTTAATATATGCTTTTTAAAAGGGCTTTTTTTTTTTTTACTGTCCCTGGCTTTTTTATTCTTTCTATTATTTAATTCAAACTTCATTTCATTCTGGGTTTCAGCACTCTTGATACAGTTCTTGTGGAGGCTCATCCCTTATCTATATTCTCCCTTGATTGCGAACCCATCTCTCATTCTAGAAACAAGGTCTTTTCATCTGAGCACTTCAAAACCCTCCTTGTTCAATTCTTTTGGTCTCTTTTAAAGGCCTTCTTCTTTTGTTCTCATCTTGATCTTGTGCTATTATATCATCAGAATTAAGGTTTGCTGATCCTAGTTTCCTTCTTAAATCATCTGCCCTTTCTCATTATCTAATCAAAACAAGTCCCTCCCTTCCTCTTTCTCCCCATCTTCCTCCTCTATCCCTCTCCTCTTCTTCCTCTTGCTCTCACTGAGATTTGGGATTTTTTTTCCTTATTGAAAATTAGCTTTGATGAAACACCAGCACACAAGGTTCTTTAGATAGGTCTACATCCCTTGAGTCCTCATGGATTTTCCAGGTTTGAGGTTATCTTTACATTTTCCCCATCTTTGTTATATATGATAAATTCCATACAATAGAATGTTGTCTATTATATATAATAGAATTTATTATGTACAACAAACTCTTGTAATTGTCATAATTAATAATTATATTAATTTATTATGTTGTTGTTTAGTCACTAAGTTGTGTCCAACTCTTTGTGACCCCATGGATTGCAGCATGCCAGGCTCCCCTGTCCTTCACTATCTCCTGGAGTTTGCCCAAATTCATGCCCATTGAGTTGGTGATGCTATCTAACCATCTCATTTTCTGCCACCCTCATTTCCTCCTGCCTTCAATCTTTCCCGGCATCAAGGTCTTTTTCAATGAGTTGGCTCCTCACATCAGGTGACCAAAGTATTGGAGATTCAGCTTTTGCATCAGGGGGAGACTTGTTTTTGATTAGATATTGAGAAAGAGTGATGAATGAATAGTCATCCAATGAATATTCAGAGTTGATTTCCTTTAGGATTGACTGGCTTGATCTCCTTGCTGTCCTGTCCAGTTCAGTTCAGTTGCTCAGTCCTGTCCAGTTCTTTGTGACCCCATAGACTGCAGCACGCCAGGCTTTCCTGTACTTCAGGAGCTTGCTCAAACTCATGTCCATCGCATCAGTGATACCATTCCACCATCTCGTCGTCTGTCATCCCCTTCTCCTCCTGCCTTCTATCTTTCCTAGCATCAGGGTCTTTTCAAATGAGTCAGTTCTTTGCAACAGGTGGCCAAAGAACTGGAACTTCAGCTTCAGCATCAGTTATTCCAATGAATATTCAGGACTGATTTCCTTTAGGATGGACTGGTTTGATCTCCTTTTAGTCCAAGGGACTCTCAAGAGTCTTCTCCAACACCACAGTTCAAAAGCATCAATTCTTCAGTGCTCAGCTTTCTTTACGGTCCAACTCTTACATCCATCCATGACTGCTGGAAAAACCATAGCTTTGACTAGACAGACCTTTGTTGGCAAAGTAATATCTCTGCTTTTTAATATGCTGTCTAGGTTGGTCATAGCTTTTCTTCCAAGGAGCAAGCATCTTTTAATTTCATGGCTGCAGTCACCATCTGCAGTGATTTTGGAGCCCAAAAAAATAAAGTCTGTCACTGTTTCCATTGTTTCCCCATTTATTTGCCATGAAGTGATGGGACCAGATGCCATGATCTTTGTTTTTTGAATGTTGAGTTTTAAGCCAGTTTTTTCACTCTCCTCTTTCACTTTCATCAAGAGGCTCTTTAGGTCCTTTTTGTTTTCTGCCATAAGGGTGGTGTCATCTGCATGTCTGAGGTTATTGGTATTTCCCCGGCACTTTCTTCCAAGGGACTCTCAAGAATCTTCTCCAGCACCACAATTTGAAAGCATCAATTCTTTGGCACTCAGCATGTATGTTGAGATAGCATTTGCAAACCTAAATAGTTTGAGATAGTATTTGCAAAAATAAAATACACCTATTTAAAATATACAACTGAGTGGCTCTAGTATATTCACAGAGTTGTGTAAACATCACCACCACCTAATAGAAGAACATTTTCAGCACCCCAGTAAGAGAACCGGTGCCTATTTGTATCCCCTTGCTAGTATTACTGCCCCTAAGCCCAGGGCAACCACTGAGCTACTTTCTGTCTATAAATTCTGCCTCTTCTGGAAGTTTCTTATAAATGGGATCATATACTATGTGATCTTCTGTGACCGGCTTCTTTGAAGCAGCAAACTGTTTTCAGGATTCATCCATGTTATAGCATGTGCCAATACTTGGTTTTTAATACTAAAATAACATTCCACTGTATGGCTCTATCACATTTTTATATCCATTCATCAACTGATGGATTAAAACTGTTTCCGTTTTGAGGCTCTTGTCAGCAATGATGCTGTGAACATCTGTGTACAGCTTTCTGTGTGAACACGTGTTTTCATTTCTCTCAAGTATACACCTAAGAGAAGAATTGCTGAGTCATTCAGTAACTCTGTGTTTAACATTTTGCAAATCTGTCATTATTGCTTTTTCTTTACCATCTCTCATTAGAAGCAGCCGTGCTCTCATTTATTCAGGAGAGGAGAATGGGGGCTTGATTTTGTGTGGTGACGAAGTCAAGAAAGGTCTAAAAAGTCTTTAAGGCTGACATTGCTTTGCTCAGTAACGCTCTCCTTATCTATTGATTACCCAGGACTTGTCTCACTGTTGTGGTTGCACGTTTTACTTGGTAAAACTGGATTTTAATAGATGAGACTGCTCAAGTTCTGTGAAGTGAAACACTTGAAAGGGGAAGCTGCAACAGCTCCTTTGCCCAGCTGGAAATAGAACACTTTCACTAAATAAGGTTCTTCTGGGATGTTTTCTACAGAAGTCATTTTTTAGAAAATAAAAAGTATTTGCCCAATGCTTTCTAAAAGATGTTTAATTCATTTGAAGAAAATTAATGAATTGTTAAGGAATATGACTTTTCCCTAAAAGAGAATTTTATGTCCTAAGGACAGATGTCTACTGGTGGTTTACTCCTGGACCCCTAATATCTCTGTCATTGCATCCAAGACAATGTTGTGTGTATCTGTACACCTAACATCAAAGTTGTGAAATGCATCTATATTTCCATCATGGGTCAGACAAGCAAGTTTTGTTTTGTTTTGTTTTTTAAAGAAAATTGCAGAGATCAGTCCCCCACATAGATTTCTCCTTGACAAAAAATATATATAATCCACTGACGTACTGCAAAGTGAATCAATAGCCCCAGATTCCACCAAGCTAAAGATGGACAGCAAGGTAATTTTGTTGGGACAGTGAACAGGCAGGTCATGATAATTGCAACTGCTCTGCCAAAGTGCATGGGCTTAAAAAAACATCTCCGCTAAGAAGTCACTTCAGTGTTCTTCTCTGGTGATAAGATCTGATTTCATTAAGTATCTTCATATGAATGAAAATGCAAAGTTTTGAGTCTGGAGTTGTGAGCCATCCACTCCCCACCTCCCAAGTTCTGTGTTTACTGCCTTACTCACCCACTTTGCATCGGCAAATCACAGGGAGAAGCTAAATGTTCTCTGCTGCTTTAGACCTAATCAAAGCTGAGATGAATAATGAACTTGCTTTTCCATAAAGACATTCTGTTTGGCATTTCAGCTAATAAGGTAAGCTAAGGGCAATTCTGGGCTAGGGAAAACAAGATAAATAGTCTCTGTGTTTGCTTCCTGTGCTAATCCATAATTTTTCTTTTAACGTGCTGGAGTTACTTTCATGTTTCACAATGTCTGTGAATTTGGGATGAACAGTTTAATACAGAGTAGCCCCCAGCGTACCCTTTTCCTTTGATTTGGTTGCTTATGGTACTGGAGGGGCTGAGGGAGAAATCTAGCTTTTTAGTAAGAACAGCATCTGTGTAATAATAGTGTTATCATCTGTAGTGCAAAGTGAATTTAGCTAAAGAGCCATGTAGGTAGATACAGCAAAGACAGATAAAATGATTGAAGCCCTGGTGACTGAATGTATTTAGCGTGATGTGTTGTAAATTAACGTTGAATATGCTCTAAGGAAAGCAGAATACATACATCATGTTGGTTTATGAGTCATTTCATTTCTAAGTACATGTTATCCTAGAGAAGGTAGTAATTTTCAATTGCTAAAATTATTCCACAGCTCCGGTTTAGGTGGGTTTTATTTGGTGAGATTGTTTTTAAAACAGCAGCCTGCCGGTAATGTGCATTTTCCTTATTACTTTCTTGATTTACCGGAGCTGCAAGGATTTCTGTTCGTGTGGAAAATGTACTTGTTTGTCCCATGAAGTTCAGGGGATAAAAAACCATCAGATCCCTGTGAGATTTTCATGGCTACCTTAGCTACTCTATCTTAAAAACTAAAAGTGATAAAACAATTACTAGGTTGGGTTTTCTTTTTTGTGATCTAGCTTCTCAGGGTTTAACACAAGGATTTTTATTTTAGGCAGATCGGAGCACAAATCCCTGAGACTAGCAAAAGCTTAGCAAGATGGGGAAGAAATTACCATCTTTTCTTTTCTCTTAAGAACGACAAAAATGAAAAATGTGATTTCTGTTTTCTGGGCTCACTGCTGTGTCACCTGAAAACCAGAGTCTCTATTCTCTCAAAGTAGGTGACCTCAAAAGATATTTCAGAAGATCTATTCAAAACAGCCAAGTATGTGGGAAATTTTGGAGACATGGAAAGGAAATGGTTCTCTTCTTCCTACCTGACCTTCCCATTTTGTTTTTCTGCGTGGGAAACTAGCTGTGCCACCAGATATTTTTGTTTCGCAGAAATCTTTAAACATTGCAATCAGGCTGTTATAGAAAAGGAAGAATTTTTCTTCTCCCCATCCTCTAAATTGTTCGCAGTATCTGTTTTTCCTAGAAGTGTAAATGGGTGCTAAGTATACAGACAAGGACCAGCCACTACTAAAGACTGAGTTCCATTTACATGTCCCCCTTGTTCCACCTACAAATTTTAGACATTTCTCTGGAAAAAACCTCTACTTTAGTAAACCTATGAGAAGTAGGAGTGTAGCATTTGAGTCTATCACAGCTCATTTTTAAGAACATATGTTACCTAGTCATACTTCAAGGTTTTAAAATATGTTCAATTTCACGGCTCTTCTCTGCGTGCGGGACTCGGTTGGAAGGTCAAATATGGCGGGCTCTTTGGGGTTTGGGAGGTGTTCATTTTCTTTCCCTCTTTCCCCAATTTCTCTCTCATACCTCATCACTCCAGACCATCCTTGACTGTCCCCTGCACTTTTATTGTTTCTTTATTTCTGGTGTTTCCCCCCTGCTAGTTCCCTTCTCCCCAGCATCATCGGTCCAGAGCCTATGAGTTGCACTGTATCCTTTGGAAAGTTGGAAGAAACAACCTAGAAAACTTTGATAACCGCAAAGTTGCTGTCTATTTTCTGTCATTTGTACAGTAAGAAAACTTTGATACCAGTGTGACTTTTTATCCACTACTACTACCTAAAGCCAACCTGATGATTTCAAATGCAAGGTTTTTGACCAGCATCCTCTTCATGATTCTTTTTGTCTACAATGTTTACCACTCACCCTTCAACATGAGATGCAAAGTTCCTAGTCCTTTCAGGCACTCTGAGTGATGCCAGATGAAGGCGGGTGTTACCTACAGACTCACACATTAACTCCCTGGGTTAGTTAATTAATGGAGAAAATCTAGAGAAAGCAGCAACTGTGCCTTCACACCTCACCCCCCACCCCCCACCACACACACAGCAGAGACCACAGCGCAGCCGTCCGCTGAGGACAGTGGTAACTGAGGCAGCAGCACGGTCACAGATGGCCCACCATCCTAACAAGTTCCTGGCACATGGCAAGGAGGCTTGAGCAGAAGGCGGCAGACAGATTTGTTCCCAAATACACGTGAAGCCCATTCTTGGGGACAATCAGAATTAAGTGGAGGAGGAGCAAAGATGAGAGAGGACTGGAATATCGCTAGACTTGGTTAATATCACTAAGGTTACCTCATTGATGCACACAGGCTGGCAGACCGTCTGCATTATGAAAGTAAGGTGTGTGCATGTGTGCATGATCAGTCATGTCCAGCTCTTTGTGATCCTGTGGACTGTAGCCCACCAGGCTCCTCTGTCCATGGCATTCTCCAGGCAAGAATACTGGAATGGGTGGCCATTTCCTGCTCCAGGGATGTTCTCAACCCAGGGATAGAACCTGCGTCTCCTGCATTGACAGGCAGATTCTTTACCATTGAGCCACCTGGGAAGAAGCCACAAAGGTAAGCTCAAAAGAGCATCTCTAAAACTGGCCTCCTTAACCTGCATTTCCTACTCTTATAAATAGGACAACTGTCCACCCCTTTTTTCCAACCCAGAAAGAGAGGGGAAAACCTTCACTTTCCCCTCTACCTCCCCTCATATCACTTAAGGTAGACTCCTAAGAGTTAGTCAGATGGATGAATGAAGGGGTGGGAATATCACCAAGTCTAATAGATTCTATTTCTATTCGCTTCTCTTCATCCCTTCATCAGCTGCTGCCCCATTGAATCACCATAGTTTCTCTCCTAGATTAGTATAAATAACTCCTACGTGGTCTTCCAGCCTCTAGGTTTCCTTTAATCCAATTCATTCTATGTACTAGAGTCCAAATGACATTTCTAAAACACAAATAGAATCAGTAAATCTTTTACTTACTAAATCCTTCAATGGGTCCTCCATACTCCCAATGGTAGAGTCCAAACTTCTTACCATGACTTACAGGGTGTGACATAATGGGGAACCTTTTTCCTCCACAGCCTAACTTCTCAACACTTCCTATGTCCACTCTGCATTTCAGACACACTGATGTATGTACTTTTCATTTTCTCCTGGGTTCCGTTCTCTCCTTCTCAGGGACTTTTCATGAGCTTCTTCCTATTTTATCTCTTGTATCCACTCACCCCAAACTCGTCTCTTCTCTACTTAGCCCTTTTCAACCTTTTAGTCTTGGCTGAGATGTCTCTTCCTCCAGGAAGTCCTCTGTGACTGGCCATAGTTGAGTCCAATATCTCTCCATAATTCTCACCTATCTGTTATTTCCTTTTCATGTCTTTCATAGAGTTGACTATTCCACTAGCCGATCAATTCCATGATGGTAGATATCTGGTCTCTTATTCACAGTCGTGGCCACAAACAAGCCCAAAGGAAATTCTATCCAAATGCATGAATGGAAACTTGGCCTCCTGAATGACTTCATTAACTTTTGTTCTGATGAGGTTATAGAAACTGAAAGCAAGGATTCTTTGTTACTCATTCCTGCAAAGTATTCTGCCAATGCCTTTCATATGCATTCTTTAATCTTCACGTTCTTATTCCCATTTTGTAAACAGGAGAACTGAGGCTCAAGTTGCCCTGAGTAACACTAATGCTAATGAATGGTCCCCTCCAGTCTGTTTGACTCCTGGAGCCAGCTCTTTCTATCCACCACATGGCCCCTTGCTGCCTTAGAGTAGGGGAAATAAAATTTAATCTTAAAAATGAATAGCTACCTGGAGAAGGAAATGACAAACCATTCCAATATTCTTGCCCAGAAAATCCCATGGACAGAGGAGACTGGTGGGCTACAGTCCAAAGGGTTGAAAAAGAAACCAGATACAACTGAGCAACTAAACCACAACAACAAGAGAAGACATTAGCACTTAAGTAAGGATTCAGAGAATATATCACTCACAGAGCATATTTGAGGCAAATCCTCAAAAAAGTTGCCCATCAAGTAAGTTAATCATAACAATAGGGAAAGATAAAGAATAAACAGTGGTAAGCAAAAAACCGTACAACAATTGTAATTAAGCTGTAGTGGATGATGATAACGTGACTGGGAATCTGTGGCTTAAGTGATAGGTAAAGATTCTTGAAATAAAGGAGTCAAGTTTTCAGAGAAAATCTAATAAATGTCCAGAAACAGAAAATGAATGGTGAATGGTAGAAAAACCCTTGCTTTTTCACTGCCTGCCTGTTCATTTGCTTCCTAACCTCCCCTGGTCCATCCCGAGTGTATTTTTCCATCATTGTTAACCTCAAAGTACCTTCCTTTGTGCTGTATTCTTTCTTCTCCAGCTTTAGTGGTGGCTGGAGTTTTCTGCCTTTCTTGCTCTCTCCATGGTGAGAGTCACTGGGTCTCACATTTCTGCTGCATTTCCATTGTCCTTTTCAACACAAATTTTTCTCCTGGTCCTGCTCTGTGATTACTCTTTCCACAGCGCTTTTGCCTGAGCCCAGTTAGATCTCAACGTTCATCAGTCATGGGTTGACATCAGACTACTTAGGGGGCTTCCACTGGCCTTTCAAGGGGCAGCAGACTGCTGCTTTTACCACCCACCCACTTCATCAGCGCTGCTCTCTGCGGGAGAAGTTGCTAGAAGTGCAACTCGAGAAGGGGCGTATACAACTTCTGGGCAATGATTCATTTTGTGTCTGCTGTGATTGTCTTCAGGGTCCTGGGAATCCAAACCAACATACAGACACACACGGTCCCAAGAGTGAAGGGACAATAATACATTGTCATGTGAGGGGCAGAGGCTTTCAAGACTGATGGAGCTCAGTTTGAGGCTCTTTCTACTATTTCTCTATCTATGTGGACTTGAGATGTCATTTGACTTTTCTGTGCTTCAGTTTCCTCATCTGTTAAATAGATAATAATGGTGCCCAGCTCATAAAATGTCTTCCTGGCACAGAGTAAGTCCTCTCCCACGTTGGTCGTGTCGGTGGTTAGGGCAGGGTGGAGGGTGTATATGGAAAAATGGCCCTGAATATAGTCCACCCTCATCCTAGAAAATTGTGAATGTGACTGTTGATGGCAAATGTGACTTTGCAGGTGCGACTATGCTAAGGATCTTGGGATGGGAAGATTATCCTGGAATAATGGATAATAATGCATGATAATAATGAGAGGACTCCATTCCCCTCAAGGGAACTTACAAGGGTCCTTGTAAGAGGGAAACAGATAGAGACTTGACCGCAGAGGAAGGCCACGTGACCACTCAAACAGAGATTTGAAGATGCTGGGCTGTTGGTTTTGAAGTGGAGGGAAGGTGGGTGAGACAAGGACATGGACCCTTTGCCTAGGACTTACAGAGGGAGCTCAGGGCTGCTGATAGCTTGATTTTAGCCAAGTAAATCAGTGTGGACTTCTGACCTCCGGAAGTGTCAGAGAAGAAATGTGAGCTGTTTGAAGCCACCGAGTGTGTGTCATTTGATACAGCAGCCACAGGAAACTAATACAGTGGTGATATTTCGGGAAATGAAAGACGACTCCAGTAAAGAAAGGGGGTATTGCAGAGACTGCTGCATGCTGAGGGAGGTGGGGAGACCCTCTGAGTATTAGCTGTGCACCTGAAATGTGGCTGGAGATGCTGCAGTGCCTCTGTTAAAGGAGGGCCAGGAGAAGAAGGTGGAAGGGTGTCGGCCGGGTGGGGATTTTAGGCATACCCAGAAGAGAGGTCTTGTGGAGATGGAGGTGGTGAGTGGTGGTCGAGGGTGGGATGTGGTGGGCGGGGAGGGTGCGGAGCAGAGGGTGGAATACCGTGCTCAGCAAGGAGTGTTCGGTTCAGAAGAAAGCACGGGTGGTTGCGGGAGTTCCCTGAGAAGGAAGAAATGTGGACTTGGAACAGATCCACAGAAACAAAAGGACCCATTTTCTGTTGTTCTCAGCGCCCTTTACTGATTCTCAGCACCCTTTACTGATACTAAATGGCAGTCCAAAAAAGGCATTTTGAAAAAGACCTGCTGCGCTTTAAACCAAGTCGAGAGCAGTAGCAGGGGATCCGGTGCCTCCAGTTACATCTCCAGAGGGGCCCCACCCGGACAGGCTCGGTCTGCAGTGAAGTTCTCAACTCTCCATGTATTATCCGTAATCTGGTGCTTCCGGTAGAACACACTGCCTTTCCTCAAGGCCATGCGTCCACTTATGCTGTTTCCTCTCCCGTAACACCCTCTTCTTCTCCCCGTGCCCAGCTGGCAGTCTGGACCACCATCCAAGTGTCAGGTCAAGGATGACCTCCTTGAAGCAGCTTCTGTGGTCATTGCACTCTCTAGTATGTATTTTCCAGCAATGCCTTCACTTCATTGCAACCACACTTGAGTGCTTCTTGCTTCCCTCCCCCAACTAATTCCACCTTTCTCTCCAATAAAGATTGAGATCCCTGGGGGCAAATAAGTCTATTAATACTTGCATCTTCTGCTCCCATAGTGCCTGGCATATAGGAAGCCCTCAATAAATATGAATGGTTGCTAAGAGGGTAGATTTTAAACATTCTCAGTGCAAAAATAAAAAAAAAAAAAATGGTGTTTAAGTGATGTGACAAGCTTTCACCGTACTGAAAGCTATGCTGGTCACCATTTTATAGTATGTAAGTACATAAAATCAATAGGTTATACTCCTTAAATGACCACAATGTGATACATCAGTTTTAGGTCAGTAAAGCTGAAAACAGCATACACACAGAATAGTATATGAGGGGGCTTTAAGAACAAAAAAATAAATGTGAATGGATGAGTGGGTGGATTTATTAATTGTATCCAGTGGGCAGTTATCATGGAGTAATGAAAATCATAAAGTTCATGAATTCTAGGATCAGCATCTAGAGAAAGTAAGGTTTTCTACCCTATTGTTTCAAAAACGAGAAATTATAAGAAGAAATAACACCAGAACTGTATGAAAGAGGTATTAATTAATCCCCTTGCTGTCTGTTGTATGGTTCAAACAACTCGAAATCTGAGCCAGAATTCAGAACAAGTTTTCTTGACTTCCAGATCCATTTTGCCTTTCTCCTACAATGATTTTTTTAACCGCAATAGGCTGTCCAAAGAGAACAACAAAATACCATGTTAAATGTACACTGATTTATTTTCAAGTATAATAAAAACCACAAGTAGATTTTTACCTACTTGCTATATTTCAGATTTGAGGAAAAATTGTTTAAAATTCACAATTTTTTAAAAAAGATAAATGTGTTCAATGCATGATTTTAATACTATTGTTTATTATTGCTGCTACTATCTTTTTAATAAAAATGAAAAGTAAGAGCAGTAGTCAAAATGTCATGTTCATATTTTGAGTAAAATAAACATACATGAATAGACTCACAGATATAGAAATAAAACTTGTGGTTACCAAAGGGAAGAGAGAAGGAGGGAGGGATAAATTAGAGGTATAGGATTAACAGATACAAACTACTATATGTAAAATAGATAAACAACAAGGATATGCTGTATAGAACAGGGAATTACACCCATTGTCTTATAATAACTGGAAATGGAGTATAATCTGAAAAAATACTGAATCACTATGCTCTACACCTGAAACTAACACAATATTGTAACTTAACTATGTTGTTGTTGTTTAGTCGCTAAGTCATGTCAGACTCTTTTGCACCCTCCATGGACTATAGCCTTATTAGGCTCCTCTGTCCATAGGAGTGAGTTGCCGTTTCCTTCTCCAGGTGATCTTCCAGACCCAGGGATCAAACCCTGCATTAGCAGGCGGATTCTTTACCACCAAGCCACCAGGAGAGCCAGCTCAACTGTACTTCAATTATATCAATTATATTCAGTTATCTTATAGGCATTAAATACATTACTAATAAATTACCAAGTGATTAAATATCTACAGCATCTACCCACAGCAAGCAATTCAAAAGGCCCAAGTAGTATGTCCAAGCCTCAAGTTTAACTTAGAAACTACTTTATCCTTATTCTACATCTTTTGAAAGGATTTTGTAAACTTTAAATTGCATAGTTAATAAGCTCTAAGAGTTTACTCACTAGTGTGAACAGGAAAGGTGCTTCACAGGTGGCGCTAGTGCTAAAGAACACACCTGCCAATGTAGGAGACACAAGAGACGCAGTTTCAATCCCTGGGTCGGGACGATCCCCTGAAGGAGGGCATGGCAACCCACCCCGGTATTCTTGCCTGGAGAATCCCATGGACAGAGGAGCCAGATGGACTGCAGTCCATGGGGTCACATAGAGTCAGACACAGCTGAAGTGACTGAGCATGCACACATGCATGTGAACAGGAAAAACTTGCAGCTTGCTACTGGATTGGGTGATGGTGGGGAGAAGTAAAATTCTGTCCTTCCCTCATGCATCAAACATGTAAAATGTGAACACTTTTGTACAAGGCAATCGTGGGCGATTGTATCGTAGGCGATACAAGCATGTGTACCAACCATGCCCAGTCCTGTGCTTTACAACTGCTGAGAATTTCTAGTCTTTTTTGTTTATAAACCACACAATGGACTGATTCTTAACATCTCAAAGACCCTGGCCAGCATGATTAAAACTGACGAACTGCTTTAAAATAATTGCCTTGAAAAAAGACCAACTAACATTTTAATATTTCTTCAAGTTAATATTGAAGTTAATATTTAAGTTATTGACTTAAATTAACTTCAAGTTAATATTGAAGTTAATATTTAATATTTCTTAAATATTTCTTCAATGACTTCAAGTAAACCAGTAATATTTTTACTCTCTCGTGTTACGCTGGAAAACTCAGTTGTTTTACCCACTTGCTGAAACTTTATCACAAACGGTTGGCTATTATTCTAATATGGTTCCTGCCTTCTCTCTCTCCTCTCTGTGGTTTTAACTCAATGGCTCCATCCCAATCTATATTATTTTAAAGTTACTAAGAAATTAGATGTCATCAACTAGTAATGTACTGGTCTTTTTTTTTAATTGTCTCTTCTAAACTACCAAGTAATCTAGAGAGAGGAAGAAAGGTACTATATTTGCACATGACTTTTATAAGCTGGGATATTTTGCTTTCTCAAAACAGAATTCTAAATCAAGTCTTAAGATTTTTCAAAAATTTGAAATTTTTGAAAGTTTTATTTATGAAGAGGATGAAAGTGAAAGTGTTAGTCACTCAGTCATTTCTGACTCTTTGAGAATCCATGGTCTGTCCATGGAATTCTCCAGGCAAGAATACTGTAGTGGGTTGCCATTCCCTTCTCCAGGGGACCTTCCCGACCCAGGGATAGAACCCGGGTCTTCTGCATTGCAGGCAGATTCTTTACCATTTGAGCTAACAGGGAAGCCCTGTTGTATGAAATATAATATTAATAGTATTCATTGCTTGGCCAAATTAATGTATTCACACAGAGTCAAAAATCACATACAAATCGAGTTGAAGGGACCGTAAAAGGAAATAGACTTAAATATCATCTATGTCTAAGTGCTTCATTTCTATAGAAAAGAAATAAACACTCTAAGTTACTGAGAAGGGAGAGCTAATTCATTATAGCAGAGGTTTTAAACATAAAAGGGAAAGGAGAAAGACAATAACATATGTTTGGATTTCGAAATCCTATTATATCATAACACCCCAAATTGGGAAGACGGAAAACACATCTTGAAAACCTAGTCCACACACACATGCCTCTCCCCTCAAAAATCCCACTGCTGTTTTATTAACACACTTTTTCACATGGAGCAGTTGGATCTAATGAGAGGCTAAATCTTGCCTTTGTGTTCAAAATTGACTTATTTTTCCCCTCATTCTGAGTTCTCCTGTAGCCAGCCTCAGGACCGCGAGAGCCTCAGAGGCTGCTTAGTTGTTCATCATTAGTATTTATCACTTTTATCAAATGCCACAGGGTGCTCAGAACCATACCTTGCTATTCAGAATAAAATACAAAATCCCTGTACTTGGTGAGGAGGGTGATCCAGACCATTAAAAGCATTCACAGAATCTAAGAAAAGGAAACTACAGGAGTGATGAAACGGTGCATCTGGCAGGCTGGCTCTGAGAGGTGGATTCCCAGGGGCCAGGGATGAATGGGTGGCTGAGAACCCTCTCTCCTTCTTAACCTGACCACCCACCGTGATGGCTCTGGCGGCAGGCTGCCTGGGAGCGGGAGCCAGTGGCGGGCCAGCAGTGGAGTGAGCCAGGTATTCAAGTCACATAGCAGGAGGCAGGTGGGAGTGACTTTCCTCCCCAGCGGGCAGATACTATTCACCTGCCGTCTATGTCACAGCACTCAGGGTCAGGGAATGCTCAACAAAGAAAGAAAGAGAATCTAATCCATTACTTGTATGAGAATTCAGAGCAAACTTCATAAAAACCGAGAATAAGAATGTGACCTGGTGATGTCATACACCCCCACCTTCACACAGACCTGATTTCCTCTTTCACATTACCTAATAGATGCAGTTTCCCAAAGTACATTTTTTAGATAAATAAGGTTGATAGGATCCTAACATAGGTATATTTTTCTGGGTAGGAAAAGGATGCATTTGGTTTCATTTCCTCCCAGTGTCCTAATCCTTCGCTACATCAGCAATGCTACCAAGATTGGGACACTGATTTTAATATTTCATACTTTAATTGACTAGAGTTCTCCTGTATATCTACTCAGTTTGAAATTTGGGGTGACAATATATTTTCAGCTCAGCCTATTTTAATGCTAATCCTAGACTCCGTGGAATCATATGACAGCAGGTTTAAGGTAACAACAACCACTTCTTATTTTTGGAAGGTTGGTATACACAATTATTAAATTGGTCTATACGATCAAGTGAAATGCACTCAAAATCATCTTTATGTTCATTTTTGTAACCACAGTGCCTGTCACATAGCAGGCGCTCAATAACTAGCAGATAAAAGAATGATGGGAGAGCCCATAATTAGAAGGATGAAAAAAAGAAATCTCCATATGCAATCAGAAGAAACTCTTTCTAACCATATTTAAGGTTTCCATTAAATTAATTTCAGTCACTAAAACATAAAATTCAGGTGAGATGCCCTTATACATCCAATGATTGTTACTTGTTCTAAAAGTGTATGGGTGAGGAAGAAGAATAAGTTACAAGAAGTCCTCATAACAAAAAAATGTGCCTTTCTTATGTAATGGAAATGGTAAAAGTGGCATTAGAGTTCTGCTTCTTTCTCCAAAGGATATTTTTTAAAAGCACCCACAAATGTCATCCCATCTATTTTTAAGCAAAGTGCTGCTGGATAAACAGCTGATTCGTCTAAACTCAATGGGGAAATTCAACTTTAAGTAAGCTGTTTTATCTCATTGAAAATAAGTGGCACAGAGTGATACAGAACATACGGGTCTTTGCATATGATTATATGTGCATTTTCTTAACTTTAAGTATAAAATTCTAACCCAAGCTGAAAAAATAGGAAAGCAAAATATCTTTAATAATAGTTCTTAAAATATTCTAATTTATGATCTCTTACTCAGTTTTCCTCAATTTCCAGTTAAAACGTGTTCCTTAGATTATCTTTGCCAGTGATGGAATAGAACTTATAGATTGAGATCATGTAAAGATGACAGAAATTCTAAAAAGCAAACCTGTATGCTTATAAATTTGTGGTCTTTCCACAGATTTTATTTTTTTAAAGAAAAGTGGGTTTGGAGTTTTCCCCACAGAATTCATATTTTAATAAGATTAATACAGGTTAATGCTGGAAAAATACAAACAGTACAGAATGGTACAGAGTTAAAAGTCATCCCCCGTTTCCCTGTTTTCAGCCCCTGTTCTCCCACCACCACTTCCTAAAGATGACCACCACTACTATCATTTTAACATTTTCCTTCTCATATTTCTCACAGATATTCAAACTCAAAAATATATGAATATGTATGTGTGTATACACTATAAATACTATTCAGCATGTGACCATTCTACTTTATAAAATATACAGTTGACCCTTGGACAACGTGGGGGTTGGGGCACCAACCCTCCACGAAGAAGATTTGCATATAATTTATAGTCAGCTCTCCCTCTAGGTGGTCCCTCCATATCTGAGGTTCCAGATCTTTGGACTCATCTGGCTTCCCTGGTGGCTCAGTGGTAAATAATCCGCCTGCCAGTGCGGGAGATGTGGGTTCAATCCCTGGGTCAGGAAGATCCCCTGGAGAAGGAAATGGCAACCACTCCAGTATTCTTGCCTGGGAAATCCCATGGATAGAGGAGCCTGGCAGCCTATAGTTCATGGGGTTGCAAAAGAGTTGGACACGACTTAGCAACTAAACAACAAATCACAATCATGTAGTTCTCTAACATTTACTATTGAAAAGAATCCACATATAAGTGGATCCATGCAGTTCAAACCCGCCTTGCTCAAAGGTCCAACCATGTGGGTCTTGTCTGTTAGTACAGAGATCCACCCTGGTTTTTTGTTAGCAGTTATGACATGCTTCATTACATAGATGTGTTCATTCATTTAGCAAACGTTTAATGCTCATATACCATATGCTGGACACACTTCCAGACATTGAGAATACAGAATTGGACAAAACAAAATCCCTGCCTTCAAGAAGATCAAATTCTACATGTTGAGGAGCTGGCATATTTACATACATAGATTAATTCCTTAATCTGTCTCCAGAATATACAAATAGCTCATTGTCAAAAACACTAACAACCCAAGTGAAAAGTGGGCAGAAGGTCTAGACTTTTCTCCAAAGAAGACACATGGGCAGAAAGCACATGAAAAGATGCTCCACGTCACTCATTCTTAGAGAAATGCAAATCAAGACTACAATGAGGTTATCATGTCACACCTGTCAGAACGGCCATCAACAAAAAGTCTACAAACAATAAATGCTAGAGAGGGTGTGGAGAAAAGGGAATCTTATATTGTTCGTGGGAATGTAAATTGGTACACCACTATGGAGAACAGTATGGAGGTTCCTTAAAAAAACCACAAACAGAACTACCATATGACCCAGTAATCCTACTCCTGGGCATATATATCCAGAGAAAGCCATAATTCTAAAAGATACATGTACCCCAATGTTCATTACAGTGCTATTTACAATAGCTAAGACACAGAAGCAACCTGGATGTCTATCGACAGAGGAATGGATAAAGAAGATGTGGTACACACATACAATGGCATATTACTCAGCCATTTAAAAAAAATGAATGAAATAATGCCATTTGCAGTAACCTGAATGGACCTAGAGATTGTCATATTAAGTGAAATAAGTCACACAGAGAAAGCCAAGTATCTTATGATACCATTTATGTGCAGAATCTAAAAAAATGATACAAAGGAACTTATTACAAGACAGAAATAGACTCACAGACTTTGAAAATAAACTTATGATTACCAAAAGGGAAAGGAGAAAAGAGAAAAATTAGGAGTTTGGGATTAACATAAACACATTTATCATATATAAAATAGATAATCAACAAGGCCCTTCTATAATAGCACAGGGAACTCTGCTCAGCATTCTGTATTAACCAAATGGGAAATGAATCTGAAAAAGAATGGATATATGTATGTGTATAACAGAATCACTTTGTGTACCTGAAACTAACACAACATTGTAAATCAACTATCCTCCAATAAAAAATAAAAATTAAATTAAAAAATACGTGGAAAGAAACGTCATTCATTATCACCCTTTTAACTTTTTACAAATGCTGCCATAATGAATTGCCCATTAATCTTTAAACTAATTCATCAGTTGAAGATATTGCAGATATTATTTTTATACATTCAGTCTTTCAGTCAGTGCTTTCTTTATGTCATCAACCAAGAAATGGGCTGTCAATTTTTCATTGTGAGTTAAAGTAATACAATTATAGAATTTTTCCAAATTCTCTTTCATAAATCCACATCCTCAAGTACCTTGTGCTCAGTCGCTAAGTCATGTGTGACCCTATGTGACTCCATGGACTGTAGCCTGCCAGGCTCCTTTGTCCAAAGGATTTCCCAGGCAAGAATACTGGAGTGGGTTTCCATTCCCTTCTTCATCAAGTACCTTGAAAGATATTAAAATTTTATCTTAATTGAATCCTCCTGGATTAGCCTAGGTTAATGCTTCAAAGGGGAAGCAGGATAGAGATTCTAGTTTCTCTCTACTATGATTGAGTCCACATGCTAGAAAGTTCTGATTTAAACATTTCATGATACCCAAATGCCTCCCAGACATAATTTTTATGTCTCCTTTTTGTTTCCATAATATAAGAACAAAAGAAGGATGTTTTGTAGATAAAAACAAATAAGTGTATTTCTCTATAGAAAATTCAAGAAAAGTATACCTCCTGCAAAACTGAGCAGAAAATCAATTGTTACTTATGTGATTCTTGTTCAAAGAGCCATCCCTAAAACACCCGATGGGGAAAACTACTTCTGGGTTTCTATTGCCTCTGTGCCCTGTATTATGTATTAAAACTGAAATCAGGTCAAAATTTATATCTAGAAGCACTTTGAACCAAAGAAGAAAAGAAATATTCCCTTTTCTGCCTCTTCCTACCCCACAAGGTCCCACCAAGCCCCCCAAAATATTCTCTTGTTAGGAACTTTTTCCAGTGATATTGGAATATTTGACTAGTTTGGGGAGAAACTAGGAAGCCACTTAATTTTCTTTCTTATTTAAGAACTATGTCCTCTTTAAAAAAAAAAATTCTCTGTGGACACCCTGACACAAAAGAGTTTATTTTGTTTTGTTTTCTGGAAGCTGTCCAAGTCTGTCTCAAGGGGAAAAATAAAATAATTACTTTTTGTCAAATGGAATATCATAAGTAGAGCTTAATTTAACACTTTTCTATTAATTCAAAAATTTTTCCTCTGCACAAACAATTGCAAACTTGAGTGGGAGGTGAAGTGCCCACTCATACAGTGGCAATGAGGTGTACATGAATTACAGAGAGCCAGCGTTGTTACTAGCAGGAAGCTTGACTATCTGAAGAACCCAAATCAGGTCAGTTTGACTCATTACCCAAAAGGTAAAGATCAGGAATAAAAGACACCCCCTCAAAAAAAAAAGTCTTTCTCAAATGAAACATATCTGCATTTTTACTGTCTATAGGAGTTCACAACTTCTGTATTGGAAAAACACCATTGTTGAATATGAAATGTGGGTCTGTGTCCGTGTATGTACACGAGGCAATTCTAGAGACTGAATTCCAGTCAATATTTAGGGATAGAAGGAATCATGGAATGTGCCATTAGCAAAGAGTTTTCTACAAAGATAAATCATTCATTATCTTGAGTAAGATTCTTACTCATGATAGTTTTTATCATAAAAGGTTGCCATGGTCTAGGCTCATGATTCAGTGCATGACATGTGACATGTACCTATTGTTATAAGCCAATGCCACTTCATGTCTCTATTTGCTGTATTTTGTTTGCATAGATTCCTTTGAATGAAACAAATCATGGCATAAGCTTTACAAAAAGTATAAGTTCCCAAAGACTGCATTTTGTTGTGATTTTTCCCATCTACACACAGAAGCTACCCTCCATTTTTGTCCTTTGCATATCCATAGAGGAAGATCAAAACAGTTTTGCAAATTGTGAAAAGAACTCATGAAGATGAATCATTTTCTCATTTTGTTGAGTTCAGAGGATAAATAGTTGCAGTATGACGAGGCTGAAACCACACAGGTCCAAGAGAAGAGATCTGAATTCTAGCCCAGTTCTGCCACTTATTAGCTGTATAAACTATAATTTACATTTTGGGTTTCAGTTTCCTCATTTGTAAATGATGACATTTACCAAAGCATGATGTGAATAGATGTTTGTCTGAAGAGAAGGAATTGAATTTGACAAACCAAGTAATATACTCAGGTTTTCCTATCAGCAGACATTCTGCAATCTTCTGGGCTTCCCAGTTGATGCAGGTGGTAAAGAATCCATCTGCAATGCATAAGACGTGGGTTCAATTCTTGGGTTGGGAAGATCCCCTGGAGTAGGAAGTGGCAACCCACTTCCTACAGTCTGTAGGTGGACTACAGTCAATGGGACCACAAAGGGACAACTGAGCGACTGAGCACACTGCAATCTTTAAGATGCTAATATGAATGGCAACTCTAAGAAAACTGGAAAGTAGAGAGCACCTCCCAAACCTCCTCCATTCTTGGAACCCCCTTCCATAGAGCATTTCTATGGATGAGTGATCCACAGAATGTGCTTTGGAATATACCGGGAGAGACAACAGTTTTAGGGTGAGTCCTTTTGGCTGGTCCTGCCATGGTTGGGTGATGAAGCTCTTTGGTCTAACAGTATTCCATTGACCCTGCTATGGTTGCAGTTCCCTGAAGACCACAGAAACAGCCAACTGCTGCTCCCTGGAGGCCACCAAAGACTGTCTTCTGGATGCTAGTTATAAATCCAATCCCCCAAACCCACCACCATGATACTACACCCCCCACCAGCTCCTGCCTGCATAGCGCCCCCCAACTCCAAACATCAGATGGCAGACTGCTTCCCTGCCATTTGTAGAGGAGAATCCAGGAATGAAGGTTCCCACACTTACATTCCAACTGATCCAAAACCCGGGTGAAACTCAGGTGATATAATCAAAGATTTCATGAGCACTTTTATTTTGTCTCCTTTTATTTTATTTTTATTTTATTGGGTAGTCTGCTTGGAACTGGGAATGTAGGCATGAATAAAAGTCTCTGCAGAGGAATGACATCTTCCCTCCTCTCTAGTTGCTTACAAATGGGTGGGTGAGACGGATTTGTAAATGAGTGAGTTTAAAATATAGCGATGGTGTTACATTAGTAGTATGTGCGTGTTGTTAAGGTAAATTGGTTTTTTTAGGTGAGCTCTACATTTGTTTTATGAAGGCAGGTCATTATAGAATTCTTGAGGTTTTTTTTTTTTTTTTTTGGCTGCCCTACTAGGCATGTGGGATCTTAGCTCCCCAATCAGGGATCAAACCCATGCCCCCTCTTTGGGGGCTCAGAGTCTTAACCTCTGAACAGCCAGGGAAGTCCCATTGGTCTTTCAGAATGCAGAAGTCTCTGAGATGCCTTTTTATTCCACATGGTGTGATGTGTAGCTTTTCCTCTATATTTGTCAACAAGAAACAAATATATCACAAATGACCCCCTTGCCCTTAAAAAGCTTCTTAAGTAAATTCACATGACTGGCAGGTGCTCCACTAAGCACTGGGTGCAAAGTCCACACAGTCGAAGCTCCCTCTGCTTAGACCACCTCTGCGGGACTCCTGAGCAGCTGGTCAAGGAGCTGATACTTACCTGTAGGTTTTGACCCAAACTAACTCCTAGAGAACGAACAGAGCTTATACAGCTCACGAGTAAAGACAGCCTGCCTATCAACCAGTGGTGCGGGGCCCTGTCTGCCCCTGGAATCTCACATCCGCTGCCCCAGAAGCCATCACTCAAGTTCCCACCTGTGATGCTTGGTTCTGAGTGTCCACCTGGCTAGGCTGGGGACCCAGTTATTTAGTCAAATGCTAATCAAGGTGTCACTGGGAAGGAATTATGTGAATTAATATCTACAATCTGTCGACTAAGGACAGAAGCTTACCCCTGAAAGTGCAGGTGGGCCTCGTCTAATCAGGTGAAAGGCTAAGAGAGAAATTCTTTTCAGGAACAGAAGAAACTCTGCCTGCAGACAGCAATGTCAGATCTGGCATGAGTTTCCAGCCTGCCAACCTGCCCATCAGATTTCACCCTTGGTCATGTGCAGGCTATCCACAAGGCCATGTGCCAGTTCCTTCAAAGAAATCTCGAGTGATTCTGTTCTGCTCTGAGAAGGTGGACTGAGCTATCACCCCTTACACACAGGTCTCTTGAGAGCCCCCAAGTGCACTGACCATCCCACCCCAAAGCCCTCCCACCCTCAGGCTAAAAGCTCCTTGGAACTATCCCACAGTCCATCACGGTTCAACCCTATCATGAATTAAATAAGCTGTAGGGATTGGCCCCCCATGGGAACTTAACCATCACTTACCACATGATTTCCATATGAAAATACCTTCTGAATTCCAAAGGATAAGTTTTTACTTAATAGACATTATCTCTATTATATATGTGTGTGTGTGTGTGTGTGTAAGTTCATATAATCTTTATTCTTACTGTAAGTCCCTGAGTACATGTTCCTATCCTCATATTATGTTTGAGAATTGTTGTTGTGATTGTTCAGTTGCTAAGTCATGTCTGATGCTTTTCAGGGAGCATACCAGGCTTCCCTGACCTTCACTGTCTCCTGGAGTTTGGTCAAACTCATGTCCATTGAATCAGTGATGCTATCTAACCATCTCATCCTCTGCCACCCTCTTCTTCTTTTGCTTGAATCATGAACCTAACATTCCAGGTTCCTATGCAATATTGTTCTTTACAGCATCAGACTTTCACCACCAGACACATCCACAACTGAGCATCATTTCTGCTTTGGCCCAACCGCTTCATTCTTTCTGAAGCTATTCGTAATTGCCCTCCACTCTTCCCCAGTAGCATGTTGGACACCTTCTGACCTGGGGGGCCCATCTTCCAGTGTCCTATCTTTGTGCCTTTTCATACTATTCGTGGGGTTCTCACAGCAAGAATATCAGAGCTATTTGCACTCCCTCCTCCAATGGACCATGTTTTGTCAGAACTCTTCTCCATGACGTGTTGGTCTTGGATATCCCCACATGGCATGACTCATAGCTTCATTGAGTTACACAAGCCCCTTTGCCACAGCAAAACTGTGATCCACAAAGGGTGTGTTTGAGAATATTGGGGTTAAAAGAGACTAAGGTCGCTGGGCCAAAATCACACTTGCTAAGTAGTATAGTCACATTTGAACCCAGGTTTACCTGATTCCAGACTCCGTACTACATTCATTGTACTATGATTCTTCCCTATAAGTGAAAAACTATCTGGTGGCAAAATATTCTGCATGGTGGCAAAATATTCCATTTTCTTCTGTGCCACGTTTGTAGGTGTGCTGGGTGGAGAAGGATTTAGACATTACCTAACATTTATTCAGAGCTTACTATGTGCCAGGAGCTTATTTTAAAGATTCCTTTGGGAATTCCCTGGTTGTGTAGTGGTTAGGACTCTGCACTTTCACTGCAGGGGGCCTGGGTTCAATTCCTGGTCAGGGAACTAAGGTCACAAAAGGTGTGCAGCATGGCCAAAATAATTGTTTTAATCTTAAACATAAAGATAGATCCTGGAGAAGGGATAGGCTACCCACTCCAGTATTGCTTGGAGAATCCCCACGAACAGAGGTGCCTGGCAGGCTACAGTCCATGGCATTGCAAAGAGTCAGACACAACTGAGTGACTAAGCACAACACAGCAGATAGATAGATAGATAGATAGATTCCTTTAATGAAACATTTAGGTTGAATTATATATCATTTCTATATCTGGACACTTCAAGATTCTAAAACATGTTATTCCTAATGGTTTTTTGCCCCAGCCCATCTATTTTGGTCATAGATATTTAATGAGTTTTTCTCTCTTGTTCTTAAATGACAGCGGTTTCACACTGACATCAAGTACCACATCAATTAAAACTAAAAGACAGGATTGTTGTAAGGCGAATGAAAGTGTTTTAATTTATTTATTTTAGTTTCTAAAAAATATTTTGAATCCCACAGCCTCTGGTCCTCCGAGGTTGATATAGAATAACATGCAAATACCTTTTCGTCTTGTTAATGGTTTCCTTCACCATGCAAAACTTTTAAGTTTGACTAGGTCCTATTTGCTTACTTTTGGTTTTGTTTTCCTTTCTTGAGGAAACAGATCCACAATAATTATTGCTAAGACAGTGTCAGAGCGTACTACCTGTGTTTTCTTCTAGGAGTTTTGTGTGTTACATTTCGAGGTGCAAACTACTAGGTATAAAATACCTACGTGTACAAGGGTGTAACGTACAGCTTAGGGAATATAACCAATATTTTATAACTTTACATGAAGTACAGTCTATAAAACTATGGAATCGCTATTTGTACATCTGCAACTAATATAAGTCAAGTTTATGTCAATTTTTTAAAAAAGAACATGCAAATACATTCAAGCATCAGGCTGCCTACTCTCACTCTGCACATATTGTACCAACCCAGCTGATGGCCTGACCTTCTAATTAGGCATCTCCAACCCTGGTCACTGTGTCCTCTGACTCTCAGCTATAGGGGCCCAATCAGAAATACACTTCTGTTTGTCCTTTTTCTAAAGTTAGAGAGCCACTGAAAAAATATTCTTTTATGGAAACACAATCAGTAAATGGAAATGTAACTAAGAGTCAGAGTGCTCTATTCAAGAAGTCTTACTTTAGGGTCTCATAGCTATCTATCCAACAAGCAAGCACATCTTAAGCATTTACTTTATAGAAGGTGCTTTGGGAGAAACAAAGATGGATCACATTGTCTCTGATGAATAATGAGCGTGGTGGGCTGTATACTGGATGGTCGAAAAAAGCAGTGTTTTTCAAACCAGTGGCCTCAACCAATTAGTGATTGGTGAAATTAATCCAGTGGGTCACAAACAACATTATTTTTAATTAAATAGAATACAGTAGAAGAAAGTAGGAAAGGAGAGAGAGTACATGGCACGCAGAGAGGTTAAGTAGTTCTTTCTTTCAGTGGTGTATGTGCTTGTACTGGTTTCCAAAGTAAGATGTACTTCTTACTGTGACACACAGTCAAAAACTGTTTAAAAGCTCCTGCTTTAAAGAGAGAGAAAGAAGAAAACAAAAGCCTTGGGCTCAAGAAGCTTGCAGCTTGCTGGGAAGATAAAGCTCATTAATGAACACAGAACTCTTTGGATAAAGGAGCTCATGACTCAGGGCTAAAATGAACCTTGCTGATTTTGCAATCCCCCATGGGATTCTTACTGTGTTAGTGTTAGTTGCTCAGTCGTGTCTGACTCTTTGTGGCCCCACGGACTGTAGCCTGCTAGGCTCCTCCATCCATCGGATTTTCCAGGCAAGAATACTGGGGTGGGTTGCCATTTCCTTCTCCAGGGGATCTTCCCAACCCAGGGATCAAACCCAGATCTCCCACATTGCAGGCAGATTCTTTACCATCTGAGCCACCCATGGGATTATGACCAGGAGAAAAATCACCATGACTGTTGATTACTCCTATGTCCTCTGGAAAAAAAAATCACCGTGACTGTTCATTACTCCTACATCCTCCTCAAATTCTGGGCCCTCAGACTCCTGGACCACACACCTCGGGGACCCGTCTCAGATGTCCTGCTTGTTCCTCTCTGGTTCCTGAGGTTTCATCAGTGCCCAATGGGCACAGCTCTTGGGCACTTCTCTATTCTGCGTGGGTCACCTCATCATTCTCAGAGCTTTAAATACCATGGGAATGCCCATATTTGGTTTTCTAGCCACACTGTCCGAACTCCCAGGCTTGCATACCCAAGTCCCCATTCAACCTCTCCACTGAGATGTCTCCTGGGAGACATCTGAATATTCCAACTGAATACATCCCCAGATGAACTCCTAATCTCTGTTCCCCATCTGCACCTCCCTTAGGCCTTCTCATCTCAGCTAATGGGAATTCAATCCATCCACTGATGAGGCCAAAACCCTTGGAGTATTCATAACTCACCTTCTCGATGAGACCTTTCGTGACCGTGCACACCCTTCAATACCGCACAGCCTGCCAGGCTCCCTCTTCCACAGGCACCCTCTGGTCCCCTCCCCAGCTTCCTGTTTCTCCATAGCACACTCCATCTAACGTACATTTTATCTTATCAATGTCCATTTTCCTAGTTCCCCACGAAGGCAGATTATTTTTCTGTTTATACATTGCCATGTCCTGAGTGGATAAACAGCATCTATTTCACAGTAATGTGCACTGAATAATAAATATGCATTGGATAAGTGAATGAATACTTTTACAGCATTTTGAAAAAAAGTCACAGAAGAAATGTTTACCTCCAGCTTAACAACTAAGCAAAGGAAAAGAGCACCATCATAAAGCTTGCTTTAAGAAACCTTACCTCAAACCCTGCAATGAGTACTCCAGGTGAACATGCCCTTTCAGTCGACCTTGAACTATCTTGGAAATCCTGGTTGGGGTAGCTGTTGGATGGATGTATCTATCACTCTCATCTGTGCACAGGCCTTAGTGACAACTCCTATTAGTTCTAGATATCTTGCTGCCTGGAGGACGTGGGTTGAAATACAGGCTTAAAAAGCAGATCCTCAGGAGACCATTTTCCCATCCAGTGATGATGGAAGTGGAATACTCTGTGTTACACGTGTGCAAAGGACACTTAGAATATTCAATTATTTCTAGATTCACATAATTTGAAAGATGATGGTATCATTATAAAGGAAACATTCTATTTTGGTCCATTTGAATGCATTACACTTTGAGGTGTTGTAACTGTAACTTGGAATAAAAAGTCCAAACAGCACCAAGATGGAGTAATAATCAGATAATAGTGGTAAAAAGCAAAAAATTTCTACTTGGGTCTCTTCTTAAATCTACTGAGTTTTCTTAAAAATAGATGTCAAATAGCTAAGTGAATGATTCACAAGTGTCATAATTTATAGCCTCATCTGAGAAACTTAGTGTCTTCAGCACAAAGAAAAATATTTGCTGAAATTCAATTCAAAACTCATAATTTTGAAGTTAAGTATTAATACTGGAAATGATGGACTTGATATTTCATAGACTCTAAATGAGCTGTAACATTTGTTCCCAAGAAGATTATCAGACTTTTAAGTTCTAAGGGTGTGAGAATTCTAAGGGTGTGGATGTGAGAGTTGGACTATAAAGAAAGCTGAGCGCTGAAAAATTGATGCTTTTGAACTGTGCTGTTGGAGAAGACTCTTGAGAGTCCCTTGAACAGCAAGGAGATCCAACCAGTCCATCCTAAAGGAAATCAGTCCTGAATATTCATTGGAAGGACTGATGCTGAAGCTGAAACTCCAAAACTTTGGCCACATGATGTGAAGAACTGACTCATTTGAAAAGACCCTGATGCTGGGAAAGATTGAAGGCAGGAAGAAAAGGGGACGACAGAGGATGAGATGGTTGGATGGCATCACCAACTCAATGGACATGAGTTTGAGTAAACTCCAGGAGTTGGTGATGGACAGGGAGGCCTGGCATGCCACAGTCCATGGGGTCACAAAGAGTCGGACACAACTGAGAGACTGAACTGAACTGAACTGAAGTTCTAAGGGAAAAGATCCATGCTCATAGCATTTGACAAGGTCTGGGTTCTCCATGGGCTTCCCAGGTGGTGCTAGTAGTAAAGAACCTGCCTGCCAGTACAGGAGACTTAAGAGACATGGGTTCAATCCTTAGGTTGAGAGGATACCTTGGAGGAGGGCACGGACACCCACTCCAGTATTCTTGCCTGGAGAATCCCCATGGACAGAGGAGCCTGGCAAGCTACAGTCCATTGGGTCGCATACAGTCAGACATGACTGAAGTGACTTAGAAAGCATGCAGAGGGTCTCCATACACGCTGGGAGATTTATAAAATTTTAGCCAACACTAAAGTTCAGTTTTGATGGACAGTTTTTCTACACCTGGGCTTCTATTGACCCCAGGAGGAAGATTACTAACCTTCTACCCATATCTCTGCTTCTGAACAACAGACACAGAATTCTTGTTTACCTCAGAGGATTCAACTTATGGAACCATATAGCACAGACACCTACACACTAGTGACTGCAAAAATATTGGAAGAAGATGATGGCTCAACTAGCTATGCCAACCAACAGACATGCCTCCAGTATGTCAGAAAGAAATGTTAGCAGTGAATAGTTGCTTTAAAAACTAAGACAGGGCTCTAAATTAGCTTATCTTCTATATAGTCAGTGAAACTGAATATAACATATTTATTATAGACCTAAATCCTCTGTTGTTTTTATGTTGCTATCTATTAAAATGTCTGTGTTCTTGCTCATATTTCACTAAAACTTGTAGCCAGCTATTACTGCTGAGTGACGGGCATTCTGTGAACATTACTTTTGAAAGTCTTTTAGTACTTTCAAGCAACTGTCACCATCTGTCATGGGTTTCAAAATGTCATAGCACTGGGGACTTCTCTGGTGGTCCAATGGTTAAGCCTCCACACTTCCACTGCAGGGGACATAGGTTTAATCCCTAGACAAGGAACTAAGATTCCGCATATGTTAATTTGCTTCAGTTATGTCTGACTCTTTGCGACCCTATGGACTGCAACCTCCAAGGCTCCTCCATCCATGGCAACAATACTGGAGTGGGTTGCCATGCTCTCCTCCAGGGGATCATCGTTACCCAGGGACTGAACCTGAATCTCTGATGTCTCCTGTATTGGGAGGCGAGTTCTTTACCTCTGAATGCCACTTAGCAAAAAACAAACAACAAAAAAAAAGGTTACAGCATTGTATCCCCTAGCAACTTAATGCCTGAGTTTTATGTTTAATGGAAAATTACTAAGTTTTGAAATTGCAGTCAGAAGAATGATATGATGAAAAGAGCATAGAAATTTGAATGAGACAAACATGGCTTTCAGTTCTATGATTTACTAGCTATAAAATTTCGAGTACATTATTTAATAGCAGTAAGTCTCAATTTTATCATCTTTCCAATGTAATGAATAACAACACTGGGGTTTTGTATAATATTACATGAGAGAAAGTTTGTGTGGCAGGGATTATAAAATGGCTACCAGCAGGTCCTGAGGCTCATTGCTCCCCTACAGAGGCACTGAAGGGAGGAAATATCTTGTCCCAGATCCCAAGCCAAGGTCCAGAGGTGCTTGCTGATTGAACAGGCTGAGGCCACACACTCAGCCCTGAGAGAAGCCGCAGTGCTGGAGGACATGATAAGCCAGCTCTTCTGCTACTCCTGAAACACATGGACACGTGGAAGGAGCAAGGTTTCCCCCAAGCAAAACCACGGGGATGTGACAACAAAAATCAGAAGTAGCAAACCCCGGGCAGCAAAACCCTCAGATGTTCACTACAATCGAAATACAGGGTGGGCAATGAATAAAAATTCATTGTCCTCCCCTGTCCTCATATCATACCAGTATATACTGTATTGTAGTCACTTTCTTGCTATGGGATCACAAGGGTGTCTTCCCAGATCGTACCTGCTTTGACATCAACATCCCCTTGGTAGTATTTTCTGCCAACACCCGAAGAGCCGTGGCTCCCTCCCCTCCTTTGAGGGCTCGCAGGCCTTGCCCCTCCGTGCTTCTCCTGCAGACCCATTTCCCAGTGGCATGCACTTCGCACAGATCCATTCAACTCCAAAGGAACAGTTTTACCACCAAGAGGATTGATATGAACTATTGAATACAAGCCCAGTAGGTAAACAGAGGCACTAAAATGTAATACTCAATCCAACTTGATTTGTTTTAAAGCTGTTTTTACTCTTTTTCCTTCATCCATCCCCAGATTTGTCTGATCCACTTAAAACTTGTCAGCCCTTTTGAGACCAGACTGTGTTTTGTAAAATGTTTTTCGTGTATCTCCCTGGCACCTGCCCTGGTGCATGGTACCCTGTAGATACCTGTGAATGTTCACAGGTGAGACAGCTCTGTAGGGTAACAGTGAGTGAATTACCATCAAAGAGCACTATTACAAAGTTCTATTCAAGGGCATCTGTGTTGTTGTATGGCAGAAAGCAACACAACACTGTAGAAATTTTTTTTTAATTTTAAAAAGTAACTATAAAAAATGTTATTTGGAAAAAGATGTGGCAAAGGGTATTAACCCTATATGTGGAGTCTAAAAAGAAATGATAGAAATGAATTTACTTGCAAAACAGAAAAGAGACAGACTTAGAAAATGAACTTATAATTGCTGCAAGGGAAGGATGCGTGGAAGGGATAGTTGGGGAGTTTGGGATGGACATGTACACACTGCTGTATTTTTAATGGATAACCAACAGCACAGGGAACTCTGCTCAATGTCATGTGATAGCCTGTATGGGATAAGGAGTTTGGGGGAGAATGGATACATGTGTATGTATGGCTGAGTCCCTTTGCTGTCCACTTGAAACTATCACAACACTGTTAATCGGCTATTCCCCAATACAAAATAAAAAGTTTAAAAAAAAAAGAATTTTACCCAGGGGAAAAAAAAAGAGGTAGGTATTTACTCCTATCCTTAAAAGGTAATTTTTTAGGCAATCTGGAAGCAAATTAAGTTTTACACCAGCTTCGGGCTTCAAGGGGAGTTGGAAAGGGCGGTTGCCAGGGAAATCTGCTTGCAAAACACCAATCAGGCCTTGGGATCTACACATCGTGTAATTGTAATTTTCCTATTCTTGCTCTTTTTTTTTTTTTTTTTCCTGCTTTTGCTCTGAGAAGAGCAAGCTAAAAAGGCTACAGGGACATTTATGCCAAGTCGCATTTGTCAAGTTGAAAGCTGTGTGGAGCAGGAAGGCAGTTCTCCCAGCTGCAAAGAAGATGCAAAGGAGCAGAGTGAGTAGGGAATCTGAGAGCTCACTAAAAGTGCTTAGAAGGCCAGTGCATCCCAGCCATTTCCGTACAGAGTACAGAGCAAGGCTAGACCCTGAAACTCAGGGCGAAGTCTTCTTACAAATGCTGAAAAGCTACCGGAGTGCTTGGAGGTCCCCATAGCACTCTTGGGAGTGTGGCCGTCCTGCAGGTGTTCTGATTCCCCGAAAACTGTCCATGTATTTCAAGTAAAAATTGATAACAATCATTGGTAAGGGCAACACAAAATGGTGAAGAAGCAACGCTGCTTTATCTCATAATTATGTTCCATATTTATTATTTTATTATTATTTTAAAACTTTTATCTGTGCTAGCCAGTTAGGGATTAGATAATATGTATGCTTATTTTTTCAAGATTTTTTTCTTGATGTGGACCATTTTTTGAAGTCTTAATTGAATTTTTTTACAATATAGCTTGTTTTATCTTTTGGCCACAAGGCATGTGGGATCTTAGTTCCCAGTGCAGGGATCAAACCTCCTCCCCAGTCACTGAAAGGTGAAGTCCCAACCACTGGACCACCAGGGAAGTCCCTGTATGCTTATTTTAATAGTGACTTTTTTTTTTTTTTTTTTTTGGTACATTTTTGAAAAGTACAGAGTGTGGGAGCATGAACTCCATTTTTTTAAGTTTTTCTGTTCACGCACTCAATCAACATGCCTTCCTCAGAGGCGGGGTGATACACGCAAAGCCCTGGCATCAGAGAGAAGCAGATTCCTATTTGTGATGATGACCTTGGGCAGGTCAGTCCAGCTTTTTGAGTCTCAGTTTTGCAGCAGTAAAGTGGAAATGGGAGCGTCTGTTTCACAGGACAGCTAGAGGGATTAAAATAGAGTCACAAGGTATCCCCTCCAGCCCTTTGAGATTACTCTAGAAATGCAAGGTTATTCCATAAATATCAGGTCCTCAGCTCTCCTTTCCTCAGTACAGGCTCTTCTCATGTATATCTTTCCTCACCAGGCTCAGGAAAGGTCAAACAGGTTGACCCCCCCCCCTCAGCCGTAGCCACATACCCTTATTTACCTCTTTACTTTAATTGAAATACTCAATTGTTGAAGAAATCAACAACCGCTAAAGGGTAGCCTTGCAAAGATAAGCCTATTATTGACACCCACCATTTTAATCACAGCTCTTCCTTGCTATATCGTCTTTATTTCTACCTAATGAACCAAATGCCAGAGTTATCTATTCCAGCTTCTTTGGTCCCTAATGAAATAGAAACCTGCTTTAAATTCACCTCTGTCTTAGGTTTATGTGTTTTCCCTCCCCAAATCTCTACAGTCCAGAACTGCTCACAGAATGGCCCCAGTCTCCCCTGGTATATTTCAGGATACATGCTCCATTTCAGCTGTCCCGGCTTTCTAAGTGTCTGCATTCCTTTTGTGGCTCTCAGATTTCCCCAAATCTCACGCATTTCCATCACCCCAAACCGCACCATCCAACCTCCCATCCTGAGATAATCCACTCTCGAGGAGTCACTTGCACATGGCTTCATCTCCCAGCCCATCGTCTTCCAGCCCATCGCTGGCACAGAATGTCTGACTCTGTCTACATTGAGTTAGACTCTATGACAGCAGCTTAGCCAAACCCCATGCACATTGGAAGGGCCTATTAAAGTAAGCCTTTCCATGTCTACAACAGTATTTCTTATAGCTTTAATTTCAAGGCATGTAAGTCTTTGTTTATGAATTTTCCTCCAGAGAGAGTTTAAAACTCTCAGAAGTTGTTGTCTTATCTGAAATGTGTTCTTTAGATGATCATAAAATGACAACTGGGGGCCTTCCAGGTGGCTCAGTGGTAAAGAATTGCAGGAGATGTGGGTTCGGTCCCTGGGTGAGGAAGATCCCCCGGAGGAGGAAATGGCAACCCCTCCAGTATTCTTGCCTGGAAAATCCCATGGACAGAGGAGCCTGGTGGGCTGCAGTCCATGGGGTCACAAAGAGTCGGACACGACTGAAGCACACAGGCACACAGAATGACAATTGTTCGTCCAAAAACAGCCAAGATCTAAACATAGAGGGAAAAAAAATCTCTGGACTGTGTACAGCAGACCCCTGCTTGGGCACGGTGTCTCTCTGAGCGAACTGCAACCCCTCTGGACTTCAGTTTCTTTATTTCATAAGCTGAGATTATAATACTTACTTATGCTCCTTATCCTTCAAGGCAGTTGTAATGGTCATGAGACTGTGTAAACTTACGTTTTTTTTGCAAAAGCATGACATAAATGAATGCTAATTGTTATTAATTTGATCACTAAGAAATATGAATATTGCATCCTATCATCACTATCCCAGAATACACCCATTCTTATTCTTATTTTTGTACATATTCTTTAAAGGGCTGTTGGATTGCTTTCTGAGCTCCATATTTTTTCACATTTTAGCATCTTTGATATTGGAATGTATCATGTAATCTACAGAGTGTCAGAGTTTAATTGGTGGTATTTCTTTCTTTCTTAGTGATACAAAAAATATCGAGGAGCTTGCACTGGTATCTTGGATTCAGTAAACCTGGGCATTTGGAGCTTAGGGGCAAGTGGAAGAAGGGTAAAAGTGGAAGTACCTTGTCTATTCAGAATGGAGATTCTATTAACCAAGGCGGGATAAGATAACTGCTCCCCCCCACCCAAAAAAAAAATCAGCCAAGAGTTTGAGACATTCAGAAAGAAGAAATTACCTTGAATGATACCACTTTAAAGGTCCCTTTAAAGTGAGAGGAGATTTTTTTAAGGACCCCCAGGTTATTATACTTTAGTTCACAGGTCTCCTGGAACTAATATGACACTATTTCAACTGAGTTTTGGGAAGGCTAAAATAAAAAAATTGGCAGTATCACAGAAATAGTCCACTTCCAAAGATCTTAGAAGAGAGATAAATACATTTCTGAGATGGTAGGCCAATTTAGGAGAGAGAATTTTTACTATAGGACATATATATATAACACAATGATATATTTTATAATTTTCATACATATTAGATTTTTAAAATAATTTTCTCTTGTTGCATTACGAGGGCCCATGATTCAGTGCCCATGACACTATTTCAACTACGAAAGCATCTTTATTCTGTACTTAGAGGATGACAGCAGCTAGGTATGGTCATTCCTTATCAGAGATAGGTCTTCTGTCCTCCTGAACCATGACATATGGTTTAAGGTATAGTCTGGCTATCTCTGGACTTCCCTGGTGGCTCAGACGGTAAAGCGTCTGTCTGCAATGTTGGAGACCCAGGTTCGACCCCTGGGTCGGGAAGATCCCCTGGAGAAGGAAATGGCAACCCACTCCAGTATTCTTGCCTGGAAAATCCCATGGACAAGGAACCTGGTGGGCTACAGTCCATGGGGTCACAAAGAGTCGGACATGATGGAAGCAACTTAGCATGCATGCATGCAACATTTATTGCGATTTCTTTTAACATTTGCATCTAACTGCCCCACCGAGCTCCTGCAGGCAATCAGGACGTCTGGCTTGCCTGTCATCAACAAGTGTCCAGGCCACTCCTCTGTCTGCTCCAGCTTCCCTTTGTTATTAATACAAAGACTTCCATTTTGTAAACCACAAGGACCAGTAATAGGAAGACCTTCTCAGACAGCTGCAAGGTTAATTTTTTTTCTGTGGATTTACCTGAAGCTTTTCTCTCTGTGCAAGTGATGCAGAAGGACACAGCAGCCTTGACTAGATCACAATGTAGCTGCAGCACCTGATACTTCATGCTCTGGGCCCAGGGACAAACTAGCCTGCTTTCTTTGAAAATACTGTAACCAACCACTGCCTCTCTTTTGCTTCTGAGTTTAAGAGACTCATAATAAAAACAGTGGCTCAACAGTAGCAATTTTACTGGCCCTGATTGTTCAGCAACAGTATTTCTCTTCTCCAAAGTCTTGATGTTCAGATTTCCTTACATTTTTCCTGGAGCCAGTTTCTGTATTAGTTTACATGTATTGTAATAATTGTAAAATTGTAATAACTTACTGTAGGTTTTCTCTCAGTGTATGAATAATGTATTGATTTTTAAAATCCATTCCTTGCAGATCACTTCCATAAACTTCTTTAGGTACTCTCATTTGAAAAATATGTTTAATTGAAACATATACACATTAAATACTTCCCAGCTGGTTTTCTTAGCAACAATTGTAGCCTGTTTCTAGTATAAGACCAAGTTTCTACCATAAACTAACTTTGGGGAAAAAAACCACCTAAAGAAAAATTTGCCATGTTTTGTTTTATAAGCAATATGAGCTAATAAGGTGTCACTGGTCTCTAACAAAGCTGTGCCTCAGTGCTGAGAAACTGCAAGTGTTGGCTGCATCCTCTGTGACCCTCAGCTGTACCAACTTAATTTATAAAATGTAATTACTGAGCCAATAATGAGGTGCTGAATATGATCATATCTCTGCAGTGACTCACCTGCCAATGGAAGGAAAACAAGACTGTTCTCAACATTTATAATTTCCCTAAGAAGCCTTCCTGTTGCCATGGTAATGTTGATGCTTTTTAGCTCAAAAAGCAAGAACTCTACATTGTTACTACCATAATTGATAAATGGCAAATGGATCAGGCATGATGGATGATGTCATGGGACTATCGTTGTTCAGTTCTGTAGGTACCATGAGATCAGAGACAGAAAGACAGCATCAGATATGGTCTCGGCAAGACATAGGAGCTGTTGGGCTGGAACTCTTCCCCTTTGTAGCTGAGATTTTTGGGCAAGTTACCGAACCTCACTTTCCTCATTTGTAAAATGGGGATAATAATAATAATACTCTTAGTTGTATGGAACAAATGAGTTAACACTTATAAAGCATTTAGAACAGAACCTGCACACAGGACGCATCATTTGAGTTAGTTAAAATAAGCTGCATAGTGAAGCTTAACCAAATTTCGCTGGTAGTTTTCAGCATTAGAACCTACAAATCACTGTTTTCAGGTCCAGGAATAGTAGCATCTCTTCAGTCTGATGTTTCTAGATATTGCAAGCTTTCAAAATAGTTAAATGTATGAGTTAAGGAAGAATAGTGCTTTTTTTTCAGTGGAATGTCTATTCTCAGTTCCTAGAAACTATGACTTAGAAATCTATGTCTACTCTGTACATGTGTATCATTGTAGACAATTTTATTAACACATTGTAGACAATTTTATTAATTTTAATAACACAAAATTATTAAAACAATTTTATTAGATTTAAAATTCATGTTATTAATCATAAATTTTAAATTAAGTAAACTCTGATCTTTGAATTAAACCAAAAATGCTTTGAATTCCAGTGCTGCCATTTCTTAGCTGTGTGTTCTCGGGCAGATTTCTTAAGTCCTCTGAGCTTCTGCTTCTCATTTGAGAAATTAAAAAAAAATAGAGTTGTTGTGTTGATGAAATAAGATCCTATAAGCAAACTGCATAGCATACTTAAATGTTAATAATGAAACATGGCATTATTTAATGGATAATCAGTAAATATTGGGTTGGCCAATAAGTTCATTTGTTAAGATGTTACGGAAAACACCAGATGAACTTTTGGCCAATCCAGCAGTTAGCATGAAAATGTTAAATACTTTTTTACCTTCTCATTGCCAACGTGGCCACTTCTAGGAGACCTTCCTGGATCCTCCTTCTCCATCACCATTACATAACTCCTGTTTCCAGTGTCTCCTTAGCTCATACTCCATTTACGGGACCACAGCTGAGGCTTGGTAACACCTTGACTTGGAACTGTTCCCAACCTTTTGTCTGCTTTGTCTTCATATCTCCATTATCAGCATTTTGAGGGCAAGAGGCAGCCTCCTTGTTTTCTGGTCTCTTTTAATTAAGCCCTGTGCCCTGTTCTGTGCACAGTTCATAGGTTGGTCATTATATCTTAATGGATAAAAAGAGTAGCCATTGTTATGTATTTTTTTATTTAACAAATGGAGGAGGAATGAAATCCTAGTGTGGATCCACACTGAACTCTGCTGTGCTGTGCTTAGTCACTCCGTCGGGTCCGACTCTGTGATACCGTGGACTGTAGCCCGCCAGGCTCCTCTGCCCATGGAATTCTGCAGGCAAGAATACTGGAGTGGGTAGCCATTCCCTTCTCCAGGGGATCTGCCCGACCCAGGAATCAAGCACGAGTCTCCTGCATTACAGATGGATTCTTTTACCCATCTGATCCACTAGGGAAACCCTAAGAACTAAAAATAAGGTCAGAAACAAGCCTTTCTGTCATAGGATGGTGCCCTGATGAACTCAAGGGAAATGATTGCTTTGGGTGAGCCAAAAAGTTCATTCGGTTTTAAGTAAAAATAAAAAGACATATTTTTCATTTTCACCCAGAACTTTATTGAACAACATGTTCACTAACTGAAGAAACTCTTCTGGCCAACCCAATAGAAAGACAAATGAGTCATGTACTGAGAGCATTATCTTGTGGGTTCCTCACAATTAGGGACTTGGAGCAGGATCCAACAAAACAAGAGGAAAAGAACAGCTAAGTAGTGGCTCAATCGGGTAAGTAGGGTAACCAGAAAGCCAGAAGGTGAAAAACTCTTTAAGACATGGTATGTGTTTGGGTACATGGCGGGGTGTGTGTGTAGAGGCCAAGAAAAATTAAAATTAAGAAAATGCCACTAGTTTTCATGAGGAGGTCATTGGAAACCTTCAAAGAGTGTGTCAAGCAACCTATAGAGGCTAAATCCAAATTAAGAGGATTCAGAAAGAATCGGTGGTTGGGAAGTGAACATAGCTGGTGTAGACCAGTGGTTTGGGAGGAAGCAAGATTGGATACAAGATGCTAAAGATGGAAGACGCAGGAAAGATGTCAACAAAACAGAAACATTCTTGAATTTCCAATGACAATTGAAAACAAATCATTGCAAAGCTCAAATAAAACCGCTCTCTAGTGGCATCTGTATATGCCTATTACTTCCAGCATGAGAAAACTGAGAAGTATAAGTGAATCTGATGGTTCTAATTTTCCCTAGTACACAGGTTCTTTCAAAGATTGAGACATGGATTAGCATGTATTGAAAATATTTTCAGACTAAAAAATTATGGTAAAGTATTATTGTTGAAAGTTAATGTCTAAAGTTTTCAATAATTACTGGCATTACCCATATTCAGGGTCAGGAAAGAAGAAGATAAGCTATTTTTTAATATTTATGTGTATTTATTTATTTGGCTGCACTGGGTCTTAGTTGTGGCATGGAGGATCTGTAGCTGTGGCATGTGGGATTTAGTTCCCTGACCAGGGATCAAACCCAGGCCCCTACATTTGGGAGCAAGCAGTCTTAGCCACCGCACCACCAGGGAAGTCCCGAAGGTAGACTTTTATACAGAATGAACTCTCTGTTTTATATCTGCATAGGTCCCTCAGGATGAATGGACAGGGTACACCCCTCGAGGTAAAGATGATGAAATCCCCTGCCGAAGAATGCGGAGCGGCAGCTACATCAAGGCCATGGGAGATGAAGACAGCGGTGACTCGGACACCAGCCCCAAGCCTTCTCCCAAAGTGGCTGCGCGAAGGGAAAGCTATCTCAAGGCGACTCAGCCATCCCTCACAGAACTCACCACTCTCAAGTGAGTGTTTCCAATACTCTACTTCCCATACCCCACTTCCTGTTTTATCCCTTATGATCCGATCATACAGCTTCTAGAGTAAGTGTGGCAAACAACATCCCACAGGTGGAGCAGCATGATATATTGAAGAGTCTATTCGTTTTGACCTTGGGTCTGACATACATCCCAGTGCCTTCAAAGACATGGTATCCAGGTGTGTTTTGCATAGAGCATAAGATGAACCACCATCCTCCAGAAAGAGTGCAACAATCCAGAATGGCTTCTAAAGAGAATTAGGAGTTCTCATCAATGAGGGTGTCTGTGTATTCCCACTCTTGGTTGTTTGTTTAGCCATCAAATCTGCAGGGCAATGCTTCCTTAAAAAACTCTTGAATTTTTCAGATGACTGAGTGATAAAATAGTGTAGATCAGTGGTCCCTAGTGGTTTGTCTGTATTGTTTAAAGTCAATGCTGAGTTCCTTCTGAGGCCACTGGGAGAATCAAATGAGAGATACTGAAAGCACTTGGTAAACTGTTGTTCACAATTACTTACCTTGTAAAAAAGGCTTGGAAACAAATGAATATATTCCTAGTGATCAGGATGGATGATCAAATATACTTCCTATTCATTGGTTCCTCTGGGCTCACAGATAAGTTTGAAAGCATGTGAAGCAGTTAACACGATCACTGAGAAGAACACTTCTCCAGTTCTGAAGGGAATAGTTAGTGCTGGTTTGTTACAGCCACTCCCCTCCTCCCCACAGAACTAGAAAGAACGGGATTCCCCAGATGAACAGAGGGAAATACATTCATGTTGAGAGTGGATGACAGTACAAGGCATGGCTTCATTGGTATTTTTAACCTGCCAGACCGAGTTCCCAGACTCCAGGTGGGCTAGCGATGCTCAGTGGAATTGAGAAGGAACAGGGAGCTTTCAGAGAACCATGGCTTCAGAGGCAAGGCTTGAAGGGGTAGGGTGAAGAGTCTGAGCCAGCACAGATGCAGCCAAAGGGTGGGGGGGTGGTGGACAGGTGTGAGATGACAATTCAACTCAACAACTACAGGTAAAGCTACTCCGGGAAGCTACTGATCAAGGTGCTGTAGCATATAGGGATTGTGTAATGGTGAGGTAGCATTGCTTGCATCTCCTTGGGGTTGTGACAATACTCCCAAGTGCTTCACAATCATCTTTATTTTATATTTGGTCATGCTGCATGGCATGTGGGATCTTAATTTCCCAACCAGGAATGGAACCCATGCCTCCTGTAGTGCATGTCCAGAGCTTGAGCACCACCAGGGAAGTCCCGACAATCATGTTTAGCTAACATTTGAACCCCCTTGGGCATGGTGTACAGAGAAAATAGGAAAGTGTGTGAGAAGGTTGTAACAACCTTGAGAAAGGTTTCAACAGAGTGCTGCCAGAGTTCTTGAGAAGAAATAACAGCCAACAGGGAGAGGTTAAATTTGAGAGGAAGACTGAAAATAATGGAAACTTTCTTCTACTCTTCTCCACCTTTAGATTGTAAGTTCTATCCTACTGGAAATCCTGACTACTGATATATCCCAATGCTTAGCACATAGGAGGTGGCCAGCAATCATAATAATGATGTAATAACTAATGAATATGAATGGACTTCCCAGGTGGCGCTAGTGGTAAAGAATCCACCTGCCAATGCAGGAGACAAGAGAGACACGAATTTGATCAGTGGGTTGGGAAGATCTCCTGGAGTAGGAAATGACACCCCACTGCAGTATTCTTGCCTGGAAAATCCCATGGACAGAGGAGCCTGGTGGGCTACAGTCCATGGGGCCACAATGAGTTAGACATGACTGAACAACTGAGTGTGTGCATGCACACACACACACACACACACACACACAGAGCTAACATGAAAGGGGGCACTGATCATTGCGAGGTACTCTTCTAAGTGTTTCACATACACTATCTTTTCACATACACATACACAGTTACTCTTGAGGTAGGATATATAACCATCCATGTAAAGCTGACAACAAAATTGAGACACAGAACAGTTAAATAACTTTCCCACAGTAGCCCTTCTAGAAGTGACAGAGCTACGGTTTTGAACCCAGATCATCTCCCCTCAGAGCCTGTGCTCTTGAGCAACATGCCGTCCTAAGTCTTTTTTGAAAGAACAGATGAAAAACGAGATGGCATTCCTGGGGTATATCGTGGGGAATGGCTTCGAGGTACCATTATTTTTACTGTTCACTATGTACACGCAGCTCTCCTTTTCTCGGTACGTGGCAACGTTGCACTTCTCTGCCTCTTTGAAATCAGTGTGGTCATGTACGTGGCTTTAGCGATGAAATTTGAACAGAAGTGTTGTGTATCACTTCCAGGAAGTGCGGCCCTACTCCCTGGGTCCACTTTTCTGATTTGAGGACCATGGGAACACCGATTGAGATATACCTTCTGTCTTTCTGGGTATCTGAGTGAATGCAATGAACAGAGCCTCCTGCCAGCTCATGATATGGACACAAGAAACATGTCCAAGAAATTAAGTTGTGAGCAAGAAATAAACTTGGGTGATTTGCAGCTGTTTATCAACAGAGCCAAACTTGTCCTATCCTAACTTATACATAAATTGATACTAGGAATGGAGTACTCATGTAACAACAAAATAAACTAAAACATATGACTGATTATAGGATTTGGTAGCAGAAAGCAAGGTAATTATCAGAGGCTGGTACATACTGATCCATGTTATGCAGTGGTGAGTCATTTGGTAAATTGTTGTCTAGAACATGGACGGTAGATGAGGTAACAAATGAACTCTAACTCTAGGGAAAGTAGTTGCAAAACACTGTTAACAGAATGCGTCGGTTGCTCTTGGCAGCCTTCAACACCGTGTTCTGTGATTTGAAATAGACTCGGAAAAGAATTGGTTACAATACAAGTAGTAATGAAAGGGAATAAGAAGAGTCTAGACATTTGTGGACTTGTGTGACTGGAAGAAGCAATTTATCTCAATCCAGTTTGTAAAAGGTAAATCTGAGAAAGCACTTGAATGAAGAAGATAGGATGAAAACTATCCCGTGTGGCAATGTTCAAATCAAGAACATGGCCCCAGACTTCCCTGGTGGTCGAGTGGTTAAGAATCCGCCTGCCAATGCAAGGGACATGGGTCCAGGAAGATTCCACATTCCCTGGCACAACTAAGCCTGTGCACCACTGATCCCGAGTTCTTGAGCCCATGATCCATAAGAGAAGCCACTGCAATGAGAAGCCCACACATTGCATTTATTTAGAGAGTAACCCCCATGAACCACAACTCAAGAAAGCCCAGGTGCAGTGACGAAGACCCAGTCCAATGACAAGTAGATAAATAAATATTTTTTAAGTTAAAAATCAAAAAGGACATGACTCCCTGCTCCATTCTTCATGCTTTGAGTGGAATCGGATGATTTAGAATGAAGATGCAATTAAGTAAATATTTTTAACTAGATTAAAATGCTTCAGAGAAGAGCAGTGGATAGGTTGGTAAGCTGAGAGTACATGAGATAGAGAGGCATGAGGGTAGGAAGGCAAACAAATAAGACAGAGATGGTCATGGCATCTCCAAGGGGTCTACGAGTATGATGCCTGCTACATGGAACTCACTGGAGCCAGTAGGTAAGAAGTTGACTGTGTGGCTTCCCTAGTAGTTCAGTGGCAAAGAATCCACCTGTAGGTGCAGGAGACAGAGTTTCTACCCCTGATATGGGAGGATCCCACATGCCACGAAGTAACTAGGCCTGTGCACCACAACTAGTGAACCTACATGCGCAACTACTGAAGCCTGTGCCCGGCAGCAAGAGAAGCCACCGCAATGAGAAGCCGCACACCACATCTAGAGAGTAGCCCCCACTAGCTGCAGCTAGGGAAAAAAAAAAAGCCCATGCAGCAACAAAGACCCAGAACAGCCAAAAAATAAATACAAATAAATTTTTGTATTGGCTCCAAGGAGCCAATATTTCCTAATGTGTACTTTGGATATTTTGGATGTGGTCATACAGGACAACAGAAATGGAGAACTCTCCCACGGAGCTAAACAACATGGACAAGGACCAGGGAAGTTGTTCCAGGGAGCAGAACCCAGGCTCCACCCCAGGACTCACATCAGCCAGAAAGAAAGTCAAAGTTGCTCAGTCATGTCCGACTCTGTGACCCCATGGACTATACAGTCCATGGAATTCTCCAGGCCAGAATACTCAAGTGGGTAGCCATTCCCTTCTCCAGGGGATCTTCCCAACCTACGGATCAAATCCGGGTCTCCCACATTGCAGGCAAATTCTTTACCAGCTGAGCCATGAGGGAAGCTCAAGAATACTGGAATGTGTAGCCTATCCCTTCTCCAGGGGATCTTCCCAACCCAAGATTCAAACCGGGGTGTGCTGCATTGAAGGCAGATTCTTTACCAACTGAGCTTTCAGGAAACATCAAACAATGCCTACTTAACTCTGAATCTCCTCAATCCTTTGGTCATTCAGTCCTTCCTCTTTTCACCCCAGGCCAAGCATGAGTCAAGATATTCTCACGGCCCTTCCTGTTTCAGCTGCACTTCCTGCTTGCATTTCCAGGTCAGAACCCACTTCACTGCAGCCTCTGGCATCTCCCTCAATCTGCTCTGCATTCTCCCAGTGTGCTTTGAGTGGCTCCTCTTCCTAGGCACCCAGTTGGTTTTCCTTTTCTCCTCCATTTGGACCCACTGTCGTATCTTTTGCTCACCTCAGCAGTCTTGGTGAGTCCATTATTTCAAGCAGCTCTTTATTCTTTCTGCTTTCAACTCTGGGCCTCACATCTTCGCTCTGACAGCTAGTTGCTGTGCAACCATGGACGAGTTATTGAATCTTCCTAAGACAGAGATTCCTCATTTGTGAAGTGGGGACAGCCTCATGTATAGAGTTACAGTGATAAAACAAAGCTAATGTGAGCCCTGAGTACTTGATCGGGCACTTAGAACCTAATTAAAACTGAAATCTCTCTCCTGTGTTTTAAACTTTCCATTCCTTCTCTCTAAAAAGCATCTAAATTCCCTTTCATTCCTTCAGCTCCCTCAAAGATACATAGTTCTTTCCTCTCTGAGGCTGTGATCATTGCAGGGACAGTGCAGGATCCAAACAGCCTTTTATAAAGAGCAATTCTATAGCAAGAGACGAGGACAGGGTACGGACTACAAGAGTCACACGCCCATCTCATTTGGAGGAGGGTATTCACACCCCAAATACAAACCTATTTTTTTTTAAACTGGGCGTGATGACAGGGGCTAAATATAATAGACAATTTCTTGTACTAGTTTTGTCTATATTTTTAGATGCTCATTGATGTTTATTGTAGCAGTATTGTAATAGTGAAAAGTTGGAAACAACTTAAATACATACCAGCAGGAGAAGGGATAAATAACTGTGGCAGATTCATAAAATGCGTTATCAAAGGGTGCCAGCGGTGGTGCTGGTGGTAAAGAACCTGCCTGCCAGTGCAGGAGATGTAACAGACCCGTGTTCGATCCCTGGGTTGGGAAGATCCCCTGACGAAGGAAATGGCAACCCTCTCCAGTATTCTTGCCTGGGAAATCCCATGGACAGAGGAGCCTGGAGGGCTACAGTCCATAGGATCACAAAGAACCAGACACAACTGAAGCAACTTAGCACGCACGTATACCAATATGGGTAAATACCAAATGCAGAATGAAAGACATACACTTTTTAAAAGTTAAAAGCACACAAAATAATACTAGGTACTATTTGTCTTTTAACCGAGCTTTGTTTCTTTTCTTGAAGAAGGTTGGAAAGTATTTAAATAATTTGTCTATGACTAAATGAATGAGTTTCTCTGTTTTAAACTTTCTCCACTTCTTACTTTTTAGGGAGTTGCAGGTAGTTGATAGGATAAAAGACAAAAGAAGACAGTGTCATGGTCAGGGAGAGATGGGAAAGTATCCTGAGTTTGTCGATGAGGATGTAAACGCACAAGTTTGTAGCGTTAGGTCATACTAGGCTGTTCACCCTCCCGTTGGAAGGAGCATGTGCTGTTACATGTTAGTTACTGAGGGACTGGAGAGGGATGTCATTTTGTCATTTGGGCAAAATAGACAGCAAAGGAAAACAGAGGCATTTCCCTCCACTTAGGACTAAGAAGGGAAGATGTACATGGCTACGTTCTTCAATGTGGTTCACATTCACAGGTAAAAAAAAATCGTCCCACTCCCCTCTTCGTGGCCTGTGCCCCTCCTTTTTCTGGGAAGAGGAGGAACACGAGGAGCTGCAGGTGGGCAGGAGGGCATGTGGAATGTGAAGACACAGCTGAGGACACAGTCTGGCTAGAGGGGGGCAAAGAGAGAAAGGAAACTTCTACAAAAGAGAAGCCAAACAAGAGACTCCAGCGAGAGGCCACAGGCTGGGGTTCCTGATGCAGAATGGATTTAAGTTCCCAGAATTAAGGCTGTAGGAGAACAACCCCTTTGTCTCTTCTCATATTATTTTGTTTACCAGCACGACCTTCTTTTGTCTTTAAACCGTGAACTGCCAGAGCTTTGTGCTTCATCAGCGCTGAAAGCTTCCTTAAGACCAAGGAGATGAGGGACAGCACCTTGGGTGATGGTTTGCAGGGAGGGGGACCCCTTCCAGGGCCCGAAACTGGGCTCTTGTCTAACACTCGGAAATGAATTGTCCGAGGAGACACATGCTGACAAAGCAAGAGATTTTATTGGGAAAGGGCACCCGGGTGGAGAGCAGTAGGTAAGGGAACCCAGGAGAACTGCTCTGCGCGTGGCTCGCAGTCTTGGGTTTTATGGTGATGGGATTCGTTTCCGGGTAGTCTTTGGCCAATCATTCTAATTCAGAGTCTTTCCTGGCGGCGCACGCATCGCTCAGCCAAGATGGATGCTAGCAAGAGGGATTCTGGGAAGTGGATAGACACACGGTGTTTCCTTTTGACCTTTCCCGAACTCTTCCGGTTGGTGGTGGCTTATTAGTTCCGTATTCCTTATCAGGATCTCCTGTCATAAAACAACTCATGCAAATGGTTACTATGGTGCCTGGCCAGGGTGGGCAGTTTCAATCAGTGTGCTTCCCCTAACAATGGCAGTCACTGAGAAGTGTGGCTGAAGCTCAGTTGAGGAGGCTTCTGAGGCCCAGAACCCTGTACTTATCTGGAGGGGAGCTGGGATCCTTTGGATCCATCTTCTGCAATGCAGGAGACCCAGGTTCGATCCCTGGGTCAGAAAGATCCCCTGGAGAAGGGACTGCAACCCACTCCAGTATTCTTGCCTGGAGAATTCTATGGACAGAAGAACCTGGTGGGCTATAGTCCGTGGGGTCGCAGAGTCGGACACGACTGAGCAACTAACACTAACACAACTGGGATCCATTAACGCTGGGATCCGCTAATGCTATTTGCAAGGGCCTGGGGTGGGTCTGAGAGGGAGCCATCTAAGTGGACCATCCAAGTTAAGAGCACGAGACTCTCATTTAATTTGGGGGTGGGGATGGGGCTCAGAGACATGAAACCATTGCCAAAAGCCACAGAGCTATTTATATTTTTTTTAAGTTTCAGGATTAGAAAAAGAATGATGATTTCAAGGACTAACCATCCTGAAAATGGAAACATCTGCCCTCAAGGCATTTAGAATTGAAAATAAATCTTCCTGAAGTCTTTTGTTACTTTATCAATATTGCAGGAAGCTCTGGCTGGTCCTTTCCTGAGCCAGTCAAGCACAGACACCTGGGGCCCTTCTCACTGATTTTGGAAGAGTTTCAAAGTCTATAACATTAGAGACTGATTATTTTTCCAGGAGAAAATTTTTCTTAGTGCTTGGATGAAGGGATAAAGAACTACGAAGAGATTTTAAAGTGTTATTTGCTGAGGATTAATGGACATTAATTTGAATTTAACTTGAGAATCTTCTAAATGACAGCTCACTTACCAGTATTTTTTTAATGTTCTTCTTACAGTCTATTGAATAAAAGTCCAAGTTGGGATTTGGACATGGCTTTGACTAATCATGGAGCAGACAGTTGTCTCCTTTCCAGAATAAATAGCATATTCTAGCCAATCCAAGTAAAAGACTTAAATCCTTCATCAGAGCCAAGCTGAGGTGACCTGCTTTGAGGGAACTCAGGCCTCCAAACCTCTGTCCTCCTTGCCTGAGAACTTACTCTTAAACATTCAGAAGACCTTTTCGAAAATACTAATGTTCTTGGGTGATGTGTTATTTCAAATCATTGTTAGTTAATAATGAAGAACATTGCAGCATCGACACATATACGCTACCATGTGTAAAACAGAGAGCTAGTGGGAAATTGCTCTATAACACAGGGAGCCCAGCCTGGTGCTCTGGGGTGACCTAGAGGGGTGGGGTAGGGGGAGGGGACGAAGGCACAAAAGGGAGGAGACACACGTATAACTATGCCCGCTTTACGTTGCCGTGCTGCAGAAACCAACACAACGTTGTAAAGCAATTTTCCTCCAATTAAAAAATAAATATAAAAAATAGTGAAGAAAGAAGGACACTCTAGCAGCAAGGGGAAGGGATGTTTTACGATCTGTGGGAGAAGAGAAGGGAGTGAGAGAGGTGATGGTCCCCAGGGTGTAGCAGCGAAATTAAAGAGTGAGGAGAGAGACTGCTCCAGGAGCTTTGCAGCCTGAAGATGAAGCTGATTGTCTCAGGACTCCTTCTGACTCCAGAACATTCCACTGACCTTAGGCCTTACCTATCGGAAGACACAATCACTGACATTAAGTAGCTGATGAAAACCAGCCTCAGAAATAAGCCGTCAAGATGCCTCTGGAAAACAGAAAATGGAAAGGAAGAAAGAAAAACCATGTACAAGAGTGTGGCAGTGCCTCCTTTCCAACATTCCTGAGAGAAGATGGGAGCTGAAAACCTCAAACAAAATGTTTGCCCCATCTCACTTGGCTAATTTTAGTTATCTTGGTTCATGTCTATGATTCATCCCTAAAGCTGTGAATTGCTGGGGAGGAAGGAGGGGTGGGGTGGGGGGAATGGACTTAAATGTCAAAGAAGTAGGAACAAAAATATAGTTTTCTTTTTTGGGGAACTAGAATTCCAGGATATGGGGATCTTTTTTTCTCATGAGGGATAGAATGCTTCAAACTTCTAGAAAAATAATGAGCTCCAGTCAAAACATCGTCAAGAAATAAAAGAGTAGATTATGGGTTGTATCATGTAGGAATGTTTGCTTTCCTAATGTACTCCCCTGTTTTTCTTTGTGCGCCTCTTTAAATCCCATTAAACTAGACATCGCTAAGACTCCTAAGTAGCTGAGCATGATGGAAGCTTAAGACATGGACTGTAAGAAGAAATGGAGCTCCAGGGGCGGACGAGGGAGGGATAATGGAAACAGACTCTGAGAAATAAGTCTGAGGGATGCAATGGTAGCACAGAGAAGAAGCTCCAATACTTTGGCCACCTGATACGAAGAGCCGACTCATTGGAAAAGACCGATCCTGGAGAAGATGAAGGCAAAAGGAGGAGGGAGCAGCAGAGGATGAGATGGTTAGATAGCATCACCGACTCAAAGGATGTGAATCTGAGCAAATTCGGGAGACGGCGGAAGACAGAGGAGCCTGGGGTGCTGCAGTCCGTGGGGTGGCAAAAAGTTGGGCAAGACTTAGTGACTGAACAACAACAAAAAATGACGGTGAACTGTTGTCTTGCCTGTTGAAGAATAGAGGGCGACAGAGATGGTTGCTCAAACTCCGTCCTTGGAAGAGAAAAACGTTTTTCAGTGTAGTGGGTGTCCCCTAGTAAATTGGGTACCATGTGGAATTTTCATAGGTTTGGAGGAAGAGAAGAGCAGTAACTGGTCTGATGCTCAGGTACCCTATCTTTCTACCATCAGTTTAGCCAGTCTTCCTGTGTTCACCTCTCTCTGCTCTTAAGACTTCTGAGCAGTAAAAAAAAAAAAAAAAAAATACATAGGATGAATTGAGAGAGTAGCGTTGACATATATACATTACCGTATGTAAAATACATAGCTGGTGGGAAGCTGCTATGTAGCACGGGAAGCTCAGCTCCATGCTCTGTGATGACCTAGAGGGGAAGGATGGGGAGGTGGAGGGAGGCTCAAGAGGGTGGAGATGTATGTATACATCAGCTGATTCATGCTGCTGTACAGCAGAAACCAACACAACATTGTAAAACAATTATCTTCCAGTTAAAAATGAATTTGGGAGGACAATGGATACATGTGTATGGGCGGCTGAGTCCCTTCGCTGTTCGCCTGAAACTATCACAACATTGCTTATCAGCGATGCATGGGTGGGCAGTCGCTTGCCCATGGGTGGGCAAGAACACAGTAATGAGCTAAGAGTTTAAAAGTAATTTTAATAAACGTGAAGGCTTAGGATCTCAAAACTCTTTGAGATGAATGCTCAGTCGCTTCAGTCATGTCCGACTCTCTGCGACCCCAGGCTTCCCTGTCCGTCACTATTTCCCAGAGTTTGTTCAAACTCATGTCCATTGAGTTGGTGATGCTATCCAACCATCTCATCCTCTGTCACCCCCTTCTCCTCCTACCCTCAGTCTTTCCCAGCATCAGGGTCTTTTCCAGTGAGTCAGCTCTTTGCATCAAGTGACCAAAGTATTGGAGCTTCAGTTTAAGCATTAGTCCTTCCAATGAATATTCACGGGTGATTTCTTTTAGGATTGACTAGTTAAATAAAAATACCAAAAATCAAAAGTCCACCAGGAGATGAGTGGGTCATTTCCCTTTTTATTGCTATTTTCTATTGTTTGTTGTGATGATAGCCTACACCACAACAAATGCCATGCCTACACACCTCTCCTTTCTGCTTAGGAATGATGGAAAGGTTTCCTTCTTGATTACAGTATTATAGAAAGAACACTTGGGACTTCCCTGACGGCCCAGTGGCTAAGACTCCACTCTCCCAATGCAGGGGACCCAGGTTTGATCCCTGGTCAGGGAACTAGATCCCACATGCGGCAACTAAAGATCCTGCATGCCACAATGAAGATCAAAGATACCTCACATCACAGTGTAGACCCAGTGCAGCCAAATAAATAAATAAATTTTTTTTAAATACTTGTAAAAATTCTAACAGCACCAAAGTGTGCTTGAATAGTATGTAAAAGTCTTCCTCCCCTCTCCAATCCCTGTTTTGCCCCTCGTTAGAGACCAGAATTGGAACCATTTCTTGTGTATCCTTACAGAAATGTTCTATGCATATCTTACACACACATCTACATTTTCTTTATGCATGCTATTCTACAATTTATTCTTTCCAATTAAAATTCTTAAACAGTATTTTACATAAAGGCAGGTAGATTAACTTTCCTTTTAAAATTCTTAACAACTGCAAAGTATCCCATTGTATGTGTGAACAATAATTTAGGTAACCTCTTCCCTCTTTAATGGGGAGTATTCTTTATGCAAAGCTATAGAAGGTAAAAAGGACTTGCTATAAGAAAAGAGCTATTTCTCTTTGGTTAAGGGATTCTAAATCGTGGGCAAGAACACAGTAATAAGCTAAGAGTTTAAAAGTAATTTTAACAAACGTGAAGGCTTAGGATCTCAAAGCTTTTGATCATTTGAAGAGAATGAAAAGGAAGCAAAAAGCATGATATAAAGTGAAATATGTCCCCAGCCACCAAAATCCAAAGCTTTACTCATAAAGTCTGCCTTTTCACTTCCCTGCATGCAGGACTGGGTTCTAAGACAATGCCACGCAGGGGCTGAAAACAACCAACCTACTACTGGAAAAACAATCCACTGGCCATTGTAAAAAGAAGTGGATTTTTTGGTTTGCAGTTTTTAACTGACAGTCATGATCTTTTGATCAACAGCTAGAAATTTCCAGCTTCTCGTTTCTGAATATACTGAGATCCATTGAACTGCTTAATTCAGTTCAGTTCAGTTGTTCAGTCATGTCCGACTCTTTGCGACCCCATGAACCACAGCATGCCAGGCCTCCCTGTCCATCACCAACTCCCGGAGTCCACCCAAACCTATGTTCATTGAGTCAGTGATACCATCCAATCATCTCATCCTCTGTCGTCCCCTTCTCCTCCTGCCCTCAATCTTTCCCAGCATCAGGGTCTTTTCAAATGAGTCAGCTCTTCGAATCAGGTGGCCAAAGTATTGGAGTTTCAGCTTCAACATCAGTCCTTCCAATGAACACCCAGGACTGATCTCCTTTAGGATAGACTGCTTAGAGAATAGGTTAAGATCCTCCCACTCCTCCGGCCCTGGCTATCTTGAAAAAACAGCTATCATCTTACGTGGAAGAAATTCTTAGTATTAGCAGGAGGGAGAAGTGATCTTTAGGGGAAAAAAATCTTACGTTGTTTTGTCTTGTTTTCCTAAAATAAGGTAAATCTATTAAGTTCCTGTGCTATTTAACCCCCGGACCTTCCCTGAGTTTGGTTAAGTAGTTGCACATAGCAACCACCCACACTGGAAGAAGCTGAGCTGAGCAGTGTGGAAAACAGCGTGGTGAGCCTCCATCCACCTTCTCTCATCCCTTCCTGTGTTCTGGAGGTGACTGCGTTAAATCTCAACTTCGTCAGAAGGAGTGTTTTGACTGTGGGAAACCTTTCTCAAGCGCAGTGGTTATGAGAGCTATTTCATTTTTATGCAGCTTTCACATTTGTAAAAGTTTGCCATCATAACTCATGTGATCTTTAAACAGCCCCTCTTTCTCTGCAAGAAAATCTACTCCACCTGTTACAGGTTAGGAGCAGAACTGGAGCTCAGGTCAGGTCTCCTTACTCTTCAGCCAGAATGTTCTTCAAGATACTAATTGCCAGTGCAGAATGGGTAAAGGACACAATTTCTTTTTAACTAAGATTTCTTAAAAATTTATTTTATCGAAGTATAGTTGATTTACAATGCTGTGTTAATTTCTGCTGTATAGCAGAATGGTTTGGCTATACATGTATGTTTTTTCATATTCTTTTCCATTATGGTTTAATCCCAGGATATTGAATATAGTTCCTTGTTCTGTAGAGTAGGACCTTGCTGTTTATCTGTTCCATATTTAATAGTTTGCATCTGCTAATTCCAAACTCTCAATCCATCCCTCTCCTGGCCCCCTTGGCAAGCACAAGTCTGTTCTCTTTATGTGAATCTGTTTCTTTTTTGTAAATCAGTTCATTTGGGTCATATTTTAGATTCCACATACAAGTGATATCATATGGTATTTGTCTTTCTTTTTCTGACTTACTTCGCTTAGTATGATAATCTCAGTCCATCCATGTTGCTGCAAATGGCATTATTCCATTCTTTTTTATGACTGAGTAATATTTCAGTGTGTGTGTGTTATTCACTCAGTTGTGTCTGACACTTTGAGACCCCATGAACTGTAGCCAGCCAGGTTCCTATGTCCATGGAATTCTCCAGGCAAGAATACTGAAGTGGGTTGCCATTTCCTTCTCCAGGGAATCTTCCCAACCCAGAGATTAAACCCACGTCTCTTGCATTGCAGGCAGATTCTTTCCGTTTGAGCCACACACACATACCCCTCGGTCCCATGTATATATATATATATATGTGTGTGTGTGTGTGTGTGTGTGTGTATCTATATATACACACATACATCCATACACGCCACATCTTTATCCATTCATCTGTCGATGGACATTTAGATTGTTTCCATGTCTTGGCTACTGAGTCTAGAGTCTTGCGTCTATAGAGTTCTAAGTGCTGTGCCTGTCTTAATCACAAATTAATTTCTCTGTCTACACTGGAACCCAGGATAGATGTCCAGCACACAGGACAGTGGGCAGCCTGAGGTTTCTGAGAAAAACCACCCAGTGGGAGGTGTTGATTCTCATTTCCTTAATCATGTTCACCCTTATCAAGCGATGCCATCTCCTCTCTCTCTGATAAACCAAGACCTATATAGTTTTGCTGACTCCACTGCTCAGCCTTTTAGCTTTGCTGGATCTCTCATACAATAAGACAATCAATTTTGTTGTGGGTTTGGGGTAGTACGGACCAGCAGAACATTTGTGTTTTATGTGAATGATTTGCACTCAACAACCCATGCAACTGTATGAAAACTGGTAAGAATAATAGAAAAAACATTTTTAATGAGCATCTAGCTTAGCCCCCATAAGAAAAGCCCTTTGTCTATTGCAAGGGATCTGGGGACCTCTTCCTGGCTTCTCATGACATCCAGAGACCCTGTTGTTATGAAACCCAGTAGGAGGCTCTGTGATCCTCCTGATCCTGGTCAGTTACAAATGTCCAGGGCATCAGGGTCAGGCCAATTTGAAAATAAGTGGCCAACTCATTTTCCCACCGAGGAAAGTTACTTTCTTCCATAACAATAAGTAAGTTTTCACTGGATCGTTCTATGATCTTGAAGATATTCTGTCTCCTGTAAAATACCAATTCCACTGCACAGGGATGCATACACGGGGCATCGCAGTGGGAGCTGAGGAGACAACAGCTTGCAGAAGTCAGCTGTGGGGGGAGAGGAAACCGGTGACGCACTTTGTCTCCACCATATGTTAATCAAATTAGCCAGATCCTGTGTTCAGAGAACTGGCAGAGCTCCGTCTGCTGCTGGGTGGCTTGGACAATGGCTCACAGCCACGCAGCCACCTTGATAACCGATGGAGTCCCTGCCAGCTTCTGCAGCCTACCCTGTGGGAGGCAGCTGGCCAAGCCAAGCCTTTGTGGCAGTGTGTGAGCCCACTGGTGCTTCAATCCCATTGTATAGTGTCAGCCTTTCCCGTCCCCCCAACCCTGCCCCAAAGTCCCCAAGTGGGACCGGCTCGCTCCACAGAGAGGAACCTTCTGTGTTCAGCATAATGTAAGCGCCAAACAGGGATGCTAGGTGGGTTATTCCCGGGTTGTCCTCAGGCTTCACTTCCCATTGCCCTAGTCAGGTTCAACTAGGAGTTAGGAGCAAGTAACACAGAGGATTCTGAAGTCAGAAAAAGAAAAAAAAAAAATGAACAGCTGCCTGTAATTGAGATGCACTTCAAATGTGTATCACAGTAATGCATGTTGGTGATTACACAGAGTCTTATTTATATATCAGGTCCCAGCTGACTAGCTTCCTGTCTTATTGCCTGGCCACGTTGTCGTGGTTAAGGAAGGATTAAAGAAGGAGGGGCCGCCAGATGGGGGTGTCAGGACAGGCGGTACTAACAGACCACCTGGGACCAGACCGGCTACACCTTACGCTTCAGAGGAGAAAGGGGGAGATGTGTACATTTAGATGCGAAACATGGACATGCAAGTGACAGCCTTGCTTGTTCAGTCATCCATCTATTCAACAGGTACTTAACACTCGCTGTGTACAGAGCATCTATTCCAGGAGCACCACAGTGAACAAGACAGACAGCACCTTCTGGAGAGCTTGCAATCCAGCAGAGGAGACAAAAATAAGCGGGATGGGTGAATGAAGAAGAGAGTATGACAGATTTGGATCAAGTGTCAGGAGGAGACCACGGGGCTTCAGATGGAGATCAAGTGCTGGGAAGGAAAACGTGAAGCCGGGGAAGGCGTCCATGGGCGAAGGCCTGAAGAAGGTGCAGGTGGGAGGCCTGCAGTGGTCAGAGGGGAGAGACCTCAGGTAGGGACCCGTCGGTGCAAAGTCCCTGAGGTCGCCTGGCCTGTCTGAGGCCCAGCCTGAGGGCCTGTGTGGCAGAGCAGGGTGGGCAAGGGGAGAGTGGTGGAGGAAGGGTCCTGGAGGGCGCAGAGGCAGATTGACTCTGGGCCTGCGGGCTGTGTGAGGACTCTGGACTTCACCGAGTGAGGTGGGAAGATATCAGAAAGCTTTCAGGTAAAGAAGTAGCATTGTAAGAGAACTGGTCAGGCTGCTTTTTTAGAGGAGAAAGTAAAAGGGGAACAGGATGGAGTCGGGGAGGACGCGGTGGCAGCATTCCCGGGGAGCAACTGTGTGGCCTGGCCGCGTGGCAGTGCTGGGGTGGGGGCTGAGCCCGGGGGTGTGTGCAGCATCAGATGTGGTTTGTGAAGGCAAGGGTTAGGCACGGGTTTGGGCTGGAGAAGGACTCGGGGGGGACTGTGAGAGGAGCAGTTTTGGGGAGAAAGGACAGAGGTCCTTTCTGCCTCTTTTAGTGTACAAAAACAGTCAGAAATCCAAAAAGAAGTTTCCGGGGCCTCCTTGTTAAAGGCCCTGTACCTTCACTGTGACTTTCTAACAATTGCTCTCCTGTCAAGACTTCTGGAATGTTTAGGCTCATTTCTTTCATATCAGGTAGATTTTAAACACTTTTTATTAGGCCAAGGATCGATTCTTTAAGTACTTTTTAAAGATCTTTTTGGTGTGGACCATTTTTTAAATCTTTATTGAATTTGCTACAGTATTACTTCTGTTTTATGTTTTTTGGTTTTTTTGACCGAGAGGTATGTAGGATCTTAGCTCTGAGACCAGGAATTGAACCCGCACCCCCTGCATTGGAAGGCGAAGTCTTAACCATTGGACTTAGGGACCAGGGAAGTCTCTAAGTATCTACTTACTTATTTAAGTCACATGCCCTTTTGAAGAGCCAATGTAAGCTATGAGCATGCTCCCCAAACAGGACTCCCACACACACACTGTATCTTGCTCACAGCCTCAGGAAATCCATGAGCCCGAGCCCACATGAAGTATGTTGAGGCACAGAGTAGGGGTGGTCCCCATAGGACGTTTCGATGGCATTTATTTCACAAAATTGCCCTTGTAACAAGAACAGTGCTGCAATCTTTAAAAATGTGAATTGGTAAATATTTAAGAAACAATCAATGCTGTAAGCATGTCTTCACAGAATCGATCCTCCTGCAAAATCAAGCCTGTGCATCACAGCTCCTTACTATCTTGCCAAGCATGGTTACCAACCCAAGGTTGAGCTTCTCTACAAGCCTGTCACTAAGTCACCATTCCTGCCAGAGAGAACCTGTTCTGTTTGGGGCTGCTAGAAATTATAACTAATAAGCCAAAACCTCTTCTTCTGGTTCCAGGCCCCAGAACATATGGCCATAGCATACAATTACCAAAATATCCAAGAATCCACCCATTTTTTTGCCATAACCTGCTTGACTGCAGGAGTGACACAGGCTTGAACTTCAACTACAGACGAGAAGGGACCAGAAAAGTGATGAGTGGATGGCGTGGAGCCTAGGGTGGCTGGCCTATAAGTGGACCCTCCTTCTGCCAGGGCATCTTGCCATCCAGGTCATGATGTCTGTTCCAACCCAGCTCCCCAGAAATGGTACCATAGGTAGAGTCTCCATGCTCTTCCTCAAAGGGAAGGAGAAGATGGGGCAGGTGATGTGAGGCTGGGAAAAAGGCAGAGTGAATGCAAGACAGGACATTACCAGGCAGGCCAGGACTTTGCAGGAAAACAGAGCTGGTTATTTGGTTACATGGGATGTCTCCGAGGAGACTGGGGACTTCTTAGGTGGCACTAGTGGTAAAGAACCTGCTTGCTGATGCAGGAGACATAAGAGACTAGGCTTCAATCCCTGGGTGGGGAAGATCTCTTGGAGAAGGAAATGGCAACCCACTCCAGTATTCTCGCCTGGAGAATCCCATGGACAGAGGAACCTGGTGTGCCACAGTCCACAGGGTCACAAAGAGTTGGACATGACTGAAGCAGCTTGGCACACACTAGTGAGACCATATGGAAACACTGTATCCTGTCTGGAACATTCCATCAGAGAGCAAAAGGGCAGTTTCTCCTCTGGTTCCTCCTGGCTTCCTGTCTCTCCTTGGTCAAAACTTGCTCCCATGGGGTATTGATTGGGGGTTCCTCCAGTGACCCAGTAAAGAAGCCTGAGGCTCCACGGACCCAGCAGCTTCCTGGGGGCTGAGGCCAAAGGGTCAGGCAGAACCGGAAGGACCTGGCAGGCATGTAAACTGCATCCAGTACATTCTATGGGCAGTTCAACCAACACAGGCTCCATCTGGACTGACACCAGTGCCTGAGGAAGGCAGGCTGCGGGCTGAGGAGTGGCGAGGGCAGCTGCAGATGGTGGTCACACACGCTGTCAGGTCAGAGAATCACCTGGTTCCTGCCTGGTCTGCAGCAGACGCTGCCCCAGCAGGGGAGACACAGGGCCCAGTGTCCCACCTCCAGGGTGGACAGGCTGAGAGGAGGAAAGTGAGAGGTCAGGGTCTCCATCAGAGATGTCTGCATGACACAAAGCAGGATGTTCCATCGTAACATCTGGAGCAGCCCCAGCTCCACGGAGGGCAGGAGGCCACTGCCGGGCAGACAAGTGAGGATCCGAGGACCGGGCAGCCATGCGGCTGGGGCTCCTGGGATGAAACGCAGGTGGATACAGAGCGGGTTAGGTCAGGGCCCCCAACTTCTAGGATCTAGTGCCTGTGATCTGAGGTGGAGCTGATGTAATAATAAGAGAAGTAAAGTGCACAATAAATTTAATGCATTTTAATCATCCTGAAACCATCTCCCCCTCCTCCATCCATGGAAAAACTGTCGTCCACAAAAACTGGTCCCTGGTGCCAAAACATTGGGACCGCTGGGTTAGGGCTCAAGACAGCCAACTGTAGGTGGAGGATCTACCACGTAGAGGTGGGAGCAGAGGGGGGCTGACACATGACTTTGCCATTAGAAATGAAAGTCTGCCTAATTGCCTGTTTTAATTGTACTCCATTTCAGTTGCTTACCCTGAGCATCTGACTTTAAAATGCTGAGACTGTTACACTTTTTAGTAAAATATATTTTAATTCACATGTAGTACATGGGTATCTATGTATGTTGTGTGTGCTCAGTTGAATCCAACTCTGCAACCCTGTAGCCCACCAGGTTCCTGTCTCCATAGGATTTTCTGGCAAGAATGCTGGAGTGGGTTGCCATGTCCCCCTCCAGGGGATCTTCCCGACTCAGGGATCAAACCCATGTCTCCAGCATCTCCTACATTGCAGGGGGATTCTTCACTGCTGAGCCACATCTATGTGTAATACCATCACATAATGATGACTATTGACATCTAAGTAAATATTGTGTGTTTTTGTCTCAATAAGCACACACAGCACTTTGGTTTAATAAACAGCATCATGCAACCCACACTAGATTTGACAACTCTGGATTCGAGCCAGCTTTATGAATCCAGAGCCCATTGTTCTTAGGAGGCACTTTGAGTTTTCTGACCGCACTGTAGTAACAAACATATATGAAATTACAAGGGGGAAGAAAAAACACTGTGTTTTTACAGCTTTCCCATCTCTGCTGATTTCCAGTGAACACTGCCATGCTAAATTGAGCCAACTGTGATTAGTAATTATCATCATGCCTTGCAGAGTCGCTAGAAGACAGTATGCCTGTCAAGTATCATGACAATGTACCTACTCTTCCAAGGGGCATCATTTCCTTTAGCCCGAGGAGCTGCCACCTCTTCCCCACCTGTTCCCCAGAAACAGCATCCTGGTTGACAGGTCGTTATTGCCTCAGCCCAGAAGTCCTGCCCAGGGCACCCCATGGAGGTGAACCTGCACCAATTGATTCCATCATTTCTAAGAGGCAGAAACCACTTCTGTGGGAACCTGGTGGGTCTTTTTGTTTTAATGAAGCAAAAGTAGCCTCCACGTTTGTCTGCACCTGGCTGCAGAGTGACAGTGACTTATCTCGGGCTGAATGCAAGTTCAGGACCCTCCCAAGGAAGCATGTAAGTCTCCCAACCTCTTTGTGATGGATGCTGTCACCCCACCAAATATCCTTACAGTGACTCCCTCAGAGGGACCTGTGCTGCTTCCCAAAGTCAAAACCCCATAGTATTCACAGCTCTAAAAGCCTTGAGTTCTCCCCTTCTCCTCCGATTCTGTCATGGACACATCATATAGGAAAGAAATACAGGCAAGTACTCTTCCTTCAGTTAAATCTAGGGTCTGTTCCCTGCTTTTCTGGAATAAACTGGATACTGAAAATCACAATTTAATCCCACTTCCTCAGTTGAGAGATTAGAGAAACAAAGACTCAGGGAGACTCTGAAACTGTCCCTACAAAAAAATGTTGGGTTGATTAAAAAGTTCGTTTGACCTAGACTGGAGGGGGCTTTGGGGAGAATGGGTACATGTATGTATATAGCTGAACCCCTTTGCTGTCCACCCGAAACTATCACAACGTCGTTAATCTGCTATACACCAATACAAAATAAAGTTACCCTTTTTTGGTAGTTATGATAATAGTGTGAAAGTGAAAGTGTTAGTCACTAAGTCACTCTTTGTGACCCCATGGCCTATAACCCACCAGGTTCCTCTGTCCATGAGTTCTCCAGGCAAGAATACTGGAGTGGGTTGTCATTTGCTTCTCCAAGGGATCTTCCCAATCCAGGGATTGAACCTGGATCTCCTGTACTGCAGGCGGATGAGCCAGCTCTTTACTGTCTGAGCCACGAGGGAAACCTTAGTTATGATAATAATGGACTTATAATTCTGTGTTCTGCTTTTTCCCACTTAAGCATTGATTTGTAGCCATCCATTTCTCCATGTGCTTATGTAGGCTTTATAGTTCTCCTTGGTAATGGCTACATTATATGACAAAAGTAATCCCAGAATAATAGTGAGGGAATTACCAAGCCAGCCCTGGGAGGATTACACCTGATACACAGCGCTGAGTGCCAGAGGAGCCTGCCAACATGTGATAACTTTGAAAACCTCTTTAACTCAAAGCCCAAATTTTCCCATTTGCCAAATAACCCTAATCATAGTTGTTTGTCATCCTCAGAGAAACAGTGTGTACAAGTAGAAATTACTTTTAGTATCTTATAGGTTTGAAATATGTTTGTAGACTAGAAACAACTCACTCTCCTTTGTCTCCCCCTTTGAAGGCAGAGCAGACTAATAAACTACCTTCCCAAAGCAGTAAGCACTGAAGAAAGTAAGTGAGGAGGCCAGGCAGAAGCATTTTGTTTCCTTGGTTGCTTTGGAGTCACCTGTTTATAAATGAAATAATTTTGGAGTCACCTTTTGGTAAATGAAATCATTGAAAAACTTTTTGAGCGCAATTGCTTTGTTTTATACAACATGTGCATTGCTTAAAAGTAATTTACAAATGAAAATCGTACTAATCACCCATCCTCTCCGTTAACTTAGCTTATTTTTGAGGTTCGCTCAACAGGTTTGGTCTTTGCTCAGTGAGAACCTCGTGCTCTCAGGTGTGATGGCAGATTGCCCAAATGCTGAGACTTTCTTATTAGAATCAAGGACTGTTAGAGTCTGAGGAGTCTCTGTTACCATCAGCACATTTAGTCCAATCATTTGCTTACATTTCTCTAGTTTAAGGGTACACGTACCACTGATGGGGCTTGTTGGGCTTCCCTGGTAAAGAATCCACCTGCCAATGCAGAAGATGCAGGTTCTATTCCTGGGTCAGGAAGATCCCTGGAGAAGGAAATGGCAACCCCCTCCAGTATTCTTGCCTGGAGAATCCCATGGACAGGGGAGGCTGGTGGGCTACAGTCTATAGCATTACAAAGAGTCTGGAATGACTGAGCAACGAAACAACAACACAGCACCTTTTCCACTGATGACAACTCTCTTCATCGGAAAGATACTTAATCATTGAACTCGCATCTACTTCTTTGCTACTTTTACTCATTTATTCTCATTAGATATTTTAACATAGCTGCACCAAAAAAAAAATAATTCTAAAATCTTTCAGAAAATGAGTTACTTCCAAGCTTTGCTTTTCTAGAAATTCAAGGTAAAGGAAACATTTCAGACATCAATAATACAGGCTCTCACTCTTCCCATAAAATCTACCAGACAAATATAAATAATAGAAATCCATTTTCCTATATCTGAGGATCCGCAATGAGGTTTCTTCCTGAGATTTCTTCTGGGCTTGTTTCTATTACCTGTACTGGTAGCTCAACTGGCAAAGAATATGCCTGCAATGCAGGAGACCCCGGTTCAATTCCTGGGTCGGGAAGATCCCCTGGAGAAGGGCATGGCAACCCACTCCAGTATTCATGTGTAGTGAATCCCCACGGACAGAGGAGCCTGGTGGGCTACAGTCCATGGAGTCACAAAGAGTCGGACACGACTGAGTGACTAAGCACAGCACAGCACTTTATCTCTTCTGACCCTAAATAGGGGACTATCTAGTTATCATCATAAAAGGCAAGTGGAAGCATCTGGCCTAAAATAATGCATTGGAACTATGTGAGTCATTAATCTCTATGGAAAGTAGAAAAATGATTCCCCCACCCAAAAAATGACCATGTGCTAATCCCCAGAGCCTGCGCCTATGTTACCTTCCATACCAGAGGAACTTTGCAAATGTGACTAAGGATCTTGAGATGGAAATATAGTCACAAGACATTCTATCAAAGGGTAGGAGGGTCAGAGTCAGAGAAGGAGATGATGACAGATGCAGAGGACAGAGGAGGAGAGACGAGATAATGCTACACTTCTGGCTTTAAAGATGAAGGAAAGGGCCAGAAGCCAAGGAATGAGGGCTGCCTCTAGAGGGGAAAAGACAAGAGAACATAATTTTTTTTTTTTTTTTTTGGCTGCTCCAGGTCTTAGTTGTGACACACAGGATCTTTGATCTTCGTTACAACACGCAGGATCTTTTTTTGTGGCATGTGGGATCTAGTTCCCTGACCAGGGATCAAACCTGGGCCCCCTGCACCGGTAACATAGAGTCCTAGCCACTGGACCACCAGGGAAGTTCCTATTTTTTTATCCCTGGAGCATCCATAGGCAATTCAGCCCTGCTGACTCTGACTATGGCCAGTAAGACCCATTTTGGACTTCCTACCCCCAGAACTGTAAGATAAATTTGTAGGAATTTTTTTTAGATCATTTACATTTAATACAATTATGACTATGACTGGACATCAGTTTACAATGTTAGTGTCATTTTCTGTTTTCCTCCATGATTTTTGTTCCTCTGTGTCCTCACTCCTGTCTTCTTTTGATTATTCTAGTAGCACTTGTATTTCATTTTAATTTTTGTATTGACTCTGTGACTATCTCTTTGTATACATCTTTGAATGGTTATTTTCATGATTGCTTACTATATACTTAACTTTCCACATTCTACTTAGAGTTAATATTTCCCCCAACGATATAAGACCATCTTCTTTTCCCCCCTTTTGTTATAATCCTCATTTTTATTAATTTTCACATATCAAAAATTCCATTAAATGATGTTCTACATTTGCTTTCCATAACAAACATATTTAAAGAACTTGAAAGGTGAAAAATAGTCTCATTAGCTATATATCTACCTTTTTGGTTGTTTTTCTTGAATTCTTCATGTTCTAATTTTCACTCTGGTATCATTATCTTTCCATCTGAGAACCTGCCTCTAGCATTGTTTTGTCAAAAAGCAGATCTACAAGGGTGGAAGTGTTAGTCACTAAGTCAGGTCTGACTATTTTCAACTCCACGGACTGTAACCCACCAGGCTCCTTTGTCCATGGAATTCTCCAGGCAAGAGTACTGGAGTGGGTTGCCATGGCCTCCTCCAGGGGATCTTCCTGACCCAGGGATCAAACTCAGGTCTCCTGCATTGAAGGCAGATTCTTTACCATCTGAGCCACCAGGGAAGCCAGATCCCTGGCTTAGGGGTAGATTCTAAATCTGTGTGTTTTAAGCCACTTCAGTTCAATTCAGTTCAGTCACTCAGTCCTGTCTGACTCTTTCCTACCCCATGGACTGCAGCATGCCAGGCCTCCCTATCCATCACTAACTCCCGGTGTTTACTCAAACTCATGTCCATTGAGTCGGTGATGCCATCCAACCATCTCATCCTCTGTCGTCCCCTTCTCCTCCCATCTTCAATCTTTCCCAGCATCCAGGTCTTTTCAGATGAAACAGTTCTTTGAATCAGGTAGCCAAAGTATTGGAGTTTCAGCTTCAACATCAGTCCTTCCAATGAATATTCAGGACTGATTTCCTTTAGTTGAACTGGTTGGATCTCCTTGCAGTCCAAGGGACTCTCAAGAATCTTCTCCAACACCACAGTTCAAAAGCATCAATTCTTTAGCACTCAGCTTTCTTTATAGTCCAACCCTCACATCCACACATGACTACTGGAAAAACCATAGCCTTGAGTAGATGAACTTTTGCTGGCAAAGCAATGTCTCTGCTTTTTAATATGCTATCTAGGTTGGTCATAACTTTCCTTCCAAGGAGTGTCTTTTAATTTCATGGCTGCAGTCACCATCTGCAGCGATTTTGGAGCCCAAAAAAATAAAGTCTGCCACTGTTTCTCCATCTATTTGCCATGAAGTGATGGGACCAGATGCCGTGATTTTTTCATTTTTTGAATGCTGAGCTTTAAGCCAACTTTTTCACTCTCCTCTTTCACTTTCATCAACAGGCTCTTTAGTTCTTCTTCGGTTTCTGCCATAAGGGTGGTATCATCTGCATATCTGAGGTTATTGATATTTCTCCCAGCAATCTTGATTCCAGCTTGTGTTTCATCCAGCCCAGTGTTTTTCATTATGTACTCTGCATATAAGTTAAACAAGCACGGTGACAGTACACAGCCTTGACGTACTCCTTTTCCTATTTGGAACCAGTCTGTTGTTCCATGTCCAGTTCTAACTGTTGCTTCCTGACCTGCATACAGGTTTCTCAAGAGGCAGGTCAGGTGGTCTGGTATTCCCATCTCCTTCAGAATTTTCCACAGTTTATTGTGATCCATACAGTCAAAGGCTTTGGCATAGTCAATAAAGCAGATGTTTTTCTGGAACTCTTGCTTTTTTGATGATCCAGCGGATGTTGGCAATTTGATCTCTGGTTCCTCTGCCTTTTCTAAAACCAGCTTGAACATCTGGAAGTTCATGGTTCACGTATTGCTGAAGACTGGCTTGGAGAATTTTGAGCATTACTTTACTAGCGTGTGAGATGAATGCAATTCTGCAGTAGTTTGAGCATTCTTTGGCATTGCCTTTCTTAGGGATTGGAATGAAAACTGACCTTTTCCAGTCCTGCGGCCACTGCTGAATTTTCCAAATTTGCTGACTTATTGAGTGCAGCACTTTCACAGCATTATCTTTTAGGATTTGAAATAGCTCAAATTCCAAATGGACTGGAATTCCATCACCTCCACTAGCTTTGTTCATAGTGATGCTTTCTAAGGCCCATTTGACTTCACATTCCAGGATGTCTGGTTCTAGGTGAGTGATCACACCATTGTGGTTATCTGGGTCATGAAGATCTTTTTTGTATAGTTGTTATGTGTATTCTTGCCACCTCTTCTTAATATCTTCTGCTTCTGTTAGGTCCATACCATTTTTGTCCTTTATTGAGCCCATCTTTGCATGAAATATTCCCTTGGTATCTCTAATTTTCTTGAAGAGATCTCTAGTCTTTCCCATTCTATTGTTTTCCTCTCTTTCTTTGCACTGATCACTGAGGAAAGCTTTCTTATCTCTCCTTGCTTCTCTTCTTTTCACAGCTATTTGTAAGGCCTCCTCAGGCAGCCATTTTGCTTTTTTTGCATTTCTTTTTCTTGGGGATGGTCTTGATTCCTGTCTCCTGTACAATGTCGCAAACCTCCATCCATATTTCTTCAGGCACTCTATCAGATCTAATCCCTTGAGTCTATTTCTCACTTCCACTGTATAATTGTAAGGGATTTGATTTAGGTCATACCTGAATGGTCTAGTGGTTTTCCATACTTGCTTCAATTTAAGTCTGAATTTGGCAATAAGGAGTTCATGATCTGAGCCACAGTCAGCTCCTGGTCTTGTTTTTGCTGACTGTATAGAGCTTCTCCATCTTTGGCTGCAAAGAATATAATCAGTCTGATTTCAGTGTTGACCATCTGGTGATGTCCATGTGTAGAGTCTTCTCTTGTGTTGTTGGAAGAGGGTGTTTGCTATGACCAGTGCGTTCTCTTAGCAAAACTCTATTAGCCTTTGCCCTGCTTCATTCTGTACTCCAAGGCCAAATTTGCCTGTTACTCCAGGTTTTCTTGACTTCATACTTTTGCATTCCAGTTCCCTATAATGAAAAGGACATATTTTTTGGGTGTTAGTTCTAGAAGGTCTTATAGGTCTTCACAGAACTGTTCAACTTTCGCTTCTTCAGCATTACTGGTCGGGGCATAGACTTGGATTACCATGATACTGAATGGTTTGCCTTGGAAACGAACAGAGATCATTCTGTCGTTTGTGAGATTGCATCCAAGTACTGCATTTCGGAATCTTGTTTACTATGATGGCTCCTCCATTTCTTCTAAGGGATTCCTGCTCACAGTAGTAGATATAACGGTCATCTGAGTTAAATTCACCCATTTCAGTCCATTTTAGTTAGCTGATTCCTAGAATGTCAACATTCACTCTTGCCATCTCCCGTTTGACCACTTCCAATTTTCCTTGATTCATGGACCTAACATTCCAGGTTGCTATGCAATATTGCTCTTTACAGCATCAGACCTTGCTTCTATTACCAGTCACAACCACAACTGGGCGTCATTTTTGCCTTGGCTCTGTCTCTTCATTCTTTCTGGAATTATTTCTCCACTGATCTCCAGTAGCATGCTGAGCACCTACCAACCTGGGGAGTTCATCTTTCAGTGTCCTATCTTTTTGCCTTTTCATACTGTTCATGGGGTTCTCAAGGCAAGAATACTGAAGTGGTTTGCTATTCCCTTCTCCAGTGGACGACATTTTGTCAGAACTCTCCACCCATCTTGGGTGGCCCTACCTGGCACTTAGTTCAGGGTAATATGTTACAGCAGCAAATAGGAGAATAATACACCTTGCCTTCCAAAATCTTCCCATCAATGACGGGATATTTACAGACACAAATAAAATGAACACATCACAGCTGCACAAACTACTAAAAACCATGAGAACAGAAGTGGATGTTACTTTCTCAGTCCATAATGTGAGCTGGATATCTAAAAAGTGGGTCTTGGGTGTCATTTTACAAATCCAGAAAAAGCCTCGAGGCAGGAATATGGTTGTCAGAGAGAAGCAGCAGCAGGAAGGCGGTTGAGTGGCAGGGAGTGGGCGAGTGGCTGGAGGCAGAAGATATGGCAAGGAGGTGGCAGAGCCCTGGCCTGTAAGGTTTACAGGTTTCACTCAAAACTTTGAACTTGAGAGTACTTCCAGAGCTCATTTTTGTCTCCTGGATTTCATCTCTAGTGAGACGGGCTTTCCAGAATGCCCCTTCCCCCGGCTCTGGCTCCAGATCTGGCCCAGTGCACATTTTCCTTGTGGCAGCAGCTGGAGTGGGCGTGCTGAAGAACAGCCCGGGGGCAGGAGGGGACCCCAGTCATTAAGGAGCCTAATCACGGAACACAGTGACACTGTGGGTGGGCTGCTGCTGATTGGGAGAAAATATCTTCATCATTTGGACACCTGAACAGAGGAGTAAAAATAGAATCCCCAGGATTTTTTTAAAAAAATAAGACACACACACACAGGAAGCAGATCCAAATCTTTTCTGAGACTAGAGCAGTTAGAGAGGGGGAAAGAAGAAGAAAATGGAGCAGCTACTCTGACAGAATAGAGAACTGGGGAAGAGGATAGTGAACGATTCCATGAAGCCCAGGTTGCTAGGGCCCAGAGACCCAGTGCCCGGGAGCTGGAGAAGGAAGCAGCCCAGGTCAGGCATCTCGTTCTAGTGCCTGAAACCCTGGACCCAGCCGCCTCTAGGCACCCCTTGCCCTGGCGACCAGGGATGCACTATAGCTTAGAAAGTTTTGCTTCTCCCTTCATCCACCTCTCCCCTTACACACGTGTGTGCAGCCACACACACAAACACTGTCTCTTTCCACTCTAGTCTTCCAAATGACCCCTCTGCTGTGGACTAAAGACCACATACTCAATATTTTGAAATTACGGGGTTTTGAACACTCAAAATCTGCTAGGGAAAGAATGAAGGCCATCAGGCAGTCTCCCAGGCAGAAATAACCTTGTGTGCATGCTCACTTGCTAAGTTGTGTCCAACTCTATAGCCCGTCAGGCTCCTCTGTCCATGGGATTTCCCAGGCAAGAATACTGGAGTGTGTTGCCATTTCCTTCGCCAGGTGATCTTCCCAAACCAGGGATCAAACCTGCATCTGCTGCATTGTCAGGGAAGCCCCGGAAATAATCTTAACTCAGTGCTTAACCAAGTGACTTTATTTATTTTTTTTAATTGGAGTATAGTTGCTTTACAGTGTTGCGTTAGTTTCTGCTATACAGCAAAGTGAATCAGCTATGCATATACGTATATCCCCTCTCTTTTGGATTTCCTTCCCATGTAAGTCACCAGAGAGCACTGAGCAGTTTCCTGTGCTATAAAGAAGGTTCTCATTAGTTATCTATTTTATACATAGTGTCAATAGCATATGCATGTCAGCCCTCATCTCCCAATTCATCCCGCCACTCCCTTCCCTCTTTGGCATCCATACATTTCTTCTCTATGTCTATAGTGACTTTACATATGAGGACACACAGAATTCCCACCAGCATCACCACCCCCTCCAGAAATCGCTTCAGGATCCACAGTAAGGGAAAATCTTACTTATATTCATAAGTAAGAAACTTCTAAAGGATATTACTTTCTTTTTATTACAGTCTTATTGAGATAAAATGTACATACCATGTATTTCACCCGTTTACTGTGGTCAGTAAAATGGCTGTTAGCATCTTCACAGTCAAGCAAACACCACCATAATCAATTTTAACACATTTTTATCACCTCCAAAACTCCTATGCCTCTTTTCCTATTTCCCCTCACCCCCTCCTCCAGCCCTAGACAACCCTCAATCTACTTTCTGTCTCTATGGACTCATCTCTTCTGGATATTCATTTCATAAATGTGGTCCTTTGTGGTTGACTTAGCATCTTTCCAAGGCTAATCCATGTTGTAGCATGTTTAACCACTTCATTTCCTTTTAGGTCTTAATAATATTCTGTTGTATGAATGTACCATGTTTTATTTATCCATTCATCAGCTGATGGACATTTGGATTGCTCCCAGGTGTTGACTATGATGAATAATGCTGCCATGAACTATGTGGCGTGTTTTCATTTCTCCTGAGTACAGACCTAGGAGTGGTCCTGCTAGGTCATATGACAACTTAATCTTTAACCTTTTGAGAAACTGCCAGACTGTTTTCCAAAGTGGTTGCACCATTTTACATTCCCACCACATGTGGTGGATTCCAGTTTCTCCACACCTTGGCCAAGCCTTGTTATTACCTATATTATTGATTATAGCCATCCTAGTGGATGTAAAGTGATATTTCATTGTGGTTTTGATTTGCATTTTATGATAGCTAATGATATTGAGCATCTTTTCCAGGGCTTATTGGTCACTTGTATATCTTCTTTGGAGAACTATCTATTCAGAACCTTAACTCATTTTTAAGTGGGTTATTTGTCTTTTTATTATTGAGTTGGTTGTAGGAGTTCTTATAGAGGTGAGTTCCTCATCAGAAATATGCAAAATGTTTAGCCCGTTCTGTGAGTTTTCCTTCCATTTTCATGATGGTGTTCTTAGAATTGCAAATGTTTTTAATGTTGATGAAGTCCAATTTATCTGTGTTTTCTTTAGTTTCTATCTTCATTACTGCAGCTTTTGTAAGTTTTGAAACTGGGAAATGTGAGTCCTCCAATTTTGTTCTTTTTAAAGATGATTTTGGCTACTCCGGGTCCCTTGAATGTCCATGGGAATTTTAGGATCAGCTTGTCAATTTCTGCAAAGAAGTCAGCTTGGATTCTGATAGGGATTGCACTGCATCTGTAGATTAGTTTGAAGAGTACTGTCATCTTACAATATTAAGTCTCCCAATAAGTAATCATTTACTTAGGTCTGTCCATCTATTTAGGTCTTCTTTAATTTACTTCATTGACTTTGTAGTTTCGTGGTTTTCAGAGTATAAGTTTTGCACATCTTTTGTCAAATATAGACCTAAGGATTTTATTCTTTTTGATGCTACTGTAAATAGAGTTGTTTCTGTAATTTAATTTTCACTTTGTTCATAGCTAGGATGTAGAAATCAAATTGATTTTTATATATTGATCTTATACCCTGCAATCTTTCTGAACAAACTGGGATTAAAATACACAATTTTAAAAAACAATATGGATTACAATAAAAGAGGTCAAGAACATTTTAAAGGAAATTATCCAATTACAAGTTTGAAAAGAAGGGAAGTCCTGTTCCTGTTTAGGGGAATAAAGGAAAACAGGACACTCGAGGTCTGTAAAGAGGTTGGAGAGTTTGTCAGAGGAGTAAAACCACTGCAGTGGTTTTGTTAGTTGAGATTTTAACTTTCAGAATATTTAAAATAAAGCTCTCTTGGCTTGGAAACGGCTCATTTCCTTGTCACCTCAACACCCACACTTTGCATAAGCCAAGCTTGCAGACAGACTTAGCAGCATCTCTGGGGCTTCCCTGGTGGCTCAGGTGGTACAGAATCTACCTGCAATGCAGAAGACCTGGGCTTAATCCCTGGGTCAGGAAGACTCCCTGGAGAAGGAAATGGCAGCTGACTCCAGTATCCTTGCCTGGGAAATCCTACGGAGAGAGGAGCCTAGTAGACTGCAGTCCATGGGGTCGCAAAGAGTCAGACACAATTGAGCTACGAACACTCTCACTTTCATTTAGGATCCTTAGGAAGAGGCCACCTTTCAGAGGTACAGTCACATAAGTAATGTAATGACCCCAAGAAAGGCAAGGTTGGGTGGGCCTTCGTGAGTCACTGCCAGTGTTTTCTTCTTTCTCAAAATCAAGCTAGGCCATTAAAGGGATTCTGGGTCTTTGCTACCTTCTCCCCAAGCTGTCTAACACATGGGCCATAAACACTAGCAAAGTCCCTTTTTGCATGACTTGTTTGGTCCAGTTAGGTTTGTACCTAACATTTCATAATAAATTCTCGAAGCAAAAGTGAATTTTAATGACCCTAAGGCATCCTTTTCACTTCCCAACCAAGATGGTTATTGAGAACAGTTTGGGATACAGAAATTCTATCCAGAAATCTCCTGTACAGGTTTTTAAAAAACAAATAAGCAACAGTAACAACAACAATAGCTTTATTTTAATAAAATCAAGTCGTGTGGTTTCATACTGTGCACACAGGTGAGCGGCAGGTGAGTCAATCAACTAGTCAAAAATAAAGATGTAAACTTACTGAGTTTTTAAGAATTTGGACAATAAATAATCTTATATTTAAAATTTTCTACACTACTTAATGATACGTAATCAGCAAACATGGTTTAAAACTTTAAATAAAAATTTTAAATGCCCTTTGAAAATATACATATGTTCTTTGCTCCCAGTGGGTCCACTTATAGACATGTGTGCTGTAGTCAGTCTTGTCTAAGATCACAGATATACACGATCAAGGGTGAAAAATGTTAAAGCTGCCTAAACATGCATTAATAGTAATAAACTATGGGATACTATGCAATTGTTAACAGTGACAGCTTCCAAAAGAACTGACCCCAAAAAACTATACAAGATAAATTATTCATTGAGAAAAGCAAAATATATAATACCATATATATATATATATATAGTATCTCACGCTTTTAAAAATCACATATTAAAAAAATAAATGTCTTTATAACAATATTGATATGTCAATATAAAAGAGAAAAATACATGGAAGGATCCTGTGATAAGCAGAATACCAGCCCTCAAAGATGTCCACACCCTAATCCCAGAGCCTGTGAATATGCTATTTGGCAAGAGAGAGGGTAGGTTGCAGATGAAATTAAGGTTATTAATCAGCTGACTTTAAAATAAGGAGATTAAAAATAATTTATTTAAAAAGAGAAGTCCCTGATGGCCCAGTACCTAAGACTCTGTTCTTCCACTGCAGAAGGCATAGTTTTGCACCCTGGTTAAGGAGCTAAGTTCCCATATGTTGTTCTTCAGTCACCAAGTTGTGTCCAACTTTGCATTGGTGTGGATTGTAGCACTCCAGGCTTCCCTGTCCTTCACTATCTCCTGGAGTTTGCTCAAATTCATAACCATTGAGTCAGTGATGACATCCAACCATCTCATCCTCTGCTGCCCTCTTCTTCTTTGGCCCTCAATCTTTCCCAGCATCAGAGTCTTTTCCAGTGAGTCAGCTATTCGCATCAGATGATCAAAGTATTAGAGCTTCAGCATCAGTCCTTCCAGTGAATATTCACTGTTGATTTCCTTTAGGATTGACTGGTTTGATCTTGCAGTCCAAGGGACTCTCAAGAGTCTTCTCCAGCATAATTCAAAAGCATCAATTCTTCAGCACTTAGCCTTCTTTATGGTCCAACTGTCACATCCGTACATGGCTACTGGCAAAACCATAGCTTTGACTAGATGGACCTTTGTCAGCAAAGTGATGACTTTGCTTTCACCATGTGGCCAAAGAAAAGAAGAAAGAAAGAAAGTGTGCACTGACTATTATAAGGATGTTGAGGAGGAAAAGATAGCTTCCATCTGTTTGCAAGAGAGCAAGGTTCCTGAGGAGGTGCATTTTAAACTGGATCTTAAATAAATGGAATATTGACAAAGAGAGAGGAGGGGATCTCCTGCATTGAGGGCAGATTCTTTACCAGCTGAGCTATCAGGGAAGCCCCAAATAAATAGACTATTGACAAGCAAAGAGAGAGGAGGCGATCAAAATGAAGAGGCTACATTTAGAACACAGGGATGGTCCAAGTACAGGGAAAGACCCTTGAGCTTAATTTGCATGATATTCAGTAGAACAGGTGGCTTCACCATCCACGAGAGCATTAATCCCTGATCCCAGAGGCTTGGATGGATTCTTGTGGGTTTGGGCTTTATTTGGTAGGTGATGGAAACCTATGAAGGTTTTGGCACTATGGAAAAAACTGATTGTGTTACTTTTTCAGATTAGGGAGACAGACAGGAAGACCCCACCATCGTTAAGGCTCTGAGATTAGAACAGAAGGGAAGAGGGCAATGCGGAGAAAAATTTGGGAGCTGCTATAGAAGGCAGGGCAGGAAGAGTTCATCACTCTGCAGCTGTGGGCTGGCAGGAGGAGGAAGCAGAGTAGCAAGAAATGTGGGGGTGAGGGCGGGTTGGGAAAAACTGAGTTTTAGATGCCAGTGGATTCTCTTATCTTTTTTGGAGGGGGCAGGGGGTACACTGCATGGCATGTGGGATCTTAGTTCCCTGACCAGGGATCAAACCCATGCCCCCTGCATTGGAAGCATGGAGTCTTAACCTCTGGACCGCCTGGGAAGTCCCGAAGGGAGTCTCCTGGGAAGGTGCTGGGTGACTTGTCAGGCTCCAGGACTGGGAGGTACCATGGAGAGTGGGCTCAGGGCCATAGCCAGAGCCTACACAGCATATAACCACCTGTGTCCCCACAGCAGGATCCACCTTTCTGTGACATCCTCATCCTTTCTCTTCACCTAGCCACCTGCCCTCCCAGGGGACTTTCATCCCCAGCTCAGTGATCATTTGTTCTTTCCCAGAGCCACATTTAGCCTTTCTATTCACCAACATAGCGGTTCAGCTCCAGAAATCTTGCACTCTGCGTATTCTCAGGGGTGTGTGTGTGTCTTCAGGCTCTGCCACTGCGCTTGGGCCTCTCTCTGTTAAGATTCTAGTGAGAGATTCCCCAGGAGCCCTGAGAAACCTGGGCCCGCAGCCCACACTGTCAAGAAATCTGCCTTTACAGATGACTTAGATGCTTCCATCAGAAAGGTTCATCTTCCTGACATCTGCTAAAGTAAGAGGCATGACCTGGTTTTTACGTGCATCATAAGAGGTAATTAGTTCAAAACCCCGATACGCACAATTAAATTTTTCTTTTATAGATACTAGGTCTTTCCTAGTATCTCAGAAATTCTTCTCGAGTGGGTCTCACTGGCAAACATGCAAAGTGAGGAGCTGACAAAAAGCAAAAACAAAAGAATGGGCCACTTGCTTTGGGAGGATTTGTTCTGCTTGGGTTCTACAGATTCACACACATATAGTCATTTCCCTGATCTCAGAAGATGATGTCCCCATCCCACAAATCCTACATTAGATCTGAAGAATTCGCCTCTCATCAACTTTTTCCTCTTTCATACCCAGGGGGTCAAAGGACCAACTATTGTTGGCTTAATTGTTCTATTCTATTGAAAGAAACAGTATTTAACATCAAATGCAAGGCATTTTTCTGATCTGATCTTATGGATCCACTCAAACGTAGCATAGATTTGAAATACTTTTCAGAATCAAAACAGAAGGCTCTACCCAAGACACTCTTGAGATGACATTTACATCTCTGTTTTTTTTTGTTGTTGTTCGTTTGTTTTTTCCAAGACTAGATGACCGTAACAATATTGTATAAACAATCCCAAGTACAAATGCTGAAAATTGCTTTCTTTCCCTTACTTTCGGTAAGAAACAATAACTAACAGGATTCGAGGGGATTTATTTTACGATACAAGCATGTATACCCCTGTTCACCCCTCTTCCAGCCATGCATGCAGATTTTCCACCACCTCCATTTTTGTGAAATTATCTACTTTTTTTTATTCATCATATTCCCTTTAGTTTATTTCCTGAAATGATCACTTTGGAGCACAGAAGTTGTTATTAAAATCCCCCCTCCAACCCCGTGAGAGGGCTTCTCAGGTGACACTAGTGGTAAAGAATCCACCTGCCAATGCAGGAGACGCAAGAGATGCAGGTTCAATCCCTGGGTCAGAAAGATCCGCTAGAGAAGTGAATGGCTACCCACTCTGGTATTCTTGCCTGGAGAATCCCACGGACAGAGGAGCCTGGTGGGCTAGAGTCCGTGAGGCCACAAAGAGTTGGACACGACTGAGAGGCTGAGCATGTTATTTGGTGAGAAGCTCCCAGTTGCTGGGGAATATTTCAGAATTTCCCACTGAACATCCATGTTAAATCCCTACTCCCACTCTGCCAGTACCCAGTCGCATATATGGATGGATATTTAAAGAGAAACTTTGAACCATCATTGAAATACAGGTTTTTAAAATGTAGAAAGTGATTTTATAAACATGCATTTAAAATAATTTTCCCAAGTATCTCTTTGAATTGGCTTCTTAAAATGGCAACTAAGCAAATGTTACATAATTTCTCCCTTTATCATATTCAGGGTTAGAGAAATAGTGTGATGTCATGGAAGAAACATGCTGGCAGTGAGGCAGGGGAGGGGGGCGGTAAGTTAGAAAAGCACTTTCACTTTCAGATTATGATGGAGAGTCAGCTTAGCCCCAAGAGTGGCCAAGGTCCTGAAGCAAAGAAGCCAAGAATTGGGTGGGTGTGAAGTTAATCATGTGTCTGCTCCTCAGGGAGGGCAGGCTGAGGCCACTGTAGCAGAGTGAGACCAAAAACCATGAGACCGGTGAATTTCTGAGCATTCATTTCCTCTGGGCTCTGCTAACACAGACGCATGACTATGCACCCCTCCTGACCTTCTAGAACCGAGTTCCCTGGAGACAGAGAGCTCCAGATGGTGGTGATGAGAGGGAGAACCTTCAAAAGCAAAATTAACTTTTCCTTTAAAATTAGCCACACATACTCTTCTCAATTTCCAGGGATTTACATTCCCCTTTGAATGTAATTTTATTAATATATTCAGGGAACGATCTGTTATCCAGAGGCTGATGATCTGGTACAGGAATGAGACAAACTTTCCATTCTCCTCCCTCTCTTTTTGGGTTTCCCAGGTGGTATTAGTGATAAAGAACCTGCTTGCTAATATGCAAGAGAAGCAGGTTCGATTCCAGGGTTGGGAAGATTCCCTGGAGGAGGGCATGGCAACCCACTCCAGTATTCCTGCCTGGAGAATCCTATCGACAGAGAAGCCTGGTGGGCTACAGTCCATGAGGTCACAAGGAGTCAGACATGACTGAAGCAACTTAGCACAGATGCCTCTCTTTTCACTCTGCCTGATCATTGGTCATTAAATTGTGCACTAGTAGGAAAGACAAGGAGAAGGCAATGGCACCCCACTCCAGTACTCTTGCCTGGAAAATCCCATGGACGAAGGAGCCTGGTGGGCTGCAGTCCATGGGGTCGCTAAGAGTCAGACACAACTGAGCAACTTCACTTTCACTTTTCACTTTCACGCATTGGAGAAGGAAATGGCAACCCACTCCAGTGTTCTTGCCTGGAGAATCCCAGGGATGGGGGAGCCTGGTGGGCTGCCGTCTATGGGGTTGCACAGTGTTGGACACGACTGAAGTGACTTAGCAGCAGCAGCAGCAGGAAAGACAAACAGGGTGAGTTGTTGGAGGCTTGAGGTCAGCAAAATGGGTGGTGAACTGAGCACCAATTCTGGATTCTGAGAACGTGGGTTCAAGTACGTACCAGATCTAGACCAGGAATGTGATGGCCAGAGGTCAGGCTCACCCTGGATTGAAACCTTGAAACCTCAGCTCTGCCAACAACTGTTTGTGTGGCTGTGGACATGTGAATTCACTTCACTGCATGTCGATTCATTGAGCTGGTCACTGGGAATGATTGTAATACCTGTGTTGGAGCTTTGTTATGAATGACTCAGATATAAAGCGCCCAACACAGGGGCTGATAGGCAATAGGTAACTCGTTTATATGTGATGGTTACTGTTGTGATCATAGTTGCATAAAACCAACTGTGTCCCTTAACCCTCTGTCTTCAGTGCCCTAATCTGTAAAATAATTCTGACCTCACAGAGCTGTCAGAATTATCCTATTTGATAATATGAAAGTATCACATGTACAATCATCAGTAAAATAGTGATAGAAGAGTCTTAAAAATTTGGGTCAACTTTATACAATAGCCAAGACACGGAAGCAATCCAAATAACCACTGACAGATGAATGGATAAAGAAGATGTGGTATATATACACAATGTAATATTACTCAGTCATAAAAAAGAACAAAATAATGCCATTTGCAGCAACATGGATGGACCTAGAGATTATCCTACTAAATGAAGTCAGAAAGAGAAATACCATATGATATCACTTAGATATGGAATCTAAAAAATGATACAAATAAACTTATTTAAAAACTGAAATAGATTCACAGACATAGAAAACAAACAATGGTTACCAAAAGGAACAGTGAGGGGGAAGGGAGATATGAATTCAGAGTTTGGGATTAACATATACACACTATTATATATAAAACAGGTAAACAAGGACCTACTCAATATCTTCTAATAACCTGTAATGGAAAATAATCTGAATTTTACACTCACACACACACACATATAGTTGGTCAGGAAGATCCCCTAGAAGAGGACATGGCAACCCACTCCTGTATTCTTGTCTGGAGAATCCCATGGACAGAGGAGCCTAGCAGGCTACAGTTCATAGGGTCTCAAAGAGTTGGACACGACTGAATTAGCACACATGCACACACATACATATAGTTAGATATAGATATCTGAATCACTTTGTCGTACACTTGAAAGTAACACAATACTGTAAATTAACTATACTTCAGTTTTTAAAAAAAAAAAAGGGGGGGGGGGCTCAGAAGAACAAGAAATCTCACACACTACTTTGGGAAATGATTAGCATCACCCACTACAGCTGATGAGCTCTATCAGGCAAGAACCCCAGCCTCATAGACAAGCGAGGGATAATAAGACCCCAAAGGAGAAGCCTGGGTGACGAGCAGAGCAGGGCTGCCACACCCCACAGTAGCCAGAAGTGGTCTCTGAGATGTGATAAATCAGAGCAACACAGTTTATTACCAGCAGCACAGCAACCAGCAGGAACGTCAAATGGTCATGCTGGCTCCTGTGCCTCCCGAGCCCACTGGGCCACATGGTGGGTCCAGATGAAAGCCAGTCACTCAGCAGGCTGCTCTGCAGTTGAGGGACGTAGGACCTGGGGCTCAGCACCTTTGGAAGGAAGCAGCAAACAAGCCAATCCCGTTTCCCCTGAGGAGCAAGCAGTAACCACACCATGCTCACCTGGACCTGCCTTATCTGTGTGAACTGCTACAGGAACTGCTCAGTATCAGGGATATTGTGGCTTGATGTCTGCACCCTTGGGAAAGCCATGCAGGGGTTCTTGGGGCCCAGGGTGAACTGTCCCTTCCCCTAAAAGGCAGAGCTTATGAGCCAGTCATTACAGTAATTATTCCAACCCAGTGTATAATATATATACCCAACCGAAATGCAAGCCCATGCCACCAAAAGACATACAAGTAATTCATAGCAGTATACTTTTAACAGCCCCAAAGTGCAAATGTCCGTCCACAACAGAACAGATAAATAAATGAGAGGAAAGGCAAACAATGGGCACTTACACCAGTTAAGTAAACAACAGCTGCGCCAAACAACCAGGACTAATCTCATACACATCATGTTGAGTGAAGGACCCAGACACACAAAAGGACACACCCTTTATGATCCCACTTATCTGAGTTAAAAGCAAGCTGAACAAATCCGGGGTGTGAGATGCGAGGAGGGCAGGAACCTCTGGGGAAGAGAGGAGATGGGGACTGGCAGCAAGCCTCTGGAACACTCATCATGTTCTCTTCCTTGATGGGGGTGGGGTGGGGGAGGCTCCTTGGGACAAGGCACTCCAGTATACTTGCCTGGAAAATCCCATAGACAGAGGAGCCTGGCGGGCTACAGCCCATGGGGTCGCAAAGAGTCGGGACATGACTGAGAGTACACAGCAACCAGTTGTAAACTTATATTCTTTTTTTTTTTGCATATATATTGTATTTCAATAGAAAAAATTTTTAATGAGTATTTCTTTTTTATATTTCTTTGGTTTTTAAATTAATTTTTAATTGGAGGATAATAGCTTTACAATGTTGCGTTAGTTTCTGCCATACAATACCGTGAGTCAGCTCTAAGTATAGATAGATCCCCTCCCTCTTGAACCTCCCTTGCCCCCTACCCCATCCAACCCCTCTAGGTCATCACAGAGCCCTGGGTTGAGCTCCCTGTGTTATACAGTCACTTCCCACTAGCTGTTTTATATACGGTAACATATATGTTTCAATGCTAATCTCTCAGTTGATTCCAAAAACAATTTAAGAAGTTGGGCCAAGTAGAAAGAATGGAAAGACTGGGCCCACGGCCGCCATCCCTTTAATGATGAGCGTTCCTGCCAGCAGCGAGAGGAAAAGCGGCAGTTGGCAGGCCTGCTTTTCTAGCAGTGGACAGCATCACAGATAGGGGCGCCTAAGTGAGCCTCAAACAGGCGACATCACCAACATTCCATGACATTCCAGATAATAAGGAGACCACAAATGACTTCTCAAAACTCTTGCTTCTAAGAACCTGCAATTACTGCAAGTCCTGTCACTGACCTTACATATTCTTCCTGATCAGTTACCTTGTCACTAGGAGGAAAAGGAAGATGAGGCTTTGGGTGCCCGGCAGGTTGAGCATGGCCCTGGTTTTCATTAAGGTTCACATGGGAGATCTGAGCTGCTTGTACCTGATCACACGCCCATAGGAAGATATTGGCACAGAGTTACAGGAACAGCGTACGGACGCAACTGAAGCCCGAAATTTGGCAATGACTGCAGAACTTTCCTCAGACAGCTACTGAAAATTATTTCTGATAGTAGGAGGGTGGAGGTGGGGTACCAGCTGCTGGGAGATGGGGTTGGGGGGTGGGAGGTAAGCAGCCCTAATTTAGGGGTAGAAAGAAGTCTTCTTTCTCAGCTTGGATTCCCAATAACAGAAAAATGTATTTTGGTTCTTTTTGTTACTTTTTAACTTGGCAATTTATAGCTTCTAACATCTGACTGTCAAGCTACACAGAAATATTAGCAGAGTGTGAATCTATTTTCCTCTTTAATTTGCTTGCATTAATGTAGAACCAGCCTCTGGTATTCCCAGAACAGCGTGGAATGTATTTACTAATATATAGCATATAATATCAGTTAAAAACAGAAAATATTTAGCAATCAATTGAAATTAATTTGGCTAGATATTTTTATCAGTAGGGGAAGAAGTTATTCAAGAGACCTGCAGTTAGTTATATAAGAACGGGGACCATCAGATCTGACTTTCACCTCTAATCTTCTAATCTGAAAGTAAACAGGAGAGCTGGAATCATTGATCCAAATTGTCAGTATAGAATTGTACTAGAAACCCAGCTTAATAATTTCTGGTAGAAATCTTTATCGTGATATTTATCATCCAAGATTTTTTTTAAATAGAAGTTTCCCTGATGGCTCAGAGAGTAAAGAATCCACCAGCGATGCAGGAGCCACAGGAGACTCGGGTTCAATCCCTGAGTCAGGAAGATCCCCTGGAGGAGGAAATGACAACCCACTCCAGTACTCTTGCCTGAGAAATCCCATGGACAGAGGATCCTGGCGGGCTACAGTCCATGGGGTCACAAAGAGTCAGACAGGACTGAGCGATGGAATCTTACCATGCATGTGTGTGTGTGTTTGTTTACTGCACGGCACAGCGTACAGGATCTTAGCTCCCCAACTTCCATACCCGCTGCAGTGGAAGAACAATGTGTTCATCACGTGACCACCACGGAAGTCCCTATCATCCAAGACTTTTATTGTCCAACTACTTGTCTGTTTCCACTGATGGCTATGGGCTTCCTTGGGCCAGTGACTTCTTTGTATATCACAGGCTCAAGCATAGTACCTGGCACACAGCCAGAAGGCAACGCATTTTGTTGAGTGAACAAATAAACTTGCATGATTGGTATAGTGGAGAGAGAACAGAAGTGCTTATTGATCGATTCGGCCCACCTGCCCGAGGTTCTCTCATCAGCTAGTTTGACCATCAATGATCCTTGCCAGGGCTTAGAACACAATGATCTCATTTCCAGGCTTTCTCACCCTTTTCATTTTTCAAAGTAGATTTTATCTTTTTAGAGTAATTTTATATTTACAGCAAAATTGAGTGGAAAGTAGAGATTTCCATTACACTCCCTGCTTCCACATGCACAGACTCCCCCATTATCAACATCCCCCACCAAAGAGGTACATTTGTGACAACTGATAAACCTACACTGACACACCAGTATCACCCAGAGCCCATAATTTACATTACAGTTCACTCCTTTGCACATTCTATGATTTGTGACAAAATTACAATAATCCACCTCTGTCATGTCAGACAGAACAGCTTCTGAGCCCCAGAAATCCTCGGTGCTCTGCCCCTTCATCCCTCCCTCCCCTCAAACCCTGGTCACCATGGATCTTTTCACTGTCTCCATAGTTTTGCCTTTTCTAGAATGTCATAGAGTTGGAATCATACAGTATGTAGCCTTTTCCAGTTGGCTTCCTTCACTTTATAATATGTATTTAAGGTTCCTTCTAGCTTTTCATGGCTTTATTGGTCTGGTTTTAGTGCTTTTTTTTTTTTTTTGCTACAGCAGCAATATGTGAGATCTTAGTTCACCAACCAGGGATCAAAGCTGTGCCCCTAGCATTGGAAGCTCAGAGTCTTAACCACTGGACCTCCGGGGAGCCAAGATGACACTTGTGATGATCTGAATTAGTTCTCCTTATTTCTGGGAGAGAACCCACAAATTCATTGTTTCAGTTCTGACTGTAATTAAACTTATCAGGGGAGATCATGTCATATCTGGCATTATCATTTTTTTTTTCTTTTTTGACCTCTGTCAGCTTCTTGCTTCATTAAGAGGGCAGATGACTTAAGATGGACTATTCTGGTTTTTTTATGCTATGATTATTTCATAATCTAGCTCCAGACTCAGAGCACTCTTTGCTACAAAGTTGGGCCTCCGCTTTAAAATAGTCTAGAACTATGACACTATGGTTCTGTGGTGTAAGGGCTTCCCTTGTGGCTAAGATGGTAAAGAATCCGCCTGGAATGCAGGAGACCCAGGTTCAATCTCTGGGTTGGGAAGATTCCCTAGAGAAGGGAATGGCAACCCACTCCAGTATTCTTCCCTGGAGAATCCCATGGACAGAGGAGCCTGGCGGGCTACAGTCCATGGGGTTGCAGAGTCAGACACGACTGAGTGACTAACACTTTCACTCTCATGACACCATAAAACTCCTAGAGGAGAACATAGGCAAAACATTATCTGACATAAATTCGTACCAATGTTTTTTCAGGTCAGTCTCCCAAGGCAATAGAAATAAAAGCAAAAATAAGATAATCGCATTTAAAGATGTATATTACCATATGTAAAATAGATGACCAGTGCAAATTAGATGCACAAAGCAGGGCGCCCAAAGCTGGTGCTCTGGGACAACCCAGAGGGATGGGGTAGGGAGCGAGGTGGGAGGGGGGTTCAGGATGGTGGGCCACATGTACACCTGTGGCTGATTCATGTTGATGGATGCCAAAAACCACCACAATATTGTAAAGTAATTAGCCTCCAATTAAAATAAATAATTTTTTTAAAAATGGGACCTAATCACACTTATAAGCTTTTGCACAGTAAAGGAAACCATTAAAAAAAAAATGAAAAGACAATCTACAAATGAGAGAAAATATTTGCAAATGATGTAACCAACAATGGCTTAATTTCCAAACAGCTCACACAACCCAGTAACAACAACAACAAAAAGACCCAGTCAAAAAATGGGTAGAGGATCTAAAGAGACATTTCTCCAAAGAAGACATACAGATGGCCAACAGGCACATGAAAAGATGCTCAGCATCACTAATTATTAGAGAAATGCAAATCAAAATTACATGAGGTATGACCTCACACTGGTCAGAATGACTATCATCAAAAAGTCTACAAACAACAAATGCTGGATAAGATATGGAAAAAAAGGGAACCCTCCTACACTGATGATAGGATTGTAAATTAGTGCAGCCACTATGGAGAACAGTATGGAGATACCTCCAAAAAAGAAGACACTGTGGAAGTGGAAAGTCAGTTCCACCCTGAGTACCCCCCAGGATGGATAAACACGCAGTGAACCTCAGATTTGTATGAAGAGAAATCGCATAAATATTACTTTTAAATGTGAGTGCCATTTAAAATGTGTAGACTTTTTGACGATGGCCATTCTGACCACTGTGAAGTTGTACCTCATTGTAGATTTGTTCTGACTAGTGTGAGGTGGTACCTTATTGTAGTTTTGATTTGATTCTCTAATAATTAGCAACATTGAGCATCTTTTTATGTGCCCGTTGACCATCTGTATATCTTCTTTGGAGATATGTCTATTTAGGTCTTCTGCTCAGTTTTCAAATGTCTATTTGGGTCTTCTGCCATTTTGCTTTCCTCATTAAGGACTCCTGGCACATCTGCACTACATACAAAATAAACAATGAATAACTCAGAAATGAAATCGAAGTCTAGTTTCACATAAGCAAGTCCGACAGCCTCTCAGGACACCTCGGCAGCCCTTCGCCCTCCTGCCAACTCTCAGCCAAGTGTCAATGTTGAGCAAGGTTTACTCTGCCAGGTTCTCTGCTGGAATGACTGCCAAGAGGCAGAAAGAAATCATACTGGGGCTCTTTCTGCCGCCATCTTGGTTCCGCGTTCCCCGCACAGAGCCAGACCGGGATCCTGTCCCTCGGGTTGAGAACGCAGTGATAATTGCTTCTGTGTGGGATTTGGAGTGTGGAATAAAACGAATCCCTGGGCACTGGGCAATCCGCTCTCCGCGGAGTGAAGAGGAGCGACAAAAAAAAGAAATGCCCGGTGAAGCCACAAAAACCGTCCCTGCTACAGAGCAGGAGTTGCCACAGCCCCAGGCTGAGACAGGGTCTGGAACAGAATCTGAGAGTGATGAATCAGTCCCAGAGCTTGAGGAGCAGGATTCTACACAGGCAACCACACAGCAAGCTCAGCTGGCAGCGGCAGCTGAAATCGATGAAGAACCAGTCAGTAAAGCAAAACAGAGCCGGAGTGAAAAGAAGGCACGGAAGGCTATGTCCAAACTGGGCCTTCGACAGGTTACAGGGGTTACTAGAGTCACTATCCGGAAATCTAAGAATATCCTTTTTGTCATCACAAAACCAGATGTGTACAAGAGCCCAGCTTCAGATACCTACATTGTTTTGGGGGAAGCCAAGATTGAGGATTTATCTCAGCAAGCACAGTTAGCAGCTGCTGAGAAATTCAAAGTTCAAGGTGAAGCTGTCTCAAACATCCAAGAAAACACACAGACTCCAACTGTACAAGAGGAGAGTGAAGAGGAAGAGGTTGATGAAACAGGTGTGGAAGTTAAGGACATAGAATTGGTCATGTCACAAGCAAACGTGTCTAGGGCAAAGGCAGTCCGAGCCCTGAAGAACAACAATAATGATATTGTAAATGCTATTATGGAATTAACAATGTAACCATCTGAAAAGAGGACCTTTTTTTGGTGTTTCAAAAGAGTAACTGCAGCTGGGTTTGAAATTTGTACTGTTTCTATCATTAATAAAGTTATGGCTTCTTGTTGGATGAAAAAAAAAAAAAAAGAAATCATATTGGGGCAAAGATTAATATCTGGCCCCCAGGTGAGATTACTTTTAGGTAATGAATCAGCATGATTTCTTTGAAATCAGCAGAAATATGAGAGGGAACATCATTTACCATGAAAAACACTCACCAGGGAATTGGGAAAGTGACCTTTGGGTAAACTACTTAAACCATCAGCTTCCGTGTTACCATTTTTTAGAGCAAAAGCATGTTTATTTTAAATACCAACACTTTGCCCATGACCTTACCCACAATGGGTCACTGGAAGCTTTAAGAGGTGTGATGACCTGACATTCTCCAGCCTGGACTCCTCTCCCGGAACACACACACACACACACACCCATCTCCTCTCTGATGCCCTCTCCTGTGAGTCTCCTCTGTTTCTTCCCCTTGGGCCACACTTCCCTCCCTGCTGCAGAGGGAGGCACACCCACCTCAGGACACTTGCACCTGCCCTTCACTCCAGCTCAGTGCTCTTTCCGTGGTCATCACTCTACCCGGTCACTCAAGCCAGAAATCCACAGACTCTCCATCTATTTTCTATCTCAGCCTTCACTTATATCCTTTATGCTAAGTTGCTTCAGTCGTGTCTGACTCTTTGCGACCCTATGGACCACAGCCTGCCAGGCTCCTCTGTCCGGGAGTCTCCAGGAACTGTGCACCATATCTTTTATCATACATGTCATGGGGACTTTTATTAGACTGCTCCCTTGTTGGTTTGTTCTGTGCTCAGGCTTGTGCTCCCCCCAGGTCCCTAAATTATAAGCACCTTGAGGGTGAGAATTAGATTAACTTATTCCCTATTATCCTAGCACCTAGCGTGGTACCTGATACCTAACAGGTACTCAATACATAATTGCTAAATAAGTAAAGGAATTTGGATAAATGACCTACTCGATCGGCCCACTGATTATGAGCGGGACTATACAGCTTCTCTATCACGTTGTGGTCGTGACAACAGGGAGGGATGAGCACGTGGCACCTGTTACTAGGCAACAAGGCAAAGGGAGAGACATAGCATCTGGCACCCAAGGTGGTACCTGGCATCTGTAGGGAGGTGCCGAAGAGGACCAGTTTGGTGGCGCTTCTTCTGGAGCCTGAGTCTTAACAGCCAGGTGGCCCTCTGCTGCCTTTTCAAAAGCTAGATCATTCAGGGCCGCCCACATAAGCCGTTCTCCACCTGGAAGAGATTATTTGTGTTTCAAGGTGACTTCATGGGCCCGATAAGGTTTTTTTCATTGTCAGTATCATTCGACAGGAAAATACCCTTTCCTGATAAAGACAGAGACTTAGAAATCTGAATGCTTTGACAATTTTAAGCCTGTGTTAAATTGAACAACTAATGTCTTTTGCAATTCCAGCTCAAAACTTTTTTTACCATTTATTTTTATTAGTTGGAGGCTAATTTCTTTACAATATTGTAGTGGTTTTTGTCATACATTGACTTGAGACAAGTGCTCGGGCCTGGTGCACTGGGAAGACCCAGAAGGATCGAGTAGAGAGGGAGGTGGGAGGAGGGGATCGGGATGCAGAATACATGTAAATCCATGGCTGATTCATGTCAATGTATGACAAAACTTTAGAACAAATGGACAAACTAAGTTCCGTTCAGTCTCTCAGTCATGTCCGACTTTTTGTGACCCCATGGATTGCAGCATGCCAGGCTTCCCTGTCCATCACCAACTCCCGGAGCTTGCTCATACTCATGTCCATCAAGTTGGTGATACCATCCAACCATCTCATCCTCTGTTGTCCCCTTCTCCTGCCTTCAGTCTTTCCCAGAATCAGGGTCTTTTCCAATGCATAAGTTCTTTGCATCAGGTGGCCAAAGTATTGGAGCTTCTGCTTCAGCATCAGTCCTTCCAATGAATATTTAGGACTGATTCCCTTTAGGATTGACTGGTTTGTTCTTCTTGCAGTCCAAGGGACAAACTAAATGGACAGATAATTTTTAACAGATGACACACAAAAGCCTCCACAAAGAGAGGTGTGTATGTGTCTTCTTTCCAGCATTTATAATTATTATACATTTATGAACAAACTTAGGGTTGCATTAACCTTAACACATTCACAGAGCAAGGACAGCAGCTTTTTTTGTTTGTTTACAAAAAACAAACAGTTTTTGTACTTACAGTGAAAGTAGAATTGATTGGTGGGTGTGACTAAGGAGAGAACAGCACCGAGGCTCTCATGAGTGCAGGGCCGTCATTTGTCCAGAGACCATCACTATTTGACCTCACAGTCATCGGGGATGAGCCGCTTTTCTGCCTCCGTGGTTTTTTCAAATTCATCCACATGAAACTTAGTAAATCCCCACTTCTTGGAGATGTGGATCTTCTGGTGGCCAGGGAACTTGAACCTGGCCCTGCGGAGGGCCTCAGTCACATGCTCCTTGTTCTGCAGGTAGGTGCAGATAGACATAAAGACTTGGCCGGTGTGGACACTGGCCACTTCACCTTGGGGCTTTCCAAAGGCAACACACATACCTGTCTGGAGCCTAGACTGGGTCCAGCATGCCAGTCATGAATGTCCACTGGAAAGGGCTGTCTCCAAGGTCCCTTAGGGCAACCTGTACAGACAACAGGCTGCATACACTACCGAGGAGGCTGCTGTCTGCAGCCACTGACCACTGGGTTCCCAGGGGGAGAAGAGTACAGGGCTGGAAAAGCAGTTTATTTTTATAAAACCCTTCCAGATCAAGCCATTTTGATGGAAATTTCATATACCACTCAAAGACGTTGCACTTTTGCCTGTTGAGATAGTCTATATTTTTTCAGCTTTTTGACTTAGTATCTGGAGATGTTAACTCATTTATGGTATCTGGTATGTGCCCAATCCCTCCTATGGCAATATTCCTACCTTGATGGAGAAATACTAGTCCTGATCAAAGTCAATTTGGGGTTGATTGAGAGGAGAGTCTCACCATTTTCTCATGTGACTTTTGTGTCTGGAATGCCTAATAAGCTAATATTAGAAGACCTGTAAGGCAAGAGTCTCCACAGAGAAATATCTTCAAATAGGCTGCTCTGTTTAAACTCACCTTTGGCTGAACTTTCTATTCACATTTTTTTCTTCATTGATCTTCATCATAAAAATGTTTCTAACTCAACATTAAAATAATCATTATGGAAGATCTTAATTAATAGTGAAATGTCATCATCATTGCAGATATTATCTGTGGTACCATATCACTCCTGAGTTTAATATGAACATTGAAAATGTTTTTCATTCAATGTGGAATCTTAGAAAATAATACAAACCAACTCATTTACAAAACAGACACAGATTCACAGACATAGAAAACAAACACGGTTACCAAAGGGGAAAGGGGAGGGAGAGGGATAAATTAGGGGTAGGGGATTTATAGATACACACCAATATATATAAAATAGATAACCAACAAGGATTTACTATATAGCACAAAAAACTATATTCAATATCTTATAATAACTTATACTGGAAAATAATCTGAAAAGGAATACATATATACATATACATATAACTGAATCACTTAAAACTAATACAATATTGTAAGTCAACTATAGTTCATATTAAAAAATAGGACTTCCCTGGTGCTCCAGTGGATAAGAATCCACCTGCCAATACAGGACAATGGTTCAGTCCCTGGTCTGGGAAGATTCCATTGCCTTGAGGCAGCTAAGCCTGTGCAAAACTACTGAGCCCATGCTCTAGAGTCGCAAGTCGAAACTCTAGCGCTGCAGGTACTGAAGCCCGCACACTTAAAGCTCGTGCTCCACAACAAGAGAAGTCACTCCAGTGAGAAGCCCTCACACCACAACTAGAGAGTAGCCCCCACTCGCCACAACTAAAGAAAGCCCACGCACAGCAACAAAGACACAGTGCAGCCAAAAATAAATAAAGATAAAAATAAAAGAAAACAAACTGTTATTCACCCAGAGCTATATTGTCCGTCTGTCTCAAATTTACAACAGGGTACAGTGGACCTTGCTTCCATCACTGCCTACAAGCACCCTGAATAGATGGGCACTGGTGATCCACACCTGGTCTCTGAGGTACACCCTCTGGCCGATGGCACTGGCTGCCTAGGCTCCCTCCCCCACAGAACCAGACCTCCCAAAGGAGGGGCCTGGCAGCGGCTGCCTGCCAGGGGAACCGGCCAGTGAGGATGTGACTGGTTCTGGAAAACCCCAATCTACTCTGTGGAAGCTTCTTCTCCAGCACTCAAACTCCAAGACTTGAAGTCATGTATTAAACCACCCTTCTAAAGTGCATTCTTTTAAGCACTCCAACATTTACATCATCAATTTTCTAGACATAGAAAATAAACAAACCAGCATGAGTTTAATTCCACAAATTCCAAAATGCTTGAGTCTGACAGCACCATAATGCAGTAACTCATTTGTCTCCCAAATTGATAACTCCCTGGAGATGTGTAAAGAAGCAAATGGATATGTGATTTTACCTGTAGAACAGGGACATCAGAAAAACTCATCTAAATATGCCTTTCAACCTACATCCTTGCACTAACTAGCAGTCCGACATCAGTTTATGTTAACTAATTAGGAAAACATTTTGATCCAACAGTATTTTATGCATGGTGGTGGGGGGAGAGGGGGACTCAGTAAATATTTATCTAGTGTTATAGCTGGCAAGGATAGTTAGGCAGGTGTTGGATACAGAACACAATTCTAGACTTGGTGGTGGGAAGAAACAAAAATGATGAGAAGCTACGGTCTGTGCAAGCACAGGTTCATCACCACATGTCCTTCTGTCTGGGGAGCTGACAGGGTTTATGAGGATGTTCAGACCCCAACTTATTAGGAGTGAGTCAGGTACTGGGACTAGAGTCAGCCAAGAAACTGGTTTATTAGCTTCCATGAGTTGCATATGAGGACTTTTAAACCTTTCTTATATAGTTATCAACACAGTGCTCTTCCACGTAAAATAAAGTCCCATTAAGGAATCTACAGGACCGCATCACAAACTCCACTCCATTACTCTTCCTGCCTCATTTTAAAGCACAAGTGATGCTCTTCTTTTAAACGGAAGATGCTGATGCTCATTCTTGGCAGGAACACCCAGGTTAAGGACTAGGAGCCCAGGTCAGCCTAAGGAACAATGAAGTAGGGGCTCTGCGAGGTAGTATTGGAGTGATACAGTTGTTCTCTCCAGGATGCAGTGACCTAAGAACTGCCTGGAAATCCTGCTGACACACTGCATTTGTAACAAGCTCCCAAGTGATGCTGGTCCTAGAACCACATTTTGAGCAGCTTGCTTTTGAAAATACCCTGGGAAACTAAATTAATTGTTCTGCACTGGAGCTCAGAAAGAGAAGAGCGGGTGAAAATAATACCAGAACTCCCAAATGATCTCATAAATGTGTCATTCACCAGAAAAGACTCCTTGTTTCAATATATATAAATAAAACAGGTGGTACAGCTAGATTTTTTAAAAAGCAAGAAACAGCCACCACCTAACTTATTAACTGTTTTTACCATCAGAGCCTACGGCTGTTATAACATAGACGGATAGTGCAATGTATTCATAATCCTATCTTATTTCAAATTAGTGCCTATTTCCCCCCTAATAAGCTTCACCACTTTCAGCTTAACTCCTAGAGATGATAACTCAGAAGTGGAGAGTGTTCTTTTTACTTTAGATATTTATCTTGTAAATAAATACAGACGGAGCCGCCTGGAATCTCTTAAAGGGTCCAGGCTGTTAGTCAACCTCAGTCCTTGCATCAGCAGTGCTACTAACTAGCTGGTTAGACCACAGGCCTCCTCTGAGCCTCAACTGCACATTCGCGCAGTGAGAGCCTTAGAAAAGATGAGCCCCCACCCCGCCATCAATCCAGGCCCCCGACCTCCTTTGATTCACCAATCAAATGTCACCAATGGCAGACATTTAACAACTTGACTTGAGCGGATTACCTTTGATTTTCTAGAAGGCCCCCTTTCCTGCTTATTGGTCTCCCAGGCTTGTCCTGCAGCAGGTCCGGGACCCCCAGGGCGGCCAGCGCCGTCTGTTCATTCCACGGTGTCGACCGCCCCCTGCAGGCGCTCCCCGGGACTGACTCGCCTGGTGGTCTGCGAAGGTCTCCTTGGAAATACAGACTCTTTCCTCCAAGTGGACACTGGGCACGAGAAAGAGCAGAACAGAAAATAAGTGTCTTTTTCATAAGAGGAGCGACAAAGGCCAACTAATAAAGACCCGGAGGGGAGGAAGGGCCCTCAGGGGTTGGGAAAGGGAAGGACAGGAGGCAAGTCTTAGCTGTCCCAACAGCAGCATCTGTAAAGGGAGCTTTGTTTACGGACTGTCTAATCCTCTAGCTCTTTGCTTCCTACACAATGCTTATCAGAATCTTGGGATTTTCCAAGCCAGAATATGCATATCTATTAGGTTACTACCATAACAGAGTACATTTTGGCCAGAAAGCTTTATATCCCTCATTATATGTAGGTAAATGATTGTTCAGTGCTTGTCTATAGAAAAGTTAAACCATCCTCAGTAAGCTGAATATTATCTTCCCATTTTCCCTCACTCAAAGCATAAGAAATTACTATAATTTACCGCAGCACAAAGGTAATAAAAGTGGGTGGAAGTCGTCTTTTCAACATCTAAGCACATTTCTGGGAGAGCTTTTGACTGCCAACAGCCCTAATTATTACCATCTTTGTACCTAATTGATTTAGTCACAGTCCATGTGGTCATTTGAGTACTATTTGATTCTGATGATAAAGGATTAATGGGCCATGTCTCCATTTTGCTCACAAATGCTTTAGAGTGTGTTTCTGCCTTGTATTGTAGGCAATTATGCTTTCTGTGCAAAATCTGTGAAGTTAATGATTCTTCACATTTCCTGAAAAACGTTTTTTTTTTTTTCTCCTTTTTGTTCAGATGAGTGGGTAGTTACTTTCTCTCTAAATATGAGTTTCAGAATCATTGTATTTCTACAGCTAAAGCAGATGTAAAGCATAGCCGACGAATGTGCATTCCTGTGTGTCTCATGAGACATCGAAATTGTGTTTTAAGGACTTCCCTGGCACTCCAGTGATTAAGACTCTGCACTTTCAATGCCAGGGGTATGGGTTCCATCCTTGACTGGGGAAATAATATCCCACATGCCACTCTGGACAGGGCAAAATTTAAAAATAAAAATATTTTTTAAAAAATATTGTATTTCAAGTGCTTTTCCTGTGGTTCCCTCATCTTTTTCATGTCTTAATTAAGGCATCAGTGTGGCTATAATGGTAGTGGCCAGTGAAGTGTTAGAATGGCAGGGGGTCAGAGAAACAGAATCCAGTTACTAGAAACTACCTGCATCTTCCAGAGAATAGAGAAAGAGGACAGTCCCACTGTCCCTCGACTCCTGCCTACCTCCCTTTCCCAACCACAGCGCTGAGCCACTCCGCAGGGAGATGGAATATTCGAGAAGCCTCAGACAATGGTGCCTAATCAGCCCTCAAGCCCACACCCATGAGTACATTCTTGGTATTTATATGCATTACAAGTTGGTCACCATGCTGAAGTCTAGTAACCATCCCTCAGCGCACAAAATACAAAGTTATTGCAATATTATTGGCCGTATTCCATATGTAGGGGCTTCCCTCATAGCTCAGTTGGTAAAGAATCTGCCTACAGTGCAGGAGACCTGGATTCAATTCCTGGGTAGGGAAGATCCTCTTGAGAAGGAAATGGCAACCCACTCCAGTATTTTCGCCTGGAGACTCTCATAGACAGAGGAGCCTGGCAGGCTACAGTCCATGGGACCGCAAGAGTCAGACACTACTTAGCGACTAAACCACCACCACCATTCTGTATGTGGTGTGTTACATCCCTGTGACTTATTTATTTTATAACTGGTAGTCTGTACTCTTAATCCCCTTCACTGTTGTCACCCAACCCTCCACTCCCCTCCCCTCTGACAAACACCCATTTATCCTCTGTATCTATGCATCTGTCTCTGTTTTGATTTGTTTGTTCCTTTGTTTTTTAAGACTCCACATATAAATGAAATCAGATGGTATTTGTCTTTCCCTGTGTAACATTTCATTTAGCGTAGTACCCTCTAGATCCATCCATTTTCGTGGCAATTGGCAGGATTTCATTCCTTTTTCTGGCTGAGTAGTATTCCATTGTGTATATGTATATATATATATAAATATAAAACACATCTTTATCCATTCATCTGTTGACGGGCACTTAGGTTGGTATTGTAGATAATGCTGCAGTGAATATAAGTGTGCATATATCTTTTCAAATTAGTGTTTTCATTTTCTTTGGATAAATACCCAGAAATGGACTTGTATCACAGGTACATGCTTAAGGCGTGCATTACTCATCGCCACAGACACAGACGCGGCTTCGTCATGGCAGAAGTTTAAAAATCTGGAGATTAACTTGGTTCTCCTTATTCTCAGGTGTGAACATAGTTCCAACATTCAGCTTAGGACGAGGTGAGAAATCATGTTATTCGTTTCTTCTATATTCTAACCCATTCATTCTCTGAGGGTAGAATTATTTTTTAATTAAATTTTTACCTTGTAGATTCTCATATAGTAATAAAAAATAATACAGGGAGATCCCCTGTCCCCTTTACACAGTTTCTTCTGATGAAAACATCTTGCAGAACTATAGTACAATATCACAGCCAGGATAGTCAAAATGCAAAACCTTTCACCATGCTCTGAGGATTCCTCCAGGCTGGCCGAGTGGTCTTGCGTGATAAGGGTGTACCGCAGTTTGTTTAGTCACTCAACTGTTGAAGGACATCTGGGCTGTTCCCAATTTATTATGGATAAAGCTGTGATAACATTCCTGTGGAGGCTTTTCAGTGAATATAGGCTTCATTTCTCTAAGATAAATTCCCAGGAATACAATGGTTAGTCATAGAATAGTTGCATGTTTCATTTTTGAAGGAGCTGTCATACTATTTTTTTAGAGTGACTACACCATTTTATATTCCCACAAGCCATCCATGAGTGATTCTGTTTCTTTAAATCCTCATCAGTATTTGTGGTCATTATTTTTTCTTATATTAGTCATTCTGATTGGTGTGTAGGGCTTTCTCATGGATTTCATTTGCGTTTCCTCAGTGGCTTCTGATGTTGACTTTCTTGTTGGGCTTATTTGTGAAATGTCTCTTTCCATCCTTTGCCCATTTGCTGGTTGGGCTTTTTGGGTTGGGTTTTTAAGTTATTTTTTTTAATCAAACTATAAGTTCTTTGTCTTATGTGTGATATTCAAATACCTTCTCATGTCTAGCTTTGTTTTTTTTTACTTTAATAGTCTTTCACAGAAGAAAAGCTTTTGATGAAGGTGAATTTATCAAGTTTCCCTTTTATGGATCATTCTTTGTGCCAAATCTAAGAACCTAGTCTAGAACCCCAAAGATTTTCTTTAATGTCTTTTTTCCCCCTAAAAGTCTACTTTACATTGAAGTCCAGGATCCATTTTTAGTTTATTCTTGTGTAAGCTGTGAGACTTAAAGTTCAAAGTAAATATCTATGAATGTTTACTCCAACACCATTTATGAAAAGGCTATATTTCCTCCTTGAATTGCTCTTGCACTTTTGTCAATAATCAGTTGGACATATTTCTTTCAGTTTATTTCTAGATTCTCTATTCTGTTCCATTGATCTGTGTGTTAAACTCCCCACAAAAAGCGTACAGTAAATCTTACTTTACTTTTAAAAATTATTTTAGCTATTCTAGTTCCTTTAACTTTCCATGTAAATTTTAGAACAGTCTTGTCTATATCTACAAAAGTATGTGATGTTGATAGGAAATGCATTAAACCTGCATATCAGTTTGGGGGAAATTGACATCTTGACTATGTTGAGTATTTAAATTCATAAATGTGGTATGCATCTGCATTTATCTAGATCTTCTTTGATTTCTTTCATCAGTGTTGCTTAGTTTCCAGTATGCAAGTCCTGCACATGTTTTGTTTACAACATGTGGTCAGACTACACCTAAGTATTTTTAAGTGATTGTAAATGGTGTTGCATATCTACTTGCAGTGTCCATATGTTCAGGCTGGTATTTAGAAATACAGTTGATTTTTTAGCATCTTATATCCTGTGACTTTGCTAAATTTACTTACTAGTTCAGGAATTTTTGGCAGATTCCTTGGGATTTTTTATGTTGGCAATCATGTCACCTACAATAGGGACAGTTTTATTTCTTCTTTCCTAATGTGTATGCTTTTTGCTTCCTTACTGCACTGGCTAGGGCTTCCAGCACAATGTTGAGTAAGAATGGTGAGAATGGACATCCTTGCCTTGTTGCTAGCTGTAGGTTTTTTGTAGATAATCTTTGTCAAATTGAGGACGTTCCCTTTTATTTCTATTTTTCTGAGAGGTTTTATAACGAACGAGTTGTTGTCAAATGCATTTTCTGCATCAGTCGGTAAGATTGTGTAATTTTCCCCCTTTAGCTTATTAATAAGGTGGATTACATTGACTGATTTTCAAATTTTAAATCAGTCTTGCATCTGTGCAAGTGGAATACCTCATCTAAGTAAAATAAACTTGACCTGCTCTTGGTATATAATTCTTTATATATGTTGCTGAATTCTATTTGCCAGTGTTTTGTTAAGGACATTTCTGTCTTTATTCACAAGATCTGTGGTTTTCTTTTTCTGCTTTTGGTATCAGGGTAATGCTAGCTTCATAAAATGAGTCAGGAAACATTAACTTCCCTTCTGTTTTCTAGAAAAGATTTTGTATAATTGGTTTTAATTTGGTTTTAAATTTTGGTAGAATTCTCCTGTGAAAACACCTGGGCCGGATATTTTTTTGGGTGAGTTTTTAATTAAAAATTTGATATATTTATGAGTTACAGCTCTGTTGACTGTTTCATATTGGGTGAATTTGGTCCTTTGTGTTTTTCAAAGAATTGGTCCATTTCATCTAAATTGTTGAATTTATCTGTGTACATTCATTCATAGTATCCCTTTGTTATCATTTTTATGTCTGTAGTGATGTACTTTGTCTCATTCCTCATAATGGTGATTTCTTTTTTTAATTTATTTTTTTCCCATGTTTTTCATAATGGTGATTTCTGTCTTCTTTTATTCATTGTTAGGCAAGAGTTTGTCGATTTTATTGATCTTTTCAAAGAATCAGCTCTTTGTTTCACTGATTTTCTATATTGTTTTTCTCTCTTCAATTTCATTGATTTTTGCCCTTATCTCTATAATTTTCTTCCTTTTTTAAGAATTATTTGACATAGACCATTTTTAGTCAGTGATGCCATCCAACCATTTACCTTCTGCTGCTCCCTTTCCCTCCTGCCCTCAATCTTTCCCAGTATCAGGGTCTTTTCCAATGAGTCAGCTCTTCACATCAGGTGGCCAAATTATTGGAGCTTCAGCTTCAGTATCAGTCCTTCCAATGAATATTCAGGGTTGATTTCCTTTAGGATTGACTGGTTTGATCTCCTAGCTGTCCAAGGGACTCACAGGAGTCTTCTCCAACACCACAGTTCAAAACGCATCAATTCTTCGGTGCTCAGCTTTCTTTCTGGTCTAACTCTCACATCCATACATGACTACTGGAAAAACCATAGATTTGACCATAGGAACCTTTGTCAGCAAAGTGATGTCTCTGCTTTTTAATATGCTGTCTAGGTTCATCATTAGACAGCTTATAGTTGGGTCATGTTTTTTAATCCTGCCTGCAACTCTTTTAATTCATGCATTCAATTAGTTACATTTAATTTAATTACTATCTTAGGATTTAAGGCTTCCATTTGATTTTCTTAATTTTCTGATTTTCTGGTTAGTTTTTACTTTTTTGTTTCCCTGGGTTTTTTCCTGATTTGTTAGGAGAAACTTCAATATTTTTTTAGAATTCCATTTTGATTTACCTACAGTGTTTTTTAGTGTATCTTCTTGTATAGCTTTTTTAGTGGTAGTTTTAGGAATTACAGCTTATCACAGTGTATTGGAATCATCATTCTTACCAGTCTGAGTGAAGTGTGGAAACCATGCCTCCAATCTCAGCAGTCATTGTCTAAAATAGTTCTGTCTTATGTGAGATTGGGTCAAAATGTGAGCATTTGTATCATGCAGCTAGAGCCAAAGAGCCACGTTAGGATGGAATCTACCATAAATTATTCAGGTTACACCATAATATAATTATCTAAGCACTTTTTTATTTGAGAAAGGGGCATCTTTTTCTAATTTGTACAGAAGCATGGCATAGGTGAGAAGCAGCCCTAAATGTCTAGGAACCATGTTTATATTTGGTTACAATATACTTCCCCAATACATAATAGCTTTCTGAGTTAAAACTTAATTGAACTGGGCATACAAAAAGAATATGGCCAACTTACCTAAGCCCAACTTAGAACACAAGTAGGTAACTGCCACAAATAAGAAGCAAATACATAAAGCCAAGAAAATTTAATTTCCATCTAAAGGAATGCAGATGTAATTGTAGAATCAATATTGGTAATATTTTGGGAACCATAGGGAAAGTGCCAGAAAAGAAGTAAATATTATCTCAGTTTTCTAAAGAGAGGATTCTAAAAATTTCAAATAGTTAATCTAATGTAAATCCCTGGGGCAACTTCAGAATGGATTTTTAAACGGATGGTTTATGATGATTTAGAAAAGAAGGAGCCAGCATAGACTGACTAAAAAGGAACATACAGGACTGCCTATATTTTTCCTCTCTGAACTGGTTGAGACATATCAGAGGAATGGAACTGCATTTAAAACATTTAAACAGTAGATCCCAATAGGCTTGCGGGGAAAAAACTGACATCAGAGAAGCATGGGCTGGGTCACAGAGGTACATGATAAAGAGCCTATCAAAGACTATGCTGTTAATGGACTGAGCCAACTCCAAAGACAATGGATTTGCCTGATCCTAGTCAATAATTTTACAGGTGATGGGGTAAGAAAATACGTGGCATGCTTATGGGGAGGCCACAAGGTAGTTAAGATGACAGAAATTAGATAGGCCAAGCTTCCAATTCTAAGTTTACAAACTCATCAGCCTCAGTTTCCTTATCTATAAAATAGGAATAAAAATGCTTCATAACTGTTAGAATGACTCATAATATTGGTGTGCTAACTGAATAAGACATTGTAGGTAAAGCATAGAACTTTGTAACACTCACTGACTTGGGATTTTATTAAACTTGCTTCTGTTATCACATTTGCTGATGACACAACTAGCAAGAATAGCTGATATGGACTTCCCTGGTGGCACAGTGGATGGGAATCCACCTGCCAATGTGGATTTGATCCCTGTTCTGGGACGATTCCACATGTTGTGGAACATCTAAGCCCTCGATCTGCGACTACTGAGCTTGTGTGCTGCAACTTCTGAAACCCACGCAGCCTGGACCCTGTGCTCCACAACAAGAGAAGCCACCACAATGAGAAGCCTGTTCACCGCAACCAAGAGTAGCCTCCACTCGCTGCAACCAGAGAAAGCCCACTCACAGCAATGAAGACCCAGTGCAACCAAAAAGAAAAAAGGAATAGGGTGCATATATTGTATGGGGTTGACAGGATAAACCTTGGTGTCAATTTCACAGGAAGAAAAGGGTCAAAAATCGTAATGAGTTAACATCCTTTGAGGTGAAGATCTAAAAGTTGTCCGAAGGCATGTACACATTGCTACATTTAAAATGGATAACCAGCAAGGTCCCTACTGTATAGCACATGGAACTCTACTCAATGCTATGTGGCAGCCTGGATGAGAAGGGAGTTTGGGGGACTCACATGTATGTATGGCTGAGTCCCTTTGCTGTCTACCTGAAACTATCACAACATTGTTAATCAGCTATACTCCAATACAAAATAATAAGTTTAAAAAATAATAAATAAATAAAAGTTGTCCAAAGGAAGCTTACCAGAAGCCAACAGGGTGACTATAAGCCAAACAATAAGTCCAAAGCTTTTTAGACTTCACCCCAAGATGATTTTCTACAGAACAGAAAGCAATAGCCATTCTGTATTCCACTCTTGTCAACCCATGTTTGAAAGGTTGAGTTTGGTTCCAGGTACTCAGTTATCAAAGAAAAAATAACAAATAGGACCTACTTTAGAGATGAGTTATCAAGGTAGTGAAGCGCCTACAAATCTCGACGTACAGGACCAGAGGAAGGAGGACGTGTCACCAGGAGAAGGGAGGCTTAGCTAGGGCTTGACACCTGTGTTCTGAACAACTGAAGACTGACACATGGACGGGAGGGAGGTCTTCTTTGAGACCTTTTTCGAGGCTAGAAGTGAATGTAGACACAGAGCATCCAACCAGGGGGATTAGAAGGAAGCCAACACTAGAAGAATTATTTAAGACTGTCTTTAGTTGCGTTTTTCTCTTCCTCAAGTTAAGTCAGAAAATGAAGCACTTTATGAAAAAAAATCTATCAAAAGACTTTCACACAGGCTTTAATGACTCCCGATTCGTCAATGTCAGCTTACATCTGTGTAAGTACACCTCTTCTGCCCTGACACTTTTTAAATTGAAAGAAATACTCTCCCTTCAGCTCAAAGCAGCATTTACATCCCTCCTAAGAATTAGGGCTCTTTACTAACTAGTACATTTGAATTGTCATCCCGTCTTCTTTAGTGATGACGTCATTTCTTTATTTAACCGGTTCATAGACTGACACTCCTGTCAACAGTCTTTCTTTTTTTTGTGTGTGTGTGTGTAATAAAGTTTTATTAAAGTATAAAGGAGATAGAGAAAGCTTCTGACATAGGCATCAGAAGGGGGCAAAAGAGTACCCCCTTGCTAGTGTTAGCAATGGAGTTATATACTCTCCAATGAATCCAAAGAATGTCTGGAGGTTGTAAAGACCTCACCAGACCTACTCCCATAATTTATGTTTTAAGATAACAGAATTAGCCAGAGGGTTTAATCCAAAGACTGTCCTCAGGCAGGATACATTATTGTTATATAATCCTAAGGAATGTAGAGGAAAAAAAGTAAAAAAGTTTGTCCTTTCTTCCTCCTTGAATATCCCAGACCTCTCTCTCCTTGGGGACCCCTAGACTTCTTATCAACCTGCCTAGGAAATGACTCTCTCATTCCCCCCTTTTCTTTTAGGAGAATTATGTTGCCTAGGGAAAGGGGGCATCGTTCTCTTTCCATAACTGCTTCTGAGCTGACAAGGGGCGTTGTCCCTAAATTGGTGAGGCAACATATTCTCCTAATCCTCATAGTGAGGATGTCTGATCCAGGGGCTCCAAGTAATAGTTGGAGGAGGCTGTGGCACTCATAGGAGCTTGGACAACTATTTGTAAATTAAAAGCTTTTAGATGGTTAGAAAACCCCATTATACAGTTACAGATGTAAGGCAAAATAGTCATTAAACCAAGTTAAAATCAAAATGAAAAGTCACATTATGTCCATAGTTACATCAGTCCATCTTAAGGTTGTTAGATGTCATCAGTTTAAGAAGAGGCATCACATGCGATTGTTGAAGGTATTCGCAGACTTGGAGAAAGTCTTTTCCTTGAAGTGGAGATGTCCACCACAGGAAGCCTTCCGCTGATGAAGAGGGGAGTGCTCCGCAGACCCAGCAGTTAGACCGATTGTGGAATGCATCATAGGAGTGAGCCCAAGACAGGAAGGCATTGTCTTGAGGATCAAACGGCAGACTCAGGATTTCTGGAGTCAGCAGAAGTAGGCTCACATAGATTATCAGGCCCATCTTGTCCTGAAGGATCCCGGATGAGCCCCCAAGATGAAAGTTTGTCACTGAACGATGAGACGCGGGATTCTTGGCCTCCGGAAGAGATGAATTCAATCCGGGGCCAGAGCCGAGGCTGGATCGCTCAGAGCTTTTGTGTAATAAAGTTTTATTAAAGTATAAAAGAGATAGAGAAAGCTTCTGACATAGGCATCAGAAGGGGGCAAAAGAGTACCCCAACAGTCTTTCTGTAATCTCTAACTGCTTGTAGAATTATTTTCCTGGATGTCTTAATCATGGCAATGCAATTTAGTCTCAATGTTGCTGTATCAAGTTTTAATTACATTACTGTTTTGCAATCACTAGAGCAGTAAAATTATACTCAGATTTATTACTATACTTTTCACCAAATAGAAGTATTTTTCTGTTTTCAGCCATAGCAATAATAGTCCTGAAATACTACCTTATTGTGTGTCCCTAAAACTTACCTTAAATGATCAATAGAGTATCTTTTTGGAGGAAAAAAAAATGACAGTTTGTTTTGATTATATTGGTCCCCAAAGTTGCTTAGCTTAATTGCTAAGAAATGAAATAGAAAAGTTAAGTATTTCTGTTAAAGTAAGATTTCTACTTTCGAGTATATACTCAAAAGAATTGAAAGCAGGGACTCAAACAGATATTTGTACACTTAAGATTATAGCAGTGTTATTCACAATAGTTAACAGGTAGAAGCAATCCAGGTGTCTGTTGATGGATGAATGGATAAACAGAATGTGGTGTATAGAATTATGGAATATTACTAAGTAATATTAAAGCAAGGAAATTCTGACACATGCTGCCATATGGATGAACCTTGAAGACATTATGCTAAGCAAAACAAGCCAGACAAACACTATGATTCCACTTATGTGAGGTACTTCAGAGTCGTCGAACTCATAGAGACAGAAAGTAAAATGGTCAGGGAAGGAAGGGTGGGGAGTTAGTGTTTAATGGGTAGAGTTTCAGTTTAAGATGATGAAAAGGTTTTGTGGTTAGATGATGGTGACAGTTGTACAACACTGTAAAAGTTCTTAATGCTACCCAACTGTACACTTAAAAATGGATGATGGAATATTTACTCAGCTATAAAAAAAAGAACACATTTGAGTCAGTGCTAATGAGGCGGATGAACCCAGAGCCTAGGGTACAGAGTGAAGTAAGTCAGAAAGAGAAAGACAAATACTGTATATTAACCATGCATATGGAATCTAGAAAGATGGTACTGATGAACCTATTTGCAGGGCAGCAATGGAGACGCAGACATAGAGAACAGACTTGTGGACACGGCGGGGGAAGGAGAGGGTGGGACGCATGGAGAGAGGAGCATGGAAACATACACATTACCGTATGTAAAATAGATAGCCAGTGGGAATTTGCTCTGTGATGCAGGAAGTTCAGCCCAGTGCTCTGTGACAACCTAGAGGGGTGGGATAGGGTGGGATGTGGGAAGGAATTTCGAGAGGGAGTGGACATATGTATACCTGTGGCTGATTCATGTTGATGTATGGAAGAAAAGAACACAATATTATAAAGCAATTATCCTCCAATTAGAATTAAAAAACAAAAAAAAAAGGTTGAAATGATGGGTTTTATGTTATTTATATTTGCCACAATGAGAGAGAGATGCTAATTATCCAGTAAATTCTCACAGCTCTAAGGGACTTTCCTTAGTTAAGGTGGTTAAGTCCAGCGGTTTAGACTCTGCCTTCCAATGCAGGAGCTGAGGGTTTCATCCCTGGGTGGGGAATTAAGATCCCATATACCATGTGGTGGACTTCCTAGGTGGCGCTAGTGATAAAGAACCCACCTGGATATGCAGGAGACATAAGAGACAGGAGTTCGATCCCTGGATTGGGAAGACTCCCTGGAAGAGGGCATAGCAACCCCTCCAGTATTCTTGCCTGGAGAATCCCGTGGACAGAGGAGCCTGGCGGGCTACAGTCCATGGGGTCACAAAGAGTCAGACACGACTGAAGGGACTTAGCACGAACGCAGGCATGCCATGCGGTGCTGCCAAGAGAAAGAAAAACGCTCACAGCTCTACAAGGCGGTGTTCTTCTCTATTTTAAACAAGGGGGAAGCGTGGCTTCCCCAGTACCAAGGTGCCAACTGAGATTTGAAGCCAGCTCGTTACAACATGGAGCCAAGTTCAGCAGAGCAAGTTCCCTGCTGTGAAGCCGCTTGATCGGATTCTTTACCGCTGAGCCACCAGGGAAGTCCACTAAGGGCAACTGCCGCTCCACAGATCGCATTTCTCTCTGAATTATTGTAATCAATTTAGTGATCATTTTGGTCTTAATCAAGCTAAAGGGAAGAGAATTGTAGGGATCATTTTGAGGTGATACATAAGACTTGTTTTTATAAAACTGGCCACCCGGAGCCGAAGAAAGCAAAAGAGCTCAGTGCTGCACCTGCTGTTCAGTTCTAGGCGGGATCTGCCTTCATGGACACGTGCTGTGTACTCACACAGACCTCCTCGGATGCTGAAAGCATACCAGAGCTCCCAAATTCCTGCATGCAGGTCTTGGAAGCAATTCTTTTTGTATGAAGCACTGTATCCTCGGTCAGCCATCAACAAAACTCTGCTGGGCACATCTGAATATTAAGAAAGGTTCTTTCCTTGCTGCTCCCAGAGAGAGAGAGAGAGAGAGAGAGAGAGAGAGAGAGATCAATTCCCTTGGGTCTGACTATAGTCTATATAACATGATGAGTGGCGTTACCATCCTGCTTAGGGCTTCCCTGGTGGCTCAGACGGTAAAGAATCTGCCTGCAATGCAGGAGACCTGGGTTTGATCCCTGAGTGGGGAAGATCCCCTGGAGAAGGAAATGGCAACCCATTCCAGTATTCTGGCCTGGATAATTCCATGGACTGAGGAGCCTGGCAGGCTACAGTCCATGGGGTCGCAAAGAGTAGGACATGACTGAGTGACTAACACTTTCCTTCACTGAGGAATAGATCTCCAAAGGGACCTCAAGTCTTGAGGTCTGTCCTCTCAAGTCTGTCCCCTCAAGTCTTCACCTTCCATGGTGCCTTGATTCTCTTCAGGTCCTCATCAGGGTCTTACTGGGCTTCTTGTCACAATGCCTTGATGGACTTCAGACTCTCCACATTTCCCTCCCACACACTTATTCAACAAATTTTTAAGGAGATCTAATAATATGATGCAAAGAGCCGACTCATTGGAAAAGACCCTGTTGCTGGGAAAGATTGAGGGCAGGAGGAGAAGGGGATGACAGAGGATGAGATAGTTAGATGGCATCACTGACTCAATGGACATGAATCTGAGCAAATTCCAGGAGATAGTGAAGGACAGGGAAGCCTGGTGTGCTACAGTCCATGGGGTTGCAAAGAGGTGGACATGACTTAGCAACTGAACAACAACAACAGTGTATGCCAGCCACTTTGCTAAGCTTTGGGAACACAGTGATGACTCCATATAATCCCATGACCCCAGATGTGGTCGCTACCTTCCAGAACCCACAGTTTTATGGGGGAGACTGGCCAGCAGGCAGTTACAACTGCAATAAGCCTCTGATGAAAGCAGGCCCAGCTCTGTACATATCAGCTTCCTGGGCACTGTCCTCTGCCCTGAGCCTCCAAGTTTTTGCTCCCTGGGTCTGGAATGACTTCTGTCTGGCTCACTCTTACCTGGTGACAGTCTATCAGGGTCTGAGAGGACTCCAAGCTGTCCTCTCTCCAAAGCTTTTCCTAATACCTCTACTCCAAATGAGTCTCTTCTTTGCTACCTTCTTCTTGCTTCTTTCTTGAACACTTATTATAAGCACGTGTGTGTGTACTAAGTTGCTTCAGTCGTATCCAGCTCTGTGGCCCCATGGGCTGTAGCCTGCCAGGCTCCTCTGTTCATGGCATTCTCCAGGCAAGAATACTGGCGTTGCCATGCCTTCCTCCAAGGGATCTTCCCAACCCAGGGGTCAAACCCGCATCTCATATGTCTCCTGCATTGGCAGGTGGGTTCTTTACCACTAACGCCAACTGGGAAGCCCTGTTATAAGCACAACACAGATTATCTTCAAGTTCGTTCGGCATATTTGTCTCTGTCTGGAGACTGATGTTATCAAAAGCAGGAATCACATGTTCTCTGCAGCATCTAGCACAAGCATTATGAATAGTTGGCATCTGATTTGTATTGTTTTAAATCTAATGTTGCACAGTCTAGAGAATCTATAGGAAAGAATGTTTGAATTCCAAGTATCTTTCTTGGAATTCTGTGCCCTCCTCCAGGGGATTGCACGGTTCCAGGAATTTCTGTGCCCTTCTCCAGGGGCTCTTCCTGACCCAGGGATCAAACCCGAGTCTCTTGCATCTCCTGCATTGAGTTCTTCTCAGGTGAGTTCTTTACCACTAGCACCACCTGGGAAGTCCTTCCAAGTGTCAGAAGAGCCTAAATATAATGGATAAACATATTTGGCACCCTGTAAGAACTGCATTTTATGTTGAAAGTTGCTAGGGTTGATGAATTATTGTCAGAAGAACTGCACCTTTATTTTGGACAAGATCCACTTTATAACTAAAATGCATTATCCCAGCTTCTAGCATATGGCTTTGCAGATACTCAGCCTGTGGCTCTTTGATAATCTTCCCAGTAGAACAGTCAACAAATCCCCACCCATATCAGTTTTTTTCTCTACAGAGTGAAGCTAATGGAGCAAAGAAAAATCCCCAAGATGATTTCCTCATCTTCCATTTACCCCACCCTGGACTTCTAAGAGATAGCAAGGTCTACAACACTTGGCAGTGTCATGTCTCCCAGAAATAGTGCTGACATTCATTCCCCACGTCATGCATTTATGGAGGAAGAGCAACAAAGAACATAACAAGGGGCCTAGGGGAGTTTGTTTCTTCAGTCTGAATCTTAAAATGTAGAAGTTGCTCCTGTGTCTAAGCTGTGCTGTTCTGATGGGGCTAATCAGTTGGTGAAATGGATCCCTTTATGAAGTTAAAGTTCTAAGAAACAGAAGGAAAATGAAGCGTTTAAGGAACAATATGGTGTTGCAAAAAGAAGTTTGAAAAAAGACTCTAGGTGGCTGGCAATGAATCTCTCAGTCTATTTCTGGGAATGTCTTAACTTCTTTTTTGAAAAACAGTTTTTCTGTATATAGACTTCTTTGTTGACAATCTTTTTCATTCAGTACTTGGAATATTTCATCTCAGTGCCCTCTAGCACCCTTGATTTATGATGAGAAGTCAGCTTTTAACCTTATTGATGATTCCCTGTAGTAAGTGATGAGTCATTTCTTTCTGCTTTCAAGATTTTCTCATTGTCTTTGCCTTTTGACACTTCTACAAGGATGAGGTGTGGATCTCACTGAGTTTATAGTATTTTGAGTTTTTTTAAGCTTCTTAGATATATGAGTTTTCATCAGATATGGGATGTTTTTGGCCACTAATTCTTCAAATGTATTTTCTACCCCTCCTTCTGGAACTCCAATTACATGTATGTTGGTGTGTTTGATGGTGTCCCACCATCTTTGAAGGTCTGTTTGTTCTTCCTTATTGTTTTCTTTTAATTTCTCAGCCTGCATAATCTCTCTTCAGGTTTATTCTTTTTCATGGGGCTTGCTCTGAGCCCCTTGAGTAAGTTTTCCATTTTATTTGTTATCATGTAGTTATTGGTGACTCAGTGGTAAAGAATCTGCCTGCAATGCAGGAGACCTGGGTTCGATCCCTGGGTTGGGAAGAGCCCCTGGAGGAGAGTATAGCAACCCACTCCAGTGTTCTTGCCTGGAGAATCCCATGGACAGAGGAGCCTGGAGGGCTACAGTCCACGGGGTCGCAAAGAGTCGGACATGACTGAGTGATAGGACACATGCACTGTGCCGTACATTAGATCCCTGGAGCTTATTCATCTTGTGGGGTTATAATTTCAGTGATATATTACAGGATTAATCATTTTCTCTTTGGGAACCCTGATTTAAAATTTGTGTTCTCAGACAGAGAGAACAGACTTGTGGTTGCCAAAGTTAAAGGGGGGCAGGGGGAGGGATGGATTGGGAGTTTGAAATTAACAGAGGTAAACTATTGTATAGAGAATGCATAAACCACAAGGTCCTACTGTATAGTACAGGGAACTATATTCAATATCCTGTGATAAACCATAATGGAAAAGAATATGAAAAAAATGGATTATATATATATGTGTGTGCATGTGTGTGTGTGTATGAATCATTTTACTGTACAGCAGAAATTAACACAACATTGTAAATCAACTTACTTAATATAGGTTATCACAGAATATGCAGTGTAGTTGATTTACAATATTGTGTTAATTTCTGCTGTGCAGCAAAGTGATTCATATATATATATATATACACACACATGCATTCTTTTTCATATTCTTTCCCATTATGGTAAATTAACTATACTCCAATAAAATTAAAATATCTTTTAAAATAAACACAATTAAAATTAATAAAACTATATTCAAAAAATAAAATGTATTAAATGTTGTTTTCCAAGTATTATTGCTTTTTTTCTTTTTGCAATGGAAACCTTACTGATTCACTGGCCAAACTTGTTTGTCTAGCTGTCTCACTGCCATCTAAGGGCATCCCATCTTTGGGTGCAGTTAAAGGACATGATAATGAATGGGGCTCAACCAGGCCAAAATCTCAATTCCATTGGGATAAGCCATGAAAGGTTAACTTAGCATAAGCAATTTAGGGAGAAAGTGAAATATGATGGCTGTCATTTGAATAGGTTAACATCGATCATTAACATAAGAGCTAATGTTTCTGAATATGCACATTCCTTTTCTTCTTAGCAACTTCCTCTAGAGTTGGTAATCAACTCATTCTTTTTGGTGTTTCTTTCATGAGTGTTTCATCATCAGGAGCACACGTACATACTGTACCCTTTATAATGAAAGCTGTGGGCTCTGCTGTCTAAGTGGACAAGATCAAAAAGCTCATTTCCTTATATTTCGTGTATCATTAAAGTATGTGTTGTTTCATCACATGAAACAACATGTGAGGTGGTGAGGAATGACTCACCAAAGTAGAACTATTCGATCTCTTCTGAATGATTTTCCAGTTTGGAATTATGCTTTATTTCATAACGAGTGGCCAGAGTTTCTCCATCTCAGCCAGCAGACACACACTCATTTTTCAAAACACTGAGCTTTTCACTTTTTCTTTTGAATGTAGACCATTTATGAAACAGCTGCCCCCATTGCTGCCCTGATAACTGTTTGGAAGCGCAGCATCATTTATATTGGCAATACCATTGCTCTGGGTCATGCTACAAAATAGACAAAGAAACACATTTGTCTTCTCTCAAGTTCTAGTGGACGTGAACTTTAGGCTGTAAATGCTTCTAGCGAAGGCTCTCTTTCCCTAGAAGAGATCTCAATGGGAAAATTTACTCGTCAGTGTATTTGTTTTCTGACAGGGATTTTTGGCACAAGCATTTATAAAGTGGTCCATGGTGACTCTCCATAATGGCACATAATGCATGCAAAATACTTGCCTGATCTGGCAGAGGTATTTTTATGTTTGGCAGCTACTTTTAGGATCCATAGGGAACATTGCTAGAACAGTTTCTCTTTTGTATTAGTAAAATACACAAGAGGTTTCCTTTTGATGCTAAATTCCAGATCTATTCTAATTTGGCCCCTCCTTCAGTGTAGTCTTCCCTGGTGATTCAGACGGTAAAGCGTCTGCCTACAATGCGGGAGACTTGGGTTCGATCCCTGGGTCGGGAAGATCTCCTGGAAAAGGAAATGGCAACCCACTCCAGTATTCTTGCCTGGAAAATCCCATAGACGGAGGAGCCCGGTAGGCTACAGTCCATGGGATTGCAAAGAGTCGGACACAACTGAGCAACTTCACTTCACTTCAATGTAGTTGCAAAAAGTGGCCATTAATCAAATCCTCAGCTTTTAGTATTAAATTTACCAAGGGCTTCCCTGGTGCTCAGATGGTCAAGAATCTGCCTGCAATGGAGGAGACCTGGGTTGGATCCCTGGGTCAGGAATGGACATGAGTCTGAGCAAACTCCTCAAGATACTGAGGACAGAGGAGACAGTAGAGGACAGAGGAGCCTGGCATGCTGCAGTTCATGGGGTGACAAAGAGTTGGACACCACTTAGCTATTGAACAACAAGTATTAAATTTATAGATTAATTTAGGAAGTTTAAAATTTTTTACAATATTGAGTTTCACATCCGGGAAAATTGTTTTTATTTACGACTTGCTTATTGCCTTGCATAAAGTTTTATTACTTTTTCAAAAATTTTTGGTGCACCTCTTTTTCATAGCTTCTACTTATTATGTTTATCATTTTGAATGGATTTTTAAATTAGAATTTCTATTTGGTTGTGGCAGTAAATAGAAAAACTATTGATTTCTCTATTTTTACCCTGTATGTAACAATTTGGGGAATCAGTCTTATTAGTTCTAAAAGTTTTCAGTTGATTTTATCTTCTAGCTAATTAATTGTATAATCTGTAAATACTCAAAGTTTCTCTCTTTCTTCATAATATTTATATTCTCTACTTCTTTTTTTGTTTCTAATTTCATTGGCTACAATCTCCAGAAAAATTATAAATAATAGAAGCTTATTGGGCCTACATCTTTTTCCTTATCAACTTTTTAAATCGCAAACAATATTATAGCAAATTTTTTTAATTTAATAATGAAAGAAACAAAATCACCCTGAATCCCACACAAAAACAAACTTCAAAAATTACTTAAAAAACACAGACACAGAAAACAAACTTATGGTTACCATAGGGGAAAGGGGGGAGGAGGGATAAATTAGGAGTTTAGGATTAAAATATACTGCTGTATATAAAATAGATTAAAAAAAATAAACCAAGGTCCTATTGTATAGCATAAGGAACTATGTTCAATATCTTGTAATAGTGTCTAAAGAAAAAGAATATATAATTAAACCACTTTGCTATACACTTGAAACTAACACAACATTGTAAATCAACTATATTTCAATAAAAAATTTTTAATTACTAAAACAATTGTTTTTATGTGTACAGAAAAGGCAAGGAAGGCTATACAGCAAGTTGCTATGGGCAGCTCTTTCAGGGGAGTGGAATTCTGGAGCAGGAACAAGGGGACAGAGAGACCCACTTTCTGCTCTGTGCACTTCTGGATAGCTTGGCTTTTTGCAAAGTACAGTTTCTGCTTTTATAATTTTAAAATGCATCTTGGGAAATAGTCTTACGAGTATAATGTATGTAAGATTTGTCTTTGGATATCAAGATTTAGAGATGTGCACATGTTAACATCTAAAATATAAGTTTTGTTCACTGTTAAATCTCAACTAAATGAGAAAAGATTAAACAGATGGTAGAAAGATGAATCAAGAGAGAGAGAGATTGGTAGAGTTACAGACAGACACCCATCTGCCATTAACAGAAAATCCAAAAAGACAGTCTTGTTTGTAGGACATATATTAAACTAACCTTAAAAGTGCATTCCAATATACAGTAGGTACAAATACTGTTTGATTCCACCTATGTGAGATACCTAGAATAGTCAAATTCATAGAGTCAGAAAGTAGATTGGTAGATGCCAGGGGCTTTGGGTGTGGAGGGGAGGGGGGATCAGGGGATGGGGAGTTAGTGTTTACTGGGGACAGAGTTTCAGTTTAGGAAGGTGAAACATTCGGGAGATGGATGATGGTGAGAGTTGCACAACAATGTGAATATACTTAGTGCCATGGAACTCAACAGTTAAATACAGTTGAATAGTGCATTTTATATATTATGTGACTTTTACCACAATAAAAAGTAAAATAGAAGATGGCATAGAAAAGAAATGAGTACAAAGGGAAAGCTCACAAATTACAACCAGGAAGAATTCTAGGGCAGGCATGGCAGCTACAAGATGCCCTCTAGGATATCTAGGAAAATGCGATTGAGGACATTATTGCATGGGCTGAAGGAATTATAATTGCTCTCAATGATTTCCCACCAAAAGCTTTCTTTCCAGACCCCACGGGGGAGTGTAGACCACGGGAGGGCATCTGTGTTGCTCGCGCTAGTGTGTAGGGTGGCCATGGCAGTCGGGACTTGCCCTGTCTTATTCCCGCCTGCACGGTGGAACAGGACTCGATGCGCACTCTCCATTGTTCTCCTCCAGGATTTCCAATGAGCACTCCCCCAAACTCCAGATCCGGAGTCACAGTTACCTGAGGGCGGTCAGTGAGGTCTCCATCAACCGAAGCCTCGACAGCCTTGACCCTGCGGGGCTGCTCACGTCCCCGAAGTTCCGCTCCAGGAACGAGAGCTACATGCGCGCCATGAGCACCATCAGCCAGGTGAGCCCCGCGGCCATGCGCAGTGAACTGCACGGGGGAGTTGGGGAAACCCAGGGGGTGTGACGCGAGGAGGTTGACATCCTCCGAGTGATGCTGGTGGTCAGGCAGAGGCCTCAGTCTAAATGCTGCCTGTGATTGGCCACAGCCGGCTCTGGGGACCAACAGCTCTACCAGCAGCAGAAGGGACCTTGGGGCAGACGGGGTATAAAGCACGTGGGGGGAGTCCTTGAGGAAACTCTTCAGCAGTCAGCCTGCACCAGCACATTTGTCATTAAGAAGTTGATGGATGAGGCTTCAGCTGCAAAGACATTTGAAGGATAGAAGGACAGGGTGGACATCATTGGCAAAACCCAGGCAGTGTCTAATCCTAAAAGTATTAAGCAAGTCATCAAAACAGGGACAAAGGCTGGGAAATGAGATCTGTTTATTCCAGCTGGGTCCTAGGTGAATATTGTGTCTTGGTTGTTAAGACACAAATCTACTTCTAAGAACTGGTACCCAGAATTAGGGATGGAGACTCAGTAAAGTTGACTTAATACTGCATCTGAAATACTCAGCTAAAGCTTCTTAGTGCCTTCCACTGATGGTCTCAGAGAATATGAGAAGGGGTTAGGCTGCCTCAGCGCAAGGGAGGGCCAAACCTAGGACTCCTAGAGGGTGGACACTGCAGCTTTCAGGGGCCACCAGAGGAGCAAGAGATGCTTCTTCTGGAAGGACAAAAAAAGGGTATTTTTTTCTGAAATGTTTAGGAGTTCTGAATTTTAATTTTTATCAGTTTTTAAAAATAAGCACCATACTTGGGACTTCCTTGGTGGTCCAGGGTTAAGAATCCACCTGCCAATGCAGGGGACACGGGTTTGATCCCTGGTTTAAGGGCAACTAAGCCCATGCGCCCAGACTGCTGGGCCTGAGAGCCACAACTACGGAAACTCAAGTACCCAGAGTCTGTGCTCCATAGCAGGAGGAGCCCCCACAGTGAGAAGCCCAAGCTCTGCAACTAGAGAGTAGCCCCCACCTGCCAAAGCTAGAGAAAACCCATGCACAGCAAAGAAGACCCAGAGCAGACAAAAATTAATTAATTATTTTAAAAAGCACTATACTGTTAACTCAGCTAATATTATTGAGCAAAACACTGGGCTAGATTTTGCAAGTTATTCAGTGGTGAATAATGCCTCATTCCTGCTCCCCCTAAATTTACAGTTTAATGGAGGTTATACCAAAAAATAAATAACAAACATTATTTACTTGAACACCAGAAAAACACTGAGGTAGGTAGGACAAGAATTAACCATAAGAGCCAACTTTACTGGGTCAGGCACTGTGCCAACTGCTTTATGTGTTCATAATATTAATCCTTATAAACACTCTGTAAGATATGTAAGTAACCAAAAGTTAAATGGGACTTTGTGGTCATGAAATTGTCAATGAGATCCCCAAGAGAATTAAAAAAAAAAAAAGTATTCAGTGCCCAGGATTCTAAAGAGAGAGCTTCTAGGCATGGGGTCTAGGAATGTACATTTTAACAGATATTCCAGGTGATTCTAATAAGTAATGTATTAATAAAGAAGTATTTATTAAAATAGTATATATCTGAACTTTGAAAAATGCTGGCCTAAAACAGTTACCGCTAGCACCACATTGGAAGCCCCAAAGCACATGCAAGCAATAGTGTGTGGTTGGAATTCAGAATACTTGTAGCCGCAGCAATGGGCAATCTGTTCTGAATTTTGTCTTGGAGGCATCTTTCATGCACGGCCTTCCATGCATGGCCCAGGGGACTGGATCTTATTCATTAGGAGAGGGACTGATTGAAGATTAATTAAAACTTCAGCTTTTATGCAGGTAAAACAGATGATCAGAACTTTGATGAAGGATAGTTAATCCAGCCTCCCCTCAAAAAAATTAATTGTAGGAAAATTGGAGAGAATGAGAAAGAGCCTGAAGAGGCAGAGAGGCTAGTTTGAAAGACTTTGTGATCCTCAAGGTGAGAATTAATATTACTGGTGGTGGTCGTCGTGCTGCTGCTGCTGCTGCTGATAGTGGCAATAGTGTTGATGGAGATGGTGCCGGTAATGGTGGTGAGGAGTGTGATGAGGGTGCTGGTCATGATGGTGGTGGTAAAGATGATGCTAATGATGCTGGTAGTGGTGAAGATGGTAAAGGTGGTGGTGTTGAATAGTAGGCTAAGCCCTGAAGCATCTCTGATCTATCAGAGGAAGGCCGTGAAATAGGACCACTCCTCCCGTTTTGTCCCCACCATCAAAATAGAGCTTCCTGCTAAAAGGTACCCTTGAAAAGCAAAGACAGGGACCACAGCAAGGCTCCAATATCGGGGTAGGGTGGAAGTCAGGAAAAGTTGGCATATTGGATTCCAGTGTTTGCCCACTGTACATTTCCTTAAAGAAATCTCCAAGAGTACACGTATCTATTTGTGCCAGCTACTGCTGTCCAGAGAAGCTCACTATCCCAACTCTTAGGTGAATATTTGGTGTCTCATTTGGTGAAATTTGAACTTTGCTTTGTTCTTACTTTTTTTCAATATAAACAATATAATTTTTAAAACTTCTTCAAACTTATCTTTATTCTGGACAGGCTCGTGGTCACATAGCCTTCCAGAATTGTAAAATAGTCTATAAATCTCAGGTGTCACACCTGAAGAATACATCCATGGGTTTAGAATATTTTGCTGAAAATGTTTATACACACCCACTGCTTTCATAATTTCACATAGTTAAAACAGGAGAGCTTCTCTATCAGGACACACACTTATGCAGCTGCCTGCTTTTAGTCTCTGCGCCATAGATCTGACCTTCCTTGAGACAGTGTCACTTTCTGGTGACAATTTAGTACAATGTCGACAAATCACTGAAGAGGCACATGTGGGCCCTGATCTGGGGGGGTCAAGTCTGCGATTCAGTGCTGTGATCATTTCACCTTAAGTAAAATACAGGAAGCAGAGCCATCCTAAATGGATTCCTAATGACACACCATTTTTCTAGTATCATATTCATTTTTCAAGGAACAGAGTATCAGGAAGGATGATTTCAAATTTTCTGTCACCGTCCCAGCATTGTCATTATTCAAAGAGAATGATTTCTTCTTCTAAGTAATCCTATTATATATATTCTAGGCTTTTAAAAAAGTAGTTGGTTGTTGTGATGTTGGAGATATCTCTCTTACAGATCTTCAGTAGCAGCTCTAATAGTATAGAATTTAAGTGCATTATATCCTATTCCTTCTTAAAACCTGATATATTATTCATCAAAGGCTCCTATAAAGATCAAAGTAAAATGCTGTAAGTTAAGAAATTGGTATAGAATAACTAAATTGTTTCTGCCATTCATACCTTATAGAAATAAAATATCCATAAAAACAGATTGCGCTTGGATTATGAGGAAAACCAAATATCTTTTTATATGTTTATTCCCTTTCTACTTTTTTTTCCCTATATACATATCTAAAAAATGGGGGCTTTTAAAGTAAGACTTGAGAAGAATTTGAGAAAGTCACATTTTTAAAAATATTTGGCATAATAACTCTCATTTCCAAATTAGCTTAATTTACTTCTCAATTTATTTCAAGTCCAAATCAAACATCTTCACCTAGAATGATAAACTAGAAGCCCACAGATATATTTTGTCCAGTGATGTTTGGGTTTGTACACCATTTTAAAAATGTAAATGTAATAGGGCAGTTATTGTACTTGATGGTAGTACCAGCAGGTTAGTGGTGACTTTTGACCTAAACCATCCCTTCCTTGTATATGTACCAGAAATGTAAACGGAGATGAATTAAGCATCTATGAGCACACAGCTAGTCAGTGACAGAACCTGGAACACCTAGGTGTCCTGACTCCTAACTCATAACTTTCTTCAATATCTGCTGGAATTGGGTTATTAGTGGCAATAATATTGCCAATAATAGCAGTAGTAATAATGGAAATGAGAACAAATGGAATAGTTACTATATATCATTTACCTGACATATGCTATAAGCTTTGCATATTATCTCATTAATTTCATATCAACTGTAAGAAAGATTGGCTTCCTAGGTAGCTCAGTCATAAAGAATATGCCTGCCAATGCAGGAGACATGGGTTCGATCCGTGGGTCTGGAAGATCCCCTGGAGAAGGAAATGGCAACCCACTCCAGTATTCTTGCCTGGAAAATCCCATGACAGAGGAGCCTGGCAGACTACAGACATGCACACACGCATAAGAAAGATCATTTTTTAATTTATGAACTTCAGAGAATTAGAGTAATTTTTCTCATTCTTCCCACCACACTCTCTCATAAAATAATATCTAGTACTTGTGGAATGCCTACTATGTGCCTAGTAAGTTTCACTTGTATATTTTATTTTTCTCCTTAAAAGCATCCCTGTCGCGCCGCGCCACACCCCCGCCGCCCCGCCGCCCCTCGCTGCCCGCGGCGGCGGGCGCGCCGGTCACCCCCGCCGGGTGCGCCCCCGGGGCCGCGGTTCCGCACGGCGCCTCGCCTCGGCCGGCGCCAAAAATCTAAAAAAAAAAAAAAAAAAAGCATCCTGTGAGGTAGGTATTACTATACCCATTTTACAGATGAGAAAAGTGAGGCTCAGAGAATTCAAGTGAATTGCCCATGATATAGTAGAAACAGCATTGCTGTTGTTCAATTGCTAAGTCATGTCCAATTTTTTGCAACCCCATGAACTGCAGCATGCCAAGCTTCCCTGTCCTTCAGTATCTCCTGGAGTTTGCTCAGACTCATGTCCATTGAGTCAGTAATGCCATCCAACCACCTCATCCTCTGTCATTCCCTTCTCCTCCTGCCTTCAATCATTCCCAGCACCAGGTTCTTTTCCAATGAGTCAGCTCTTTGCATCAGGTCGCCAAAGGATTGGAGCTTCAGCTTCAGCACCAGTCCTTCCAATGAATATTCAGGGTTGATTTCCTTTAGGATTGACTGGTTTGATCTCCTTACTGTCCAAGGGACTCTCAAGAATCTTATCAAACATCACTGTTTGAAAGCATCAATTCTTCAGCATTCAGCCTTCTCTATAGTCCCACTCATGGCATTAAACCAGATAAAAAATAAATCCAAATGAATTTAAAATCTGAGCAGTGAAACAGAAGGAAGGCAATTACTAATGAAATGATGGTCCCAGAAATGGTCCCAGAATTGAAAGATATGACTCTTCAGGTTGAGAGGGCCCACCCAGTACCTAGTATAATGAATGGAGAAAGATCCCTACAGGGAATGCCATGGAGAAACATTAGATCACTCAGGACCAAAAAAAAAAAAAAAAAAACCCTAAAAAGCTTCCAGAAGGGATGGGGCAAACCAGCGCACACAGAAAGGCTCAGAGGTGAGAACGACATCCGTTTTCTCAGTCTCTAGCACACACGGAGGCTAAGAGACAAGGAGAGAAGCCCAGAAACACCTGAAAAAAGGAGGGATGCAGCTAAAACTCTAAATGCAAGCATGCTGTCCCTTAACGGTGGAGGTGGTACAGACATTTCCAACGATGTGAAGGGGGCCGCCTTCCCAAGAAAGCACTGGAAGATGTGCTCCACTGAAAAGAGGGAATAAAACAGGGGAAGGGGAACTGGGGCACCACCACCAGTTAAATAATGAAAGGCACCCCTGGAATGATGGGGAAGGGAGATCCCAGCACAGCAGTGGGCTTAGCAGCCATAGATTGTGGTAGGAGGCACCCAGACAGACGTTTCAAGGGCAGGAAGGAAACCAAGAGGTTATCAGAGGTCTCTGAACATATCAGGAGATTCACATAAGCATGTGTCTGGCAATATAGATGCAAATACTGTAAGATTCACCTGGAAGAATTGAAAATGGTTCTTCTGGGGAGGAAGAATTGGGGGTGGGTTGGGGGCTCACTCTTGGTCTTAATAAGCCATCTAGAGCTACTTGACCTATATGTGTGTCTAGGCTGGATAAAGAATCACCTTTTTGTATAAAAAAGTAGTGACAAACATTAACTATATAGTCATTTGTAAAACTAGGACTAATGAGAGCTACAGTGGGAAAGAACATGTATGTGATGTGCTCTGATAATATCAAAATAGCACAACAATTTTTTCTTTTGCCTTTAAATTTTTTTAATACAAAAATACTCATACACAATCTTGCACACACAACTTCCAACTTTAAATGCTATTTCCCCCCAACCAGTAATTCTCAAATCTACATTTCAGATTACTCCCCCAGAAGTGAAGTTCAAGTTTTTAGGGTTGTCAGAACTGGCAGTAGCACCTGGTACTGCAAAGGTGGAGCCTGGCCTCATTCTATAGCACAACTATTTTTAAATGAGGAACGAACAGAGAGAGCACATGCAAAAGGAAGGAATTGTGAACTGTTTTTAATAGTGGTATGCGCAGAAGTGATATTAGTTTGCTATTCTGAGGCTGTTGTGTATATACTGTGGAAGAAACCAATGAATCATTGTGGAATATCCCAATTCTATCATTTTCTGTGTCCTTGAAAACCAAGATCTTTAGTATGGAATAAAGATATACATATAAATATAATATGGGGCTTCTCGGGTGGTGCTAGTGGTAAAGAATCCAACTGCCAAAGCAGGAGATGTAAGAGACACAGTTTGATCCCCTGGAGACAATGACAGCCCACTCCAGTGTTCTTGCCTGGGAAATCCAATGGGCAGAGAAGCCTGGAGGCCTGCAGTCCGTGGGGTGGCAAGAGAGTTGGACACAACTGAGCGATTAAACAACCTGGTCTGGCTTTTTTTTTTTTAATGTGGTGTTCAAATCCAGTGTAAGTTATATACAGAGGAATATAAGTAAATAAACACTGATTCCTCAAAAAGGGGAAGAATTTATTTGGAAGATTTTAAAAACAATTTGTGGACCATATCAGCTTTTTATAGAGAAGAGTAAACCTTTTTTAGATAGTATGTATATAGTTTGAAAATCTCAATAATAGTGTCTTTCAAGACTGACATATCTGGGTTGACCTATTTTTGTGCAGAATGTATATATCTTGCCAGAAAATATAGGGCCTGTTTCTAGACTTTGCACTAAATTACACTCCAGCCAACACAAATTATTTGACGAACTAGTCACTTCCAAAGGCACAATAAAAATACTAGCTTCTAAAACGTTTGTGCCAAAAATTGCCCCATTGAAGTACATGAACTCTGACCGTGGGCTGTAACATTGGCCCCTAGGTTTGCATTTATATCTGCTGGAGAAGGGATAAAGGAAAATTAGCATCTCAGCATGAGCTGGAGGAATGATTTCCCAACACCATGCTTCCTTGCATTCTAAAAACAAAGTTCTCTTTCTTTAGAGTTTAATTGACTATAAGCTAGATACCACCCCATTAGTCTGTAAGGAGACTGCCATTCAGTGGCTCAGTTGTGTCTCTTTGTGACCCCCAAGGACTGCAGCACGTCAGGCTTCCCTGTCCATCACCAACTCCCGGAGCTTACTCAAACTCATGTCCATGGAGTCAGTGATGCCATCCAACTATCTCATCCTCTGTCGTCCCCTTCACCTCCTGCCCACAGTCTTTCCCAGCATTAGAGTCTTTTCCAATGAGTCAGCTCTTCGCATCAGGTGGCCAAGTATGGGAGCTTCGTCCTGGTCAGGGTTAATTTCCTTTAGGATTGACTGGTCTGATTTTTTTGCTGAGAAGCTAAAATGCGTTCGAATTTAATGCTATCTGATGGGGTGTTCCTCTGGGGGATGCGGTTTGGAGATGCTCGGAGGGCGAGTTGGCTTCTCCCCAGGAAGAGCGGTTGCTAACGTCCCATCTGGCCCCGCAGGTAAGCGAGATGGAGGTGAACGGGCAGTTCGAGTCGGTCTGCGAGTCGGTGTTCAGCGAGCTGGAGTCGCAGGCGGTGGAGGCCCTGGACCTGCCGATGCCTGGCTGCTTCCGCATGCGGAGCCACAGCTACGTGCGAGCCATCGAGAAGGGCTGTTCGCAGGACGACGAGTGCGTGTCGCTGCGGTCCTCCTCCCCACCGCGCACCACCACCACCGTGAGGACCATCCAGAGCAGCACGGGTGAGTGTGCGGAGCCGGCCCCGCGCACCCCTCCCCGGCGGGCGGCCCCTCAACTGCCCCCAGACGCTGCACGTGGTCCTCTCGCGGGTATCACACGGTCTCCAGACACCAAACCCCACCCACTTCCCGCGAGGCATCCCAACCTCCGGCCACAGTCAGGCACCCCCTTCTTCCTCCATCTGCGTCTCTGGTATCACCAGAGGAAACTGCTACTCGGGACAGCACAGGGGGGAGATGTTCCCAAGACGCCCAAACAGCATCCTAGGACCAGTACTCTCATCCCAGCCAACTCCTGCTCTCGATCAGCAAACCTTCCCGTTCAGGGCTATGACCTTCTCCACGAATCAGACACCCTGATTGTTGAGCATCGCAGACCTGGAAAGCTTTTAAAATCCCAAGATACACACAAAATGACTCTCCCAAAAGACCTGAACTATCACTGTGAGAAAATAAGAAATGGATGATGCAGTAACACTGATTGAACAACTTATGTTTTCTTTCATTATAACCAAAGGCAGATTTATTTCATTTTATTTTAAACCTCCTGACTATCTATATGCACCCAGCACCTCCTTTTCACTCTAAACTGAGTTTAAGATTTATGCCACTACACTGTCTTTTGATCAGATTTTCATCAGAGAGGCACAGAAGAGCTTAGCTGGTTTCCATGACACTAGACCTATGTAGGAATATAGCCATGGATTGTGTGTGACAGTGTATGTATTGTTTTGGAGGCTTTCAGGATGCTTTTTTTAAAATAACATTTGGGTCCAAGAAGAAAATCCTCTCCATTATAACTAGTCTTAACTTTGGTAGAATTCAGCATTACTCCAATAAAGACTAGTTTGATAAAAAAGATCATCACATCAAGTCAAGATAAATGATGAATTAACCAGAAGGAAAAATCTATGCTAAACTATTCAGTTTTCATTCTAGGTGCCTCAAATGTCAGCAATTATCATTCAGCTTAGAACTTTTGCTGGCTTGAGAACTAATAGGTTCTCATCTTACTTGTAAGAAAGCCATTAGAGGTTAAACAACAGGTGTTCCTTCTGGACCAAGGCAAATTAGGATCTCAGGATTAGGGAAGAGATGCTTCTAGACAGCACTGTGGCTCAGCTGACCCACTGTATCCCAGCACCTCTGGCCCTGGGTGGCCGATTCCCACCAGAGACGGCAGGTGTGCGTTCTTGCTCACTAGGAGATTCTGCACAAACAGCCACAGACAAGGTTAATAAGTTAAATAAAGTTGGTTCAGGAAATGAACACATTTTTAAATTCATTCACGGGCATATTTGTGCGTGTTTACATCTGTGCAATAAGTGTAGCTTGAAGGTGTGGCTGCGTCTCTAGCTTCGTCTTTGGTGTTTCCCTGTTTCCCCGCCCCCTCCCCAACCATCTCCCCCGAGACCTGTCTGATCTGTTCTCTGTACAGTAGATTCATCACTTGCCAGCTACTCTTCTGTGCTGCAATTGCTCCTTAAATACGCAAAATTCAGATCCTTGCCAGAAGGGTGGAGGGAAGGAAAAGGGAACCACCCCCCCCCCACACCCAGGAGCAGTGTTGTGGGTAACGTGACAAGGACTTCAGGAATGACTGTTTTCAGATGAACTAAGAGGATTTTGTGTTTTGTCCTTTAATAGACAATGTATTTACTCTTTGTGCCGTGCGTCTCACCCAAAATACCCTATTCTGACCTTCCTAAGACCCTTCCCAGGTACACTGGGGGTTCCCAGAGTTCAGATAATAAGGTCACCAGGTAAAATCCAAGTTGCCAGTTACATGTGAATTTCAGATCAATAGTGAATCATTTTGTAGTGTCAGTATATCCCAAATCTTTCATGGGACCTACTTACACTACAGAATTATCTGTGACATCTGTAGTGTTTGCCAAATGTGACTAGCCTATCAGAGAAGGAAGTGAAGGCGGCCTGGGGTGGGGTGTCTTGTATTGTTCCATTTAGAACTGGAGAGGCTTTAGCCCTGTGTGGGAGAACAGCCAAAAACAGGGAGCAGTCAACGAGAACCCCACAGAGCTGACAACATCCGCTCCACCTTGGGCTCTAGGAGCCTTGTCCTACGTCCTGAGCCCTGTCTGGGTGGCAAGACTCCAGGCTTGGCTGCAGCTGCAGGGGGTTAGGGGCATGAAGATGGAACTTGTCATGGGGAATGGTGAAAAGCATAAAATACCAGATTTGTGTACAGGACAGCTGGTGATGTCACCCTTCATCATCCAAGTCAACATTATGATATATCGTCCTCACAGTCATAGAAAAATAAGCAAACAGTTTAAGAACTAAATGCTGTCATAGATTCTAAGTAAAGCCTTTAGAACTCTAATATCACTTTTCAAAGTTTATACTATGGATTTGTTCTTTTAAAAAAAAGTCATTTTAGGATATAATAAGATTCTGTGCCCTTAATTCTACTTCTGTCAGACTTTCTGTATTTCCTTCTTACTCCTCTTCTCTGTCTCACACACACACATATACACAGAGTTTTCCTTTTCTCTGTCATGATGACGTCAGTGCTATTATTAATATATTTTCTTCTACTGGTTTCCTTCCATAGAAAATCTGCCTTCTCATAGGACCTACTAGTTTTTGAAAGCATGCACTCATCTGTGTTAATCAGGAAATGGCTCTGCTCTAATTTTAACCATTTCCCTTATGCACACAGGTCAGATTTACATCTGTGTTCAGTAGGATGTGTCATAGATTTCGCCTTTGCTCATTATTTTGGACATTCACAATAGATTTTAAATTTCCTAAACTCTCCTTTGTCAGAAAAACAATTCTTCATTTTTGTCAACTGCAGTTAATAGCTATTAACTTCCCCCCACAAGAGTCCACATTCTGTCTTTGATTTTTGTCAGCCCATTTTAAATGGTTCAGATGTTTAGTAAACTAGACTACTAAGCTTTTCTCCTCCATATCTTGCCCATTCCTCATATGAGCAAAAAGAAACCACTGAGAAAGGTCCACAGAAATGTCTACTGTCATGTGGGAGAGTCAGGAAGATGGGCTCAGCTCCAAGGGGCCCTAGGGAGCCCCTGGGGATATGACCAAGGATTAGTGGAGACTAAGAGCCAAGTAGGAACTGAGTTGGGGAGTGATGTATAGTTGTGCTTCTTTTGGTTAATTGACATTATGGTTTATCTAACTATGATACAGTCCTATATTATCTCCCTTTATTATCTGCTTCAAGCACTCAGATACCTCTCCACCTAATAGATTCAACTAAGTTCCTATATAATCATTGCACCATTGGACTATTTGGTGAGGATTAGAGGTACTGTTCCTTGGTGGCTTAGATGATAAAGAATCTGCCCGAAATGTGGGAGACCTGGGTCCGATCCCTGGGTCAGGAAGATCCTCTGGAGATGGGAATGACCACCCACTCTGGTATTCTTGCCTGGAGAATCCCATGGATAGTGGAGCACAGTGGGCTATAGTCCATGGGGTCGAAAAGAATCAGACACGCCTGAACAACTAATACTAGGAAAGTAAAATTTTTAAGTGGTCAGTTAGCCTCATGACTGTGGGAAAACAAGCACCGTTACCTCAATTGTCTGAATATTTTAGGTAAAAGTAGAACTTGGTGCTAGAAATAGACCCAAACCTCCACTTAAGAGAACTGGATTCAGCTGGCCTCCTGTGAAATATACAAATGCAATTTTATGTGTTTAAGGATGAGATTTCTTTTTACTTCCTATGCTAAGCATCCAAGATCTCTTGAAAGCATTGCCACATTGCAGCTAGACAGACTTCAATCTGGGGACACAAGAGCCTGGATAAGCATAAACAGTGCATCATCATCAATGGACACGCTCATGCAGATACACACACACACACACACACGTGGTCAGGAAGGACACAAAATATGTCGTTTGCAGTGGTGACCCAGCACATAGAAGCCAGAGGGTCAGTGGGTGTGGACAGAGGGAGATGTTTTAAATAAACACTTACTGCTTTTTATGATTTGAAAGCCAATATAATATTTGAGTTAAAATAATACTCTTTCACAGAAATAGGTGAGCTATCATGATACGTGATTCTCTCTGGTCTTTTAAGACATTTCCTCTCCTACATTACAAGAGTTTTCAAGGCAGACTTATGTAACAATAATGTGACTTTATGAAGAGTAAGCATGTGCCACACTGTTGCTCCTGATATTTGGCTGGTGTGCTATATTCTTTTCATTAGGGGAAGCTCTTAAAAGTGAATGGGGTTGAACTGGTCTCCTGTCCTTCCTGGAGACCCCAGGAAGGGCAGCAAGGGTCCAGGACAGAGCATCCCCCTGGGCGAACAGCCAGGGTCCTCAAGCAGGGAGTTCAACACAGTTTGCCCTGTGAGTGTGGCTTGGGGCCACATGATCACAACATGTATTTCCAGTTTGATTTTTCCAACAAGAGCAGTCACATTCCCCTTTAAACAGAGACATGCTTTTCCATAATCTTAACCTCACACACTCTCCCAGCTCCATATACAGAAGCAGTTACCTTCTAGAGCACCTGAGGTTGGGGCTAACGTCTGGGAGTTGTCACAGGTTTGGGTCATCACACCTGGTCAGCCATTCCATACAGAAAACCACACTGAACGTACCTTCCCTCATCCCACCCTCCATACAGCCTGCTCCCCACGCACCCACCCCCAACAACAAACCCTGAACACAAGATCTTGAGCAAAATGACATTAAGGTAGTAACTTATATTTATAATACACATGGTAGGCACTCAGTAATGGAGAGAGAAAAGTAAGAGAAGATACAGAAAAATACTTGTTTTACTCTGGTATCATGACATATTACACTGTGTAAGTTTAAGAAACTGTGATTTAAAAACTCCCAACAAACAAAAGTCCAGAACCAGATGGCTTCACAGGCGAGTTCTAGCAAACGTTTAAGGAAGAGTTAACACCTAGCCTTCTGAAACTGTTTTTAAAAACTGCAGAGGAAGGAACACTCCCAAACTCATTCTATGAGGTCACCATCACCCTGATACCAAAACCAGACAGATACCACATTGTGTACATTTAGGGTGTACGATGAGTTGATTTGATACATGAATGTATCGCTACATGGTGACCACCACAGTGTTAGCTAACACCTCCATCACTTCACATACTTATCATTTCTTTTTGGTGGTGAGAACATTTAAGGTCTATTCTCTTAGCAACTTAGAATACAACACAGTGTTGCATGATTATAGTGTCATGCAACACTATAATCATGATGGTGTACATTAATCTCCAGAACTTATTCATCTTCTAATTGGCAGTTTGTTCCTTAGATCACCATCTCCGCCTTCCCCCCACCCTCCAGCCCCCAGGAACCACCAATGTATTCTCTGCCTCAGCTTTTCTAGATTCCATATATGTGTGAGATAATGTAGTATTTGCCTTTCTCTAACTTATTTCATTTAACATCATACCTTCAAGGTCCACCCATATTGTCACAAATGGCAGTATTTCTTCCTTTTCATTACTGAATAATACTCCATTGTATATCAAATGGACTTACAAAGCAGAAACAGACTTACCGACTGAGACGATGAATTTATGGTTGCTGAGGGGAAGGATAGAAGGAAGGGTGGGGAGAAGGGATAGTTAGGGAGTTTGGGAAGGTTATGTACACACTGCTCTGTTTAAAATGGATCACCAACAAGGACCTACTGTATAGCAGAGGGAACTCTGCTCAGTGTTATGTGGCAGCCCGGATGCGGGTTGGGGGGGTTGAGGCAGAATGGATACATGTGTGTATATGACTGAGTGGCTATGCTGTGCCCCTGAAACTATCACAGCATTGTTAATCAGCTATACTGCAATATAAAAGAAAAAAAGTTTTTTTAATTTAAAAAATTAAAATTAAAAAATATTTTATTGTGTACCTATATACTATATCTTCATCCATCCATTCCTCCATGGACACTTAGATTGTTTCCATATTTGGTCATTGTGAATAATGCTGCAATGAGTATGAATGATAGTCGCTCAGTCGTGTCTGACTCTTTGCAACCCCATGAACTGTAGCCTGCCAGGCTCCTTTGTCCATGGAATTCTCCAGGCAAGAATACTGGAGTGGGTTGCCATTTCCTTCTCAAGGAATGCTGCAGTAACCAGCAGAATAATATTTAAGTACCTCACAAACTCCATATTCAACAGATGTTTGCATAATCAAGGTGACTTTTCCAGGGAAATGTGTGTGTTAGTTGCTCAGTCGTGTCTGACTCTTTTGTGACCCCATGGACTGTAGCCCACCAGGCTCCTTTGTCCATGGGATTCTCCAGGCAAGACTACTGGAGTGGGTTATCATTTCCTTCTCCGGGAAATAGTATTGCTATTAAAACAGACTGAATCATAAAATATTAGCAATAGAAGAAAATTCTGCATCATCCAGTCCACAGGTCTGTAAACCACAACCTAGGGGCCAAATCTAACCTGCTTCCTATTTTTATAAATAAAGTTTTATGAACACAAAGTCACACTCATTTGTTTACATATTATCTGTGCCTGCTTTTACCCTTTCACAGCAGAACTCAGTAGTTGCTGCAGACCGTATGGTCCAGAAAGTCAAAAGCATTTGCTCTCTGGCCTTTTACTGAAAAAAGTTATCATCACTGATCTCATCCACAGAACTCATTTTAAGGTAGGAAAACTAAGACCCAAAGTGGTGGGCCTCTAGCAGAAAGCAAAGTCAGAATAAACCCCAGGTCAGCCAGCCTTTGCTTCTTTGAGCCCCAGCTCTACAAATTCACCGAGAATCCTTCGAGTTCAGAGGAAGTTCACTTCTTTCTAACAGGCATGAAGTTAATTAACAGGTTGTTTTTATAAAGCAATGAGGGAAAGGTTCAGAAGTCCAAAGGACAGATATCGGCCAGAAGTTTTTTTAAACAAAGAACCTTTCTTTTCTACTCAAGATAAGATCAAGCAATAAATTTCAGATCTTGCCTGGACTGGTTTCTTGTCCCTCTGCTTATGAGGCTCCCTTCCTTGAATTTCTCCAAATATCCATGTAGGACTGGAGACGTCCACTTCCTCCCATCTTAGGAGGCTTAGACCAGAAAAAAAAGAACAAGATTTGTAGTAAAAACTATGCCTCTTTGTGAGGCAACTTCTGTGTTTTTTAATATCTGAGAAAACTGCCAGTGACGATTCTGGGAAGAACTTGGTTGTAACATTTCTTCTTTGGGGCCCTCAAGGTGGCATTCTTCTGTACTCTAAATAGAAATATTATGAAGTCATAAAATACAGAAGTCCTGTCAACACTGAAGAAGATAGAGGGTCTGTCTCCTCCAGCAGTTTTGTCACATATAAATCACCTCTCAGGGGTATGAAGAGAAGGGAACCTTCTTACACTGTTGGTGGGCATGTAAACTGGTACAGCCACTATGGAGAACAGCATAGAAGTTCCTCAAAAACTAAAGATAGAGCTACCATATGATCCTGCAAATCCCACTTCTGGGCAGATATCTGGAGAAAACTATGATTCAAAAGCTTACACGCACCCCTGTGTTCATAGCAGCACTACTCACAATATCCAAAACAAGCAGCACTACTCAACAATATCCAAAACAAGCAGCACTACTCACAGTATCCAAAACATGGAAGCAACTTAAATACCCATCAACAGATGAAAGGATAAAGAAGATGTAGTATATATACACACACCATAGAATACTACTCAGCCATAAAAAAAGAATGAAATAATGCCATTTGCAGCAACATGGATGAACTTTTTCTCTCGGAAAGAGAAAGACAAACACCATATGATATCATTTATATGTGGAATCTAAACTATGACACAAATGAATTTATCTACAAACCAGAAACAGACTCACAGACATAGAGAACAAACTTTGGTTGCCAAGGGGGAGAGGGTAGGAAAGGGATCCAGGAGTTTGGGGTTAGCAGATGCCAACTATTATATAGAAAATGGATAACAACAAGGTCCTACTGTATAGCACAGGGAACTATATTCACATCCTGTGATAAGCCAGAATGGAAAAGAATATGAAAAAGAATGTATATATATGTATAAATGAATCTCTTTATTATATACAACATTGTAACTAACACAGCATTGTAAATCAACTATATTTTAATAAAATAATATTTTTTTTAAAAAATCACCTCTCAGGACCAGAGTGCCAGCCTGGAGGTATCATGCTCCATAAACAGCCTGCAAATCTGCCTTTGCCCACCTGAGGGGTTGTCACAGGGCTAGTAGTGATGGAGTCCCAGTGTCTTCCAGCCTTGAGGGTTGTTGTGAGGTTCAAACAATACCATTAATAAGGAAGCACTGTGTACAATACACATAATGTCTCTCTGTTGACTTTGATTTTAAATCTCTCAATCTGCTTTAGTTTAATAATGATGATAATGGCTAATCTTGGAGCATTTACTCCTTGGCAAGCACTATGAACCAGCTGTGGAAATTATCTCGTGTAATCCTCACGAGTAGTCTATGACATGTACAGGATATGATATCATTGTTTTCACAATACAGGAAAAAATATTAAGGCTTATTAGCAAGTTTAAACAGCTTGACCAAGTTAGTAAGTGACAGAGCAGGCTCTTAAATTCTCTTTATTTTTTTAAAGATACAGTAGAAAGACGAAGAACTTGAAATTTATTTATTTATTGGCCACAGTGCATGGCATATGGGATCTTAGTTCCCTGACCAGGGATTAAACCCTTGCCCCCTGCATTGAAAGCACAGAGTCTTAACCACTGGACCACCAGGGAAGTCCACATTTAAATTCTCTTTACTCATCAATAAGTGCTTGGTAAAGTATATTATACCCTGAACTAATTTAATACAAATTTGTCTACAGAATGAGATGCCCAAAAACTCTTACTTCATTTTTCTTCCCACAAATATTCATTTAGTTCCTGCCATGTTTGAAATCTGTGTTTTTCATAAAATTTTCTGAAAATCCCTCTTTAAAAGAAATGTTTTGATCACATATTAGCAACACCATGTTTCATGCTGGTTTGTCTATCCCTGCAATATCTAAAGTGAAATTAAAGATGTTAAAAAAAAAGAGAGAGAGGAATGACAATGAATAGAGACGAAACCTCAAAAACTAAAATACACTACTTGGGTTTAAAATTTCATATTATACTTTGTCATTTTGACATTTTGATGGATTTAAAAGATCAAATATCCAACCCCTTGATCTAGTTATAGAGCTGTCAGAAAGCACTGAATGGAAAAAGGAATCTTTACCTACTCATGTGTAAAGTAAGCAGGTGGTAGATTTTGTGTTGTGGCTGATGAAGTCATCATTGGTCTCTGCCTTGGACTAAGTAAAAAAAAATACTACAATGATTTACTCCTGATCTGGCTAGTCTCTTGGCTGGGTTGAGTATTCACAACCCAGTTACCAGGATCAATCAGAAAACACACATTAGAAAATCACACTCTTTTCCTGTGAATGTTTGTTATATGGGAAATTTCTCCCAAAAAATTAATGACAACACGGAACCTGAAAATTCACTTTTTAATCTTTCTGATACCTCCATAGACACTGTTTTATAATGGAATAAACAGACATTTTTAAAACTCTTCAAAGTTTGACGTTGTCTGATCCCATTCATATTGAACTTTAACAAATATAGCAAACTAGTAGCAACTGAAAACCATACGTGTGATTAATGCTGGCACTTGGACATCCCTTCACAGCTCCAGCCAAGGGTTAGTGTCTCTGTCTATTCCTCTTGCAATTGACTTTCTGTCAAGCATTCAGGATGACCCTTTACTATTGCCAAGAGTCCTTATTTAAAAAGAGAAGACCAAGATGAATAGTATCATGATTTTACTACAGTAGCAAGTATATATGAAATAGTCTTATATTTATTGTAATGAGAGATCAGTGGCCATGTCACTATTAACACTGAAAGTTTTCTTTGCCATCTGCTGGTATCCTACTGACAGGTAAATTCCACCAGCATACAAAAGATAACTTTTCTCTTTTACCCATTTTTTGGCCATTTTTAGTTGAACTATAATTTACAATGTTAATTCTGCTATACAGTAAAGTGATTTGATTATACACATATATACATTCTTTTTTATATTCTTTTTCATTATAGTTTATCGCAGGAGATTGGATATAGTTGCTTGTGCTATACAGTAGGACTTCGTTGTTTACCCATTCTATATGTAATAGTTTGCATCCACTAACCCTAAACCCTCAGTCCACCCCTTCCCCCACCCCCCACTATCCCCCTTGTCAACAGCACATCTCTTCTCTGTGAGTCTGTTTCTGTTTTGTAGATAAGTTCATTTGTGCCATATTTTAGATTCCACGTGTAAAGGAAACATGGTATTTGTCTTTCTTTTTCTTACTTCACTTAGTATGATAATCTCTAGGTCAATTCATGCTGCTGCTCTTTTTTTCCCTTTTCTATCAATTATCAGTATTATTAAGACTACTAATTCTAATAATAACTTCTACTTTAACTTACAGAAGAAAATAACTAGTCTAAATTATTGCTAAAATATATGACACCCTGTCAAAATTTAATTACTTTTTAATCCCGACAGTATTTTTTTCAGCTTTATGGTCTCAAGGGGATATATGATATTATTAAAATAAACTTTGCTTAACCCATTTTATACCTTAGAAGTGTATCCCTGATGAGGTATATCAGATGATGAAGCCAGAAGCTCACCTGGAATTTCTGAGTAGGGTTGCCATCCTTTTGCTCTCAAAATCCAATCTTGAACTTGTTTTTCATCTAATATTCTTTTTTTGTTGTTGTTGTTTTGGGGGGGTTTTTTTTTTTATTTTTTTATTTTTCATCTAATATCCTACTATATATCCCCTCTATAATTAAGTTTTATAATTTAAGAAAATTAGTGAGTCCATATTACGCACTGCTTTGCCTCTGAAGTACTCTTCTCTCCCAAAATGATTATTATGGCCAGAAAGGTATGAGATATTAAATGTTGACTTTTATCATTTTCACAGAACTTCTTTCCATCATCTTTTAATTTTTTATTTAGAAATAATTATATAACTATAGGAAATTGCAACAATTGTACAGCAATTACTTACATCCAGTCACCCAGTCTCCCCCAATGGTTACATTGTAGCTAACCATACAATATCAAAAGCAGCAAATCGACATTGGTACGATGTACATGGGTAATTATCCAAGTGCAGACTCTTATAACCACCACCACAATCAAGATGCAGAACCATTGTGTGTGTTAGTCACTCAGTTGTGTCCAACTCTTTGCAACCCCATGCAGTGTAGCCTGCCAAGCATCTCTGTCCATGGGGATTCTCCAGGCAAGAACACTGCAGTCGGTTACCATGCCCTCCTCCAGGGGGTCTCCATCAGGACAAAGATCTATCTTGTCCACATTTTACCAGGTTGAATGAGGTATAGAAACCAAACCTGCCTTCAGGTCCCTTTGCTTTCTCCCATATATAATCTAGTCATCTTAAATATTTTCTCCACATTGAGAAGCACATCACACGTTATACTTTTTACTTCAAATGTCATACATAATGCAGAAAATTTCAGAGGAGAAAGTCTATTGTATTTATGCCTTTTTTTTTTTGCCATATTGCCAAGTTTGGGAAATTTTCAGCTGTCATTTCTGTAATCACTTTTTCATCCTTACCCTCCCTCTCCTACCCTTCTGGGACTCCAGGGACCCAGTAGCCATGACTTCTTCAATGGGTGGTTTGAACAGGGTTTCCTTTGAAGAGGACATGCATGGGTGGGCAGGCCTTGTTTTCATCTCTATTATGTAACTCCCTCTGCCCATCAAACATTGAAGCCGTGCTTTCCACACATAGATATGCCCCACCTAACATGACCCAATTTTCACTTATGGGTGCCACACAAAATTATATTTTGCTCTACACCCTGTACTCAATGCCTCCTATCACTGTCAGTCCCTTATCCTCCTTCCCAATCCTGTCCAAGTATTTTTTTTCTCACCACTCTGCAACCTATAAGCTAAATTATACACGCTTTAAAAATCTTCAACTGCTCAAAACTACGGCGAAGGCAATGGTAACCCACTCCAGTACTCTTGCCTGGAAAATCCCATGGACAGAGGAGCCTTGTAGGCTACAGTCCATGGGGTCATGAAGAGTCAGACACGACTGAGCAACTTCACCTTCACTTTTCACTTTCATACATTGGAGAAGGAAATGGCAACCCACTCCAGTGTTCCTGCCTGAAGAATCCCAGGGACTACAGAGCCTGGTGGGCTGCCGTCTGTGGGGTCGCACAGAGTCGGAGATGACTGAAGCGACTTAGCAGCAGCCGCCGCAGCTCAAAACCAAAACTCAACAATTGTGATTGAGAAAAAAGTGAAGACAAAGAATTCTCAAGGACAGCAGTATCCATTGTCTTTCAAGTCATCAAGGATGACTTTAGTGGCATATCAACCAGAGTGGAATTTTAATAAAGCACAACTTGTCTTAAAAAGTAATGCAAGCACCAGACATTGTTTGCTTAGCTTTTGGAATTGCCATGTGTTTGTTCAGTTCAGATGGCAACTACATCAGTATCTTTTCCAGATTTACAGCACATTTACTGCATCCCATTAAATTAAAAGAATGTTTAAAGAACCTCTTTTCACTTAAAAATTAGTTACCTGGGGATTTCCCTGGTGGCACAATGGATAAGAATCTGCCTGCCAATGCAGGGGATACAGTTCGATCCCTGGTCCAGAAAGACTCCACATGCCATGGAGCAGTTAAGCCCTTGTGATACAACTACTGAGCCCACATACCACAATGACTGAAACTCACACACCTAGAGTACATGCTCTATAATGAAGAGAAGCCCCTGCTCACCACACTAGAGGAAGCCCACATGCAGCAATAAAGATGCAGCACAGCCAAAAATAGATAAATTTAAAAATTTTTTTAATTATCTGATACAAACACTGTGGAAAACAGTATGAAGGGTTCTCAAAAAATTAAAAATATAGGTACCATATGATCCAGCAATTCTACTTCTGGATATTTTTCCAAAGGAAAAAAAACCCACAAATTAAAAAAAAAAAAAAAAAAGATGTATGTATACCTATGTTCATTGCAGTATTATTTACAGTAGCCAATATGTGGAAACCAACTAAGTGTCCATCAGCAGATAAATGGATAAAGAGAACGTTTTCTACACACTTACACAGTGGAACATTACTTAGCCACGAAAAAGAATGAGATTTGCAACATGGACAGAACTAGAGGGTATCATACTTAATGAAATAATGAAAAAGAAAGACAAATATCGTATGATTTCACTTACATGTGGAATATAAAAAGCAAATTAACAAGCAGAAAATGACTACCGGACTCAGAGAACAAACAGATGGTTGCTACAGGGAAGTGGAATGAGGGAACAAGAGAAATAGGTGAAGGAGATTGAGGCACAGCCTTCCAGTTATAGCATAGTCACAGCATATAATGTACGGCATGGGAAATATAATCAGTAATATTGTAGTAACTTTACATAGTGGCAGTTGGTAACTAGACTGTGGTGATGATCATTTTGTAATGTGTGGAAATATCAAATCACAGTGTTATACACTTGAAACTAGTCAATTATACTTTAAATTTTCCTTCTTTCATAACTAAAGTAATAAAAAGTTCAAAATTTAAAAAATTTAAACAATAAAAAATTAGTTACCTAAAACATGAATAGCTATCCATCAGGAAAAAAAAGAAAGCCACATTCCACAAGTCCTCAATGCTTTTTTAATTGCTTAAATCAAAAGAATGCAAGCTCTTAACTTTGGCCTTGATCAGTCTAACTCCACTAGTCTCACATGGTTTAAGGTCTCAGTTAGTACCTTGTGACCAAACTTATAGGTGGCACTACTGGTAAAGAATCCTCCCGCCAAATCATGAGACTGAGACAGAGGTTCCATCCCTGGGTGGGGAAGGTCCCCTGGAGGAGGAAATGGCAACCTACTCCAGCATTCTGGCCTGGAGAATTCCACCAACCAAGGAGCTTGGAGGACTTTAGTCCATGGGGTCCCAAAGAGTCAGACAGGACTGAAGTGACTAACTTATAGTTTGGGTCAGGCATGTGTGCTTAAACACTTTAAACACCACTTAATGTATCGCTTTGCAGCTGTTGCACATTAGTCTTCACAACACAAAGCTACAGTTCTCACATACAAAATTTGGCCAAGAACATTTGTTGATAGTTGATTGATAGGTGAAAATGTAAGAGTTCCTCAGGAAATTCTCTACTTCACTGAATTCCCTAAGTTTCTAGGATGACTCCAACATCTATACAGAAGCAGAAAGTTCTTTACTTTTTTTCTCAAGCACCTGAAAATAAACCACTTCATTTTAGAAAGAGTGGGATGGTCACATGTCTCCCCCACACCATCTTGAGAAACAAAGTTTCAATCATTTTTTATTTGGGGAATGGACTTCCCAAAATGGGTAAAATGGTGAGACTCAAGGAGACTGGTAAATGTTAACTTCTGCAAATAAAGGCTTCCATTTATTCTTAGACTCTTAATTCTACTTTATGTTCTTTCTCCCCACTTCTCCTAGTCACAAAGTCCCAGGGAGGTTACACCTCCTTTTCCCTTTCTTATCTGTGAATTTAAAAGTTATCCTAATATTAGCAGCTTCAATCCTGACTTGGTCTCAAATCTATGTTTAACCTATGAATATCTGAATACGGAGGACTTTATGGATTGCTGAGCCCATCCGTGGAATGAATACTAAACTATGAGAAAATCTATAAAGCATTTGTATAGTCACTGATTCTATTTTTTCCCAACTTTCTCTTAAAATGCATCATATTATTCATCCTCCAAACTCTAGAGTACCATGAAAGGCCAGAAAAAAAATACTGATAATCTCTAAAGGTGCTGAGAACATGTAACTTCTTCTCTATTTTTAATTCCTTTTTTTTTTTTTAAAGCAGCAAAACTCTCACTCTTTCACCTATCCAAGCCATAAGATACAACCCAAGCCAGGTGTTGAAGTCTCTAAAAACTTTTGGATATTCATCGTTTTTTACCTCTGTTTTCCTTCTATGAAATTGTTCTGCAGAAACAATCTGAGAGAAATTTTGTGAAGATGTTTACCACAGTATTTATGATGGTGAAAAACACCTTTGATGATAAGTGAAAATTTGTCTGCCAGTAGGGAAATGTTGTTCATGGGGTTCTTGTGGCAAGAATACTGAAGTAGGTTGCCATTTCCTAGACCCTGATATTGGGAAAGATTGAAGGAAAAAAGAGAAGGGGGCAGTCGAGAATGAGATGGTTAGCATCACTAACTCAGTGGATATGAATTTGAGCAAATTCTGGGAGATAATGAAGGACAGAGGAACCTGGTGGGCTACAAATCCATGGGGTCACAAAGAGTCAGACACCCCTTAGCTACTGAAAAATACCACCACAAGGGAACTGTTAGGCAAATTATGAAACATTCACTTCAATGAACTATTATGTCAGCCACTAAAATTACATTTAGAAAGAACTTATGGTAATATTGAGTGGAAGAACTTCTTAGATCAAGCCAAATTTCTACAGTACAGTGAAGCACTGTCCAAAATTGCATGTTTGTGTATGTGTTGTATACACACAAATATGCATACATAATGCAGAACTATGTTAAGAAACTGCACACAGGGAAAAAAAAAACTGGGCAGAAATAAATGCACTAAAATGTTAAACAATAATTACCTTTGCTATTGGAGCCAAAGACGGTTTGGGTATTTCTTTATACTTTATTTCTGCAGTGGGCATGTTTTACTTTCATAATACATAAAATGAATTTTATTTTTAAAACAAAAATATTAATAGATTACATTTCAGGGTTAAGTTTCCATTTAGAACCAATACTACATCTCATATCCTTCAATTTCACCTTTTTTCTTGGTTAAATGAAGTCTCCTGGGTTCAGTGGTTACACTGGATAAATGAAGATAATCGTGAGAAAGATGCTGCTTAGTGATGCTTGTTATTTGTCTAAGCATATAGTAACTCCTTCTTGGAAAGAATTCTTAAAAATTACATTTTTTAAGGAGCCTTTGCTTTGCCGTCCCTGCCTGTCATAAGGGTAGCAGGTGAGCTTTTTGTAGATTTTGCCTTTTTTTTTTTTTTTTGCCTTCAGATGTCAGAGGCGGTTCATTTGCAAACGGCAGTTGCAGGTGGTTTTTGAAGAGAAGGGCATTTAGGACAAAACGTAAAGCTACATAAAACCAGCTTAAGGGATCTTTGAAACATAAATCCATGCCTTTGTAGTTCTTAGGCTGACAAAGCTGAACCCTCAGAGGCATGCTGTCGGCTGGTACCTGTGTTCCAGCCAGAAAAGCTCCCCAAGCAATTACGGAGAAAGAAAGGGTTTCTGCCACCAATACGATCTAATACAATAGAGGAGGCCACCTGTGTTTTTAGAAAGGCGAGGACTCTTTAGAAAGTGGAAAAAGGAAAACGCTGGATGGGACTGTGCTTAGTCCTGGAAGATATTCACCATCCTAATTCATTAAAATGATTCTGACAAATTTACACCAAAAAGGGATGAAGACTCTTGCTTCATGAGAAGCATCAAAGCCACAAAACAAAGGCTAGTGCTGTAGGGGGATACCTGTGGCCCTCAGCACAGCACTCTGCTGGCTCTGGAATCGAACGTCACCAGGTTCTTTGGTGACTCTCATTACAACATCTCCCTTTTCCTAACTTTGTCTTTGCCTCCTCTTTTCATTATTCTCTTCCAGAGAGAACTCAAAAGCCCTTGGCCTTTTCTTACCCATGCAACTCAAAGGGAAACTTCAGGAAAGGTGAAAGCTACCACGCTAACCAGTTCTCTTTTCTCACCTGTGTTCTCCTAAAACTGTTTGAGGCAACACAGCGTGAATGGGGCTCAGAAACAGGCAGTTGAGTTCCCTTCATTCACGTGGTCACACGGCCTTGGACAAAACTACTGTGAGCTAACTTTTCCCAACCATGATCATATAGGATGTGTTAGTTGTATCAGGAGCATTGTGAAGCCTTCATCTAGGAGTGAAAGAGATACCTCTGCTGTGTTGTCTACTGAATTTTAAAACCTACATATGTTAATTTGTACATTTCAACCTGGTGGTAGATCTACAGCATGCAAGCTGAATGTATGCAACAAGAGGAAATTTTAACCAGATGCTGAGTGGATTGAGGCTTACTTCCTGCCTGAGTTTTACAGGTCTGCCATGATCACTGTATGTGTTCCTTTGGAGTCTTCCTTCTGAGCCTCTATCTCCATCCACTCATTCTCAACCTCTGGTTCTGTTTGAAAACCAATTGACTCTCTGAACCTGTGTGTCATTTGTAATGGACCTTTCCAAATACACTCCTCTTGGTTTCAACTACATAATAGGCAAGTCCTAAACATCTTAGAAAATCACTCATGGTTTTGTTTTCCTTCCAAAGAAAGTCTTAATAGGATTATATTAACTGAGCAGGACACCCACACTTCTCTCCCCTCAAATTGGTTCTGAATCAAAATTATGTTGGTTTTGTTTTGTTTTTTCTTTTTAAAATGAGTGGGGTGGAGATGAAGAAACCTGTGGCCCTTGGATAAAGTTCTTTCTTAAGGAGCTATTTCTGATGTTAAAACACCTCCAGAAGCATTTGGAAGATTCAGAATAGGGCAGAATCATCAAAGTGTCCCCGCCTGCCTGCCTGTGTTTTTCTATGTTAACTCAAAATGGTAAATCATCCTCAAAACCTTTTATTTTTGGATTCCCCATATGTCCATTTTCTCTCTTCCCAAACAGGCTGATGAAAAGGCAGAGGCAAATAGCTGAAGCCTTAATGAAATAGGCATATTGATCAATTCTGCTTCTTGGGCACTTCCTCAGAGTGTGCCAGAGCACACGTGGACACACAGGTGCCCATCAGACATCTCCAGGATGTCAGGCTTCTAAACATGCGTGCAGTTTCACAGGCAGCTGTTTTCACATTGCACACATCACACTGCGTGTCAGAGGAAGAACCACCAAATACTTATGATGTACTGAAGTTTGTGGTCAAGTGGAAGACTATAAGCAAATGTTGAGTTTTGAGAACAGAAACATAAGCAAAAGCGTAATTATCAATTTGCTGCTCAATCCTTCCTCCTCGGAGACTGCTTCTTTCCCATCCCGGATGCCTTCCTCTTATCCCCAAAGGCAATTTGCGCATCCTCTTTACTCCTAACTCCTGACAAGCTACTGGAAAATTTACTCATCTCGTCTTTTCAACTAAAGCCTCCTCCAGCTTGACAAATCTTGCCAATTACTGCGTAAGCCTCGACTGTCTGAGTTATGTGTCCGCAGGCTCCAAGCCCATCCATCTTGGAATTATCCTTCAGCCTTATCGCTCCGTCCTCCTCATCTTTTCCCGCGCATGGTTAATATCAGCTGTTATCAGTTTCAGTGCCTAGTAAATATTCTGGAGGTTCAATCAGTTGCAGCTGCACCAAACTCTGCTGATAACGCAGTGGATGATGGGGCAGAAGCCGGGAGGGGGAGAAGCCGGGAGGGGGAGAATTGGTAGAATTACCTTGATTCAGAATTAACCCTGATTGTACTTGGTTTTTAGGTTCTGCCCTGTACATACAGAGTCCCCAGAATCCAGTGTCTGATTCTGTACCAAGACACCATCTTATGAGGAGTCATTGATAACAATAGCAGCTGTAAATGGTGATAATGGATTTTGCACAAATATTCCCCATACCCTCCGCCACCCACCCACCACACCCCCATCAATCTGAGCACATCTGAAGGGTAATTCTGGAAAGAAAAGAATAGCAATAGGACTGCTTCACTATCTTATGTTTGGCTTTCAAACTTATGTTTGGCTTTCAATTTACCTTATGTTGAGCTGATGGAGAGAGGATTGGTTCAATCGAGATAGAGTTGCTACTATGTTTGCTATGCAAAGATGGAGCTCTGGAAGCTGCAAAGTGGCCATTTGGCATTTTAACTAAAACATCATCGTCTCTCTTGCCTGCCCCTTTTCTCTGCTCCAGGCCCCCACGGCTTGAGCTGCAGTGGGCAGGGAATTACCAGAATAGCAGGTCGGTGACAACTCCCTGCCAACAATTAGCTCCCGACCCACCTGCCGTTGGACACCCCAACTTTAGTTCCCTTCAGTGGGCCTGCTCCACATCACAGCCTAGTGGTGGTCTCTGGTGGTCCAGTGGTTAAGACTCCACACTCCCAGTGCAGGGGGCTCAGGCTCATTCCCAGGTCAGGGAACTAAGATCTCACATGCCGAACGATGCAGCCAAAAAATAAAATCACAGCCTATTTGTTACTCGAAGGATATAACACCCCAAGCAGTTATCAGCTCTTAGTAACTGAGATTGAATAAGGTGGTCAGGTATTTCCCGAAGGAGAGGCCCAGGATAAGATGGTCCAGTGGGAACTCAGTAAACAGAAGACTGAAGGTCTTCTCCATGTGAAACAGATGCCAAAGAAGAGAGAGTTGGCCCCACACCCAACACAGCCCCACCCTCCAAGTCCACATACCCAACCCTGCCCCTGCCCCCCAAGTCCAGCCAGGCGCAGAGGCCCCCCTCTGAGCCCCTCTACAGCCCACACTGTCACCACACACTAGGACAGTCAAGAGACGGGGGTGCACTTCTCTAGAGGGACCAAAAAGGCAGTAAGTACAGTAAGATTCTCCATTTCCTAAGTGATCATTTTGGGGTTGCAACCTCAGGCTTTAGGACAAAGCAAAATGAAAACCAAAAACTTCAAGCCATTAACCAGTCAGTGACTCCTTGCAACAGCCGCCCACCTCTCCCCCACAAAAAATACCTCCCCCGGAGGATTCCCAGTGTTGACTCACCAAGAGGACCTCCTCCCTGGACTCAGGCACCATCCCTTAGGGCGCTGCAGTGCACATCCCACGTCCTTCTCCGGCCTCAGCCCTACCGCCTGCCCCTCAGGCATCTCAAACCGACCAAGTCAGACTTAGGGCTGACTCTCAATGCATCAGCACAGCTGACTGTCTGCGTGGACTGCACGCACCACTTTTCAGGGCTAGACTATCTCACCTGGGTGGCTCTTTCTTTCTGTCTTTTCATTCCATTTGTGTTCTAGTAGGCCAATTGAGCATAAACATTTCCCTTTTTTTAAACATTTTAAACACTTTCTAATGTTTAAATTAAAATCTTTAAAGGGAATTTTAAACATTTCCCTTTTTTAAAGAAGAGTTAAACTCTTGTTTAACTCTGTGTTTATACTCCATTGCGATATGATCTGATTCACTTTTAGGATGAAAGACATGATCACTGGAATCATTTTGGAGGCCTTGGGCTATGGCATGGATCCACTCCCACTATGGATTCTTATCAGATGTCAGGGCCTGAAACCAAATGTGATATGCTGGCTGATTTTTTACTTCCTTCTATGTTAGCCTTAGATAGTGGCTCAGTCGGAAGAGACTCCACCTCCAATGCAGGAGACCAGGGTATGATCCCTGGGTTGGGAAGATCCCCTGGAGAAGGAAATGACAACCCACTCCAGTATTCTTGCCTGGAGAATTCCATGGACAGAGGAGCCTGGAGGGCTGCAATCCATAGGGACATGACTTATGGACTGAATCACCACATGTTACCCTCTTACAACCAAGGGCTGAGACCCCTGTACTTGCAGCCCAGGCCTTGTCCTGTATGGCCCCTCCCACCTCTTGGCCCTTTTCAGACACATGGCCTTCTTGTTGCCTCCCTGCCTACAGCACATCCCAAGGCTGCCTCCGGCCTGAGCACTCTGCCTTCTCCAGACATCTGAGACCTATTAGCTGCTCAGGGGACACAAGATGGGGAGCTCTGACCTTCTGCACCTCCGCGAGCTCATTCCTGCCTTATGTGCTTCTTCCTGGACTCCTCCACCCCCTCCCTCACCCCCACCCCCACCCCACCCCTGGGTCCTCGTCCCTCGGCTCTCTCAGGACCACCTCCCTCCCCTCCCGCCCCCGTGGTACTCTTCTGTCTCTTGCTATGCTTTCTTTTTCATGACACTTACTGCTAAATGTTGTGAAATTCAATACCTAGGTATCTGTCATTTAATTCTAGACAGAATTTCTTTGTCTTCTTCACTACTATGTTCCCAGCTCTTAAAAGAGTGATGTCTTCAATGGATGCCTGAAAATATCTGCAGGATGGTATCCCTGGAGGCCAGATGGTTAAGGATTGTGCTTCCATTGCAGGGGGCACCAGTTCAAGAGTCCTGGTCAGGGAACTAAGATCCTACATGCCATGCAACAAAAAATTAAAAAAAATTTTTTTTAAATATCTGTGGAATGAATATGTGAGAGAGAGCTGACGTCTCTCCCCATAGATGTGAAAAAAACCCTCATGGGAGTTTTCTGGAAACAGTGTGAACCCATCAGACCAGAGTCTTCAGCCTTTTGAACCCATGCCCTCTTTTGATATAGGAAAAAAATCCCAGGTCCCCCTGCAGAGCCTAGAGCTAGGGGTGCAATGGGGTAGTGCTGGGGGAGGTCGCTGAGAGTTTTCAGATTACCAAAAAGAAGCATGAGCCACAAACCTTTCCAATCGCCTTTCCTAAATATACCTTCTCTCAACCAGGGATTTGGAGAGGGTAGGAAAGATACAGTTTGAAGCGGTCTTGGTTTAGGGTAGGTGGTCGCTCCTAGTGTAAAATGAAGGACCATAGGATATTCTTGGAGAGAACCCAGTGCATGGAGAAGCATAGATCCATCCACACCCAAAGCTGTTTGTCTTAAACTATTTAAAATGCCTGGGCTAGACTCATAACAGTGATTCACCATCAGTGGACCTAAGCTTTAGTTTCTGTGCCGATCTACAAAGAGAGCCAGATTCAGGTCTATCCTGGGAAGATGCCCTCGGATCTCAGAGTCAGGACAGCATTCTGCTGTTCCTGTACCACCTCCCTCTGATTTCTGTACCAGAGAAACATGGCAGTAATGGAAATGGGGAGAAAAGAGATCTGGTATCGTCTAATCCTTCAGCCCCAAAGACACTTATTTCTCTGCACCAAACCCAAGCTGAGGGCCAGGAACATCAACCTGATAAGAAAGCATCCCTGCGCAGGGTGTTCCCAGTCCAGCACTGAAACCAGCACTTTTCATTTCGCTGCCATTTTGAGGAAGTAGCAATGACATATATACACTACTTTAATGTGTAAAATAGTGAGTTCGGGGTACACCGCTGTATCGCACAGGGAGCTCAGCTTGGTGCTCTGTGATGACCTAGAGGAATGGAACAGGACCGTGGGGAGGCTCAAGAGGGAAGGAATATATGCAGCATACAGCTGATTAACACTGTTGTACAGCAGAAACTAACATAACATTGTAAAGCAATTATACTCCAATGTAGAGAAATGTTTGAAAAAAAAATAGTATTAGAACGTAAACAAGTTTTTTAAATAAACCTAAGTGTTTCACTCCTTTGCAATTATTTTTTTAAAAAGGCAAAATGCCTGATTTTTGTACTGCTTTTACAGTAGCAGAATTTTCTAGGATCTGGTGTAAATAGACATGTTCTCTGCAGGCTGAAAAGAGGCTGAAAACCCTGGTGTAATCTGTCTCCCTGAATTGTTACAGGATTTTAGATGGTTGACAAGTGCAATAACTTTGAACTCCTCAAGCATCTCGATGGAAATTCAGTTCCGGCTTGAAAGCGCTAACTGTACAGCTTACATTCAAATAGAGCTTCTCAGATCAGAGGAGCTGGTTCGATACTGCTCTTGATTTATCCATGTACAGGGAAGGATTCTGAAAATGCATCCTTTGGAGTCAAGGATTTCTAAAGGAGTGTCTTCTGGTGACTGGCCAGAGGCTGAATGGACCAGCCCAGAGTGAAGGAAGGAATACAGTGGGGGTTGACTGTATTCAGATAGGTGAAGTCACGTGGGTATATGAGATCAGCAGACAGATACTAGATCTCAGCTTACTAATTCATCAGGCTTTTAGCAACTGGTTTCTCCATTTCAGTCCTACAGAGCTAACCCACAACATCATCCATAATGCCTGGTGATATTCATTTCTCCCTTTCTGAATTCGAGTCTTCTCTTAAATTTTATATCAAAATCCATTTTCCCCCCAAGCCCTAAGCTCAAAGTTTCCAACATCATCTACTAGATCCTTATGAATACTTCTCTATCAAGTTCTCATTGGGGAACTTTTTCTCCCAGGATATATGACTCTAGTGCTTCATTGCTCCTGACTTTCTTGCTTCCTTGTCCCTGGGAAGTTCACATCCTTCGAGGATGGGAGTACAGGCTCTGTCTGATCTGTACCCCATCATTTTGTCAGCTCCCCTTTCTCTCTGCATTCAGAGGATAATGTCACTCAGGTGAACCAGGTGAATGCTTACCCAGTCATGTCCAACTCTTTTGCAACCCCATGGAGTGTAGCTCTCCAGGCTTCTCTGTCCATGGGATTTCCCAGGGAAGAGTACTGGAGTGGGTTGCCTTTACAAACTCCTCCAGGGGATCTTCCCAACCCAGGGATCGAACGTGTGTCTCTTGTGTCTCCTACATTGCAGGCGGATTCTTTACTGCTTGAGCCACTGAGGAAGCCCTCAGCCAATCACCAATGTCACAGATACATGTCTGCAGTGGGCCTTGTCTTCAATGCTCAGAATCAACATTTACATCTTCAGAGTACAATTATGTCCTCATGCCTGCCAGTACTTTGAGCAAGAGAATCTGTATCATGTTTCCCATTATCTGCCCTTGCCCTGAAGCTGTTGTGTGAACTCTGCAGGGAGGACCAAGGGAAGGGACCCAGCCAATGTGCACTGAGCCACCAGTCTTTACCTGAGTGTAGAGATGGAACATCCCGCCTCTGATCAGCACCCACCTGCTGTGGGACAGGTATTAAATGCACAGGCAAAATTGAGTCCCTTTGGAGAGTGAAAAGGATACCATTAATAATTACACTGAGATATACACTTGCTCCTTGGAAGGAAAGCTATGACAAACCTAGACAGAGTATTAAAAAGCAGAGACATCACTTTGCTGACAAAGGTCCACATAGTCAAAGCTATGGGTTTTTTAGTAGTCATATATGGATGTGAGAGTTGGACCATAAAGAAGGCTGAGCATCAAAGAACTTTTGAACTGTGGTGCTGGAGAAGACTCTTGAGAGTTCCTTGGACTGCAAGGAGTTCAAGCCAGTCAATCCTAAAGGAAATCAACCCTAATATTCATTGGAAGGACTGATGCTAAAGCTGAAGCCCCAGTACTTTGGCCACCTGATGCAAAGAACTGATTCATTGGAGAAGATCCTGATGCTTGGGAAGATTGAGAAGAGGGCAGCAGAGGATGAAATGGTTAGATAACATCACTGACTCAGTGGACATGAATCTGAGCAAACTCTGGGAGAGAGTGGACAGGGGAGCCTGGCGTGCTGCAGTCCATGGAGTTACAAAGAGCAGACACAATTGAGTGACTCAACAATAAACTGAAATGGCATTTTGAGTCTGGAACTGTGTCTAAGCCCAGGGCCCTAGATGAAGCTGTGTCCTAATGCTCTTTTGCTGATGGTTTGGGTAGAGCAGCCTCATATAAAGAATGTCACTGTGATCACTGAAGAGTGATCCGTCTGAGAGGCAAACACAGATCTTTCATTCCAGCTGCAATATTTATACAAGTACAACACTGATTGACCAGGAGGTGAATAAAGCACAACAAAGCTGCATTTCCACTCCACCCGCTGAAGTTTCCTGAGAAGTAGTCTGAGAAGTTTAAAATATTTTTTCCAAAAAACAAACCGAAATAACCCCTTCTTTTATTTTAGATTCCTTTCAGATAGCCTTGCAGATGGTTTGCTGAAATCGTCAGACCAACAAAATCTGTTTGGCTCAAAAAATTAAAATAACCCTACCCAATTATGTGTTTCTTTATAATAAAAAAACACTGAATTTCTAAAACAAAAACTAAATTTCTTATTTCTATTAAACTTACCCTCGCTCTGCATTTTGTGAACCAAACTACAGAAATAATTCCTTAAAGATCCACACATTTTCCCCTGTAGTGCCAAATTCTAGAACCCCAAAATAGAATGGTATGCTGAGTTCTTCTGTTTGCTTTTCTATCAATACATATTCATGTCTTTTCTCTTCACACAAGCCTCCTATCAAAACATCCAAAAGACAGTAAATACTGATACATCCAGGAGGTGTTCTTTCTTCCTGTAATTGCCTGCAACAAGCCAGTTTCCATGACATCAGCTCAGGAACAAACACATAAAACTCAAGTTAAAAATACTTCCTCCAGGAAAAATAAGTATGACCCAATAGGCCAGTTGGTGGGACAGCTAGGGGGAAGAGGGCTTCCCTAGTGGCTCAGGGGTAGAGGACCCACCTGTTAACATAGGAGACACTGGTTCGATCCTTGGGTGGGGAAGATTCCCTGAAGAACAAAATGGCAACCCACTCCAGTATTCTTGCCTGGGAAATCCCATGGACAGAGGAGCCTGGTGGGCTACAGTCCATGGGGTCACAATAAAGGCAGACATGACCTAGCAACTAAACAAAAGACAAGAGTCCCATGTTCTCACAGAGGTTTTAGTTCAAAGCTGTTTTGAGAAGATTTGAAGAAATAATCGCCTCCTCCCCACCCAGGTTCTCAGTGCAAAGCCAACTGCACCAGCCCTTGGGGTCCCCTGGTGCCCAGCACACAGCCCCTGCGGGAGGCTGCGCACAACTTCCCCTCATCAACAGGATGTGAGGAGGTGCTGTGAGGTGACTAAGCTTCCAAGATCTAACCGCTGCCACTGAAGGCTTGTTTTTACCTTTTTTTAAAAGAATCTGTTCCTGGGTGCTTTATGGCTTTACAAAGCCATCTTAATGTTCCCAGTAGTGTAACTGCCCCCGTGTAGCCATGCCTGCTGCTCTGGAAACCGTCAGGATTAGCGTCTCCGCATGGGAAAGCGACTTCGGGGAGGAATTTGTCTAATTTAGGGCATTTTCGTCGCCACGGAGATTCTCCATTGAGCGCTGCTGGGTGACGTCTCCCCCTGGCGGCTGCTGACGTGCGTGCAGGGGACAGACTTACCGGTAGTTGAGATGCCTTCCAGGAAGTTGCGGGCCAAAAGATGTCAAGAAAACAGAGAATTTATGCACATCGAGGGAACTTTCTTTCTTTTGGGGGGTGGGGGGTGGGGCTCGGCTTGTGGGATCTTAGTTCCCCGACCAGGGATTGAACCCATGCTGTTTACAATGAAAGCATGGAGGCCTAATCACGGGGGTGTGTGCGTGTACTCAGTCTCTTCAACTCTCTGTGACCCCGTGGACTGTGACCCGCCAGGCTCTTCTGTCCGAGGGATTTCCCAGGCAGAATACTGGAGTAGGTTGCCACTTCCTCCTCCAGGGGATCTTCCCGACCCAGGGATTGAACCCGGGTCTCCTGCGTCTTCTGCATTGCAGGCAGATTCTTTACCACTGAGCCACCAAGGAAGCCCCCAGGAAACCCATAGGTAAAAGATAATATGAATACATGCATCTCAACGTAGAGCCGGCGTCTTGACCCAGGTTTAATATCTGAAACCATCACTTGCAGGAACGAACTCTCACCCCAGGACTTCTCTGTGATTCTTGTTTTCATTATATTGCATTCTCTCTCTCTCCATCCACCTGTCAGATGCTGGCTGAATTATCTCCATTTATCCTACTGAGAAAGATCTCTTTCTCCTCTGGGCTGGAAATAGACCAACACGGATTCAGAAGGAAACTTTTCTGCTCCTAGCCTCACCCCTACACCTTCTCTGCATCAGCCTCTTCTCCCCTCCAACTCCACCGGCCAACCACACCCCAGGTTCTTCACAACTCCCAGCCCCTTGGGATCCCCAGCTCAACTCACTTGCACAAAATTCATCACATAAATGTGTTTAGAATACTCCTTCTTCCTTGCCCTGATATTTTCTTTGACTCTGCAGTGTTTATTCTCCTAATCCCCTATTATGATTTTAATCTTTTTTTAGCAACAGAGTCCTCACCCACTCATTTGGAGGGAGGGCTTGTTTCACTCAGAGTCCCCAACACAGGCCCTGCCCTAACTTCTCACCGTCAACCAGAATGTCACATGCTGCTGTGGCAGGATGGAGAATAACTCCAGAATGCCTTCATCCTGAAGACTCCTGAGGACAGTGGTTATTTCTCCCTGCTTCTTGTACTGTTTCCCTCCCTCCATGAGATGAGACCATTTGTACATGACTAAAAAGTCATGAAAATAAATTGTTGTTCAGTCGCTAAGTTGTGTCTGACTCTCTGCGACCCTGTTGAACCGCAGCGTGCCAGCCTCCCCTGTCCTTCAGTATCTCCCGGAATTTGCTCAGATTCATGTCCATTGAGTCGGTAATGCCATCCAACCATCTCATCCTCTGTCATCCCCTTCTCCTGCCCTCAATCTTTCCCAGCATCATGGTCTTTTCCAATGAATCGACTCTTCTCATCAGGTGGCCAAAGTATTGGAGCTTCAGCATCAGTCCTTCCAATGAATATTCAGGCTTGATTTCCTTTAGGATTGACTGGTTTGATCCCCTTGCTGTCCAAGGGACTCCCAAGAATCGTCTTCTTTATGGTCCAGCTCTCACATCCATACATGCACATAAATAAATGTAATTTTTACATAGCACAAAAAAAATGAAATAGAATAAAATAAAAAGCTCTTACGTCAGCAAATGCAGGCAGTACCAACACTAAAAACCAATCAGCAAAAATGCAAAGACAAAATGCACCCCCAGCATCTTTCTCAACCAATGAATGCTCCCTTTTGTCCTTCCCAAATAAGCATATTTTCAGCAGTGGAAGAAACTTCCATTTTAAATGTATCAGGACCCTCTGACTTCAGCTATAAAGTCACAGAGGATTCATGGCGCTGTGGATAATTACAAACCAAGTTGTATTGAGTCAATTAGCCTGAGTTTCCCTTTTCTCTCTGTCTAATCCTACTGAGTAAGGAGATAGCCCACTGATATGACTGATGGGCATCTGTGCTGTGATGATCTCCATATTAGAATAGGTTTTTTCTGACAAGTTTCTGCCTGGCTGTCTTATAATTAAATATTTTGCATTTCTTCAACATGCAGATAGATCACCATAGGTGGACAAGAAAAAAATCAAGGATTAAGAGTAGAATTTGCATTGTTTGCCTCCTTGAGCTCAACAGTGCAAAGAAATGAGGCTTTTATAGTTAGAAACCCCGAATGCCTGAAGGAAAGCATTGGGCATTAATTTAATGGAGACCTGGGCGCTGCTTTCCTGATAGCCAGGCTACTGACTTTCTTCAGACTGAGCAAGGCCAGGCTGGAAAGATTGAAGGCAAAAGGAGAAGGGGCCAGCAGAAGATGAGATGCTTAGATAGCATCGCTGACTCAATGGACATGAATTTGAGCAAACTCTAGGAGACAGTGGAGGACAGGAGAGCCTGACGTGCTGCAGAACATGGGGTCGTGAAGAGGCGTACACAACTTAGCGACTGAACAACAACAAGGACTAGTAACCTAGATTCCATCTCCACATTGCCGGCAAGCCCACCTCTTTCGTTTCTTGTGGAACAGAGAGAAGCGAGTTGAATTTCCAAGGACAGAGCTTGATTTCCTAATGGAAAAGTTTATAAAGAAGGTGGTTGATGAGAGTAATTCAGAGCTAATGTCCATTTCCCCATGAGTGTACCAGGAGACTTCATCACAGAAGAGCACTTGGAAGCTCTAAGTGCTAAGTAGTTAGCAGACAGCTGCCGTAAGCAGATCTCCGCTGGATCATCTGGCCCCGGCTTGTAGAAACAAGGTTGACTTCCCAGGGCCTGAATCACTGCCAACATAAACACATGGGGGCAGGTACTGAGCGACCTTGGAGAGCTAATACTCCTATTCCACTGTCAGTTGGGAGTGAGGGTGGGCTGTAGCGGACTCTGATGCCTGATAAAAGAATAAATTGCTAATTAAAATGATAAAATTGCTTTTGAACTCTGGAGATCAGGAGAACTTTATAATTGACTCTTGTGTGTTTTTGGATGCCTAAACACAACTACTGATGATTTGGAGTTGGGAAGGGGGAGGGGAGAGAGTCCATTGCATTTCATTTTAACAATAAAAATACTCTTGAGAAAATGCATTAAATAGAAAGGATTACTTCTCTCCTCTGGTAAGAGGCACTTAACCTTTGATCTTGATCTAAATTCCATTACCAAAGGTAGCTTATAAAGCAGCCAGGAATTTGTTTCCCTTGATATAGTTTTGATGATCTGTTAAAATAATTACTAAATTGCTCAGAGTTCTCCTAAGGATAACTCCTTCTGCATTGACATGAAGTAAAGAAAACATCAACTTGAGCAAATACAGAGAAAAATATGGGCCACTGTTTTGTCATTTTAGGCATTTTTCCCTTGTCTTATGTGAAATATTAAACTAATTCAACTCTCTTTAAAAATAGTATTGTATGGTAGAATTATGGAATTATTCAGGCCCATATTTTATTGTTATAATCATATATGTAAATACAGACCATTAAACTTAAAGATTTTTTTAAAGTTTACTTGCTAAAGCCATACTCACAATACTATAACCTTTCAGTAAATTTTGTTCATCTGACTCATGTTTTTTCAAAGCAGCCCATTACCTATGGAAGTTGTATGCCCAAATACAATAGGGTGCTTCCTTTATCAGGAATGGTCTTTATATGGGTGAGTTATATATAAAACTCTTGATGTGGGTGCTCTTGAGGGTATTAAACCAAACGCTCACGTGTGCCTTTGGTCTCTGCCAAACCCTGCTCTGCGTGGCGAGCCAATTGTGTCCCATTTTTCCTGTTATATTTGCTTCTTCCTGACATTATTAAAAACTAGAGCCACCCTGAGCACCTCTGAACCTTAAGCCTTGGTCTCAGAGAATAGTCACATGAGGTTCAGAGTCTAATTCTGATGTTGGTGGTTAAAAAAACCAAACAAACAAAACTAATAGGAAACTTGAAGGGAAAAAAATCAAAACTAAAAAACAGACATAAGAAAATTTCCTTAAAAAGAAATAATTGAGGAAAAAAAAAAAAAAGAAATAATTGAGGAAGAAATGGGAAAACCAAAATATCAATCACTTGCTTCTTAAAACTCTCCTCTCGGGACTTCCCTGGTGGGCCAGTGGTTAAGGCTCCAGGCTTCCCACTGCAAGGGGTATGGGTTCAATCCCTGGTGGGGAAACTAAGATCCTACAAGCCACTTGACCAAAAAATAAGCAAATTTTTAAAATAAATTTTTTTAAAAACTACAAATTCTTTTATCTAATGTGCTTCTATCAGCCTTCCCTTCCTCTGAGCACGTGGGCTACTTCATCCCAGAACCCACTGTCAAAGATCCTGGGACTAAAGCAACTATATGCCAATAAAAATTAATTTAAAAGAAAAAAAAAGATCCTGGGACTAGCAGTCCATTCTAAGCCATTCAAAAGTCATGGTGCTTCAGAATCAAGAGCTCCAGGTCATCTTGGAATCCCCAGAAGTTTCTCCAAGGCCAAGTAAATCTCTCCTTCCTTGGTATTGCCCACCCAAGTCTTGATGCCTCCCTCAGGATACCACCAATAATCCTAGATGCTTAGGAATTCCACCAAAGGGAGGGGGGTCAAGGGAGGCTTGTTGGCATTTCTCAAACTGTATTCCAGGATTTCATGAGGTGTTAGAAAAAAAAAAATTAGTTAAGTCTATAGCTCACTTATGGAGATATGTTTGAATATGTAGCAAACCTTTTAGGAAGTCACTGTGCTTGTTTCCATATTGACAACTCTAAGAAACCCTATAGTAAAGCAACCTCTTCAATTCTAATCGATCCAGAACTGTACAAATTGCTTTCATCACAAAATCTTTTTTTTTCCCCTTCTAAATCTACTTGTATATGTCTCATACCTGGTCTTCCAAGGCTTACATTTGGGAAATATTTGAACAACAATTATGCTATGTTGATTTTCTGTATTTGGGTATATTTGTGGGGGTCCAAGCCCTAGACACAGAAAAATGTACCATTATATCCATCACCCGTGTTTTGGTTTGCTGAGGTAGGTAACAAGTCTCAACATATATCAGCTTCCTCTTGAAATGGTTTGATAACCTTTTCTTTTTGATGATGATGCGAAGAGGTGGAAAATGATAGAGCCACTAAAAAAGGACACGATACATTTTGTCTGATACACAGCACTTCAATGATTTTTCAGACAGTTCAGAACATCACCAAAATGAGGGCAACCTGACCCTGATGGGGAATCTAAAATTACATTTCTGAAATCCATCAAAGGTCGAATGGAAAATAGAGCTTATTTGGCAGCTAGGTTTTCCACTTTGTTGATCTAGTTGATGAAAGGTTTTGTTGTTTGAGGAGCTCAATTATAGTTTGACGTTTGGGAGAAGTTTGGAGCATTTAACCTGAACAGGGAAATAAATGAACTTAAATTCTGCGAGAAACCACTAATCCTGCCTTGCAAATAATATAATCAAGCAATAATAATACAAAGACTCTTCTTCAAAGATTCTTTAGTAGCCTCTTCATTCAATGCAATAGTCTGCAAAAATACTGTGCTGAAAGAGAATCTGAGGGTCGGATCTTATAATTTTTCTCAAGAGTTAGGTATGTGCACATAAATAGTAGGGAATGTGTGAAACCTGGGGCAAAATAGGGAACTGCTAAAGGTGTGCTGGGGGCTTCCCAGGTGAAGCTAGTGGTGAAGAACTCACCTGCCAATGCAGGTGACAGAAGAGACACAGGTTCAATCCCTGAGTTGGGAAGATCCCCTGGAAGAGGGCATGGCAACCCATCCCAGTATTCTTGCCTGGAGAATCCCATGGACAGAGGAGCCAGGCAGGCTACAGTCCATAAGGTAGCACAGAGTCGGATACGACTGAAGCGACTTAGCATGCATGCAAAGATGTGCTGGGTATAAATGAACTGAACCCACAACTTAAAACTGCAGCATTTCTGTAATGTTTCTCATAATTACTTCCTTGCACTGGAGTCAATAGTGAAGGGCCTCAGAGAATCTAGAGACCAGAAAGGAAGCTGGATAAGAGAATCCACAGGCTCACATGTCAGTGAAGTCTGTGCAAACATGTGAAGAATCCACAAGGGGTGGGGCACGGGGGCAGTGAGGGCAGTGGGAGTGCAGACACTCCCAGATGTTTGCAAACCATCCCAGGCTACCCCTTAACCCATTCCTTAACTCAGCCTGTTGTCATCTTTAGGTGGAACACATTTCTGTTTCTTTTTGTTTTGTCTTTTTTTGATATATATACCTAGAATAAAATGCCTTAAACCTAATAGGAGAAAGGCAAATATTACCAACAGCAACATTCTAAAATTTGTTCTAAGATATTGAAGTAGCTTTACAGGAAGAGGTATTTCACATTTTTCTTTTTTGCTTATGACTTTTCAGAATTACTTCCATCTTTCTCTTAAGTCACCAGAATGCCCCATAGAGTTGCATCTGTTCCATTTCTGACCATTACCTCCCTCTGCTTCTCTTCCCAGTGTTGGATTTCTACTTTGTAGTTCATGCCTCTGTCTGATTTTAAGTCGCACAGATTATTCCCTATGAATCAAGAAATGGAGAGTTGATAACTATGAACCACATACATTTTGGATGGACAATAATTGTGTCCTGTAATGTGATTACATTTTAAGTCCATCTTTAAGGTTTGGAATCATTGTACTCCTTAGAAGAGAGCTGCGATTTTTTCAGAATTTCTCATTTCATATGATAGGTTGGTCATTTGTCTTCTCTGGCCATTTTTATCATCACCTTACATATTTTTGCTTATGGTAATAACATTTGCTCTGCTTATGTGTTTTGGCATTAAGTTTCCAGTTTTTTCTTATGAAAATATTATATATGGTTCTACAAGTCATTTTTTAATTCCTACATGCACCTTCAATACTTTCAGTATTTCTAAAAGCACCTTTGCATTATAGTCACTTCACATCATTAGTTAATATTCTCAAAGCTTGATATATTTAGAACTCTGCTTTTTTTGGGCGGGGGGGCATAACACACAGCTTGCAGGATCTTAATTACCCCACCAGGGACTGATCCTACTCCCCACCCCCCACCCCGGCCCCCCCGCCAACCATTGGGTGGCCAGGGAATTCTCTCAGCTCCTCATTTTAAAAAGCAGATGTTCTTCATTCTTCTTGATAATTCTAAATTTGGGAGCCAATTTCTTAACAACTCTGATAAGATCATCACCCTGTTTGTTTAATGTGTAAAGTGTTTAACAATGATTAACAAAGTACTATAGCAAAGCAAGTCAACCTTGCTATTATGGTGTTTTCTATGCTCACATGATTAGTATTATCCTTAATTTTTTAAACCATCTTTCCATTTTATGAAATGAAAACAGGGTAATATAATCAGAAAATCCTCCTAGTTGGGCACCCATCAGCTGAAGCACCCAAAGTTACCCTCAATGTGAAGACTTGAGAGAGGGTGCCTGTGTCAGTTTCCTGTAGCTGCTGTAATAAATTATGAGAAACTGGTGACTCAGCTCAAATGTATTACCTCTGAGAGGCTAGAAGTATGAATGGGGGGTCACTGAGCTAAAATCAAGATGGCAGGCAGGGATACTGAGTACCCTCTGGGGTCTCTGTGGAAGCATCCATTTCCTGCCTTTTTCATCCCTTAGAAGCCACCCATATTCCTTGGCTGGTGGCTCCTTCCTCCATCTTCAGAGGCACCAATGCCAGCCAAATCCTCACTCTGCATCACTCGGCCTCTGACCCTCCTGCATTCCTCTTTTACTTACAAGGACCTTATAATTTCATTCCCCCTGACACATACCAATAAGGGCTTCTCAAGTGGGGCCATTAGTGCTAAAGAACCCACTTGCCAATGCACAAGAGATAAGAGACTCAGGTTCAGTCCTAGTAGGGTAGAACCTCTGGATGGGGGTATGGCAACCCACCCCGATTCTTGCCTGGAGAATCCCAAGGACAAAGGAGCCCTGTGGGCTACAACCCATGGGGTCACAAAGTGTCAGACATGACTGTAGCAACTTAGCACACAAGCACACACAGCCATGAAGCAGGAAAGCATGAATTACCAGTTTAAGAGTAGCTAGGATTAATAATGGCTTTCCATGTTTATCAAGCATTTATTGAGCACCTACTGTGTGCCACACACTGGGCTGCTCCTGAGGACACAGCAATATCACAGACTCAGGCTCTGCCCCAATCTCAAGGAGCAGATAATCTGAGATTTGGGTGGGGGGAGGGGGTGGTAATGTTTATGTGTATAATTGTTTACCTCAGTTACAAGCTGCTATAAAGACAGAAATAAAGGTGTTAAGATTCTAGATCAACTGTGAAGTGTGTGGTCAGGGAAAATTCACTGCCCTTTCCTCAAGGAAGTGTTCCTTGAATTCCAGGTGAGGGAACAGCAAAGGGCATAGGCCAACAATGAGAAGAAAAAGTTAACTATTAATGAAAAAGCCAGTGTCACTAGAAGACAGAGATTAGTAGTGGGGAAAGAGAGGATGAAGATGCTCGTGGTCTAAGATAAAGGAAGAAGTAGTGAGAGCCAAATAACCCAGAATGTCATTCACCATCTGAAAGATTTTGAAAATTCTGTGATAGGAGGTAAGGAAATGGTTTCAAACAAGAGTCAAGCAGCTTAGCCGTCTCAGACATTGTTTTTTTGCAGTATGATTGACAGCTAACATTATGTTAGTTTCAGATATACAGCATAGCACTTCAATGTTTGTTTATATTGTAGAATTATCACCTCAATAAGTCTAGTTAACTTTTGTCACCATACATGTTCTTTTTTTTTTTAACTTTTTATTTTGTATTGGGTATAGCCGATTAACAATGTTGTGATAGTTTCAGGTGGATAGTGAAGGGACTCAGGCATACATATATACATACATAGATAGTCTTGATTAAAAATAATAACATAAAACTAATAGACTGACCTCATCTCAATGTGCTTAGTTATGGAAAATTAATGTTAGGTGATTTATAGACCAATAAGCTTTATTCTTGCCTGGAAAATTCCATGGACAGAGGAACTTGGTGGGCTACAGTCCATGGGGTCAAAAAAGTCAGACACAACTGAGAGAGCATGTGCGTGCATGCACACACACACATGCTTACTTGACAGTTGTCAATTATTAATTTGAGGATATGGTTAATATAGGGTGTCCCAGGTGGTGCCAGTGGTAAAGAACCCACCTGCCAATGCGGGTTTGATCCCTGGGTCAGGAATATCCCCTGGAGGAGAGCATGGCAACCCACTCCAGTATTCTTGCCTGGAGAATTCCATGGATAGAAGAGCCTGGCGGGCTACGGTCCATAGGGTCACAAAGAGTCGGACACGATTGAAGCGACTTAGCACACACAAATGGTTAATTTAAGCAGAATTGTTCTATACATTTGGGGACAGTGAAATAGAAATTACTTAGAAATATCTCCTAAACCTAACACAATGTTATGCTTGATTGCATTTGTAGAAACTATACCCTTGCATTTTCACTGTAGGCTTTGAGAATGACAGAATTTTTGCATATCATTTGCCAGATGAAAATGAAAACCTCTAAGACAAATTTGTTTCTGCAGAGTGGCTGTTACATTCACATAAAGATTTAGCTGACAACTAACAAAAAGAATTGGGGGAATAGATGGGAGAAACAGCTGTCCAGGAAGCTATCAGTTGCTAGGTTTGCTTGGAATGCACTGGAATTCCCCAGAAGCCCCATTTTGCTCACTGATGATCATCAGCCTTTAGAAATCACATTAGAGACCAATTTTCTAAGTCTCATCTCCTCCTGAAAAAGAATATACATTTCCAGGCTCCCCCAGGATGCATAATTTTACACCATTGTTAGTGGTTATTACCACCATTTATCTCTCCAGTAATCCCCATGGTCCCTTTTGTATAAGTCTGAATATGCCTTGCACACGTTTACAAATGACATTCTCAGTTACACTTAAGAAGACAGAAGGGTTAGCTAAAATGAACTCACAATGATTATCTTATTCCAACAATTTAAAAGTTTTAGCTTTCTTAACAGTATTCACTGTTTACATCATCATATGTGCAAGGTTATAAAGAGGCAGTGCAAGACAAAATAGGTATCTAGCAGGCTTGGAACCCTAGAACTAGTCTGCATGACTTTGTCTTAAAGATTAGGATTGTACAATGAAGTAAATATTTTTATCTATTAATAACAAACACTTATCTAGAACTTGTATTTGTCAGCCATTGTTCAAAGGTGCTCTACAAATACTAACACATCAAATATTACATGGGGCATTCTACTGCTCATTTATGGTGGACTTAAGTTTGCCACAACTCCTTAACTGAGGATATTCTGAAGCAAGGTGCCAAGCTAGTTCTGAGGCACCTCTTAGAGATTTAGCATAGTACAGTACAATATTTGGCCAAAGTCATATAGGAATGTGTTGGGGAGGAAATATTTCCCCTCTACCCTCTTATGCTCTGTTCTTGGAGGCCTGCAAATTAAACTGACCAAAGACAGATTAGCTGGGGGGAAAAACACAATTTTAATTCAGGTGCCTGTGGAAATTCACAGGAAAATATCACTCAAGGAGGTATTAGTTAGAATTTGAGGCTTATATACCCTCTTACTGGGCTTCCCTGGTGGGTCAGATGATAAAGAATCCGCCTGCAATGCAGGACACCAGGGTTCAATTCCTGGACTGGGGAGATCCCCCGGAGAAGGGAATGGCACTCCACTCCAGTATTCTTGCCTGGAGAATTCTATGGACAGAGGAGCCTGGTGGGCTACAGTCCATGGAGTCACGGAGTCGACACCACTGAGCGACTAACACTCACTTTCATGGTCAGGTAACAATGTTTCTGTAAACCTTCACCAAACAAATGTTATTCTCTGTTCTGATAAGAAAGGACATGGTCTCCAGGCATAACTTTACCCTTCTGAGGTCCAGTCCTGGCTGAGAGGAGGCAGAGCTCAGCTGGTGGCTTCCTCAGGGCTGGGTCCCCAGAGCCTGCCCAGCCACTATCACTGAGGGAGCCAGAAGCCCAGGACCCAATTGGCCCTCAGGCTCCTCAGGCCGCCTGCACAGCGGGGCAGGTCCCTCAGACTGTGTTCTATACAGGCAGCCACTGCCGTTAGGTCACAGAGGCAGGGCTGGGGGAGAGATTCACCACTACCTCAAGGCCTGGGCTTGGCAAGTGGGTGACCCTTGTGAGGGCTCTGGAGCCCTGCAGGACCCAGCCCCCTGTTCCCTGGGCCCCCAGCTCACCCATTGGCCCAAGGCCAGGTGAATTGGTGGGCCCCCAGGCAGAAGGAGAGGATCTGCCTCTTACCTGATTCTCCACTTGACAACCACTGCTCCACCAACCTTTGGCTGCATGGGCCACTAACGGTCATCTATTGACAGTTGCTTGTTTGTGGGTGGGGCCAACTGCAGCACTGACCAATGGCTGAGCAGGGCCGCTAACGGCTGCTCACTGACAGTTGGTCACTTGGGGGAGGGGCCCACTGCAGCGCTGACCAATGGCTGAGCAGGGCCGCTAACGGCCGCTCACTGACAGTTGGTCACTTGGGGGAGGGGCCCACTGCAGCGCTGACCAATGGCTGAGCCTCTAATGGTACCTGTTTGCATGGTAACAGAGTCGGTGGCGCAGAGCAACTACCTTGAAGCCCTTAGCTGTGCTCTATTACAACTCTGTTACCTAGCATATTCCTTTGTATTGGGGAGTTTTAATGATGTCTCAGGGGCTTCCCTGGTGGCTCATATGGTTAAGAATCTGCCTGCGATGCAGGAGACCTGGGACCGATCCCTGGGTCAGGAAGATCCTCTGGAGAAAGGAATGACTACCCACTCCAGTATTCTTGTCTGGAGAATACCATGGAGAGAGGAGCCTGGTGGGCTAGAGTCCACAGGGTCGCAAAGAGTAGGACATGAATGATGTCTCATAGAATGGATTTCTTCAACAGTAAGACATTTTTTTTTTTAATCTCCCCTTAGCTGCTCATAATGGGAAGCTCACGTGGCCCTCCTCAGCAGTAAACACTAGAGATGTTTACCAGCACCAGACTCGTTTTGATCTCGTTTCCTCAGTTTGAGGAAACTGAGACATAGAAAAGTTTGGAGACTTTTCCCAGGTCAAGTGACTGGTCAGTGACCCAGTCAGTAATTGTACCTATTCAGCTTGACTCCAAAATTCAAGCTCTTGGGAATTCCCTGGCAGTCCAGTGGTAAGGACTCCACGTTTCCACTGGGTGGGGGAGCTGGGTTCCATCCCTGGTTAGGGGATCCTGCAAGCTTCGGAGTGAGGCCAAAAGCAATAAAAAGTAAAGTCACTAGCATGTAGTAATTAAAAAAAAAAAATCAAGCTTTTAACAACCATGAATTGTGCCTCTGTTATGAGGGCCTCCTTCCTTGAATTTTTTTTTTAATTTTAACTAGATAAAAGTATAATAAATGACTTCAAGGAGCTTTTATGGATTAGTATTAATATGACAATATTATAACCTAAAAAGCAGTCTTGCTAATAGTATCACCCTCCCCACCCATCCTAATATAATGGAATCTTCAGATCTGATCATTTCTCTGCCCTAAGGTGACATCTATGTATACATCATACTCAAGTAGAGGCACCCTTGATTCACAGTTCCTATTCCTTTAAATAGACTGCCCCTCAATACTCACAACCTGCCCTAGACCCCAGATCTGTTCATTGTCGCTCAGTTCGGGGACAGACAATGGCCTCAGTCAACATGCCTCCACATCTTCAAGGACATCATTCAGAAACTTGACACTTACTCCTAGAAATGTCTGCCCCAAAGAAACTTGTTATTAAATTGGTGACAATGAATATGCTCATGATCTTTCTAGAGCAGAGGTTCTCAGGGGAAGAAACAGAAGTTTGAATGATTTTTTATAGATTATTAGAGGTAGAGATATTCTAACCTTAGGTTATTCTAACCATTCTCCTCCTTAATTGGACACTGTGCCTGCGCAGTTTCAGGGTGCTTAAGGACCCTCTATGTCCCATACAAGGACCCCTCTCCTTCCTCCAACTCTGCGGGCATGGTGATATTCAGTTGCTGTTGATTAGGAAGTGTAGTTGATCCTTTTGTGAGCAGCACTGTTACATGCAACCAACAAACAACACACTTTTTGTTGACATATACTGTCTGCCAGGCACCTTGCTAGTCATAGTGAACACAGATAGAAATCAGGTGTAATCCTCTATTTCAAGTTTCTATCAGAGAAAGAAACATGAAGGCAGAGAAAGGTGGGACAGTTCAGGTTTGTACAAAACAGGGAGCAGATTCCAGGAAAGATTTTACAACACAGGAGATATTTGAGTTCGTTCTGAAAAAAATGGATGTGAAACAGTCACTCACATGAAAACTTATATACAAAAAACAAAAAGTGGCAGATTATCATCTGATAAATTTCTTTCAAGAGCCACTTGAAAATCTCAGAGGATGCTGCAGAGGGTACAGAAGAAAAGAATCTGAATTTTATTTTTTAATTTAGCTATTTATTTGGCTGCGCTGGTCTTAATTACAGCATGTGGAATCTGGTTCCCTGATCAGGGACCAAACCCCGGCCTCCTGCAATGGGAGCACAGACTCTTAGCCATTGGACCACCATGGAAGTCCTAAGAATCTGCATTTTAAATTTTCATTCCTTGTCTTGTCAAACCACGTCTATGTTCTCGGACCGCGGATGAGGCTGGAAGCAGCCTTCTTAAACGACTTGATTGTCATTCTCTGGGCTCTCAGTGCGATGCTGTAGAACAGCACGCAAACGCCAGGGGGCAATGCGATTTCACCAAAGATCACAGGAAATGCTCCAGATCCTGTTTTGGCTAAGAGCCTTCACAGCATCCTGTTGCAAAGGTGAAATCCCTAATAAAGAGAGTTTCGCTAAGGAAAAAAAAAAGTTGAAAAACATCCTTTCTTTGAAAGCTTCCTGAATTGCGATCAAAATTGCCTTTCAGCAATTGCGCACAGCTGAACGTTTTGCAATACTATTTGCAAAAGAATGACTTCAATTTTTTGCTCAATGCAGCTGCCTGATCTTCCCAATCCTCTGCCTAAGGAATGTGAGTAGCCCCCAGCTAGCCGGATTTCACCTCGCTGGGGCTCTAGCGTCCTCAGCCCAACACAGGCCCTCCCCTCCTCGCGCCCACGCGGCGCGTCCAGCTGCCTCCTCCGCGGAGCTGCGCGGCTCCCTTGAAGGTAATTCCAATCCCGCCTGTGTTTTGTTTCCGGCTCAGCAGCCGCCAGGTGTCTGCCCTCCCTTAACCCCCAAGGATGAGAGATCAAAGGTGTTTCTGCATCTGCCTCCTGCCCAGCTCTTTAATCTGTTACATGTTCAAAAGGGACAAGTACAGTACTGTGCGCGCAGGATGGGGATAGAAATCAGAGCTGTGGACATGGCCGACGTCCCAGAGTTTGTGGACGCACTCAGATGATGAGGAATATGTCAGTCTACATAGTAGCCCTGCCATTTAGGGAGTGTTTTCTTTTCAATTCTACTATGAATAGAATGCGTACATGGAAATTTGATTCAGTTTTCAGTTCGGTCCCTCAGTCGTGTCTTACTCTTTGGGACCCCATGGACTGCAGCATGCCAGGCTTCCCTGTCCATCACCAACTCCCAGACCTTAGGCAAAGGCATGTCCATTGAGTCCGTGATACCATCCAACCATCTCATCCTCTGTCACCCCCTTCTCCTCCAGCCTTCAATCTTTCCCAGCATCAGGGTCTTTTCCAATGAGTCAGTTCTTCACATCAGGTGGCCAAAGTATTGGAGTTTCAGCTTCAGCATCAGTCCTTCCAATGAGTATTAGGGCTGATTTCCTTTTGGACTGACTAGTTGGATCTCCTTGCAATCCAAAGGACTCTCAAGAATCTTCTCCAACACGACAATTCAAAAGCATCAATTCTTCGGCGCTCAGCTTTCTTTATAGTCCAACTCTCACATCCATACATGACTACTGGAAAAACCATAGCTTTGACTAGATGGACCTTTGTTGGCAAAATAATGTCTCTGCTTTTTAATATGCTGTCTAGGTTGGTCATAACTTTTCTTCCAAGGAGCAAGCGTCTTTTAATTTCACGGCTGAAGTCACCATCTGCAGTGATTTTGGAGCCCAAAAAATAAAGTCTGTCACTGTTTCCACTGTTTCCCCATCTATTTGCCATGAAGTGATGGGACCAGATGCCCTGATCTTAGTTTTCTGAGTGTTGAGCTTTAAGCCAATTTTTTCACTCTTCTCTTTCACTTTCATCAAGAGGCTTTTTAGTTCTTCTTCACTTTCTGCCCTAAGTGTAGTGTCATCTGCATATCTGAGGTTATTGATATTTCTCCTGGCAATCTTGATTCCAGCTTGTGCTTCATCCAGTCCAGCATTTTTCATGATGTACTCTGCTTATAAGTTAAATAAGCAGGGTGATAATATACAGCTTTGACATACTCCTTTCCCGACTTGGAACCAGTCTGTTGTTCCATGTCCAGTTCTAACTGTTGCTTCTTGACCTGCATACAGATTTCTCAGGAGGTGGGTCAGGTGGTCGAACCCATCTCTTTAAGAATTTTCCAATTTGTTGTGATCCATACAGTCAAAGACTTTGGCATTGTCAATAAAACAGAAGTAGATGTTTTTTTGGAATCCTCTGGCTTTTCTGATGATCCAACAGATGTTGGCAATTTATTGGAGCCCTGCTAAACCCTTGTTAAAAAAAAAAAAATATATATATATATATATATATATATATATATATATATATATAGTAGGTATGCAGCATAGGGAACTCCACTCAATGTTATGTGGCAGCCTGGATAGGAGGGAAGTTTGGGAGAGAATGGATGCATGTATATGTATGGCTGAGTCTGTTTGCTATCCACCTGAAACTATGACAGCATTGTTAATTGGCTATCTTTTGGAGTACTCAGTCCTGTCCAACTCTTTGAGACCCTTTGAACTATAGCCCGCCAGGTTCCTCTGTCCAGGGGCTTTTTCAGGCAAGAATACTAGAGTGGATTGCCCTTTCCTCTTCCAGAGGATTTTCCCCACTCAGGAATGGAACTTACATCTCCTGCATTACAGGTGCACTCTTTACCAGCTGAACCATTGGGGAACTCTGATATGAAATAAAAAGAGACATTGAAGGGAATTCTCTGGCAATCCAGTGGTTAAGACTCAGGCTTTCACTACTGTGGACCCAGTTTGATCCCTGGTCCTGGAACAAAGATCCCACAAGCTGTGCAGTTCAGCCAACATTAAACAATAAAAAATAAAACCAAAAAAAATATATTGTACACCAGCCCATCTGAGGACTGCTGTTAAGAGAGCTGTACAAGGCAAAGGAAAAGTCTTTTAAAATTATGAAGTAGACATTTTAAGGCCATTTATAGGGACCTTATTTCACATACAGCAAAAATGACAAAGGACTTAAGGAAACAGCAGAAGATTTTTAAGAAAGACAGTTTCCAATGGATCCATCTATTTCCCGCATGCGCAAGACTCAATAAGTAGGGAAATACATTAAAAACAAACAAACAGTAGACTGCAAACTAGATATTCAGAAAATAGTCTTGCAAGCAGAGGTAATAGAAGATATAGAATCTTTTACCCAGACATCAGCCATCCCGTTGTTTTTCTGGCCACAGTTTTGGATGAAAGGGTAAAGCAGAGAAGAGCTCACCAATCCAGTAAGAAATTATTTCAAAACTTAAATTTAGAAATCATTTAGAAAGTTGAGCTAACATCCTTTCGATTCTCAGGAGAGCTCCCCAATTTCCAGCAAATACATAAATGTGAGAACACTGATTGTTTTCTTTTCCTCTGCTCTCCTATGCCCACACACGCCAGAAGCAATCTTCAGCTTCCTTTTCTTTGCACAGAGATGACCAAAAGGAACTTCAGCAACTTCATTTGTGCTGAGCGGCTGTCACAGACAGATATTAAGTCACACTGGGCTGCCCAGGTGGCACTAGTGGTAAAGAACCTGCCTGCCAATTCAGGAGACATAAGAGATGTGGGGTAGATCCTGGGTCGGGAAGATCCCCTAGAGGAAGGCATGGCAACCCACTCCAGTATTCTTGCCTGGAGAATGCCTATGGACAGAAGAGCCAGACGGGCTACAGTCCATAGGGTCGAGAAGGGTTGGACACGACTAAAGTGACTTAGCTTTCCCCAGTTACAATGGCTTTGAATCCAAAAGTCCACAATGTGTGAGAAAGGATAGTGACATAGTTGTTAAAGGCGCTGGTGAGGAGGGAGTCCTTATCAGCTGCATCAAATAATTCTGTTCATCTGCTTAAATATTTATTCAGTGCTTATGTGTAGACACACTACTGGACTCTGAAAATCAGTGATGATCAAAGAGGCTTGCTCACAGTCTAGAAGTGGAGGCTGGCATTTATGAAATAATCACAGAGATAACTGCTCCAAAAGGAACACAGTTCTTGCAGGAGAATCTGCTGTAACAAAGGAACTAATTTTACAGGGTCAGAGTGAACCTCCCTGAGAAAATCCTCATAAGCTAAGAGCTGAAAGATCAAGAAGAGTGAGGGAATGCACATGTTAATATTCAAAGAACTGGAAGAGTGGTGTGACCAGAGTACAGATTATTAGGGGCTGAGATGCCAGGTAAGGTCAGAGAATTGGAACTCAAGTTCAATTACCTGTTGCTATGACTGCAAAGTGTAGCAAAGGAGCTAATAAACAACCCCTTTATTTTTATCCTACAATCTTATGGGACATGAACTTACATGGGCTTCACCTGGGTGATTCTTCTGTTTCACATTCAACTGGAGGTTAGGCTGTCTAGGAGATCCAGGATGGAATTATTCTTCTGGTACCTTGGTTTCAGGATCTTCCTTGTAGCTCAGGTGGTAAAGAATCTGCCTGCAATGCAGGAGACCTGGGTTTGATCCCTGGGTCAGGAAGATCCTCTGGAGAAGGGGATGGCATTCCACTCGAGGATTCTTCCCTGGAGAATCCCAGGGATAGAGGAGCCTGGAGGGCTACAGTTCATGGGATCGCAATGAGTCAGACACAGCTGAGCGACTAACACTGCTACCTTGGTTTCAATGTCTGGGAGAGTGTGCTCAGCTGAGACTACTGAGCACCCATAAGTGGCCCCTGCAATACTGCAGCTTCAAGGCGTCTGACGTGGCAGCTCAGGGCTCCCAGAGAGAGTGCCCGGGAGACAGGAAGTATTAAGATCCAGCCAGACAGCATCATTTTCAAGGTACTGTATTGGCCAGAACAGTCACAGGACCCACCTGGGTCAAGGAGAACAACTGTTCTCAACATGAAACCTTTCGAATAATTTGTGGTCATCGTTAGTCAGCCATGGTTCACCATCAGACACAAACTATTTACATTCCCCTGTAGGCCAAATATCCTCATTCCTAAAGCTGTCCAGAAATGGCATCTCCTTAGGGCATGAAGTTCAAGTGTGAGGTCCAGATTCTGACCATCTAAATAATGATCAACGGACTTCCCTTGTAGTCCAGTGATTAAAACTCTGTGCTTTCAATGCAGGGATCTCGAGTTCAATCCCTGGTCAAGGAACTAAGATCCCACACGCCTTGGGGTGTGGCCAGTAAATAAATACATAAATAAGTTTAAAAAATAAAATAAGTAAGGGTCAAGTGCTGATAAGGCACCTTTGATGTAGTTCTCTGATACAGTTGCTCTCAATATAAAGACTTGTGAACTGAAATGAAATGTATATCATAGCCCCACCACACACACACACACACACACACACACACACACACACACACAAACACATCATATACTGATAACACAGGGGTGAAATCAATGCATTGAGCATGTTCGTTCAAAGAGTGGGGAAACAAGAGGCACAGAGCTATCACCGGCACCCAGCAGTTCTGAAATCCATATATTGCTGGTTCCTTAACTTGGGGGGGCCCAGTCCTGCTCCCAGACTCTCAGCAGTTCTGGCCACCACCCTGAAAATGCTTGGTTTCACCTTCTAAGTTATAAATCTTATTAGACTTCCTTCCTATGAATCTTATTAGACTTCACTCTGTTAGACAAAACATACATCCTCAATTCTCCTCAAGACAGTCCCTGCTTTGGCCTGGGCTCAGTCAGGGTGCTGTGGGGACCACACCCTGAGGATTCTTAGAAGCATTTGTGTCTCTTTTAGAAGCTTTGTGAGGCATATACTTAAGTCTTTCTGAAGTTATAAAAAAGGTTCTTCTGGCCACCCCCTTGAGATGTTCTCCAATATCAATCAATTTCTAGGTTGAAAGCCTTTTGCCTTTGAAAAGATTAGGAATGTGAAACCCTTTCATCTTTTTTAAACCAACAAGTACTAGCTCTATTTTTTCCTAAATTTTGCTTGAAAACTGAACAGGTCCTTAAAAAAAAAAAAAACTCATCTTTATCTATATTTTATCATATGCAACTTTTTAAAGAACCAACTGGCACTTTAAGCATCCTACCGGGAAATCTCCTCACTAAAATCTATAAATTCATCAGGGATATTTTTAGTTTCCATGTTACTACAGGTGACAGTGTTGCCAAGCGTTCCGTCTCTACATCAGAAGGGTTGTCCTTCCTCTAGCCTCCCAGTCTGGGACCATTTTCCCCTGTCCTCTGAGCTTTCACCAGCAGTCTTCTCAAGACCTTCTAGCTTCTTCCCTCGGCAGATGTTGTTTGCCAGAATGTCTCCACCTGGTCTTTCCATCATGGCAGTCCAAGGGCTTCCAACCTGGTATGTCAGGGTCTCCAGAGGGAGGGCTCCAAGAGACACAAAAAAAGAGGCTGCCTGTTACATCAAGCCTGGGCACAGACATGAGGAGGGTGTCACTGACACTGTGCTTTATAGGTCAGAGCTGCCCTAATTCAAGAAAAGGGGACATAACCCACATCTCCCTACGGGAAGTGTACGAAGGATTTGTGGCCATTTTTATTCCACTCTGGGTGACATCATACAGGGCTTTGCAAGTCATGTTAAGGCTTTCAAATAAAGGCTTTCATCTTAAAAATAATGAAGCGCCATTGAAGACTTTTAAAAAGTAAAGGATATCATATCATTGGACTTGCCTTTTGAAAAGATTGTTCCAGCTGCAGTATAAGAATGCATCGGAAGGAGGTTATTAAAAACTGAATGGTTCTTTCTTAGTTCCTCTTTCTCTATATATACCTTATCATACAGATTTATGTGAACATTACTATGACAATTTGGCCCAGGGTTGGACTTCCCTGGTGGCTCATAGGGTAAAGAATCCACCTGCAATGTGGGAGACCTGGGTTCAGTCCCTGGGTTGGGAAGCTCCCCTGGAGAAGGGAAAGGTTACCCGTTCCAGTATTCTTGCCTGGAGAATCCCCACTGACAGAGGAGACTGACAGGCTACAATCCATGGGGTCTCAAAGAGTCAGACATGACTGAGCAACTGAGCACAATGACAGAAAAGGCAAGAAGCTACAGATTCTAGAGATATCTGGATATGAAATCAATAAGCTAATATTCCTTGAAGTCCACTTAGGGCATACATAATCTTTTTTTCCAACCCTAGCCCTAACATTGATAAACTTACTTCTTTGGGACTTTTTTACATTATAATCCTGAAGCCTAAATCTCTACTGTAACTCATGTATATTCACGTCACACATCAGTGTTCACTAACCTCCATGAAGACCAGTCTCTGTTTAGAAATAGTCATTGGTCAAAATAATAAAATCTAGGATTCTGGTCAGTGATATCCACTATTGAATTATACTTGCTAGGACAGATCAAATTTTCTTTTCTGACATCTGGAAACACTTAGGAATGCTTGCTTATTCATTTGATAAATATTTTAAGTAATTACTATATGCCTGGGACTGTTCTAGTTAAGGGAGTTATAGCAGCAAGCAAGAAAGACCAGATTCCTGCTCTTTCTGCTGATGTTGAAATGAGGAAGACACCCCAGAACAAAGAACCAAGTAATAAACCAAAAAGATAATTTTAAGTAGTAATGTTGTCATTGCTGTTCAGTCGCTAAGTTGTGTCCAACTCTTTGCAACACCATGGACTATAACACACCAGACTTCCCTGTCCCCCACTATCTCCCAGAGCTTGCTCAAATTTTTGTCCATTGAGTCAGTGATGCCATCCTCCATCTCATCCTCTGTCATCCCCTTCTCCTCCATCCTTCAATCTTTCCCAGCATCAGGGTCTTTTCTAATAAGTCGGCTCTTCACATCAGGTGGCCATAGTATTGGAGCTTCAGCTTCAGCAATAGTCCTTCCAATGAATATTCAGGGTTGATTTCCTTTAGGAGTCAATAAAGGAGTTTGATCTTCTTGCTGTCCAAGGATGTCTTAAGAGTCTTCTCCAGCACCACAGTTCGAAAGCCATCAATTCTTTGGCACTCAGCCTTCTTTATGGTCCAACTTTCACATCCATACATGACTACTGGAAAAACATAGCTTTGACTAGACGGACTTTTGTCAGCAAAGTGATGTCTCTGAAAAAGAGAGAGAGAGAAATGGGCCCGGGAGTTCTTATTGGGGCTGCTGTAAGTACAGTAATCAAGGAAGGACTCTTCGAGAAAGTGACATTTGAAGTAACAGCAGAATGAAGAGAAAGTTAGCTGTGAGGAGATCCAGTGGTTTGGGAGGGAGGGAGCAGCAAGTGTGGGGGTTTAGAGCAGAGGCAAAAAGGAATTAGCTCTGCAAAGCACTGAGAGAAAATCAAAGTGGTTAAAGCATTTGAGTGAGTGAGGAAGTCACCTGAAATGAATTAAAAGAAATAAGAAAATAAGCAGGAATACATCCTATACGGCCTCAATGGCTAGGGCTAAAAATTCTATTAGTATTTCAAAAACAATGAGATGTCATTGGAGGGTTTTAGTGAGCCCCAGTCATTCACACTTTAGCATGAATTATTTTAACCTGACACTTTCTCCTAAGAATTACTTTAGATCAACTGAAGTGAGTCATTAGGTGGAAAAAGCATTTCCGAAGACTTGAAGAATTAAATGCAGAGGAGGAGAGGAGGGTCCATGTGTGTATATATATTTATGTATGTGTTATGGCTTACCCTAAATTCCAGGCAATGTCAACGTCAGCCAGTCACCAGATAATGTCTGTTGTGTGTCCTAGAAGTCGGCAGTGCTATGTGTAGCTTTTCAGCACCAACATCAGTCATTCTTTAAATATTCATATTTTTTAAATATTTATATTTTAAGATAAAGGAAATATCGTTTCATTCTATAAGTTTTTGTATAATGTTAATATTAGCACTCTAACCATATTTAGCCAATTCTAGATTTTCACTATAGCATAGTTACCTTGCAATATGGAAGCCTATCTTGCTGTAGGGGAAACCTGTATTTAGGGTTTGAAAAATATAAGAGAAATTCACATGGAGGAACAAATAACTGTCTATTTAAAATTATGTTTATAACTAGAGTTCTAAAGTCAGTCTTCTGTTTTTTAATAGATCTTTTTCCCTTCACTCTATAAATAAATCCCTGAGCTCTCATCCACCACCACCCACATCTCCCATAAGAAATTCTTTAGACTTCCTTGCTTTCTTTACATCAAGTCTGTTTCCACACACTGATTAGGTCACACTAATGTCCTTTCACTTGAGTGACAGTTGCTGACACCCATGGTTATGCACAAAAATAAACATGGATAAAAAAAAATCAATACTCTGATGGTTTCCTGCATAAAGCTTCTACAGTTCAAAAAAGACAGAATCATCGCTTACTATGCCAATGACTCATACCTCTTGGAATGGTTGCCTGACCAAAAGAATGCCAAGTCCATTTAGCGTGTGCTCCTAGCTGATGCTCAATGACTGTTATTTCCAAGGTAATCTATATAGAGTATATTTTTGTGTATGACAGGTTTAAGAGGATGTGAAATTATGGGCAAAATCATGGTCAATGCTCAGCTTATTCATATTTGGCTTGTTCAGTTAAATTATAACTCCTTTTGTGAATAACTCAAAGTATTCTGAAGGTCAAGATTCTCTTCTCCCAGTCATGAGTAAAAAGAAACATCAGTTACAGTCATGGTGTGTCAGACCTGGTTCATACCAGGTTGCAAGAGCCAACTGTTACATTTTTGGGAATTTTGTAAGTCCATTATTAAACACACCCGTGATTACAAATTAAATTAGACAAACTTGCAATTATAATTATGTTAAAAACAAAGGTGATAAATACCTTAAAGTCTTTACTTCCTGATTGTTTGACTACATTTTACTATCCATGCTCTTGGGGTTCTTTACCTCTGCTATCCTTGTGTGGTGAAATATTTACTCCATGATGGTTTTGCTATCATAGTCCAGTGACATCAAAGCTGGAAGCTTGAAATAGGCCACAGTGGGAGTGTTTTCATAGTCTTGACATCGAAAGAGTTTTAACTTAATCAAAATAATTTCTACAAAAGTTGAACAGTTTAATAGTTCAAGAGATCACATAAAAGATATAATGATAATGAATTTACTGGGAAAAGAACAAATTGGGATGCAATTCAGAGCATTATTTTTGTCAAATCATGATTGATTTGCTGGCTGTGAATCCTACGGTTTGGTCCAAATCAGCAAAAGTCTTCTGTGAGAATTTGTTGGCTACATGGAACCTGCAATAAAGAAGACTGTATATTTTATTATTATGTATAGATTGTGTACTACACATCACTTATATTGGTAAAACCCATAATATACACACATAATACAGGCATATTTTTCCCCTTGTTAAACATTGACCAGACATGACTGGTTCCACCCAAAAGATGAAATTCAACTGGTAACTTAAAAGAAGGTTGTTGTTTTTTTTCAGAAAGTTATAAAAGAGAGCAAGTTTGTCTCTTTGTGAATAGAATCTGTTACCAATCAGTGGGTGGTCATGCTGATAACCAGTTTGGTTTACCAGTATTGAAAAGCATTTTGTTTCCATTTTTCATTTGAGACTCCTCGGGTTTGAAAGAGAACCAGAATTTCTACCCAATGAAACTGCAGACTTTTTTTTTTCAGCCTAAGGTATTGTGGCTATCACACAGAGTTTGAGAAATATTGTTTATACTTATGACTTACAAGGAAGAAAATGAACTTTCAAAATCAAATGATTGGACCAGGTCTAATTTATTTTAGTTTAGTATTTTGACCTTTCAGTTCATCAAAAAGTCACGTGGATAGCCAGTCAAGGGTAGTGTCTGTTTGCTTCATGAACAGTTTGACAAGCTCAGCCCCTCCACTGATCTGCAGAGAATGGGAACACTGAACACAGGATACCAGAAATGGCCTCTGGTCCAACCACCTCATAGAAGGAAGTTGCCAGATCACGCCATGGTTTCTAACCACTTGTTACATATTTCAACAGAAGCCCTGTCCCAACACCTATCAGATGATCTCTATGTGCAGCTTAAGTAGGAAATACTAGGCCCTGATGTCCTTCTGAGTGAAGTTTTATCAATCCTTCATCCAGTATGACTTAGATACAGAAATAGCCGGTCAGACTATCGAGACTTGGCCTTATTTTCATCCCAAAACATGGCCAATCCTTTATTTAGTGAAAAATGCTTCCAAGTGATATTAGTGAGAGATGAAGACACTCATGAAGGTTAATCAATGACTGAAAATTACTTCGTTTTTGACATTGACGTTTGTTTACTTAAATTCTCAAAAAGCCAACAGCAACAACAACAAAAATCCAGATTTGAAGCATGTGTGTAATGTGCGAAGCCTGGCAAAGTAATTTGGGTCCGTTCTATAACTGCGACTTTTTGTTTTTATTCAAGGTGTCATTAAACTGAGTTCTGCAGTTGAAGGTACGTTTTTACAACCACAAAATCAATAACGTTTTGCTTCAAGATCGCACCGCGTGGCTTTGTAGCTAGACCGCTTCTGTGGCCGTGGTGTCTGAAGCCATGTTCTAATCGCCAGCTACCGCCTTTCCATCTGTGTTTCTCCTTGTCCTGGTTCTCTTATGCCACACGTCTCTCAGCTCCCCAGTGAGTGGCCTTAACACTGATCCCCTGAGACAGCACTGATGAGGGCGAGCAGGGGTGGTTCTGCCCCTGATGGGACGGCCTCAGGACCACTGCTCCTTAGAGAGCATCCTTATCCTCTACGGCATCCTTATCTGAGGCTGGACCTTGAGTCTTGTCAGGAACTCTGCCGCCCCATCTTTCAGTAGGACCTTTTCTAGAGGGTTTTTGTTTCCTCATCCCAATATAGCAGACATGTTTGCCCAGGAAATATGTAGGCATGGAGTCATTAAAACTTCCTGATGGCTAGTCTCAAGTCACGAGGTGCCGCCCAGGAGGTATTGCAAGAACCAGCTTCCTTGAGTGTCATCCATGTCACTCACACCAGGTGGTTCCTTGGAATTATGCATCCAAGACGCTGAGAAGAAAAAGAAGAGAGATTTAAAAAAAGAGGAGGGTTGGTGGGGGAGAGACCACACAGCCGTGTTTCACTGAGTGACCCCCAAGAATGTTAAAAACACCTCATTTTTTGAAATGACTCATTGGTTATTGGTATAAAATTGACCACCTTGCCCTAAGAGGAGCATGTATCTTGTAAGTAGGGAATATGTCACGCTCTCTCTTTGTGAGTGTCTGTGTTTATTGTGGGTGGGTGTGTGTGTGTGTGTGTGTGTGTGTGTGTGTGCTCGTTTATTGGGAGTTTGTCATGCTTTGGAGGGTTCTTCATCCCCATTTTATCAGGGGAGGTTCCTTGGAAGAGGTGGTGGGCTTTAAGGTGAATTTTCAAATGTAAGGAGAGATGTGGCTTCGTGAATGGGCAATGCATGGAGGTGGGAGACGGAAAGCACGAGGAGGAGGGGCTCTAGTGGTGAGACCACCTGCTTGACTCAAGCAAAAGGACTGGGTGGGCTGGAGTGTGCAGGCTGGGAGATGGGAAAAGGACTCGGAAATGTCCCCACAGGGTTGGCACATCCAGAGAGGTGGACTCCGCTCCTTTAGTAGATTTAGTGCCATCACATTTAGAAAAGCACATTAAGAAGGCACTAATTCTGACATTCACAGCAGAAAGTGCACTGCTATCTCAAATAAGGAAGGGGCTGGGAAACAGTACAGGCTATGGCGGTTCAGAGTCAAGAGAGGAATCAAAGGATGGACCTATAGGAACAAGGGAGGACACCTTGCATGTGGCAGGTCCTTGTGTGGCCAAGCAGGGATTCAAGATCCCTCTGCCTGAAAACACGGAATTTTATTGAGAGAAGATCCAAACCGCCCCCTGACTTAGAAACACAGAAGACACAGCTACCAAAGCAAGCGGGACCATGAGAATGACTCTGCCTGTGGGAACCCCCAGGGGCAAGTCACCCCAGGTTTCAGTTAATTATCTGTGGATAACAGTGGGTCCACCCTGGGCTGTTCAGATGTGTTATCAACAACTGGCTTTAAAGTCAGAGCTTTCTCTTGCCTGCTTGGCTTAAGCACAGTAGTCCACTTACAACAAAAGGATGGAAAACATTTTTTAAAAAGCCAGAAAGCCAAGAGGACACTAGATAATTTTAAAAATTATTATTCTGCTAGAACAATGTCCCCATCACCATTTTGCTCACTGCTATGGTTACTTCTGGTAGCGTGGCTTATCCGAACCCTCCCCAAAGAGGTTTATGGTCTTCAGAGAAAAAGAAGAGTGAGGGAAAGTAAGGGCAGGGAGCTGAATGACTGTCTGGGGCTTTTTGAGCAGCCTCATCATCACAGGGTCTCCTCTGAGTTCCCGGGGCTCACAGGGAATGGTCATGGGTACCAGAGGTCAGGACTATTTGGACTGCTGCTTGAGCATCTTTTTGGCAGTTTCTTGGCTGGGGGCTGTAGCAGCTTGAAGGCTTGGTAGCATGCTGAGTTGTAAATGTGTTAGAACCTTTGTGTGCCCAGGGGCTCCCCAGGACACAGTTGTCGTGTGTGTGTTCGGGGTGGGGGGGGGGGGTTGTTATTCCACGCATGCGTTCTCATGCATCTGGAAGGGGAGAGTTTGATGGGCATGCTCTGTGGGATGTGTGTTGGACTCTCTTGTCTCTATGGGAAGTCAAACCTCAGATGGTGGTCCTTATGAATGCTTAGCTCTTTTCTTGCTGTTTTCCATCTGCCAAATGAACTCAAGGCAGCTTCTACAGCTTATCACGGCAAGAAATACGCAAATCAGTGGAGGGGATCCACTGCCAGAATGGAACGTATTTCCTTTTCTTTAAAAATGACTCTGTTCCGGATTTATCCTAGAACTCTGAAAATGACATTAATGTTGTAGGTAGGTTATCCTTTTCTTTTTTTCTCTTCTTTTTAAGGAAAAACAATGGTTACAGTCATAAGAGAAAATCAACAGGGAATCCATGGGCTACTTCCTGCTGAGTATTTTTGTTATGGGGGTTGGTCCGTTCTCTTTCTCTGAAGCACGGTGCCTCCTTCAGCATTTTGCAGCTTTGTGTAAGCTTTTTAAATCATCAGAAAGAAAAAAAAGCTATTTATATCACACCAACAGTAAGGTTAAAAGTGAACGGTCCTTTCATGTTTTAAAGACCTTACATTGAAACAGAAACACTCGTCAATATTTTGTGATGAAGAAAAAATATTTGAACAGGAAAAAAATTTGAAAGAAATAATTGCAAAGCTTTGTTGATAACACTCATGGGTTCTGGACTCTAATTTTAGATTCATAACCCCAAATTCAGAAAATTAGGGGAAAATCCTTGGTGACCCAGCGCTTAGGACTCCACACTTTCACTGCTGAGGGCCTGGGTTTGATCCCTGGTCAGGGAACTAAGATCCCACAAGCGTGGCCCCCAAAAATGAAAAGAAAATTGGGGTAAGAGGGAAACATCCAGACACCAAACTGGGGAGAAGAAGAGATAGTTGGGGTAATGGCAAGAATTCCATGACAGAATCTTCTAAATATTCCTCTTAAAAGGGATTTTTCCCTCTTGAAATTGGAGCAGGAAGAGGTACATATTTCCACAAAGAAGACCAGCCTACCAGCTTATCCAAGCAAAATGGGAAGGGAGGTCATGGAAGAACTGAGTCATGACTGGGTTGGAATGGCCCTGACATCCTGCCCGGGGAGGGAGGGTCCGGCTCCAGAGAGAAGATCTTCATCTGACTCACTTGGTTTGTTCAGTGGACAGGAGGGACCTTGGGGCTGGGAGGCTGCTGGATGCTGAGGACAAGGCTTTGCGACTGATAACCCAGCACACTCTGTGAGGAGACTTGCCTCGAAGGCAACTTGTTCATCCCCTGTAGGTAGGGAGGCAATCCAAAATCTCAAAATGATGTCAAATTCTTTCGAGAGCCTCTATGAGGGAATGAAGTTTGGCTTCTTTGGAAAAGTTCCGCATCTTAAAAAATGGGAATAGATGAGCCTCTAGGAAGAAATCTAAGAGGCAAGGTGGTGACACAAGCCCCCATCCACTTTGGATGTCACCCACTTTGGATGCACCTTTTGGAGGGATGCTGCGGTTTCAGTTCACATGGGATGTGATGCTTTGATCATAGATCTGGTGTGCTTTGATTTCATAAACGAAAGCTCTACTGGCCTTGTGGAGCTTTTGTTCTCCTTTTTTTTCCTTCTTGTCACTTCTTTTATTTAGATAAATTTTTCCTTCCAGTTGTATTGAGATATAATTGACACACAGTACTGTATAAGCCTGGGTTTCCCAGGTGGCACTAGTGGTAAAGAACCCCCCTGCCAGTTCAGGAGACCTAAGAATCGCAGGTTCAATCCCTGGGTTGGGAAGATCCCCTGCAGGAGGAAATGGCAATCCACTCCAGTATTCTTGCCTGGAGAATCCAATGGACAGAGGAGCCTGACAGGCTACATTCCATAGGGTCACAAAAAGTCAGACATGACTGAAGCGACTTAGCATGCATGCAATGAGTGTAGAAAGCTCTATTAGGAAATGGAAGGTTAGGTGTTTGAGTTCTTGTGGGCTTATCACGGAAGATGGTTAGATGAAATAGATTAAACAAAATGAGACTTATTATACAACCATCAAGGCCTGTCTAATATCCACTTTGATACCATAAACTGATATGACAAACTTTAGGATCTTGATGAAGTTTATACGACAAACAGGCTTATTTTCCAGATAAAATAGGACTTAAAGACTGACGGTATCAAGGACTGATGGAGTCAAATATTTCTGTTAGGAACAGCAAATACACAATGCCTTGTTTTTATTCTTTAAATGTTCCCACTCTTAAAAATGTAAGATTAACAGACTACTCACTATGATCTTTACAAAGTATAAAATTTTTCCATTAACAGTATGACATTCAAAGCAGTGAGATACACATTAATGCAACTGAGAGAAGAAAATAAAAGGATGAGATCATGAGATAAAAAAGAAAAACAGCTTCCCAGCAGAAAAATAAACAAATCCCCAGAATTCATAGTGAAACGCAGTTGATTTATGAATGGAAAATATGTAAAGTGCTAGCTAGCATGAAGGAAGAGTCAAGTAGTAGTCTTTCCAACTTATTTGGAGCTGGTCCTTACCAAACCTCTATTATATTTACATATTTTTTAAGAAGTAGAAAAGCATTTTTTAAAAAGTAATCAGAATCAGGACTTCCCTGGTGGTCCATTGGTTAAGACTCTCTGCTGCCAATGTAAGGGGTGCAAGTTCAAGACTTGGTCAGGGAACTAAGTTCCCCTACACCACGTGGTATGGCCAAAGCATATAAAAAAGAAAGAAAAATAAAAAGAATATTAAAAGAACAGAGAGAGAAGGGAGACCTTTAACAAAATATTCTATTACAAGGCAAACTATGCTTCTTCAATTTGCAAAAAAAAAAAAAAAGAATCAATGGGATGATTTTAAGGCTCAAAAGTATAGAATGAAGACCATAGAGACAGAGGATGAGGAACGACACGAGCTCCACTAGCACCTTCTACCTCATGGGTCTGTTCGGAGGGGAGGAGTGTAGGGGAACTCAAGTTTGGGTTCCTCTGCCTCTACTGCCTCGAGGCTCCTGGCAGCAATTCCTAGCAGGCTTAACCTCCTCCTTCATGGGAACCTTTATATTACCTGCCTAATGATTTTGTGATGGGCACATCCTACAACAATGCAGAGCTTATGTAAGGATTTGGGCACATGCCATCTACTAGCTTTGGTGGCCAAGACCTATGAGGAAGACCTTTCGGTCATCACACCCTGTTTGAGCTTGCATGTGTGTTTTGGGGTGTATGGGGTGATGGGAATATCCCTGCTGAGGTCCAGTGAGCAACCCACTCTACACACACACACACACACACACACACACACACACACCCCAGCTGGAGGCCCAGGCTGTGTGGAAAAGTTCCATTACTGGGAAGCTAGGAGAAATGCACTCAGGTTATAAAAGGGAAAACTTTTCCTTTTCACAGAGCCTTGAGGAATCTCAAGGAGAGATGTTGTTAGCAGAACTTGAAATAGACTGAATCCCTTACATAGGTGAACTTGTGTATCGGATCCATTATAGGTGAGAAGCCTGGAAATAGGAGATTCCAGGGCTGGTGTAAACAATTGCTGTTAATTGCAATTTATAACATTAACTACAATCAATTACAATTCACCACAGTAGTGAATTTCAGCATTTACTTTGTTCCAGGTCCCTACACTGGGACCTTCCCCTGTATTATCTCACTTAACCTCTCAATGATCTCTCAGAGAAGTACTATCTGCATGCCCACTTCACTGACAAGGACTCGGAGATCACCCAGCTAAACCCAAGGCTGACCCAGGACTGAAAGCCCTGTCTGTGTGATTGCATAACTGTAAGCTCCGGCAGGAAGGGATGGCCACACTCACGTTTTCAAACTGAATATCTTTCCAACTAGCCAGGTTGGGATTGCCTTGGGTAACTCAGAAAAGTTTCCCCTTCGGCATGCCCAGGATAGGGGAGCAGGGGTAGTGTGCAGGATCTCGCGAGATCTTGCAAGATCTTGCGTGGGTTCTGTAACCACGATCCAGCCTTACTCTGTTTAGCGCCGCATAGGTTGTGAAGAGGGTGGGAACCCATAGACACAGGGAGGCTGAATTTTAGCCCTCTCCCCCACCACGTTTCCCCTTCAGAGCCCATCTTGGAGCCTAGATTATGCCCATCACTTCCAGATCCCAAGCCAACATAAACCACGACATAACTAGTTTAATTGTAAGTTCACTAGGAACACACACACACATCCAAGGAAACACAGGTGCCCTTCATCGCTGAAGAGCTAGCCAAGGTCACTCATTTTGTAGGTGAACCTCGGCCTGCACCAGAATCACCCGAAGGGCTTTTTAAAACACAGATTGCCAGCCCCCTCTCCCAAAGCTTCTGAATCCTGGGTCTGGGTCAGGCCTGGGAACTTGACCCACAGGTTCCTGGTGCTGCTGACTCTGCTGTTTGGGGGACCATGTTTGAAAACCATTGTTTTAAGGGATGGAAGCTTTAGCTTTGTGATTACATTTCTGAGCACCTGTCTCTGCCTGTTTAATTGTGATAGCAGCTGTTCATCCTTACCACCTGTATTGGTTTCTTATTGCTGTTGTAACATTATTACCACACATTTAGGGACTTAAGACAACACTAGTCATCTTACAGTTTTGGAAATCAGAAGTCTAAAAGGAGTCTGCAAGGGCCTCTCCATTATGGAGCTTCCAGGGGAGAATCCAACTTCTTGCCTCTTCCAGCTTCCAGAGGTTGCCTGCACTCCTTGGCTTGTCACCCCTTCCTCCTGGGTCCTCAAAAACAGCAGTGGAGTAGCATCTTCAAACCTCTCTCTCTTAAACACACACACACACCCTGTCTGCTTCTAGAACCACCTCTTCTTCTCTGAGTCTGACCCTCCTGCCTCCCTCCTAGAAGTCCTTGTGATTTCACTGACCTACCCCAATAATCTTACCTCGACAATCCAAAATAATCATTCCATTTTAAGACCGTTAACTCAACTCACTCTGGTGGTCGTTCCTGGAGAATCCCATGGACAGCAGAGCCTGGAAGGCTACAGTCCATGGAGTCACAAACAGTCGGACACGACTGAGCGACTGACACTTTCACAACTTAATCACACAGGAAAGTCCCCTTTGCCAAGGAAGGGAGCGTACACAGATTTTGAAGATTAGGACGTGGGCATCTTCAGAGGCCTTCTTTCTGTCCAGCACCCTAGCCACCCGACAACTGCTTACCCTCCTAAAGCACAGCACCCTTCCCACCAAAGAAGCACCGAAACCAAAACTGAGTCAGGATTTGCATGATGCAACCCTGCCTTCAGACACTCCTGGTAATCAAGCCATCTTGCAGAGATACAGAAAGGGGGAGTCGGGGGGGGAGGGGGATGTGGGGAGGAAGGCAGGAGCCCCAAGGGAGTTAGCAAAGTGCCTCTTAGACCAGGCCCCAAACACCTGTAAATCTCTCCCCACATTTCCAGACTTTCTAGAACCTAGAGCCAGGGTGCTCCCTCTGTGCTGGGAGCCTCCAAACCTTCCAAACTACCTCCCAAACCTTCCAGCAAGCACTTGTGAGAGACGGAGAAAGAGGAACTGTACTAAAAGTTTTCTTGCCTTTTGAGTTTCCCAGGATGACCTGCAGAGCTTTTCTGGGCTGAAGTCCCAGCCTCCAGGCTGTGAACTTTCTATCAGTGCATTCACTTGCTCGGGCTTCTGTAAAACTACCAGACTGGCCGGCTCAGACAACAGAAATACAGAAATACACTTCTCACAGTGCTGGGGCCTGGAAGTCTGAGGGCAGGGCGTGAGCAGGCTGTGTGTCCTGGAGCCCCTCTTGTCGGCTTGCAGACGTCTGTCTTCTCCTTTGTCCTCAGGTGGCCCTTCCTCTGTGAGCACGCTCCCCTGGCACCTCTCACTTATTATTAGGACCCAATCCTATGGATTCCAGCTCACCCTCATTTGACCTCGTTTTGACTTAATCACCTCTTTAAAGGCCTTTTTTTTTTTTAAGTCTTTATTGAATTTGTTACAATATTGTTTGTTTTATTTGCCCAGGAAGCATGTGGGATCTTAGTTCCCTGACCAGGGATGGAGTCCACATTCCTTCATTGGAAGGCTAAGTCCTAACTAGTAAACCACCAGGGAAGTTCCTCTTTAAAGGCCATATCTCCAAACACAGTTGCCTTCTGAGGTCCTAAGAGTGAGGACTTCAACAGTTGAATTTTGGGGAGCACACCCTCAGCTCATAACCGTGGGCCGCGGCCCTGGGAAACTCGTAAAGTTCACTTCTGTCCGCTCTCTCTGTGTAACAGGTGGGCTTGATGCAATTAAGGCAGGTGTGGGGAGGGGAAGGTCAAGCTGGGATGGTCACAGTGTGCATCTCAGCCGAGCTCTGCCTCTTGGTCCTCGAACAGGGATGGGAGGAAGGGAGAGGAGGTCAAGAGAGCCCCCGCAGGCTGGGTCTTAGTCTCTATAACCAAGAAGCAGCATTTTAAGGCTCACCCTCCCAAGAGCCGGTTCCCTGCAGAAGGTTTTTTGCTGGATACACAATTTACAGCAAGTCACAGGCACTCCATCAAGTCAATACACACCCTGGACTCAGAGGGAATAAAGAAGCAAACAGTAAGGGCTTGTGTTTGACGGCCTTCTGCAAGGTCTGTGTGGTAGAAAATGATTTCATCCTCAAGGCATGGCTCTGAGAAGGAAGTCAAACAGCCCACAAGTTGAAACAAACCAAACAGCCTTATCTTATTCTTGATTCATGGGTTCCTCTTTCTTCAAAGGAAGCCTTTAGAGGCAGGACACTATGAACTGTCATTATCAGAGTAACTGCTGGTGCAAAGTTCCTCCTGGGACCTCGCATCTGTGACTCATAACACCTGGGATCTCTGACATTTTTCCCTGACAGATCTTTGCTACTCACTGGTCAGACTCACTACCCAACATGGGCTTAAAAAAATAAATATACATAAGTGCTTAAGTGTAACCCATGTGCATGCTCAGTCACATCTGACTCTTTGTGATCCCGTGGACTGCAGACCACCAGGCTCTTCTGTTCATGGAGTTTTCCAGCCAAGAATACTGCAGTGAGTTGCCATCTCCTCCTCTAGGGGATCTTCCTGACCCAGGTATCGAACCCACGTCTCCTGTGTCTCCTGCACTGGCAGGTGGGTTCTTTACCACTAGCGCCAACTGGGAAGCCCCTATATATATATAAATATATCTTTATACAAAGTGAAACATGCCCATCACAAAAAGAACAAACACTATATGATCCCACTTACATGAGAGGCCTAGTCGTTAAATTCAGAGACAGAGAGTAGAAGGGTGATTGCCAGGGCTGGGGAGGGGGAAGGGGAAGTTCTCATTTAATGTAAAGAGTTTCAGTTTTGCAAGATGAAAAGGGCCTGGAGATTGGTTGCACAACAGTGTGAATGTACTTACTTAACTGTACACTTAAAAATGGAACATGGTACATTTTATGTTATGTATATCTTAGCACCATATTTTTAAAAGGCTGCTGTTGGCAATCATGTAGTAGAACAGACTCGTGGCTGGGGTCAAGCAAACCTAAGTTTGAATCTCATATCTGCCACTCACTAGTTTTGGGACAGTGTTCTGAGTTTTTTTATTTAGTGCCTTCTAAGTTTTACTAATAATATTTCTCCGTTCCTGGTGGGCAGGAATTTGTAAAGAGCTTCAGTTGGGTCGTTCTGGCCCAAGATCTCTCCCCAGCTTGCAGTTGGGTGGGTGGAGGGCTGGAACACTGGAGGCTGGCCAAGTATCTCCCCCTCTTCTTAGAGTCTCAAGGCTTCTTCACAGGGCTGACTTGGGCTTCCTTTCAGCATGGCGGCCTCAGGACAATGGAATGCTTCTGTGGTGGCTCAGGGCTCCAAGCAGGCAGGTGTGTCAGAGACAGAGGGAGAAGCGGCGTTGCCTTCTGATGCAGCCTCGGAAGCACGCACCCTCAGTTCCTTCATACTGTCTTGGTCACAAGCAAATCACACACTTCCCCAAGTTCAAGGGGAGGGGTATTAGTCTCCACCTCAGGATGGGGAGTGGCAGAGTTCTAGAGTAGAGTTGGCAAATTATGACCATTGGACCAAACCAGGCTCACCTCTCCAAGGCAGCCATGTCCATGTGTTTATATCTTGTCTGTGGCTTTGCCACAAAGTCAAAGTTGAGTGTTTGGGACAGATACTATGTGGTCTGCAAAGCCAAAAATATTTACTGTACAGCTCTTTATAGAAAAGTTTCCTGACCCTGTTCTAGAAGACCTTGTTAGATGGACAAGATTGTTTTAGCCACCTTTGGGGTATGATATTGGCTGCAGGCAGGTTACCAGCCTCTCTGAAGTTTACCAGGGTCTCCAAACCTATAAAAAGTAATGGTGTGTGTGTGTGTGTGTGTGTGTGTGTGTGTTCAGTTGTGTTCGACTCTTTGCGACCCCATGGACTGTAGCCCACCAGGCTCCTCTGTCCATGGGATTTCTGAGGCAAGAATACTGGAGTGGGTTGCCATTTCCTGCTTCAGGGGCTCTTCCTAACCCAAAGATCGAACCCGAGTCTCTTGCGTCTCCTGCATTGGCAGGTGAATTCTTTCCCACTGCGTTACCTGGAAAGCCCATAAAAAAGGAATGATGATCGTATGTAAAATGTACTTAGCACAATTCTATGCCTATAACAGTTCTTCTCCTTCCAGGCTTAGTTATGATTTGAGAGTCACTGAAAGGGGTTTACTGCTGGTATAGGTCTATTAGCTGTCAAAAATTCCCAATTTAGACCTTGGAATTTAGGCAGACTTTACAGACGCCCTCTATTTAAACACATATTTATTACTCTGGAGGAAGGATCTGTTTGCAAGAATTCTTTTAAAAATGCAATCCTTCCCATCCTCCAGTGCATTATTTTATTGGACTCACTAGATTTTTATCTTCCAAGGAGCAAATATCTAAGGGGCTGGGGCAACCTGGTAAATTTGGAATTGAGTGAGTTGGGGAACAGCATGGCAGTGGCGGGTCTCCGGTGGCCTCAGGAGAGAAAAGCACATGAAATTTGACCTGCTTCACGGTTGAGCTCAGGGCTGCCTCTGCCCCAGACAAAGCAATGAAAAATATTTTCTTGCCCTCCCTTTGCCCGTTGCCTCCCTTTCCAAGTGCCCAGACTTGTTATCTCTGCCCCAAGCTCCTCCACTGGCCCAAATCTCCCTCGGATGTTTTCTCTCCTCCCCTGGATATTTCCAAGGCCAATTCTCCAGAAGATGATCTGCCTGTGACTCTGCTTTCTTCCTTGCTCCACATTTGAACCAGGTCCTTCGAGAGCCTGGTTATTCAAAGCTTCTGAACTCTCTCTCTAGAGGAAAGCTTCTAGCCTAAGAAAACAGAGACCCTAAACAGGCCCTTTCAGGGGTAACATTAGACTGACCAGTCCCAACTATCCTACTCATGGACCCAAAAACCACTGAAATTAACAACTGTATGTGTGCATCATTTTAAAAAATTATATTCTATCTCCTCTCCAAGATATGTTTGACTCCAATCACTCTTAAAAATCTACTTAGCTTCACCCTGAGCTGTCGGAAGAATCGTTCCTTTTCATTGTACCTATTTGTTGCTGTGTTATTTTCACATCAAATGTTATGAGTGTTTGGGGGGCAGTGGGGAGGGGACATTTGTGACTAAGTGATTAGAGACCATTCCCTTTGGCCCTATTAATTTTTACAGCATTTTCCCCATCTTACTTTGCTGAAACTTGCAATTTTGTGCAAATTTTGTAGAACACCTTCTGGTATCTGCAGAATCCCAACTCAGTTTCAGTCAAAGGCCAGTTGAGTTTATGCTGCTCCAGGAAGAATTATGGTTTGGAAACATTACTCAGCGGGCTGCCAAAAAAGTAACAACTGTCACTACTATAACCTGTGCTCCTCCTACTGTAACCTCGGCCCAGAACCTTTGCCATTACCAAAGGGCTTTTACAAGCTCCACCTCCTCAGCGTTCACTCTAATAACAGTCATTTTATAGTTACTATCCCGTTCTACAGATTGTTGTATATTGCCCTAGATCACAGACCTACTCATTGACGGACCTGGAATTCCAAGGACTTTGGCTCCATTCATACTTTGGCTTAAATTCATACTTCATTAATTCATACTTCCTAAGTGTGCCAGGTACTGGGCCCTTTCAGCCAACATTGCTTCCATTACTCCTTTCTGCAGAATGCTTTTGTTCATTTTATATCCAGTATCACTTACAAAGTGATCACTTACAAAGTGCTGCCAACCATTCTCTTCCAACCATTTCAACCATCTGCTTCCCTGGTGGCTCAGTGGTAAAGAATCCACTTGCACATAATGCAGGAGACATGGATTCAATTCCTGGGTGGGAAAGATCCCCTGGAGAAGAAAATGGCAACCCACTCCAGTATTCTTGCCCGGAGAATCCCGTGGACAGAGGAGCCTGGCGGGCTGCAGTTGATGGGGTGGAAAAGAGTTGGAGATGACTGAGCCACTAAGCATGAGCAACCATTCTCTTAAGCTCAAAAACATTTTTTGAGAACATACTTCGTAACCCTCTTAGGTTAGCAATAGGAAAATGGACTAAAATGAGAGCCTTTGAGACACATTTAGTAGAAAAGCTTTGGTTGTTTTGCTTATTTTTAGCTCAGGTAAACATCTGGGGAGTAACTAAAAATAAAAACGCGTCTGATGTGGTCAGTGTTTGTACTTTTCTGACTAAAATTGTGAATGTAAAGGTCACATGAAATCAGGATTTGTGTGTGTGTGTCTGTAATAGGAGCAACAGCTGGTGGATGTACTGGACGACAGAGTTTTAGCCTGAGATTCAGTTTGTTTCATCACTTACCACCTACCTGGCACCAGACAGCAACTGAGACATCTGGTTGCCAATGAGATGAGATGGCATCATTTGACCACATCTGCGTACAAGTATAGCTTCAGAGTTTTGCAGGCCTTCTGCACAGGAGCAGGGGTACTGCCAGCTTACTAGCTGATAGACAAAACAGATTTCCGTTTTGAAATAGTTGATGTTGTTGTTGTTTAGTCGATAAGTCATGTGCAACTCTTTGGGACCCCACTTACTATATATAGCCTGTCAGGCTCCTCTGTCCATGGGATTTCCCAGACAAGCATACTGGAGAGGGTTGCCATTTCTTACTCCAAGGGATCTTCCCAACCCAGCGATAGAACCCACATCTCCTGCATTGCAGGCAGATTCTTTGCCACTGAGCCACCTAGGAAGCCGTATACTATTAACTGAGCACTTACTATGTGTCAGGTAATAGTCTTAGCATTTCTCAGATAGTACTTCATTTCATCCTCCCAACAACCCTGCAAGGGTTACTACCCTCACTTCACATAGTTAAAATAACAACTGATTATTAAACAGATTAAACAGCCTTCCTTAGGCCTGCCTCCAAAACTTATATTCTGAGACATCATGCACGATTGCCTCTTGAAAACAGATATAAAGTTATTGTTGTCTGTTTGATAAGTTTTTAGTAATTTAAGTGCATCATGTTAAGACTAGTATCCTACCTAATTACTGTGCAAACTAGGGAAATTTAGTTGACTGGCCTTAAGTAGAGCTTGGAGAGGGTCTGTGCTTTTAAATTCTCAAGCACTTGAACTTAAACAGAGCGAGCTAGTCCCATGCACATCCTGCTCTCCAGTCCTCTCTAGCTGGAAGTCAATCGTGTTGACTGTGAGTGCAAAGGAAAACATACTTGAAAATGTCTTTGGTTTGTCTGTTTTGCCTTTTATGAACTTTCTATATTATATAGAAAGTAGGAAAAAAGTTTTAATCACTGATGGGGATCCATCCTGCAAGACCTCAGAAATTCATTGCAATGTCTGCATTTTCCAAGGTACAAGACAACAGAGGCCGGGGCCAGTCATCCATGTGATTTCAGGAGGTGGAAGCTTCAGAGGATGGAAATGGGGCGTGTGTGTATGTGTGTGTGCTCGGGCTCAGTTGTGTCTGACTCTTTGCGACCCCATAGACTGTAGTCCGCAGGTCTTCTCTCTCCATGGAATTCTCCAGGCAAGAATACTGGAGTGGATTGCCTTTTCCTTCTCCAGGCGATCTTCCCGACCCAAGGATCAAACCTGAGTCCTTTGCATCTCCTGCATTGGTCATTGGCAGGTGGGTTCTCTACCACTGCACCACCTGGAAAGCCCACTTGGGGATGGGGCGCAGTGGGGCAAAGCTGATAAAAATGGACCAGGCAAGCCACAAACCCCCACCAGAGGGGAGGGCTCGAGCTTAGCAAAGGTGCAAGACTTTCACAGGCCATTTTATCTCCGCATCTCCTCCTCTCAGTGGATGGCTCCACGGCTGGGAGGGAGAGCATGGGGCTGCTCGAAGCTGAGTGGTAAAGAAAGGCCTCTCTAAAGAGAGGATTTATGAGCTGAGACCAGAGAGATGAGAAGAAAGTTTAACAGTGAGCACTAGGGACAGCGTCTGGAAGTGTGCTATTTCACACATGGGACGTCCACGTGGACTCTTTATGCTGGAGAAACCCCAACGTCTGAAAAGGACAGGATCTCCCTGCTCCAGTAAAACCTCCTCAGGGAGGTTTCAAGATGGTTTTTGCAATACTGGAATTTTGTTGTATCAAATAACATAGAAGGAAAGAAGAAAGAGCCTCCTTCCTGTGTTTGTGGGGCTTCCCTGCTGGCTTAGAAATAAAACATCTGCCTGCAGTGGAGGAGACCCAGGTTTGATTCTGGGTTGCAATGGCTACCCACTCCAGTATTCTTGCCTGGAAAATTCCATGGATGGAGGAGCCTGGCGGGCTACAGTCCACTGGGTTGAAAAAGAGTCGGACATGACTGAGCGACTATCACTTTTCCTGTGTCTGAGACGTTAGTGCCACACCAAATCCTCTTTTATGATATCAACTATATCATTGGGACTTCCCTGGTGGTCCAGTGGGTTAGACTCCCTGTTCTTTAATGCAGGGGTGCTGGGTTCAATCCCTGGTCAGGGAACTAGATTGTGCTTGCTGCAACTAAGACCTGGTGCCCCCAAATAAATGGAAAAAAAAAAAAAGACATCATCTGTCTTGTGACACTGTGAGGTCATGGATGCCATCACCCTAACTCAATGGATAAGGAAACAGGGTGAGAGCTGAGTCATCTGAAGTCCCTCCAGTAACTGGCAAGTCAGGATTGAACCAGCTCTGGTCACCTTTAAGGCACCACTGGAGGAAGCTGGGCCACCACAGCTGAGCACATCTCTGAAATAGAGATGACCTGGTTTGGTGATCTCTTGTGTTATCGCATTTGCCAAACAAAATCATTTAAGCCAACATTCGAGTCGAGCAGGAGTCAAAGACCTACTTTATCACTAATTTCTCTCTGCTCTCATCCCAAAAGCATCAGCGCAGGACCGGAATAAGCAGAGCGTGACAAGTGCTACAGGAAAGATAGGTAGGAGATGCTCACGGAACACAAAGGAAGTGAATCCTGAAGCATGAAGTTTCCCAAGCCAGGAAGGAGGCTTAGCATCTGTAAAGTCACTGCCTAAGTGCCAGGCCAAACAGATCAATTAGTAAATCAATAAAAGGTTTAAGAGTAAAATGAAGAGTGACTCAGATGTTAAAGGCATTCATTTTCTCCAATCACAGCAAGTCTAGAGGCAGGGCAGCCAATGAATATACAAAACCGGCTTCTTGTCATCTTCTGTCTTCTGGAGTCGAGGCTCCTTGTGGTCCCCAGATGACAGCCACAGTTCAAGGTGTCTCTCACTGATGACAATGTCCAGCGGAAGAAAAGGGATGTCCCTGACTTGTGTCACTGTAAAAAAAAAAACAGGAGGCTAACTTTCAACAAAGCACTTGCAAGAGAATTTTCTTCTCATCCTTTATCTTGCAGAACGGTGAAGATTGAGCCTTCACATCTAGGGAGGGGTCTACCTCCCTGAAAAGTCATGCATGCCCATAGTTGTTACTTGTGAAAATGTCGGGAGAGGCTAAAATTATACACTGCGTGCGTACGTGCTTCAGTCAAGTCCGACTCTTTGCGACCCATGGGCTGTAGCCTGCCAGGTTCCTCTGTCAATGGAAATATTCCATGCCCTCCTCCAGGGGATCTTACCCACCCAGAGATAAAACCCAGGTCTCTTTCGTCTCCTGCACTGGCAGATGGGTTCTTTACAACAATCGCCAGCTGGAAAGCCTGATAGACACTGCAGTCGGGTGGAAGAGGGATTATATGCCAGTGTTTGGCTATCTCACAGGTACATGTTCCTTACGTTTAAAATATCAATAAAAAAAATAAAAAATAAATAAATAAAAAAGAAAAAGAAAAAAAATCAGTAAAATAACAATGTTAAGAGGTTTTCATTATTTTTTTTAATGTGGCAATTGTATGAAATTTCCTTCAAAAACAAATGGTTTAAAAAAAGACAAAATGGACAAAACCATATATAGTAAAACTATTTAATCAGGCCTCAGGAGTAAAGAAATATTAGTGTACCTAATTTTTATTCTGACATTTGTACTTTTTTGTGATTATAGTAGTAATGCATGTTCACTGTTTTTTTTTTTAAATTGGAAAATTCCGAGAAGCCCAAAGTATAAAGTAAAAATCATCCACAGACCACCACTTGGTTATCACGACTCAGTGCCGAGTGTGTTTATCTAGAGTCGCAGTCGAAAGTGACTTCAAATTTTCTGCCAAATGAAGGCAAGCTACTGCCAGTCCGTTTAGAGGGGGGAAAGCAACAAATAAATATACAGGTTGAGTTACAGAGTGAAACATGGCACATAACATGGGCAGAGGGGAAGAATTGTCATTGTTTTCTTTCTTTTTTTCCCTAAAGGGGTGTCTTTCTGGTTTGTTGACTTTCTGTTTTACAGAGCAGGTCTAACCCCGCCAGCTCTGTAAGTGAGGAAAGAACACAAGTATATCCTTGAGAGCCAGGTCTGCGGGGTAGCTCTGGTTGGGAGGAACGGGGAACCAGGTACGGGAACCGAGGCCAAGTCTCAGCCTGGTGAGTTACAGCCTTGGTTTACAGCCGTGGTCCTCAGAGTTACATCAGGCCAGGGCACCGGGGCCTCAGCTCTAGAAAAGCCACTAGAGTGCTCACATTGGCATGTTCAGAAAGGCTTTGTCTGTCTGTCCTCTTCGAAGCAGCCCCTACAAGGGGGCAGGGTGAGCAAGAGTTTAATTTTGTATTTCCACTTTTTTAATATATATTTGGCTACATTGGGTCTCAGTCCTGGTTTGTGGGATCTAGTTCTTTGACCAAGGGTCAAACCCAGGCCCCCTGCATTGGGAGCACAGTCTTAGCCACTGGGTCACCAGGAAAGCCCCTGCACTTTCAATTCTTAAAAGGAAATCTGAACATCTCTGCATCTAACAGCAAACAACAGCAAGGCTGCTTTTAGAAATGCTGGAACCTGCCTGGGCAGGAATCTGTTATGAATGCTGCTGGCTTTTGTTTTTTTTAAGCCCTCTTTTTCTTTATTTTTATGACTCTCTTTCAGGCACACTTGTTAGTGGCACTACTGGTTTCTGGGTAAATGGTTTGCTTGCTGCATGCTGTTAAAAATCTACTGAAAGACAAACAGTATCCTTCCACCAGAGAGCCGTATGACTTTGGGAAAGTTACTTAACCTCTCTGGTCCTCAGAAAGTTCAAGGCAGAGGTTCACAGTGGCAGCTTGGAAGAGATCTTAGAGATCACGGAGCTCTGCTCCTCCTTACGATCTGGGACTCAGAGAGGGTGAGTGACCAGCCAAAAGTCCGACAGCTTCCCCAGTGTTCTATTAACATTTTGATTTTTAAAAGGAGTCCAGTGAATTTAGAAATTAATTGGGTTGTGTTTCAAGAGCAAATGAACAAGAGACTTCAGTATCAAAGAATGAAAACTAAGGCCTTGAGAAATAGGTATGATTCTTTATAATAACTATCCAAATGGGTTTGTAGGAAAGAAATGTGAACTAAGACGTGACACATTCTATGCACAATATTTACCCCCCTCCAAATATTTATGGGATACCCCCTTGGAACTTAAAATCCAGTAAAGAACTGAAGATTTTAAAAAAAAAAAAAAAGGAACTGAAGATAATCATGATGTAGTAAGTGCTCTGTCAGATAAAAAGTGAGGTGTTCTCATGAGAACTAAGGGCATTTAGGAGGACTTCTGGAAGCCTTCCTGGAAGAGGTGACATCCCAGCTGGTACATGAAGGAGAAAGAGAGCAGAAAGTTCCTGCAGGGAAATTCCATCTGCAGAGGCCAGGGAGCTCAGTGGCTCAAACATCTAAAGGTAAAAGCTGTCAAGAGGATATGAAGTTCTGAGACCTTAAAGATGAGAAACTAAGTAATTCAGAATCTCCAAAGCCCTGGACGCTGGTCTTTATCCCGAGGGCAGAACTGTCAGCTGGATCCGTTCAGAATCTCCCACTGCTGTTCAGAGAATGTACAACAGTTTGGAGGCGAGGACCAGACAGACTCAGTGAGACTGATTAGAAAAAATATTTCTCAAGCTCTTTGGACAAACAAGTTACATTTTACGTGCTAAGCCAGGATGTACCCAGACCTGGGGACACACACTGAAACAAGCGTCACAAAACTGAACTGACTGCCTTTGTTTGATGGACTCTTAAGTTTTCTAATCCACTTTTTTTTTTTTTTTTTTTTCCTTTTTTTAATGGTGAAACTATGGGACCCACCTCAATTGACTCATGACCCATTAATAAGTCACACCTGGTAGTCTGAGGCACCTGGAGGTAGGAATTTTGGCTGTCATCCTCCAGAGAGGAGATAACAGGATCCAGGAAAGCAGAAAGGAGGATTGTAGGAGGTGGAAAGATTCCAGAAGGATTTAAGAGAGAGGAGGGTTAGGGCCTAAAGGAATTAAGAGGTTGTGGCTTGAACTCATATGAAAACTAGTCTTTGGCTAAGATGGGGTATGTTAACTTGAAGAATCTACCTGGAGGGTAAAGATACTGGGTGTTTGGAAAAAAAAAAAAATCCCATTTTGTTTGGTCAGTACAAGTGTAGCCCTTCATTTGAGGTCTATCTGAAGAAAAACTAAAGATTAAATTATGTAACTCCAGAAAATGGTCAAGTTTTACTAAAAGAGGGAGCAGAATGGTGGCACTGAAATGGAAGAAATCATTCCTGGGGAGGCTCTGCAGCGAGCCTCAAAATCCTACTTAGAAAGAACAGGCAAGCTCACATCCCCAGGAAATAACCCAGATCAAAGTCTCACCTGGTTCTTTGCTGTGGCTGCCACCAGCTTTTCTAAGACTGAGAACAGGGTAAGTATAGCCTTTGACTTTTCACATAGCAAACCGTTGGCAGGAGCTAATTGCTTTACAAAGTTGGCACCACTTTTAGAACCCCTGATCGCTAGTTCAGGAAGGGAGCAGGCGTTGCTTATGCACTTCTTGTAAAAAATGAAAATCCATTAACTTTATTCTTCACGCACGCTCTCCGACAGCATCAGGTCAAAGGGGCTTTTTTCCCTTCCTCTTTTGAGAGCTTTCCAGAGTCCCAATCTGGCTCCTTCTAAATCTTTTCTTTTACAAAACAATAGGGAGGGGTGGTAGCCTGTGGCTAGTTGAAGATTTTGAACAATAGGTGTTTCTGAGCCGGGTTTATTGAAATGGTCCTGTCGGTGTCCTGGGGGGGATTGTAAATGAGATGTCGACAGGAGCTCTTTTGTGTGGACTGCATTCGGCCTCAAAGAGAGGAATTTCCTTTCTGTGCTAGTATTTAAAGTAGATTTGTTGCTGCTTTCCCTGGAACTTTTTATCCAACTGCCGGAGCTAACAGCACTGGATGAGTCACTCAGTGTGGCTGAGACTTCCTCCCCTCCCTGGCAGGGCTCTGACTCTCAGGCATTTACATTTAGAAAGGACGGCTCCTAAGAAGATTGCTCGGATTTTCATCAGCTTGAGCCGCTTTTTCAGATCGTCGCGGTAACCTGAGCCGGCAGCCATCCTGACCTCCCAGGAGCCGGCAGCCACGCCAGGCTGTTTTTCTTACTCCCTGGAAGACTTCTGGCTGTTTTGTTCCCTTTCTTTTTTAAAATCCAGGGAGGGAGAGACAAACGTCTCCTCCGTCTTAGGCCTTTCCCTCCCCCTTTTTTGTAAATGACAGGCAATTTCAGTTTACTGTAATTACTTCGGGCTGAGGTTGGACTAACCCCACCCTTAGAAGATAAGGTAACCGTTTTATTACCTCTCAGCCAGGTGCCTGGGGGTGACAAGGCTGCCTTTTATCTGGAGACGTGACAAGGTTATCAGCAACTGAAAGGGGCTGAACCTTTGAGCAGTGGCCATTAAGATGCTTTCCCTTCACTGGGATCAATTTCCTAACTCATTATTGGTAGTTAATTTTGATCCAAAGACCAGCGCTGGTGGTTTCCTCCAGTGTTTCCGCATTCCTACACTTCAGCCATGTACAGATGTACGGTGTAAATTGCAACTGCCAGCCAATCCTGTAACAGAAGCTTGGCATTCTAACCACGGCCCCAAAGGTACAACCCACAGAATAGTTTAAAGTTCTCATTTGGTAGCTTTGCAGTGGGCATAGTTGCTTTTTTTCAAAGAATTGATTAATAAAACCCTTCCCCTATGACAGTAGAAATCCAAAAGAATCAAACTCTATTACCTTTACTAGCCAAGGTTACATCAGGAGGCAGTTCAGGGCTTCTTTTACTTTTATAAAATTAAAAACAAAAACTTTTTATTTCGTAGCGGAGGATGGCCAATTAACAAAGTGTTGTGATAGTTTCAGGTGAAGAGTGAACAGACTGCTATACATGTACATGGATCCTTGTTTTAGATTATTTTAAGAATTCATGCTTGATGTATTTCTGTTTGCAGTTCACTGACACACATTGGTTTATTCTTAAATCAAGCTTGTTTTACATGGATTCTCTGGGTTATCTCTTGGATGGGAAATGTGGGATTAAAAACTTCTGTTTTGAAAATGATTTTCCAACTGTGTCCTGGGTAGAGCCTTAGTGAGTGAGGAATGCTCTTCTAGGCCAGTGTCCTGAGCTGTGCTGTGCTATGCCTAGTCGTTCAGTTGTGTCGACTCCTGAGTTGCATCAAGAGAGTGCTGCACCCAGCCTGGACTTAGCTCAGAACCACCCTCCTGTCAGGACACATGAGGGTGGGTCGAGGAGAAGAATGTTACTTTTATCTCTTTTGCCCTGAAGTCAGATCACAGCTGAGGGTAGGGGGTGAGAATGGGGAAGAGAATGATGGAAGGAATGACTCAAAACACACACAGAACACACACAACCTTGCAGATATGAAGTGTTTTTATCTCCAAGGACACATCAGACTACTGCATTCTGTAATTTATGAAGATAACATTCCACACTGTAGAAAGATGCCAGTTAAAAGCCACTATTAGTACCCCTTTCCAAGTGGTGCTAGTGGTAAAGAACCCACCCGCCAATGCAGGAGGCAAAAGATAGGGGTTCGATTCCTCGGTCGGGAAGATCCCCTGAAGGAGGGAATGGCAACCCACTCCAGTATTCTTGCCTGGAGAATCTCGTGGACAAATAAGCCCCGCAGGTACAGTCCATGGGGTCATAAAGAGTGGGACAGGACTGAAACGACTTAGCATCTATTACCATTATTTAAAAAAAAAAAATGTTTCTAAGGACAGCATGTGAAAACACACACAGTGACAAACCAACAAACGTCCACAACTCCACACGGTCAAGGACGGAGAGAAGTTGTTAAAAGTATTATTGAATTTGATTCCTCTTTTCCTTTAAACCTTTTCTTAGAAACCTTGCCCGCCCACCAGGGCAAGCCCACCACCGCCCAGTCAGTACCCATCAACTACCCTCCTCCTGGGCTGGGCTGGGACAGAGTTCTAGCCAGGACCAGACAAGCCTGGGAGAAGGAGGCTCTGATGCCCGAGGCACCTGAAGCTGTGGCCACCATCCTTCAGTGACTCTGCAACCCCGTGGGCGATAGGCCGCCAGGCTTCTCTGTTAATGGAATTCTCCATTTCCTTCTCCAGGGGATCTTTCTGACCCAGGGATCAAACCTGAGTTTCCTGTGTCTCGTGCGTTGACAGGTGGATTCTTTACTACTGAGCCACTAGAAGCCTCCAGAGGTTCTGAAAACCAGAGACCAAAACCTGACCTGGCAGCTACTTGCAGCGTGACCATTTCACCTCTTCCAGCAGACAGACACCTTAGCGTCCGCATGCTCCCGGGGTGTGTCACGCATATCAGTTTTCTACAATCCAAGAAGTTACAAGTCCCTAGCACGTTTGACTGAGAGAGTCAGAAAAGGGCTTTTGGACACTGTTCTCATGAGGGTTCAACGGAGACTCTTAAGGACCCAAGTATAGGATGGCTCTTTAACAGAAGAGAAAGAAGGCTTAGATGGGAAGAACCCAGGTTCCAATCAGACCCCAAGGTGGAGAATGTGTGTATCCCCACCATGTTTCCCCTTTAGTAATCCTAAGTTTGTTTTCGATATCTGTAAGTCTGTTTCTGTTTTGTAAACAAGTTCATTTGTGTCATTTTTTAAAAAAACTAGATGCCACAGGGAACTCTCTGGCAGTTCAGTGGTTAAGACTCTGTACTTTCAATGCAGATGAGCCCAGGTTCCATCCCTGGTCAGGAAACTAAGATCCCACAAGCTGCATGGCATGGCCAAAAAAAGAAAAAGAAATTAGATTCCACATATAAGCTATATATCATGTGATATTCTCTTTCCCTGACTTACTTCACTTACTATGATAATATCTAGGTCCATCCATGTTGCTGCAAATGGCATTATTTTGTTCTTTTTCATGGCCCATTGTGTGTGTGTGTATATATATATATAAACCACATCTTCTTATCTAGTCTTTCTGTCAGTGGCATTTAGGTTGCTTCCATATCTTTGCTGTTTTAAATAGTGCTGCAAGGAATAATGGGGTACATGAATCTTTTTTATTTCTTAATGGCTTTCCCTGGATATATGGCCAGGAGTGATTGCAGGATCAAATGGCAGTTCTGTTTTTAGTTTTTGTTTTTTTTTTTTTTTCTGTTTTTAGTTTTTTAAGGAACTGTTCTCCATAGTGGCTGTACCAGTTTGCATTCCCACCAACAGTGTGGGAGGGTTCCTTGGATGTTATTCAATGGTGGCAATGACCAAAACCCCACTGAAGAGTGGAAATGGAAATTCAGTCTGTAAATGGCCCTTTACCCCCTCCACTGTAAAGGCTGATGGTGTTTGCTGTGTGGTGTGGATAGAGAGAGACCGGTGGGGGGTTGGGAGGTTGGGGCCTGGCCAAATTCTCTGGACCTGTGTCCTCATCTGTCAGTGACACAGCTGGTTAATGAGGTGTCGTTTGAAGGCTGATCCTGTCATCTGGGAGTCAGCAAGGGGCCGCTGGCGTTCTGTCTGGGCCCAGTGAGCTGGTAGATGGTATTCCACAATTTAACCCACAGGGTCTTTCCTGGTTTTCCTTTGAGAAGGGGGGTTCCAGGGAGGAAGGAGGAAAGGAGCCGGATGAATAATTAGCTGCCTCACTGCACAGACCAGGCCCTCACATGCCCTGCTCTGCAGACACAAGTAATCATTCCTCCTCATCGTACTCCAGCCCGCAAGAAGGTGAGCTGGAGGCAGCTTCTTGCTCCTTTGCTTCCTCATACATCCTGCCTGTCTTGCCAGGTTTGTCTGGAGCAGAAGCTTCTGCTCCAGGCCGAGCTCTTCCACCAGACGCTGTGTCCACAGGGCAGCAGCATCACGAGTTCTGCCTTCTCTCCGGAGTCCAGAGGGTTGACCAGTGAGCAGAGGTTCCTGATCAATTCAGCCACACGTTTCACTCAGCCTGACAGACACTCCTGGCCTCACTTGGTTTGGACACAGGTCACTGACTCTGCATGGCCAGCTCACTGTTTCAAGGGAGACCAGTGGGCAGTGTGTGCCCAAGACCCGACTCCCAGCTGGTGCCCATCAGTCACTCTCTCCAGGGGGGGGGTTGGCATCCCTGAGGTCTGCTGTATGGCCCAGACACAGCCCCATGGAAGAGTCCTGCTGGGCTGTGTTTGTATGGTGGGTGTCTTTTGCTTTTCAGGTCCCATGGTGCATGTGACACTAGTTCTCATGAAATGAGACCAGGAATAATGAGGAGCCAAAGAATAAACTGTGGTGTTGGAGAAGACTCTTGAGAGTCCCTTGGACTGCAAGGAGATCAAACCAGTCAATCCTAAAGGAAATCAACCCTGAATGTTCATTGATGCTGAAGCTCCAATACTTTGGCCACCTGATGCGAAGAGCCGATTCATTGGAAAAGACCCTGATGCTGGGAAAGACTGAGGGCAGGAGGAGATGGTTGGATGGCATCAGAGTCAACGGACATAAGTTTGAGCAGATTCTGGGAGATGGTGAAGGAGAGGGAAGGCCGGCGTGCTGCAGTCCATGGGGTCACAGAGTCAGACAGGACTTAGGGACTGAACAACAACAAAGCGTAAAAGTGGAAGGAGCTGAGGAGGAAGGGCAGCTGCCTGGGGCAAGGGCAGTGAGCACTTGGCACCTCCCACAGCCAGCTACTTGTGCCCCAGGGTAAAACCCAACAGAGAGGGTGGAGGAAGTTCAGAAGATAAATCCACAGGACTCATTGCTTCCAGCTGACAGAGGTGGGCCATTCACAGTCCATGTCAAAAGTCGGCCAGTCACAGCTGGACTTGGCCAGCACTCAACCAAGGCCAAAGAGAAACGGGTGTCGGTGACAGGAGGTTGTGTCACAACATCCAAGGTCACAGACTGGCTTTGCTGAGTATTCATTTTTCTTTCTACCCTGGTGACCTTGCTTTCCTGATTATTAGTCCCTTTTTCTTCTCCAGGAAGTCCCTTCTCATCCCTGTTCCTTCCTTCAGGTAACAAGTATTTACCACCATTCCACTATGTGCCATGCATGATCCAAGTACTGCAGTCATCATGAACACAACGGACAACAATGCCTGACCTTGTGATCCTTACATCCTTAACTAATTACTCTGTCTCAGTCTGGGGACAGGGGGGAAATTCAGCTAACAGAGAATATAGGCAAATGTTGCTGAGAAGTGACATCTCACAAGAAAGGAAAGCTGGCTGATGAGAAGCTTAATAGAAAAATGTCCTTCCCCACTCCTGACACCATCCTCACCACAGGCTTCCCAGGCTTGTCTTACAAGACTCAAGTCTGCTGGAGCCTGAGGAAATAGGGGACCAGCTGCCCAAACAGGAAACTTTACTTCATTCTGTATCCCTGACCTTGAGCCCCAAACCTTCCCCTCTTGTCAACAGTCCATTCAACCCAGGAAGACTTGCTGACCTGGCAGGGACAAATTTCGAAAACTGCACAAAATGTTACAGACATTAAAAAAGAAAAAAAAAAAAAAATCCCTAGGCCCTAGAGGAAGTGGTATATCTGATTCAGTGGTTAGAAATCACTTCATAAAGTCATGGAACAAATGGAAGTCTAATCCTAACAGATGACACTGCCGGGGCAGTTACTTGTGTGCGTGGATGACTCAGTAGCACCTGTTGGAGAAGCTGGGAAAATGAGCCGTGAAATCCTGAAGGCATTCCCTGCTAGAAGCAACGGCCCCACCTGGCAAATTAGTAAACCGGGCGTTCTCAACATCCTGCCTGGAACCTTTGTGCCCAGTTCTATGAAGGCTGTGACTCACCTGAGTTACCGGTCAAATGATTCTTACTCAGAGCTCTGTTTTTAACCTTTAATATTAAATGATCGAGGCAACCGCTAGCCAAATGTCCATGTACTTTCAAGATGTTCCTTTGAAATGATTGATTTTAGGCAACAACTGGTTTTACAAAGGGCAACCCTCAATTTCTCTAGGGTTTAACAGGTTGCCAAGCTTCATTAAAGATCCACATTAGAGGCTTTTGACCTCAGTCCCTGGACCTGGGCCTTCTAAAATGACTTTCCTCCAAACATCATTTAACTTCCTTTAATTTACTTAATTAATGGAATTTTCTGAAGGGAACAGTTACTTTGATCTGAACCTCTTTCTTAGTTTCCGGTTAACATTTCCAGAGCAAGACAAGAGTGGGGTGAGGGGTGGAGCTACCAGCAGCTCACAACTGCAGTTTTTCCTCCAAATCAGAGACCTGGGAGGGTGGGAGGAGCCTGAGAGGAAGAAGGCTGGTCGAAAATCCTGCCCTTGGCATTTTCATGGGTGTTTGCCCCACACACAGATAAAAGGGTTGGGGGTGGGGGGTGACAATGTGCTGCAAAGCAAGTTCTCTGGAAGCTGGGCCTGCATCTTGGAAATCTTCAGTCATCCTTGCAAATCAACAAACCGGAAACCAGCGATGGGAATTAGAAATGCTTCTACCCTAAAAGTCTCCTGCAAACTAAAGACAAATTCAGACAGAAATGGAAAATGCAAGTCCCACCCAACAGGAATCCTCAGTTTCCCGGCTATTCATCCTCACAGCCATCCACCTAACCACAAGGCCACAGCAGTTTTTGCTTTGCAACTTGCCAAGGAAGCAAACACTGCTGCCTCAGGTGCTGGTTGGCGGGGGAAGAACAGCAACCTCAACCCACAGGTCTTACCTTTCAGTAAGGGGAAAAATTTTGTTGAGGTGATAAGTTAAAAAGCAAGACATTCTGAGTCGTGACTTCTACTCTGCGTTTTTTTGAGAAGAGCAACGCAGCCCGTTGTTGTTTAGCCCAGTAGTCGCTGGGCTAATCTTTCGGGGACCCCATGGACTGCAGTTCGCCAGGCTCTTCTGTCCATGGGCTTTTCCAGGCAAGAATACTGGAATGGGTTTGCCATATCTTTCGCCAGGGGGATCTTTCCGATCCAGGGATCGAACCCGCGTCTCCTGCATTGGCAGACGGATTCTTTTACCACTGAGCCACCCGGGAGGTCCATCCCCTTTCCCAGCGTGGCTTACCTGGGAGCCCAGACCCGGAGTTCAAGGTACATCAATGATGTTCCGAGCTTTGGTCACCAGGGGGCGCGCGCGAGCAGAGCTGCCCGGAGCGATACTTCTGTTTTCTCAGACTTTCAGTTGGGAGGCGGGGGAAGGGCAAGGGGCGGAGGGAAGGGTGGGGGTGGCGAGGGAGATGCAGCTGGTTTTCAAAAAAAAATCCTTTTGTTCTCTGTAATCTTGCCGCTTGCCAGTTTAGAAGGCCAAGGTTGCCACGTTACCTGTTGCCAGGGTCCTGCGAGTGCCTGGAGAAAATGTGGGCGACAGAGGTAGCGCGCACAGTCCTCGGGCTCGGTGGCTCTGCAGCCCTTTGCCCCGGCTGGGCGCTGACATTTGGAAAGCAGCTGCTGCGATCGCCGAGCAGTTTGGTTGTAGTTGTAACAGAGGAGTGGCTGCGTCTTACATCATTTCCAGGCATGAAGTGCCCGGGGCTTTTTTTTTTTTAATAACTAATTTTCGGATCCCTGCCTCCTTGGAGTTTGGGACAGTACATGCACTGTGCACGACAGCCTCACCTCAGGAAGCCCAAGTTTTGTTAGCAGCTTGTTAAAACAACTTGGGTGCCTCTTTAAAAAAAAAAAAAAAAAGCTGTGACTCTGAAACAAACCTTTCCATTCTTCCTTCTGAAAACAATGTTGCGTTTGATTAGCCGCGGAGGCTCGCTAGAAGTCGGCTTTCCCCGGTGGAGCCCGGCTGCTATCGGTTGAATAGATCTCGAAGCCAGACAAGCTGGGGCTTGGGGCATTTGTCTGGCATTAGGAAGTGTCTGGAACACTGGTAACTACCAACTGGCCAGTCCTATGACTACAAGAGTTATGACACCGCCCCGCCCTCTGTCCACATCCCTCTCCGCCCTCCTCCACCGCACACAAGCCTGCTTCTCTCTACTTAACAAGGAGGAAAAGTTTAACTCCTTTCTGTGGTTTACGTGGAGGGTGGCTCTGGTGGAAATCGGTCTCCTGGCCACAGCCCTTGAGCCAAAACTAACCAGGACAGAGGCCAGAAGAAGCCCTGCCCCCAACCCCAGGAGCCCTGCGCCCCGTCCCCCGGAGCCCTCTGATCACCGCCTCCTCACCGTGGGGCCGGTGAGACCGCTGACCACCACACTCTGGGTGGCCTGGAAACGTTAAGCTGTAAATATTTTGAAATAAGGGAGCGCTTTTTCCATGTGTATTTTGTTTTCGTGCAGTTTCTCTCCTTTTGCAGTGTTTTAAGGTCGCACCTGGGCACCCCTTGCTGACCACTCCAAATGTAGTCATCCTCCAGACCTTAGACCCAGACAACTGAGTTAGAAGCAGTTTCATGGAGGTCCTCTTGGAGAGCATTGTCTTCTACTGGACACGGTATTTCAGGGAAGGTTTACTAGGTGGATGAACACAGGTGGTTTGGCTGAACAGAAGAGATGGGATTTGAGGCCCTGTGAGTGGCATGATTCAGCAAAGTTAGTTACCTGCCCTGAGCCTCAGTCTTACTATCAAACAAATGGGTTCAGTGAGATCCGTATTCCTGGGTCATGAAACCATGTCTATTGAATTTCTTTTTTAATGGGAATGAAGAAATAGCATTTAGGTCCCTTTATGTATTTTTTAATATTTATTTGGCTGCTCCAGGTCTTTGTTGCTGCAGGAGGCATCTTCGCCCTTCGTTGTCTCATGGGATCTTTGGTTGTGGTATGTGAAGGCTTAATTTCGACATGTAGGATCTAGTTCCCTGATGAAGAATCGAACCCCGGGCCCCCTGCATTGGGGGTACAAAATCTTAACCACCGGACTACCAGGGGAAAAGTGTGAAAGTGAAAAAAGTGTTAGTTGTTCAGTCCTGTCCAACTCTTTGGGACTCCATGGACAGCAGCCTGCCAGGCTTCTCTGTCCATGGGATCCTCCGGGCAAGAATACTGGGAGTGGGTTGACATTTCTTTCTCCAAGGGATCTTCCCAACCCAGGAATCAAATCCAGGTTTCCTGCATTGGCAGGCAGATTCTTTACCATCTGAGCCACCAGGGAAGCCAGACAAAAGAAAGCAGCCATAACGATTAAATCTACAGCATCATTTCTTTTTCAAGTTCCACTGGAATAGAAGGGCCACGTGCATTTTTTTAATCAATCTTTTTGAGAATTTTCCTCTTAAACAAATGAAGTGTTTCCCTTACTGCATGTAAGCCCCTCACTTTCTGTTTCTCTCTTGATGAGATTTATTATGTTCCCCATCCTTGGGCCTCACTCTACTACACCCCCCCTAGAGCTCAGACCTCCGTGGATTCTTTTTTTTGGACAGAAGGCTTTATTTTCTTATTTGTTCTGGGCTGCACTGGATCTTCGTTGCCACATATGAACTTTCTCTAACTTCGGGGAGTGTCGGCTACTCTTTGTTGGGGCGCTCAGGCTTCTCATTGCAGTGGTTTCTCGTGTTGGCGAGCACAGGCTCTAGGGCGTGTAGGCTCAGTAGTTGTGGCGCATGGGCTTAGTTGTCCCACAGCATGTGGAATCTTCCAGAACAGGGATGAAACCCGTGTCCCCTGGATTGGCAAGCAGATTCTTAACCACCGAACCACCAGGGATGCCCCCCTCAGTGGATTCTAAATCATTCGTGGTGCTGAATCGTGAAAGTAGAATTTATAAGAAGGGAAAAAAAAGAAAAAAGAAAACAAGAGAGAAGAGAGTGTTTAGTTTGCAAAATGAAGAAAGAGTGATGCTGGGGAAAATTGGGGGATGTACTTGTCTGAGTTTTGTCCTCAAAGTACAGTATGAGAGATCTGAATTTCTTTTAACTTCCTATTTGATGACCGACAGGTGGTACTTCTTTGACTCCAATAACCCTGGCAGAATCATGCCAGGCTCTACACACCAATAAAAATCTCATAGTAAAACCCCTGGAAGAACAGCTATGACAAACTTAGCATATTAAAAAGCAGAGACATCATTTTGCTAACAAAGGTCCATATTGTCAAAGCTATGGTTTTTCCAGTAGCATATACAGATGTGAGAGTTGGACCATAAAGAAAGCCAAGTGCTAAAGAATTTATGCTTTTGAATTGAGGTGCTGGGGAAGACTCTTGAGAGTCCCTTGGACTGCAAGGAAATCAAACCAGTCAATCCTAACGGAAATCAACCCTGAATATTCATTGGAAGGACTGAGGCTGAAGCTGAAGCTCCAATACTATGGCCACCTCATGCAAAGAGTTGACTCATTGAAAAAGACCCTGATGCTGGGAAAGATTGAGGGCAGAAGGGGTGACAGAGGATGAGGTGACTGGATGGCATCACTGATTCAATGGACATGAGTTTGAGCAAACTCTGGGAGATGGTGAAGGACAAGGAAGCCTGGTGTGCTGCAGTGCGTGGGGTCATAAAGAGTCGAGGGACTGAACAATGATGACAACACAGAAGCCCCTGGGATGCGACCCCATGATGGACGGTTCCCTGTTTCAGAGGGAGCCAGTCACAAATTCTTACCTCCTTTGGGCACTGGGGCTTGACCAACTTGTTGGGGAAGCAATGTCCTAGGGTTTCTTTCTGTCCAGTCTGAGCCTAGTAGATGTCTGATATCCCTGCCCTGAGAGTCCCGGTTGATCCAAGCCTCCAGTTCAGTCCAGTTCAGTTCAGTTCAGTCGCTCAGTTGTGTCCGACTCTTTGCGACCCCATGGACTGCAGCACACCAGACTTCCATGTGCATAACCAACTCCCAGAGCTTACTCAAACTCATGTCCACCGAGTTGATGATGTCATCCAACCGTCTCATCCTCTTTCATCCTCTTTCTCCTCCTGCCTTCAATCTTTCCCAGGATCAGGGTCTTTTCCAGTGAGTCAGTTCTTCACATCAGGTGGCCAAAGTTCTGGAGTTTCAGCTTCAGCATCAGTCCTTCCAATGAATATTCAGGACTGATTTCCTTTAGGATGGACTGGTTTGATCTCCTAGCAGTCTAAGGGACTCTCAAGAGTTTTCTCCAAAACCACAGTTCAAAAGCACAATTCTTTGGCACTCAGCTTTCTTTATAGTCCAATTCTCACATCCATACATGACTACTGGAAAAACATAGCTTTGACTAGACGGACCTTTGTTGGTAAAGTCATGTCTCTGCTTTTTAATACATTGTCTAGGTTGGTCATAGCTTTTCTTCCAAGGAGAAAGCGTCTTTTAATTTCATGGCTGAAGTCACCATCTGCAGTGATTTTGGAGCCCAAAACAATAAAGTCTGTCACTGTTTCCATTGTTTCCCCATCTACTTGCCATGAAGTGATGGGACCAAATGCCATGATCTTAGTCTTCTGAATGTTGAGTTTTAAGCCAACTTTTTCACTCTCTTTCACTTTCATCAAGAGGCTCTTTAGTTCTTCTTCACTTTCTGCCATAAGGGCAGTGTCATCTGCATATCTGAGGTTATTGCTATTTTTCCCGGCAATCTTGATTCCAGTTTGTACTTCATCCAGCTTGGCATTTCTCATGATGTACTCTGCATATAAGTTAAATAAGCAGGGTGACAATATACAGCCTTGATGTACTCCTTTTTCCCAATTTGGAACCAGTCTGTTGTTCCATGTCCAGTTCTAACTGTCTCTTCTTGACCTGCATACAGATTTCTCAGGAGGCAGGTCAGGTGGTCAGCCTCCAGAATCATTGACATGATTCCTATTGACATGGAAGAAGAGATGATAAGGGTCACTAGATGGCGCCAAGTTGTATTTGGCCCTATGGGGCGTGTAGCCAACCCCATCATCACTCTAGGAATAATGTGACACTCCCCACCCCCCAAATCACAGGTATCACATTGTGGCAGGATTTTTACTGTAAATCACAGCAAATGATATGATACTGTATTTGGCTGCATTATCCTGTTTTGATTATCCATGCTGAAAGGAAACGGGATAGGTGACATGCAATCAAAAGATTATTCAGAATATCAGGCATCTGATGTTGGAAGGTGGAATTTCATTTTGTTGGTGTATCAGTGGGCCGAATGTGTGGAGAACCCATTTTGAACAAAATAATGAGTTCACACTGTAGAAGTCCCAAGATGATCTAGTTTCTTAGATCAGATGGTGACTCAGGCAGTAAAAAATCTACCTGCAATGTGGGAGACACTGGTTCGATCCCCGGGTCTGGAAGATCCCCTGGAGAAGGAAATGGCAACCCACCCCAGTATTCTTGCCTGGAGAATCCCATGAACAGAGGAACCTGGCAAGTTAATAGTCCACAGGGTCACAAAGAGTCAGACACAACTGAGCGAGTAACACACACGCCCTAATGATGGCCACTCCCTGTCCCACCCACTGTGGTCCGCAGATGAGTAAGTGACACTGAGCATTGTCCCCTCCAAACTTCCTGCGAGTCAGAAGGTAGCTCCCTTGTGGTTACAGTGCAGGAAACTCAGTCGAGTGAGGGGAGCCATCAACCATGCACCTGTCTGCATCCCTTGGTTTCTCTGTGCTCGTGGGGAACCTGAGCCCAGCCTAGCCCTGCTCCAGCTCTGCCTCCACTGGCTACCGTGAGCCTCTGCTGGCCCTGTTATCTCTCAGGCATCTTAGCTAAAAACTGCAGAGGATGGAGTGCAGACTGCTGAGCTGTGTTCAAATGTAAAGATGTGTGAGTCACGCAGAGCTGGGATGGAAGGTTTTCCCGGGGGAGCCTCTGCCAGCCCCAGGTAACTAAGCAGAGGCCACATGTCTATTATTCTCATTGCCCCCGCTCTCAGAGCACACCTGATACCGAAATGTTTCATCTGTGCTTTCCTCTTCCTTCAACTCTTAGACAACCCTTAGGAAGTAGTCAAGTATCTCTGTCCCTGTCTTTTATGGGCTAGGAAATTACGCCAAATCTCAGGGCAGCAGAACAGCAGGACAGAGAAAATCAATCCTCCTGTTCACTGTTCATCACAGGACACTTTTTTTTTAGTGACCTCAAGAGACACCCTGAATATTGAAGCAAGTATGGCCCAAGTGGCAGCTAGAACCGGGGTAACTAGCTGGCATTTGCTGTGAGTGTTAACGACAGTCCCAAAGGCTGGGGGTGGGGCTGGGAATGAGGTGGGGGAGAAAGGGACGGAAACACAATGGTCTGAACCACTTTTTAAGGGGTCTGTGGAAAGCTGTTTAAGGACTCGTTCTTTACCAAGGGGCTAGTTCCCACTTCGAAACTTCCTTCATTTCTGTGTTTTCCTCCATCGTGCTCCATACAGGCAAAGCTGAGAATAGTGTATCCAGCTTCCTCAAGACCAAGGGGTCACCCTCAGATGCTTGCAGGGAAGGACTGGTGGCTGCAGAGACTCAGGCACCCGTGCTGGTCACACCCCCTGAAGGACAGCGCTTCAGGGAGTGGGCTCCTATGGGCTGCCTGAGGGCTGACCTCCCACTAAGTGAAAGTGAAGTTTAAGTCGCTCAGTCTTGTCTGACTCTTTGCGACCCCAGGTACTGTAGCCTACGGGCTCCTCCATCCATGGAATTGTCCAGGCAAGACTACTACAGTGGGTTGCCATTTCCTTCTCCAGGGAATCTTCCTGACCCAGGGATCGAACCCTGGTCTCCTGCATCGCAGGCAGACACTTTACCATCCGAGCCACTAGGGAAGCCCGATCTCCCGCTAGTGGGTGCATTTTTACAATATTTTACATATTTTCTAATAGGAGATGCATGTGCAGCGTCATCCCTCTCAGAAACAACAACACAACTCAGAACAAAAGTTTATATAGTGAGCACATACCCAGAAAAGGGAAGGAAGGAAAGGAGGAGAGAGGGAGGGAGGGAAGACAAAGGAAAAGAAAGGCATGAAGAAAGGGAGGAGGAACTGAGTGCAGTTGAACACAAGTTGCAGGAGGTGTGCAACAGTGTGCTCAGCTCACCCCCTCCCCAGCCCTCTCTCCTTTCCCATCCAAACCCCCCTCCACCAGCACTTTACCCTGTTCTCAGGGTTAGAACACACAGGTTTACAACCTCTTTGCTTTCTTCTTTTTTCCAATGTTCTTTTTTTTTTCCCCATGTTCTTTATGAACCACCAGAATCTTCATGAGCTACTTTGTTCAGCGTTAGCTGTGGTTAATATTTTCCCGAGAAGGCAGACTGCCCCTGGCCTCATCCGTGTTACTCATTATTTCTCAGGGTTCCCTGTTGCCTGGGAAGATTTCTACAGATGGCCAGTCCTGTCTGTTTTATGTCGGTTCATATTAATCTCCGTTTCAGAAACTTCCATCTCAGAGATCGGTGTTTTTCAGTCTCTTTCTCCTTCAGTCTTGTGGGGGGTGTCACCTTGGAGGAGGCCCACACCTGCCCCCTAAGCAGGGACCTTAGTCTATCGACAGACCTGCTTTCATGTTCAATGTCTTGATGTGTTTCGTGGGCCCTGATATCCAGTGGGTGTCAGTTACAGTATCAGCAGTTAAAACCCATGCAGAAATCAGTGTCTTTGTTTTCGCTGTCTTCCAGTGTCATCTTGCATTACAACATATAAGAAGACACCACCTCCAGTCCCACCCAGAACTACCACGAAACCTTTCATTTCTATCACAGCCCAGAGTAGCACAGAGTCAGCCCAGGACGCCTACATGGACGGACAGGGCCAGCGAGGGGATATTATCAGCCAGTCTGGACTGAGCAACTCCACGGAGAGCCTGGACAGTATGAAGGCTCTGACAGCCGCCATCGAGGCCGCCAATGCCCAGATCCATGGCCCTGCGAGTCAACACATGGGCAACAACGCCGCCACCATCACCACCACCACCGCCATGGCCACCATCACTGCAGAAGACAGGAAGAAGGACCACTTCAAGAAAAACCGATGCCTGTCCATTGGGATCCAGGTAACAGCCTCCCTTCCTTAAAAAAAATTAATTAATTAGTTATATTTTGGGGAGCTTCCCTGGTGGCTCAGCTGGTAAAGAATCTGCCTGCAATGCAGGAGACTTGGGTTTGATCCCTGGGTGGGGAAGATCCCCTGGGGAAGGGAACAGCTATCCACTCCAGTATTCTGGCCTGGAGAACTCCATGGACTGTAATAGTCCATGGGGTTGCAAAGAGTCGGGCATGACTGAACGAGCTATTTTTGGCTGCTCTGGTCTTTGTTCCTGCGCACAGGCTTTCTCTAGTTGCAGTGAGCAGGGACTACTCTCCATTTGCCGTGTGAGGGCTTCTCATTGCGGTAGCTTCTCTTGTTGGGAAGCACGGGCTCAGTTGTGGTGTATGGGCTTAGTTGTTCCGTAGCATGTGGAATCTTCCTGGACCAGGGATCCAACCCATGTTCCCTGCATTGGCAGGCAGATTCTTAACCACTGGACCACAAGGGAAGTCCCAACAACTTCACTTTCTGTCCTTTGAAATAGGAACCCAAAATCAAGAAATGTAAACTTTTTGTCTTCCCAGAAGATTTGCTCTCTTGCCATTTTGGATGATGTAGCTATTGTAGAACCAGACTCTCAAATTATTGGCTCTGGACTCCCCTAAGTTAAATGTAATTTTAGGGAGTTCCCTGGTGGTCCAGTGGTTAGGACTCCACGATTTCACTGCCACGGGTACAGGTTCAAACCTTGGTCAGAGAACTAAGATTTTGTAAGCCATGTGGCCAAAAAAAAAAAAAAAGTGATTTAAAAAAATTATGAAAGTGTTTGTCTATAGACATTATTAGCAATTTTTTCCCAAAAAATATTCCATTTTTTAAAAATTGAAGAATAGTTGATTAGCTGCTTTTATTTTTGTTCTTCAAATTGAATGTTGTGAGACAAGGGGATGATAATTAAACAAACATGGATTCAATATCAAACATGAAGTGCCCTCAATTCCTGAGGCACATCTTAAGTCTCAAAAAAAGAGTGGGCATCCAAGAAAAACCTGGGTTGCTGGGTGGTGTTACGGTGTGTTTGATGCTACTGAGTAACCGCATGAGAACAAAAATGTGAAATACTTCGCACAGACGTGGGAGTGATGACCAGTGAAACCAAAAGGGATGGACAGCATGGAAAGCAATAACTCACATCACAGCATCATGAGAGAAGAATGTGCACCAGGGCCAGTGTGATTGTGGGTTACTTAATCATGCGTGTCATTAAAAAGGTGGATACTCTGGCAGGCTTCTCAGTTCAGGTCACTGTTTTCTGTTGCCAGGTGATAAGATCGGACTGATTCTTGGTTGGTAGATTGGTTCAGCTTGGCTTACTCTGTTGGAAGGTTCCTTCCATCAATGTAGAGGAGTCATTCTTTCCCCTGTTTTTGTTGCGCTGTACCATTATGCAGGTGCCCTTTGAATAATAACTTCCTGACATGGCAGCCAATAAATCTGTCCATGCTAAACCAACTCTAAGGCACATCTGAGAGCAGGCATGGGGTACGTTTTCACAGCGATGATGGATGTTCACCATCCACTCTGCAGCGTCCACTTTGAAAGGGCAATTAGACTTTCTCTGGTAGCAACGAGTCAAATGCTTTTATGTAACCTACAGGTTACCATGGCACGAGTTGTCGTTTCCCAAAAGAACTTGTAGCGCTGGTGGCTTGGGACCAGATGACCTAGCAGGAGGCCGGGTCTGGAGCGAGTCTCCACCCACCCTTGCCCCAACCACATCCCAGGAGCTGATTCCTTCTCACTGCCCAGAGGATTCTGAGGAGTGGGGAAGAGCAGAGGTCCCTCCTCTGTGTTGTCCCAGGCAAATTATTTCATCTTCCGGAGTCTGTTTTCTAATATAGCCCACCTAGGGTTATTTGGAGGGCTGAGTTTACAGAATGCAGCTTTCTGTGAGGGTTTCATTAGGGATGATGAAAAAAGATTCTGGGGATGGATAATGCTGCTGATAGTGCAACAATGTGGATGTACCTAATGCCACTGGAAATGGACACTTAAAACAGGTTAATATGGAGAATTTTATATTATGTCCATTTTGCTGCTGTTGTTCGTTTAGTTGCTAAGTCGTGTCCAACTCTTTGTGACCCCATGGACTGTAGCCAGCCAGGTTCCTCTGTCCAGGGGATTTCCCAGGCCAGAATATTGGACTGGGTTGCCATTTCCTTCTCCAGGGGAGAAGGAATAACCAGTCAGTTCTCCTTTCTGGAGAGAATTAATATTACCAATATTTGCATCTCCCTACAGGGTTATTTTGCACACATGCTTAGTCACTCAGTCATGTCTGACTCTTTGTGACCCTGTGGACTATAGCCCACCAGATTCCTCTGCCCATGGAGATTCTCCAGGCAAGAATACTGGAGTGGGTTGCCATGCCCTCCTCCAGGGGATCCTCCCAACCCAGGGATTGAACCCAGGTCTCAGGCATTGCAGGCAGATTCTTTACTGTCTGAGCCACCAGAGAAGCCCAAGAATACTGAAGTGGTAGCCTGTCCCTTCCTCCAGGCAATCTTCCTGACCCAGGAATTGAACTGGGGCCTCCTGCATTGCAGGCAGATTCTTTACCAGCTGAGCTACCAGGGAATCCCTATTTTGCGCATAGTCAACCACATATATGTTTTATTTATACCCTTTTTTTTAACCCAAATATTAGCAGCATATACCTCTCACTAGTCTATATCTTGCCCTTTTTACTTAACAATATAATTTAAAGGTAATTATTTATCAGTCTTATTGTTCACTTTATTTAAAAGCTTCTATCTTTATCACCTCCCAGGTCCACTGGTTGGTTAGGTAACTCTCCAAATAATAAAGCATTCATGCACTACATGACATCCAACTTGTATTATTATTATTAGCCAGTAAGATGGAACTACTCTGAAATTCACAAAAAATATTGAGAACAAAGACTTTGTTTCAGAGGTTGCACTGCTTCTTGAATATCTGGATATTTTAGTGAGCCAAAGAATTGTTCTTGCTCTTCTGCAAATCTTTGTTCACAGCTACAGAAGTTATATGAGAGGGCTGCACGCTTTATATGGTTGTCTCATCCAGCCCCTACATGTGCCAGCAGCCTTCTGGTATATGTGGTATGATCACCAATTCCCCAGAAATGAGAACCCAAGGTCACACTTCTTATGTTGACAGAGCCTAGATTGTACCTTTACATTTATTTTTAATTAATTTATTCTTTTTTTTTTAATCTTTTGGCTATGCCACATGGCATGAGGGATCTTACTTCCCCAACCAGGGATCAAACCCAGGCCCCTTCATTGACAGCTTGAAGTCTAAACCACTGGACCATCAGGAAGATCCCTACGCCTTCACATTTAATGTGACCATGTGATGCAGCTTCTTTGATGAAGAATAATAATAGAAGGCAAAAGGAAAAGAGGGTGGCAGAGGATGAGATAGATAGCATCACTGACTCAATGGACATGAACAAACTCCAGAAGATTGTGGAATACAGGGAAGCCTAGTGTGCTGCAGTCCATGGGGTTGCAAAAAATCGGACACGACTTAGCGACTGAACAACAACAAGTAAATTACAATTTAGGCTACAAAATAGTCACCAAATTTCACTACACTGCAATCCAATTTAAATCTGAATCCCTCAAATATGTGAGATTATTACTAGGTCCTCAGACTCCTCACAGTTTTACCTTTTTAGGGTCAGAATTCTCAAATCTTTTCCAACATTTTAAATTTAATCTATATCTAATAGTTAACATTATAACCATTTATTTCACAACCTGTGTGAACTTAGGCCAATTACTTAATAGTTTCCTCATCTGGAAAATAAGAATAATAATAGGTGCTGTTGCACTGGTACTTTATAGGTTATAATACAAACTGATGGGTACAACTATGTAAAGTTCAAAGCATAGTGCCTGGCATACTAAGGGCTCAATAAATATTGGGCTTAGTTGTTATTATTAGTATTATCCTCCTTTAAGTGTTAGTCACTCAGTCTTGTCTGAATCTTTGCCACCCCATGGACTGTAGCCTGCCAGGATCCTCTGTCCATGAGATTTCCCAAGCAAGAATATTGGACTGGGTTGCCATTTCCTCCTCCAGGGGATCTTCCCAACCCAGGGATCAACCCCACATCTCCTGCATTGCAGGTAGATTCTTTACCATCTGAGCCACCGGGGAATGAGCAAGAAAAGTAACAGTGATAATAAGTTGAAGTGAAGTGAAAGTCACTCAGTCGTGTCCGACCCTTTATGACCCCATGGACTATACAGTTCATGGAATTCTCCAGGCCAGAATACTGGAGTGGGTAGCCGTTCCCTTCTCCAGGGGATCTTCCCAACCCAGGGATTAAACCAGGTCTCTCGCATTTCGGGTGGATTCTTTACCAGCTGAGCCACCAGGGAAGCCCATCCTCCTTTAAGATGATGATTATCCAAACAATGCTAAAATTGTATCATCTGCCATGGGCTTTCTTAGTTTTTTCAGGACAGAGATTTAATTAATCCTGCAACATATTTCAAAATTTTAAGTGTCTCTTCAAAAGTTTAAATAGATTAGCCCACACACTATATGAGAGAGGTGACGTTTGTCAATATTTGGATCTAAGGGGATTAAAGTCAGAGATAAATTTACTGGCAATGACTAAAGCTTAAGAAGATGACAACACTTTGATGCAAATAAGCTATGCGTCTGGATGTGGGGGCGAGTCTAGGACAGGAAACAGCAGCTTCCTCTCCCATCCTCGGACCCCTGCTTCCTTTCTTTCTCCTTTTCTCAGGGCGTGGCTCATCCTGGTTCTTTTGTTTTTTTTTTTTTTATGGTTGTATTGGGTCATTGTTGCTCCATGTGGGCTTTCCCTAGTTGCAATGTGTGGGCTTCTCATTGCAGTGGCTTCTCTTGTTGCAGAGCACATACTTTAGGCACATGGACTTCACTAGTTGTGGCTCTCAAACTTAGTAGTTGTGTTTTAGTTTTATAAGACTTACATTAAATTGTTTTTATATTCAGAAAAGAAATAATTTATTAAGAAAAAAGATGAATAAAACTAATTGCTCTGAATAGTCACAAAATTTGTTTCAAATGTGGGTTGGGTCTGATCTGTCACATAAACTATCAGTTATATTTAGATATATTTTCTATATGAATTATAACATGCTCATAGCTATTTAGAAGCTATGAAGTGATATCCAAAGCCAATTCCTTAATTTAAGGGGAAAAAAATGAAGTACTCTACAGTTTATAAGTTTATAGCTCAATATCCCAGTATCAACAATTCTAACTACAATAAGTGAAATTTCTTCCTTCTTTTGTATTTTGTTATGTGCAAATTCAAAACTTTAAAAAGCACAATCCCATGAGGTGAAAGTGAAAGTCGCTCAGTCGTGTCTGACTCTTTGTGACCCCATGGACTGTAGTCCATGGAATTCTCCAGGCCAGAATACTGGAGTGGGTAGCCTTTCCCTTCTCCAGGGGATCTTCCCAACCCAGGGATCAAACCCATGTCTCCCTCATTACAGGTAGATTCTTTACTAGTTGAGCCACAAGGGAAGCCCAAGCATACTGGAGTGGGTAGCCTATCCCTTCTCCAGAGGATCTTCCCGACCCAGGGACTGAACCAGGGTCTCCTGCATTACAGGTGGATTCTTTATCTGAGCTAACAGGGAAGCCCATCCCATGAGGTACTTCTTCCTAATATAGCGCTCACAAGTAAGTACATCCTAACAAAGTTCTGCAGGAATCAGACATTTATTGGGCAACTTAGGAGTGAACAAAACTGCATTTTACTAAGATCAGCAGAGTCAAAGTACACGCTAATTATGTAGTGATGCTGTTCATCAAATACACAAATATTGAACATATCACCAAACATTCCAGTAATACTACAGATGTTTCTAATGAAATGAGACTTTGTTTTTCAAGCAAGATGACTAAAATAGAGCACCTCTACTTGTGGCTATTTCTTCAGGTGGATGATGCTGAAGAACCTGACAAGACAGGGGGAAATAAAGCACCCAGTAAGTTCCAGTCCGTAGGAGTGCAAGTAGAAGAAGAGAAATGGTGAGTCTACCATTCATCCTCTTTCATCTTCATGTTGGCAAGTACAAAAATACAAGTATTTTTCCCCATGATAAACCTTCAATATTCAGTGATAATTCCCATTAGCTTCTGGGAGCATTAGAGGGTAAGCCTAAGTCAGTATTAGCTGTTCCTTTCTCTGCTTTATTACTGGAGACCATTTTATTTACATTTTAGCTAGAATAGTAGTGCATGCTAAGTTGCTTCAGTTGTGCCCCACTCTTTGCAACACTATGGGCTGTAGCCCGCCAGGCTCCTCTGTCCATGGGATTCTCCAGGCAAGAATACTGGAGTGGGTTGCCATGCCCTCCTCCAGGGGATCTTCCAGACCCAGGGATTGAACCCGCATCTCTTAAGTCTCCTGCACTGGAAGGTGGGTTCTTTACCACTAGTGCTACCTGGGAAGTCCCAGAATAATAGTATTGGGGCCCAAAATAGGCCTCAATAGCATGATGATTAGTTTGAATTAAAATTACTTAAGGAACAGTCAATGCAAAGAATGATACCTTTACCCTTTCTAGAATCCCTGAAAGCAGGAAATAAATCTTCCACATGAAAGATGCCCCTCTTGTATTGGGAGCTGGAAAGATATTGTTATCACCAGAGACAGAATTCAGGGCTGAGAAGCCTGCATGCTTGTTGTTTCTTTATTAAATCACTACCCAAGTCCAAACTCTGCTTAAATTCCTTACTAATTAAACACCCAAACCTGTTTCTTTGTCCTGTCACTCCCTCTCAAATTTATTGCTTCTTTGTCTACAAAGTAAAAGGCTATTTGCTTTGGCCACTTCTTAGATTCCATTTCTCTGCGACCTCTGTGCACACAAATTAAATTTTTCTTTTTCTCCTGTAAAGCTGTCTTGTGTCAATGTTATGATTGGTCTAGCCTCAGGAACTCGGAGAGGAGCAAAGGGGAGCCTCTCCCCTCCCTGACAGCAGAACAAGCACATCCCGTTCACACATACATACAAGCATTGTGTGAAGTACTGCTGTGTTCCCAAACTACTCCTCTTCATCAGAAAGCTTTCCCATCTTAGATGATAAGACGTTTTAAGAGAAGATGGCTTTCTCTCTTTTTTTTTTTTCTTTCTTATTTCTAGAACTAAATAGTGGCTCATGTTTAGCATGTGCTCAAAGAATGATGACCGAAAGAACAAATGAGGAGTAGGAAGAAGACTTCCTGTCATTACACAGAATCACTAGTTTCTTTAGGTTGCTCTTTAAAAAAAAAAAAAACAAAAAAAAAACTAGATTTTAAAAAATATTTTGATTTACTTATTTATTTTTGGCTGCACTGGGTCTTCAATGCTGCACACAGGCTTTCTCTAGCTGCAGGACGAGGGCTTCTCATTGTGGTGGCTGCTGTTGCTTCAGAGCACAAGTTCTAAGGCGCACAGGCTTCTGAAGTAGCTCAGCAGTTGTGGAAAACACAGGTTTCTGCCACATGTGGAATCTTCCCAGATCAGGGTCAGAACCCGTGTCCCCTGCTTTGGCAAGTGGACTCTCAACCACTGGGCCACCAAGAAAGTCCTTTTAGATTACTCTTTAAAATATGCTTAGAGTCTTAGTATCCAGAAGTAACAAATTTAGAGTTTGAGAAGATCACTGAATCCAGAAGCTGAAGGGAACTTCTGAGGTCAGCATCTTCATTTTATAATGAGGATTTGGTCTGGAGAGGTAGGTGAGTTTCCCAGTCAAACTGTGAGGACCATGATGGATGGGACTATGTTTACTGATAACACAGGACCCTCAGCTTCCAGACCATGCTTTTCATATACTAAGTTTATAGTAACTGCTGACTGGATGGGGTAAGAATGCAGTTATCATAGGTGAAAGAACTCTATATCCTAAATCAGGAAATCATTTTGACTTTGTCACTAACTTTTTAAGTGTTAATTAGGAGAAATCACTTGGATGTCATTCATCCATCCATTCATCATCTATCCAATCAATAAATATATATAGGGACTTCCCTGGCGGCCCAGTGGTTAAGACTTCAGCTTCTAAAGGAGTGGGTGCAGGTTTAATCCCTGGTTAGGGAGTTAAGATCCCACATGCCTCAAGGCTAAAAAACCAAAACATAAAACAGAAGCAATATTGAAACAACTTCAATAAAGACTTTAAAAATGGTCCACATCCAAAAAAAAAAATTCTATGGAATGTCTCCTATATGCAAGGCCCCATGTAACATAAACTTAAATCTGAGAATAAGCCATGTTTCAGTTCATGGAAGGAGTCTTATTTTACAGTCTCTTAGTTTGACACTACCCTTGCATCTAAAAGATTTTCCATATATGTACATATAACCTTTTATATTGTTATATTTGATGTAATTATACAATGCTGGAAGCCCAGATAATTGGTACAGTCCTTCTAGAAATTAATATGACAAAAATTGGTGATAATTATATATCTATCCAGATACATTGACCCAGTAATTCCTCTCATGAGGCTATCCTGAATGAAATCACTCAGTGAAAGGGAAACAACTGTGGAACATTATCTATTATTGTAAAAAAAAAAAAAAAAAATCAGTTATCAAATGTCAAGCAAAACAAGAATGGTTTTGTAAATTATAGCACATTGCCAAGACAGGCTATTATACAGCTATTAAATATGATTTGTAAAGAAGATATGGAAACATGGGAGAAATTCCCATGGTACAACGTTAAGTGAAAAAGAGGACATAATACCCACATACAATATTCACAAAGATGGATAAGGACTGAAATGTAATCTGTAAAAATTGTAGATTTAGGAGTGAATTTTTCCCCCCTTTACTCTAAAATGTTTAATTATTATATCTACTTCAAGTTATAGTAATCATCATTTTCAAACCAACCCTTCTGGCACATGTTCCTTTCACGGTTTTATAAAATGTTTTGAAAAAAATGTAATGACTTCCCTGGTGGTCTTAGTGGTTAAGACTTTGAGCTCCCAACACAGGGGACATGGGTTCAATCCCTGATCTGGGAACTAGATGGCATGCCACAAGGCATGGCCAAAAAAAAAAAATTCAAAAGAAAATGTAAACTTAGGAGATATAAAAGATCTCATGGTAAGAAAACACATTTCTCCTTCCCCCACTGGCCCAACTTGCCTGTTCTCCTCAATGACGGTTAAGGGCACAGATTCCTGAGCTAAAGCACCGAGATTTGAATCCTGGCACTACCACATACTAGCTGGGAGGCTTTGATCAAATTATTAAACTTCTTTGTGCCTTGGTTTCTTTATATGTAAAAAGAAGATAACAGGCAGTTTCTGGTCCAGCAGGTAAAGAGCTTAGAAGTCATCACTCTGTCTTAACAAGTAAAAAACTTTTCAAACTGAAAAATCAACAATTCTTCTTAAACCAGGCAGAGATGTGAAGCCACAGGGCAAATTACTGCTCTAAGAACCAAAGAGACAAACAGACACACAGAGAATCACAACTTACTGGAGTTCAGTTCAGTCGCTCAGTCGTGTCCGACTCTTTGCAATTCCATGAACCACAGCATGCCAGGCCTCCCTGTCCATCACCAACTCCCAGAGTTTACTCAAACTCATGACCATTGAGTCGGTGATGCCATCCAACCATCTCATGCTCTGTCATCCCCTTCTCTTCCCGCCCTCAATCTTTCCCAGCATCGGGGTCTTTTCCAGTGAGTCAGCTCTTTGCATCAGGTGGCCGAAGTATTGGAGTTTCAGCTTTAGCATCAGTCCTTCCAATGAATATTCAGGACTGATTTTCTTTAGGATTGAATGGCTTGATATTCTTGTAGTCCAAGGGACTCTCAAGAATCTTCTCCAACATGTTTCAAAAGCATCAACTCTTTGGTGCTCAGCTTTCTTTATAATCCAACTCTCACATCCATACATGACTACTGGAAAAACCATAGCCTTGACTAGAAGGACCTTTGTTGACAAAGTAATGTCTCTGCTTTTTAATAGACTATCTAGGTTGGTCATAATGTTCCTTCCAAGGAGTAACCGTCTTTTAATTTCATGGCTGCAGTCACCATCCACAGTGATTTTGGAGCCCAAAAAATTAAAGTTAGCTACTGTTTCCACTGTTTCCCCATCTATTTGCCATGAAGTGATGGGAACGGATGCCAAGCTCTTAGTTTTCTGAATGTTGAGTTTTAAGCCAACTTTTTCACTCTCCTCTTTCACTTTCATCAAGAGGCTCTGTAATTCTTCTTCAGTTTCTGCCATAAGGGTGATGTCATCTGCATATCTGAGGTTATTGATATTTCTCCTGGCAATCTTGATTCCAGCTTGTGCTTCTTCCAGCCCAGCGTTTCTCATGATGTACTCTGCATATAAGTTAAATAAGCAGGGTGACAGTATACAGCCTTGACGTACTCCTTTCCCGATTTGGAACCATTCTGTTGTTCCATATCCAATTCTAACTGTTGCTTCCTAACCTGCATACAGGTTTCTGAAGAGGCAGGTCAGGTGGTCTGGTATTCCCATCTCTTTCAGAATTTTCCACAGTTTGTTGTGATTGACACAGTCAAAGGCTTTGGCATAGTCAATAAAGCAGAAATAGATGTTTTTCTGGAACTCTCTTGCTTTTTCAATGATCCACTGGATGTTGGCATGTTGATCTCTGGTTCCTCTGCCTTTTCTAAAACCAGCTTGAAAAATAAATAAAACCAGCTTGAACATCTGGAAGTTCATGGTTCACATATTGCTGAAGCCTGGCTTGGAGAATTTTGAGCATTACTTTACTGGCATGTGAGATAAGTGCAATTGTGAGGTAGTTTGAGCATTCTTTGGCCTTGCCTTTCTTTGGGATTAGAATGAAAACTGACCTTTTCCAGTCCTGTGGCCACTGCTGAGTTTTCCAAATGTGCTGGCATATTGAGTGCAGCACTTTCACAGCATCATCTTTTAGGATTTGAAATAGCTCAGCTGGAATTCCATCACCTCCACTAGCTTTGTTCATAGTGATTCTTCCTAAGGCCCACTTGACTTCACATTCCAGGATGTCTGGCTCTAGGTTAGTGTTCACACCACTGTGATTACCTAGGTCATGAAGATCTTTTTTATATAGTTCTTCTGTGTATTCTTGCCCCCTCTGCTTAGTATCTTCTGCTTCTGCTAGGTCCTTACCATTTCTGTCCTTTATTGAGTCCATCTTTGCATGAAATGTTCCCTTGGTATCTCTAATTTTCTTGAAGAGATCTCTAGTCTTTCCTATTCTATTGTTTTCCTCTATTTCTTTGCATTGATCACTGAAGAAGGCTTTCTTATCTCTCCTTGCTATTCTTTGGAACTCTGCATTCAAATGGGTATAATCTTTCCTTTTCGCTTCTCTTCTTCTCAGAGCTATTTGTAAGGCCTCCTCAGACACCCATTTTGCTTTTTTGCATTTCTTTTTCTTGGGGATGGTCTTAATCCCTGTCTCCTGTACAATGGCATGAACTTCCGTCCATAGTTCATCGGGCACTCTATCAGATCTAGTCCCTTAAATCTATTTCTCACTTCCACTGTATAATCATAAGGGATTTGATTTAGGTCATACCTGAATGGTCTAGTGGTTTTCCCCACTTTCTTCAATTTAAGTTTGAATTTGGCAATAAGGAGTTCATGGTCTGAGCCATGTCAGCTCCCAGTCTTGTTTTTGCTGGAGTAGAAACCCACAAAAGAAAGCCCCACGGGAACCAGTGCCAGGACAGGAAAACCTGAACAGTGATTGATGAGCTGCTGGCAGCTCAGTGAGGACAAGTTTGAGAGTTAAAAACTTAATGGGGACCCAGTTATGGGGGGGCCTCCATAGTTCATGAGTTTTACCTGCAGAAGCTCTACCAAGTCCTCACGGTAGAAAGCAGAGAAGAGCCCCATCCCCACCCTGTGCTTCTGGAATAAAGAGGGGGTAAGGAACCATTCTGAAATACACCAGAGCGTTCTGTTCCTAAAAAGCTCTGCCTGCGGGAGAAACTAACTTACCAGAGTCTAATCTTGTTGTTGCTCAGTTGCTCAGTTGGGTTCAACTCTTTGGGACCCCACAGACTGCAGTCCACCAGGATCCTCTGTCCATAAGATTCTCCAGGCAAGAATACTGGAGTGGGTTGCCATTTCCTTCCTTCTAGGTCGGGGGATCTTCCTGACCTAGGGATCAAACCCATGTCTCCTGAATTGGCAGGCAGGCAGACTCATTACTGCTGAGCCACCCGGGAAGCCCAAAGCCTAATCTATTGGGTTTCTAATGAGAAGAGAGAAGGGAAATGCCTAACCTCAGCCCCCTCTTGCAAACTTGTACCACGGTGGGCAGGGGAAGAGGAGGAGAAATTCACTGTCCAAGGGCACAGGCTCACTGACTGACCTAATCATAGGGCTAGAAAATGCTTCCCCTCAACACTCACCTAACCACTGCATTTACTAAACACTTATTACTCACCATGGGCTTCCCTGATAGCTCAGTTGGTAGAGAATCCACCTGCAATGTAGGAGACCCTGGTTCGATTCCTGGGTCAGGAAGATCCGCTGGAGAAGGGATAGGCTACCCACTCCAGTATGCTTGGGCTTTCCTTGTGGCTCAACTAGTAAAGAATCTGCCTGCAATGTGGGAAACCTAGGTTTGATCCCTGGGTTGGGAAGATCCCCTGGTGAAGGGAAAGTCTACCCACTCCAGTATTCTGGCCTGGAGAATTCCATGGACTGTATAGTCCATGGGGTCACAAAGAGTCAGACACAACTAAGCAACTTTCACTTCACTTCACTTATTACGCACCACAGTTCCTTTTAGCCACTACATCATGTCTATCTTTCAACAATGATTTACAAGGCATAGGTTGTCATTCCCTTCTCCAGGGGATCTTCCCAACCTAGGGATCAAACCCAGGTCTCCCACATTGCAGGCAGATTCTTCACCAGCTGAGCCACCAGGGAAACCCTACAAGGTATACTAAAAGGTAAAAATACAACTTGTTAAGATTGAACAAGCATTAACCCAGAGGCACCTATAACAATGTTGGACATATCAGACCAGGTATTTTTTAAACCATAATTAAAATGCTAAGGACCATAATGGAAAGAGTAGGCAGCATATAAAAATAGATGAACAATGTTAGCAGAGAGATGGAAACTCTAAGAAAGAATAAAAAACAAATGCTAGGGATGAGAAACACTACCAGAAATGAAGAATGCTTTTGATGGGCTTATTAGCAGATAAGCTACAGATGAGGAAAGAACCTCTGAGCTTGAGGATGCAACAACAGAAACTCCCCAAACTGGAAGCAAAGAGGGAAAAAAACAACCCTGAAAAAAAATCACAACAAAATATCCAAGAATAATGAGGCAATTATATAAGTTTAACATACATAATGAGAACACCAGAAGGAAAAGAGAAAAAGGAACAGAAGAAATATTTGAACCAACAGTGACTGAGAACGGCCCCAAATGAGTGTCAGACACCAAACCACAGATCCAGGAAGCTCACAGAAGGCCAAGCAGGATAAATGCCCAATTCATCACAGCTAGGCATGCTATATTCAAAGAAAACCAAGGGAAAAAAAATCCTGAAAAAAGCCAGAAGGAAAACATTTTTCTTATGGAGGAGCTAAATAAGGATTGTATGTGACTTTTCCTCAAAAACCACACTAGTAAGAAGAAAATAGAGTGAAATATTTAATATTGAAAGATAAAAACACCAACCTAGAATCCTGTGTGCTGTGAAACTATCCTTCTAAAGACAAGAAAAAATAAAAACTTTCTCAGACAAACAAAAATTGAGGAAATTTGTAAATGTGTAGATCCAACTTGTAAGAAATGTTAAAAAAAGTTTTTCAGAGAGAAAGAAAATTATATAAGCCAGAAACTCAGATCTCCATGAAGAAAGGAAGAGCATCAGAGAATAAATGAAAGTAAAATAAAACCTTCTTTGTCTTATTCTTAATGGATCTAACAGGTAATACTTTTTTCAAAATAATAATAGGAACAATATATATGAATATCTTATACTCTTTAGTAAAAGTAAATTGAATGACAGCAATAATACAAAGGATGAGAAGTAAGATTAGGGCTACTTAATTATTATAAAGTATTTCAACACTCTTGAAGTGATATAGTATTATTTGAAAATGAACTTGGACCAGTTGTAAATCTACTAAGGCAACCACTAAAAAAAGTAAAAACAAGAAAGTATAACATATATGCTAAGAGGGAAATATGCGGAAGACAAAAATAGGAACAGAGGACAAGGAAACAGAAATCTCGTAGAAATTAATCCAGCTATATCAATAATCATTTTGTCAGTGGTCTAAATACATCAATTAGAAGACCAAGGTTGTCAGAATGCATAAAAAATAATACCCAACTTTGTATTTTCTATAAGAAATCCATGTTAAAATCCATGTTAAAAGACAGTTTAAAAGTAAGGTGATGGAGAAAAATATACTGCATTCAGTTCAGTTCAGTTCAGTCACTCAACTGTGTCCGACTCTTTGAGACCCCATGGACTGCAGCATGCCAGGCTTCCCTGTCCATCACCAACTCTTGGAACTTGCTCAAGCTCATGTCCGTCGACTCGGTGATGCCATCCAACCATCTCATCCTCTGTTGTCCCCTTCTCCTCCTGCCTTCAATCTTTCCCAGCATCAGGGTCTTTTCCAATGAGTCAGTTCTTCACATCAGGTGGCCAAAGTATTGAAGTTTCAGCTTCAGCATCAGTCTTCCAATGAATATTCAGGATTGCTTTAGGATTGACCGGTTTGATCTCCTTAAAGTCCAAGGGACTCTCAAGAATCTTCTCCAACACCACAGTTCAAAAGCATCAATTCTTTGGAACTCAGCTTTTTTTGTGGTCCAACTCTCACATCCATTAATGACTACTGGAAAAACTATAGCTTTGACTAGACGGACCTTTGTTGGTAAAGTAACGTCTCTGCTTTTTAATATGCCATCTAGGTTGGTCATAGCTTTTCTTCCAAGGAGCAAGCGTCTTTTAATATCATGGCTGCAGTCACCATCTGCAGTGATTTTGGAGCCCAAAAAATAAAGTCTGTCACTGTTTCCATTGTTTCCCCATTTATTTGCCATGAAGTGATGGGACCAGATGCCATGATCTTAGTTTTCCGAATGTTGAGTTTTAAGCCAACTTTTTCACTCTCTTCTTTCACTTTCATCAAGAGGCTCTTTAGTTCTTCGCTTTCTGCCATAAGGGTGGTGTCATCTGCATATCTGAGGTTACTGATATTTCTCCAGCAATTTTAATTCCAGTTTGTGCTTCATCCAGCTGGCATTTCACAGGATGTACTCTGCATATAAGTTAAATAAGCAGAGTGACAATATACAGTCTTGACATACTCCTTTCCCAATTTGGAACCAGTCTGTTGTTCCATGTCCAGTTCTAACTATTCCTTCTTGATCTGCACACAGAGTTCTCAAGAGGCATGTAAGGTGGTTTAGGATTCCCATCTCTTTAAGAATTTTCCACAATTTGTTGTGATTCACACAGTCAAAGGCTTTAGCATAGTCAATAAAGCAGAAATAGATATTTTTCTGGAACTCTCATTTTTTTGATGATCCAATGGATGTTGGCAATTTGATCTCTGGTTCCTCTGCCTTTTCTAAGTCCAGCTTGAATATATGGAAGTTCATGGTTCATGTACTGTTGAAGCCTGGCTTGGTGAATTTTGAGCATTACTTTGCTAGTGTTGAGAGATGAGTGCAATTGTGCGGTAGTTTGAGCATTCTTTGGCATTGCCTTTCTTTGGGATTAGAATGAAAACTGACCTTTTCCAGTCCTGTGGCCACTGCTGAGTTTTCCAAATGTGCTGGCATATTGAGTACAGCACTTTCACAGCATCATCTTTTAGGATTTGAAATAGCTCAGCTGGAATTCCATCACCTCCACTAGCCTTGTTTGTAGTAATGCTTCCTAAGGCCCACTTGACTTCACATTCCAGGATGTCTGGCTCTAGGTGAGTGATCACATCATCGTGGTTATCTGGGTCATGAAGATCTTTTTTGTATAGTTCTTCTGTGTATTATTGCCACCTCTTCTTAATATCTTCTGCTTCTATTAGGTCCATTCTGTATTAATACTAGTCAAAAGAAAGCAGGAGTGAACTTCCCTGGTGGTCCAGTGGTTAAGAATCTGCCTACCAATGCAGAGGACACAGGTTCAATCCCTGGTCTAGGAAGATCCCACATTGCCACGGAACAACTAAGTCCATGCACCACAACTACTGAAGCCTGCATGCCTAGAGGCCATGCTCCACAACAAGAGAAGCCACCACAATGAAAAGCCTGTGCACCACAACTAGAGAGTAGCCTCTGCTTGAAGCAACTAGAGAGAAGCCCTCAAGCAGCAATGAAGACCCAGCGCAGCCAAAAATAAAGTTTAAAAAAAAAAAGCAAAAACAAAACAACAACAACAAAAAAAACAGGAGCTGCTATATTAATTTCAGACAGAGGAGCCTTCGGAGTAAGAAAAATTATCAGAGATAAGGAAGGATATTACATTATATTATATATAACATGAATAAATCTCTCTAAAGAGTGAAGTCTCAAGAAAGCAATTATACCATCTTTTCTTTAAAGATAAGAGAAAATCATCCTAATTTTTTAAATGTACTTCAAACATTTCCCCTGCAGTTAGCAATTCTATATGATCGAATTCATGCCCTGATGCTTGTCCATTTCTGTAGGAATGTTAAACATTATATGCTTAATAGCAACCCCCAAACTTCAAATGAGCTATTTTTATCATGTTATTAAAAAGTTGAACATTTAATAAATTATTGCTGTTCCTCAGTAAACTGAGTAATTTCTTTTAAAGACATCCCCCCAAAAAGCTGGCAGCCCCAATTTTGGTGGTGCTTAAACTTCCAAACCATACCCATTCTCAAAGGTCACTATGTAGTTAACTGCTATGAAATAAATAAGCATTAAAAATTGATGTTCATGATTGTTTTCAACCTTGCCGTAAGAAATTTGCTGTCAAACAAGCAGAGATTGCTTGTTTCTTCTGTCTCTAATTTTAATTCTTTTTATAATTTTGCTGGTAGTCATTCATTTAGATAGGATCTTATCTTAAAATACAAAACTGGGTAGATGAGCTTTCTTAAAGACAGCTGGGTTTTTTTTTAATATTTTAAATTATTTTTTAATTATCTAATGATAAAAGATAGGACTGTTGTTTTCACATTGAATGGCTATTACAATCCATCTCTCACTTTCCCAAATAAACAGACTGATAAATGACACTAGCCTAACAAAAAGTGAAAAAAGAAAGAAAATATAGCAAGAGAAACAAAGAGATAGTGCAAAGAGAGGAAAATTAAAAGACTTTGTAAGATGGGCTTCCTGGTGGCAGTGGATAAGAACCTGCCAGCCAACGCATGGGTGCCATCCCTGGTCTGGGAAAATCCCACATGCCTTGGAGTAAATAAGCCCATGTACCACAACTACTGAGTCTGTGCTCTAGAGCCATCAAGCCACCAACTACCGAACCCCACGCACCCTAGAGCCCAAGCTCAGAAGCAAGAGAAGCCACCGCGATGAGAAGCCCACCTACCTCAGTGAAGAGTAGCCCCTGCTTGCTGCAACTAGAGAAAGCCCACACAGCACAACGAAGACCCAGTGCAGCCAAAAATAAAAGCAAATTAATTAAAAAAAAAAAAAAGACTTTGTAAGAGGCTGAGACTCAACATCACTTTTTGAAACCATCACAGTTTAGGAACTAAATCCAACAGCAGAGTCCATCTGGCTGATTCATCTATTAAAAGGTAGACTTGTAAATTCAGGGTGTTATTCAGTGCTCCCTATTGAAACAAAAGAAAAAGTTAGTAACTCATTACTAAAAAGATAAGATGCACTGATAACCGATCTACTTCAAGAAAAGGAATCCAAACAGAGGATCACAAATCTTCCTCACTTATTTGCAGGCAGGGACCATGCACAGAGGAAGGCTGTCTGGAGGTCACTAGTTTAAATGCTATGGCAGCACCAAGCCAGGGTCGATGAATGCATGGGGTTTTGAAGTAAGACTTCAAAACTTCCTTTAGGCTAATAAAGCAATGTCTCCTCTCCATCCAACATTAGCTGTGTGCTTTATGTGCTCAGTCACTCAGCCGTGTCTGATTCTTTGCAGCCTCATGGACTATAGCCTGCCAGAATCCTCTGACCATGGAATTCTCCAGACAAGAATACTGGAGTGGGTTGCCATTTCCTCCTCCAGGAAATCTTTCCAACCCAGGGATGGAATCCTTGTCTCCTGTATCTCCTGCACTGGCAGGCAGATTCTTTACCACTAGCACCACCTGGGAGGCCCCCAACATTAGCTATCTGTCCCCAATTCCTGTTTCACAGGTCAGCCAGTAGGATTATTCGATAGGATCCACATGGCATTATTTTTGCTGCTCTGCGGGAATGATCCTAAGCAAAGTGGGTCAAGCCCTCTCCTAGGAACGCTCCCCTCAGCCATGCTCTGTGCTCTATCCCAGGCCCTCCAAGCATCCTGCTTCCATCCCCTCCCATTCCCTGGACTGGTCCCCAGGAGTTCTCATGGTCTTCCTGTCTTCCAAGCTGATAATTAGCAAATCTAGTAAACCAATCCTTTCCATTGACTAAGATGAGAAAGCTAAAAAGCTCCCAGGGATCTCCCCTTTCTTTCCAAGTAACAACTGTATTTCAACAGTAGTTCAAACTAGACTTTCTTACCTTAGCCCATGACTGACTCCAAAAGTCTTAACAGTGGATACAAAGAGGAAGAATATTATTATTTTTATTATAAAAATAGCATGCATATTTACTGAGAGGAAAACATACAGCAGCATGTTAACAGTCTATAACTCTCCAGTGAACTTTGGAGCAACTGAAAAAACTGTGATTATATGTGTGGATAGACAGATACCTTTTTAAGTATTATATGACTTAGCAACTAAGCAACAACAATACTTTTTCTATAATTGTGAATCATTAAGTAATCTTATTAATGACAAGAAAAGATAATATTTATATACTATGAAAATTTATAAATTGCAGAAATAAAAATAAAAATTTCCATAATCCTACTCATTAACCATGAACTAATAGAGGGGTATATTTTTACCTATGCTTTCTCCATGAACATTTTGAAAGTTGTTGAAATCTTCTTTTGTAAAAAACTCAGTAATATTTTAAAAATCAACTAATATTACAACAAAAGTGTTCTCATTATTAAAAATTCATGACAAATACTTCTTTTAATAGTTATACAATATTTAAGAATATGAATTAAATTTCTCTCCCTGTTGAATATGTGCATTATTGCTAGATTGACTTTTGATTAAAGGTGGTGAAAAAAATATATACACATCGATCTTTGAGGCCTTCTGAAACTAAATGACAGTAAAAGGATTTTGTGTTTGTTTTGGCACAAGTTGTGGAGGATGAGAACAAGAGAGGAAAAAATACAGCAGCAGGAGCTGGAAGGCAGATAGACACATGATAATTGGCTTAGGTGACCAGAGAAAGCTGAATCTAAAGCTAGCCATGCAGAAATCTAAGATATAATTCAACTTAAGTTTCAGAACCTATAAAAGGCGTGGGCATTGACAGCACTGGACATAGGGCTGGGGGTGGAGCTAAAACTGCCTGAATCTGCAGTCAGGTGACAGATGGCTCTTCCCTACTCTGGCAGGAAGCTGGAGGCTTCCCTTAAGAGGCCAAAACAAATGGTCCTGGGTCTGGAAGACAGGCAAACAGTTGAGGGCAGGGTTGCTGTACTGAAAATAGGAGGATAAATGAAAATTCACAAACAGAATGTCGAGGCACCTGCCCTAAGTATTCTATGCTCTCTCGGCTCCCAGGATCCCGGCAGCCAAACACATTCCCTCTGTGTAGGTGTATGAACAGCCTGCAGTGGAGGAATGGGCCAGTCTGAGCCCAAAGAACCAAAGAAACTGTCATCAGGGATTCGGCAGTTGGATCACCCAACGCTGAGGATCACAATGAATGAGCCTGTCTCCAAAGCACAGACTTCTCAGGAGGCTTTTTCTATGACTTTCAAGGAGGAGCAGACAGCTAAGAATCAGCAAACTCACAGAGACCAGAAAAAAGCCATGAAATGAGAACCAAACATTTTCAGGAAAATCCAGAAATTTTTAAAGTTTTTTTTTTTTTTTTTTAAGAGAAAAGAGAGGAAGGTTAGGCAAGAAGTCCCTGTGAAGGAAGTGGAAATTGATGCAGTCCCTTACAGAGCATCTTCCTGTATACCTGGTGGGGAGTGGAGAGGTGGGATGGAAAGAAAAGGGCTCTTAAAAATTAAAAAACTTAACAGAGAACTGGAAAACCCAACAGAAGAGTTGAAAGATAAAACTGAAGACATTTCTAGAAAAAAGTACAAAAAGGAAAAAAGCAAAGAAAGAAGTAAATATACAGGGACTTCCCTGGTGGTCCAGTGGCTAAGACTCTGCATTCCCAATGCAAGGGACCTGGGTTCCATCCTTGGTCAGGGAGCTAGATCCCACATGCTACATGTGGGACCCGACGTAGCCAAAATAAATAAATATTTTTTAAAAAAGAAGTAAATATGGAATCCAGGAAACAGGTGATCCAGCACAAGAAAGGGGAAAGGGAAGTCTCAGGATGATGGAGAGGAATCTCCTGACAACGGTGGTGAGGCAAGTCTGGTGAGAGGCCGGGTGAGAGGGGACAGGTCAGAAGCTGTTAAAGATTTCTTCAGGAAGACTGGTGAAATTCCTAATCTGATCCAATGCATGGAGAAGATGCTTATACACCTGGGGGAATTTTGAGGATTAAGTGTTAAGTACATAAAACTTTTGTTCATAAAACTTCCCTGGTGCCTCAGATGGTGAAGAATCCGCCTGCAATGTGGGAGACTGGGTTCAATCCCTGGATTGGGAAGATTCCCTGGAGCGACTAAGCACAAGTACACATAAACATTAAGCACGTTTTTAAAAAGAAAAAAAAAAAATGTGCAGGAGGTAGAACTTCACACTGCATGTGTGCTCAGTCATGTCCAGCTCTTTGCAACCCCATGGACTGTAGCCCACCAGGCTCCTCTGGCCATTGGATTCTCCAGGCAAGAATACTGGAGTGGGCTGCCATTCCCTTCTCCAGGGGACCTTCCCGACCCAGGGATCAAACTTGGGTCTCCAGCATTGCAGGCAGATTCTTTACTGCTGAGCCTTTGGAGAAACCCAGAGAACACATCCATCACTCCCCAAAGCCTCCTCCTGTCCCTGGATTGTGCTTTCAGTGTCATAGCTAAGAAATCTTTAGCTAATTCAAGGTAACAAGGTTTTTCTATGTTTTCTTCCAGAATGTCATTTTAGATTTTATGGTCTAGGACCTATATTTCAAGTAATTTTTATACATGGTGTGAGGTATGGATCAAAGCTTAATTTTTGCATATGAATATCCTTTTAACCTTCTCTCAAATATTTATTAATATAAAGATAGATATAATTTTGCCTTCTCTGTGTTGTTCCATTTATCTAATTATCCATCTTCACACCGATGCAACACTGTCTTGACTATTGTAGCTTTATAGTAAGTCTTGAAATCAGGTAATATAAGTCCACCAACTTCCTTCTTTTTCAAAGTGCTTTTTAAAATTTTTACAGCTATTTTAGGTCCTGCACATATTTTGTCAGTTTACCCACTGATATTTCATATTTTTCTTGCTGTTGTAAATTTATTTTTATTTCCATTTCCAATTGTCCATTGTTAGGTCATGTAAATACAATTTATTTGCGTGTATGTAAGTCTTTTACAGTTGTTTCAGAGAGACGTGTAAATCGGTTCAGTCATTCTTACTCTATTCTTGGCCAGAAGCAGAAGTCATCAATGTAGGTTTTATTTGGCCTGTGGATGGGGTAAGCCCAGTTATCAGCACTCCTCTCTGGTTGGAAGGTCGTGGAATATACTGGAATCACAGGGAGAAAAAGAGCATTCCAGACAAAGAGATCCAAATTAAAAGTAACTTTACCTTTCCATATCTAAAGTTTTTGAGTTGGATGTAGTGACCACCTATACCATTTTTAGGTATATGTTCTCTGATTCAACATTCCAGCAGTGTTCCCTCAATTTTGAAAGAGCATTACACACAGATGGAAACTCTTTTTTTTTTTTAATTATTTAGCTGCTCTGGGTCTTAATTGAGGCACACAGGATCTTTAGTTGTGGTGTGTGGGATCTAGTTCCCTGACCAGGAATCAAACCCAGGCCCCCGGCATTGGGAGCTCAGAGTCTTAGCCACTGGACCACCAGGGAAATCCCAAGATGAAGACTCTTAGTTGATGTCTAGACCCAATCTCCTGGGTCTTGCCTTTCTGTTTATTCCTACATTTCCCAGGTCACTATATTGCCCTCATAATATCTAGTTCAGAAACAAGAGACAAGTGTGGATAAGCATTCAGTACAGGTTCCAGTCTCCTATCCCCATCCCAACTCAACTACATTTTATAAGGTTAGATATTTGTGATGTATTTTTGAACAATTTATAAAGCAATCATCTTTGGTCTTCGCAACTGAAAGAGTTAAGGGGAGCTGAAAGCTTCAAAATGGTGTGCTTTGGGGTTATTTATTAACATTGTCAAAATGACAAATGGACATGCACAGAGAAAAGCTACTGGTCTCACAGCAATTTTCTGCCAAGAAAACTCCAGAATGTTATTTTCCTAGCATATGTGTGTTTAATATTTCCTCCTATGTCTTGTAAACTACTTCTTAACTGACTGGCCTCTTTATCTGGAAATCGTCCAAGTGAGAGATAGTTACTGAAGAGACTATTTACTTTCAGAGCTGAGGGAACTAGAAGAGAAAACTTATCCCAGAATAAATGGATAGTAAGTCATTTTGTGGCCTTTTCCTCCTTCATCAACTCCCCAGTCCCCACCATTTCCTTGTTACATAGGTGAGGCTAGCTGACAGTGAATGTCCAGGGCAGTCAGTCAGTCAGTCAGCTCAGTTGCTCAGTCGTGTCCGACTCTTTGCGACCCCATGGACTGCAGCACACCAGGCTTCCCTGTCCATCACCAACTCCCAGAGCTTGCTCAAACTCATGTCCATCAAGTTGGTGATGCCATCCAACCATCTCATCCTCTGTTGTCCCCTTGCCCTCCTGCCTTCAATCTTGCCCAGCGTCAGGGTCTTTTCCAGTGAGTCAGTTCTTCACATCAGGTGGCCGAAGTATTGAAGTTTCAGCTTCAGCATCAGCCTTCCAATGAATATTCAGGACTGATTTCCTTTAGGATTGACTGGTTAGATCCCCTTGCAGCCCAAGGGACTCTCAAGAGTCTTCTCCAACACCACAGTTTAAAATCATCAGTTGTTTGGCACTCAGCTTTCTTTGTGGTCCAGCTCTCACATCCATACATGACTACTGGAAAAACCATAGCTTTGACTAGACGGACCTTTGTTGACAAAGTAATGTCTCTGCTTTTTAATATGCTGTCTGGTTCAGGGCAGGGTGTGCATATTTGGAGGTGTGTGTATGCAAAAGAAAACAAGATCTTTCATCTATATTTCATTTATGGTATGGGAATGGGAGCAGATGGATTTGCATACTAGCCTCTGGCCTTTCTCATCCCCACTTGGTGGAACCATCTCCTTCTTCCCTTGTAAAACAGAGACCCTCCAGGACACACTTAATGTTTAAGGGAGGAAATGCTGACATTAAAATGTGCTTGTGGGCAATTCCCTAGCAGTCCAGTGGCTAGGACTCGTTGCTTTCACTGCCAGGGCCCTGGGTTCCATCCCTGTTAGGGGAACTTAGATCCTGCAAGCCATGCTGAGCAGCAAGGAAAAAAAAGTGCTTGTGAATGACACCTGCCATTTCAGCAGATTTGTGAACACACAGATTGAACACAAGTGTGGAAGGAAAGCTTGAGCGCCCATTATGGGACTTGTTTCCTATTTCTAGAAACCAATACCTGCTTTTGTTCCTTCACCAAAATTACCTCTATTCCTATACAGTTCTGAGTTTTTAATATCTCCCTTGCTTCACATGTTAAAGCTTCACTTGGTTAAAGCCTCAAACTGGGGGGAACAACCCTGTGGGAAAGGAGCATTGTTCTCTGTATTAACACTGTGTCAACTGCTACAAAAGACCTCTTTTGATCCTGACTGACTTAAATATGTAAACATTTGGGCTTGCAGCGATTTGTGCCTTTTTGACTAAGCAGGATGTTAAAAACAAAAAGCCAAAATCGAGGCAGCATCTTCTGACAGCCTGTTCAGGGACCAGAGACTTGGCAAGACCTTTGGCAGTCAGAAACATCCAGCATCTGCCAACCCAGAGGCTTTGAATCAATCCAACCGCTCTCAGCTCCCCTGGAGCATCGCACAGACGAGCACCCACCCTCCCTATTATACTCGACAAACAATCTCTTTTCTTTGCCAAGTTAACAATACTATGGCCTAGCCAAATAGTTCCTTCTGCTACACCTGAGTTTTAAAGGCATGGCATTCATGCATTTCAGATTTCAAAAGCCTGGAAACTGGCATAATTCCTTAAATGCCTCATACATTTTCTTCCTTCCTTCCTTCTCTTTTTCGTTCTTTCCTTCCTGCCCAGCCTCCTCCTCCTACTTCCCTCCATCTTTCTCTTGCTTCCTTTTTACATGCTTTCCAAGATAATTTACTTTGAAAAAAGAAAAATTACCATCTGACTCACAAGCCAGTGGCCCCCATTTGACCCCAAAACAGGACTCAAAGAAAGACAACTGTAGGTGAGACTTCTCGGGCTTTTGTTCGGTACCTGGGGTCAGGGGCCAACAAATGACCTAACGTTCTTGTTGCGGAGGGAAAGTGGTTCCTTCTGGGGCACAGTCAGCTCAAGGATGTTTTGTTGAGGCTCCCAACCAAGGTTCCCATGGTGACAGCCCATCAAGGATACAGAGCCTGCCCAGCTGGCACTAACAGGGGAATGGCAACAAGCCGGGCCCTCACAGACACTATCAGCTAATACCAAGCCCACTCTCATCATTACCACTCCCTCCCTTTTACTTGACCAATGCATTACAATTATTTGGCCTAGAGTGAGTCTTCATGTAGAAAACTTATTCTCATTTTCTTTGCTTAAAGAGAGCTTTGGGCAAAAGGATGATGAATATGGAGGGTTTTAAATGACCAATGGATGCTTGTGTTGAGTAGTTTTAAAATCTGTCAATAGGACCATGCTAAGCACATTCAAATGGGGAGCAGGACACTTTCACTGAATTTGTGAACAAGGGCTGCATTACCCGTAGGTTCCTCTGTCCTCCATTCTAACTGGGAAGCTGGTCTGACAAGAAAGAGTGAATCTCTTTGTTAGGTTGTCTTAATTCTTGATCTCAATCTCGTCACCTCCCTTACCATCCTTTCCACCTGTCTTTTATGTAATGAGACATCTTGGATTTTTACATCAGTTAAGTACCATTTCCCAAAACACCAAGATACTGAACTTTTGAAGGACAGTATCTCCAAATTCCATGTGTATTCAGCCTTTGACAGGAGGTACAGGAAAAAATGTGTAAAGAAGAAAGAACAGCATAGGACTTGGCGTTTCTCTCTTTGAGCCTAGATTTAGTCCTGAAAGGCACCTTTTATGTGGATAGGACACATGGAGTACAGAATTCTGTAACAGGTGTGAGTTTCCCTAAGATAAGTTTATGACTCGTTATTCAGTCGCTCAGTCATGTCCAACTCTTTTTGACCGCATGGACTGCAGCACACCAGTCTCCTCTGTCCTCCACTATCTCCTGGAGTTTGCTCAAATTCTTGTCCATTGAGTCAGTGAAGCCATGCAACCATCTCATCCTCTGCCGCCCTCTTCTCCTTTTGCCTTCAATCTTTCCCAACATCAGGGTCTTTTCCAATGAGTCAGCTCTTCACATCAGGTGGCCAAAGTATTGGAGCTTCAGCTTCAGCATCAGTCCTTCCAATGAATATTCAGGGTTGATTTCGTTTAGGGTTGACTGATTTGATCTCCTTGCTGTCCAAAGGACTCTCAAGAGTCTTCTAGAACCACAATTCAAATGGATAAATGCTTCAGTGCTCAGCCTTCTTTATGGACCAACTCTCACATCCATACATGACTACTGAGAAAACCATAGCTTTAATACAGACCTTTGTCGGCAAAGTGGTGTCTCGGCTTTTTAATACGCTGTCTAGGCTTGTCATAGCTTTTTTTCCAAGGAGCAAGGGTCTTTATGATTTGCAGCTCAGATAACTGAACTTGCAGGAACAAAGCATGTGTGTTCTAAAGATATATAGACTCTGCTTAGTTTTTGTTCATGACTCATTTTATTCAAATACACCTCCACCTGACAAGGGAGATGAGAATAAGCCTCCAAGATTTCCCATCTATTCCTTGATTTGTAATCTGCTGAACAGAAAAGTGGTGGGAGAGGGACGGAAAATCCTCTCATCAGAAACATAAACTTGTTTCATAGAAAGAGCACAAAGACAGCAGAGGTGAATGCTCATAAGTGTCCTTTCTCCTGCCTTCAGAACAGACACAGTATCCTGTCCTGTACTGGTTGGTTCAGTCTTTGATTTCATGGTTTTTCAATCCCTTGGGCAGAATATCAGCCAGTTCATTTCAGAATTTGTAATTATTACACATTTTACCTTTTGGCATGAAGGACCAAGGAAGTTTCAAGACTGGAAACTGTCTTGAAGCCACTGGTTTCAGCTTTTAGGTTCGTACCATCCACCAGCAACTGATCCATTCTTTTCAAAAACACAGAAATAAATCCAGTGACTCCTTCTGTGTTCCTATCAAACTTTTAAACAACAACTTGATCACACCCTTCGCCCAGAGGACACTCAGCACATGAAAAACATAAAGTGTTTCACAGAGCAGAACATTCTTTGAAAACTCTGGGCAGAATAAAGCACTCGTTTAAGGAACCTAATTGAGAGAAGCAGTGCAACCCAGAGAGGGCTGCCTGAGTTCAAAGGCACCGCTTTTAATCCCAAACCATTTTACCTTTCTTTCTTTCCGGGTGACTAACCTGCAGACTTCCACTCATCTCCTGCCAAGTCATTTTTCTTAAGAAGGTGGATACTTTACAAGATTCATAGCCAGGAGCCCTCTATCAGGAATGCTGGTGGTACGGATTTGGGTAGATAAAAACAGAGGCATGAGGAAAGTGGGTCTCTGTGATTTGCCTGCGCGGCAGACTCTGTCTCTGGCAAGTTTGCTCCAGTTGGAAACAATAAGGCGCTGGGCCTTCCTTGAGTCTGGAAATGTCATGCCTCTGGCAGCCCATGATCTTGGAGAGTGGAGCCAAGTATTTTCATAGTCAGGATTTTGTGTCAGTGGAACAGGCAGGATGTCAACTGTTAGGAGGAAAGTCATCCAATTCACACACGTGCAGCTGGAGAGACAGCTCAGCTTCAGATGTCATTTAACATGTTGGCGGGTGAGCAAGAAGGCGGCAGAAGTGGCCTCCTAAAGCCAAGAAACCACTGACTTTTGGGAGAATCACGGTGGCAGAATCATTCTTGTTTTCACAGAGAGTACCAGAAAGGACATTCTTTCAGACTTTCACACTGGGCAGTTTTTCCTGTGACCCATTTCAGAGTTAAGTGTGAGTTGCTCAGTCGTGTCTGACTCCCTGCGAACTCATGGGCTATAGCCCACCAGGCTCCTCTGTTCATGGGATTCTCTGGGCAAGAATACTGGAGTGGGTTGCCATTCTCTTCTCCAGAGGCTCTTCACAATCCAAGAATTGAATCTAGGTCTCCTGCATTGCAGGCAGACTTTTTACCAACTGAGCCACCTATAAAATCACCATGCCTGATACCTTACATAGAAGTAACTTTTTTTTAACTTTTTATCTTGTTTTAGGGTATAGCCGATTAACGATATTGTGATAGTTTCTAGTTTCAGGTAAACACCAGAGGGACTCAGCCATGTGTGTGTGTGTGTTAGTTGTTCAGTCATGTCCAACTCTTTGCCACCCCATACTGTGGCCCTTCAGGCTCCTCTGTCCATGGAATTCTCCAGGCAAGGCTGTTGGAATGGGTTGCCAATTCCTTTCAGGTGGACAGCAAAGGGACTCAGCCATACATATACATGTATCCATTCTCTCCCAAATTTCCTTCCCATCCAGGCTGCCACATAACATTGAGCAGGGTTCCCTGTGCTATTCAGTAGGTCCTTGTAGGTGATTCATTTTATATGTAGCAGTGTGTACATATTGATTCCAAACTCCCTAACTATCCCTCCCTCCCATCCTTCCCCACTGGCAACCACAAGTTCATTCTCTTAAGTCTGTAAGTCTGTTTCTGTCTTGTAAATAAGTTCATCTGATTCATTTCTTTTTAGATCCTGCATATAAAGCATATCACACGATATTTCTTCTTCTCTGATTGCAGAAGTAATTTCTTGAAAACAGCAAACAGTGAGATGGACCAGCCTTTTTTGGCTGGCCTATCCTCATAAAATGAATGGCGAGCATCACAACATTTTTTTTATTATTGTGATCATCCTAATAATTAATACATATCAATTGTGCAGTCATTATTGTCTTGGTATTTGTTCTCTAGGGGGGGAAATGGACTGATTGAGATGATTATACCTTTTCCTTTTTGTGATTTCCAGTCTGTTCATTCTTTATTTTTGAGGGACTAGAATACTGGTGCTCACTGGCTCTTACAGAGTTTCCAGGAGAGTTAAGAAAAAAAACATATTATCTGGTTTATTAAATGTTGTATGGACCTTAGTGCACTCTCCTTTAAGGCTGGCGCTACTGAATGTTAATTGAAAATCAACTGGCAAATAAACCATCATAACATGGCATAATCATGAACCAGCCAAGAAAATCCACCACTTCATACCCATTAAAACAGCTACTATAGAAAAAGTCAGAAAATCAGCGTTGGCAAGGATGTGGAGAAATTAAAAACTTTGTGCATTTTTGGTTGCAATATAAAATGGTATGGCTGCTAGGGAAAACAGAATTACCACATAATTCAACAATTCTGCTTCCGGCTATGTACCCAGACCAAATAAAAGCAGAATCTCAAAGATGTATTTGTATACCCATGTTCATAGAAGAATTATTCACAATAGCCACAAAGTGAAACAAAGTCAAGTGTTTATCAATGGATTAAAAAATGAACACAATGTGGTATATACATATAATGGGATATTATTCAGCCTTAAATGGGAAGGGAATTCTGACACATGCTACAATATAGATGAACTTTGAAGACATCATGCTAAGTAAAATAAGCCAGCGACAAAAAGACAAATACTGTATAATTCTACTTACATGAGGGACTGAAAGTAATCAAATTTAGAGAGACAAAACGTGCAATCGTGGCTGCTAGAGGCTGGAGGGAAGGGAGGTGGAGTGGGGAGTTGTTTAATGGGTACAGTTTCAGCTGACAAACATGAAAAAGTTCTGGAGGGGGATGGTGGTGATGGCTGCCCAACCATGGAAACAAACTTAACGCCACTGAATCATATACTTGAAAGTTGTTAGTCAATTTTATGTTATGTGTTATTTCTTCAGAATAAAAAAATATTAGATCAGGAAGTTACCTTAAAAAAATAAGTATCAAGTGGGGTAACAGACACCTGATGCTGCCTTCTATAGACTTATAAACTCTTATATCTTGTTAAATCGTCATTTCCTGTCTGCTCTTGAAGCCAGGGAAACTTTGCCGAGTGTGCTTTAAATTACTTCAGACCCACGCCTTCCCCTGCCCCTTGTCTGAGAAAGAACTCGCTGCTCCCCTGTCCTTCCCCACCCCTCTCACCTTCCATAAGTCCTCACCTTCACTGTAGGTGTCTCCAGCCATTTGGCTGAGAGACACTGATTGCATGGATGTCCATACGAAATGCTGTTATCAAGTTGTCTTGTACTTTATCTCGGGAGGACTGTGGAGGGGACATTAAAGGTACAGGGAAAGACGATACTGGAGAACTCTAGATCTGAGCTAATTTTGCCCCAAAGGCTTTGTACCAAATTATCACTATGACCAGGTGATCAAGAGAAGAATTACCAGGGGAAGGAGCTTTAATTTTAAGAGGAGCTTAATGGCATTTTAGTTTGTCTTCAGGTAAGAGCTGTCCCTGGGAAATGTGGTTATGCAGGATTCAAGATAGTCTTGGTCCACGTTGGGTTGGATTCCCTTCCCCCCCGCCCCTTGTTTCAAAGAAAATTACAGCAAAGCAAGATATAACTGAATTGTTTTCCTTACCCCTCAGCAAGTTTACTGATCACTGTATGTAAGGATCCAAGCCATGGCAGACTGGGGCAGAAGGTGGACCTTGGACATCGATCTGGCTTTGAGAGCTGGTGCCTGTTGGTCCACTTCTAAACTTTCTCCAAATACGATTTCACATTCCATCCATACTGACCAGAGAGGAGGGATCGTGTTCTTTACACTAGCGCTATGGCAACTGATGCGCTGGCCGCCAGGAGCTACCTCCACAGATGGAGAGGATGGGACTGCCCGCCCCCTCCTGGCACACCCATGAGGAGAAGCAGAATGTGGTTTTGCTTCAAGAAACATCCTTAACTAATTAGTCTCTCTCTATCCCTCCAAGCTTCCGCAGGTTCACTCGCTCCAACAGTGTGACGACGGCCGTGCAGGCCGACCTGGACTTCCACGACAACCTGGAAAACTCTCTGGAGTCGATAGAGGACAATTCGTGCCCCGGCCCGGTGGCCAGACAGTTCTCCCGGGATGCCAGCACCTCCACCGTCAGCATCCAGGGCTCAGGAAACCATTACCACGCCTGCGCGGTCGACGAGGACTTCGACGCGGACTTCGATCCTTCCATTCTGCCGCCCCCGGACCCCTGGATTGATTCAATCACCGAAGACCCCCTGGAGGCCGTGCAGAGATCAGTGTGCCACCGGGACGGCCACTGGTTTCTGAAGCTTCTCCAGGCGGAGCGGGACCGCATGGAAGGCTGGTGCCAGCAGATGGAGAGAGAAGAGCGGGAGAACAACCTTCCTGAGGAGAGTAAGTGCGTCGCCGCGTCTGCGCACGCGCAAACGCCTGGTGCTGTGGGCGGGGCATCTGGGGCGGGGCATCTGGGGCGGGGCGGGGCATCCGGGATGGGGCGGGGCGGGGCGGGGACACTTTCTTCCTTCCTGTTGCGCAGAGCTGCTCATGTAGCTGTCACACTTTCTGTATCTCTGCGTCGGAGACTTTCGGCTCTGGACCATGGTGGGGTGTGCTGAGGCTTCTGAATGGTTCCTCTTCCCCAAGACGCTCCCCCATTGGTGTTACTCCTCAGGGAAGGAACAGTAATTCTAACTAGTTTCAAGATCCCCATCTAGGCATCCTTTGGATATTTATAATCTTCCAAACGTACTACTTTCACTAACATACAAGATTAAAACGAGGCTGGTCGTGTCTAGGCCGGTAGACGCCACGCTTATTGACATTCTTAGCCTTGCTTAGCCTGCACTTTCCTTCTTAGGTTTAAGCAAATCTTCAGCTGCTAAAACAAGTAACACAGTTTAATAGATTAAATAAATGATAAAGGGTGGATAAGTTAAATAAATAATGGAGGCCCCACACACCGTTCTTTTCAAACTTGGCCTTTTAACAACAATCCTTGTTAACAATCGACAAAGAAGTTACCAGATGTCCACAGTCCTGAGACATGTTTTGTGCATTGCCAAAAACTGAAATTTTTGGAAAATAGTTTATAATCAGTGTGTATATCAATGTTGGATGTTTATATGCCTGTGAAAAACGATTATTGAATGAACAGTGGATCTTCCTACTGATAATATATTTGAATCAGGGAAAATCAGTGGTAGGCATCTAAGCCTGCCTTCATTTTGGGGTGGGAACCACCTGAAAGAGTATTGTCATGATGTGGCTTTTTAGACTTGTCTTTTAAGTCATCATTTAACTTTTTAATCATGAAAATCTTAGAACACGTACAATACAAAAGTAGAGCATTTATTATAATAAATCTCCATGTACCTATCACCCAGTTCAATGAGTGGCCAGTCTCAACTTCCCCCATGTTGTCATCATTTTTGCCAGAGGATCTTAAGGAAAATCCAAGACATCTCGTCGCTTCACTGTGCATCTCTGATAAGGATTTTTTTTTTTTTAATAACCAATCATGTATTATCATCCCTAACAAAAACAATAATTTCTTAATAAAGAGATCTAGGGCTTTCTATAAATCATGTTCAGTTAACTTACTAAGTAAAGCAAGCTAACTGTGTCAGGGAGCAGTGAGCTTTCCATTAGGGAAGTATTTTTATGAGAATGGAGACTGGAAAATAACAGTTCACATGTTGCAAGATTTCTGCTCTGGATCTTGCTCGCAGCTCTTCTCTGCTCTTTCCTCCTCCAGACCCCTATCCACCCACTGACTAGCTTATTTGTTCCCTTTCAGAGCAGGTTAGAAAACCCATCAGTATATTTCTGTAATGTTCCTTTTGTTCTTTCATGATGAGTGCAAACAACTTAGCAGTGGAAAAGCAAATCTCCTTGACACTTGCCCCAACGGTCCATGCCACTGCATGCTCACCTGGGTGTGGAGCCACAGAGAATATGCTCTGTGCCCTGGTGACAGGGTTATGAAGCAACACCTAATAGTGGTGGGTGGGGGCAGGTTTCAATAAGAAAGTCTTCTATGTGTATATATATGCATGCATGCTCAGTCGTGTCTGACTCTTTTCAACCCTTTGGACTGTAGCCCGCCAGGCTCCTCTGTCCATGGGATTCTCCTGGCAAGAATACTGGAGTGGGTTGCCATTTCCTCCTCCAGGGGATCATCCCGATCCAGAGATTGAACCCATGTCTCCTACATCTCCTATACTAGTAGGCAGGTTCTTTACCAACTGAGCCACTGGGAAGCCAAGAAAGTCTTAGCAGTTGCATTTTCTTATTCTCCTTTCCCCTTATGAGCAAACCCAAAGCCTAGTAAACTTTACTGGGATGTGGTAAACTTGCCCACATCTAAGGAACAATGGCCTCGGGTGCCCTGCTCAACAGGGCAAGCTATTTTGCAGATTTCAGGTCATTCATTGCATTGATTCACACTTGTTCTAGCTTCCCCCAGTTAACGTCCAGTATGACCCGGGAAGCTGTTCATGTGGTGTTTTCTTTTAATCTTATCTTTTCTTCCCATCTGAGACTAGATCTATTTCTCTCAACCCAGCTTTGTAATGATGCATGAGGATAGCCAATGTATAAAGATTTAGGAGAATCTTCCTTGACACTTACATAGCTGGTAAGTGTAAGTTATGAAAACAAGTCAATGTATTTTGATACAAGCGTGTGTATTTGAAAGGTGAAAATCATGCCAGAAAATCAGATTCTCATCCTGTGTTTGGGATGAAAGAGAAGTATGTTTGTATCTTGAACATGAAGGAGCTGCTCATTCATTCACTGTTCCAGAATGTTTACTTCAGATGTTATTTAAACTATTAATTTATTAAAAAATAAAGTAAAATATTGATTTATAAATAGGACTTATAAACCTATTCCATATGAAAATATTTTGTTATAACTAGATTGTTCTAACAATAATTTGCTGTTTGTACACGAAGGTACTGCTTGTCTTACCGTTAAGAAGTCATATGTCTTAAGGACATTTTCTTTAGAGTAGTGATTTTTTTAGCTCTACCTCTATTTTACAAGGTTGCTGCCTGGGGATGGCGATGGCGTGGGGGAGGTGTGAGGGTCATGGCTGCAGAACAAGCAAAGGTAACTAAGCGTGGGAGTGTTTTTGGTGCTTTGCTTTAAAGCAGTCAACTGAGTAATCTTAGATGGCAAGTATGCAATGAGACCTGTTTCACTGGGGAGTGAGTTTCCCTTTGTAGTTTGAAATATATTTCAATATCAGAGCCCCCTTTTCCCAGTTTAAAAAAAAAAATACACCCAACACCAATAAAATAATAGGAAGAACAGTGAAGCTCTTTTTTTTTTTTTTTTTTTTAAGCTCTTTGATAAGGGCTCAGAGTTCTGTCGTCTCAGTCCCTGGAACAATGTCCCTCCCTACCAACCAAAAAGCTCCTCAGATTTTTCGAGTTTGGTTGGAAAACCAATCATCTATAGTGAAAAGTCCAAATTATTAATTTTTCAAAATATTGTTTTAGAACTTTAGCTCAAACAGCTAACACAAAGTTCAGAGGTAAATGCCTTTATTACATGGTTTTTTAAATGTATCAAAGTGATTCAAATTAGAAATGTCTAATGTCTGTTCATATAAGCCCATCTAGCCGACAAAAAAAGGCTCCTCCTTCAGCTTGAGCCTCACCTTCTAGAAGTCTTTGCAGAATGCACTACCTTGGGCTGAACTGGGTGCTTCTGTAATAGCCATACATTTGTCTGCCAGGTATTTCCAACATTTTTTGATGATAATCTATGTATCTCTCTCCTCGACTGAAAAGTGAGTTCTGAGGACAGAAATTGTTCTTGTGTCATTCATCTTCATATCCCCGTCCCTCTGACAGTTCTTGACATATAGCAGGGAATTGGTAAATATGTATTTGAATCCTGAAACTATTTTGGAAATTCTGTTTTACAGAAGTGTTTTCTTTAGCCAAACCTTTCTTCCTAAGTAGCTTACAAAATATTCAACAAGTAACTCGCTGCTATTGTCGCCCAAAGCTGGAAGGGGCAGTGCCTGGCGAAGTGGAGAGCGGGATCCGGTAGAGAGATATGAACACCTACCACCAAAAGGCTGGAAAGGACTTTCATGTCTGTCAGTTGCCTGGGCTAGATGAACCCGCATGTCCCTTCTAGCTCTTGGGATGAGATTCCACTCACAAGCACTTGAAAACTTTCTCTGTCTTTCATGCTCTGGGACGTATGAAACGGAAGCTCCCACCCACTAGCGTTCCAGAATTCTAAACAGCACAGAGGAGCATGCACATGCGCAGTCAGAGTTGCCAATTTCAAATAAGGCTAATGGAAATCAGTGAGGATCTGACCAGAGAACAGGGAGAAATCGAGAATAGGAGCTCATGAAAGAATATCCATCTTGTCCTCACATTCCCCGGGCCGTGGGCTACAGGCCTTGACAGGTGTTGTTTTATTTGCCCTCAAAACAGCTCTCTGGCAGTCTCTTGTCCAAGGTCACAGAACACAGAAGCGCCTGGTGGAATAGATACAACATGAATAACATCTGACAAGACAATAACACTTTGTGTGTTCCTGAGTGCCTCCTCCAAAGCTCTCCATACATATCTGCCCCTGCCTCCTTGGCAACCTCACTTCTGTTCTGATAAGTGGGCCTGGGGTTGCAGAGGGCCTTTGTTTTAGTAAGTCTCTAATTTAACCTTTGCTTGTTTTTTTTTTAAATAAGGGGGAGGGTAGTAAGGAAGGGGAGCCAGTTCTGTTTGGCAGGCATAGCCAATGTCTAAGTAACCGGCTTTTGGAAAAAAAAAAAATCTGTGTACACAGAAAAAGGGCTTTGATAGATGGGTCAAGCACAGATCTCTGTGTCTGCTCGTCAAACCACCTTTTGTGTTGAGTCCCAGACAGGAGGGTCATCCTTCAGGGTACGGGACAATGGTGGCTCCGTGAGCGATCCCTCCCAGGAGAGCTGATCTTCACCATCAGCAGGGAAAGATAAGCAGGATTGGGTGGGAGAAAGGATGATTCTAATCACACCTGCTTAATTTATCTTGTGGGGCCCAAGAATTATTCCATATTTTAAATATTTTTAAATGTTTAGTGAATATGCTTAATGTCTCTGAATGACCCACTTAAAAATGGTTGAAATGGTAGATCTTATGTATATTTCACCACACACACACAAAAATATCCCCCCTCCCCAAAAAATACTGTGTAGCTGCTGAAGGTACATGAGTCAGACTTGCTATCATCACATCCATACTTATTCATCATGCTTATAGGAATGTAAGTTAAATATCTTCCTAAATCAAAACACAGCATGTCTGAGGGGGGAAAAAAGAAGTTAGGAGCAGCACCCGTCTGCTCTGGGACCTCCCTGGAGGTCCAGTGATTAAGACTCTCTGCTTCCAGTGCAGAGGGGTGGGTTTGATCCCTGGTTGGGGAACTAAGATCCCACAGACCGCATGGCACAGCCTCCCTCCCCTGTAAAGAACTGACTGCTTAATGGGAAGCTGAGATTCAGATCTGGGGGCCTGGGTTGGTTGCAATCATCCTTCTTTATAGGAGAGTTGAAGGAACAAAGTGATAGCTGCTCAATCATGTCCAACTCTTTGTGACCCCATGAACTGTAGCCCTCCAGGCTCCACAGTCCATGGGATTTCCCAGGCAAGAATACTGGAGCAAGTAGCCGTTTCCTTCTCCAGGGGGTCTTCCTGATCCAGGGATCAAACCTGGGTCTCCTGTATTGCAGGAGGACTCTTTACCATCAGAGCCACCAGGGAAGCCCTGAAGGAAGAAAAAAAAAAAAAAAAGAGTCACCCAATTTGCAGTAATTATTCAGTGATCAGTCATTTTACGTTGCTATCATCCTAATTCTGACTGCTGCTTCCTAAGGATCTTGTTTGTGGCCTTCCAGGACTGGAAAACACTGCTTTCCCCAAAACTGGACAAATGTACTTAAGGAAGTCCAGGAAGAAAATAAACACTTAACAATCACCGCTCTCCAAAAATCGAGCTATAAATTTTTCAGATGTGGGGAGCTATCCTTTTTCCTGATAAAATAAAAGCAGCGTGAAGACTTTGGTTCTTGGGTTAAACCTTCCTCCCTAACAGTTGATGGTAGGTTTCTGGCTCAATAACAGACTAAGAGAAATCTGCAGTGAGCAAGGGAGCCGTAGCAGCTGACAGAATGTTCCCGCAGCTCTCAAAGTAAACCAACCCGAGCTTGTCTCAGACAATGGGCCCTTGTGTGAAACAGCTGTCCCAGGGAGATGGTCCCTCACGCTGTTGGAGAGGGCCTGCATGTTACAGGGACCCGTCTGGTTTTATCTGACCAGGATGAAACGCCCAGATGGAGCGCACAGGGCTCCCACCAGGAATGCAGTCCAGCACCACCGGCTCCAAACATGGGCTCGGGTTTCAGTGGCCCCAGGATGAAATGTACTGGTTGATTGTGCTTGGAAATCTAGCTTTGCCTCCTGACCTGTGGACAATTTCTATGTGGAATTTTCAGGCTTTATCTGAAAGGAACGGATAAACCCAAAGCATGTGTGGGAGGGAGGCAGATTAGTAACACTTTCATTTTGCCTGGTAAAAGCATCCCCTGTTAGTGAAACTTGGCCTTGAGTCCCCCAGAAGGCCTGGGAGCCTTGGCAGCGGACGTCCGGCTGGTAATGAAACCTGAAATGGGGTTTGCCAGGTTTCAGGTTGAGTTACAGTGGGGAAGCTGTGCACAGTCATCGCCTCGATGGTTGATGGGTGCCATCCCAAGCTTGCTCTGCTCGGGCTGCCTGTGGCCTCTCTGCAGCCTGAAGACTGGTGGGTGGCAGGCACAGGAGCATGCTGTGATTTCTGCAGCTCAGCTGCCTCAAGCCTTGAGTGCTTCTAAGCAGGTAAGGTGGGTGCATCCTAGCTCCTTCCGGTTCTAGTCCCATCTTTCCTTTGAATTGACCTTCAAAAGGTCCCTCCCCACCTCCACGCCCCAACACACACATGCACATACACACACAGCCATACATGTTTTTTAAGGTCTGACCAACCTGAAATTAATGACCACAAAGGAAGTGGCAGTAATGAAAAGAAAACTGGGTGCAATGTGTCCTATGTTTAACCTTCCAGAATGCTGGGTGCATTTTGCTCTGCACAGTGCTGGGCACAAAGAGGAAGGTGTTGGTGCTGGTCTGGACATCCTTTTGCAGATGTGTTTTACTGGGAGTGATCTGAGGCTCAGAGGCTCAGACACATGAAGGCCGGGAAAGGTAGAGATGGACAGAGGCAAGTAGGACCATGACTGGAAGCAGCTCTCCTGGTTCCTGGGCCAGCGCTGTTCTCAATATTCCAGACATCTCTACTCAACAGAGAGGCAGAGATTGCAGAGAGAGGGCTTGCCTCATGGAGCACAATTCCCCATTGCTTTCTCTAACCATAACTATTTCTGTGGAGGATCATTGGAATGGACTTCATATGCAGTCTTTAGTCCTTCCCAATTCCCAAGGGAAATGCTAACTCATTTAATCTCATTCCAGTTTCAAAGGCTGTATCTGTCTATGTGATGTAGATGCTGTTTCTAGTTCATGGCTGATGTAAATGGAGACATGGATGGGAATATAAACATCTTTTACAAGTAAGACTCCTGGAGTAAGAGTTGGGGAAAAATAAAATTAGCTGAGTGTTTGAAAAGTTGCTCTTTACAAACAAAATAATATTTCCCCCAGGGCTTAGCCCCATGGAAGCTCTGGTTTTAGTCTATGAGATCATTTCTACTTGAGAATTCTATTCTTTGTTCATTAACCTATAATAAATTCATCATTCTTTATTCATTTAAGTTTTGGCTCCTTTAAGAAAAAAAAAAAGAAAAAGTGCTCATGTTACATTCAGAGCAGCCGTTGTCAGCCAGGAATGAAACAGATCCATGTTTTCTGTGGAGATCTTTTATTGACAGCAGCTCTGGATCACAAACGTATTTGAGAAACAGCTGGGCAGTTGGTTGGCAAAATTCTTTCCCATGTAAATAAAAACGTCTCCGCGTGGATAATCTGACTTGAAGTCACACAGATTTTGGTCTGACAAATCCACATGACTTTGGAGTGAGTGGGTGGATCTACTATTTTAAAACTTCATTTTTCCTCCTTACCCCTAAAGTCTAAAACATGGTGGCGGAAAAAAAAAATAAAAAAAATAAAAATAAAACATGGTGGCGGGGGCCAAGTGAGTAAAAAAAAGTCAAAAGTTGATGATAAGGAGGTTTAATTCATCCAGAGACATGTTCAACTTTATCCCAAATGGCCTGGCTCTTCCAGCCAGAGTCAGCACAACTAGTGTGATAAACAGAAAACCAAAAGGAACAATCTTGCCTAGAAAATCCCATGGACAGAGGAGCCTGGTGGGCTACTGTCCATAGGGTTGCAAAGAGTCAGACATGACCGAAGCTTCTGAGCATACAAGAGGAACAATAACCCAACCAAGACTGTATTAGCTAATTAATTAATCAAGATTGTAATGAAAAAGTGGTGCTGGACACAGTAAAATCTTAAAGAAGTGGAATGCTTAAGGCCTGGAATCTTGCCATTAATTTTTCAGGTTAACATAAAGTTTACAGATGAGTCAGTTCACTTTGAAACTTACTCCTTCTGCAGGATATCAGGAGTTACGTCGGCTCAGTCTATGCCATCAAGGGGCTCCTGGTCTGGTTAGAAAGCCAGACAAATGGATGATGCTGCAAAGAATTTGGAGAGGGCAGAGACAGATCTGTGCAGGGGAATTTGAGGTGCAAAGACAGGGAGAGGTTAAAGGGGGGGGGCCAGCAAGGAGCGGGGGCCAGTGAGTGGGGTCAGTGTGGGCCCAAGGCAGGAGGCGCCCTCAGTTCAGTGTTTAGCCTGAGCACAGGCACTGTGGAGAGACCAGCTTTGGGAGATTGGGAGCCTAGGGCATCATAGGAGTGGGCAGAGGTGAGGCTAAACAGGTGGCCCATTAAAAGGAGTTTCTCGCTTATCTTAGGGATGGTAGAGGAGCACAGAACAGTTTTATTAAGCATGAGAATTGTATGAGATAAGAATCTCTCCGGCTCCCTTTACAAAGCCAAACCTCCAAATTGGCACGGGAAGGGTGATGGAGCCTTGTAGCCCTCACTGTAAGCAACTAGGATTGCCTGAAGGGAATGTGGATCTGGGGACACAAATCCAAAGAGGTGTCGAGCAGGTGCTCAGACATGCTACACCAGGGGCTGCTATAACCCCAGTTACAAATTTGAGCAAAATAAACCTCTTTTACAGAATAGCTGAACCCAGGAGCGTGGATGAGATCACTCGCAGGAGTCAAGGGAAGTAGACTCAGGACAGAGTTTTGTGTTCAGCATTCAGGAGGCAGAGGGAAGAGGGAAGCCAGGTCAGGACCAGAGAGCACTGTGAGTGCCCAGGGGGCTGAAATTCCCTTGTGCCAAATGCAGAGGTCCAGAAGAGGGGGCGGGCAGGGAGAGCCAGACTGCAGGGAGGCAGGACCACTGGGAGCTGAGGATGTAGAGAGCAAAGGAGTCTGCCCTTTGGAGAATCCAGCATCTAACAGGATGTATTCATATGCTCTGGCTGCCGTGACAAAATACCACCCGGTGGCCTGACCAACAGAAATTTCTTTTGTCACAGTTTTGTCAGCTAGAAGGCTGAGATCAAGGTGCCGGTTTCTCCCGAGGCCTCTCCCGTTGGTTTGGTCTTCCCTCTGTGTGTATCTACGTCCTAACTCCACTGTCTTATAAGAACACTAGTTATGTTGGATGAGGGCTCACCTTAATGACCTTGCTTTAACTTAACTACAGATTTGAAGGCCATCTCCAAATACAGTCCCGATCAGAGGTTCTGGAGGTTAGAATTTGAACAGATGACTTTGGGGAGGACAGAAGTCAGCCCATAACAGGGGAGGAGAGGGATTTTATGTTAGCTAGAGGGGATCACAAGATGGGGGAGGACTTTCCCCTTAGGATGGGAGAGACTTGAGGTGGCTCCCAGGCCTCTCAGGTAAAGCTGTCAAGAGGGACTGAGATGGAAGAGCAACCAGGAGGGAGTGGGACCAAGGATACAGGGAGATGGGAAAGGTTGATGCGGAGAGCTGTTTAGCGCAGGGGTGCTTGTCAATCTTGGGCTGATTCCATCAGGAATGAATGGCAGTACTTCGTACACCTGCCATCTCTGATGCTAGCCGCATCACTGCTCATCCATCATGCAAAACCTCACCTCTTTAGAGTTTTAGGGAACCATGGATGGGGGGGGTGGCAAGTGTCAGGAGAGGCAGAACACTGAGAATATTCATGCCTGATTCCCTCTGTTTTCTTCATCTCATAGCAGACAAGGTTTTTGCTAAAGACAAGGGAGCAGGGATTCAGTTGCCAGTGAATGAGAGTCAGAAAAGGAGGGTCAGAGAGGGAGCAGACCAAGACCATCTCCAAGGACTAATGATCAGCAGCAAGAGACGCACTGAGTTTGGAATCCGCGGATTTGAATGGCTCTCAATCATGTGGTGAAAGACAGTTCTGAAGGAAGGGAGGGCCCTGCACCCTGCAGGCCAGCAGGGTGTATCTGGTCTGCTCTGCACCTGAAGATGGACCTTGTTTGCCTGGAGCAACTGTGGCTCCCGAGAAGAATCTGATCTTTGATTTTGCAAGTCTCTTTTCTGCACAGGCTCCAACAGGGTGGTCTAGGCATCCTTGGTTAAGGTCCTGTCTCCTCTGTGTGTCTCTGTCAGTTAACCACTGTTCTAGCTCTGATAGGTGGGGAGCTATGCCAAACTCTACAGATAGGGATGAAAATCTGGGGCCCTGAAGAATTCTTATGGATTCCTTATATACACAAAGACATGATTAAAGACATGATTCACCCACTCCTTGACACTTGTCTAGGTCTGCCTGCATGGCAGCAATCAAAAAAGAGGACATTCAATCAATCCACACTGTTGGAAAGAAGTTTGGAGTGTGAAGATTCGCAGGAGAAATAATCCCGTTTGGGAATATGTCACCTTTTGTTTCCCTGGTGAATGACCAAGAATGTCGAAAGTATATAGGAGTTATAATTCCTGCTACACCCTAAGGATTTTCACACATGATTTCATTATATCTACAGTCTACAATCCTAGGAAGATAGTATTATGATCACTCGGCAGATAAAGAGAGCAGAGTCTGAGTACAATAAATGTTCCCAGGATCCGTAGCTGATAAATGGCATTTCAGACTCCAGCGTCTGTGCTTTTTCTGGTATGTTACACAGAGGAAGTTAGACAGGCAAGGAAGCAGAACAGGTAAATTAGGTGTAGGCAGCTGGGTCTGGAAGGTATTCACCTAGCCTACCCACTGTAGAAACTTCACCACTGGTAGGACAGCCAGATTGACCCCTTTGAATTGACAGGTTGAAGATATACAAAATATGTCTGTTCTGCCCTCTCTCTCTTTTTTTAAGAGCTGTGAGTTCCATTTAACTTTTTATGTATTTATTTTTGGCTGCTCTGGATCTCTGTTGCTCTGTGCAGGTTTTCTCTAGTGACGAGCAGAGGCTCCTCTTCATTGTGGTGTTTGGGCTTCTCATTGCTGTGGCTTCTCTTGTTGTGGAGCGTAGGTTCTAGGGTGTGTGGGCTTCAGTAGTTGCAGCACATGGGCTCAGCAGTGTGACGCACACAAACTTGGCTGCTCTGCAGCATGTGGAATTTTCCCAGACCAGAGATGGAACCTCTGTCCCCTTCTTTAGCAGGTGGATTCTTATCCACTGCACCACCGGGGAAGTCCTCTGCTCTATTGCTGAGATCTGACATGCTGATGGGGGAGCTGGCATAGTCAGGAAGCACTGGGTGTTTGATTGCTTCCAGTCCCAGTATTTCTAAGTGAATGAATGAGTTCCCAGACTCCCCATGGACTGTCCTTGCAGCAGCATTTATAGAGACGCCACATGTCTTTTCAGCCTCCTCTGGGGCTGTTTTGGCCTTGGCGTTGAGGGCCAGCCCAGTCCCTGCAAAGTTAATTGCCACCACATACAGTAAAAAAAAAAAAAATGGGGCTTCCTCAGTGGCTCAGGTGGTAAAGAACCCACCTGCAATACAGGAGACCTGGGTTCGATCCCATTTTACGTATAAGAAAACAGAGATTAGGTGACCTGTCCAGAGCAATGGATGCTAAATTTTCCAGAGAGGACCCTCAGCCAGCTCAGAGCCTGACCCTTTAGCTTCTATGGTGCCCTGTTTCCCCATGTCCTTTCTGCTTTGGGGTGTTGAGAGATGGAGGGAGGTGACAGTATGTATAAAATAGGTAACTGATGAGAACCTATTGCATAGCACAGGGAACTCTACTCAATGCTCTTTGGTGACCTGAAATGGGAAGGAAATCTACAAAGGGGGATATATGTATATGTATGGCTGATTCACTTTGCTGTACCGCAGAAACTAACACAATATTTTAAAGCAACTTTACTCCAATAAAATTTTTTAATTAAAAAAGAAAAGGGAGGAAGGCCTCACAGACATGATGGATCGATTAAAGAGGAAAATGCAACCATCCCCAAATATTATAAAAGCAGATAGATTGAAAAAATCCAACATTTAGACCTGAAGAATTGTGCCAGATGCTCTCAAGGAGGACCCCAGCTCTCCCTAGGGAAGTGGTCTCTGCACTTCAGCCTCCCGGCGTGACTGGTGACTTCCCAAGTCCAGAGATGCCCTGGTTACATGTGTGCGCGTGCTCAGTCACTTCAGTTGTGTCTCTTTGTGCCTCTACGGACTGTAGTCCGCCTGGCTCCTCTGTCCATGGGAATTCTCCAAGCAAGAATACTGCAGTGGGTTGCCGTCCCCTCTTCCAGAGGATCTTCCTGACCCAGAAGCGTGTGTGAAGTATTTGGGTAGAGACCAGTGGTGGCCCACTGGAACCATCATCCAGCCTGGCAGCCTTAAACTAACAGAGAAGCAATTGACCAGGAAACCCTGAGCCAAACGACATTGCTTGTCCTTCTGTTGTCTTCTCAGTCTTTGTGGGGAATGGGGTCAAGAGAAGGAGATCTAATTCCACTCTGAGTCTCAGGCATGGTAAAGTCAGAACAAAACTACAGCAGCAAAAATGTTGCTGCAGTGCCATAAAATCCGCCCCCCTCACCCCGGGCCCAGTGAAGAAATTCAAGTGGGCAAGCGCCCCTGGGAGGCCCGCCTGCTCTGTTTTTCTCTGCGGCCGCCGTCTCCCCTTCCTTCCTGCCCGGTGGTGGTGGTGGCGGGTGGCCAGGCTCCAGCCGCGCAGTCCCCACCAGGCGGAGCGAGCGCCTCTGGGATAATCCGGAGCTTGGGATGCTCAGAGATGCTCAGGGCTGCTCAGCTCGCCCACTGCTGGAAGGTTCTCCCCTTCAACTTCACTCAAGGCAGGAAGTAGGTTGCAAAGGGGAAGATTTTCAGCACAGAGCACAGGGGATTAAACCTAACAATAACGTTGGTCCGTGGAGTGTAAAAGCTGGGACAGTGCTGGCGTTCCCTAGGCAACGGGCTGAAAATGTTCGCTCTTTACAAAATCTTTCAATTGGCCAGGCTTGCTCTTTCCTGACAGTCCCAGTGGCTGAACTCCGGGAAAATAAGGAAGGCTGTGGATGGGATTTGGTGAGTGCCATGAGATCCCTACCCGCCTGCAAGTCGGGGCTGCTTTCCTTGTGTTTGGTTTCGGATTAGAAAAACAAGCTAGCAGACCATGACTGCTGACACAAATACATCCCTAACCGGACTGGTAAACACTGGAAATTCATCCTTGCAGTAAAAGGGAAAAAACAAAGCAGAAGTATTTGCCTCCTCTCCTGATAACATCCAGGGCTGTGATGGAAAACTCCGTTATCCCTAAGAAAGATGCCTGGTGAGCATGTGGGTTTTTCCAAGCTGGTTTTCTACTTTAACTCAGGAGTCTCTGTTGCATAGACGCGCAGAGCGACGGCACGACCTGGCTGTGTGCGTGTGCGCGCCGTGCGGTCTGCATGCGCTCTTCTCCAATTACTACAGAGCAACTTCCTCTTTGCTTTGCCAGACTAAGTCTCAACAATGAGACATGTGTAAACTTCTTGTCTGTTTGCTTTTTTCAGTTCTAGGGAAAATCCGAACCGCAGTGGGCAGTGCCCAACTTCTTATGGCCCAGAAATTCTACCAGTTCAGAGAACTGTGTGAAGAAAACCTGGTAAGTATCTTTCCCTGTCAATACTAGTTTTTTCCCTGCTCCTCCCCGTGAGAACACGTGGTCAAGACCAGTCCAACTGAAGTAGAACCAAGCCAGGGCTCACTGGACTCTCTTAACCTGAAAGAGAGAATTTTCCAATGAATCATATATTTCCTGCTTTTCTTAAAATTAAAAATATTTATCTTTTAAAATAATACAAAATATTAAATTATCTTCGAAGAAAGAATCCAATCAAGTTATCAAGTTAAAACTCCATATCCTTTTTTTTTTTTTTTTCTGGTTGCTGAATATTTTCTATTTTCCTGGCCTCCTGATTTTATTATTCTTACCCAATTGGAGCAGCCTGCTATTTCAAAAATAATATTTCAGAAAAAAATCATTTTGGATAATGAGTTTCTTTCTGAAGTAGCCATTGGGTCCTTTTTCCTTATCAGAGAGCTCTGTTTTAATTCAAGAACTGGAGATGGAATGTGTCAGAAAGTGTAGATTTGATCTCCATGAGAACAACGAATCATTCATCTTTCTTGGATACACAGAAATGAAATAAAGCAGAACAGACAAAACCTGTATTAGCAGCAACAATATTTTTAAAAAACTGTCAGCAAAATGCAAGGCCAAGAGCTTCCTCACATTTTTTTTTTTAAATTCTGCCATTCCACAAGTGTCATTCCACAAAAATAGCTTTTATTGGCCAATTAATGATCAAGCTGCATCTGTGTGCTCAGTCGCTTAGTTGCGTCCAACTCTTTGTGACCCTATAGACTGTAGCCTGCCAGGCTCCTCTGTCCATGAGATTCTCCAGGCAAGAATACGGGAGTGGATAGCCATTTCCTCCTCCAGAGGATACCCCCGACCCAGGGGTGGAAACTGCATCTAAAATAAAGAAAATGAAAAGGAATTCTTTTTAATCTTCTGGAAAGTTCAAAACACAATCATTTGTGATGTGATTGACCCAAACGATTTTTTTTTTTTTTTTTTTTTAGCGTTCTAACCACATCTTGTTAAGAAGGACAAATACAGACTGAATGGGATTTATCTAGACAAGACTCAACCAAGAGCAGATAAAAAGTCTGCACAAGTCAGTGCTCTTGTCCCCCTTCACCAGGCTTTTCTTTCTGAAACCTCTCTTTACTGCCTCCTCACCCCCAACCCCCACACCTATAGTTTGTTTACCCCTTCCTCAGCAAAAATGACCTGGCCCTTCTTTCACCTTCTCAGAAATTATATTCTGAATTATGAGATAATATATATTAGTAAACGTATCAGTGATTTAACAAATATTGATCAGTGATTTAACAAATATTTTATTGAGCTTCACTATGTGTCAGGTACCGAATTCCTTCTAATTTGTAAACTTGCTCACGTATCTCAGATCTTAATTCATATCATTCTTTAACTCTTTAAAAAGTTCATATAAAGCCATATTTCTCAAACTGGCCCTCCTTATCTTTCTGATCCTCTATCACCTCTGACCTCCAAGTGACCTGATTCAGACTGAGGCAGGTTCCACAACTACTTCTTGGGCTGGGTGTCACAGGAGCCACTGAGTAAGAGACTGGCTGAGCACCCAGACTCTTTCTCTCTGCTTCCGCATTCATCCCTTGGATGATGAGGGGGCAAAGAGATTCTTGGTGGGAAAGGAACAAATTTCCCGTGTTACTACAGAGTTAAATGCTATCATTCTATCTATTAATGCACTAACACAGTTTAACAACAGGGCTTGTGACCTAGAAGGCTTTAGTGAACTTCAAGGTATGAGCAATTTAGCTTTTAATTACAAATAAGATAAGGTAATATATTGTGAGATCATAAAACTCCAGTTGACAAGTACTTTGTCAGTTATTATCTGTCTATTCTGAACCTAGATATTAAGAAACATTCTAGTTTACTATATCAAAATGCTACAGAGAAGCCCTCTTGTTAATTCAGGTGTCACTGGAATAGAGTTTAACAGTGAACCAAATACTTACAAATTTTAGAATTTATTTATTCCAATGAACTATGGGTAGTTTTAAAAGTATAAGTTTATAAATACATTCTTGTATTTATTTTGAAGTCAGACCAATAATACTCATCCATCAAAAGGCTTAAAAGTATTTTTTCCAGTCTATTTACTTTGATGGTCACTGACCCTGTGCTTTCTGAAATTCTGATGATGTCATTTCTTTAGGGTTGTTTTAAAAGTAAGAACGGGCCTCAAGTTATTATATGGCATGAGATTTCACAGTCTTTCCAATTGCCTGGGATACCCAGAGGTAACCAAATGGAACCTCAATAGAAACCTCTGATAAGTATGAGCCCCTGCTATCTGCCCATGAATACCTTTAGCGATTATTGCTGGTAGTAATACCTTCAGTCTCTTAGTTATGGTTTTTCTGTCTCAGATCATATAAATTAGTGGTTCCTACTCGCTAGTGTTTGTCAGGGTTATGTGAATGAGGGCAAAGAAGGTCAATCCAGACATCAAAGAATGTTTAATATTATCTAGCAAATGCACAGAAATCTATGTGTATGTACAGACAAGTGTTCTCACATTTGCTGTATTATGTTATGGTCAATTTAAAACCAATTCATTTCCAAATGATTATGTCCAAGTACTTATATGATAAAATGTCTTCCTATTAGAAATATCTTAATTGTTAAACACACAATACTTTGAAAATCTAACTCTTTTATTACTTATCACTTGTTTGCCCTATTATTTCACTCAACGTAAGTATTAAAATGAATCTTACTTTAGATTCCTTATCTGTTCTCTGAGTATGTTGGATGCCATGGAGTCAAATACTGACTCTAATAACAATGGAGTGTATTTTTTGGTAATATGGTGTTTTCATTTAAATATAGTTTTAAATCCATTTTGGCATACATCACACATTCTGGATTTTTTCCAAATGTTTAGGCGCCCCGCCATACCATGCTGATAGATGCTGTATTACAAAAGAATTTTACCTTGACATTGAGAATAAGTGACTCAAATGTGTCTAAAATGATTATATAAAATTATCATTTGTAGTGGAATCTTTTTTCTTTTTTTAAAAGCCAAATTCATAGAGAGAGTATAAAAGTGTTTGCCAAGGGCTCAAGGGTAGGGGAAACGGAGGGGCGTTGGTAAAATGATACAGAGTTTCAGCTATAAAATGAATGAGGTCTGAGGACCTAATTAGAACATGGTGACTATGGTTGATAACACTGTATTGTCTAACTGAGCTTTGCTAAGAAAGAGTAGAAGATAAATGTTCTTACACACACACAAAAAACGATAAAGATGTGAGGTGATAATGTGCTGCTTAACTCGATGGGGAAGTCCTTATGCAGGGTGTGTCTATATCAAATCATCACATAGTACATCCTAAATATCTTATAATGTTATTTGTCAATTAGTCCTTAATAAAGGTGAATATATGGATATATATATATGTATCTAATGTACGCACATATGCTCAGTCACTCAGTCGTGTCCGACTCTTTCAGACCCAATGGACTGTAGCCTGCCAAGCTTCTCTGTCCATGGGATTCTCCAGGCAAGAATACTGGAGTGTGTTGTCATGCCCTCCTCCAGGAGATCTTCCCCATCCAGGGATCGAACCCTTGTCTCTTATGTGTCCTGCCGAGGCAGGTGGGTTCTTTACCGCTAGTGCCACCTGGGAAGCCCCATAAAACATATATACATGTAACTATAAAATATAAAATAAACAAATAAAAGTACCATCAGTGAGGAGGGCATGGCAACCCACTCCAGAATTCTTGCCCAGAGAATCCCCATGGACAGAGGAGTCTGGCGGGCTACAATCCATGGTGTCGCAAAGAGTCGGACACGACTGAGCGACTAAGCACAGCACAGTACCATCACTAACTTCACTTTTCTCTCCTATCTGAAAACTAAAAGGAACTCATCCTCCTTTTGTTATTTGAAGTATTTGAAAATGCCGTGTTGATCCTGGGCTTGTCACAAACATCGCTTCTAAAGCGTGACTGTTTTTCTTTCTCTTGCACAGAATCCCAATGCTCATCCAAGGCCCACCTCTCAGGATCTGGCGGGGTTCTGGGACATGCTGCAGTTGTCCATAGAAAACATTAGTATGAAATTTGATGAACTTCATCAGTTAAAGGCCAATAATTGGAAACAGATGGATCCTCTTGACAAGAAGGTAGAACAATGTAGATTTTGTATGGTTCATTTAAAAACCTGCACAAACCCTGGACAGTCTAAATAGGCTTCTGCTCAGTCTTGCTGTTTACAATGTGAAATGGAGCTGAAATCATATTAATTTCATTGTAATGACAATGTTTACATAGTAATCATTTGGGATATTATCTGTAATATGTTTCAGGCATATTTTTAAAGAAAAACCTGTCTGTGAATTGGAAAATGGGAATGTGGCTATTTTTTTTTTTTGTTAATTAAACTTTAAGTTAAACCATTTTAGTCACTGGAAGGAACTGCCTCCATTTTGCTTTTTAAACTAAAATAAATGACATCTTCAGTGCATGATTACATAGAGCAAGAGTTCAACTTCCTTACACCCCTAGAACGTGTTTCCGAGAAAATAGGAAGCCCTGCAAACTAACCGACTTTGATAATCATTTCATAAATATAGTAATAAAGAAACCACTGTTGTTCAAGTCTAAAAATATACACACCGTATAGTTTCACAGTAATTATAAATGTTGGGATCTTTTTTTTTAAAAAAAAAAAAAGGTTTTACCTTTGGTTGATTTGCCTTGGGGAGTATTGCTCACTGGGTTCCTCATGCAAGAGCTTAGAAATAAAGACTCAAATTCTTTTACTTGAATTAACAAACTGCAGTTTTCACATTTGATCACGGTGGCTCCACCAGGCTTGCCCAGGTATCCAATGTCCACCCTCTTAGGCTGAGCGGAGAGGCATGACATTTTTAACCCTTTGCTTTCCTACAGCCTGAGGTCAAATGATTCTGAGAGGTTCAACTTCTGGAGTCAGGCACAGCCATTTCTGTGATGCCTTTTCCTGATCCTTTCACCTATCAGTCCAGTCCATTCTGCTGCTGCCCATCATAATATCAGAGTTCTTGGAGTCCCTGGGCTCCCAGGAGAAATCTAGTGCTAAGGGCCGGTGCATAATTGAAGGGGCCACCACGCTCATCACTGTCCCTCATCTCTAATTCGGTCACCATCCACCTGGCGGGTTTTGGTATGAAACATCAAAGTACCATTGATGCCTGTGTGGCCTCTCACTGGGGTAGCCAAACATTTGCATTCATTCTAGTTTTCTTTAATCTGGGTTTAAAACTGTCTGCTAAACAAGTTTTTTAATTGGTCTGGTTTTAAGAAAACATTACAGATGTACACACATACTGGTAACTGATTTTCTAGAGCTGATCCATCTAATTTCTCATTCATCAATTTTTTTAAATTGTTGTTAAAGAAAAATAAACTATGCAAGGAAAGGAAAATATGACTAAAAAGTTTTCAACAATCGTACTTTCTAAAGTATCTACTGAGTGACCCGATCATGAAGAATTTAAATGTCCAAAAGGAGTGAAGCTAAGAATTGATATATGGTACCTAGTGACAGTTATATGGTAAATCATTATTAATTTGATTTCTAAATCTTCATGCATGGTATCTGTGATCAGAGCTTTGCATCAAACCCCATGAACTGGAGGGGAAACAATGAACAAATGCAATCAGAGTTGCTGGAATACAGTTTGCACTCTGTGCTTCCTTTTTTTTAATCCACTCGAGACTCCACCCTAAACAACCGGCGGGCAACTCCACTGCAGTAAGGGTAACTAGGCACTTCACGAAGGCCAGCAAAAGAAGGACACAGAGAGTGCCCTTTGGAGAATCATGGAATCCATATTTTAAGATACTTGTCACATTTAGGTTTATGAGAATTTAAGGCATTTTGTTACAAGATGAAATCATCAGATTCACATGGACCTTTTTGCAGCCTGAAAACTCACTATCTTTTTCCTAAAAATCCTTTGTGATGTAGATTCCCTTTCCCACTGTATTTTCTTTTTTCCAGTCCAAGCAATGAATGATTTTTGTTTTTGCAGTGGCATTTAAAAATAGCCCACTGTTTTTTAGTTTGCTGCTGCTGGGGGTGTGGGGGTGTGGGGGAGGGGAGCGGGGATGAACTCTTTCAGTCTTGTGTTCAGATGTCCTGGCACAATGTCTGTGCCTATGATGAAACAGCCTTCAGGGCCACCAAGGTCACCCCGAGGCCCTTAATTCATGATGGTCCAGCAGGATGTTTTAGGAACTGACTCCACATCCCCAAGGGTAGGAACTGTCCAAGTCCTCCCTCCAGGGTGACCCTGCCGGAGTACATCTCTGTGTGTCTGTGTGTGATGTGTAAATGGGTGGAAGTCACTGGGACACCAGCAAAGCTAAATGAACACAGTTTTAACAATCGCTTCTTCCTCGTTTGGCTGTTTAGGCTTGGGTGGGCTCGGGGAGAGGGCAGGGATGTTTTTAAACTCTGAACCCAGCTGGTACCCACACGCTGCCGCCCTGCTTAGAGGGGGTGCACAATCTAAGAGGCGACCGCTGCCCCCTCCTTCCCATCTCTGGCATCCGGAAGAGTCTGGAGTCTCCAGAGAAAAACCACAGTAAATATGCTGGAAGCTGCAGCCTTTAGGTGTGAGGGGCAGGGGGCGGGGGCTGGTTAGATTTTAAATACCCATATCCTTCCCTTGGAGAGACTAGTTCTGCCCTCCAGCTTTACCCTTGGCCTTAAACTTCCCAGTATTTTTTTTTTACCCTCATGCATCTTTTTGAAAACCCAAGCCAGAATACTAAAGAAAAAAATATATACATTTTATGTGCTCAGTCGTTCAGTCATGTCTGACTCTTTGAGACTCCATGGACTGTGGCCCGCCAGGCTCCTCTGTCCATGAGATTCTCCGGGCAAGAATACTGGAGTGGGTTGCCATTTCCTTCTCCAATACATATATATATATATATATATGTAAATATGTATACGGTGTGCAGATCAGAACTAACTTCACCACCCTTAGGCTTAAAAAGAAAGAAATGTGTGCTAACTACTGACCTATCCCAGTTTCCCCCAAGCTTGTCCTGAGAAGCTGTGTAATGTCATGAACCTTCTGCTTTGATCAGGAGCGAAGGGCCCCTCCTCCAGTGCCCAAGAAGCCGGCGAAGGGCCCCGCGCCGCTGATCCGGGAGCGCTCGCTGGAGAGCTCGCAGCGCCAGGAGGCCCGCAAGCGCCTGATGGCCGCCAAGCGCGCCGCGTCCGTCCGTCAGAACTCGGCCACCGAGAGCGCCGAGAGCATCGAGATCTACATCCCCGAGGCGCAGACCCGGCTTTGAGGCCCCGGCCGCCGCGCCGCCCCCGCCGCCGCCGCCGCCGCCGCCGCCGCCTCCCCGGCGCCTGCCCACCCGCGTAGACGCGGCCCCTCTCTAGGTCACCCGCCATCCATCCTCCGTCCTCCTCGAGCTAGTCCGTCCCTAGATTCCAGCAATATCCAACCGTAGGGTATCTCAGACATCCAGGATCCCGCCGGGGGTGGGGAAGCGGGGGTCCCTAGGGACCTCGCCGTCTTCCACGCGAAAGAAACTAGGGCTCCGATCCCCTTGATTTCCCAGACACGCTTCCTATTTTGGGCGAGCAGATTGGAGCGCTTGATGTCCAGCCTCAGACATCACACCCTGTCACCAGAGTCCAGGAGTGACGCACCGAGAGGGGACGAAGAGGGGCTGGGCGCGGGGGGACCAGGATGTGTGGTGGGTGGGGAAGAGAAGCAAAGTCTGCAGGTGCCCGGGGGGGAGGGGTGGGGTGCGGGTACCTGCGTCGCTCACAGCTGCACAAACTGCCTCACTGTTGTGTCATCAGTCACTGCTTCAAATGTCTCTCTCAGCAGAAGATTGTCAATTTGATCTTTCAGGGACATCCATCTATTCCGAAAGGCAATAAAATGAAGACGGGAAAGGCAAGACCAAGGAAGCACTGCTAGCTTAAGAGACTACATAAGGGATTTTTTTCTTTTGTCCTATTCTTAAGACAATTTAGACCTGAAGTGTTTTCTCAACTTTTCTTGTACTATGTATATTATATTGTTGTTGTGGTGGTGGGCGGGGGGAGGTCTTTACAGGGGAAAGTGTTGGTTCCATTACTTTGTTAGTGTCCATCTTGGGGAGGAGGGGAGCCTACCTAATTACACAGATAGAAGTACATCTCTGCTTACCAAGTGCTGTAAATGGCAGCCGGCCTGCTTTCGGAGAAGAGTCGGGATTTTCCCATCATCCCCTTCGAATGCTACACATTCGGTCTCTTTTAACCCAGTAGTTCATAGGGCAGACATTTGTCTCCATCAGTCTTTCCTCACTGCTCCAGAGTCCTATCACACCCCTGTATCAGGATTTTGTCCTATGTCAAACCCATCAAATAAGCTTTCTGTCCCAGTAGACGTGCTGTCTCATTTCAAAGAGCAGCCACTCATCTTGAGGTCCCAAGTAGAGAGAAAAGAAATTTGACCTGCAAGGTTCAGCAGCCATGTGGAGGGGGATAGCATTGTGGTTCCTAAATACTGAAGAGACCCAGGGATTTGGCAGAGAAGGTTGATTTCTGTTTTTAGTCATGATGGATGGCATATGACCTTTGCGGCCAGCTGACATTATCTTTAAATGCCCTTACTCCTAGCAGTTTAAACACTTAGAATGAGGTGATCTTACATGATCACTGGCATTTTATCCAGCTCCCTAAAGTGTTAGATATTACCATTGAAAAATGAAAGACTTTTAAAAAGATATATCAGATACACTTGCACCAGAGACGCTTTTAAAAAAAATACACTCTCATAGCCAGGTGCTAATTTTATTTTAAAAATTAAGAGAAGTGATGGGTTCTGGCAACAACTATTTTCATGGACATATTCTAAAACCACTAGAGAATTCGCTACCTCTCAGAGCCATTGATGCTTTGAGCTATCTTTATAAACAGGGCACAAATGTTTACTGCTGTGGTTTACAAGAAAAGGGCTACTAACTTATTAAAAAACAAACCAACTTTTAACTAGAGTGGACAAAGCACCTTTGAGTACTTTGTAAAATTGGAGCAGATAGAGAATTTAAGCTTCAAGTATTTTCTGGTTTTAAAAGAATACACGTTTTCTTTACTCTGTAGCAGCCGGGGAAGGTCACACAAAGTTTGTATCAGGTAAGGCCAACTGCCACCTTGGGTAGCCTATGGTCATGTTCAGCCATGACAATGACTCAGAACTCACAGTCTAACGTGAAGGAAACAGCATCCATTTGAAGACCCATGTTCCCATCCACAGCTCTGTGCCCTGAGGGAGAGATAAGATTTGGATGAAGAAATAGATTTCTAAAGATCATCCTACAATATTTTCTTTGGAAACTGGTTTAGCCCAGGATATTTTAAGAGAGACAAGAGGTGGCCTATTTATCTTGTCTACATGAATGGTATTTGTATATTCATAAGCTATTTTTGGTAAGAATTTTAAATCTTTTAGCAGAATGCCTACAGGCATCATGACCTTTGCCTTCCTTGAAAACACCAATTGTACAAACACTTTATAAAAAGCTAATTATTGATGTTAAGACATGACCCCACATAAAACTGCTTGTTGATCACTTGCCCTGTTAAGCCTGACATCCATGAGCATAACCCTTGTTACATTGTTCTTTTTGATGTAATTTGTAGAAATGTTTTTTAGTTAATAATGGAAAATGTATGTACCCTGAAAAATTACTTATTTTGTTTAACTTTGGTACAAAGGTGTTTGGGTATTTTCTTGGGGAGGGGGGAATTACAAAAGAAGTTTGTCTCCCACATCAAAAAAACGTTCAAAGAAATTAAGTATTTATTATATTTTTTGCAGATGTTTCCATACAACTCACATAACCTTTTTGTAAAGAGAGATGAAGAAATGGATTAAAGATTTTTAATATTTGAAATGGTAAATAGAACTAATTTATTTGTACTATATTTCTGTTATTTATAGATGTTTCCTTAATGTTTTACTGTGCATTACCACTTTAATTTAAGCCTTATCCTTGTGAATTTACCATTTCTTTTTTAAAACATGTCTAGATGCATATTTTAAATAACTGGAATGTAAATCACTAGCATATCTGAATTCCCAAATGTAATTTTTAAAAATTATTTTGGTTTGGAAAAAAAAAAAGATTCATTTGAAAGCTTTCAGATGGAGGGGTGGGGAACATTTTTATGGCTTTATGAATTGGAATTTCATAGGCTTATCTACCTAGATTGTGTGCGGACAAAAAAATAATTGTAAATAGATGAATGTTTCCCATGATGTAAAAAGAAATTAATAAAATAATTAATGCACTGCTTTCAGGTCTCTCTGTTTTCACTACAGAGTCCTGCTTCTTCCGGAAGAGAAGTAATTGTCTTTGGGGGAGTAATTAAGCAGTTCAGAAGCATAGCATTCTGATTTTCATTGTAACAACACATATTCTAGTACCTGTGAGCTTGTGGGTAGACCTTGTCCCTTATGGAAGGGATTTAAATACAGAAAACTAAAAGTCCTTTTACTGTGATGATCATACACTTCTGAAAGGTTCACGTCAGGGACTGTATGTTTTATGAAAGGAGTTATCAGTTTCTCAAACAGGTGCAAATCTGTATGGATTTTAACCCATGTGCATATCTTGCCAAACATGTCAGTTTTGTTTCCTACATAGTTCTCCAGGGTAGGAAAGACCAGAGTAATGCATTGTGGGTTTCATTTCACCCTTGCACTAATGAAAAACTACTCCCTGAGCTTTGGTAACTCACCCAGTATGACACAATTATTAAGTGAGCAATTTACGCCCAAAATCCAAACTTCCATTTAGCTTCGTCTTCTGTGATGTCTTTATCTTTCTTCCCACATTTAAAATTGGTAACTGCCACTGTTGATCTCCCCTGGTTTTCATCTACGTCATATCTGTAAACCTTACTTTATACACAAAAATAGAGACTCACCAAAAACAAAGTAAATTAGAACGCTTTATAAAGTGGACGTGCAATGATCTGGAAATGCCACAACTCTGAAACCTGTGTCCACAGTACTCCTTCCCACCAGGTTCTTGGGCAGAGCCACCAAACTATATGGCACAGACTTGGACATTGTTAAGCAAATAAGCCATTTTGTCCAATTTTTATACATAAGCAAGAACCTGTGCTAGTCACCAAAATAACACAATGTACTTTTGAAAATGCTTCAGAAGAGTAGAGCTCAAGTGGCTGTACACAGGCGAGGTTGCAAAGATCTCACTACCTTGGCTCACGCGCTGACCACGTAGTCTGAACCGTGGTTATACTTCTTGACTTTTAACAAATTCTGATATTTCATCAGGGCTCCTTGAACATTTCAGCCAATCCAAAAATGAAATTAGGTTTTGCATGCAAAAATTTGAATTTCAATGAAGAAATTTCCTATGTTACAGGGTCCACTCATCCCACAAAATGTAATTTCGTTTTTTATAGATAGGTATTGAACAAAATGGTTTGAATTTCTTTTTATGGCTTTGAAATCCAGCCCCTTGAAAATATAAATTGATTTTGATTTAAATAAACGACATATGAAAAATCCTAGTGTCTGACTGTGTTCATTCTTGAATGCCATTGTCACCAAAGGGTGTTGAAATCCACCTGGGGTTTGTTCGATAGGCTATTTGTCTTTCAGCTGCTAAACCAAAATCAGATCAACTCCTTTTGCAAACAGAAACCAGTGGCCCAGCCTGAAAACCTCTCTGGTCCCAACTCATCTCTACTGGTGTAAGTTTACAGTTTTTCAGTCATTAAGCCATGTCCAACTCTTTTCAACCCGATGGACAGTAGCACTCCAGGCTGCCCTGTCCTTCAATATCTCCTGGAGTTTGCTCAAACTCGTGTCCATTAGGTTGGTGATGCCATCCAACCATCTCATCCTCTGTTGCTCCCTTCTCCTCCTGCCCTCAATCTTTCCCAGCATCAGGGTCTTTTCCAATGAGTCAACTCAGTTTCCCTCATAGCTCAGCTGGTAAAGAATCTGCCTGCACTGCAGGAGACTCCAATTCAATTCCTGTGTCGGGAATATCTGCTGGAGAAGGGATAGGCTACCCAGTCCCATATTCTTGGGCTTCCCTGGTGGCTCAGCCATAAAGAATCCACCTGCAATGTGGGAGACCTGGGTTTGATCTCTGGATTGGGAAGATCCCCTGGAGAAGGGAATGGCTACCCACTCCATTATTCTGGCCTTGAGAATCCATGGCCTGTATAGTCCATGGGGTCTCAAAGAGTCAGACACAACTGAGCAACTTTTACTTTCATTTCACAACTCAGTTTACAGAATACATCTTAAATTTCTCTGCAAATCCCTTATTTCCCCTGAAGCAGAGAGAGGAAACAATGTGCTCTTCCTGGTTGGGCTTCTTCCTGATCCAGGGAGGCATCATTGGAAAATCACAGGGACGGGAAGCCCCAGTGCAGTAGTCAATGGATTATTTTGATATGACCTGTATGCAAATAAGCACAAGCTTGAACTTAGAGAACATGGCTGAAAGCAAGAAAACATTTTAATAAATATCAAAAGTCATACTCTGCCATGTAGCTGATTGAACTGTTGCTATTCACCATATGTTTTCACTAGAACAGATGAAAAATGCCAATTCTTCCACTTCACGCTTCTAGTCTGGCTTCTGGGAGATATAGATGTTAATGTCCTCTTTCCAGATTACCTGATAGGTAAATCAGTGTCACAGAGAACTTAATAAAGAGATTCTTCTAGGGATTCCCCTGGTGTTCCAGTGGCTAAGACCCCACACCCCCAGTGCTGGGGGTCAGGGTTTGAACCCTGGTCAGGGAATTAGAACCCATATGCCACAACTAAAAAAAAAAATCCGGCATGCCACAACTAAAATCCAGTGCAGCCAAATAGATAAATTAAAAATTAAAAGAGAGAGAGAGACTCTTTCATTAAAAAAAAAAAAAAAAAAAAAAAAACCTCTCCTTTCACTTTAAAAAACATATATATATATATATATATATTTTTTTTTTTTTTATTGATTGATTTGACTGTGCCAGGTCTTAATTGCAGCACTTGGGATCTTCAATCTTCACTGAAGCATGCAGGATTTTTAGTTGATCTTTCTTTAATTGCGGCATGTGGGATCTAGTTCCCTAACCAGTGATCGAAACCAGGCCCCCTGCATTGGGAGGGCAGATCTTAGCCACTGGGCCACCAGGAAAGTCCCTCTTTTTCACTTTGTAAAGGAGGATGTTTGCTGTTTAGTCACTGAGTCGTGTCCAACTCTTGCATGATCCCATAGACTGCAGCCCACCAGGCTCTTTTGTCCATGAGATTTCCCAGGCAAAAATACAGGAGTGGGTTGCCATTTCCTTCTCCAGGGGATCTTCCTGACCCAGGGGTTGAAACCACATCTTCTGCATTGGTAGGTAAATTCTTTACCACTGAGCTATCAGGGAAACCCATACATACGTATACACACACACATATACATATATATATAAATACACAGACACATGCACAGAGTGGACAAATTGATTTGAGATGTATTTCACCCTGGATTTCAAATCTTTACCATAATAAAAGAAAAGAAATGTAGAATACTTTTAGAAGGGGCAAGACAACAATGGACTTCCTCTTCAAATTCCATTTTTGACCTACTACTTTCTATTCTAGAGCTATCAGACAGCCTCAGTAAATGCTTCTCTTGAGAAGAATGTGTTTCTGCCAATCAGAGGAGGTAGGCAGGTTAAGGATAGGAGGCAGCCAAATTGACTGAATAATCAGCTAAAATTGAGGATATTTAATCCACAAATCTACAGGGTTTCCTGTACAATTATTCCCAATACTGAACCCACTAATATCTTGCTTTTCAGTTTCTTTTCCTATGGCATAAAAAAAGAATTCAAACCCTATTATCCTAAGGGTGAGTCTGAAACACCTTACCTCAAAACATAACCTTTTCTTAAAAAAATAATGAAATGTTTGTCTCATAAATTCATATGAAGTATTCATCAAGTTTAGCCCTATTATCTTGTGATTTTATTAAACAAATATATTCTTACCTGCAATTGGAATATCACTATGCACTTGCTTCCAAGTCATTTACAATCATGTTAAACAGGACCATTTCAGGTAGCAAAACTGAAAATAGAATTATTTACAATTCTGTCCAGAAAAAAAAAATCCCTTTATTACTATTATTTTCTTTTTCTTGTCTTAAAAGTCATCACCCAGTCATCACATAATGTACCTTCACCTTTCAACCAGACACTGATTGGATTCTTTTCAAAGATTTTTAGAAAATGTAAATGACTAACATTCACTTATTTTCCTGTTCCTATATTATTAACCAGTTCAAAAGTTACATCTAAATTAAACATAGTTTCCTCTTTAATGCTACTCTCCCAACCCAAAAATGTTAACTCTAGGTGTTCAATGATCTGTCTTATTAGGGAATCCACCTACTCTAAGAATGCACTAAAGCTAAACAACTAGCTAGACACTAAACAGGAAAACTGGAAGGTTGGATCCAGAATAGCAGTGTGACATATAATGAAAGTGATCAATACTAAATTTTAAACTTCAAATCCCAGTTCAGCAAAGATCAACCACAAAAGAAATATGAAGTTGAAATTAATCACAAAAGGATTATACCATATAAAAAAATTATACTTACATTTCAGTGGAATTGTGTAAAGGACTGAATCATGTAGAATCGCTGCATGTACACTATAGCAGTGTTGATAGTCAATTGTGAGACATTAAGATGTTGACCTTAAGGAGGATGGGGGACGCAAATAGTCTTAGTTTTCTCTTCTATTACAGAGAGGGAAAATGCATTCTTCCTACTGACTAGAGTCAAGGAGGTTTTAAAGAAAAATTATAAGCTTTATAATCTTAAATTCTGGTGCTTTCACTGCTTCTGAAGACCAGTGCTCTGCGAATAAAAAACATTCCTGCATAGCTAGCCTTCAGAGATCTACACGAGTAATGATCGGTTGAAGACCGCTTCCTTCTTTCTAGGGCATTCAAGTGCAATGCCTACCAGCAATTTCTATTATGAAAAATGAAGAGGAACATCTAGGGAATTAGATAATACTATGGATGTCATTTCTGCAGATTACAATTAAAATATTCTATTCACTGTAACGGGGTGACATTTTCAAGGCGTTTTAGTCTTAGGGAATAACCTCTTGCTATAGAAAATATTTATGTCTATAAATGACATTTTTTAAAACACCAGTAGCTTTGGGGAATTCCCTGGAGATCCAGCAGTTATGACTCCATGCTTCCATTGGAGAGGGCACAGGTTCGATCCCTGGTGGGGAAAACTAGGATCCCACAAGCAGCACGTTGCTAGAAAAAGCACCAGCTTCATCACGCCATTTCCTTTCTAGAATAAAGCCTAATGTACTTTGCTACCTCAGCCAATACAATGTCTGTCTGTGATTTGAAATTTCCAAGTGTGAGAAGAGGCAGATCTTTTTTTTTTTTTTTGAAGAGGCAGATCTTAAACAAAGGTAAGAAGGAGGTGAGTTAAATAATTTACTCTTAGATTCCCTTAGAGGGAAGAGAGCCTGGTTGCTTTCACTGTCTTTGCTGGCAGGACTTGACAGGTTTCTTCTCTGCAGCCTGGCCCCTTGGCAAGAACAGGACCAGGAAGACCAGGGGCAGCCTGGTACTGCCAAGATTGAACTTGACAAACTTCAAAGAGCAGCTCAAGTCTCCCGACTTGCTTCTTAAGGTAGTCGGGCAAGGTAAGGAGTCTGGAATGGCTGAAAGGCGATCCTTTCCAAGGAGCTGGTGTCTGTTTCTGTCTCAAGTCAGTGCCCCAAAGATCCCTTGACCAGCAGGTTGTTCAAAATGAAATCTGAAAGAAATCTTACAGAGAGAGTAAGTAATTGATCAATAGTTTGGAAAGTTGGAACACAAGAAAGATGATGACACAGCACAAAACGGCAATTTCAGAACTGAACGCACATGCCTGTGAAGCACTTTGGGAATAGTAGTGACGTGAGGAATAGGTATTCAGATAATTCTGAGTAATTCTGGACACAAAGAAAGAAAAATACCCTACTCTTGGGGATCTAAAAATGTCAGGGTCTGTCAGTGGCAGAATTCAACATGTCATCATTGTCAAGGGCACTTCTTTTAAAGACAGATTATGAGGAAGCCAAAGACCAGCTATTCTTCCAGTAAAAATAGCACATTACAGTTGGATTAAATATTTAACTGAGAGAATTTGGGTTAAATATTAAGGAAATACTTGCCTAAAGAAATACAAGGTCTTGACCACTCTGAGAGAGCTAGTATACTGTCCCCAGAGATGGTCATCCTGACAAAACTGTCACCTCAATGATCCTCTTGAAGGAGGGCAGGTCCTCTGTGGCTCTTAGTGCTCAGATGTGTTCGTTAGATGATAGACACAGAAAAGACAGGTCCCCCCACCCTTCCACACCCCAGGGTCCCTGTTGGCTTCATCTTGCAGTCAAGATTTCCCAGCAGGGCTCCTGTCAGTGACTCCAGATACACATACAGATAGGACCCAGCTGGGAGAAAACAGAGACAGAGGGAAAAGTCCCCACACACGCCAGCAGAAACACCCCTGCCATGTCACTCTGATTGTAACATTCTGACGTGAGGTTGGTAGGAAAGCATTGCCAAATGCTTATAAGACATTTACAAATAGCCTCAGCCTTTCTCTTAGAAACTGAACCGACCCTCTCATCAGCCTCATGCTGCCCTGAGTAGACCTGTCTGCCCAGTAGGGACAGGGCCATTGGGCAAGTGGGGAAGAACGCAGGCTACAGAACCAGACTGCCTCGGTTCAAATCCTCAGCTCACTGTGTCTTTTCGGCCAAGTTGCTTAGCCTTTCTGTGCCTCAATTTCCCCATCTGTACAATTAGGATGAAAATAGTACCTGTTTCCCAATAAGGACCACTGTATAGCACAGGGAACTTGGCTCAATATTCTGTAATAACCTACATTGGAAAAGAATTTGAAATAGTTATACGTGTATGCCTCTCTGAGTCACTTTGTTGTACACCTGAAACTAACACAACGCTATTAATCAACTATACTCTGATATAAAATAGAAATTAAAACAAGAAAACAGTACTTGTCTCATACGGTTGGTCTAAGGATTAAATGAATTAATATATGTGTGTATGCTCAGTCACATCCAACTCTTTGCAATCCCATGGACTGTAGCCCACCAGGCTCTCTGTCCATGGGATTTTCCAAGGAAGAACACTGCAGCGGGTTGTCATCTGCTGTTCCAGGGGATCTTACTGACCTGGGGATTGAACCCAAGTCTCTTGCATCTCCTACATTAACAAGGGGATTCTGTATCATTGTGCCACCTGGGAAGCCCCAAATTAATATAGGCAAAGCTCTTAATACAGTGCCTGATACATGGTAAGCATTCAATAAATGTTCACTATAACATCACCACACATTTACTGAGAAAGAACTATTTGACATGCATCCTGTAATTAATCAGCACAGCAGCCCCATGAAATAGATACTACAAATAAATTAGGGAGACCTCAAGGTCACAGGTAAATGACAGAGCTTATTTGAATCCAATCTAACTCCAGATCCTTTGTATGCGGGAGATTTTTATGCAAGACAAAAAGACAAAGCAATGTATCTGGGTGTTTTCATTTGTTTTTTTCAGGTGAAAAATGCACACATATGAAAATTTCAAAAAGAACGAGGGCATATAATGAATATAAGCCTACTTTTCACTCCAGTTCTTTGCTGTAGTATTTGAATACTTGGTTGTACATCCTTTCAAAATTTTTCAATGCACATTCAAGTGTATATTTTTTTCCTTTCCCCACAGGCTGGAAGCATACTAGACACATGCTTCTACTATTTGCTTTTTCATTTAGTAATGAATACTCCATTTTAGAACATTCTGACTCAGCCATTCTCTGTAATGGTTCCATAACATTCCACTTCATGAACGAACCATAATACACTCAATGATGGACATTTAGGCTATTTCCACCATTTGCTATGACAAAAAAAAAAAAAAACCTGCAATGAAAATTGTTTTACAGTGGATCTTTAGGGCATGCGGAAGTGTATCTTAGGGTTATGTTTCTAGACAAATCAATGCATACTTTTGTTTTTAAATATTGCGAATTGGCCTTCCAAAATGGCTGCTTTGATTTCTACTTCACCAAGCACATATAAGTTTCAGCACCTACCTTTGCAAACAAGGAAACAAAGCTTTCATAAAGTAAATTCAGAGGAGTGCTTAAAACAGCAACCACAAAACCGGCATCTTCCAGTTGAATTTCAAAAAGGAAGGAAAAATGTCTCTAGAAATATGGGGAGGTAGATGTACTGTAACATCAACCCCATGGGGTGAACTCCTCCCGGAACTGGGTCTTATTGCACACCCCTTAGATGGCAGCCTGGCTCCCAACTCCAGTATTCTTGCCTGGACGAGATATTCCATGGACAGAGTAGCCTGGAGGGCTACATTCCATGGCTTAGCAAAGAGTTGGACACGACTGAATGAATAACACTTTCACTTTTCCCTAGACAGCAGCCTTCTCATACTGTTCATGGGGTTCTCAAGGCAAGAATACTGAAGTGGTTTGCCATTCCTTTTTCCAGTGGACCATGTTTTGTCAGAACTCTCCACCATGACCTGTCAGTCTTGAATGGCCCTACACAGCATGGCTCATACCTTCATTGAGTTAGAGAAGGCTACAGTCCATGTGATCAGATTGGTTAGTTTTCTGTGATTGTGGTTTTCTTTCTGTCTACCCTCTGATGGAGAAGGATAAGAGACTTATGGTAGCTTCCTGATGGGAGAGACTGACTGAGGGGGAAACTGGGTCTTGTTCTGATGGGCGGGGCCATGCTCAGTAAATCTTTAATCCAATTTTCTATTGAAGGGCTGGGCTGTGTTCCCTCGCTGTTGTTTGACCTGAGGCCAAACTATGGTGGAGGTAATGAAGATAATGGCGACCTCCTTCAGAAGGTCCCATGCACGCACTGCTACACTCAGTGCCCCCAGCCCTGCAGCAGGCCACCGCCGACCCATGCCTCTGCCGGAGACTCCTGGACACTCACAGGCAAGTCTGGTGGGATCAGTCTCTTGTGGGGTCACTGCTCATTTCTCCTGGGTCCTGATGCACACAAGGTTTAGTTTGTGCCCTCCAAGAGTCTGTTTCCCAGTCCTCTGTAAGTTCTGGTGGCTCTATGGTGGGATCATTGAAAAAGCAACAGAGTTCCAAAAAAACATCTATTTCTGCTTTATTGACTACGCCAAAACCTTTACTGTGTGGATCACAACAAACTGGAAAATTCTGAAAGAGATGGGAATACCAGACCACCTGACCTGCCTCTTGAGAAATCTGTATGCAGGTCAGGAAGAAACAGTTAGAACTGGACATGGAACAACAGGTTCTGAATAGGGAAAGGAGATTGCTGGGAGAAATATCAATAACCTCAGATATGCAGATGACACGACCCTTACGGCAGAAAGTGAAGAAGAACTAAAGAGCCTCTTGATGAAAGTGAAAGAAGAGAGTGAAAAAGTTGGCTTAAAGCTCAACATTCAGAAAACTTAAGAACATGGCATCCAGTCCCATCACTTGAAGGCAAATAGATGGGAAAACAATGGAAACAGTGACAGACTTTATTTTGGGGGGCTCCAAAATTACTGCAGATGGTGACTGCAACCATGAAATTAAAAGACGCTTGCTCCTTGGAAGAAAAGTTATGACCAACCTAGACAGCATATTAAAAAGCAGAGATATTACTTTGTCAACAAAGGTCCATCTAGTCAAGGCTATGGTTTTTCCAGTAGTCATGTATGGATGTGAGAGTTGGACTATAAAGAAAGCTGAGCGCCAAAGAATTGATGCTTTTGAACTGTGGCGTTGGAGAAGACTCTTGAGAGTCCCTGGTACTGCAAGGAGATCAAACCAGTCCATCCTAAAGGAAATCAGTCCTGGATATTCATTGGAAGGACTGATGCTGAAGCTGAAACTTCAATACTTTGGCCACCTGATACAAAGAGCCGACTCATTGAAAAAGACCCTGATGCTGGGAAAGATTGAGGGCAGGAGGAGAAGGGGACGACAGAGGATGAGATGGTTGGATGGCATCACCGACTCGACGGACATGAGTTTGGGTAAGCTCCAGGAGTTGGTGATGGACAGGGAAGCCTGGCGTGCTGCAATTCATGGGGTCGCAAAGAGTTGGACACGACTGAGCGACTGAACTGAACTGAGACAGCAGCTTAAGATCCCCACTGGCTTCTACAGCAAGGTCTAGGCTAAGCCCCAGGCTAGAGCCAGGACAGGAGCAGAGTGGACGCACTTGAATGGTGAGTAGGTTTATACCAGGACACCAGCAGCTATGCATGGTTGTTCTTGTTTTATTAGTTTTTTTTTTTTTAAGTGAAACTTCACTTCTAAAAAGTCTTTAAGATGATTTACAGAATGAAAATATAAAACACTGAACAATTTTTTAAATTAAAAAGAAATAAAAAAAGGAAATTGGGAGGAATTTTCTGGTGGTTCAATGATTAGGTCTTGGTGCTTTCACTGCCAGGGTCCAGGTTCAATCCCGGTGGGGGAGTAAGATCCTGCAAGCCGCAGTGTTAGTTTTTCAGTCTTGTCTGACTCTTTGGGACCCCATGGACTGAAGCCTGCCAGGCTCCTCTGTACCTGGGATTCTCCAGGCAAGAATACTGGAGTAGGTAGCCATTCCCTTCTTCAGGGGATCTTCCCAACCCAGGGATCACACCTGGGTCTCCTGCATTACAGACAGATTCTTTACCATCTGCACCACAAGGCAAGCAGCTGGTGTGGCCAAAAAAAAAAGGAAAAAAGAAAGAAAATTGCTAGATAAATAACTTTACCAAGTTGCCAGAGTAACCCCCTGTAAATCCTAAATTTCTTTCTAGGCTTCCTGGCAGTCAGGGCAAAGCAGTCAGTGTTCTTTACAGTTTACTTCACTGAGTTTGGAGACACCAAAACTTTAAAAATCCCCCTTCGATGTGTAAAGAGCTACCAAACCGAGCAGACGCCGAAAACTTAAGGTGTGACCTCTCAAATCACAAGCGACCATGAAGAATGGAGTCTGACGACTGTGTCTTTAAAACCAACCCTCTCTCATTTAAGCAATCTGAGTGATATTTTTCAGTCTTGGCAAACAAATAACCCTAGAGTTAACTGACATCCTTGTTGGGCCTGACATCCTTTGTGTTCAGTCCAAGAATGTGTCCTTCCCTGTAGGAAGTAAGCGATATTTCAGTGGGTCTTTTTTGTTTTCTTTTCTAGCAGACCTCCTGACAAATAAGAAGTCCTCCTTTTCCTGTTCAGACAGGCCCATATCAGAGCGTGTGACTGTCGAGACTGATTGGTCTATGAGCAGGAACTCTTGTTTCCCAAACACATCTCTGTGTCACGCTAAAGGCTGTAGCCCTTTCAGCCCAGCTGTCTCAGCGGAAAGACTCTGTTGTCCCTTGGGGCTGTCACCACCCTACACTGGCGTCTGTGCCGTAACCCAGAGGGCAAACTGTTCTGTGCCTTTTAACACACATTAGGACAGAAGAAGGACTTCCTTGGCAGACCAATGATTAAGAGTCGGAGCTTCCACTACACGGGACGTGGGTTTGATCCCTAATTGGGGAACTAAGATCCCACATGCTGTGAGGCACAGGCAAAAATTTTTTTTAATTAAAGAAAAAAACAAAAACAAACCAGAAGAGTTTTCCTCCACGTGGGGACACACACAGAGGACTTCACACAGCACTTAGGGTCCTAAGGTCTGGTTAACATTTCAGCTCCAGACCTGAAAAGATGCCTTTGGAGCCGAATTTGTTCAGCCCTCTCTCACCACACACATGGAGAAGGAAATGGCAACCCACTCCAGTATTCTTGCCTAGAGAATCCTGTGGACAGAGGAGGCTGGTGGGTTGCTGTCCATAGGGTCACACAGAGTTGGACATGACTGAATCGACTTAGCATGCATGATTGGAGAAGGAAATGGCAACCCACTCCAGTGTTCTTGCCTGGAGAATCCCAGGGACAGAGGAACCTGGTGGGCTGCTGTCTATGGGGTCGCACAGGGTCGGACACGACTGAAGTGACTTAGCAGCAGCAGCAGCACCACACACAAGCAGATTCTAACTCAGTACGTTTGCTCTGAGAGACAATTTGTGTTTCTAACAGATTCACCAAGGGAGTCCTACCATTTGAGTCCACAGGCAGGTCCACTAGCAGTGTTAGACATGGGAAGCTTTAAGAAATCAGTGCAGCAAATCAGTTACATCAGAATGAGGGTGGCAGGAAGGACTGACTATACTTCTGAACTTGGGTGCAGCGGAGGCTGAGAACCCCCCACTGTAGAGGTGTCTTAAGCAAGAGGAACGGGTTGAACAGAGGCACAGAGGAAAGACAAAGTAGAGGTGTCTGAAGAGTCCATCATCTAAGCACATAGGTGTGGCTAGAATGCAGATGCACTGTGGAAGATGTACTTTAACTCATATGCCAGGACAAGGACAAATAAGAACCAGTGTGCTACACACAGGACAAAAACTCTATTGTTACCTAAATCATTACTAGGAATCTTATGACCCACTTGCTTGTGGAGCACAATGTCTCCATTTTTATCTAAGGGAAGCCTGTCTGGGGCATAAGTAAGTCCATCAAGAGTGAGGTTTCCCATTGAGGTTAAACATCTCTGTCAGTCTGGCTCTCACTCTGAGAATTAGAAGCCAGAAGGTAGAATGTGCAACATCATACAGTGTATTTCTATGAAGTGACTAGCTTGTATCAGCTTATTTTCCAAAATACCCTTTGCAATAAAATATGAATCAATTACTATGCACCTGAGACCATTCTGCAGTCACCTGGTAAAGAGAATCACATATTATAAAGAATCAGTTTAAAATGACAGTTTTCTTGTCTATCACTGTTTTAGTCCATTTGGGCTGTTATAACAAAAATACCATAGACTGGGTGGCTTAAGCAACAAACATTTATTTCTTACAATTCTGGATGCTGGGAAGTTGAAGATCAAGGCACCAGTAGATACAGTGTTTGGTGAGGGTCCACTCCCTAGTTCATAGATAGCTAAGGGAGCTCTCTGGGGTCTCTTTCATAAGGAAACTAATCCCATACATGAGGGCCCCACCCTCACAATCTAATCACCCCAAAGACTCCACCTCCACATACACTGAGAATTAGGCTTCAGCATAAGAATCTGTGACCAACACAGATATTGTCTATAGCAGAAACTTTCCTATTTTTGAATAATCCTAGAATCTTGAGAATATTGGTCCTGTGCACTCAATTATTTGGGGCTTCCCTGGTGGCTCAGCAGTAAAGAATCCTCCTGCAATGTAGGAGACTCGGGTTTGATCCCTGAGTTTGATCCCATGGAGAAGGAAATGGCAACCCACTCCAGAAGTCTTGCCTGGACAATCCCATGGACAAAGGAGTCTGGTGGGTTACAGCCCATCGGGTCACAAGGAGTCAGACACGACTGAAGTGACTCAGCACAAACGCATGCACAAAGAGCTACTCTCCCACCAGGGCTTCAAGTCTGACAGCTCATATCTTACACAGCAAAAAGACAGTGCCAATTTGTGGCACAGCCCGACCCTAAAACTTTGGTCTGTAAACAGACTATGTTAATCAACCTACACTACAATGAACCCCTTGTAAGTCATATTTGGGATTTTCTCTGGCTATTTTATATAAGAATGAGTTCTGAACTTTAAGGGTGAAACCACAGATCCTGAATTTTCCAGGACAATTTAGATGTGAGAGTTTTTGTCTCTAGATGTTAGTATCGATGGATATACAAATCAGAACAAAAGAAAAAGTTCTCTGTCAGAGCAAACACCCCATACTTGGTTCCAAAGCAAACTGCTCTACCCCTCATCAAATCGCTGCCACTCCTCCTCCCTCACCCAGAAGTCGATGCAGATTTTTCTGCAAATGGTAATTTGCAGATCTCATTGACTTCCAGAGTCATCCTCCCTGCTCTTAAAAGAGCTCTCAAACTTGTTGGTCACATGGATATATGTGTATGTAAATATCAGAGATTGCATGGGCTTTCCACGGCCCCAGAAATTCAATTATTTTGAGCTATCCTTTCTGTTTTTCCCCCCTCTCCATTCCAACCCCTACCTGTGAAAGTCCAAAGTAACTGGATTTCTATTAATTCTCAGGTTGGAACTTAAATTCTGTGGTCTTTTTAGGTCTTTGGAATCCTGCTACACGATGTTTAGTAATATTCTGTATCATGTTGAATTGGCCTCAAACTCAGTCCCTCTTTCCATTTCTATACAGACACATGCACATACACACACAATCCAAAAGCCTTCATAAATTCAGGATATGGGGTGCAAGAAGACAGAGTGACTGTCAAAAGCATACATACACACAATATACACAAATCCATGCAGCATTTAGATCCAGCAGGATTCTGAATACATCTTTCAGCCACAGAAGTCTGGGACCAGTTTCACTGCACTGACTTTCTGCAGCTCCCCATCTTGCTCATCCTCCTCTCCCTGGCCACAAATGGGACAACCTGAGCATCAACTGCAATGGATTGAAATGCATCAAATGCATAAAATCCAGAAGTTCATCATGATACTTGACACTTCATGCTCTAGACCCAGCACTCATAGAGCCTCTGCAGTGACTGAGCATCTTTGTCTGAGCTGAAATCTTCCCAAAGACTCCCACAACACCAGTTACTCTGTTCTCCCAGGTCTCCTCCTAAGTGGGTCCTTTCCTATCACCCTGTTTAAAATCACATACTCCCATGACCACCCTACCTACAGGCACCCCTCTCGCCACCTCTTCTCACCATCTAACCTAAAAGAGACAATCAACAAAATGCATGAGTAAAATTTCTTCTTCCCATCTCCCAACTAAGAGGGTATGGGATTTCTTTGTTCTTGTCTGTTTTATTCCTTTTGATATTTCCAGACCCAGAAATATCTAGAAATATCTAGTCTATAGAAGGCACTCAGTCAATATTAGTTGAGTGGATGAATGACAGCTGAAGCTATTTCTCCCCTCTTCTTTAATAATCTCTCACTATTCTCATTTCTTTGCTAAAAAGTTGCTGCAGTTGCTTGTTTTCCAGTTAGATTAGCTACAGAGGGAATTGAAGTCAAAAGGGCCTGGGGTCACTTGGATGGAAAGAGGATATTTCCCACAAGACTCGAGGCGGCAGCAGGGTAAAATCTCTAATTTAGGGACTCCCCTGGTGGTTCAGTGGCTAAGACTCCATGCTCCCAATGCTGGGGACCTGGGTTCAATCCCTGGTCAGGGAATTAGATCCCACATGCTACAACTAAGAGTTTACATGCTGCAACCAAGACCCGGTACAGCGAAATAAAAGATATTTTTAAAAAGTTCTCCAATTCAGACTAAAAGATGGTGAATGAGAATGCTAACCAGTCCCCAGAAACTCTCAGAAATATGGGGGATTGTGTGGATACTAAACTCCACCCAGAGGATAAGATGGGGGCTGTAGTGCTTTTAGACAAATTTTATTTTAAGATGACTGAACACAGGAAGCAGGAAGATTTGGAATTTGAGGTTACACAAAAAGAACGACACACCCCAGTCATCCAGAGCTGATGCACTGAGAATTCACAGGATGACAGAAAAGGCATGAAGGCACAAGGTGGAAAGCAAACTTGTCCATGTATCCAGAATGTTACTAAGTGCTTTGTGGAGGAATCCGCCTGAAATCTGCCTCCGTTTACACATGAAGACACTGAGGTGCAGAATCGCGTGTCTTGAGCAAGTTCATAGCCAGGCCCAGGATACATGGCTGAACTGGGTACACACCATAGCTTTGTACTACATCAAGGGTCTGCTCAGAGGCTATTCAGGGTCGGCTCATGTACTGTGTGTGTATAACCCATACTTTCCTGTCGAGTTTATGACTAAGTGTCAATAAGATTGAAGCAGCAGGTGGAGCAGAGTTCAATACTGGCAAAGAGCTGTCTTGTCCGGGAGATCATTCAGCCCAGAACTCAAATCCCAGTGCTGTCAGGGCCCAGCTCCACGGCCTTGGAGAAGCTCATCCAGCCCCAGTTTTCTTGTCTGTCAAAGGCAGAGGACGATACCTATACTCTGTAGGCTGCTGCAGGGATGACATTTCAGAGGAAACTTTCAGCAGAGTCCTGGAACACAGTTAAGTCCTTGATAATTGGTACCTTCACATTTTTGCAATAGCAGAAGTTTTGAATTTTTGTTTCTTGCACAAAGGCTTAAAATAGTTTAGTTACAACATCTTAGATTAGCTATTAAATCTAACAACTTTTTAACCAGTTGGACAGGTTACTTCGTGTTGTTCATTTTTTCTGCATTAGTCATGAAGACTGGAGGCCAAAGCACTCATTGTTTTCCCCCAACATTTCTCAAAGTAAAATTGCAAACTTGCAGCCAAATTGGAAGACTTGGACGGTGATCACCCCCACATTACCCACTGCCTGGCTCCTACTGTTAACATCCTCCTGGACTTACTTTATCATCAATCTGCTCACTATCCAATCCTCACCCAGGCCGACCCAGCCATCTCCTTTTTATGCATTTCAAAGTAAGTTGCAGCCATTCACGTTTGGATACCTCAGCATACCTATCTCAGATTAGGGTTTAATGCTTGTTTACATGTCTTAATCCCTGAATTTTGACCTAAAAGGTACATTGGAGATCATTCAGTCTTATTCCCTTCATTCCATAGATGTGGAAACTGAGCCAGTTCACGTGTTTTCTGGAAACGGCATTAGCCTTGAGAGGGATGATCCCCCAACAATATTCAGAGCCAAATTTTAGCATTTTCTCCATTTCATTTTTCAGATGTTTGTGCTTTTTTCAAGACTAATATTTTTCAGAGCATGTCTTACTATAAAATAGATGCACCTAAGGCAAAACAGTTGCCTTAGCCAGGTGACCACACTTTCCCCTAAATCCTGTAGTTCCCTTGAATGGACCCAACAAAGGGAACCACCACGGAGCTTCCAGAGCAGTGCACCTAAGCCTCGGAGTGATGGAGTTGAGGTGTGTGGAGAGCGAGGGGTGGGGGGCTTCTGGGGTTCCCAGGCAGGCCCGCCAGCCTTGAGATGCCACGTACATAGTACAAATGTGACCACTTTCCCCATCCGCCATGTTGAGAGAGGATTGGGAAGTAGGGCCCCACCCAGTAATTTGACAGTCTTCCCCGATAGCTCAACTGGTAAAGAATCTGCCTGCAATGCAGGAGACCCCGTTTTGTATTCTTGGGTCAGGAAGATCTGCTGGAGAAGTGATAGGCTACCCACTCCACTACTCCACCTATTCCAGCCTGGAGAATTCCATGGACTATACAGTCCATGGGGTCACAAAGAGTTGGACACAACTGAGCGACTTTCACTTTCACTCCATGAAAGCAACATATGAACCATTAACAGATTCCAGTTACCTCCTCTTGACTGTACTACTTTTGTGAACGACAATCTTAAATCTCCAGAGAAGACTGTGAAAAACTAGTTTGTATGCCACCTAGTCTACACTGGGGTTTACTTACTTATTTTTGTCTGTGCTGGGTCTTTGTTGCTACAAGGGCTGTTCTCTAGTTGCAGTGAGCAGGGGCTACTCTGGTTGCAGTGCATGGGCCTCTCATTGCAGCGGCTTCTCTGGTTGCAGAGCGCGGGCTTTATGGCACGAGCGCTCAGGAGTTGCCGCTCCCGGGCTCCAGAGCCGAGGCTTGGTAGTTGGCGTGAACGGGCTTAATTGCTGCACCACATGCGGGATCTTCCCAAATCAGGGATCGAACCGGTGTCTCCTGCACTAGCGGGTGGATTCTTTAGCACTGAGCCACCAGGGAAGCCCCTACATTGGGGTTTAAACAGAGGGTAAGTTACACACCAGCCTTGATTGCAGGGAGAGCCCAAGTGTTCTTCACCAAACTTCTGGGAGTGGGAGGGTGGGAGGTTAGGATTGATACAGTTTGGGTTTTTTCGAGGGTGTGTGGGGCTGTTTGTTTTTTGTTTTTGGCCACACTGCATGGCTCCTGGGATCGCAGTTCCCCAAACAGGGGTGGAACCCAGGCGTGGCAGTGCCAAGGAATTCCAGAACTGATACAGCTAGGTGGGTTGTAGGTGACAGTGTACTGCTAGCCCCTCCCCCCTCCCCGAGAACACAGGTTTCTATCTGGGGCCTGACAGGAGACCCTGGCCTCAGCTGGCAGAGCTGAAGGTCAAGCTCAGGATGAGGGGAAGGACATATCCTTCTCCAAAGCCACGGGCTGGGAGGTGGGGGTGGGGGAGCGGCTGTCTCGGTCCAGTTCTCAAAATCACACAGTGTGGGCCTCGTTAGGAGTTTCTCCCGCACTGGCCTGCAGCAGCTTCGCGTGTGAACACGTCAGTGTCCCCACTGGCAGTGACGACAGGGACAAAAAAGCAACCCAGAGTTCCTTTTCCTTCTGTCTTCGCCCCAACCTTCAGCACCACCGGTGGGGCCTGGCTCCTCCTCCCTCTCCCTTACCTGGCCTTCATTTCAGAGGCCGGAGGCTTGGAACCGGGATCATTTACCAGCAAGAAGGTAAGTCTGGGGTGGGAAGTACCGATGCAGAGCCAGAGCGGTTCGGAGGTGGATAACGTGAGGTCCCCAGGGCTCCACGCTTTGGAGGGTCCTATGCTGGGTGTAACACTCTGCTAGCACCCTCTTACAAGTCTTAATCATTGTACCCTCGAATATGTGCTTTGTAAGTTAAGTCCGAGGGTGGACTTGCGTTGAGCGGAGCAGGGACGCGCATCATGTGTGTACGCATGCGTGTGTTGTCTGCAGCGATTTCTGGCAGCCTCATCCTTGGGTTGTGGTACCCATGCCCATGAACACAGGGCTCCAGTGGACTCGTGATACCTGGGGCATCAGTGAAGCTCAAATTGGGCGCCAGGTAAGCTGCTAGACCTACAACCCAGTCATCAAAGGAGCTGATGGTGCCAAGAAGCTATGCTTTCCTAGAGAAAGAAAGCAGTGACATTCTAAGAAACACACACAAAGGATCCTATCACGTTTATTCCCGCCCTCATGACTTCCCTGCGTTACCAACTACTTATGCCAACAAGGACGACAGAAACGGAAAGAGGGCAGCCATGGGGCCTCCTCCCTCCCAACCCTGCCTACTCAACTGAGGATGGAAAATGCTGGTAGGATGTGAGCATATTGAGTGGAAAAAAATTAAGTTTACTTTCACGTACTGTTCCCTGTTCTAGGAAGAACACATACATATATTTTGTTATGTGCAGGTACAAGCTTTGAAATAGAAAGTATGTCCTTTGGGTGATTTTGTATGTGTTACATGCCACTGTATTTTAAACTGGCATTGCACAATATAAAGATGGATGGTAAAAATTCATGCTGTTAATTCAAAATGATAGCAAAACATCATGACAAGTAGACAGAAAGGAAAAAGCTTTACATCTTTTACATCTTTGTACCTCTAATGACATTTTTTTCTTGTTTTTTGAAGTGGCCTCATGCTGTGTATTCTGCACCAATCCCTGCAAATTACAGAGCCAGCCCAGAATTTGAATTATGGAGCCTAGACATCTGTGTTTGAAAGCCTCCTGCTGGAAGATTCTAATGTGGCCAGAATCTAGATGCTGGGTTCTATTTCAAAGGCTTCCCAGAGTTCTCTTCTTCCATCTACCCTGCCCTTCTCCCCTTGGGCCAGTAAAATCCTGAACACAAGATTCTCCAAGCACGAAAATTATCTCCTTGCATAGCTGCGGATCTCTCAAAAAGGACTTAAACTATTCTTCAGATGTCCTCAATGTTAAGCATACAGTTGCCCAGCTACTCTGTAAAGGCTGCTCAGTTTTAAATGCACTCCATCCTGACTTCAGAGGCTACACATTTTTCTTCCTTGGAGTCAGAAGGTTCTTTCCTGTTGGGTTTCCAGATGCCCCTCTGATTTCTACATTTACAATTACAGTCATTTTCCTAATCAGCTCCTAATCAGCTCCAGGCTTTCCTGGAGCCCTGTTTGTTCTCAAGAAATCCCAGAGGGCCCTGAGCTGCTCCCCTGTTCTGTCTCCAATGAAGACCACCACACCTGGTCTTGGCAGGACCGACTGGCACTCCGCAGCCAAGAGGCCACAGGGCACCCCCTCCCACCTCCATCTTGTGGAACCACCCCATCTTCCCCTCTTCTTCCTTCCCCCCACCCTGTATCCCCCTCATCAATCCCCATTTACTTCTTGAAGTGAAACACCATGAGACTCTCCAATTTAATATTTCAACATACACTCCTCTCTTGTCTGAAGTATCATCCCTAAAATGTAGTCACGCTGTTGATACTTTTGCCCAAAGAAAGGGATCATTTCATCATTTTGAGATCCCTATATTTTTAAAACTTTATGTTAGTCAAATATAGTTGCTTTACAATGCTGTGTTTGTTTCTGCCATAGAGCAAAATGAGTCAGCTATACCTATACATATATCCCCTGGTTTTTTTTGGATTTCCTTCTCATTTAGGTCACCACAGAGCCCTGAGTAGAGGTCTCTGTACTAACCATAGGTTCTCAATAGTTGTGTATTTTATACATGTGCTCAGTAGCTCACTTGTGTCAGACTCTTTGTGACCCCGTAGACTGTAGGCTGCTAGGCTCCTCTGTCCATGGGATTCTCCAGGCAAGAATACTGGAGTCGGTTGCCATTTCCTAGGGGATCTTCCCACCCTAGGGAATCAAACCCACATCTCTTAAGTCTCCTGCATTGGCAGGCACATTCTTTACTGCCTGGGAAGTCCTGTTTTATACATAGTAGTATATCTATGTCAATCCCAACCTCCCAGTTCATCCCACCTCTGGAGAACCCCTATATTTTAAACTTTTTACTTGGATTCTGTAGACTTGGATACTGTAGACACAGTAGACTTTTTACTTAGACTTACGATAATCCGTATTTGGGGGGATTTTCAAGCAACCTACACTGTTATCAGATCTGTATGTAACAGTACTCATGTCCTTAGAAAGTTAGAGCTTTCAGAGGTGAAGAGAAAAATCATCTGCCCAACCTTTTAGCTTTACTGGTGAGAAAACCATCACGGAGAAGTCGGTGTCATACTGGCCTAGTATCATTCTTAGTTCTTCTAAAGTACAGCTCAACGCTTTTCCTTCTGCACCAGGCGACAGCTTCAGTTGTAAAGTTGTTACCTAACTAGGTTTCTTTTCCCCAACGCCCAGCGAGCCAAATGCTGAGACCCCAAGCTCTGCAGCAGAGATGAGGTTTATGTGCAAGGCAGCCTAAGGTAGAAATGAGAGGAGAAAGACTCAGATGCACCTCCCGTAAGGAAGGGGTTGAGGTATTTATGGGATGAGCTGGCATCCCCAGGCGTGGGTACGTGGGGCTCTCGGGGAAAGGTGATGAGAAAGAGGTGCGACCTCTTTGCTCTGCACAGGCGCAGCTCAGCCACAGCCTCTGCAAGTTCAAAAAAAGAAGCACTTAGCAAGGTCTGAGGGTGGAGTTGTCAGCCCTCTAACTGTCAAAAGGTCACTCAGTGACACTCACACAAGCCCAGGTGGAGGGTGGGTAGTCCTTCCCGGTCTTAACCAGCTCAGCTCCAGCTAGACACAGCTGATCCGGGTTCCTGGAGAACATCTTGTTATTTAGACTCCATGCTGCTTAGAGGACAAGCAGGCTTTTCGCAGCAACAATTGAAACGATCTTGATTAGCGAAGGCAGGTTACAGGTGAAATGGATTAAGCCAGTGGTTACCCACAGTTTCTCAATCAGCCCCTCTGCGTCCATAGGAGATTGGTTTCAGGGTCTGTGGATGCACAAGTCTCTTGTATAAAGCAGCCCCTTAATACACTGAATACAGTGTCTGGTGTCCTGGGGTTCGCACCTGCAGATACAGAGAGCCAACTGTGTATCCATTCCACAGAAGGCAGAAAGTTCCTGGGTTCATGGACCCATCCACAAGCAAGGAGGGTGCAGCACCCAGTTCCTTGGAGACAGAAGCTCCTATACAGGGGACCCTTCCGGACCTTGCCCAACGTACGTCCTTATCTGGCTGCTGTATCTTTTAAGTCTCCTTTATAACAAACTGGTAAAGGTATTTTTTAAAAGGTAAAGAAAGACCAGAAAAAAGGGCAGAAAATGAAGGAAGGGAAGAGTTGAAGGAGAGAAAGTGTTCTTCAGTAACAAGGGAAGGAAATAAAGGCAAACCATCCAAGAACAGACAAGGGAGATTGTCTTCAACCAGTTCTTATTTCTGGTAAAAACTCTCTTATGTGATAAATATTCTCTGGAGTGTAAAACTGAGAGATGAAGAAACTGAGGCTTGGAGAAGTAAATAACTTGAAAATGTTAAGAGACAAATTCAGTTTTCTTATCTCATCTAAATGATCCCCCGAAGTCCTTCTACCTCCAAGAAGAAATGAAAAATTTCCAGTCATAATAAATTTAACATCTTTCAGAAGAACAGGAAAAAAAAAAAAAAAAATCACCAAAGGGACTTCCCTGGCAGTCCAGTGGTCAAGACTCCACGCTTCAAATGTAGGGAGTGTGGGTTCAGTCTCTGGTTGGGGAACTATGATCCCACATGCCAAGTGGAGTGGCTGAAAAATAAAAAAAAATTTTAATTAAAAAAATATATCACAAGAGGCATATATGGATGTGAGAGTTGAACCATAAAGAAGGTTGAGTGCCAAAGAAGTAATGCTTTCAAACTGTGGTGCAGAAGATTCTTGAGAGTCCCTTGAGGAGATCAAACCAGTCCATCCTAAAGGAAATCAACCCTGACAATTCATTGGAAGGATTGATGCTGAAGCTGAAGCTCCAGTACTTTGGCTACCTGATGCAGAGAGCCAATTCACTGGAAAAGACCCTGGTGCTGGGAAAGATTGAGGGCAGGAGGAGAAGGGGGCAACAAAGGACGAGATGGTTGGATAGCATCACCGACTCAATGGATGTGAGTTTGAGCAAACTCCAGGAGATAGTGAAGAACAGGAGGCCTGGTGAGTTACAGTCCATGGGGTTGCAGAGTCAGACACGATTGAGCGACTGAACAAAAGGCAAAATGAGATCTCTCCAGAGGAGTCCTAAGTGAGCCCAGAACATGGAGGAGAGAGCAAGTCAGAGGCTCTGGATGCTCAACCTTTTAATAACTAAAGTGTCAGTTGTTCAGTCGTGTCCCAACTCTTTGCGACCCCATGGACTAGCCCACCAGGCTCCATGTCCAGGGGATTTTCCTGGAAAGAATATTAGAGTGGGTTGTCATTCCCTTCTCCAGGGGATCTTCCCGATCCAGGGATGGAACCCAAGTCTCCTGCATTGCAGGCGGATTCTTTACCATCTGAGCTACCAGGGAAGCCTTTAGTAACTAATAAGCAATGTTATTTTGAACTTTGCAGGAACGATGCCAGTGGTAAAAACTGAAATAGCTAGTTTGAGAAAGATGATGATTACCTGGTCTTCAGCATAAGCCACCACCGTCTCCAACCTACTACCCGTTTCTGAAGTCCTCGTAACTGCTTTTTTTTTTGTAGACTGTCTTCAGAGAAAAAGCAGTGGACACAGCAGTAGGGGCGGGGAGGGGCGGGTGTGGCGGTGGGGGTTGGGGAGACCCGAATCGCTGCTGTCAGTGAAGACAGGCTGGAGGCGGGAAGAACAGGCAAGGCCGGGTCTGGCAGGACAAGATCAAAGGCTGAACTGCATTTGGAACATTTACCTGCCAGGTGGCTCTGTCAGGCAGGACTCTGCACCTGGCCAGGTAATGGTGGGTGTGTGGAGCTAGATTTATTCTATCTAAGGCGCAACAACATTTGTAGATCCATCTGCTTTGCTCTAAAACTTGTAAGGCGTTTCTCCCTTCATTACTTCATTTAATCCTCTCAGACCTTTGAGATTTAGGGTTCATTTTTACCAAATTTAGAGAAGCAGCAGCCAGTCTGAGAGAGGACAAATAACTTGCTTGAGGCTTTATAAATTCAGATCGCTTTCACCTGTGCCCCCAGTTCTAAAATACCTCCTAGAGCAATATAAAAAATAAAGCCTTTTTTTTTTTTTTTCGGTTGTGCCGTTCACCTTGTGGGATCTCAGACATACAGGATCTCAGTTCCCTGACCAGGGATTGAACTCAAGGCAGCAGCACTGAAAGCTCAGAATCCTTACCACTAAGCCACCAGGGAAGCCCCGAAAGCTTTTTTTTTTTTTTAATTATATGGATGATATTTTATTAGCATACTTTGATAAGAAAATTCTTCAACAAATATTTTTAGAAACCCAAAATATTTTAGAATTATACGGATTAGTTATTGCAGCAGATAAAGTTCAAACTGAAGCTTCTTATCAATATTTGGGATATATATTAAATATAAACTTAATATCTCCACAAAAAACACAGATTCGAGCTGATCAATTAAAAACTTTAAATGATTTTCAAAAATTATTTGGTGATATTAACAGACTTCATCCAGTATTAGGGATTCCTAATTATGCCTTAAAAAATCTATTTAATATATTACAAGGAGAATTAAACAGTCCTCGCTCTTTAACCCCTGAAGCCAAAAAAGAAATACAACAAATTAATCAGGCAATTCAAAATCAACAATTGACTAGGGTAGAATTAAGTTAGCCCATAACAGCCTTAATTATGCCCACTCCATATTCTCCTACAGGAATAATTTGGCAAACAGAGGCTATAAATGAATGAGTCTTTTTGCCTCATAAACAAACTAAGTTATTGACTACTTATGTGGATATGGTTAGCAAGTTAATATTTAAGATGATAACTCGTATTCAACAATTGTCTGGTTATGATCCAAAGACTATAATAGTACCATTTTCAAAAACACAAATTGAACATTTGTATATTCAAAATACTGAATGGCAAATAGCCCTTTCTGATTTTATTGGCAACATTGATTGCCATTACCCTTCTTCTAAGTTGATCAACTTTCTTAAAAAACATGCTTTGATTCTCCCCAAAATAACAAAAATAGAGCCTATTCACAACGCTGTCACTTATTTTACTGACGCAAACAAGGACCTCAAAACAGGTTACTTTGGTCCTACTGAAAAGATTTGGCAATCTAAATACTCTTCTGTGCTGCTGCTAAGTCGCTTCAGTCGTATCCGACTCTGAGCTACCCCACAGACGGCAGCCCACCAGGCTTCACCGTCCCTGGGATTCTCCAGGCAGGAACACTGAAGTGGGTTGCCATTTCCTTCTCCCCTAAAGCATTTTTTTAAATCCAAATACAGATGCATGAAATCCTGGAAGCCAACATTGGATGAACCTTGAAAGAGAAATAATAAAACTCAATGACTAGTACTGACTTGTAATTAACTGTAGAATTTAAAAAAAGACTCAATATTATCTAACCTATCACCCTTAAATATAACTGCATCTTGGCTCTGGAAAAAAATGAATAAGAAATTGGTTATAATGATTTTCTCAAGGAAAGGGAACTGGGTGGTTGAGGAATAGAGGAGAGGGGGTTTCCCTGGTGGCTCAGATGGTAGAGAATCATCCTGCAATGCAGGAGAACTGGGTTTGATTCCTGGAAGATCCTTTGGAGAAGGGAATGGCTACCAACTCCAGTATTCTTGCCTGGAGAATTCCATGGACAGAGGAGCCTGGCAGGCTATAGCCCATGGGGTCTCAAATAGACACGACTAACACTTTCACACTTTGCATAGTCTTAGTAACTCATTTGACCTTTTTGCTTTTTGTTCCAGGAGCATTTAGATCCTTTTGGAAATATTAAATGAAATTAAAGCATTGACAGAAAATGCTGGAAAAAATATAACTGTATCTTGATAAGGAACATTGCTATATGTTTGTAACTCAGAATTCCAAGCCACTGCCAGAGTCCCAATTAACTCACCCACACTTGTTATCTGAGGGCTGTCATGATGGATATAACATACCGTGCTTAGTAGCTACTGTACTAGTAAGAGTTCCCCTAAACTGAAGTTTCTCCAGTCTACAGAGCATCAGGCCAGCATACATTAATTTACATATCTGCATGCATGTCCTTGCAAGTGAGCTTAAGAGCCCTGATCCTCCACTGGCAGAGATTTGAGTTACAAAGAGGGACACCCCCAATCCCATTCACCCATCCGTTTGACATTGTGACTCCAAGTATTATTGTGGAAAACACCGTGCAGTTGAAGAAAACGTGCTGTTGCGTGAACACAGTGGGCAGAAGGAGAAACAGGAAGGCTGAGATTAGAGTCTGCTTTATGGTTCTTTTGATGTTTTCTGAGCCAACTGTGGAAGCCAGTGAGGCTCTGAGCGAGCGATCAAAGGTGCCTCTGGAGTTTCAGGTTAATAGGGAGCTGGCGAATCAGGACTGCACCTGCCTTTGAACAGCAACACATCCCACCAAGGAAAGTTCATCTTTTAGTCAAACTTGAAGGTGGCGGTCCTTTTAGAAAATGTACACAGGCTAAATTTATTCTTGCTGTGTCTTAGGCCTCTGAAGGGAAAATAATGCTCTGCTTTATATTCTTCCCATAGAAGTATTTATTTATTTTAAAGCTGATCTTTGCCACATGGTGTATACCGCTTAAGACCTCTGGCTCTAACAACTACACAGCCTGGTTTCGCAAAAGGTAGATGTTTGGGGATTTGGAAGAGAGGGGTGGAGAGACACTGTCATAAATCTCTACCTGCTTTTTAAAACTTCAACTGTAGGAATTCCCTGGAGGTCCAGTGGTTAAGACTCTGAGCTTTCACTCCTGAGGACCTGGGTTCGATCCCTGGTGTAGGAACTAAGATGCCACAAGCTGTGCAGTGTGGCCAAAAAGGAAAAAAAGAAAAGAGAAAACTGTGTTATTTGATGAAGCTGTAGCTTTGTCCCAGAGCAGTTACTTCATCTTTATTTGGGGAAATACAGCTTAAAAGACGCTTTTTTTTTTTTTTTTTTTTTTTACAGAGGAAATTGAAAATAGTGCAGAGTAACTGAAGCCACTAGAATAAATCTAAAGATTCTCACAGTCAAAATAAAAAGCAGAAATGTACTAAACAAGGTAGTAAGCCAAGGTCACAGGCTCAGAAAGCCGATACTTAGAAAGGGAAAAAAACCGCATTGGATAGAAGATTAAGTGTTAAGACTTACACAGAGAAACTACAAAACAGATTTCTTGGCCTTGGAGAGTTCATTATTTCAGGCCCTGGCTCGTCATACAGTTTAGGAAATCAGGAGGATGTGTCAAATCCTGCAAGTCTCCCAGAGAAGCAGATGCAGCCAAGAGGAAATGGAGTGGGGAGGGGAGGAGGTGTTGGAGAGCAGAAACATAAGTGCAGGTACTTGAAAGAGAAAACTTGTATATGATTGTCTGCCAAAGCGACAGTCAAATCTTTACTGAACAGCCTGATAAAAGTAGGACGGTTCCAAGTTTTTTCATTTTAGGCATATTGTGTGGAAAGTGTGAACTTGGGACTTCCCTGGTGGTCCAGTGGCTTAGAATCTATGCTCCCAATGCAGGGGGCCTGAGTTCGATCCCTGGTCAGGGAACTAGATCCCACACGCCGCAAAGAAGACTGAAGATCCTGCGCGCCACAGGTGAGACCTGGTGCAGCCAAATAAGTAAATACATATTTTTTTTTAAGTGTGAACTTGCAGAATCTCCTAGGGAACATGGCTTTATTATGGCTGGTATCCACACACAAACTGAACTCAGATGAGTCTAGTTCCTCACCTACACAGTAGGAATAGTATCTCTCATCTGGGCTGTGAGGGCTAAATGTGTTCAAGAGCTATTGTAATAATAATATAACAAAGTGTTCAATATTTTATATTTATATAATATTATATCTTTTCTTTTCAAAATCAGTCTAACAGTTTTCATTTCAATACTAGATTTACAGATGCTACCAAGAAAACCACGTTACAGTTGAAAGGACTTTTGATTCAAGAATGTAAAATATATGATGGTCCAGGTTGAGGAGACTGACTGTACAAATAGGCTAGGGGAAAAGAAAGGTTACCTAACAAAATATATATATACACTGGCTTTTCACAAACTCATATGAATAAATCAAACTTCAAAACAAAAATCAGGTACTTCCCTGGTAGTCCAGTGGTTAGGACTCCACACTCCCAGTGCAGAGGACCTGGGTGGTTCGATCTCTGGTCTGGGAACTAGATCCCACATGCCACAACTAAGACCCTTAATATAATGAGACAAAAGTGAACACAAATTTATTTTGTGTTATTTATTTTGTCTCATTAGTTAACGAGACAAAAGTTAACATAAATTTATTTAAAGTTTACATTAAGAGTTAAAAGACTATCTTTTACTGTATTTCAATCTACTTCTAGTCTCTAAAAGCCCTATTCTATGAAAATGTATAAGAATACATGCCTTTAAAGTATTAAATATATATATTAGCAATAATTACCAATAATTTGAGATAAGATAGAAAAGCTGAATTTGTCCCAAGATCATAATTTTGAGGGGCTTCCCTTGTAGCTCAGTTGGTAAAGAATCTGCCTACAATGCAAGAGACCCAGGTTTGATTCCTAGGTCGGGAAGATACCCTGGAGAAGGAGCAACCCACTCCAGTATTCTTTCCTGGAGATTCCCATGGACAGAGGAGCCTGGCAGGTAACAGTCCATGGGCTTGCAAGAGTCAGACATGACTTAGCAACTAAACCACCATAAATTTGAGTGATCCAATCAAATGTGACCAGGTTCAAGTTTCAGTAATTTTAATTATAAAGACAAGTTTGGAATATTAACCAACAAAACCTAAATTGGCAAGGCTTCCTAGGATAACAATTTACCTTCTAGTTTCCTCTATGGCTTCATTTTCCTTGTCTATACAGGAATATTAAATGCATGTCCAAGTCTGAGTAAATTCCTATCATGGGCTTTTATCCCATTTGTAAGTGATTGACCCGGTGCTTCAAAGGTTGTATATTCTTCAGTGTCTATGAAACATTTCATTCAAAAACTGTTTCTTTGACATTTGGTGAAATCCTCATAGTACTTACTGTGGGCTGCATATCTTGATCATGCTGTCCTTATTTGTCATCTGTCCAATTGTGACTGTCAACTTTAAGTTACTTCTTTTCATCAGCCACAGGCATCCATTGAATATTTTGTTTTCAATCTCAGAATCAAACTCATCTCAGATGAGAGTCTGTTTTTTTTCAGTGAGACCATTTAAAACTTGATCTCTGAACATTGCTTTTTATTCTCTGGCTGGGTTCTAGAGATAAACGTTATTTTTTGGTTTGATCTGAATGCATGTTTACCTTCCTGCAGTGTTAGGTCTATCGGTTAGTGTCCTGGTTTTACATATTTTATGGGCTATACAATATGTACACCATAATATATACAATATGTGAAATGAAGTCGCTCAGTCGCGTCCGACTCTTTGCGACCCCATGGACTGTAGCCTACCAGGATCCTCAGTCCATGGGATTTTCCAGGCAAGAATACTGGAGTGGGTTGCCATCTCCTTCTCCAGGGGATCTTCCCAACTCAGGGATTGAACCTGCATTGTAGACAGACCCTTTACCATCTGAGCTACCAGCTACAATATGTACAATATAGTATACAAAATATGTATACCATAGTATGAGCCCAAATGGAACTCTCATTGACTAAGTTGACCTGGGTGATAATTTTACAGTAAATTGTTTTTTGTTTTAACAACAACAAAAGCACACACATTTTTTTCTAGGTAGGTCTGGGAAAAAAAATAAACTGTCAGTTCCCCATGTTCTACATAACGAAGAGAAACAATGGCTAAAAAATAGGGCAATGGTTCCCAAATTTGTCTATACATTAGAATCACCAAGGGATCTTTAAAAAATTCCCAAACCCAAATCACAGTTGTTTTCAAACCTTTCTAGGTGTTTCCAATGCGCAGATAAATTTGAGAACTCTTAATTTAGAGTTTAAAAGTAACTAAAGGATCAGTTACTTTCAAAAGAAAGGAACTTCAAGGAGGTAAGATGTGCAAGTGCATACTGGTTTCCTTAGGGCACACCTCACTCTTCAGAAGACTAAGGGTGGCAGAGAGCTGCAGCCTTATTGACCTGAGATGTCAAGGACAGAATTGGGGTTGGTGGAACAGATGGAAAGTTAGGAGAGAAATCCTGGAAAGGAAGGAGCTGCAGAAGGAGCAAACCTCAAACTCTGAACCTAAACTCTATCCAAATCAGCTTGTTCAGGGAGATCCCAGTGAGGCCACTGGACGGCAGCAGCTGGAAGCTGAAAGAACTGCTCAGAGATCTGAGCTACTATCTACTCCAGGGGAGAAGGAGACTGAGGCTTCAGTCCAGCCAAATGAACTGGCTGCTGGAACAAAAATTAACACTCTTCATACGAATGTAGCAGAATCCAGAGTCCTTATTAATATGTCATCCATAATGTCTACGGTATAATAAAATGTCATCAGACAAGCAAAACAGCATCAATATTTGACTCGTACTGAGGCAAAATGACATCAAATACTTTAATAAAGCTATAGTAAATAACATAAGGAAACATACTCATAATTAATAAACTGATGGGGAATCTAGGCAGAGAAATAGCAATGATAAAAAAAAAAAGGACTAATTGGGAATTCTGTATGTGAAAAATAGAATAACTAATACTAAAATTCACTGGATGGCCTTAACAGCATATTAGAGACAGTAGAAGAGTTAGTGAATTAAAAATTAATACAAACTATCCAATCTGAAGAATAAAGAGAAATGAGATTAAAGAAAAACAGAATCTAAGACAATAATGTAATATAAATCTACTGAAGTTTAAGGACAGAAGAGAAAAAAAATTTTTGAAGATATAATGGCCAGTATTTCCTAAATTTGGTAAAAAAACAAAATAAACTTACAGATTCAAGCTCAACAATTCCAAGCAGGATAATTTCAATTATACCTTTTGTTGTTCAGTCGTGTCCAACTCTTTGCAACTCCATGGACTGCAGCACGCCAGGCTTCCCTGTCCTTCACTATCTCCCGGAGTTTGCTCAAACTCATGTCCATCAAGTTGGTGATGCTATCCAACCATCTCATTCTCTGTCGCCCCCTTCTCTTCCTGCCCTCAATCTTTCCCAGCATCAGGGTTTTTTCAAATTATACGTAGGCCCATCATCAGTTCAGTCGCTCAGTCATGTCCGACTCTTTGTGACCCCATGAACCGCAGCACACCAGGCCTCCCTGTCCATCACCAACTCCCGGAATTTACCCAAACTCCTGTCCATTGAGTCAGTGATGCCATCCAACCATCTCATCCTCTGTCGTCCCCTTCTCCTCCTGCCTTCAATCTTTCCCAACATCAGGGTCTTTTCGAATGAGTCAGCTCTTTGCATCAGGTGGCCAAAGTATTGGAGTTGCAGCTTCAACATCAGTCCTTCCAATGAACACCCAGGACTGATCTCCTTTAGGATGGACTGGTTGGATCTCCTTGCAGTTCAAGGGACTCTCGAGAGTCTTCTCCAACGCCACAGTTCAAAAGCATCAATTCTTTGGCACTCAGCTTTCTTTATAGTCCAACTCTCACATCCATACATGACTACTGGAAAAACCATAGCCTTGACTAGATGGACCTTTGTTGACAAAGTAATGTCTCTGCTTTTTAATATGCTGTCTAGGTTGGTCATAACTTTCCTTGCAAGGTGTAAGCGTCTTTTAATTTCATGGCTGCAGTCACCATCTGCAGTGATTTTGGAGCCCCCCAAAATAAAGTCAGCCACTGTTTCCACTGTTTCCCCATCCACTTGCCATCAAGTGATGGGACCGGATGCCATGATCTTAGTTTTCTGAATGTTGAGCTTTAAGCCAACTTTTTTACTCTCTTCTTTCACTTTCATCAAGAGGCTCTTTAGTTCTTCTTTACTTTCTGCTATATGGGTGGTGTCATGTGCATATCTGAGGTTATTGATATTTCTCCTGGCAATCTTGATTCCAGCTTGTGCTTCTTCCAGCCCAGTGTTTCTCATGATGTACTCTGCATATAAGTTAAATAAGCAGAGTGACAATATACAGCTTTGACATACTCCTTTTCGTATTTGGAACCAGTCTGTTGTTCCATGTCCAGTTCTAACTGTTGCTTCCTGACCTGCATACAGGTTTCTCAAGAGGCAAGTCAGGTGGTCTGGTATTCCCATCTCTTTCAGAATTTTCCACATCATAGCCAAACTGCAGAAATGCAAAGATGAAAGAGCCAGAGAAAGACATTAGATACAAAAGAACAATGATACAAGTGAAAACTGATGTCTCTTTAGAAACCATGGAAACCAGACAATAAATGCCTTTCAAATGATGGAAAAAACAACCCAGCATTCTATCTTTAGTGAAACTATCCTTCGAAGATGAAAGTAAGAGTCATTTTCAATGAAAAAAAAAAAAAAAAAAGCGATTAGTCACCAGCAGCCCTGCACAATTCTCGAGAAAATTCAAGCTGAAGTGTCATTTGGACTCGCAAGGAATAAAGAATATCAGACGTGGCTCAGATGTTTAGATGACACCACCCTTATGGCAGAAAGCAAAGAAGAACTAAAGAGCCTTTTGATGAAAGTAGAAAAGAGTGAAAACGTTGGCTTAAAACTCAACATTCAGAAAACTAAGATCATGGCATCCAGTCCCAACACTTCATGGCAAATAGATGGGGAAACAGTGGAAACAGTGACAGACTTTATTTTGGGGGGCTCCAAAATCATTGCAGATGATGACTACAGCCATGAAATTAAAAGATGCTTGCTCCTTGAAAGAAAAGCTATGAGCAACCTAGACAGCATATTAAAAAAGAGACATTACTTTGCCAACAAAGGTCCATCTAGTCAAAGTTACGGTTTATCCAGTAGTCATGCATGCATGTGTGAGCTGGACTATAAAGAAAGCTGAGCGCCAAAGAATTGATACTTTTGAACTGTGGTGTTGGAGAATTCTTGCGAGTCCCTTGGCCACCTGATGTGAAGAACTGACTCATTGGAAAAGACCCTGATGCTGGGAAAGACTGAAGGCAGAAGGGGACGACAGAGGATGAGATGGTTGGATGGCATCACCATCACTCTATGGATATGAGTTTGAGTAAGCGCCAGGAGTTGGTGATGGATAGGGAAGCCTGGCGTGCTGCAGTCCATGGGGTCACAAAGAGTCAGACACGACTGAGTGACTGAACTGAACTATTAAAAAAAATACTATATACAGGCATAGCTTGTTTTTATTGCACTTTGCTTCATTGTGCTTTACAGATGTTGTATGTTTTATGTCAAGTCTATCAATGCCACAGCATTTGTTCACTTCATGTCTCTGTGCTACCTTTTAGTAATTCTCACAGTAATTCAAATTATTTCATTTGTATCATATTTGTTATAGTGATCTGTAATCATTGATCTTTTTTATTCCTGCCTTTGGCTGCACCTCTGCAGCTTATGGGATTTTTGTTCCCCAGCCAGGGATCAAATCCATGCCCTTGGCAGCAAAAGCAGAGTCCTAACCACTGGACCACCAGGGAATTTCCTCAATGATCTTTGATGTTATTAAGTGTTGCAAAATGATTATGACTTGCTGAAAGCTGAGGTGATAGTTACTTCTTAGCAAATAAAGTATTTTTAAATTAAGTAATATACTTTTTTTATTGGATTAATGATTCTATACACTTTATAGAATACAGTATAAACATAACTTCTATACGGATTGGGGAATCAAAAAATTTGTGTGACTCACTTTGTGCTATTCCTGTCATTGTGGAGGTCTGGAACCAAACCCACAATATCTCCAAGGTATGCCTGTATACATTCTCTTTTCTCTTATTTTTTGAAAAAAAAAAAAAAAAAAATAGTCCTGGTTCAAACAAAAATTATGACATACTGTTGGATTTATCAGTTATAGCTAAAATATATATATAAAACAACCAAAAAAGAAGAGAGTAAATGGAACTATACTGTTGCAAGTTTCTATATTTTGTATGAGGTTGTGTAATATTAATTCTAAGTTGATTGTGATAAATCAAAGATGTATATTGCAATCCCATAAGAACAACCATTAAAAACAATATAGTTTGAAAGAGAATAGAAAACTTACAACAAAGTATGTAAAATATTCAACTAACCCCCAAAAAGGCAGGAAAACAGGAACAGGGAGAGGGAAAAAAAAATCCAAATGGTAAACTGAACCCAAACATGTCAATAATTGTATTAAATATAAATCAACCAAACACTCAAAGTAAAAGGCAGAGATTGTTAGGCTAAATTAAAAAGCAAGACCCAAATACATTCTATTCTTAAAAGAGATGAGCTTTAAACACAAATTAAATGAGAAAAGATATACCATTTAGATACTAAGCATAAAAATTATTTCTATTTGTCTCCAACTTGAATAAATACTTTATTACATGTACTTTTCCAGTTATGTTTATTATATACCAGTTATTTATCCACCCAGCTCTATTCGGGGTGATTTTTCTTTTTTTAATGTTTGGGTTTCATTTGACCCTTGACATTTATTTTTCTTCTAAATCACTATGACTGCTTCCTCCTGCTCCCCCCACTGTGTGATTAATGAAATGTCTTATCAAGGGAAGCCTTTCAGGATTTGCTGGCCTCCCTTATCTGCACTCAAAGAATTCCAGCCTTTGATCTAGCTATTAAAGCCAGTAATGATTCTTAATTGCCTGCAGTTTATTTCATTTTTGTTTACTTTGTTCCTTTTATATATTTCATTTTTGGTTTTGTCTATTTCTATGACTCTGAGGTGGGCCTAGGCCAGGCTGACGTGCTCCCCCTTCATTATTGCCTCCCTCTCAGACTAGAGCATCCGCCTTCTCCTCCCTTGTTTTTCTTTCAACTCTTAGTTGTCCTCATTAGTTTTTCTCTTCCACTTAGAAAAGAGTTTAGCTCTTTTTACTGTAGAGACCTTCTAAACAGAATTTCAAAATTAGACAAACTTGAGTTTGCAAGAATTTTTCTACATTCTTTAAACAATACTGAAGCTCTAACGCTCCCTCAAACTTGGACAATTCATAGCTGGGGCAGGGCTGGAAAGAACATGACTATAATAACAAAGAAACTTCATACTAAGCATGACTACAAAGAATGGTTTTGTGGCATGTGACAAACCCGCTCAACCATGTAAGTGAAAGGAACACCACCAATCCCCTTCTAGCCATCCTGGCTTCATAAAGAATTGCCTATTCCAACAAACTCCACTTGTGTCGGGCACCACTTTTCCCAAACCATGACCTTAGAAAAGAAACCTAATAAATTAACAGAGTTGTGGGAGACACAACTCTGCTGTTTTAACCATTTTAGACAGTGCTTTGAAAAATGATTTTAAACGTAAAGGCCTTACCTAACTGGACCACTGAACAAAAGTTATTTTAGGGTAACATGACAGAGGCAATACTAAGAACTGCTTGGGTTGTTGTTTACTTCTGAAAACTTAGGCCACATTCCGGTGCTTCAAGACTTTCCTTTTCAACATGGGTCACAGCTTAAAATATGCAGTCTAGACCACCAAGGGATTTTTGGTTAGCTAAACACCGATGGAAATGATTCATTTCAATTTGTCATGCAGTTTTAAGAAAAGATTTAAGGGCCTGCTATGCCTCCTATCAAGAGTAAATATCACACATCCTGTTTATACAGACTGGCTTGTCCACAGTTGTTCAAAGAGTTAGTGACACCCCCCCAACTCACACTCCACCCTACCCCCAACTTCCTGCTCACTAGGGTGCTATATTCCTACTCATTTTTAAGAAGTGCCTCCCTCAACAAAATACTCTGTATTACAGGAATTTTTAAAGAAAATACTTTATTATGTCATGAAAAAAATGCATCAATCAACTAGATTCATACTTGTTTGAAAAAACAATTGAAAATTTATTAGACAGTATGTGGGCATCCTGTTCCACATGGGAATGAGAAGATGCTATAGGTTCTCTAAGTATTGCACAGTCTGAAAAAAACACCAACGAAAAAAAAGGGAAGGGAAGGGGGAAAAAAAAAAAAATCACATGATCTTGGGAACCATCTCACATTATGAATAATCTACCAAGAAACATTAAAAAAAGAAAACCCTTTGTTTCTACAGTAGCTCTGAGTTTATAGTTCTTGGAATGACTGTATTCCATTGACAACATTTCAGTAACAGGAAGCTTCATTTTTAGCAATCCCATGTGCAAATATTAATAAAAAAATATATAAAATAATGCAAATTCATCTTTTGCTATCATCCCAGCAATCATAACATTTGTTTTTGAGAACTCTTTTGCTTGGGAAAAAAAAGGGGGGGTTAAGCCATAAGTTTTGCCTGAAGCTCCATCTCTGCAGCCTGTTTGAGTGCAACATCTACCAGAAGCTGAAATCCACTGAAATCTTGGTTGAGGTCCGGCGGAGTAGGGGGAGGAGTGTTGAAAAGACCACTCTGTGTGTTTGCACTTGGTCCAGACCTACAGGAGTCCTCTGCGTACATGAGGGAGGTGTCTGTAAAGCTGCTGTTTGCCATCTGCTGTGTATCTATGTTCTGTCCCACACCAACTGACTGGCAGAGAGAGAAAGGCACATCTTTTAATGCAGTCACGGTGGTATGACAGATCACTGATGGACGAGCCAAAATGGATCCTGGGGAGGACGGCTTAGGAGACAGTGGCCTCCCCAGGCCTGGGTTGGGCCCAGCTGTACAAGAGTGAAACGGGCTCTCCTCTAGAGCTGGCATGAGGTTCCTAATGCTCACTGCTGACTCCACAGAGCTGGCTTCAGTCATCTTGGCCCCACGGCGGGAAATTGTGAACCGATTTGGATCTTTGCCATCCTTTCTCAGCATGTCGGGGAGAAGCCTGCGCCGGGCGTTGATAAACCAGTTACAGACCTGAAATTGTACGGGGATGTTTTAGACATGTTAACACTCTGCCAACACGCCTGAGAACCTCCTTCATCTTGTTGCTGAATCACTGAGTAGTGTCCAACTCTCTGCAACCCCATAGACTGTGGCCTACCAGGCTCCTCTGTCATGGAATTCTCCTAGAATGGGTTGCCATTTCCTCCTCCAGGGGATTTTCCCAGCCCAGGGATCAAACCCAAGTCACCTGCACTGGCAGGCAGATTTTTAACCCAGAACTTTCTTGGAGGATGCCTAACTGGTCTCTCTCTTTGCATTAAAGAAGGCATGAAAAGGCTTATAGGAACCTACAAATTTATTTCAAGGTATTTTGAGCCCACCCAAGAAAGGAGAGGTGCTTCCTGTCATAAACCTCCTCCTTTTCTAATACAAATTCCCTTTTTGGCTTCTCATCATCCTTAAATCCTTTCAGGACAGAAAAAAAAAAAAGGTATACGTTCTCAAATGTCTGAAAATTATTTTAGAGAGGGAAGTTTACCTTTTAACTCTCCCCATATTAACCTATTATCTACTGCCCAGCATTGAAGTTAATCAACTACAGGAAAACCTTCCTGTATGAAAAGAGCCACTCCTCCCAGTTACTGATTTTTTTCCCAGTTCAAATGACTATGTCAACAGACAGGACATGAATTACCTCACTTAAGTCTGTCCTTGTTTAAATATCAAACCAGTTTCCTGGGCAATAGAGTAAGATTTAACCTCCTTTTTATGTTCGGTGCATAAAGGAAGGCTCTTTTAGGCATTAAAGGAAATGCTGTTTGACAGATGACTGTCAAGTGTTTCTGTTTCTCTAGATAGCTAACAGTTATTAGCTGTTAGCACTATAAACTTTACAAGAAAAAGATATGCCCCCCCCTACCTTTGAGTGAGGAGGCAGTTTATGACTTGCTATAGAGGAATGCTGTAAAGTGATTCTGGGGGGGGGAATCCCACCACCCCTGGGAATGCCTTCTCCTTACCTGTAGTGTAGATAAGTGTGTTTGCTGGGACAGTAACGCTTTTTCTTGCTCTGAGGGGTAGGCGTTGTATCGGTGTTCATACAGCCAATCGCGGAGAATCTGAACGGACTCCTTGGGCAGGTTGCCCCTCCGCCTTCTCTTGCCTGAGCCAGCAGAAGAGGAGAGGTCCAGGGGACTGTCCATGCTGTCATCATCTTCAGTCTCACTGCCAGACGCGGCCACAACACCTAGGACAGGACAGAGGCCAGCTATCAGCTGCTTTTATCAGCAGAGCACCTACTGCAAAGCTCACCTCTTTTAAACACTCAGCACAACCGCATTTTCTCAACTTCTGAGAGTCCAGGGAAGCACCGGTGTTTCTTTGTCCTCAAACACCAGAGCTCGTCTGAAATCTGCAGGGTAATTCGACTCGCAGCGTATTCCAGATCCCCAGCCCACGGTCAGGTTCCCTTTTGTACCCACTTTCCTACAGGACTCAACGACTCACATTCCTTTTGAGTGAAGCTCAGAAAAGTCTAATCCAACAAACGAAACAAAGCTGCACCCAAGGCGAATAGCGTGCCACGTGTGAAACAGGAGAGGTGGCAGAGCAGACGGGATGTGTCTGACAACCTCCTCGGTGAGGTCATTGCTAACTGGGAAAAACAGGCCAGCCAGTATCTTAATGCATGTTTCAAGCGCTGTTCTTCCTCCCTCTTCCACTGCAGGTTTTGAAATAAAATGGAAGTTTTTTTCCCACTGATACAAGGAAGGAAAATTACACTCTTAACCCAGTTAGTATTCGAAAGATAAAATGCATGCCAGAATCTTCTGCCAGTTCCTTTTCCTTTTCACTGCTACTTCCTTTTATTCAAAACTAGACACCTACTTTTAATGGACAGCACTAGTCACTTTTTACTAAATACAAACAACCACTGATGCTTTCAGTTTCATGGCATAAAAAGCTTTTTCTACTTTTAGTATTTATGTTAAGACCTCAAAAGATGCCTAATACTGAGTAGATTTTTAAATTTCTATAAATTGCAATTGCCAGCTTAATCTGAACCTAGAATACTACATACCAATAAGCAGGATTCCGCTTTAAATCATTACATGACAAAGAAAACTTGAATATGCAACTCCCAAAGGAAACTCCTTTGTTTACAGGCACTTTAATCCTACCAGAAATTTTAAAAATTCACACACCATAGAGAATATTTAAATCACACTTAGACTGGGTTCCACAAAAATTCAAACTTGGCCCTTTCAGACATTTAAAGATAACTTTGACTTTTTTTTTTTCTGGCTCTGCCTCGAGGCATATGGGATCTTAGTTCCCCCAACCAGGAACAGAACCTGAACCCCCTGCATTGGAAACTTGGAGTCTTAACCAAGAAACTGCCCCCAAATTTTGAACTTTAACTTTCCCCCTTTCAAAAATACAAAAGGCTACTCTGACTAAAGAAAATGAATTCTTGTTTTTGAAGCATACTACAGTATGCTCTAAAAACCAGTATTTCTATGTAAAAGAAATTAAAGTAGCATGAAATGTAAAGGTAGGCATTCTCATTAACGTTGTTGACAGAACCTCAAGTAGTTTACCTTGGTAAGAAATAAAAACAGAATATTCCTCAGAGTGATAAACCATTCAATGGCTTTTAAAGGAATTTTTCCAAAACCCCTTTCTTTTAAAGCATTTGATGGATCACCAGTTAACTGAATCTAACTCTACTTGCTGACACATTTTCAGCTTTGGACAGCAGGGGGCAGAAGGTGCCAGAGGGAGTGTCCACAGAAAACGCAGAAACTTCCAAAGACAAAGTAAAGCAAGTTCTAACAAAAGAGGAGGATGATCTTGCAAATTCACTTCAGCTCAAGGCTTCATGAACAAACAGCCATCAGTAAAAGGCCCCGGAATCTTAAATTCTAACCGCTGCCACATATCTGATGTCTCTTTCCCCAGAAGATTTCATTAAACTGCTTTTTAAAAAGAAGTTTCAAAAAAAGGAGGCACATTTAAAACTGAAAGTGCTTTTCACTGTTGAGCAGATGAAAACCTTTAAAAACCCATGTTAAAATTTGGGTGAAGAAGTATTGACCAAAAAATCCTTAAGAAATTAAAATCGGCACACTGAACAGTGAACTCCCAACTGTAAACTGATAATCACAAATAGTTTGAAACAAACAAAAACCCCCTAAAGTGTGTCCTTTGATCTGCTTACTTGGTTTGACAAGAAGCCGTCACTCTCAGAACAGGCGAGTGACAGAAGGTAGATACCAGTTAAGCAATACCAAACTGCAGTGACTTTACTCTGCTCTCAGTTCACTAGAATCAATGAGTGCCAGGCCTCCGGACGTCTTAACAAAGCTGAAGGAACAGGAAGTTAAGACTTCAGTCCCTTGGCTGCCCCAGCTGGTATTTCACTACAGCAAACCACGTTTGCTGCTGTCAGGGCTGTTTCCATTAAAACTCTCCCTCCGGATTGTGGCTCAACTTGGAAAAACAAAAAGACTTTTCCACGTTACTCATTTCCTATTGTCAAAGAGCTTTTGAACGCTTTCCCGGTTACGACTTGTTTCCAAACGTCTTGCTCTGCTCACGCTTTAAAAAATGTGGTGATGGGGGGTGGGGGGAGTTGGGCGGGAAGCGGGGATCACAAGCCTCTTACTCCATCCACATACAAGGAAATGTTGTTTAGACAGCCACAAGATGGCCTATGGATTCCACAACCCTGAAAAGCACTTTTTTCCCCCCTGAATAGGAACAGAGGGAGCGGCAGAGCACTGGGAAGGGTCAGAGATAGCGGTTGTGAAGTTGGACTTTAAAAAATAAAATCTGAAAGAGGCTAGAAAGGGATCTCGGAATAAGAATAACCGAAGGAACTTATAAGTGTACTATTAGGAAAAAGCAAACCTAACAAGTTTCCGGATCTTAACATCTCGGGAGAAGTGACAGGAACCCTACTTAACACCCCAGACACTAGATCCAAGGAGCCCACCCCGTCAGGAGCCGGGAGCAATGACACTTGGGGGATTTTCCTCAACGAGTCTTCTGCTCGTTTGAAAGTCACTTGGGGATATCCTTTTGGCATCCTCAGTTTTCTAAGGCGGGACACTATTATCACTAACCAGTCTTACAACCGCCCCCCCCCCCCCGGCTTCACGATTGACTTTTTTAAAAAGCGCTTTTATTTTCAACAAAACTTGAAAAGAGTTTCAGACTTTCGTAAGACAGGCAGACAATAGTCGGACTCGGCGAGCCCGGCGGGGACAGGTCTCTTCCGGAGCCCCGGCGGAGGCCGCTGGGCGCGGGGCCCCCAGGTGGCCGGAGGCCTGGGCGGGGGCAAGCAGGGCCGGGCGGAACGAGCCGAGGGAGGAGCCCGGCCCCCGCCGGCCCGCAGGCTTTTGTTCCGCCAGTTCTTCGGCCCCCGCCGGAGTCGCCCCTCCGAGCTCACGAGCGAGAGAGCTCGCCCAGGCCTCGGAGTTTCAGATTACAAGAAGAAACTAGAAACCGGACCGTGAATCTCAACGTCCGGAGGGGCCTGCCCACCCGCGGAGGATTTGCCAGGAAAACCTAAAAAGGGAAAGAAACCGGGGCCACCTCGGTAGCCTCTGCTCCCCCGCACGGGCTCTGAAGCAGTCGGCTAAGTTTCCCCTCCAACACGTCACCTTTCATTGTTTCCATGAGTCGGCGCGCGGCAGCAAGACCGCGCGCCCCGGGGCAGCGCTCCACGGAGATTCCCCAGGGACCGGCGGGCTCCTGCCGGGCCCCGGCTGGGGGAGGGGGGCTTCGAGGGAAGCGGAACGGGAGGCACGGTGGGGAGGGGATACCCCAGAGCCCGGGGGTGGCCGGGGAGGATCATCCCTGCCGCCCGCGCCAGAACCCGAACAATGGGGCAAGCCAAGCCCTGCTCTAGCACCCCTAGGGGCACCCATCAGAAACACCCTTCCCCCCAACTTATCCCCGGCAGTTCACCACGAGGGAGGGAACGCCTCCCTCCCGGGGACGGTCTGAACCTGTCAGTCCTCTCCAAACTGACACCATACCCCATCCCCCGACGCCCCCTGTGCGCTCCCCGCGCGCGTTTTCTCTCCCAGTCCAGTTAAACATCCAAACTTCTGAGCCCCCCAGGTCCCCGGCGAGGGGACGCGGGGAGTTGGTCCAACCTCAACTACCAACGACCCCCCCCACCCCCGGGGTTGGGACGTTGAGTTTGACCCCCGCCCGCAAAGCGGGAGGTGCGGGGCTCCGCGTGTTTGAGTCACCGGCCCGGGGTCAATCGAACGTAAGTCCAAAGTGAAAACGTGGCCGAGGACACACACGCTCTCTCTCGGTCCGGGGCTGGCCGGCTCTAACTTGAGTCTGTGAACCGTATTCGCCGCACGAGTCTGGAAGAACGTGGAGCAGGAGCCAGTCTGGGCATGCGCAGCACACCCCGCCGCCCGCCACCCCCCCCCGCCCCTCCGCGCTGGCTTCCCCCAGCGATTAACTTCTGTTTTGAACCACTCGACATAAATCACAACAGAAAAGCCAGCTCCGGCCCACGACGGAACGTTCGGGGTGCCTCCCTGCCCGGGACTCAAAAAGTTAACTTCAAAAGGGAGTTAACATTCTTTGACCTTTCGTGGTGGTGGTGGTTTTTTTTTTCTTTCTTTCTGTGTATTTTGTTTTTAAACCAGACTGACGGCAAGTTTCAGTTGTAAAGCTTCCAGAAGGCCTGGTGGAAACAATGACAGACTCGCTCTTTGCATGTCACACTTGGACTCGTTCTCACTGCACGCCCTCAGTCCTAACTCTTCCTCTTGCCACAAATTCATCGTGGGAAAACTTTTGTGACGCTAGGAATTCTGGAAAATCTTAACTTTCCCAAAGGGACCGACCCCCCCGGGGGCGATCGGGGGTCCAGAGTCACGTTCCTCCGAGGGTGAAACGCCCCATCCCGGGAAAAGTCGTGCCCGGACCCTGCCGGGAGCGAGTGGAGAGCCCCGGAGCCCAACTTTCAGACAAAGCGCCGCGACCCCGCTGGCCGGGCCACCCCGGGTCCCGACGGAGAAAAGCGGGGCGGGGGTAACCCCCGACTCGGGACCCCACTCCCCCGCCCGCGAGAAGCCAACAAGGCGGCTCGGCGGAGCGTGGGGTGTCGGTTTGGAGACAATGAAACTTGGAGGCGCACAAACAAGGCGCGGAGCGTGCTCCTTGACAACGTGCCAGCAGCGTGGAGAGGCCCGTCTCCCCACAACAGCCCCTCATTTTGTGTCTGGAAGGAAAACAGCAACGGCCGTTCCAGACGCAGCTTCCACAAAGAGGACGGCCGCGGCTCAGGCCCGCGAGCCCCCGGGGCGGACAATCCACCAAGTCACCCGCGCCGCCCGGCGAGCACGTTGCCCCGGGACCCGCGCCCAGAGTGCGCGCCGCCCGTGAGCCTTACCTTTCTTGCTTTTCATTCTGGAGTTTCCCGGCCAGCGCCAGGCGACAGCGGGGGTCTCGAGGGGCCAGGAGCGGGGACGGAGGGGCCGAGCGGTCGTCCTCCTTCCCGGCCGACTCTCCCGTAACTTGGAGGACGCGCTCCAGCCGTTATTGCTACACCCGGCGGCGCTCGAATCCCAGGCGCCCGCTCCTCGGGCGGAATTCAAGTGACACTCGGGCTTCCTCCCGCCGGGATCTTCTGGCAGCGGGCCGGGGACGCTCCCTCGCCCAACCCGCTCCCCTCCCCACTCCGCTCCTTTGTTCGCGGCTCCTGCTCGGCGCACCTCGGCGCTGTCAGAGTGAGCGAGGCAGGGAGGGAAGGTACCGGAGGTCCTGCCTCCGCCCCCAGCCGCCCGCCCCGTCCCCCGCCCGCCCCGCCGCTCCTCCGCCCCTCCCCCGCACCTTCCAGCAGCCGAGGACCGCTCTGAGCGCCCGGGCCGCGCCGCCTCACCCCGCGCCCCCGGGGCGGCTGTCACCGGTCCCTCGTGGGGACGGCCGAGCCCAGGAACTCGATCCCTTGTCCCCGCCGCGCGCCCGCCGCCCGCATCCCCGGCTTGGCGGCGGCGACACCAGCCCTGAGTTGCTCCCTTGGGCCTTTCTTCCCGGGTTTGGCGAGGGTGCGTTTAGTTAGGAAATTGCAACAGATGGGGAAAAAAAAACCCACGCCGTTCCCTCCTCCACCCCCGGGAAGAAAAAAACCTCCCCTTTCGATTTTGACAGCTGCCCCAACTCCACCGGCCCGACTCGGGCCGCAGGAGTAGACAGCCGCTGCTGATTCAAGGGGCGGGGCTGCGCAGGAAAAGTATTCGGGAAAAGAACCAACTTCTTCCAGGACGCGCGGCTGCCATTGACACGCGCGGGCGCGGAGCGACGCACCCTTCTCCCGGGGCTCTTCCTCCCAAAGCAACAGTAGGGGGCGGGCGGGCGGGGGGATGGGGGGGAGGATGAGACACAGACACCCTAGGCGAAAGTCTATTCCCCCCGGCTAAAGCTGCGAGTTCCGGCCTGGATTGCAAGGCAGTTTCGAAATCTGACATGTTGCGGACAGACACTTGTCATGCTCACATGCTCTTTAAAAGTCGGTGCCTGGGGATGGCCCGGACGCGCGCCCGCCCCGCCTGAGACTCGGCCTGACACCCACCCCCGGACCCCCGGGGCAGCTTGTCTGTTTCAGTAAACAGTCTACTTTTAGGACTTAACATCCTGCTAGGGGACCCCTTTTCCCTCACCCCACCCCCGGTATTTCAAACAGAAACTAACCATTAAGTAAACATATGTTCCTGTTGGTTTATTTTGGTTGAGAGTTAGGCGGGCTCCAGCGGGAGTTCCTGGATGAAATTACCCATTTAAAAAGTCCAGATGCTTTAGGCTGATTTCAAGAAATGCAGCCCCCTCCCCGCCCTCTCCTCTGGGTGTAGTTTTTGCGTGTCTGTCCCGTTGTTTTGAAGTCAACGAACTGTCACATGCCACACTAAGACTTTCCCCATCATTTAAAAAAAAACCAAACATAAATAACCCCGGTAGAGACGTCAGCGCCCGAGTCTGCCTCCAGCTTGTGCTCTGCACTTTGTTTTGTAACCTCGATGAAGAACCGGCAGAAGTTCTGTGGAAATAAGGTTCAACCCAAGAAGAAATAAGGCGGCCAAACCATAACTGACTAAAACTTTGGAGCCTCTGTTTTCGGATTACACTTAAAATTAAAGCCAGCCTCCCACCCACTCACCCTCCCCAAAAAAGGCATCCACCCACTCCACCCCACCCCCCGAGTGACTTAAGGCCAGAGTTTACAAAGCTTGCGTGTGTTTGGTGGTGTTTCCCCGCCCCCCCCCCCCCAATTACAGGACTTAAGATGAATAAACAAGGAAAACAGCGTCACTCTAAAACGGCGGCAACCTTTCGATTCCCACCCCCACACCCCCCCGCGGTGTGCCGACGGCTCGGCACCTAAGAGAACACGCGTCTGAAACGGCCGAGAGGGGATCCGAGGCCTGGGGGGGAACCACCAACCCGGAGGCTCCCCTGCCCCTTGCGGGTTCTTCCCAGCCCGCCTGGAGACGAATCAGCGGCTGCGCCCGCGCGCAGCACCGACGCGAGGCGGGTAGGGGGCTGCCCGTTCCGGGGCCGCAGCGCTCTAGGCGTTTGAAGGGCGGCCAGTCGCCAGGATTGGCGGCTCGCGGCCGTTGGGACAGGGAGCTGGGCGGGGGAGGAGGGCCGCGGGAGGAGGAGCCGGGCGCCTCCGCCGCCTGAGTGGCAGGAGCCTCCCGCGGAGCCGGGCGGTTACTGCGGAGACGCTTTGTTTGCTGACTTCGAAAGCCGCTCCGACTGCCTCGGCCGCTTTCGAAGCGGCTCCACGAAACATACTGCCTCCGGTGGGCCTCGCCCTCCCCCGGCCGCCGGCCCCAGCGCGCGCCCGAAACGTCTCCTCCTCCTGCGTGGCTCCGCTCGGCCACGCGGGGGCTCTCCTTTTGTGCACAAAGGTGTCCTTTTCTCCAAGTCAGCTTGGCTCCTGACGGCGATTCGAAGGCAACCGAGATGGGAACGGAGTTTACAGCTAGAAAACCAACTTTGCAGAGGAAGAGGGGAGCGGCGCAGAGGATTAACAGTCTCTTTGAAACTGCTAGGAGGAGGAGGAAAGTCAAATTTTCCTCTCTCGCTGGAAGTCCGGCTTGATCCGGGCAATGCTCACCTTTTTGCTCGAGCGAATCACATTGAAGCAGGCAAGACGCCCCGGAGAGGAACCCAGGCACCCTTCTGGGTGATGCACCCCCCCACCCCTCCACACAAGAGCCTGTCCCAAACTTGTCTGAGGATTTGAAATTTTGGTGCATTTTGGGAAGAAAGTGCCTGGAATCTGTGTGACAGGCCAGGAAGACAGCCCCACAGAGTGGGCTTGAAGAACCAGCAATTGCTTAGGATATTTTTGTTCATTTGCTTCTCTCAAGGTGGAAAAACAAGTTTCAATTCTGGCTCTGTGAGTCCCTTCATGTACCAGGCCGGGCCTCTCTGTAAAACTGATCCAGTGACTTTTAAAAATTCTTTACCATGTTTGGGGGGGGGGGGGGGGGTGGATTCACATTGACTACATATTATTTGCTGACTTCATATGAATATTAACTATATTGGAAAGTTGCCTGAGAGAGAAGGGAGACGAGGTACTTGATCACGTTTTACACCATTATTATTTTTTTTTCCCTCCAAGCACACAAAGTTCCATGTGGTGTCTTATCTTCCCAGGCTGCCTCAAGGCCAAGAAAAGACACAGACTTAAGTTACTTTTCATAGCTGCAAACTCTTCAAAGGCAAAAACTCAAAAATGAAACTTGGAAAGGCAAATAAGCCAGGAAAGTGCATCAATACATTCTGTGTTACTGTTTTGATACTTGGTCCATCAAGTGACTGCATAGTAAAGCCTGATTCCACCCAGCACTGTCTTAGGTGGAAGAAGGATGACTCACCTGTCACTGGATCCCTTTTGAATCTCCTCACTAAGGGACAGATTTTTTTTTTTTTTTAAGTAAAATACGCAGACTGCTGGGCTCCACAGAAGGGTTCTATAATCATCTCTTCACATCTCAGGTCAGAGGGTCTTGGGCTGCTCAAGGAGAAGCCACCCATTGTCTTTTCAAGGACTCAACCCATCAGTGTGGTGTTTATATCAGTCTTATCAGGATAACTCTCCTCCCCTCAGTTAACCTGAATACTTAACTTGTAATACTACTACTATTTGTAATCACTTTTCTCCTAGCCTGCATTTCCCTTCCCAGCCCACCTCCCCCCTCCTTTTTCCCTCTGTAGCCACAGGCCTCCTTTTTCTTTACCTAGAGGGCATTTGAATTCATCAGGACAAAGAAAAAAAGATCATTGTTGAGCACAGCCTTTAACCTCTCTGTTCTCTTTTTTTCTTTTTTCTTTTTACCCTCTCTATTCTCAACATCGTGTTTCTATGTTGTGCTTTCAGTTCAGTTCAGCCTCTCAGTCCTGTCTGGCTCTGACCCCATCGCTTTTCTGCCCTTTTGGCTAAGACCAAGTGTAGTATTGTGCTTTACAATTTAAGAAACAGTTTAAATGACCTCATTTAACATTCATTTAATAAGGTAGGTAATTATGATTTTTCCCCTATAGTCAAGATAACCCATCCAAATATAACAAAGCTAAAAGGTATAAAACCAAGTACTGGACTTAAATTGTTGTTTAGTTGCTAAGTGGTGTCGAACCTCATAAACTGTGGCCAGCCGGGCTCCTCTGACCATGGGATTTTCCAGGCAAGAATACTGGAGTGGGTTGCCATTTCCTTCTCTCCAGGGGATCTTCCCCACCCAGGGATCGAACTAGTGTCTCCTACATTGCAGGCATATAGTTTATCACTCAGTTACCAGGAAAGGCCAGACTTTAAACCAAGTGTTCTCGGGCATGTCTGGTGGAAGGTCTGGTGGATAAAGAAGGCAGTATAGGGCAGGAACTGACCACAGATAATGAGACAAGGGCCATCTGAACACGGGGAGGCTACTCTAAAATCTGCCTCTTCTCCGAAATCTACGTGGAGTTTTACCAGAAGCTCGCTTCCAATCTACCTGCATTTTGTCCTTTTTTTAAACCACTCATTTTTTCTTTACAAAAACAAAAAGAGGAGGAAGCTTGTTTTCAAAACTACAAGCAGGAAAGTATACAAAGTGAAATAGGAAAGACCTCTTAATTGACTATTTCACTCTCCATATACGCATATGTATACTACCTACAAATGTAAGGGGGTTTTTCATTGTTATTAGTTGTTTTCAAGTCCACTCTGCCTGGGATAGCCGCACAGGACTGGCTGCATATCTGTTTCTCATCAAAGTGTGGCCTGCATGTGCGTAAGTCGCTTCAGTCCTGTCCATCTCTGGATTCCTCTGTCCCGCCAGTCTCCTCTGTCCATGGGGATTCTCCAGGCAAGAATACAGAATACTGAAGCCATGCCCAGGGGATCTTCCCCACTCATCTCTAGGGCTGCTGCATTGACAGGGATTCTTTACCACTAGCGCCACCTGGGAAGCCCAAAGTTTGGCCTAAATATCTTCTCAGAGGAGTCTTCTGTAACCACTTAAACTAAATTTAGTTACCCTTGCTGCCACTATCTAGCTCAGGGGTTCTCAACTGCTGTTTAGGGCTGGATAACTCTTGGTTATAGAGGGCTTCCCTGGCAGTTAAGTTTCGTAGAGGCAAAACTGATTTTTCCAGTAATCATGTGGTGATGCTGAAGCTGAAGCTCCAATACTTTGCCACCTGATGCGAAGAGCCAACTCATTGGAAAAGACCCTGATGCTGGGAAAGATTGAAGGCAGGAGGAGATGGGAGTGACAGGATGAGGTGGTTGGATGGCATCACCGACTCAGTGGACATGAGTTTGAGCAAACTCCTGAAGATGGTGAAGGATAGGGAAGCTTGGTGTGCTGCAGACCATGGGGTTGCAGAGTTGGACACAACTTAGCAACTGAACAACAACAAAAACTCTTGGTTGTAGGGGGTTTCCCTGGTGGCTAACCAATCCGGCCGGTAACACCTTGCCCCTAGATTGTGACCAAAAAAAAAAACACAAAACTTCAGACATTCCCAATGTCCTCCAGAGGGGACAGAAATTGGTGTGGGTGGGAAGACCCCTGGTTGAGAACCACAGGTCTAACTCAATCCTTTCTTTCTTCCACGACACCACATTTTTAAACTATTTTGCTTATTTGACTGTTAATGTGCTTGTCCTTTGACATCCCCCCCACCCCCCGCCCCTGCCCGGACCCTCCCTGGTAGCTGAGATGGTAAAGCAGCTGCCTGCAATGCAGAACACACAGGTTCAATCCCTGGGTCAGGAAGATCCCTGGAAAAGGGAATGGCAATTGACTCCAGTGGATTCTCTGTCCTGGAGAATCCCATGGACAGACCATGGGGTCACAAAGATGTGGCCATGACTGAGCAACTAGCACTTTCTTCTTTCACTTTTCCCCTACTAAAATATGCGCGCATTACTAAATCTTCATGCAATTGGTACAGGACCTCCCACATCATAGGGACCCAATAAATATTTATCAAACAAAATGATGCATGAAAATGAAATGGTAAGAATCATTCATAAGAATACAATCCATTATTGTAAATAGCATGCCAGGCAGTGTTAAATACTTCACATATTTTATCTTTATTCCTGACAACATCCTAAGAAGCACACCTTATCATCATCCCTAGCTGCCAGGTGAAGAATGGCAGGTCAATCTTTCCCCTCCATCCCCACCCAGTTCTGACCCCTGGTCCCTGATCCAAACAATAATGATATTCTGCAATTTGCTTTTTTCATTTACATAACAGTAGCTTTAGTGCTAAGCATTAAAAGTGTCTAGTGTCTAGTTTGTAACTAAGCACTAAGAGATAGTCCAATTATGTTTAAAATATTTAACAACTGATAGAGCGCAGACACCAACCAATCCCAAGAGCTCCTTCGGATTGTAAACTGAACCAGAATACCTGAGCAGGATGTCAGCTTGTATGCAGATCTTCAGGGGCTTGTGAGAGTATATTTGTAGGAGTCCCTAGCTAAGTCAAAGGTCTGTGCATTCAGAATTTTCACAGATGTTGCCGAATTGCCCACCCAATCTTCTTAGGTATTTGAAAACCTCTTTCTCTACACCCTAACTAACACTGCATATTACCAATCAATTTCAAAGGACTTCCCTGGCAGCCCAGTGGCCGAGGCTCTACCCGGCCAATCCAGGGAGCTAAGACCCCAAATGCGGTGCAGCAGCCGAAAGATAAATAAATGAACTTCATATTTGCCAATCTCTTAGGCAAATAAATGACAGCTTTTTTTTTTAAGGTTCCCATGTCTTAGTTTGAGAGGGTGAGCACATTTTTGTGTATTTATTTATTTCTTCTACTCACTTATTTGTAACTTTTGTCAAGTTTTCTATTTTGTTAGGTTTTTTCCTTCTCTCTCTCTTCTTTTTTGCCAGTGCTGCTGGTAGGGATCTTAGCTCTCTGACCAGGGACTGAAGCGGGGCCCTCATCAGTAAAAGCATGAAGTCCTGACCACTGGACCGCCAGGGAATTCCCTTTCTTCTCTTTTTAAAATGGTAAGAACCAACTTGTTTTTGTATAAGCCTAAAAGCATTTGACAGAGAACTAAAGGGACAGGGTTAGATGAACCAACAGTGAATACAGGGGGGAGATGCATCCCAATTAAAAAAAGAAAAAAATACATGTTGTTTGGGGTAAGTATCAAATTTATGAGGTAAAAGTAAGACCTTCAGAATACTGCACCCGTTAACTTGGTCCCTTTCTCCTCTTTCCATTAAAGGGTTAATCCACTCACACGTTTCCATTTATCACCATTACCTCTTCTGAAAGCTATAGAGGACCCATTTATAACAGCAATAGAATGATGAAATATCTAGGAATAAAATTAACAAGAAATAAGTGCAAGTTTTATGAAGAAAACTTTAAAACCCTACTGACAGACATAAAGGAAGACTTAAGTAAAATAAAAGACATAATTTATCCCTTCCAGCAAGATTCAATAACAAAAGCATAAAGATGTTTATCCTCCCTGAACTGATCTTTAAATTCAAAGCAATTTCTATTAAAATACCAACAGGATTTTTTTTTTTCTTTAATTGCTACACTTCATCAAAATTAAGCATCTGGAGAAAGCCAGGGAAATACTGAAAGATGAGTTAGGGATGGGAGGAGGGCAGTGGAAGCCCCTTCAAATATTACAGTGTATTTTGAAGTTAATAATGAGGTTAAATAATGAGAGCACAAAGAACAATTTGACAGTTTAGAATATGATATGGACATTTCAATTTTGGTAAAGGTGACTTTTCAGAGGTAAATTGAATTGGGACAGTGAACTACTTTTAGTTAAAAATCAAACTGGTGGGGGAGTGGGAGGGAGGTTCAAGGGGGAAGGGACATGTATACTTATGGCTGACTCACGTGGTTGTATGACAGAAATCAACACAACACTGTAAAGCACGTATCCTCCAATTAAAAATAAAATTTAAAAAAAACAAAAAACCAAGCTGGCTATGTTACTCTAACAAAAATAAAACTCATCTGAATCAAGATTGAAATGTGAGAGTAATTAATAATGCACCTCTGTATGTTCTAGAACAGTGGTTCTCCCGGTGGAATAAACGTGGCATCTTTGCCTCCCAGGGGACATTTGAGACATCTGGAGACATTGCCAGTGGTCACAGTTGGGGGGGAGGAAATGCTTCTGGCCTCTGGCGGATAGAGACCAGGGTGTTGCCATTTCACCGCACACAGGCTAGACCTCCAGGGAAAGATCATCCTGTCTGAAAGTCAGAGACAACTTGTCCTGGAAGGAGGCATGAATACAATCAGGGAGTGGGGAAGGCCTTTCTAACCAGGACAGAAAATCCAAGACACACATGTGTGTCATAAAAGATACACATGTGTATAAGTTTGTTTTTTTTTTTAAACTTGTGTGTGAGGGAAAATTCATAAAATTTTCAAAAGCAAAACAACTGGGAAAAAATACTGTCAGCACATGTCAGGCAGAAGATCAATTTACCAAACTTATGCAGAACTCATATAAGTCAGAGGAAAAAAGAGTCCTATTTTTTAAAAGTTGGGCAAAGTCTATAGATAAGCTGTTCACATTAAAAAAAAAAAAAAAGAATCCAAATAAACAGAAACATGAAAAAAAAAAGAAAAGTTTAGTGTGCAGTCATTGTAACAGCAAAGTAAATTAGACTGTGCTGATAGAGGAACGTTGATAATATATATAAGTTGTTTTTAAGCAAAGTACAGAACATTATAGCAGTATTCCTTTTGTGTACAATTTTTTCTGTGTAGTTTTTTGGAATGATACTCAGGGAAATATTAACAAAGTCTACTTTTGGAGGAAGAGGGGAAGAGAATGATGCATAAGGAGGGTCTGTTTTTCATCTTATACTTTTTTGTACAAACCTGATATATGAGAGACGGAGACAAAGTGTACGAGATGAAGTTGGAGAAGACAGGTCCCCAGTCTAGACTGGTCATTATCATTTGATTTTACCTTACCTTATTCCTTCTTCTGAGCTCTTCCTTTCTTGATGGAGATCTGAGTTTCTGACTTATTTTCCTTCTTTAAATAATTTCTTTTAGAAATTCCCTTGTGGACAGTGGTTAGGACTCTGCATTTCCACTGCAGGGGATGGAGGTTCGAGTCCTGGTTGGAAAACTAAGATCCCACATGCTACACAGCCCCCCAAAATAAAAAATTTCTTTTAACCTTTTTTTACAAGGTGGATCTATCATTTTTGATGACTAAATAATAGTCCATTATAACTATGGATATAATTTATGTACCAAACCCCATTTATTGGACACCGGTTTTGTCCTGGTTTGAGCTGGAGGGGATTTTTGAAGATCTTCTATGAAAACCTAAGCGAGGGTCTAAAATAGGATGAGCTGTATTAGGGGCCTTGAAAGTCTGATTCTGCAGTCCAAGAACCAGGGACGGTTAATCATTAGCAAGTGTAAATAACCACCAGTGACACCCTGGGATTTCATTATTTGTTGCTATTTCCAAGAAGTATCAAAGGGTGTCAAACTATTTACCCTATTGAATTGGATGGCCAGATCTGCAAAACTGGAAAGGTTAATCCTGATGCAGGCACATTTTACAGAAAATTTGGCCAAGCATTATAATATATAAGAAGAGAGCAATATGCTTTCCTCAAAATGAATGAGTAAAAGTTGTGGATGTAGGGCTGGAGTCCACATACCTGGTAAATGGAATGGATCACTCAAGTAAAGGCTTTCTTTTCTATTGGTGGGTGTGTTAGTACAGGGGACAAGCTGTTTCCTAAAGTGTTTCATCAGCTTTCCACGGGATGTCATGCAAAAGCCAAAATGATTATTCTGTATTCTCTTAAAAGGGATAAAAACACATTTACTGCCAAGCTACTTGGATCCACTTTTAAAACTTACATATATTTTGTTTTATTTTTTCCAGTCCATCTTGGAAGCTCTCCTCAGCAACACACTTACAGGGTCGATTAGCAGAGGGAAATGAATGTCTAAATCTGTCCCTGTTTGTCTCTCCCCCTAGCTTGCACTTGGCAACAAATTCATACATATGTCTGCTAGTCTCCAATACTTTTTTTTTTTTGGTTTCACCATGTGGCTTGTGAGATCTTAGTTCCCTGATGAGGGATTGAATCCGAGTCCCTGCATTGGAAGTGTGGAGTCTTAACCACTGGACTGCCAAGGAAGTCCTGAATGCATTTTATTTAAAAAAAAAAAAAAAATCTTAAAAATAGCCAGGTGATCTCAAAAACAAGGATTTTGTCCTGCCTAGAATATCTTTTTTTTTTTTAAATAATGTAAAAATGTAAATATAATAGTGGAGGTCCTAGTGTAATAAATCCCCAAATTCTAATCATCCAACTTCAACAATTATCAACCCATAGCCACTCTTGCTTCACCTATACCCTCAACAACCTCCTTCTCTCCTATATTATATCAAAGCCAATTCCAGACACCCAGGCACTTCTGGATAAGCTTAGAATTAATTCTCTGCTTGCCACAGCAGTAACACCTTCCTCTCTGGGCTAAATGGTTTGTTTACTGAAAGGGCTAAGAAGTCTCCGAATTATGCCCAATTGTATTTTACTTTCTAGCTATTTCTGCTCCTATGGTTAAACATTTTCTTTTTACCAGAGAGAACAATTACATTTTATGTTTGTGTGTGTGCTGAGTCGTTCAGTTGTGCCTGACTCTTTGTGACCCCGTGGACTGTAGCCTGCCAGGCTCCTCTGTCAATGGGCAAGAATACTGGAGTGGGTTGCCATGCCCTCCTCCAGGGGTTCTTCCTGACCCAGGGATCGAACCTGCGTCTCTTGTGTCTCCTGCATTAGCAGGCAGATTCTTCACCACAAGGGCCACCTGGGAAGCTCCACATTTATGCTTAGATGGGGCTTTAAAGCTTTTAGTTCTGCTAGCCCCTATTAGAGCAGTAACTGTGGTACATTTTCTCTTTTGGACAGTAATACCCTTAAACATTTATATCAGTTTCTTCAATATGAACTTGTCGGACAATGTGCACTGATTTTTTTTTTCCCCTTGGTTCAGAGAGCATATTCACCAAATCAGTATCTCTCTTTGAGGTCTATAGAAATGTTGTTTTACTTTACTGACTATAAAGAAAAACATGACTTAAAAAAAAGTCGTGGCTACAATGGACTTCAAGGCAAATTATTTCCTTCTGTGTGTGTGTGTGTGTAAGAGACAGAGAGAAATGAATAGGAAGATGAGGGAGTAAAGTCTAGAAAGATTTGTTTCTAGTTTTGTTTCCAGTATCCAGGTTTTTTTAACCAGAACAGTCAGATGTAACATTAAACCACAAACAGGCCTTATTCCAAAGTTTTAAAACATAATATTCTGACCACTGGATTTGAAAAAAAGTAGAATCCTCATAGCTTATCTGATGACTTTTCCCTCCCTCCCCCTCCCTCTCTCCCTTCCTTCCTTCCCCCCCAACCCCTCATAATCCTTAGACACATTTTCCCTCATTGGAAATCACAGGACAATAATTAGTCCTAAATATTTTATACTTCACAAGAATCCCATTTAGTTTTTTAAACTAAACAAACCAATTAAAAACGGGGTTTAGATTTTTTAAGTTAGGAACGCTTTGCCTTCATGTGATAAAACATGTTCCTCCTACCAGTTTTTTAATGGGAAAGAATAAAGCCAAACCTCCACAAGCTTCTATTTGATTAGTCATTTGTCACTTATCTGTCTGCTCACAAAGTGCATTTACCAAAGGGATTAATGCTTCTGTAACCACAATGCTTTGCCTTCTGTCACTTTGTTGAGCCTCCAAAAAAAATGACGGAAAGGAGGGGTTCTTGGGACACCTCCTCCCCAGTCTGAAATACAAGCCCCTCCATGGAGCTCTGAAATCCAGTTCACAAAATAGCCTACCCATTTTTCATACTAAAGATGGTGTTTAGGCCAAGTTTCGTCTCTAAAGTGACTTACACATACACCTGCTCCTCCCATTTCTCCCTCACCCATCCAGAAAATAGTTCTCTTACTGTTTTGCAAAGGGCCACAGTCCAATTATTTTTGCTCAGTAAATGCAAAAATCAACTTTAGTCCAGGAAAAAGTAATGTAAATTGTGTTTGCTGGACTTTGAGTTGTGTTAAGAAGATTTGAGTAAGTTACTGTTAAGGAATCCTTATCTGGTAACAGGTGGGCTAAGCTGGAAAAAAACAAACTGAAAATCCTGGAATGGGAAGTTTACACTCACTCCTCCTTGATTAGCTGTGGGATTAGAATGCCTCACCTCCACCCCTCTCACAGAGCAGATGTCCCAGTTATCAACTGTCCTCCAGAAGGAAAGCTAAGAAGGTTTGTAGGTCATGCAAGAGGAGTTTATACTCTTACTCCCAGGATTTTACCTTGAGGGTCTACAGATCTACTCTCTAACCCACACCCGTTCCAGACCTTATCTTAATGTCCATAGAAACAAAACTAAACTAAAATTATATACCTCTTTTTCAGGATTCAGCTTCATCTACAGCAAAGTTTGACAATTTGTCACCTTAAGTATCAATGCCTGTGCCTGAGTTGGTGGCATTATGCCTACCCATTCTCTTTGCAAGTTTTCTGCAATGAGCTTGGATTCTCTTACTTTTAATCATCATAAAAAGTGATGTTTCTCTTTTAAATTTTTATTTTTAATCTGCCTATCCTTAACACCACAGTACAGACACAATTACAGGTGGCTCTAAGTGAACTGAAAGAGTGATTCATTTGACAAAGATTGACAGCTATTCTTGTGTGCTCACTAGGTGTCAAGTTTTTAAGCTGTTTGGTGTGAAAATAAATAAGAAAAGAACAAAAGGTGAATGTGTCCAGGAGGAGAAAGGATGAGAAAAGATAACTTGTTCAGGGCATCTAAAAAATTGGAGGAATTGAAGGAATTTAAGAATCTGCCTCACAATGCAAGGGACAAGGGTTTGATCCTGGGTTGGGGAACAAAGATCCCACATGCCTTGGGGCACCTAAGAACTTATGCCAAAACTACTGAACCCACACAGCACAACAAAAGACTCCCACATGATGCAATAAAGACCCAACACAGCCAGATATGTAAATAAATATTAAAAGAAAACAAACTGGAGGAGGTAGAGTTGGCAGAGATTTGAGGGAAAGGAGGCCTGTTGTTTAAAGCCAGTGACAGAGCTTCCCTGGGTGGCTCAATGGTAAAGAATCCATCTGCCAGTGCAGGAGATGCAGGTTCAATCCCAGGTCCAAGAAGATCCCACATGCCGTGGGAGCAACTAAGCCCATGCAACTACTGAGCCTGTGCTATAGAACCCAGAAGCCACAACTACTGAGCCTGTGTGCCTCAACTATTGAAACCCACGCATCCTAGAGCCTGTGCCCCACAACTAGAGAAGCTGCTGCAGTGAGAAGCCCACGTACCGCAACTAGAGAAAAACTCACCCAGCACAGCCCAAAGTAAAATAAATAAATTTAAAAATAATAAAATCTTTTAAAAAATAAATAAAGCCAGTCACAGCCACTCAGCAAAGTACAGATGTACTAGAAAGAGGTGTACCCTTGGCTCCAGCCCCTACACTTAGGGAGGCTTATTCTGAGGTTTGGTGGTCTGATTTGGCAAATACAGAGGGAATTATAGAAAGTAATGGAAAGCACAGAAGACCTAACACAGCCAAATAAGTAAATAAACATTAAAAGAAAAAATTGGAGGAAGTAGAGTTGGCAGGAATTTGAGGCATGGCAACTCACTTCAGTATTCTTGCCTGGAGAATCCCATGGACAGAGGAGCATGGAGGGCTATCGTCCGTAGGGTTGCAAAGAGTCGGACACGACTGAAACAACTTAGCATGCACACACAGGCCTGTTGTTTAAAGCCAGTGACAGAGCTTCCCTGGTGGCTCAGATGCCAAAGAATCCACCTGCCAATGCAGAAGACCCAAGTTTGATCCCTAGGTTGGGAAGATTCCCTGGAAAAGGGGATGGCAACCCACTCCAGTATTCTTGCCTAGAGAATCCCAGGGACAGAGGAGCCTGGCAGGCTACAGTCCATGGGATTGCAAAGAGTCAAGAGTCGGACATGACTAAAGTGACACACATGAGCCTGAGGTGGGGTCAGGCCTTATTCTGCAGAAAATGATGACATTTGGCTGTACTTTAGGGAGATGAAGTTTGTTGTTTTCTCTGGAACAAGTTTGAGGCAAAGCGCCTGGTGAATAGGGCTTTAAAAGATTAAAGGCCTGAAATTTCATTGTGCCTATGAAAATGGGAATTTTTTTTTTTGCTTGGTACTTTAAGTTTCTAAAAATAAGATTTACTGAGCCTATTTGAGCCTGTACATGCAATTATTACAAACACTTAAAATACAGAAAACACTTTACCATTGTTTAGACTATAAAAAAATAATGAGTAACTAGATGAGAATGGGAACCCCTTCAGGCCAGGATAGAGCCAGCTTTCAGGCAGGAGTCACAATTCAGAATGCATAAGTCAGCTGTTTTACACGACTTTATTTTTCCTGTTCACACTGCAGAGGTCAAAGGGTGTGAGAGGCTTGGAAAAGGCTGGATTTCTCCAAACATCCCTGGGAGGTGTCAGCCTGCAAACAGGCTGTTGGCTAATGACTGTGGTGATTAAGCCTGCCTCCCGGGGCCTGCTCATAACTTTTACTTAAATAGGCTGTTTCTCACCTTGATTGGCAAGATGAGATGATGGGAAGGAGTCAGTTCCTTAACTGTTTTTGCAGAATGAAACCTCAGTTTGAAGCTGGGGTTGCCAACCCTCTTTTTTGTTTGTTTGTTTGTTTGTGTGGTAAAATATACACAGCATGACATTTGCCATTTTAACCATTTTTAAGTGCATGGTCACTGACATTAAGTATATTTGCATTGCTGTGCGACCTTTCACCACCATCCATCTCCCTGACTTTTTTCATCTTCCCAAACTGAAACCCTGTCCCCATTAAACACCCTCTCCTCTCTCCTCAACCACTGGTAACTTATTCTACTCCCTGTCTCTATTAATCTGATCATCGTAGGTCCCTCATTTAAGTCCAATCCTAAGGAATTTGTCCCTTTGAATATGGCTGATTTTACTCAGCATGATGTCTTCATGGTCCCGGCCTCTTATAACACGTGTCAGAATTTTGTTACTTTCTCATTTACCTTTATTTTGGAACTTTTAATTTTATTACTTTTTTATTTATTTTTTTTAAACTTTCAGTATTTTATTCATTTTCATAGTTTTACAGTATTAGTAAAAATAATGGCCATTATAAATAAGTATAAAATGGAAGTTGATGAAAAAATAACCCCAAGTCTTCCTTAACTCCCACCCTCCCACCAAAAAACTAGCTAGTATATGGCAAATATCTTTTTCAGACATTATCTTTAGGCATATATTCACTTTGCAGTGGTGGATGATTTAGTCGCTAAGTTGTGTCTGACTCTTGTGATCCCACGGACTGTAGCCTGCCAGGCTCCTCTGTCCATGGGGTTTTCCAGGCAAGATTACTGGAGTAGGTTGCCATTTTCTTCTCCATATTTTTTAAATATTTATTTTTCTTTATTCATTTGGCTGCACCTGGTCTTATTGGGGCTTCCCAGGTGATCTCATGGACTGTAGCCTGTCAGGCTTCTCTGTCCATGAAATTCTCCAGTCAAGAATACTGGTAGCCATTCCCTTCTCCAGGGGATCTTCCTGATCCAGGGCTTGAACCTGCATCTCCTGCATTGCAGGTGGATTCTTTACTGTCTGAGTCACCGGGGAAGCCCAGAGTAGGTGCAAAAGAGATATGAAAGTTGTATAGTATTTATCTTTCCAATATTTTTCACATTTATTAATTGTAGCCTCTCAAAAATCCCTCCAGTGAAGTTCAAGTATATTGAAATACTTATATAAATAAATTAGAGAGGGTGCTTTTGAGATACTATTACTCCATCATTCTTTGAGGACTTTCTTATTTTCTGGTACAACTTTTTGTTCCAGGTTCATATTGGCTTTCCTGGCCCAACCCTAGAATTTACCATTTCTCCAAGAAGCCCTGGTTCTTTTCAGTAGAAAAGGATGTATAGACACTGAGATCTGGGCTCTAAATGTGCAAAATGCATGTTACTACTAGATTGTCATTGCTTCTAGGTCCTCTCAACAGATAGAGGAAGAACACACAGACACACAGACACACAGACACACACACACTCTGCATCCAGTTGAAAACCATGAATTCATACTGATAGCTCCAATTTTCAATTCATCACCACAGACTCTTTTCAGTCCTCTTGTTTTTCATGGTTGCAACTCTTCTCTGACAGTAAAGAACCTGTTTCTCATTACCCTCAAGATAATGACTACTTGTTCAATCCTAGACTATACCAACCCTGCCTCTACAAAAAACAAACTATTATAATTCAATATTCCTTTGTTTCTTCTCTTTAGTCTGAGTGTGTAAGGTCAAAATACCATGTTCAGAGGTTACTTGAGTCAGCTCTTCCTTCCATATGACTGTTACTGTTTTGAAATACGTTTAGGTTCACTTTTTATTCTTTCTTTCTTTTGGTTCATTTATTAAATTTATATTCCTTTCTCTGGTTGCCCTACATTTGTTTGATTTTATCATTATGATGATGATAATGACCTTTTTGGTATGCAGAACAGCATGATTACAAAATAAAAACTAAGTGGCAGGTTCACTTCCTGCTGATCCTTCCCACCTTATAGGTAATCTCTGTTAATACCCACAATCATTGGTTTCTTTCTTTTTTGGCCACGGAGAGAGGCACTCAGGATCTTAGTTCCCAACCAGGGTTTGAACCCGTGATACTTGCAGTGGAAACACTAAGTCCTAATCACTGGACTGCCAGGGAATTCCTGCAGGATCATTAGTTTCTAGTCTTTACTTCCTGTATCTATTTTACCAAAAAAAGAAAAAAAGCAGATAGATGTATGTTTCTTTGTTATACAATAGGTGGTACACTATGGATCAGCAATTCTCAAACTTTTTAGTCTCAGGGCTTCTTCACACAATTAAAAATTATTGAAAAGTGAAAGAGCTTTTGTGTATGCGGGCTTTCTCTGTTATATTTACTGCATTAGAAATTAAAACTGAGGGACTTCAGTGGTCCAGTGGTTAAAACTCCAAGCTTCTGATGCAGGGGACGCAGGTTCAATCCCTGGTCGGAGAATTAAAATCACACATGCCTCATGGCTCAGCCAAACAAACAAAAAACCCTGATAAGTTGTCAAGAGTATATATTTATTATTTTTATTAAAATGAACAGTAATAAGCTTCTGAAATATAAATATATTTTTATGAAAAATAACTCCATTTTCTCAAACAAAAAGAATAGAAAGAAAGAAGGCATTGTTTTACAATGTCTGACTTAATGAAGTGCAGCTAAATTCTCTATCTGCTTCATGAAATCTCTTGGAGCGTATTATTTTCATTGAAACATATAAAGAGTCCTGGCCTCAAACAGATATGTAGTTAAAAAAGGGAGGAGTATTTTAACAATCTTTTCAGAAAATTGTGTATGTTCTTTGATACTACCCTAAAACTCAGTAGTAGTAGTTTCTTAAAAGGTAGTTGCAGTGTGGACTCTGAAAGCATATTAATAAACTTTTAAAAGTTCTGTTACTTTATAATCCATTGATCTTTCTTATACTTTGGTTGTAGCTTTAGCCATGCAGGATTTTGTACATTTGGAAAATGATGATTAATTGAAGTATGAAGGTCTTCCTAATGTGGACACATTTCATCATACAGTATCAAAAATTATTTGATATATTATCACATCTGAGGACTTCCCTGGTGGTCCAGTAGCTAAGACTACTCCGACCTCCCAACACGGGGGGCCCAAGTTTGATCCCTGCTGGGGAACTAGATCCCACATGCGGCAATGAAGATAGAGATCCTGTGCTGCAACTAAGACCCAGTGCAACCAAATAAATAAAATTAAATTAAAATATATTAAAAATATATCATCTCTGACACCAATAGAAAAGTCTTCAAGTATTAGGAACCCAAGGAGCCTACAGTGGTGGATAGAAATTTCCCAAAATTCCCATTCTGATTTGAAAGTTTTGAGTCTTACCATTGGCAGCATATACTATCAATTGTTTCCTTGAAGAGAGAGGCTCACCTGACTTATATCTGAGAAAAATAAAAACAATTCTCAAATACCCATGGGCGAATAACAAGTTTGTCTGGCAGGTATTCTTTCAGGTAGAAATGGTGTTCCATGAGAAAGTGGCCAGCTCAGCTTGTGACTCAAACAATACGAGAAATCCTTTTCCTTGAGGTAACTATTGTACTGGGTGTGTCAGAAGTGCTTCATGGGTATTTTCCATTGAGTCAAACAGACTAGTAATTCATTTATTTTATCTCTGTGCTGGGTCTTTGCTGCTGGTCACAGGCTTTCTCTGGCTGTGGTGGGTGGGGTCTCCTCTTCACTGCAGTGTGTGGGCTTCTACTGTAGTTGCTTCTCCTGTTTCGAAGCACAGGCTCTGGGTACTCAGGCTTCAGTAGTTGCTGCATGTGGGCTCAGCAGTTGTGCTGCATTGGCTTAGTTGCTCTGAGGCATGTGAGATCTTCCTGGACCAGGAATCAGACCTGTGTCCCCTGCAGTGACAGGGGCTTCTTATCCACTGCACCACCAGGGAAGTCCAGTTACACAGGCTATTAAAAAGACATGAACTCAAGTCAAGTCTGATAGCATTACTAATTTTTACTGCTTCATCCGAATATTCTTAAGCGAAATTGTCTTTTTTTTTTTAACCAAGAGAGTGTGCTAGTAGAAAGTATATGGCACAGCCTTGATTTGTGATAGTCCCTGTGGTTTTACCCTATTGATTTTGCACCATCAGTGTAAATGTCACCTCTGAAAAAAGGCAAATGGTGGCTTCATATTATTAGGAAAATAGTTTTGATCTCATGGGCCACCTGCAAATGTCTCACGGACCCCAAGGTGTGTGTGGACTACATTTTGAGAATGGCTACCACAGGTAGATTTTCCTTTTTTCACTTAATATATTCTGGCAATTATACTATGACAGTTTATAGACAGCATATTAAAAAGCAGAGACATTACTTTGCCAACAAAGGTCTGTCTAGTCAAGGCTATGGTTTTTCCAGTAGTCATGTATGGATGTGAGAGTTGGACTATAAAGAAAGCTGAGTGCCGAAGAATTGATGCTTTTGAATTGTGGTGTTGGAAAAGACTCTTGAGAGTCCCTTAGACTGCAAGGAAATGTAACCAGTTCATCCTAAAGGAGATCGATCAGACCTGACTGTTCATTGGAAGGACTGATGTTGAAGCTGAAACTTCAATACTTTGGCCACCTGATGCAAAGAGCTGACTCATTTGAAAAGACCCTGATGCTGGGAAAGATTGAGGGCAGGAGAAGGGGATGACAGAGGATGAGACGGTTGGATGGCATCACTGACTCAATGGACATGAGTTTGGGTAGGCTCCGGGAGTTGGTGATGAACAAAAAGGCCTGGCGTGCTGCAGTTCATGGGGTCACAAAGAGTCGGACATGACTGAGTGACTGAACTGAACTGAGTTTATAGAGTTCGTTCTTATTATTGTTATTTTATAGTTCTATCATATTTTACTGTATGAATAATATCATACTTCAATTACTTTCTTATGTTTGGGCATTTAGAATGCAATTATTAATACAAATAATATTGCAGTGAACAATCTTGGGCTAAAGTATTTTCATATAATTGAAGGTGTTTCCTGGGACAGCTTCCTAGAAGGGCAAGTATTGTGTCAAAAACAAACACATGTGTGGTTTTTTAAGATGTTGCCAAACTCCACTTCACAATGGTTGTACCAATTTGCATATCTACCAGCAATGAATAGGAGTTCCTGTTTCTCCACAGTCTTAGCAACTAAAGATAATGCAGAGGATAGACATATAAATTCATCATACATTAAATGACCCCTAGGTTAAATAGCAAGCCACTCCAGTATTCTTGCCTGGAAAATCCCATGAACAGAGGATCCTGGTGGGTGCTACAGTCCACGGGTTTGCAGAGTCAGACACGACTGAAGTGACTTAGCATGTAGCAGGTTATCTGTAAGGGTGACATCAGCCTTTTCTAAGAACTTTTCCCTTCAATATCAGTAGGTGAAGAATTGATGCTTTCAAACTGCAGTGTTGGAGAAGACTCTTGAGAGTCCCTTGGACAGCAAGGAGTTCAAATCAGTCAATCCTAAACAAAGTCAACCCTGAATATTCATTGGAAGGACTGATGCTAAAGCTTCAATACTTTGGCCACCTGAATCAAAGAGCCAACTCACTGGGAAAGACCCTGCTACAGGGAAAGATTGAGGGCAGGAGGAGAAGGAGATGACAGAGGATGAGATGATTGGATGGCATCACCAACTCAATGGACATGAGTATGAGCAAACTCTGGGAGATGGTGAAGGACAGGGAAGCCTGGCATGCTGCAGTCCATGGGGTCACAAAGAGTCAGACACAACTTAGCAACTGAACAACCACAGCAAATGAGGAACAGGATCATAAAAACACTCTTCCAGAAAAGGAAAGAAAGGGAGGGAAACAGTAATCACTGGACCACTGCAATGATGTAACACCCACTGAGACTCTGCTCCAGCAATGAAGTATGTCTCTCCATTAGACCCTGGCTCTGCCAAGGAATTTCCTTGTTCATTATCATCTGTGGCCTTTGGTTTTGCCTCTGGAAGGTTCTTCCATCAATTATCCTCCTTGAGACTACACCAGAAGTGGTATTGAAGAGTACGCTTTCATGTAGGTTGAGTTTTGAGGACCCTGAGGTTTGCTTTGGGGGGTTAAAGAATTACAGATTCCTGAAGGACTCTTAACATGTTTCTGGTGTTTTTCCTTCTATTCAGTTCCTTGGTCCAAAGGTTCCTTTGTAACCATAGCCATACATCTTGTCAGGGAAAAGTTCTTAAGCCAGAGGAATCTCTGCTTTGATTCACTGGCTGGCACATGGCACAAACCCACATTTGAAGTATCATGATGGATACCCTGAGGCCACGTGAAGCAATAGGCTTGGGTTGGAAAGGAACCAAACTTTATTAATCTGTCTGGCTCCCATTGTCTGGTAAAGAGCACTCAAGAAGACTTTCCAAAACCTCCTTAGTGGAAATGTATTCCATTCCACTTTACTTTCCAACTGGCTAGCTTTTGCCTGGACTTATGTCTCTCACAGACCTTAGCTAAAGGCAGAAAAAAGCAGCCAACATACATAAACATTCACACTTTCCTCAAACACTTCTCCTAGAGCTATGGACCTGATTGGCATGTCCCATATATACCATATATTGATTTGATTATATTCCAAGATATTGCAGGAGATGATTTGTCTAAGTGAATTTAGCTAGTGCAGTTTCCTTTTGATCAGTGTAGCATGGTTTATCTGTCTCCATCACTTTATTTTTGATCTGAGTCTTTATTTAAAAAAAATTTTTTTAAAAACATTTGTTTGGGCATGGGTCTTAATTGTGGCAAGGGGAATCTTTAGTTGCAGCATGTGAGCCCTTAATTGATCCATGAGAAACCTTAAGTTTCAGCATGTGGGATCTAGTTCTCTGACCAGGGATCAAACCTGGGCCCCCTGCATTGGGAGCACAAGGTCTTAGCTACTGGACCACCAGGGAAATTGTTGTGTCTTCATAATTAAATTGGATTTCTTATAGACAACATATAGCTTGGTCATAGTCTCTGTTTCTTAATTAGCATATTAGGACCATGCACATTTAAAGTGATTGCTGATATGGCTGTATTAGTATCAATCATATATACAACCAGATACATAGCTGTTTTTGCTCATTGTTGTCATTCTTTGTTTCTTTTTTGTTGTCTACTCTTCCTGTCTTCTCCAGTTTTCATTAAGCATTTTGTATGACTCAGTTTTCTTTCTTTGTATATCAATATACCTCCTTAAAATTTTTTTTAGTCATTGCCCTACAGTTTGCAATATACTTTTATAGCTAATCTAAGTCTCCTTTCAAATGACATTATACCGTTTCAAGGCAGTGCAGGTACTGGGTAATGAATAGTTCTAATACCTCCCTCCCGTCTCTTACAACACTGCTGTCAGGCCCTTCACTTACTCATAAGCTATAATCATCCAATGCATTGTTGCTGTTATTCCTTTGAACTAATGGTTAACTGTTTAATCTGTTAAGAATAAAAAAAATAGGAACTTACCTGGCAATCCAGTGGTTAAAGACTCCTTGTGTCTAGTGATCCCACATGCCATTTAGCGTGGTTAAAAAAAAAAGCAAAGAAAATATAAGAAAAATAAAAGATTTTATTTTTATTTCTCAAACTTTCTTTTGTTATGTAGATCTGAGTTTTTGACCTATAGCATTTTCCTTCTCTCTAAAGAACATCTTTCAACAATTTCTTATAAGGCAAGTCTACTGGAGACAAATTCCCTCAATTTCTGCTTTTTTAAAAAAGTCTTTATTTCTCCTTGGCTCTTAAAGGATAATTTTGCTAGACCCAGAATTCTAGGTTGCTGATTTTCTTTCGGTGCTATAAATATTTCACTCCTTTCTCCTTTTGCTTGCATGGTCACTTTCTCCAGTCTTTCTGACATTAAGTATTGTAAGGTTTTAATTAACAAAAATGCTTCCCAATTCCTCATTTTCTTTGTTTTCAAATATATTTTAAAGGAAAATTGAGGGAGACTTCAGTGGAGAGTGTTGGTAAAAGGAAACCACGTGCTTAAATAGGATGGGGTCCTGAGGCCTGATCAGACTCAGAGATGAGGCACCTCTTTTTAAAATTTCACGGGTAGAGAGGCCATTAGAGGAAGCTGTCATAAGGAAGAACCAGGTAAGCTCCAGGGTAAACAGAAATCTATACTCCCCACTACATTTCTGAGCTCACCAAGAGAGATTCAATACATTTTCTTTTTCACTCTGGAAGAATCCTTGTGAAGTAGGTTTTATTCGTTATCAGCTCTACTTTATTGAGGGAAAAACTGAGACTCAAGCAAGGAAGCTTGACAAGGGCAAAGAGTGAGTCATTGAAAGGCCAGGATAAGTTCAGTCGGCTCAAAAACAATGTTCTGAGAACCTGAGCCAGACACCAGCCGGACGGGCTGAGCACGGGGGTGGGGGTGGGGGGTTGGGGGAGCTGGCGACGCAGAGGAGGCAGGACGAGGCCCCGCCCCTCCCGTACCTGGGTCCTCCCTGCTCGGGGCTCCTCCCACCTGCATACAAGGGCCTTGGGAGCCCCGGGCTGTAACCGGGACCTTGGCTTCCCCGTGAAGGCTGGTCTCTTCCGCCAGGCCCTGGCCTTTCCCAGCTGAGGCAGTCGTTGTTCTAGAGACTTCTTTCCCCTTTGTAACAGATAAGATGTTTTTGAATGATGCCTGGCTGTGTTTCCTTACGATAAGCTGGTTTCTATTTCCTGAATCCTTTCTACCCCAGGGCAAGGGCAGGAGTCACCTCTGGAAGAAAGAGGATGTGATGAAGGGGGATGGTCTTCAGGGCAGGAAGAGGAGGGGAAAGCCTGCCTTCTTCCTAAGGCCACTGCGGAGAGGCGTGTGGAGCCCGAGGTAAGGGACTGGGTGATTGGATGGATTTGTTTCTCTCTCTGGCCTGGGATGAGGTTGCACGCTGGGGTCGGGGTGGAGGAGAGTGGATGGCTCCCAGGAAGCATCCCACCAGACTGAAGCTCCCACAGGCGGCTCTCATGGATCCCGGAAGATACAGAGGTGGTTGACTTGAGAACCTCAGGGCCTTGTGGGACAAAGGGGACAGGGACTGGAAGAGTGAGAGCAGAGACTTGGGTGGGCAAGAGCCTGGGGGTGTGTGTGGCATAGACTCGGAGTGACTGCAGGAGCCCATTGGGCGCTGGCCAGCCATTCCTCCAACAAGTAGCCACTTCACCCAGCAGATGAGCGGTACCACCCTGAGGCCAGAGCAGGCCTGGACATTGGACCCTCCAAGCTCCTTTTATCTCAGAGTCATCAAGAGGATAAGAAAGACCACTCAAGTAGATGAAGATTTTAATCAGCCCTAAAGAGAAGTTCACCTTTGGATGAGCCGAATGACTCTTTGTGACCCCATGGATTGTAGCACACCAGGCTCCTCCATCCTTGGGATTCTCCAGGCAAGAATGCTGGAGCAGGTTGCCATTCCTTCCTTCTCCAGGTGATCTTCCCGACCCGGGATCAAACCCGGGTCTCGTGAATTGCAGGCCAATTGTTAAGGACTGAGCCCCTAAAGGAACTAAATTGCTGTTCTCTGGATACTTGACCTTCCCTGCTGGCTCAGACAGTAAAGAATCCACCTGCCAATGAAGGAGATTTGGTTTGGTTCCTGGGTTGGGAAGATCCCCTGGAGAAGGGAATGGCCACCCACTCCAGTATTCTTGCCTGGAAAATCCCATGGACAGAGGAGCCTGGCGGGCTAAATAAAGTCCATGGGGTAGAGTCAGACATGAGTCAGACATGACTAAATGACTAACACTCTCTACCTACCTGAGAAGTGAAGAAGGGCAGAGATGGGAGAGGGTGGTCAATGAGCCCTGGGAGGGAAGGGAGTTCCACCTCTGTGTGGCCAAAGATTTCCAGAGGAGGCTTCACTTTCAGCCAGAAAGAGTGGATCTAGCATGGTAGCCGGGCTCAGCTTCTTGAGAATGTCTTGGGTCCCAGGTTCCTTCTACCTGTTGTTGTCACCCCCAGAGGAATTACCCACGTCTTCATGCTGAAGCTGACTGTGCACGACCAAATCTTCATGGTAGTGCTACTGGAAGGGGGATCCCTTCCAGGGCTTGAGAGTGGGCTCATGTATCACACTTGGAAATGAATTGTCCAAGGAGACACATGAGCTGACAAAGCAAGAGACTCTATTGGAAAGGGGCGCCCAGGCAGAAAGCAGGAGCATATGGGCACCCAGGAGGCCTGCTGTGCCATGTGGCTCGAAGGCCCAGGTTTTACGGTGATGGGATTAGTTTCTGGGTTTTCTCTGGCCCATCACTCTTAACTCAGGGTCCTTCCTGGTGGTGCACACATTGCTCAGCCAAGATGGATGCCAGTGAGAAGGATTCTGGGAGGCTGGTTGGACACGTGGTGTCTCCTTTAGACCTTTTCCGAACTCTTCTGGTTGGTGGTGGCTTGTTAGTTCTGTGTTCCTTACTAGGATCTCCTGTCATAAACTAACTCATGCAAATGGTTACTATGGTGCCTGGCCAGGGTGGGCAGTTCAGTCAGTGTGTTTCCCCTAACAGTAGCAGAGGGGAGGACCTGAGATGGCAGAGAGCACACTTCTTTTTAAGGAATAATGCAGGAATGACCCACATCATCCCCTGTCACATCCTAATGGCCAGAACTTAGGCACACAGCTACACGGGGATGCAAGGAAGCTGGGGAAGGTGGCTTCTAGCTTGCTGATTATGTTTCCAGATGAAATTTCCGGGAGTTCTCCATAAAAAGGAAGAAAGAAGAGGATATCTGGGGACAATGAATGACCTCTGGTTGCATTCTTCTTTTCAACAATGATTTAGAGGTGCATATGGCACAGTTTTAGCCAGTGAGGAGGGGGTGTCTACAGCGGGTTGATGGGAGAGTTTTCCTTTCTCCAGGGAGACATAGTGTCCTCTTCAGGATTGTGTCCTGTTTGGTGTGAACCCTGAAGGAGCAGGGGACATTTTGCTGCTGGGAGGGGAGCCAGCCTTCAGACAAAGCTTACAAAAGTGAAGATGGCAGAGAGAAAGAGGGCAAGAACTCATATGCTTGATGAAGACCCAGAACCATAGGATGAAATCCACCCTGTAGCTTCCCTGCTTGGAGACCCCTTGTTATGTCAGATAACACATTTCTTATTCTTTAGGCCACAGCAAGTAGGTTTTTTCTGTTCGCAGCCAAATCATTACTAATGAATAATATGGCTTTTAAAATCAGCTTTCTTTCTTTTTCACTTTTGCATTGCTGGCCTCTTTATATTATCCTAAAATCTCAACGTTAGCGTGAGATTTAAGAATACATAACCCTGGGACTTCCCTGGAGGTCCAGTGGCTAAAACTCCGAGCTCCATTCTGGAGGCTAGTCTAGCCAGGAACACAAAGTGTGGGCAGGGCCATGTACTCACAGCTTCGGGGGAGAACCTGCCACATGCCTTTTATTTGGCTCCTGGTTTCACAAACAAGCTCTAGGCTCCTTGGCTTGCACTGCATCACTGCAGTCTATTTGTGGTCACATGGCATTCAGTGTGTGTGTGCATGCACACAGCATCACAAGGCTGTCTACTTATGAGGATATCAGTCATAAAGGATTAGGGGCTCCCCTGCACAGTATGACCTCATGTTAACTAATTACATTTTCAATGACCCTATTTCCAATTAAGGTTGCTTTCCAAGGCCCTGGGAGTTAAGACTTAGACATGTCTTTCTGGGGCGACACAGTTCAAGCCATAACACCATCTTCACTGAGTTTCCCTCTCTACAAGGGCTCTATTTCAACCACTTCCTGATGAATAAAGGTATTGATAGCAAAAAATTCTCTGAATTAGCTTACGCAAATACCTATGCAGTATCCTAAAAACATGTTAAGAGTCCTTTCAAAGGAAACCTGATTTTTTAAATCTTGAATTTATTTTAGAATCATATTACTGAAATCATATTACTGAAATCAAATTACTTCAATGGATAATTTTTATTTGCATTAAATTTTTTCACACATTAAAATATTCCCAGGAGTTATCATCACATTAGAAGTAACAGAATTACATTCATTCCTCCAAAAGCAATTTCAGGGTATTAAAAAATAATGCACTGTGATGAAAACTAGGTCTTTTTAGAATGCAAAGATTACCTTCAGAGGACTGCCCTTTTTGTGACTAAATGACTAAAATAAATATGGAGCTCATCTTAATGCCAGGTCTCATTATTGTCACTTAAATATTTACATCATTATTATTTCATTGCTGATGGTTCTTCCAGAAATATCTAGATGCTCATTAAGACTAGATGTACTATATACTAACGTTCCTTTTAATAGACAGGAGGTTATATCAAAGGTATTTGTCTTTCCCTAAGTCATGTCCAACTCTTTGCAATCCCATGAACTGCAGCACCCAAGGCTTCTCTGTCCTTCCCTATCTCCCAGAGCTTGCTTAAACTCACGTGCGTTGAGTCAGTGATGCCAGCCAACCATCTCATCCTCTGTCATCCCCTTTTCCTGCTTCCCCCAATCTTTCCCAGCACCAGAGTCTTTTCCAGTGAGTCGGCTCTTCACATTAGGTGGTGAAAGTTTTGGAGCTTCAGCTTCAGCATCAGTCTTTCCAATGAATATTCAGAGTTGATTTCCTGTAGGCTTAACTGGTTTGATCTTGCTGTCCAAGAGATATCAAAGGTATAAACGGGACTATTTCACAAATGCAAATAATGAAAGGCTGTTTGGGATGACTAAGAGCCCTACTGTATTTTTTATAAAAATGTGTGTTGACAGAGTCTAAATTCCAGCTGGACTGTGATCTGTCTAGGCTGTGTAGCACAGGGCCCCTTTCAAGTGTCTGAAATCATCAAGAGGGACGAAATCATATTTGCAAAACGGCCCACATTTATATGTGCCTTGCATAAATCACTTTTCTCGTGGTTGCAGTTCTGTCACTCGTGTGGTTTCATTTCCCGTAACTCACTGTGGGCCCCTGGCCCCCCATCTTCCACAGTGACACTTTTAGTGTGAGGCCGTATCGTTTTCTGGTTTTCCACGTTAGTCTGCTAAATTTCAGGACATATGGAAGTTCATTCATTTAACGAAAGTCACCTGACTTTTCCCCAGGTCCTCTAGCTTGCCAGAGTGTATGTGTGTGTGTGTGTGTGTGCGCGCGTGAGTACATTTAGGCATTCATGTGACGGTGAAGGAACACTTCCACTTAAACCTACACAAGATGGGACTTCCCCAGTGGTCCAGTGGTTGCGACTCTCTGCTCCCAATGCAGGGGGCAAGACTCCATCCCCGGGAGGGGAACTAAGATCCCACATGCTGTAGGACATGGCAAAAAAAACAAACCTACACGAGCTGCTGTAGCTCCCACTCTGCTGGGCAGCATGCTCGAGCTCCTCCCCAACGATTGCTGGGGAGCCCTGAGGAAGGGAGGGGCTGCTTGTCCAGTCCTCACTTCCCTCCTGGGAGTCAGGTCTCACCTCTCTCCCCCCATGTCGCCCCCAGCTCCTGTCATTCACCGCTGGCTGTTTTATAACCACTTCATGCAGCTGCCCGCTCTCCTGTCTTACGCCACGTAATAAGAGCCTCTTCTCTTATTTCCCTAAGGATGTAGGCAAGGCTGCCATGTTTAACACCCTTGCCCAAGGTCTGAAGCTAACACCCACAAAGGAACTGTTCTGCAGAAGAGGCTGCATCATCTACCATCACTGGTAGTGGCATCCGCTGTCCACACCCCTTTAGCTGAGGTCCCCTGGGGCCATCTGTCCTCTGCCCCCACCTGACTGCTGTCTTGTGGGGGCTCAGTTCCTCCTTTTCTACTGCCTCACCTCCACCACTTTCAGGTAAAGGAAGCAGAAATCCCCCAAGCACGATAAAAAAAAAAACCACAGCTCTCTCTGCTTGACACAAAGACCCTCCACTGTTCTGTTATTATTGAAAGGTGCGTTAATACCCGCATTACTGTATTAAACAGCACCTGGTTTGAAAACACGTGCTTGTGAGTGACTCAACTGCTAGGCTTCCCAGAGAACAAGGGACAGAAAGGACTCAGAAAAGGAACAAAAGAAAGGCCCCATTCGAGCTGCTCTGCTGAACTCAGACACTGCTCTGTTTGTTTTTTTTTTTTAATTAATTTATTTTTTAATTGCAGGATAATTGCTTTACAGAATTTTGTTGTTTTCTGTCAAACCTCAACATGAATCAGCTGTAGACTGCTTTGGTTTTATACCAGCACTTTACAGTCCTTCCTGCTACCAGAATCTGTCAACACTGTTTACTGAAGACCTATTATGGGTTATGAATTGCCATGTTAGTGACGGGAGATCTCCAAAGAACCCTGGTTTCCAGAGGCTTGATTCTGTGGGGGACCCTGTGAACATGGTTTCTAGTCTGGTTGTTATATGTTAGCTATGTTCCTTGCCCAAGTCACCTGAACTCTCAGAACCGTACTTATCTCACCTCTAGGACGGGGAGAATGGTACTAGCATTGACATTTCAGGATTTGCAAGAGGCAAAAATATCTGTAAGAAAGTCCTTACTACAAAATTGTATACAAATGCACATTGTTCTAAATCTTAATAATCTATTTTAAGAGATTCTTGTGGTGAGCAGACATAACTATGGAAAGTATTTCTTATGGATTCTGAGATGTTTCTAGAAGCTGGAAGGAAGGAATGCTTGAATACAGAGTCATTTATAATATTCAAAGTTATTATGCCAAGTCTATGCCATACCACCCTGAACGTGCCTGATCTTGTCAAAGTTATGCCAAGCTCCTGGGTAGATGGAGATATTATCATCATTTCGGCTGCCCTGGGTCTTTGTTGCAGTGCGCAGGCTTCTCACTGCGGTGGCTTCTCTTGTTGTGGTACAGTAGTTGTGGCTTCAATAGTTGTGCTGTGTGGAGTCAATAGTTGTGGCTCCCAGGCTCTTAAAATACAGGCTCAGTAGATGTGGTCCAGGGGCTTAGTTGCTCTGCGGCATGTGGGATCTTCCCAGACCAGGGATGGAACCCGTATCTTCTGCATTGGCAGGCGAATTCTTTACCACTGAGCCACCAGGGAAGTCCTAGAGTTATTATTAGTTTTTATTTATTTTTAATTGCAGAACAACTACTTTACGGTATTGTGTTGGTTTCTGCCGTACATCAACATGACCAGAGGTATTGTAAACTCAAAGAGGGAAGGCCAAGGTGTGAGTCCACGGTGGGAAAATTGGAGCCCCAGTCTCCTGGGTAACACTCAGGTTTCCTGAACTCATAGCCTTGCACTGACACTTATTAGCAGCAAGACCTTGGTCAAGGTGCTTAACCTTTCTGTGTCCTCGTCTTCTCATCTGTAAGATGAGGATGTAAGAGCTCCCAGTTCAAAGTGTTTCTGTGAGGATGAAGTAAGCTGCTAATGTCCAGCCCTTAGAAGGGTACATAGGAAATGGCATAGCACAACAGGGATGAACCTCTGTTACATGGATCATCCATTGATGGAGTGTATCTCAGATCTGAAGAGACTATTCTCATCTCTTTAAATTCAGAATGCTTAACTAAAACAGTGGTGTTAGATGACTTCACTGCAGCTTCTGCCAACGCATAGTGTGAACTAATCCCCACAATCCTTCCCTTCTCACTCTTCCTCACTATTTCTGTAAACATCAGCCCTTGTGTGTTTATTAATGACTGCTACACTTCAATAAAACATCTTTGCTGTTATTCACTCTCTCATAATAGGGTGAACTAAGGAAACAGTGAGAGACTTTATTTTGGGGGGGCTCCAAAATCACTGCAGATGGTGATTGCAGCCATGAAATTAAAAGATGCTTGCTCCCTGGAAGAAAAGTTATGACCAACCTAGATAGCATATTAAAAAGCAGAGACATTATTTTACCAACAAAGGCCCATCTAGTCAAACTATGGTTTTTCCAGTAGTCATGTATGGATGTGAGAGTTGGACTATAAAGAAAGCTGAGTGCCAAAGAATTGATGCTTTTGAACTGGAGTGTTGGAGAAGACTCTTGATAATCCCTTGCACTGCAAGGAGATCAAACCCGTCAATCTTAAAGGAAACAGTCCTGAATATTCATTGGAAGGGCTGGTGCTGAAGCTGCAACTCCAATACTTTGGCCACCTGATGCGAAAAACCAGCTCATTGGAAAAGACCCCGATGCTGGAAAAGATTGAAGGCGGGAGGAAAAGAAAGGGGACAACAGAGGATGAGATGGTCGGATGGCATCACTGACTCTATGGACATGGGTTTGAGTAAACTCCAGGAGTTGGTGATAGGGAAACCTGGCGTGCTGCAGTCCATGGGGTCACAAAGAGTCGGACACAACTAAGCGACTGAACTGAACTGAACCCCCATAATCCTTCCCTTCTCACTCTTCCTCACTATTTTTGTAAGCGTTAGCCCTTGTGTGTCTTAATTACTGCTGCACTTCAATAAAACATCTTTGCTGTTATTCACTCTCTCATCTGTTTTCCAGATTTCATGCTGTCATCGTGGTTCTCTTTACAACAGTATTGCATTTGTGTCTTCACTAGAGGGGACCCAGGGAAATAGGTAGAATTGTCTTAAAACAATGCTTTCATTGAATGTTCTCAAATGGTGTGTATGTGTGTGTTGTTGCTTTGTTGACTCATATCCAGCTTGTGGTCTGCCTTTTTGCCTGGTTGCAACTAACCAGTGGTTTCCCAGTTTCTGTTTATGGAATTTATTCTTTCTTAGCCTCCAGTGTACGTGGGTGTGCCTGCCCGGGACAGACGGTCTGAGGCAAGGCGTGCTGTATGCGATCCCAGGACAGGAGCGTTTGTGCCTGCATGCTAAGTCTCTTCAGTTGTTTGCGACCCCGTGCACTGTAGCCCGCCAGGCTCCTCTGTCCGTGGGATTCTCCAGGCAAGAATATTGGAGTGGGTTGCCATGCCCTCCTCTCCAGGGGATCTTCCTAACCCAGGGATCAAACATTGAGAGTCTTAATTCTCCGTGTGAGCGTTTACTTTGGGGCCAAGTGTCAGTTACATTTGGTTTACTTTGGGCCAAATGTCAGTTACAAAGCTGGTCCCTGCGTTGAACAATCTCAGAACTCCCTGGGGTGAGGAAATGGGAAAGGTAGGTGGGCAGTTTCAGGTTGAACCTGTTTGGCTTCTTTTTGCTGCAGCCAGGCGATTGCATTCAGGGATTGCTTTCTGTATTCTGAAGTTGCAGAGTTTCCCTGCTGCACTTGGAGGTGAATGAGGTGACTGTCTCACTTTGTTCAGACAGGAGCTGCTTTGTAACCCAGACAGCAGCCCAGTATTCCAGCAAGACGCCTGGGGGTGGGGTAGGGAGGGGGGTTGGGGGTGGTGCTCGGAGACCATCACCTTCACTCTGCTGACGCTTCCAACCCTAGGTCAGCCTTGTAGGATCCCGACAAGGGGAGCTTATTCTATTATCCAATGTTTTTACCAAAATCTAAGAACCTATGACGCCTCTGTCAGCTCTGGGCTCTACTACCCTCTGGTCCGAAACCCTCTTCTCCAACATAGATGCAGAGAAGCTTTTTTTCCCTCTTTCTTGTTTCTAGAACTCTCTGGGTCGGCACTTTCCAGGACAACACTGAACAGCTTTTCTCCCTCTCTACAGTTACTTATTTTTGGCTGCTCTGGATCTTCGTTCCTGTGCATGGGCTTTCTCTAGTTGTAGTGCTTGGGCTTCTCTTGTCGTGGAGCAGGGGCTCTAGGCGATTGGGCTTCAATAATTGTGGCGCGTGGGCTCAGTAGTTGTGGTGCGTGGGCTCTAGAGTGCTTGCTCGGTAGTTGTGGTGCACAGGCTTAGTTGCTCTGCAGCATGTGGGACCTTCCGGGACCAGGGATCAAACCAGCGTCCCCTGTGTTGACAGCTGGATTCTTAACCACTGGACTACCAGGAAAATCCTGCTCTTCAGTTTTAACTTTGCATTTCCTTCTCATCATTTAAAAATGCACATTATGTTCCTTTAATATATGATGTGTTTAGAATTTTTAGCCTGCTTTTTTTTTTTCTATTTAGTATATTTGGGGCATTTCCCCATGTTATTAAAGTTTTTTGAAAAGTAATTATTGATGATTATGTAACATTACAACCTATGTATTACAGTTGCTTAACCATTCATTTTGTTTTTTTTACATTTGGGGTGTTATTTTTCAATACTGCATCTAATTCAGATCTTGGCTACCCCTCTCATCTGTGTGGGATAACTCTGGGCAATTCCCTGCCAACAACTATGACAAAAATTCAATAAGGTCATATTCGTTAATACATCAGTAAAAGCATGCCATTCAGGTGTGTCACCTGAAAGGGAAGAAAAGAAATGTTTTCTTCTATCCATCTTGGGGCCTGCAAACCACACTAATAAAACAGATGAACAGGAGAGAAACAGAAGCTTTTTAATGCATACACCATACATATATGGAGGATAACCCACTAATGAGTAACTCAAAGCTGGTGGTTGGAACTTGGGCTTATATAGCATCATAACAAAAGATTGATAATTTTGTAGAAAAGTGACAAGACAGAGGGAAACAACTGAGCTTCTAGGGGACTTGCAGGGAGGCAAATATATGGGGAAAGTGAAAAGGACAAGGGCTTCCCTGGTGGCTAGTGGTAAAGAATCCCCTGCCAGTGCAGGAGATGCAGGTTCAATCCCTGGGTCAGGAAGATCCCCTGGAGAAGGAAATGGCAACCCACTCCAGTATTATTGCCTGGGAGATCCCTTGGAGAGGAGCCTGGTGGGTTATAGTCCATGGGGTCGCAAAAGAGTCAGACACGACTTAGTGACTAAACAACAAAGGACTAGTTGGCAGTTTGTCATGTGGATTCCTCTAGTGCCACCTCCAGGCTGACAGGGTCTAGAGTCGTCCCTGGTGATTCATTTCTATCCTTCCTTGTAGAGAAGGGGGACACCTTTAAAAGGTTATGACCTACTTTTGGCTAATGTGGGAGGGCAGAGGGTTTTCCTTTTTTCTTTTTAAAATTTATTTATTTATTTGGCTGCATTGGGTCTTAGTTATGCCATGTGGGATCTAGTTCCCTGACCAGGTGATCGAGCTCAGATCCTCTGTATTAATAGGGGGCTTGGAGTCTTAGCCACTGGATCATCAGGGAATTCCCTAATTTTTTTTTTTAAACAATTTTTAAATTTATTTGGCTGCATCTGGTCTTAGCTGCAGCACTCAGGATGTTTCTTTGTGGCAAACGGACTCAGTAGTTGTGGCATGTTCAGGTTTCATTGCCCCCCGGCATGTGGGATCTTAGTTCCTCAACCAGGGATCCAACTTGTGCCCCTGCATTGGAAGGCAGATTCTTAACCACTGGACCGCCAGGGAAGTCCCCCTAAAAGTATTTTTTAAACAAAGGAAATCGATACAGTAAAATCATCTAAAATCATCACTTACAAATGAAGGAAGTAAAGATTTATATGACACAAAAGCTAGATTTTAAGGTCTTAAGACATAGTCTGTTTGATCACCCATGTTTATACTCGATACTTAGACTGGTTCAGTTCAGTCGCTCAGTTGTGTCCGATTCTTTGTGACCCCATGAATCGCAGCACGCCAGGCCTCCCTGTCCATCACCAACTCCCAGAGTTTACTCAAACTCATGTCCATCGAGTCGGTGATGCCATCCAGCCATCTCATCCTCTGTCATCCCCTTCTTCTCCTGCCCCCAATCCTTCCCAGCATCAGGGTCTTTTCCAATGAGTCAACTTTTCGCATGAGGTGGCCAAAGTATTGGAGTTTCAGCTTCAGCATCCAGCCCTTCCAATGAACACCCAGGACTGATCTCCTTTAGGATGGACTGGTTGGATCTCCTTGCAGTCCAAGGGACTCTCAAGAGTCTTCTCCAACACCACAGTTCAAAAGCATCAATTCTTCGGCGCTCAGCTTTCTTTATAGTCCAACTCTCATATCCACACATGACCACTGGAAAAACCATAGCCTTGACTAGACTACTTTGTTAGCAAAGTAATGTCTCTGCTTTTTAATAGGCTATCTGCTATTTAATAGGTTGGTCATAACTTTCCTTCCAAGGAGTAAGCGTCTTTTAATTTCATGGCTGCAATCACCATCTGCAGTGATTTTGGAGCCCCAAAAAATAAAGTCTGACACTGTTTCCACTGTTTCCCCGTCTATTTCCCACGAAGTGATGGGACCAGATGCCATGATCTTAGTTTTCTGAATGTTGAACTTTAAGCCAACTTTTTCACTCTCCTCTTTCACTTTCATCAAGAGGCTTTTTAGTTCCTCTTCATTTTCTGCTGTAAGGGTGGTGTCATCTGCGTATCTGAGGTTACTCAGATATTTCTGATATTTCTCCTGGCAATCTTGATTCCAGCTTGTGCTTCTTCCAGCCCAGTGTTTCTCATGATGTACTCTGCATATAAGTTAAATAAGCAGGGTGACAATATACAGCCTTGACGTACTCCTTTTCCTATTTGGAACCCGTCTGTTGTTCCATGTCCAGTTCTAACTGTTGCTTCCTGACCTGCATATAGGTTTCTCAAGAGACAGGTCAGGTGGTCTGGTATTCCCATCTCTTTCAGAATTTTCCACAGTTTATTGTGATCCACACAGTCAAAGGCTTTGGCATAGTCAATAAAGCAGAAATAGATGTTTTTCTGGAATTCTCTTGCTTTTTCAATGATCCAGCGGATGTTGGCAATTTGATCTCTGGTTCCTCTGCCTTTTCTAAATCCAGCTTGAACATCTGGAAGTTCACAGTTCATGTATTGCTGAAGCCTGGCTTGGAGAATTTTGAGCATGACTTTACTAGCCCAGTGCCTGACAAATCTTAATGCTCAATAAATATGAATTGTTTTCAATAAATAGCTCCAGAACTGACTCACTGGAAAAGACCCTGATGCTGGGAAATATTGAAGGCAGGAGGAGAAGGGGATGTCAGAGGGTAAGATGGTTGGATGGCATCACCAACTTGATGGACATGAGCTTGAGCAAGCTCCGGGAGTTGGTGATAGACAGGGAAGCCTGGCGTGCTGCAGTCCATGGGGTCGCAAAGAGTCGGACATGACTGAGCGACTGAACTGAAATAGCTCCAGAGCAGGATTTTTCTTCGATTCTAGCAGCACTCAGACACCTGTTGATAGTTGCTGCAGCATTTTCACCAACAGAAGTGCCTTGTTATGACTCAACCTCCGTCTAACTCACTGAGCCAGCTGTGTAGAACCACTGCAGGCAACAACTTCACTTTGAAAGGGTGGAATTGGTGAGGCCATTTTTCTGCATCTTTTCCCACTTTCTTATTCTCATTTGCTGCTCTTCACTGTCTACATTTGACAGGGCACATTTCCATACCAAAGGGTATGAGGTGTGGAGGACATCTGTCGTTTTTTGTTTTTTGTTTTTTTTTTTCGTTTTTTGTTTTTTGTCTCCTCAAAACAACACTCTTCTTTACACAGGGGAATCATCTTCTGAGCCCAGAGGATTCCCAAGGGACTGGCTGCTGGGCTGGGTACACCATCCACACTATCCAATCATGACACCCCAGCCAAGTCTCCACAACCTAACTGGGTCCTGCCCCAAGCAAGTCCAATCATATTTCTTTCCAAGAGATCTCATACATAGAATATAAGGAAAGAGAGAGTGTCTCATTTTTATACCATGAGTTTGAGGGTTATCCATAGGACTAGGGCTACCAGTAGCCATATTTCCTGCCATATACAATGAGCATAGTTGTATAAGAAGAGAATTGGGCCACATATAAAAAAGAAAAAAAAGCAGAGAAAAACATAACCTGAGAGGCAGAGTGGGAAACATGATCTTGGTGACATCATTTGAACATGTGAATGCACCTGTGACTAAGGCCTTTGTTCAGCTGAACAGACTGTAAGAGTAGAAAATGACCGATAATGTCCCCACCCCAACACACTTCCAGCCCTAGGCTTGGTAAGTTGGTGAGAGGGTTTTCGGGAAAGGGGGGAGTTACTGTGCAAAAAGACAGGGGAAGAATTTGGTCCTGGGGCAGCCGTCAGGATGGACAGGATGAGGAGCAGAAGAGGGAGGAGGTGTAGAGAGAGAAGAAAGGAGAAGACAGGTGACACCCCCATGGCCCTCCTGCCGCCCAGCCCCCTGTGATTCAACCCTTCTCCATATCTTTTCAAGTCTTAAGTAAATTCAACTAGAAATCACTATTGATATCAGTTGATTTCTTGGGAAAATCAGTTTTTTTAAACAAGGTATGGTAGTTTTGTGTGCTCATTGTTTCACATCTCTGAGCATATGGAGAGAAACAGAGACACAGGGTTTGGTTGATAGCTATTGTGAGGCCTTTGGTCTCATAGTTCCTGGAATTGGCTGGGGACTAGACCTTAAAGGGCCAAGAGGCCTTAGCTAACATCTGAGTTATAGATGTGAAAAGAAATAAAGGAGTGCAAATACGTACATAAAAGGTGATCATAGAGAAGAGAATATTCAGAGAAAAGAAAGGAATTAATAAGGGGACAATTTTCTGGAAAGAAAAGCTCTGAATCTTCAGGTTCAAAGAGCTCATCAAGAAAAAAATGATTAGGGGACTTCATTGGTAAGACTCTGAGCTTCCACTGCAAGAGGCATGGATTCAGTCCCTGATTGGGGATCTAAGATCCCACATGCCACAGTGCCACAAAACAATTTTTGAAAATAATTTTTAAAAAATACAGTAATTTTCTTAGAGAAAAAAGTGATGAGTTCTACCAAGATTAAGACATATTCTGACAAAGTAAATGAATTTCAAGGATGAAAAAAATTTTACAAGCATCTAGGCAAATGAGACTTGTCACCTTTAAAGGAAAATAATATATATCAGGCTTAAACTTCTATCCACAACACAGAAAAGGTAATGCTGCAACGTTGAGAAGAAAGGATATGACACAATTCTTTCAATAGCCAAGATATCTTTCAAATGTAAAAGACCTGAAAAATACATTCTTAAATATTTAAGAACCTTGTGATTTTAGCATTAATGACATCTTCCTGAAAAATCTACTTGAAGGAATAACCTGGTGTCTGAAAGAAGAATCACATTTAGAAACTGTAAGTGGAGAAGTTGTGACAGTGATAAATTAGCCATAAACATTGTCTTCTGCTAAACAAAGTGAGTCATTATCACCATGATTCCTATTGCTTTTGAAGAGCTTCCCAGGTGGCAATAGTGGTAAAGAACCTGCCTGCCAATGCAGGAGACATAAGAGATGCAGGTTCTATCCCTGGGCCAGGAAGTTCCCCTGGAGGAAGGCACGGCAACCCACTCCAGTATTCTTGCCTGGAGAATCCCATGGACAGAGGAGTCTGGTGAGCCATGGCCCATAGGGCCACAAAGACTGGGACACAACTGAAGTGACTTAGGACACACAATTTGCTTTTGATAATGTGATTACTTTGGCTCCAGAAAAGTATTTTTATCATTTTACACAACGAAAAGTAATAATAATTTGGCAGTAATAGATTTTTAAAAACCTCAGTTCAGTTCAGTCACTCAGTTGTGTCCGACTCTTTGTGACCCCATGAATCGCAGCACGCCAGGCCTCCCTGTCCATCACCAACTCCTGGAGCTTACTCAAACTCATGTCTCTTGAGTCAGTGATGCCATCCAACAATCTCATCATCTGCCGTCCCCTTCTCCTCCTGCCTTCAATCTTTCCCAGCATCAGGGTCTTTTCAAATGAGTCAGTTCTTCGCATCAGGAATATGCTAAAAACAAAAGATTTGGAGCTGCTTGAAGGTGGTTGACCTAAAAGATATGCCCCTCTTCCCTGTTCCCCAGGTCCCACAGATAAAATTGAAAAAGAGTCAAAAAGACAATCAAATGGCAAGAGTGCTGAAAAGCAACGGAAGAGCGTGGCCCACAGTTTGAAGTCATCATGGAAGAGAGTGGAAGAGTTTGCAGGGACAGGAGAAGGGTTAATTCCACAGCCCAGAATGTCAGATGTAGGAGATTTTTGAGATTTTTCTCTGGAAGCTCCAGGGAAGCTCTTAGCTCAGAGTCAACAAAAAGGAATGATGTCATGCCAGTTCGAGTCTCACCTCTGAGAGGACTGGTGACTTTTGAGTTCTTCACCCTGGAAATTCTTGGAACCCAACTGCCTTTCAGGACCCAGTGGCCACTCTTTGAGAAGCACAGGCTGCCGGGAAAGGCCGGGCGAAGGTGCTGCAGCCAACAGTCTGCAGGAGCATCAGCCACGGTTGGATAACTCAGCTCAGCCCACTTCTCTCCTAGAGAGGAAGACCCACCCAGCAGAGCCCACTCAGCCCACAGAGGCCCCGGAGATTATAGAGTCGTATGTAAATATTTAGATACCGATTGTGCAGAAGATTACCGTAGTTTAAAATGCTGAGAGCTGAAGAGGGAAGGGGATGTGAAAGGCAAAGTATAAAGCCTTAACACAGCGACAGAATTTAAAGTGCTAATTTGTAACAGAAAAACAAACACAGAACATCTTATTATATATTTCTGGAAAATGGTACTAAGGGTAGGAATAATTCACAAGGGAACTTACATTATCATTTTATAGTTTTCATTAAATTTTTACTTTTTCGTTGTTGTTTAGTCACTAAGTCAAGTCCGACTCTTGTGATCCCATGGACTACATGTAGCCCGCCAGGCGCGTCTCTCCATGGGATTTTCCAGGCAAGACTGCTGTAGTGGGTTGCCATTTCCTTCGCCAGGGGATCTTCCCAACCTGGGGATCACACCCTAATCTGCATTCGCAGGCTGATTCTTTACTAGTGAGCCACCTGGGAAGCCCTTCAATATACATGCATATATCGAACCCACATCTCCTGTGTCTCCTGCATTGGCAGGTGGATTCTTTACCACCAGGGCCATCTGTTTAAAGCATGGCACTTAGATGATTCCTTTTCCAATACATTTTACTGAAAAGATGATCTTCAGGTAGGAAAAATCTAACTGTATTAGCTATCTATCTCATGTGGTCCAAAATAACTAATGTTTTAAAGTACTAGAAAATATGTAATGAGCCTGAATACAGGCTCCTATGAGACTAGGTAATAACAAGCAAAAACTCAAATAAACAAAAGGGTGGTAAGGACCCTTTTATTGGAGTTTTGTTAATGCAGTTTTCCCCAAACTTTTTATTTGGAAAAATCTACAGAAACGTTAAAAGAACAGCACAAAGAACTTCACAAATCCCTAACATTTGGCCACTTTTACTTCCTTTCTATTGCCCTCCCTCTGAATCATTTTCTCTGAATCATTTGAAAGTGACTTGCAGACACCATTACACTGTATTCCTAACTACTTAATCACTAACTCCTAAGCAAGAAACTTTTTTTACATAGCCACAATACCACGATCATATTCAGGAAATCTGGCATTGCTATATTATCTAATATTCACTTATTATCAAAATATTAAAAATAAAAGCTATGAGTTAGCTCTTTGGCCTGATGAGAAGAGCTGACTGACTCACTGGAAAAGACCCTGATGCTGGGAAGGATTGAAGGCAGTAGGAGAAGGGGACAACAGAGGGCTAGCTGGTTGGATGGCATCACCAACTCAAAGGATGTGAGTTTGAGCAAGCTCTGGGAGATGGTGAGGGACAGGGAAGCCTGGCATGCTGCAGTCCATGGGGTTGCAAAGAGACATGACTGAGCAACTGAACAATAGGGGAGGGAAAAAAATCTTTTCCACTACACATCTTAGGTTCTCCAGCTGGGGGAGACTGGCCTGTAATTTTTTTTTTTTTTGGCCTGTAATTAGATTGGCCAAAGACAGAGCAACAAGAGAAAAACAAACAGAAGTTTATTAACGTGTATCAGGCATATATACACATGGCAGCACCCAGCCATGAGTAATCCAAAGACATGTTGAGAACTTGGTTTTGTGTATTACCTCAGGCTAAACAAAGGAAAAGGGCTTTCGACTTTTGGGCAGGGGAGGCAAGTTATGAGAAGGTGACCAGGAGTAGTGTGGTAAATTTGGATTGTTTTGTGTGGTTTACTATGCAGATTTAAGTTAAGTGCCTTCTCCTTGGATAACAATTAGGAGAGACTTCCTCTTCCTCATGCTGGGGAGCAAAACATCCTCACAAATGGAATTTCTGTTTCCTTTTCAAAATGAAAACTCTTGCTCTTTTCTTTTTATTTTTTAAAGAGCTTTACATGCATCTCCCATTAGCTCAAAATAACCCATATGCCAAAACAACACATTTGGGATGCATATTCTGGTGTCCTTTACAGACAAAAATCAAATTCCCCCATTATCCCAAAACACTGTTCATATTTTTTCTTTCTTCTTGGCCACATCATGCAGCATCTTAGTTTCCTGGCCAAGGATCAAACCCACACCCCCTGCAGTGGAAGCATGGAGTCTTAACCACCGGACCACCCGACAAGTCCCTTCTTTTTTTTTCATCCAGGATCCAGTCTAGGATTGTGTATTAATTGTCATGTGGCTTTAGTCTCCTTTAATCTCAGTTTACTACCTTTTTTGTTTTTTGTTTTCCTTTTAAGATACAAAACAACAGGCTAGACTGTTTACATGTATCTGAATAAAATTCATGTTAATTACTTAGGCCTGAGCATCGTTGTGTCCTTCTTAGCACACCCTATTGGCAGGTGTGTGACTTAGTTGGTCCTCACATCAGAACATCATGTTTGACCATCTGGCTAAGGGGTATCAGATACTATATCTCATTTCCTCTTTGCAGTTAAACAATCTGGGGTAGTGATCCTTGGATATAGTGCAAATCTTATATTTCCCAGCAGTTTTCACCTATGGTTTTAGCATTCTTTGTTCATACCTGTTTGAGTCAGTCATTAAATTGTTGAAGTAATGATGATTTTTAAATCAATCACTCCTTTTATATTTCAGAGCTGGGATTCTTCTGTAGATCAAAGCCTATCTCACTGCCACTTTTTTGTTGGAGGGTCCTGGATGCCTAGATTCTGTTTCAATTCAGTTTGATTTAATCTGTGGCCATCATTGTTTTTTAGATGCTCAAACTATTCCAATTTCGGAGAAGATAATGGTACCCCACTCCAGTACTCTTGCCTGGGAAATCCCATGGACGGAGGAGGAGCCTGGTGGGCTGCAGTCCATGGGGTCACTAAGAGTTAGACACGACTGAGCGACTTCACTTTCACTTTTCACTTTCATGCATTGGAGAAGGAAATGGCAACCTACTCCAGTGTTCTTGCCTGGAGAATCCCAGGGACTGGGGAGCCTGGTGGGCTACTGGCTATGGGGTCGCATAGAGTCGGACATGACTGAAGTGACTTAGCTGCAGCAGCAGCAGCAGCAAACTATTCCAGTTTGCTTCCAGTAGAAGCCTCTTTTAGAAGGTGCCTTTTTTTTTTTTTTTTTTAATATTATTTATTTTGCTGTGCTGGGTCTTAGTTCTGACATCTGGGATCTTTAGTTGCAGCATTTGAACTCTTGGTTGTGGCATATGAGATCTAGTTCCCTCACCAGGGGTTGAACCGAGGTCAAAAACTGCATTGGAAAAGTAGAGTCTTAGCCACTGGACCATCAGGGAAGTCCCTAAAAGGTCCCATTAGTTTTTGACTTTTCCTTCTAAAACCAAGTTCCCATGCTGAGTTTATGATTAACCTCTCTATCCAAAACTGTATTACCTTTCTTGTTCGGCACCTACTCCCCTCAGGATTGAGAAGTATCAAAGAAAAGGCAGGACTGAAACCAAGGATGACCCTGTGGGCCTTCCCAGGTACAAAAGCCCTCCCTCATTTCTTGTGGAGAGAATCTTTAGTCTCTTAGGCTTCCTGAGTTCCAAAGAGCAGACTCAACCTGTTACTCATTAAGGAAGTGAGAGAATGCAGAAACTAAGGAAAAGAAGCTAAACAAGAGAAGCCATGACAATAGTTGAGCAGTAAAACAGAGTCCTGACTCCTCCTCAAGGGACATACATAAGAATCTAACACACATCTTTATGTTCTTTGGTGGGAACTGTCGACTTAAAAAAAAATGCACAATGTGAGAGCTGTGAGTTAAGTTTTATTTGGGGCAAAATGAGAACTGCAGCCTGGGAGACAGCACCTCAGATAGCTCTGAGAAACTCTTCCAAAGAGGTAGGGGGAAAGGACAGTATAGATGTGATCTTTGTGTACATGCAATCAAGCACACATTTTTTGGTAGAAAGTTTCTGCTGGTCTTGTGAAGCTTCTGCTGATTACGAGGAACAGTCATCACCATGAAGGATTTTAGTGCTTTTCTAGATATGAGGAGATACAAGAATTGGGTTCATAAAATCAGTTCCTGAGAATATCTGAAGACCTGTCCTGCCAGTTTCCCAGAGCACAGAGTGCCTTATTTCTGCTCTCCACCCTGAATTCCTTCAAAGAGTGTTGAAGGTCAGCAGCTGCAGTAGCACATGATTTAATCCTTGTAGAGGCAGATGGCAAGCACCCATGGCAAGTGCCAATTTGTGGTTGACAGAACTAACACTCCCCACCCCCCTGCCCAGGTGGAGGATGGTGTCTACAAGCTGAATGCAAGCATGCAGTTGGAACCAGAAGGTTGATGATAAAGGTTCCTGAAAGAGCACCCTATTATCTCACCACTAGCCAATCAGAAGGAAGACATGCCCCCTGCAACCCTCATCCTAAACATTGCCTTTAAAAACCCTTCTCTGAAAAGCATCAGGGAGGTCAGGTCTAATCAGCACAAGGTACCCCGCAAACAAACACAGTGCTTTCCTTCCATGGTGGTCCAGAGGTTAAGAATTTGCCTGCCAATGCTGGAAACACAGGCTCAACTCTCTGATCCTTGAAGATTCCTGAACAGCAACTAAGTCCATGTGCCACAACTACTGAACCCATGTGCCGCAACTACTGAAGCCCGAGGCATTACTAGAAGCACCACAACCTGATGTCAGCAAATTGGCTTTGCTGGACAGTGGACAAGGCCACCCAAGTTCGTTTCTGTTACACCCATGCGTCAGGGACCCCTGTTTCCTTTTACTGGGAATAGTATTTAAATACTGTGTTTTAAAATACAGCATTTTCATTAAAATTTTTTTTAATATTATATTTATTTTTGACTGTGCTGGGTCTTTGTTGCTATACACAGGCTTGTCTCTAGTTGCAATAAGCGGGCTTCTCCTTGTGGCGGCTTCTGTTGTTGCAGAGCACAGGCAATAGAGGTTCGGTGCTTCTAGTAATGCCTCGGGCTTCAGTAGTTGCAGCGCATGGGTTCAGTAGTTGTGGCACATGGACTTAGTTGCTGTGCAGGAATCTTCAAGGATCAGAGAGTTGCACCTGTGTTTCCAGCATTGGCAGGCAAATTCTTAACCTCTGGACCACCATGGAAGTCCCATTGTTTTTACATTAAAAAAAAAAAAGTACTCCTGGATAGTTTGGAGAATTCTGATAATTTATCCCATGATCAATCTACTTTTCCCATCTAATATAGTTTAGAGTTGCTAATTATAGAAACAATTTCTAACAATTGATATTATATTTTTATTTATTTTGGTTGTGCCACATAGCCAGTGGGATCTTAGTTCCCTAGCCAGGGATTGAACCCATGCCTGCTGCAACGGAAGCTCAGAGTCTTAACCACTAGGCCACCATGGAAGATTATCATCAGTCACCTTAAATTAATAAAACAAGGAAGCCATTGGCTTAAGTTGTCTTTAATGCCTCAGGAGCCCAGTAAGCAAACTAAAACCTAAGCTGGATATGCCTCAAGGTTAAAAAATGAAAACCCAAGGACAGCCAATCACAGACAACAAGGCTTTCTCAAATAAGGCAACCTAAGGCTATAGCCAACCAGTGGATTCCTTCCTTTGCTTCCCATCTTCTCTATAACAGTCTTCCCACTCCGCCCCCCTCCCGACCTCCTGTCCCTGGAGTGCTCCTAACACTTCTGGCTTGATTTGTGGATTTTTGCTCAAATAGACCCTTAAAGTTTTTTAATTTGCTTCAGGTTACCTTTTAACAGCCATCTGTTGTATATGTATAATTTATAAAATACTGGTCCACAGGTTTAAAATAGATGATCGAAAGTGATGAGATACAGTGGAAGTGTTAAAAAAATAATTTGTATTCCAAATGAATAATCTTAATGTATGATCTTAAAGTTTTCTTCTAAGTCGGTATTATGATTTTGCAATAATGGCAGTGACCACTATGGGATTGGTCATGTAACTGTTGACTTAACTGAATGATTAATTGACTGACACATGAGACAATTATTTCTGTTACATTATGTTGTCTGTCTAACCTAGTAACTGAGCTGTAGGCAATGCATGAGAAATTCGTAAGTCCTGAGTCATGAGAGCAATTGTACAAACTTGTAATTGTTTTAATAGTCTGAATATTTAAACATTTAATAATAAATCTCAGAAAATTGCCCATGTACCCATTTTTTCATTTGTCTCTTTAAGGGATTGGGGAAATATTGATTTCCTAATGCATGGAAATTTATTTTCTTGGGTTCCAAAATCACTGTAGATGGTGACTGCCACCATGAAATTAAAAGATGTTTGCTCCTTGGAAGAAAAACTATGACAAACCTAGACAGTGTATTAAAAAGCAGAGACATGACTTTGCCAACAAATGTCTGTCTAGTCAAAGTTCTGGTTTTTCCAGTAGTCATGTATGGATGTGAGATTTGGACCATAAAGAAGGCTGAGTGCTGAAGAATTGATGCTTTTGAACTGTGGTGCAGGAGAAGACTCTTGAGGGTCCCTTGAACAGCAAGGCGGTCAAACCAGTCAATCCTAAAGGAAATCAACCCTGAATATTCATTGGAAGGACTGATGCTGAAGCCAAATCTCCAATACTTTGGTCACCAGATGCAAAGAGCCAACTCATTGGAAAAGACCTGATTCTGGGAAAAATTGAGGGCAAAAGGAGAAGAGGGCAACAGAGGATGAGATGATTAGATAGCATCACCGACTCAATGGACATGAGTTTGAGCAAACTCCAGGAGACATTGAAGGACTGGGAAGCCTGGCGTGCTGCCTCCCATGGGGTCACAAAAAGTCTGACATGACTTAGAGACTGAACAAACGAACAATCAATGGATCTTTAGACTGCAGGGAAATCATTGCAGCTCTCCATAGAATATCCTGAATTTAGCTGGTATCTACTTCATGACATTTTGCAGTATAAAGGATATTTGTGAATAAAATTGGTACTGACAGAACCAAAAAGACAGAAGAGAAAAAAGATCAATGTAAGTGCAGTGTGTATAATAAAACCGCACAGATGATAATGCTTTGGTCCTCTCAAGCAGAACGATCTTCAAACCAAGACAGAGGCAAAAGGAACACCCAGCTGCTCCCAACGAGGGCAGGACTGTTGGCTTAGATAAATGACACCCCAGGGTCCTGGAAGGACTTGCAGATGCAATCACAGGATGATCCAAACGGGAGGAGTCAGGGGAAAAGAGAGCCTGCAAAGACCAGAGATGTTCAAATGAGTTCCAGATTTTCCAGTGCAACAGGAAAGTTTAAAGCAGAGCCTCAGCAGAGCCCCACAATGGATGATTAAAGGGGCTTCATGCATGTTTATTGAAGAAAGTGGTGACCGCCAGGCCCTCCTCTCTCTTCGCTGAAATCTGAGCTCGCTCCTGCCAACCTTGTTTCTATTTTGTAGTGCTTGACTAGAGGAACAGGAAGAAGTGTAGTCAAAAGTGCTATTTTAGTAAAACATTTGCCAGAAGTCTCTCCTGACATCCTTGGGGACCACAGAGAAATGTGGACTAGTGATTCCAGGGTCCTTGGAGTGTCAGCATTCACTCCATGAAACCTCAGTGAAAAGGTTCAAGGGAAGGAAAAGGACCATAACGGAAAAACTTAATGAACTGTTTAAAACTTAATGAACTTTATTTTTCAAAAGCTGGATTTTTTTTTTTTTTTTTAGTATAATGTATTTTAATGGCAAACTTACAGGAACAGCGTAGAAGACAGACAACATTAAAAATATGTACTTGCATGTTAGGACAACTCAGAAAAATAGAGTGAATGGATGGAATCTGTATGATAAAAATTCTACAACCACTATTTAAAACCTAATGACTTTTTAATGTAAGATAGTCATAATCAGATATCCCTCCTCATCTGTGGAAGTTTTCTAGGGCTCCTATAACAAAAGACCACAAACTTAATGTTTTGGCAAATACATAAACCTGAGTTATAGAATATAGATTCAGAATACATGTCATCTTCTGCTCCTTCCCACTCAATCCTTGCCTCCAACCACCACAGAAAGCTACTGTTTCTAATTTTTTCCCCACCAAACATTAGTTTTGCCTGCTCCAGAATTTCATATAAGCTTAATCATACCTGAATTCTTGTGCAAGACTTCCTTCGCTCTGCATGATTAATTTGTTCCATCCATATCGTTGTTCAGTTGCTAAATGTGTCCAATTCTTTGTGACCCCATGGACAGCAGCCCTTCCCTGTCCTTCACCATCTCCTGGAGTTTGCACAAAGTTATGTCCATTGAACTGGTGATGCCATCCAACCATCTCATTCTCAGTTATCCTCTTCTCCTCCTTTCCCAGCATTAGGGTGTTTTCATATTGTTGAGTGTATCCATAATTCGTTGCTTTTTACTGCTTAGTAAAACTGCACTGAATGACTATACCAGAATTTAGCCAGCCCCATCCTAGTATTTGTTTGTTTATTTCTGGCTGCTTTGGGTCTTAGTGGTGGCTTGCAGGCTCAGTGGTTGTGATGCCTGGGCTTAGTTGGGATCTTAGTGCCCTGACTTACAAAGTCCCTGCAGTCTTTGAAAGGCCATTGAGGACACTGAGGAATGAGTTGTCAGGTCAAAGAGTTCTAGAACAGAGTGAGACCTCGAAGGTCTTCATTCCAACTTTGCATGCCACACCTGAAGGATCTGGCGTTTGGAAAAATCCTGCCGCTGGGAGCAGCACTAACTCAGCCACTCTGCGGCTAACCAGAGGCAGAGTGAGGCTGACTCCCATTTCACTCAGCTCTCTTCAGTGGCAGACGTGTATAACTTTCATTGTTAGTAAAAACAGCAGGTGCTTATATTATGGCTATAATAGCTAAAATATCTGATTATTTTATTACATTAATGTGCACTTTAAAATATTAAGCTATAGTTTGTTCCTGACCTGCAAGTCACACAAATGTACATGAACCTCCCCATCTCTGCTCCTCTTCAAGTCCAGGGTCTGAGTTCAGAGGGGAAGGAAAGAAACTGTGGCTGGAGGGGAGGACCCCTAAAGCCCTGGTTCTCTCCATTCCCAGACCTGTAGTTTTGCATCCTTTTATCCCCCACTAGGAAAGAATACAGATGGTAATAAAATCCACTTCATACCCCTTTTATCCTGATTTGATTTATATCAGATATGTGTTTAAATTTCCTACATCGTTTCATGTACAATTTCCCTCTTTAGTGAAAGAAGTTTAGTTCTTTGGGATGTACTGAGGCAGGAAGACTAATACATCTAGGGGAGCTTATACCATGCACACTTTTTTTTTTTACTGTTGGAAGTAGAGTTGCCAGAAACAATACAGAAAGCCCAGCTAAATGTAAATGGATGAACAACAAGGATGGACTCATAAAAGACATTATTCATTGTTTACCCTACATGCAAATATCCCTGGACCTCCTGTGTCTATTGGCTGACTTCGCAGCCCCCGGTGGGCGGTACCCAACTGAGCGGCTCTCCCTAGAGCCCGGCTTGCTCAGGCTTCTGGCAGCAGAATAATTGCCTGGCGTGCTTTAGGAGTTGGTTTGAAGTTATTTAGATTCGATGACCTCTTTTTCTCCTTTGTGCAGGAATTCACTTACCAAGACAACTAGAGGAAATGGTAACCAGATCCTGCTTTCTAGAAACTCTATTTAATAAGCAGCGGCAGTTTTGTTTTGTTTTTTTTCTCCACCTTTCTGCATCCTTGGGGGTGAGATCATCAGGATAAAAGTCATTCTATCTCCTTATTTTAAAATTCCGTTTTCAGGCCCTTTAGTGATGTTTAGTGATGTTTAAAAGCCCCATTATTTAGTTCTATTAAACACTTATTTTCTGTTTTCCTTCTGAGACTCTGGAGCAGGAGGTGAAGGGCTGTCTCTCTCTCTCTCTCTCATGTAGCAGCTGGGATTCAGTGCATTTCTGCAGACAGAGGTGGGGCCCTTCCAGCTGTCTCCCGGGTATTTCCAGCTGGGCACCCAGTATTCCCAGCTGGGCACTGGGTATTACCACCTATGGGCTCCAGCATCTGACCACCCTGCCGCCTGCTGCTCATGTGTCCAAATGCTGTGACTGACAACCTCTCCATGCCCCGCGTTCACATCTATAAAATAAAGTTGATGTTAAATTGTGAGATCACAGTCAATGCTGGCAAAGCCCTCAGAACAGAACTAATTATGTGTGTACGTGCTCAGTCGTGTCCAACTCTTTTGTGACCCTATGGACTATAGCCCACCAGGCTCCTCTGTTCCTGGGATAAAGGGAGGGTTTCCATTTCCTCCTCCAGGGGATCTTCCTGACCCAGAGATCGAACCTGAGTCTCCTGCATTGCAGGCGGATTCTTTACCACTGCACCATCTGGGAAACCTCTGTTAAATCGGTAGATCAACCTTCCATCCTGGGCAATTTCCTCTTATCTCGAGATGCCATCTGTTAAGTGGTTATAACTGTTCCATCTAACCTACAAGATTTCTGAAGGAATGAATGAATAACCCTCCAGGAGTGCAGGTTTTAGAGAACATGGTAATTCCATATGGGAAAATTGTTGTTATCATCACGGATGGATGCTTTCAAAAACCTGAAAATTTTTCCAAGTCACAAGAAGGACAGAGGGGAGATGGAGGTTCCCTCTGCATTCCTGGGTGACACAGGGAAATAGGTGACTCCAGAGCATGGCAGCCCCAAACATCTCTGAGCAAGTGGTCCAGGGCGGTTCCTCCCAGGCAGGCTCTGGTATTTACCCTGTTTCTGCTGCACAGCTGGTCATACCTTCCCTTCTCACCTCCATGATATTATCACCCAAGAGAGGATTTGATAAATAAATCTGAGAGTTGGTCATAAAGAAGGCTGATCGCCCAAGAATTAATGCTTTTAAATTGTGGTCTAGAGGACTTTTGAGAGTCCCTTGAACTGCAAGGAGATCAAACCAGTCAATCCTAAAGGAAATCAATCACTGAAAGGAATGAAGCTGCAGCTCCAATATTTTGGCCACCTGATGCGAAGAGCTGGCTCATTGGAAAAGACCCTGATGCTTGGAAAGACTGAGGGCAGGAGGAGAAGGGGATGACAGAGGATGAGATGGTTGGATGGCATCACTGACTCAGTGGACATGAATTTGAGTGAACTCCTGAAGACAGTGAGAGACAAGGAAGCCTGGTGTGCTACAGTCCATGGAGTGCAAAGAGCCAGACACGACTTAGTGACTAAACAACAACAACAAATCTGAGAACTGAACAACTACAGCACTCATATAAAAGACTGGCGTGTTTTGTGCCAGCAGGTGTGGAGAGATGGGAGCAGCAAGTTTCTCTATCAGGATAAATGAAACATAGATAATGGTGAGAAGTATCAAGAATGCAGAAGCACTAAACGAAGGAGCTTCACAGTAACACTTGGTGTGAATGGTGAATGTCTGCTTTGAACAACAGGAGGCATTGCTCTCAGGCCCTTAGAAGGGTGGTGGGTGTCCAGCAGGAGTCGAGTCTAAGCCTAGGCAGTTTTTAAAAGCTCTAGGGGTGGACTTCCTTGGTGGCACAGGGGATAAGAATCTGCCTGCCAATGGAGGGGACACTGGTTCAATCCCTGGTCCAGGAAGATTCCACATGCCACAGGGCAGCTAAGCCCATGTGCTACAATGATTGAACCTGTGTTCTAGAACCCGTGTGCTGCAGCTACTGAAGCCCTCTCGCTCTGAAGCCTGTGCTCTGCAACGAGAAGTCACCACAACAAGAAGCCCCCCACACCACGACTAGAGAGTAGCCCCCACTCTCTGAAACTAGAGAAAAGTCCACACAACAACAAAGACCCAGCACGGCCATAAATAAATAAAATTATACATATATATAATATAAAGAAGATGATACAAATGCCTGTCCTGTTTTACTTTGGGGCAAGGCTCAGAGGTGGCTGAGAGAGCTCGGGCTAGAGAGAGGCCGAGAGCTGCCAGGCAGGAAACAGATGGGCCGGGTCCCAGGCAGTAGGAAGGAAGGTGTCCTACAAAATCTTCACCAGAGATGTTGATGAACCACTTCAGACCTACCCTTGGAGCAGCTGTAAACACAGATGGAGAATTAGGGACATAAGGAAATGATTTTTCAAGGGTCAATTATAAGACATTGTGATGTAATAGAGAAAAGGTATATTGGTCTCTGTCCCCAACCTCTGGCCCAGAGCTCCTAAAACCCTAATAGTTTCCTAAAGGATGCAAGCAGCACTAGGTCGTCTTTTGTCCTGTTGTTTGGTCTTTGACTGGGTTTCTGACACACAGCTTCTAAATCCCTTGGAATTTCCTGGGTGAGAGAAGTGGCTTGTGTTCTAATGAGACAACTCTTTTCTTTCTTTCTCCTCCATACCACACCCTCCTTACCCGCCAACTGTGCGCACAGCATGTGGGATCTTAGTTCCCTGACCAGGGATTGAACTAACACTCCCTGCACTGGAATTGTGGGGCCTGAACCACTGGACTGCCAGCAAAGTCCTAAAGAGGCAACTCTTAACTGGCTCCTGGATAATGTCAAGATGAAGGTTGGTCACCAGAAAGACCGAGTCAAGATTAGAAGTTTGGAACTTTCAGCCCCACCTCTCATCTTCCTGGAAGGGGAAAGGAGCAGGAGATTGTTTCTGATGGGTCATGCCTATGTGATGAAGCCGACATAAAAATCCCCAAAGTGTGAGGTTGAGAGAGCTTCCAGGTCATGAATACATCTTCCATCCCTGGAGAGTGATACACCCCAACTCCAATGGGATAGGAGCTCATGGGCGCAGAGCCCTTCTGGAGCTCACCCTATGTACCTCTCCATCTGGCTGTTCATTTGTAACTTTCGAAATGTGCTTTATCATAAATCAGCTGTAGTAAGTAAACTGTTTTCCTGGGTTCTGTGAGCTACTGTAGCAATTATTGAACTAGAGGATCATGGGAATCTCCGATTTATAGCCAAATCAGAGCCTGAACAGAAGTTGTGAGGAGCTGGAGATCCATCCTTTTCAATTGGCATCTGAAGTGAGGCAGTCTTCTACAAAACTCTTTGGATCAAATAGCTCGCTGTAACTGTGAGAGCCAAGAGAATAGTTTCGGGAGTGGGAGGATGTAAGCAGCTCATCTGACATTCTGCTGAGTTGGTAGATTTCTTTCTTCCCACGTGGACCACAGAAAATGGGCATTTGGAACGATGGATTGGCTTAGGAGCAGGTCTGCAGAGCGTTGGGACAAATTAGCCAGCATGCTGGGTATTGTAAAGGGGGGGAAACCGTTGAGAAGACCACCGTATTCAAGTTTAATATGACACCTTAGAGAGTTAACACGTTGGTAGGAAGGACGTGTGTGTGCATGCAGTTGTGTGCGTTCAGTTGTATCTGACTGTTCACAGCCCCATGGGCTGTAGCCCACCAGGCTCCTCTGTCCATGGGATTTCCCAGGCAAGAATACTGGAGTGGGTTGCCATTTTCTTCTCCAGAGGATCTTTACGACCTAGGGATCAAACTGTGGACTCTTGCATTGCAGGCAGATTCTTTACTGTCTAAGCCACCAGGGAAGTCCCAGTGATTACTTTCTAAAACAAATGTATAAATGTTGCTTCTACTGAGACCCTATCTTTTATTTAATAAACACTGGTTGAGTGCTTTCTCTGTACTGACAACTCTTCTCAAAGATACTGCAGAAAGAAGGACTCTGGAAGAGATAAACGCAGATAACAATGCCCTTTTCCTTGTCACAGTGCATCTGATGACACAGTCACACTTCACGCAGATACAGCTTTAGTACAGATGCTGCTGAAGCCAGCACCAGGGTCAGCTTTGGGACTCATCTGGTTCCTCTGCCCTGGGATGACGCCAAGTCTTAGAGCTGGCCTGTTCCTGACATGTCATCTCTTAGATGCATCCTTTGCACAGACACCTGCTTCCAGCCACTGCTTGTCCAGTTTGCCCCTTCTGTCTCTTTCAGCTCCTCACAGTGTCTGTTACCCACCCACATTCTTCAAATAGCCCTGTGGTATTTTTATTCTCTAGTGAAATATCTCAAGATAACTAGGCAAAACATCACACAAGTGTAGAGTCCAATGGCCTGAATGAAGAAAACTACTGAATGTGATAGATGGAAAAAATCCTGGGAGTTACTTTACTTTCTTGAACTCCCTTATGTATTTTTTAATTTTATTTATTTATTTATTTGGCTGTACTGGACCTTAGTTGAGGTGCCTGGGATCTTCCATCTTCATTGCAGCATGTGGGATCTTTAGTTATGGCATGCGAATTCTTAGTTATGGCATGTGAGATCTAGTTTCCTGATCAGGGGTCAAACCTGGGCCCCCTACATTGGGAGCATGGACCCTTAGCCACTGGGCCACCAGGGAAGTCCCTGAACTCCCTTATTTTTAGGTGAGGAAGCTTATGTCCAAGAAAGCTGTGGCTTGTTCAAGGTCAAAGTCCTTCAGGAACAGATCTGGCACTAAAAACCTGGGTTTTCAGATGCTGTGTCCAGTGCTCTGTGACTCTGCCGTGCAGCCCGTTATGGGCTGAGTGCTTCTGCCTCACCCCCACCGAATCCTTATGTCGAAGCCTTACTGCCTAACTCGATGGTATTTGGAGGTGAGGACTTGGGGAGGTAATTAGAGTTGGATTAAGTCATGAGGATGGGATGCTCATGATGGGGTTAGCGGCCTTTTAGGAAGAAAAATGGATCTTTCTTTCTCTCCACATGCATGCACTGGAGAAAGACCACATGAAGCCACAGGGAGAAGGCGGTTGCCTGCAAGCTGAAAGAGAGCTCTCATTAGGCACTGAGTAAGCCAGCGCCTTAATCTTGGACTTCCAGGCTCCAAAACTGAGAAAAAAACTTCTGTTGTTTAAGACACCTGTCTATGGTATTTGTGATGGCAGCCTGTGCAGATTAAAACACTGTCCAAAAGAAAATCTGACTGCAGAGAACACAAAGAACGCTTCTTTTCCAGTTGTTAGATGCACCATCACTTTGTTAGTCCATGGTTCCATGAAATAACAGGCATGGGGAAATTGATTAAAACATTTTCATGATGAAAGATTGTGTGTGTGTTAGTCATTTCAGTCGTGTTCAACTCTTTGCAACCTCATGGACTGGAGCCTGCCAGACTCTTCTGTCCATGGAATTCTCCAGACAAGAACACTGGTGAGGGTTGTCATTCCCTTCTCAAGGGAATCTTCCTCAGCCAGGGATCAAACCCGGGTCTCCTGTATTGTAGGCAGAGTCTTCACTGTCTGAGCCACCAGGGAAGATGAAAGACTAAAGGAGCTCTATTATTCACTGGGAAAACATTTTTAAAGCATCATTTCATGCATAGGCTTAGGTTTCCAACCTAATCCAATTCGTTTCATTCATTCATGCATTTAACAAATAATGAACCAGGGAGCATTCTAAGTGCTGGTAATGTATCGGTGATTATTAGAGGCTAAGTCCCTGCCCTAATGCAGCTTCATTAAAATGGGGGTGGAGGGATGGGTGTTAGGCACCAAGATGCTCCCCTCAGATTCCACTTTAAGGAGGAGCTTGTTGTCCAGCTGTGGGGAGTGGGGCATGTCCAGCAGCAGTCTCTGGCTGTCAGCTCCTTCACGGTCAGTTTCAGCTGCTGTTTTGCCCGTATCCAATGGCCAAGTACAATAGGGGCATAAAGACCTGCTCATTTCAGACCAATACCAGGAGAATTCTGATGGGCAATACTTGCTCTAGAGTTTCTTGCCAAATTCGTCGATCCTTCTGCGTGCCGGCGTCACAATTCAACTTCTCTGGCCAATTTTGCTTTTCCCAGATCTTCCTTTCACGTTGCTGTTGTTCAGTCGATAAGTTGTGTCCGACTCTTTGCAACCCTATGTACTGCAGCATGCCAGGCTTCCTTGTCCTTCACTATCTCCCAGAGTTTATTCAAATTCATGTCCACTGAGTCGGTGAGGCTATCTAACCATCTCATCTTCTGCCAACCTCTTCTCCTTTTGCTTTCAATCTTTCCCAGGAATTTCAGTCTTCAAATTCCTTTTAACTGCTGATCCCTAATAAACATCATGCATCCTAACTTCTCTCTCGGGGTTTGCCTCCAGGAAACCCAACTTGCCAGGGACTATTTTATATAAGATTGCCGGTGAAGACTTTTTTGAAAGCTAAGGTGACAGTTGAGCATTTGAGTGAAGACCTGGAGAATGTCAGGGAGAAAGTCCCAGAGAGATCTGAGGAAAGTGAGCAAGTCAGAAGTCAGCACAGAGGGAATGTGACCTAGCAGGACTCTGTGGGGTGGGGTGAGGGGGGCAGCTACAATAGCCCTTCCTTGCCAACCCCCATCCTGTCATTTCTTGTTTGTAGGAAAGGTTTTAGTCCCCTAGGCCTTCCCTGAGCTCCAAAGAGCAGATTCAAGCAGTTAGTAATCTGAGAAATGAGGGAATGTAGAAACAAAGGAGAAGCAGTCAAGAAGAAATAGTTAAGTCATAAAACAGATCACCAGCCCAGGCTGGATGCATGTGACAAGTGCTCGGGCCTAGTGCACTGGGAAGACCCAGAGGAATCGGGTGGAGAGGGAGGTGGGAGCAGGGATCGGGATGGGGAATACATGTAAATCCATGGCTGATTCGTGTCAATGTATGATAAAAACCACTAAAAAAAATAGAGAAAAATAAAATAAAATGTTGTGTTAGTGTCAAAAAAAAACCAAAACAAAAAGCCCAAACACACACAGGCTCCTGGGATGATTTTTAGTTTGTTATCTTTTCTTTTTCATTAAATAAAGAGGAAAAACAAGAAAAAAAAAAAAAAAAAACAGAGTCCTACTTCCGCCTCAAGGCATACACATAACAGTCTGACACATATCTTTGAGTTATTCTGCAGGAAGTAAGGGGCTTCCTAGGTGGTGCTAGTGGTAAAGAACTCTCTTGCCAATGCAGGAGATGTAAGAGACACAAGTTCGATCCCTGGGTCGGGAAGATCCCCTGGAGGAGGCCTTCAGGCCCACACCCAGATGGAGGATGGTGACTATGTGCTGAGATCCCAGACTGCACAGAACCAGAGGCTGATGACTGAAATTCCTGAATGTCACCCTGTTACCTCAGGGCTTCCCTGGTGACTAAGGCGGTAAAGAATCTGCCTGCAATTTGGGAGACCTGAGTTCCATCCCTGGGTCAGAAAGATCCCTTGGAGAAGGGAATGGCTACCCACTCTAATATTCTTCCTGGAAAATCCCATGGACAGAGTAGCCTGGTGGGCTACAGTCCACGGGGTCCCAAAGAGTTGGACACAACTGAGTGACTAACACTTTGACTTTTTGACCCTGTTCAGGTCAGTTCAGTTGCTCAGACGTGTCTGACTCTTTGCTACCCCATGGACTGCAGCACGCCAGGTTTCCCTATCCATCACCAACTCCCAGAGCTTGCTCAAACTCATGTCTGTTGAGTCGGTAACCCTGTTACCTCACCATTAACGAATCAGAAGAAAGGCATGCCCCTCTGCAGGTCTTACCCCAAACATTGCCTTTAAAAACCCTTCCCTGAAAGCCATCAGGCAGTTCAAGTCTTTTGAGCACAAGTTGCCAGTTGTCCTTGCTCAGCCCTGGATTAACCCTTTGTCTGCTCTAAACTCTGATGTCTAGGTTCATTTGGCCTCATTGTGGTTCAGACACATGGACTCGGGTTTGAAACCAGGAATGGCTGATGCAAAGGCCGTGAGTCAAGGGTGTGCCTGGCAGGTTCCAGGAATAGCAAAGGAGCCAAATGGAACAAACAGGGGAGAAGGGTGGCAGGAAATTAGATGCAAAAGGCATGAAGAGCTGGCTGGCTACGTAGAGGGTGATACTGTATACAATGTATACAGTATACATGTATAGGGTATACAATACTGTATACCCTATACAATGGGATATCTCACGAAAAGGAGCCGAGTTGACTGCTGTGGAGAAAACACTCTGGTTAAAAGTTGTGAGGTAAGAGACCTGCAAAGGGAAAGAATACAGATTACAAAAAAAAAGAAGAGAAAAAAAAAAAAGCTAAACACACTGCCCTATATTTTTGTTGCAGGAAGGGGGATCCCCTCCAGGGCTTGAGATCAGGCTTTTATCTGAGGAGACACGTGCTGACAAGGCATGAGACTTGGAAAGGGGCACCTGGGCGGAGAGCAAGAGGGTAAGGGAACCCAGAAGGGCTGCTCTGCCGCATAAAACCCACAGTCTCGGGTTTTATGGTGATGGGTTTAGTTTCCAGGTTGTCTCTGGCCAATCACTGTGGCTCAGGGTCCTTCCTGGTGGTGCACACATCGTCCAGTCAAGATGGAGTCCAGTGAGAAGGATTCTGGGAGGTTGGTAGGACACATGGACTGGCGTCTCCTCTCTGCTTTTGCCCTATCCCAAATTCTTCCAGTTGATGGTAGCTTGTTAGTTCCACATTCCTTACCAGGTCCTCCTGTTTAGGATAGTTCCCACAAGCGGCTTCTAGGGTGCCTGGCCAGGATGAGTGGTTTCAGTCAGTGGGTCCCCTAACACAATGGCAGTTTCTGAATTCTGGAGGGAATCAGGCAGAGAGGAAGATAAATGTTTCATTTCTGTTTACAGAAGTATAATCTGTTAAATTGTTAGAGTTACAGATAATTTAAGAGAAAAGAGAAAGGAGTTCCTTGAATCCAGGATACAGAACACTAGAGAAACAGCAAGGTTACAAACAAAGGCCATAATTATCCTTCATCAGTTCATCCAGTCCCATGTAATTATTTCTTGTTCTGCTTGATCTTGGTTGGTGGTTTTATGAACTCATCTGCTTCTCTACTACAGTTCTGGCAATCTTTATTCAGTCCAGTGGTTTGATCTCAAACTTATTTAAGCAACATTATCAGAAGCATTGTAGAGACTCTGGAGCATCTTGTACAGTCCTTTTCAGAGATCTCCAACAGTCCCTGATGGAGAGCAGAATATGCCACCCCAAAATACATCTCTTTGGTATATTAAGCTGGTTACTTACTTTCATTCTTTCTTTTTATGTCTTTTTTTATTTTTTATTTTTATTTTTTACTTTTTTTCAATTACCAGGGGGTTATTTTTACTGAAATATGTAATGTCATTCAGAGCTGATATTTACAATGGTAGAATGTTATTAGCACAGGAATTTGCTTAAACAATCATTAGGCCAAATTCTTTTTAATTCTGAAAATAACAGTTTTAACAATGGCTTAACAAATTATTTTCAAAGTAACACCCAACTTAAAAAGACATACTTTGAGTCACTATAAAATCTGACTATGTGTCATCTATTTAAATTACAAATATGTTTATTGAACACTAGATAACATTCCAACAATAGATTGTTTTTTATGTCTTTTTAAAAAAATTTTTTTTATTTTGTATTGGGGTATAACCAATTAACAATGTTGTGATAGTTTCAGGTGAATAGCAAAGGAACTCAGCCATTCATATACATGTATCCATCCTTCCCCAAACTCCCCTCCCATCCAGGTTGCCCCATAACATTGAGCAGAGTTCCCTGGCTTTACAGTGGGTCCTTGCTGGTGATCCATTTACATATAGCAGAGTATATATGTTCAGGCTTCCCAAGTGGTGCTAGTGGTAAAGAAACCACCTGCCAATGCGGGAGACATGAGACACAGGTTTGATTCTGGGTCAGGAAGATCCCCGGGAGGAGGGCATGGCCACCCACTCCAGTATTCTTGCCTGGAGAATTCCATGCATAGAGGAGCCTGGCAGACTACAGTCCACGGTGTCGAAAAAGAGAGTTGGACACAACTTAGCAACTAAACAGCAACAACAACCTATGGGCATATGAGTTAAATTGTTATACAGACTCTTCTTAAAATCTACATAAATCAACTATATTTTATTGAGTTAAATAAAATATGTTGCACTCTGTGGTATAAAAAAGGTTTTATTAGTAGTCCTAATAATTTCCTAAAATAGTCAATATTCTTTGATTAAAGAAGTGCTTAAAGCCATTTAATTGATTTTAAATCTTTTATTTAGTAAAAAAAAAAACAAAACATAGATCTCTGTAATTCACAAAATCTTAAGGCATTTTCCAACTTTTTGTTTGTTTCTTTGTTTTGTTTTTACTATTGGAAGGGGGCAGGACCCTGTGGTCCTTTCCCACCATGTCCTCTGCCTGCCTTTGGTTTGTGGAGAACCCGAGCCAAAGAATAAGTTTGATCAGAGAAGTGAGAAAATGCAGAAACAAAGAAAAACAGTCAAAGGAGACCACATACCACATAATAACAGTTTAGTCATTAAACATAGTCAAAAACATTTTAGTTCCTCCTCAAGAGCTGTAGACAATATTCTGAGCTATATCCTGTGAGCAGTCTTGTAGATACTGAACCCCCACCAGGTGGAAGAAATTAACTCCATGATATCCAAACTGTAGCCATGACGTGTGTGTAGTGTGGTAAGTCGCTTCAGTCCTGTCTGACTCTTTGTGACCCCTTGGACTGCAGCCCGCCAGGCTCCTCTGTCCATGGGGATTCTCATGATCTTCCCAACCCAGAGCATCTTCCCAACCCAGGGGATCTTCCTGACCCAGGGGTCAAACCCACACCTCTCACGTCTCTGGCATTGGCAGGCAGGTTCTTTGCCACTGGTGCCACCTGGGAAGCCAGCCATGACATAAGCTGCCACAATTTTGAAACTTGACCTCAAGGAAATGGGACAAACCACCCCTGGAACTGAAGACTAACTGTACCTAATACCATCAAGATGATGCTGGTCAGACCACTGCATGACCAGTTTCAAGACGGCTGTCAGAGCTGGCGGTGCTCTGCATGGGACCCCCTTCCTCTGTGTAACCGCTTCTGCCCACTGATTGTCCGTGGGAGGGAGCAGGCCAACCTGGCCTCTTTACCGGCTTTTGAGAGGTGAGTAGCTGGACCCCACTTTCAGTTACTACTCCTCAGTTCATACAAAAAGAAAAGTATTTTCAAAATATAATCTGTAAACCTAGTGGGAAAATCTCTCCCCATTAAGTAGCAGATGGATAAATCTGTGTAATCAGAAATAGTCTTTGGAAAGGAGTAAGTTCAAGAGAGAAGTGAAATTTATTCTAAACACATGTTCTTTGCATTTCCAACTTTATATACTATACTATTTTCTAATTCCAGCTTAGTAGGAAATTAGCTTGTAAAATATTCGAAACTAATACCTATTCATTTTCATGTTTCTGTTTCCTAATGTGTTTATTTGACGTTTATCTATATGTGAGTGGTCTTTCATTTATTCATTCATTTGTTCTTCCTTTTTGTTTTTGCTGTGCCGACCAGGGATCAACCATGCTCCCCCTGCATTGGGAGCATGGAGTCTTAACCTCTGGATCACCAGGGAAGTCCCTTTCCTTCCATTTAGCCACTGAAGGTTTTCTTGCTTTCCAGGACAATAAAACATATGATCAAGTTATAGTCCTGTCTTGGCTCACCACACTATTTATCAGGGAAGACAGATACATAAATAGATAATGATAGGGCAATATGGTAAGAACTGTAGAAAAGGTATTTTCAAAGAATTACTAAATTCCTGGGAAAGAGTGGTTGGCAGCTAAAGGGCAGTGTCCCTGGGTTCTTCTAGAGGATATCATGTTAGGGTCTGTCTTTGAAGGAGGAGGCCCTGCTTCTTGGGCAGGTCCCACACTCCTACATATGCTGAAATGTCTTTCAAACCTCTGTCCTCAGGCCAGATCTCGTCCCTGGGCTTCAGGTTTGTTAGTATAAATAAATGCCTACTCGATCACAACACAGATGTTTCACAGGAACCTCAAAGTCCAGAACTAAACTTATTTCCCCAATCCAAACCTACTTATTTTCCAACAATAGGAAGTGATTATTAAAATGATTTGGGACTTCCCTGGTGGTCCACTGGTTAGGACTTCACCTTCCAATGCAGGGGGTGTGGGTTTGATCCCTGGTGGAAGAGCTAAGATCCCACATGCCTCACGGCCAAAAAAAAGAAAAACAAAACAAAACAATACTGTAACAAATTCAATAAAGACTTAAAAAAAAAGTTCACATAAAAAGAAAAAAAAAACTTGAAAAAAAAAAGAAAGAACACTTAAGTTCCAGTGATGCAGAAATGTGTCTGAAACTGTATCCACAATGGTCGCCTAGCTCTATTTGGTATGCCTGAACCATAGTAACTCCATTTTGATTTTTAAAAACATTCTTTTCTTTAACGGTTAAAGCAGATGTACAATGCGTGTTTGACAGACCATAAGACAGGTTATTGTAGTGAGCATAAAGTTTAAGCCAAATCTGGTATAAGCCAGAATGACTTTCACATATCTCAATATGTGAACATTTCTTCCTTCATGACCTAAGAGAACCTCCTAAATTAATATTTGTGACCTTGCATAACTGGAGAAGTACGTTAGGCTAGACCAACACAAATGTGAAGATAATTCTACCCTTTCACCCTTGACCCTTGGCTGAACTTGTCCTCTTCAGTTGCACCCTCACCAATGTTCTTTTCCTTCCTCCCTTCTCTGCCTCTTGTCTCTTCCTTTGTCTCTTCTCTCCCAGGTTTCACTGTGGTTGTTTAAAAACCAAGCCTGTGGCAAATATACTCTCAGATACTTTTTAGAGGGCTTAAATGACCAAAAAAAGAGCGGGGGGACTTCCCTGATGGCTCAGACAGTAGAGAATCCGTCTGCAATGCAGCAGACCTGGGTTCAGTTCCCCGGGTTGGGAAGATCCCCTGGAGGATGATATAGCAACCCACTCCAGTATTTTTGCCTGGAGAATCTCCATGGACAGAGGAACCTGGCAGGCTACAGTCGATGGAGTCGCGCAGAGTCGGACACAACTGAATGACTAAGCACAGCACAAATGACAAACAGCATTTATCAGTGAACTCTGGAGGTTTGTTCCTAGTGGATAGATGCTTGTTTTTGTAGCTTAGAGGAAAAGTTGCAAAAACTTCTAGAGATTATTTGAATTTTCTTGTGGGAGCAGTGAAAGTTAGTGGTGTGTGATAATTTTCAAAGCACTGAAGGTCATCAAGTGTGAAACTGTATTTCAGTTGTGCCCCAAAGTAAGGCCTCTGATTTCATCGCTTATTGTTGCTGTGTGTCATTTTTTTCCCTTTCTGTAACCAGACATGTTCCTACCAACTGTGTTACAGAAGTCTGGGAAGCTTTGATATTCAACAATTATATTTCTGCCTTAAGTGGTATTGAGACAAAGTATTGCATTCTTCCCTTCTTGAAGGATTAGTAAGAATGAATTCTACTAGGTCAGGGAAAAACTCCACAATGAGTCAACCTGAAAAAATGGTACATGTTCTATAAAGCATAATCTGTTTTTCCTTTTAACCTGGGTTTTCTGGGAACTGCCCTATCACACCCTGTTCAAGCCTCAGGACACAGTGTAGCTAGTGAGATATTCATTGTGTCTTCATCTATACTGGTTAAATTGCAGAAGATGTACCCATTAGGGCAAATTTTCTGAAATTAAATGAGGGCCTGAAATCCAATACCAATGGAAGGTGGGTCTTGATGGTCCTTAGTAGCATAAGTAAATCTGGTTAATTGTTAAACTTCCAAGGTTATCATAGAATTAAATCAACAGGCTGATAGATACAAAACATCAAACACTTAAAGATGAAAGGAAACTTTCTGTTGAACCAAATACAAGGAAATACATTAAGATCGATAATCTTCCATCATTTAATTCTGACCTTCAAATCTACCCCTCACTTTATTTTTATGTATTAATACAACTGACAAAGACATAAAAGATTGGTAATGCCCAGTGTTGGCAAGGGTAGGAGGAAGTAGGCACTCGAATGCAGTGTTGGTTGAAAGATAAATTAGTAAACCTTTAGGAAAAGTAATTTCAGAGTCTACCAAAATTTAAAATGCACTTATCATTTGATCTGATAATTCTATTACTGGAAATTTACCTTCTGGGATATATTTGCAAAAGTCTACTTCTTTGTATGCATAAAGAGATACTCATTGCAGCATAAATTGTAATGACAAAAAAACTGTAATTACAAAATTCTGGCAATAACCCAGAAATGTATAAGTAGGAGACTGATTAAATAAATCATGATGCACAGTGAAATATGGAGCTTCATTGGAAGAGACCCTGATGCTGGGAAGGATTAAAGGCAAAAGAAGAAGAGGGCAGCAGAGGATGAGATGATTAGATAGCATCACCAACTCAATGGACATGAATTTGAGTAAACTCAAAGATAATGAAGGACAGGCAAGCCTGGCATGCTGCAGTCCGTAAGGTTGAAAAGAGTCAGACACGACTTAGCAACTCAACAACAATGAAATAATATGCAGCTATTGAAAGAGGTAAATTTGTATGTTTCATATATTATTAAGTGGAAAACAAGAGCAAAATATAGACAGTAGTTAGTATGCCATTTGTGTAAATATTTTAAGATCTACATATACATCCATTGATACTTGCACAAAAGGTCTTGGAGGATAGGTAATTATACTGTATTATATATATTACAGGTGGTGAATATTATCTGGGGGACTAGAAGTTGGTGGAAAGGGAGATTTTATATCTTTCTGTGCTGTTTAAAGTTTTTTTTTTTTTAACCATGTTTTTTTTTTTTGAAAATTGAGGGCCAGAAACTGAGAGTTCAGGTGACAGTGATCGAGCAAGCTGGTGACAGCACCAGGAGAAGTCAAGTTCCCTGGTCAAGTGACTGACCACGGCACTTTGCTACTTTGATGTCTCCAGGAAATTGCTCCAAATACACCCTGAAAATTCAATTAATCTAGACGTCATTGTAAAATAATGACTTCCTGAAAAATATGTGCGTGGAATGCTGTGAGCGTGAAAATCGCTCAATCATGTCCAACTCTTTGCGACCCCATTGACGACAGAGTCCATGGACTTCTCCAGGCCAAAATACTGGAGTGGGTAGCCTTTCCTTTTTCCAGGGGATCTTCCCAACCCAGGGATTGAGCCCAGGTCTCCTGCATTGCAGACGGATTCTTTACCAGCTGAGCCACCAGGGAAGCCCAAGAATACTGGAGTGGGCAGCCTATCCCTTCTCTGGCGGATCTTCCTGACCCGGGAATCAAACCGGGGGCTCCTGCATTGTAGGCAGATTCTTTGCCAGAAAACATCATACTTCACATATATGAATTAATGACCTCATAGTTATTCAATGCTTTTCACTTAATCATTTGGAAGTAGCCTAAGTGCATTGAAACAGACAATCCCCTCCAAAGTGAGGTCACTGCTGATAGCTAGACACCCACCTGATTCTCTGGCACCTGGATATTCCTGCAATGTGCAATTAGGGTGTGGGTCCCTGTCTTGCCCACCAAACACACCTGTGAATCGTCAGGCAGGACAGCGCCTTATACAGAGGGGCTAGAAACAGTCCTCGGACCTACTTATAATTTAGGTTAGGTCAAATTATCACGGATTTTTAAATTTTTTTTTTTATCTTATTTTTTTTTTTTTTAATTAGTTGGAGGCTAATTACTTCACAACATTTCAGTGGGTTTTGTCATACATTGATATGAATCAGCCATAGATTTACACGTATTTAAATTATTTTTTATGGAGGTATAACTTACATTTAGTAATGGGCTCAAGTCATAAATGCTCGGCTTGATGAATTTTCATACACACACATACCCTGTAGGCAGCATCCAGCTCAAGCACCCAGCAGGTTCCCTTGTGCCAACTCCATCAATATTCCACAAAGATAATTATCCTGGCCTCTAATACTGAAGATTAGTTTTCAAGTCTTCATTATTAAAAAAAAAAAAAAAAAGGCAGCTGATGATATGGGGGGATGGGCTGGATAAGAATGAGGGGTCAAAAGTGCTCTAAACTATTCCATTTTTTAAAAATCCCCTTATTATCTTTTAACTTATCTTCCTTGTTCACTGTGTTCTTTTAAAAATTACCGTGTGAAAGAGCTTTCATTTAATACATGTCTTCTAAAAGAATTTTTCTCAGCTTCTCTTTTTGTAGTTTATTTGTGTTTGAACTTTCAGCATGCTCTAGAGATCAGAGAAAACTACATGGAAGGAGGAAAAGCATTACAGAGGGACATTGATTTTTTTTTTAAGTCTTAAGGTCTACTTTCCAAACCTGCTGTTATTTCTCACTGCTTTTACTTGAAATCAATACCTACTTTTACATAGTCACCAAAATGGGCATATAGCGTGTACATGCATGCCAAGTCGCTTCAGTTGTGTCCAACTCTTTGCGACCCCATGGACTATAGCCCCTCAGGCTCCTCTGTCCATGGGATTCTCCAGGCAAGAATACGGGAGTGGGTTGCCAAGCCCTCCTTCAGGGGATCTTCCCAACCCAGGGATCAAACCTGTGTCTCTTATGTCTCCTGCACTGGCAGGCAGGTCCTTTATCACTAGTGCCACCTGGGAAGCCCACCTATAGCATGTACCATCTAAGAACACACATATTGAAACATTATTTTTCTTAACACTAAAGAATAAATGTAGTATGATTGTAGAGTTTATGGAGTTAGGGGAAAAGGAGCTCTTGAAATGGACTTTGTTTGAAGTATGGGGGTAATTATTCTGGAACCCCAAAGCACCAACTTAAAGCATGTTGGAAAGGAACTGTATTCCGAAGGGAATTCTGGTATGCTATACTAATGGATTGGGGTTGGGGAGCTCTCAATAGGGTACAGCTGGGTCCAGAGTTTTGATGTTGTTTTCAATTGGCCATCAGCGGACCTCATGTGATTCGGCCTACTTTGAGTAGATCCTTTCTTGGGGTGCAGGGCTGTGGGGATGGAGAAAGCTCTAACTTGCTGAAGGAAGTTGATGGTAGTGGAGTCAGCTGTGCCTCCCGCAGACAGTGACCCTGTCCCCAGCCACTTAGGGTCAGAGAGCTGGGACTTGAATAGGAAAGCTAAAGAAACAATTGAATATAAACTTCCTGCAGTCTTGAAGTGAACGGTAAGTATCAAGTTCACCACTGATCTGGTGTAAAACTGTAATACCAAAAGTCTATAAGGTTGAAGTAACAATGACAATTGATATTTATTTAAAATCTATAATTTCCCTACTGCACTACACCCTTTAAACTACTCTTTACAAATATTTTTTTGACATTGCTTAACAAGAAATACAAGCATTCCAGGAGTGGTGAAAGAAAATCAGAATACTCAGATTAGAGAGAAAACCTCAGGCTGACACAAAATGATGTTTTGCTCTAGAAATGAGTATTAGGAGTAACAGGCAAATGCTGAAAAGTCGCGTTTTCATAGTGAGTCCCCAAGGTGCCAGGGCTGGCTTGCAACGGGAAGCAGTCACCTGCTGTTTCTGTTCTCACAGGGTATAATGTCTCCCCAGATAAAGGTTGCCCATTTCAAGGCTCGAGCTAATTCTAGCTCTTCTTGCTCGATTTCTGATTCAAATTCAGTTTGCTCGATTTCTGACTCTATTCAATTTTCAAAGCTCAAAATTGGGATTTCTGAGCTTGAAACAAAAGGAAGACCTCAACTCACCTCTTATGATTGGGATGAGTATTCAAATGAAAATCAGAATCACCAGTGGGTAAAGAATCTGCCTGCAGTGCAGGAGACTCGGGTTCGATCCCTGGGTCATGAAGATTCCCTGGAGGAGGGAATGACAACCCACCCAGTATTCTTGCCTGGAAAACGCTATGGATAGAGGAGGCTGATGGGCTACAATCCATCGGGGTTGCAAAGAGTCAGACATGACTGAGCGTCTAACACTTTCCCTGAATTTACATTCTTTAGATAAAGAGGGGGATGAAAGGAAAGGAAAAGCTCTTCCTATCTCTACCCATCCAAAAGATGGATATAAAGTGACAGCCCCGCTCATACCCTCAGAAAGCAAAGCTACCGAATTATGTTCATGAAAAATCAAATCGCCACAGTCCCCAACCACACCTGAGTGACTGACCCAAAGCATAGTGGAGGCAAGAGAAACAAAGATACAACCGAAGCTACAGTTTTGTGTATCTCTCAGGATTGTGGGCAAGAAAGTGAGGACACAATATATGACTACTCTTTGGACACTGAGGCCAGTATTATAATTTATGGCAGGGGTCTCCAAACTCTGGGACCTAATACCTGTTGATCTGAGGTAGAACTGATGCAATAATAATAGAAATAAAAACAAGACAAACAAAGACAAATAGAAATAGAGTGCACAATAAACATAATAGGCTTGATTCAACCCAAAACCATACCCCCCGCCCTGCCATCCACGGAAAAATTATCTTCCACGAAACCAGTCCCTGGTGCCCGGAAGGCTGGGGACCACTGATATAGGGAGTGGAAGGTGTGAACCATTAAAAACAGGAGGGCAAAGGAAGGAAATTTTCATGCTAAAGTGGAGGAGTCTAATTTTGAAATAAATAACTCTAGTTCCAGCACTAAGCGGTGTTTAAGCAAGGGGTTATTATTAGTTAGGGCTCAATAAATGTTAGTTATAATTATTATATTTACCAGTATTCATCACTCTAATCGGGCCTTCAAAATGAGCCAGACTATCATTACAAGCCAGTCTGGTTTTTTAGGAGATGGCTGTCTAAGGAGGAAAATATAAGAGATGAGTATCATGCCGTAAAATCCACCAGCAAGATCGTTTCTAAAGCATCCCTGAAGGTCTATTTTAAAGTGTCATAAATGTCTTCATTTATTGAGTTAAAATACTTATGGATCACCATAACTGACAGAGTTAGGAGCTGAAAAACAGCCAACAGCATGAGGTAGAGGGTGTTATTACATGTGGTAAAATTTTAATTTTATAAATGATCCAGTAATCGCTTTCCTAAGAAAAATATAATCGTATATCTTCAGATAAGTAAGGGTCATGACAGGTCTACCTGGATGGCGAGGGCTTCCAAGAGGGGGACATGGGAGCCAGAAAGAAGTGAGTTTTCCTTATTCTGATAAATTTATCCATCCAATTTGCAATGACATACTTTGTCTCCATCCAGGGATATTTGAGGGACTTCCCTGGTGGCTCAGATGGTAAAGAATCTGCTGCAGTGCAGGAGACCCTGGTTGGATCACTAGGTCAGGAAGATCCCCTGGAAAAGGGAATAGCAACCCACTCCAGTATTCTTGCCTAGGAAAACCCAAGGACAGTGGAGCCTGGAGGGCTACAGTCCATGGGGTTGCAAAGAGTCGGACACGACTGAGTGACTAACAGGATACAATGGAAAACTTGTGAAGCTAGATCCCAGAATCACCCCTCAAATTAAACGAAGTGAACGAAAAAAGAAGAAAGACATCGAAGCTGTATTTGAAACCCCATCTTCCCCCTGCAGGTTTTCCCTACACACGGGTTTCACTTATCTTTTAGTTCCTGCATGAGTAGGGGTGAGATGTGGCCGCCAGGGAGAGGTGATGGGCAGATGCAGTAGAGAGGAAGAGAGGCAAACACATGTCTCCATTTTTCCTGGGTCAGAAGCAAAGGCTTCATGGCTCTCCTCTTACTTGGAGAGCAGCTAGAATCCAAAAGTAAATGTACTCTGCCAGTAAAGTCTAATGAACTTTGGTGCAGGAGTGTTAACCCAAGGACAGCAAAAATAGAGAGCCAACCCTAGTGATACCAACCTGAATCTGAGGCCCCAGGTGAAGCTCCTCTGACCCCCCACCACTACACCTCCCCCTAAAAATATAAAGTATTTTGAGATGATAAAAATCAAGACTGGGGCAAGTGATTATTCAATAAATGGTGCTGGTTCAACTGACTAGGGGGAAAAAAAGTTTTGATTTTTGCCTTATTCCAAAATAAATTCATGACAGAATTTCATATAGAATATAAAACAATAAAAACACTAGAATAAAACATATGAGAATTATAAATATATAATTTTGAAGTTGGACTTCTTTCTGAGCAGAGCACAGGAGCACAAGCCAAAACCAAAAAGGATACGCATTTAATTTGATAAAAATATAATGTTTCTGTGTGGCTAAAAATCACATAAAATAGTTTTTAAAAAAACAAGCAACAAAATTAAGGAAATATTTGCCACACACATTACTGAAAAGATGACGCAGTTGGTAAAGGATCCACCTGTCAATCTAGGAGACATGGGTTCAGTCTCTAGATCGGGAAGAACTCCAGGAGAAGGAAATGGCAACCCACTCCACTATTCTTGCCTGGGAAATCCCACGGACAGAGGAGCCTGGTAGGCTACAGCCCATGGGGTCACAAAAGAGTCGTGCACACATGTACAGGTGTGAGCAGTGAAGGAGTGAATATCATCAACAGATATAAAATCTTTAATTTTATTTATTTTTATTTTTAATTAATAAAAATTTCATTTATTTTGTGTCTCTGTAATTTCTCCCCTCCTTATTCTTCCTCCTCATTCCCAATCCTCAGGTCACCAGCATTTTGTTTTTTATTCCTATAAGTTAGTTTGCATTTTTATAATTTTATATAAATGGAGTTATACATTATTGTAGATACCCTTGGTTGTCTGGCTTCTTTAATTCAACATGAATATTTTGAGATTTATCTATGTTGTTTGTATCAAGAGTTCATTCTTTTTTAAATTGTTGATTTGTATTCCATTGTACAAACGCTATACACGTCATTTAGCCATTACCTGTCGCTAGTAACTGGATGGTGTTTCCAGCTTGAAGCTACTGCAAGTGAAGCTGTGAAAGTCGGTGTTCAAGTCTGATGTGGACACAGGACTTAATCTCTCTTGGATAAATACCTCTGAATGGTATATCCTGATATGGAGGGATAGCCAAGATATATGACTCACTAAAAAATAAATATAATACGAATACTTTGGTCTCATTCATGTACATTTTAAAAATGCACATGATTCTATATATGCTTCAACATCAAATTCATAATTTGGCTGAATTCCAAAACGCTGGTGGTTAAAAAATCAATATTCAGTTAAAACAGACTGGAACAGATTATATCATCCTAGAATGAACTTCATTCCAGACTTATTCTTAACTTCCAGTATTGTTACAAACCTACTAGTCACACCTTTAAAGACTACCATCATGGTGCAGGAACTGGTTCCACAGCAGGGTTGGCGGATGAGCAGATCTGTCACGGTATCACACATTTTCAACAGGAAAATAACTCTTTCAATTTGTGTGGCTTTTTTTTGACTGTGTGGCTGTGGCATCTTAGTTCCCTGACTAGGGATTGAACCCAGGCCCTCAGCAGTGAGAACTCAGAATCCTAACCTCTGGACCACCAGTGAATTCCCATTGGCATCTTTAATAACATCTTTTTTTCCTTCTTTTCATCTTTCTTTCCTTCCTTTCTTTCTCCCTCCATCTCTCCTTATATATACACATACATATATATGTATGTATATATATATATGTATCTCTGTCTATCAGATATAATCCCTTGAATCTATTTCTCACTTCCATTGTATAATGGTAAGGGATTTGATTTAGATCATGCCTGAATGGTCTAGTGGTTTTCCATACTTTTTTCAATTTAAGCCTGAATTTGGCAATAAGGAGTTCATGATCTGAGCCACAATCCCCTCTGGTCTTGTTTTTGCTGACTGTATAGAGCTTCTCCATCTTTGGCTGCAAAGAATATAGTCAATCTGATTTCAGTATTGACTATCTGGTGATGTCCACGTGTAGAGTCTTCTCTTGTGTTGTTGGAAGAGGGTGTTTGCTATGACCAGTGTGTTCTCTTGGCAAAATTCTGTTAGCCTTTGCCCTGCTTCATTCTGTACACTAAGGCCAAATTCGCCTGTTAATTCAGGTATCCCTTGACTTCCTACTTTTGCATTCCAGTCCCCTATAATGAAAAGGACATCTGTTTTGGGTGTTAGTTCTAGAAGGTCTTGAAGGTCTTCATAGAACCATTCAACTTCAGCTTCTTCAGCATTACTGGTTGGGGCATAGACTTGGATTACTGTGATACTGAATGGTTTGCCTTGGAAATGAACAGAAGTCATTCTGTCGTTTGTGAGATTGCACCCAATAACTGCAGTTTGAACTCTTGTTGACTATTGAGGGCTACTCCATTTCTTCTAAGGGATTCTTGCCCATAGTAGTAGATTCAATGGTCATCTGAGTTAAATTTGCCCATTCCATTCCACTTTAGTTCACTGTTTCCTAAAATGTCGATATTCACTCTTGCAATCTCCTATTTGACAATTTCCGAATAGATGGTAGATGTCACCACCCTTATGGCAGAAAGTGAAGAAGAACTAAAGAGCCTCTTGATGAAAGTGAAAGAGGAGAGTGAAAAAGTTGGCTTAAAACTCAACATTCAGAAAACTAAGATCATGGCATCTGGTCCCATCACTTCATGGCAAATAGATGCGGAAACAATGGAAACAGTGAGAGATTTTGTTTTGGGGGGCTCCAAAAATCCCTGCAGATGGTGACTGCAGCCATGAAATTAAAAGACACTTGCTCCTTGAAAGAAAAGCTATGACCAACCTAGACAGCATATTAAAAAGCAGAGGTATTACTTTGCCAACAAAGGTCCATCTAGTCAAAGCTATGGTTTTCCCAGTAGTCATGTATGGATGTGAGAGTTGGACTACAAAGAACACTGAGCGCCAAAGAATTGATGCTTTTGTTTTCTTTTTTTTTTTTTTTGAATTGATGCTTTTGAACTGTGGTGTTAGAGAAGACTCTTTTTTTTTTTTTTTTTTTGGCGAAGACTCTTGAGAGTCTCTTGGACTGCAAGAAGATCAAACCAGTCAATCTTAAAGGAAATCAGTCCTGAATATTCATTGGAAGGACTGATGTTGAAGCTGAAGCACTAATACTTTGCGAAGTATTCTTCACCTGATGCGAAGAACTGACTCAATGGAAAAGACTCTGATGCTGGGAAAGATTGAAGGCAAGAGGAGAAGGGGATGACAGAGGATGAGATGGTTGGATGGCATCACTGACTCTATGGACATGAGTTTGGACAAGCTCCGGGAGTTGGTGATGGACAGGGAAGCCTGATGTGCTGCAGTCCATGGGGTCGTAAAGAGTTGGACAGGACTGAGCGACTGAACTGAACTGAACTGAACTGATATGTATTTCTCTCTCTCTATATATATATAAATAGATATAGATATGAGAGAGTGTGTAGAAATACAGAGGAAAAGGAGGGGCCCCAAGTTTTGTTCTCATTCTGCTAACTCCTTTCCTCCCTCCTTCCCTTCCTTCCTTTCTTTCATTGGAGCAGAATACAATTTAGGAAGTCATTTTTCAGCAACATGTTTTCTAGAAGGAACTTTGTACCTAGGATTTATAGATTGGTCAACTCTCCAAAATCTTTTTATTTCAGTTATTGAAAATGGTTGGCAATGAATAGGAATTATTTCAAAAAGCTCAGTTTAAGTTTTTGAATGCAGTAGACTCAGAGCTATACAGGATTGTCTTTTAAAGTAGTCTCATAGGATCTTTATAAAATGGTAGTAAAATACACATAACATAAACTTTACTAGCTTAGCCATTTGTATAAGTATACAGTTCAGTGGCCTTAAGTACATTCATATGGTTGTGCAACCTTCACCCCCATCCATCTCCAGAACTTTTATCATCTTGTAAAACTGAAATTCTGTACCCATTAAACACTAACATCCCAATCCTCTTTCCCCACAGCTCCTGGCAACCACCATTCTCCTTCCCATTTGTATGAATTTGTCTACTCTAGGGACTTCATATAAATGAAACACTACAGTATTGGTCCTTTTATGGCTGGCTTACTTCTCTGAGCATAATGGTCTCGGGTTTCATCCACGGAGCCTGCCCTTTTGAAGTTAGAAGAATGAGAACAAAGTTTGTGGCCAATCCTTTTTCTCTGTACGTCTACACACTGTATTTCTGTACACTAAAAGTGTACTTTTACACACTCTTTCTTATGTGTGTATATATATTGTTATATGTGATTTGGGAGTTTTTCTTCTTTAAAAAATTTTTTTATTTATTTATAGCTGCACTGGGTCTTCATTGCTGCACATGGGCTTCCTCTAGTTGTGGTGAGCGGGGGCTACTCTTCACTGTGGTGTGTGGGCTTCTTACCGTGGTGGTTTCTTTTGTTTCGGCACAGGCCCTAGAGCTCTCAAACTTCAGTATTTAGTGGTGTACCAGCTTAGTTGCCCCACAGCAAGCGGGATGTTCCCAGACCAGGGATGGAACTATGTCCCTGCACTGGCCAGCAGATTCTCAGCCACTGGATCACCAGGGAAGTCCTGGAGTTTTCCTTCTCTGGAAAGTCTAAACTGATAACAAAGCTGACATTCTGCATTTGATTCATGTTGAGAAGATGTGAAGGAATTCCTAAACAATTTCTTTTTTCCTTGAAATGATCATGGCCCAGTTGGAATTAAATGACAAATAATTAAAATCCTTAAGGGATATTTTGCTCATTCACTTCAAACAACTCTACCTGTGTTAGTGTGTTAGTTGCTCGATCATGTCCAACTTTTTGCAACCCCACGGACTATAGCCCGCCAGGCTCCTCTGTCTATGGGATCCTCCAGGCAAGAATACTGGAGTGGATTGCTATTCTCTTCTCCAGAGGATCTTCCTAACCCAGGGATTAAATCCTGGTCTTCCTCGTTGCAGGCAGATTCTTTACCGTTTGAGCTACATAGAAGTCTCTTTACCATTTGAGCTATAGGAAACAATTTTTCAGATCCTAGAATTTTAATTCTCTCTAATCTCCATTGCTGTCCTTGTATTAATACTTAGTTTTTAAATAAACATCTGTTGACTTCAAAAAGGACTTTTTAATCTTTCCTAAAGTTATCAAACTCGGTCTTAATATTTGCACTGATGATCTATTGCTTCATTTGCTTAACTATTTGAAATTCTAAATGATGGCTTTTATTCACAATCCTAACAGCTTTTACACAAGTTATTTCAACATTTTTCTTTTGCAATGATAAATATAAACTTTAACTGAAAGAATTTCCACATAAAACACTTGGGGTGATAGTTTCCTCTAAATTATATTCAAAAAAAAGAAAAGAAACAAGCAAACAAAAATAATAAATTACATCTAAGATGACTCCTATGTTTAAAAGTGATTGTTCATATGATGACAATCAATGACTTGTGTTGAGGGGCTTCCCTGGTGGTCCAGTGGCTAAGACTCTGAGCAACCGATGCAAGGGGCCCAGGTTTAATCCCTGGTCAGGGAACTAGATCCCACACGCTCCAACTAACAGTTCACATGCCACAGCTAAGACTTGGCACAGCAAAATTAATTAATTAGTTAATTATTTAGTTTAAAAAAAAAGACCTTGTGTGGATAGATGGTCTTATGCTGAGTAGCTATGGTGATAGTTGAATCAGAGATGGCAAACATTTTCCATAAAAGGCCAGACAGGAAGTATTTTAGGCTTCTCAGGCCAATTTCGATTTCAACTACACAACTATGCCTCCTAGTTTGAAAGTAGCTATAGATAATTACCTGAACAGACAGGTGTCATGGGTTGCAATAAAACTTTATTTACAAAAACAGAAAAGAAGCTAGGTTTGGCTTCAAGGTGGGAAATTACAGACCCCCTGATGTAGCTGATAATTGTGCAAGCACAAGACTAAGCATGCCAGGGTTGACAGTAAGTTGGCATTTTACTCTTCAATCTTCCACAGGCCAAAGATAAAGCCAAACAGCAGAATTTGGCAGAACGCTGAGGCTGAGCTGAACTACAGAGCTTCCGGAATATAAACCAGAATACAAGTTACAAAACATTTTCAGAAAGATAAACAATTGTCAGCCTAATTCCCTCTGGGAGTGGAAAGGAGGTGGGCGGGAGTAGGGAAATTTTCCTTCTGCTTTTACATCCTTATTTACTCTGAATCTTTTATCATGTGCATTTTATTAAAGTTAAAAATCCTTTAAAGTTATTAAACTTTAATGTTATTAAAGTTTCCTCACTGAATGATTTGGTATACATAGGATCAGAGTTTGATGTTTTGTATCAAACAAATACTTGCTGTTGTGACACCTTTTTTAAAGTAGAAGATTAAAATTAGCAGACCTTACGAAATTCCTTTGTCATGATCATAGGTGGCAACTTTTGTCAGATAATTATGACTTAGTCTGTTTTTTGGCACTGGGCAGTCACTGCAAGATCAATCTATGATGGCAACCTATGTTCAAAAGGCTGTAAGAGTCACAAATAAGGAACATATTGGACTAAATTATATTAAAAGTCATGAATAATTTAATTCAGTTCATTGATTCTGTCTTTAGTCTTCTCTTATCAGAGTGATCATATTCATAACAACACATTTTTACCAAAAGTTCCTTTATAATTCACGATAGTTTTGTGTTATGAGGCAGAATATTTATCAACAAAACTTGGAGAAATATTAGTGACTGAAGTGCCTTGAGTACTTATCATGAGCCAGACACTGTGTTAGGTGCTTACCATGGATTATAATAATCAGTGATCACAACATCCCTATGAAGTCAGTACTAATATTATCCCCATTTTACAGAGGATAAAAATGAGGCTTAAAGAGGTTTGCAAGTTTGTCGAAAATGGTACAGTAGTGGTTTTTAAGAGTCGAGCCTAGCCTTAAGGAGTCTGATTTGAATCCTTCCCCTCACTCCGGATATGTGACCCAACGAGAAAGGATGGAGTGAATAATTCAAAAACATTTCAAATTGGCAACAGAATGTACTCTGTGATTTCCCAGTGCGTAAGGAAGTGGGTAGATGAATAACTTAGAAGTGGCACCAAACTCACCCCCTTACATGTTATCACCTTAGCATATTGACCAAAGCTGGTGTTCCATTTCTGACCAAATGTCATTTAGGCCCAAGGAGGAAACAGTACTTTTCAGAGCATCTGTAAAACTTGTTCAGCTTTTAAAATTCACTGGTGTTACTGGACCCGCGAACTGAAGAGTAACTGTATTGAAAAAATATCAACATCCTCAATTCAATTCCTCCTGTAGCCTCAAGGTTCTAATGCAGTATAAACACTACACCATTTCTGGAAATGCTTGGGAATGCCAAGAAACACATGATCAGAAGCAGGCTGAACTAGAATGAGGAACAGATGTGATAAAAGGAAAGAAACAAGTAGGATCTGGAGGAAGTGGTGAATGTCCAGGCCAAAGAAAGAGGAATAGGAATCTTAGCGGCAGAAGATGAAGCAGGGTGTGTGGTTGGGTATGTACAGATGAAAAGAGGAAATAACGGGAACATTCTAACAAGGCAGTTCCCTCGGATCCTTGAAAGTCCACGTTTGCCCTCTGAATGACTTAGCCCATATAAGGACAGCGTTGACAACCAAGCCAAGTTACTGCCAACTAGAGTTTCACAAGACAGTTAGTTGGACCAAGGAGACAGGAAGGTCAAACTCGCAGGTCATGATGGCCCAGCAAGCTTTCGCCATTGTGCCTGAAGTTTCCTCTGTCTTTACTTTTTCCTCTTTTGGTGAGGTCTGGCTGAAAACAGAGTAGTGAAACTTGTAAATAACCATCAAGTTTTATTTCCATTTTTCTTGTCCAAGGTCCAACTCCTTGGGAGCCTGGCAACGCTGTGGTCATCTAATTAATCTGAAAATCCAACATTATTGGTATGTGAACGGTGTCACCACACTCTTCCCCAGAGGTTAAATTCGTCCAAGTGCTTCACTACTGGGCTTTAATATTTCAGCCATTAAATGAAATAGCACATATCCAGATGACCACATGCCCACCAAGAATGAAAGTACTAGGTGATATTCTATCCTGGGCTACCTAGCAGTCAGTTGATGAGCACTTGGTGGCAAGAAAGATGGTTAAGGGACTTCCCTGGTGGTACAGTGGATAAGAAGCTGCCTGCCAATTCAGGGGACATGGGTTTGATCCCTGGTCTGGGGAGATCCCATATGCCGCAGAGCAACTAAGCCCGTATGCCACAACTGCTGAGCCCAAGTACTGCAACTACTGAAGACTCTGTGCCTAGAGTCTGTGCTCTGCAACAACAGAAGCCCGAGAACCACAAAGGAGAGTAACCCCCACTCACTGCAACTGCAGAAAGCCCATATGCACCAATGAAGACCAAGGGCAGTCAAAAATAAATTTTAAAAAAGTTTAAATAGTTAAGAAAGAAAGATGGTTAAAAAAAATATATCCAGTGTATTATCTGATATAGTTCAGTGGTTTCTAGACTCTTCTACATCAGAGTCTCCAGAGGTGCCTGGCAAGCATATTCCAAGGCTCTTTCTCCAGGGATTCTGATTGGATGAGTCAGAATGGGAAAATATTTTTAGCAAGGTCCTGTGTGCTTCTGGGATTTTGGACTGGCTTTTGAGAATGGCTATGTGCAATTGATCTTTACAACCTCTCGCCCCACTTTTATCACCCAGCCTCCCCTCACCTCATTCCCCTGTGCAAGGGCCCTTACTTTTACCCAAGTAAGTCTTGCAGCTGCTTTTCTTCTCTTCTGCCTAATCTAGGCCATCTTCCATGTCATTTTGGTATGTCCTAGAACTTTACAACTACTGGATCGATTCCCTCCTTTCCCTAACACGTATTTTTCCTTGAGTGCCATTGGTGGTTCAGTGGTAAAGAACCCACCTGCCAATGCAGGAGACACGGTTTTGATCCCTAGGTTGGGAAGATCCCTGGAGGAGGAAATAGCTACCCATTCCAGTATTCTTGCCTGGGAAATGCAATGCACAGAGAAGCCTGGTGGGGTACAGTCCACAGAGTAGCAAAGAGGAGGACATGACTTATTAACTAAACAACAACAACAACAACAAATTGGTATATATTGGGCCTAAACTTTAAATGGGAGCTACTGTCAGTCACTTCTATAACGTGATTGTGCCATATTATTTGAGAATCTTCAATTCTTCTGAAAATAACTAGTGATACAAAAAAGCAGAATAACAGATGAAACTCGTAAAACATGTTGAGGAAAGATAGCAAATGTGCTAAGTCAGAAATCTGTTAAGTTAAACAGAGCATATGTTTGATGAAGTGAAAGTGAAAGTGTTAGTCGCTTCAGTTGGGTCCGACTCTTTGTGACCCCATGGACTGTAGCCCACCAGGCTCCTCTGTCCATGGGATTCTCCAGGCAAGAATACTGGAGTGGGTTGCCATTCCCTTCTCCAGGGGATCTTCCAGACCCAGGGATCGAACTCAGGTCTCCTTTATTGAAGCCAGATTTTTTACTTTCTGAGCCACCAGGGAAGCCACATATGTCTGATAAACATAGACAAAAAGAATGGAACAAACCAGAGTGCTACTTGTGGACAGGAAAGAATGGAAGAACCAGTCAAACCTACAATATGAATACAGCACAGATCATATATCATCTTTATGCTGTGTGACCTCTGCTGAACTCACAGATAAATCATAGCTCCTCAGCAAGTTATTGGTGAGTTTCAGGTGTGCCAAGATACTCATCCTTTCATCTCTTGGAACGAGTAAGCATGTGCTGGCTCCAGATAACTTCAGCCTGCTGAGTCCCCTTGTTGTTGTTTAGTGGTTAAGTCGTGTCCAACTCTTTTGCAACCCTGTGGACAGTAGCCCACCATGCTCCTCTGTCCATGAGATTTCCCAGGCAAGAATGCCGGAGTGGGCTGCCATTTCCTTCTCCAGAGGCTAAGTGCCCTTGTTCACCCTTGGCTCTGGACCTTGTGATCATACCGGCAGCAGGAAATGAAGATGAGAGAGAGACAGAGAGAAAATGAGCTGTGGCTCTTTCACCCAACTTTCAGCCTATCCTCATGGTGACAGCATCCTTCATCAATATTTATTTATTTATTTTGGCCACATCAGGTCTTAGTTGCAGTATGTGGGATCTTAGTTCCCTGACCAGGGATTGAACCCGGGTGCCTGAATTGGGAGAGTGAAATCTTAACCACTGGACCACTAGGGAAGTCTGTCTTACCCTGTGTTTATTCCCGTGTGTTTTAAATTTATTCAGGGACTTCCCTGGTGGTCCAGTGGCTAATGGACCACCCAATGCAGGGGTCCCTGGGTTCGATCCCTGGTCCAGGAAGTAGATCCCACATGCTACAATTAAGATCCAGCACAGACAAATAAACAAATACTTTAAACAAATAAATTTATTCAATAAACCTTGTGATTCAAGCATTTAAATTTTATCTCAGCTTATTTCATGAACTCTACGGGAATCTTTCTGATAGTGGGCTTGAAGGCAGTGTGACCAATCTGTTCTGTTTGCCCAAGGACTTTCCCAGTCTTAGCAGGGCAGCTAAGCAAACGGTTGTGGTCAGTGTCTCTTTCACTAGTCAGGAGGTAACCTGTTTTGTTGCCTACTTCCTGTTTAGCCCTGATGCACAGAAAGTAGGGCACTGGCTTTGTATTTTCTAAATCAAACATTCTTTTCAAATAAAAATGTGCCACAGAGGAGTTTCAAAATTGAAGTCTGTTTTGAAATATTCAAGCAAGGCAGCAAATTGTTGAAGGTGACAGGCATCTGGAACAAAGGTGGTAAAAATGAAGAAAATCACAACAAAAACCACACACATAAAAAGACAAATCTACACTGAAGAGAAAAGATGAGCAAGAATACTAACTGTTCAATCCCCATGATTGTGGAGGGTGTAGAAATGCTTATTTTTCATGTCTTTAGAGCAACCTTGACTGTTTCTTCTTTGTAATAATTTGATTGCATCCATGTACCTTCCATTTCACTGTATCCACTCAGCTCTCAGCCAATCTCGTTGGCTTGAAGAGCCAGCTTGGATGTGTATATCTTCCCATCGTGACCATGGTGGGCTGGCAACGGACTTGCCTTCCTCCCCTCCCTGAGGAGTATACAATGGATTTGCTTCGGATCAACTCGTCAACAGCTGTTCACGGACTGCCTGCTCTGCATAACTAGCCTGTTAGATAAAGGAAGGTTCCTGCTCTAGTTGGGTTGATGTTCTATAAAGAGGTTGGGGCTGTAGACTCTTTTTGTCTTTTGACTATTTGCCCAGGGAAAATAGCTGGGCTCACAGACGAAGTAGGGAAAAAAGTTGCACAAATATGATATAGTTCAAGAAAGAGACTGCTGCAAACACTTAGAATTGGAACTAAGACCTGAAATGAGGGGGGATTTCCTTGGTGGTTCAGCGGCTAAGAATCCATGCTTCCACTGCAGGGGGTGCAAGTTGCATCCCTAGTCAGGGAACTAAGATCCTGCATGCCTCTTGGCACGGCCAAAAAATAAATAAATAAAAATTAAAATGTAACATTAAAAAAAAAAAAAAGACCTGAAATGAAGGTAGAGCAAGAGTGAGACACAAATCTATCTTGCTTGGGAAGTTTCTCAGAATCAGACTGAAATTTGCCACTGTGATTGTTTCTTGAGACTGATTGTTTTTTTTTGCTTTTTAAAATATTTATTTATTTCTTTGGCTGTGTCGTGTCTCATTTGCAGCACATGGAGTCTTTCCTTAGTGCGGCATGCAGGCTTAAGGGCTCCAAGGCATGTGGAAGCTTCTAGGACCAGGGATCGAACTCATGTCCCCTGCACTGGCAGGCAGATTCTCATCCACTGTACCACCAGGGAAGCCCTGGAAATCTTGTGTATTTTCAAAACAACTTTTAAAATCGAGGGGGTTTTTTGTTTGTTGTGTCATGTGTTTGCTTGAGTTCTTAGCTACGTGATTGGCTGGCAGGAAGGCAAGCAATGAGACCCGAGTGTCATTGTCAGAGCAGGCAGTTTCTAGAAACCATCTTTAACGTCCTCAGCGAGCTATTAGATAATCAGCTGGCGTAGTACCAGCACAGACAGACAGCACAGCTGTGTGTGGGACTCCAGTAAAGGGAGAAACCCAACCTTTAATACTTGCATCCAAAGGGCTGGTCAGTATAACACTTTGTGTGAACAGAATCAGAATCTCTGTATCACCCATGACACTCATATGTAACACCCACTTCCATAAAGAAGAACTGAATAAACAGATCACATGCAAAAAGGTAACTTGTAGAGTACAATGAGCGCAACTTCCTAAATAAGCCATCGTCATTTATACTTCTATTATTACAAAATGTGAAGAAAGTATTCGGATTTTTTTTTTGCTGTGCTGGTTAGCAACGTCCGGGAGGAAATAAGCATTGTCATCATGTTCATTCAGAATGAGCATCTGAAAGGAAGTACTGTGCGCTGGGAGCAAAACCAACTGCAGAAGTGGGGCTGGTAAGAGATGAGGTGGGCTTCCTGCAAGATGCATTGAAACAACGTTTTATATATAAACACACCCGTTCTTATACACCCCACACATACTTTCAGCATCCTTCTGCCAAAACATTTCGGATCTGTCTGCTTCATTTTGATTCTGATAATGTTTCCAAGACATATGTTGAGGCAGGGAACAGATACACTAAGAAACTGTCTCATGGTCACTTGTGATGAGGCAGATCTTAATACACGTTTATTGTATGGTTTATTGTATCGTATACTGAAGCTGAAGCTCCAGTATTTTGGCCACCTGATGCGAAGAACTGACTCATTGATGCTGAGAAAGACTGAAGGAGGGAGGAGAAAGGAACAAGAGAAGATGAGATGGTTGGATGGCATCACCAACTCAATGGACATGAGTTTCAGTAAACTCCGGGAGTTGGTGATGGACAGGGAAGCCTGGCGTGCTGCAGTCCATGGGGTCGCAAAGAGTCGGACATGACTGAGTGACTGAACTGAACTTAATATTCTATTATGTAAATGTTACTACTACTAGAAATAGTTCCTGACATTCTTGGGGTAGTAATAGTATTCACATACAGAGCATGGTTGTATGAAGTATTTTCATACAGTCACTGTTTCTGTGCTTTAGTCTTCTCATCTTAAAATTAGGAATGATAATAATAGTAATTTACTTTTACTCAAGATGACCTGGGCTTTCCTGGTGGCTCAGATGGTAAAGTGCCTGTCTGCAATGGGTTCGATCCCTGGGTTGGGAAGATCCCCTGGAGAAGGAAATGGTAACCCACTCCAGTACTCTTGCCTGGAAAATCCCATGGACAGAGGAGCCTGGTAAGCTAGAGTCCATGGGGTTGCAAAGAGTTGGACACAACTGAGAGACTTCACTTTCACTTTCACTCAATATGACCCAGTAAGTAGAGGAGTCAGCTCTTACTAGTGCAAAGTCCATGATGTTACTTTCAACAAAAGTCATTTCTTCAGTGTGAAAATAACCAGAACTTCACTGAGATCCTGTCACTTTCTAAACACTCAATAAATATTTGTAAGTGAATGAATGAATGAAAGAATGCTGGTTTGTAAAAAAGGACTCCCCGAGACTGCTCCCTGAATTTTGGGGTTCATGAAATAGTACGAATTGCAATAGATTTTGTCATCAATTCTTTCCCTTTGAGAAACAATTTTGACAAAGTTACAGCATTATTGGGACTAATGCTCTCGACGTATTTTATTCATGTTTTGTCACTCTCAAGTTCATGAAAGAACAGGTTATTACAGCACTAAGAATACTAGTGCCATCTAGCGACCCTTCTGGTTATTGTCCCTAAAAGTGCATGTGACAATATTGCCTGCTCTAAAAAAGATTCACCTGAGATTATAACGTACAACGATCAATACGTGCAATCTGTAGTCTTCGACGTTTCTCTGTCCAAGAAATCTTTTCTCAAAATTTCAGTATGTGATACACCTTTTTTATCCTCATAGTTCCCAGATGACATACTATTCACACCAGATTTTTCAGTAGCCATATATTTATATTCCAAAGAATGTGCTTTTTTATCTTTTATGCGTGCTTGCTAAATTGCTTCAGTCATGTCTGACTCTTTGTGACCCCATGGACTGTAGACCGCCAGGCTCCTGTGTCCATGGGATTCTTCAGGCAAGAATACTGGAGTGGGTTGCCATTTCTTCCTTCAGGGGATCTTCCTGACCCAGGAATCGAACCCATGTCTTCTGCATCTCCTGCACTGCAGGTGGATGCTTTATTACTGAGCCACCGGGGAAGCCCCATTAAAGGTATAATTACACATAATTTCAATTTTATAAATAAAATGACTTCCATGTATATGATATATAGTATATACTTATTGACAAATGAGAAAAAGATGTTGATTAGGCTACAGGTATTAATTATTGAATTAGGAAATTATAGGTTTAATGAGAAGCACCCTGCCTTACTCAAAAAGCTTAAAAGTTAGTCATTGCTCAGACGCTACTTACATAAAGTTGAGCAAGTGGGGTAACTTCTCTAACTCAGTGTGCTCACCTGTAAAATGCCTACCTTATCCACCTCCTAGAGTTCTGAGGATCAAATGCAATAATGAAAGCTCTTAAAACTCCTCTACGATGGTTAAGAATCTAGTGGTGTTAACTCCAATTATTTTCCTGAAGGGCAGATTCTGGGGCTAGATTGACTGGACTCAAATTATGGTCTCAGTGCTTCCCACTTGTGTAACCTTGGAAAGCTACTTCTCTGCACCTCGGTGTTTTATCTGTAGAATACCAGAATATTGGGGTGTTTGGTCATTCCCTTCTCCAGGGGATCTTTCCAACCCAGGAACTGAATCCGAGTCTTTTGCATTGCAGGCAGATTCTTTACAGTCTGAGACACCAGGGAAGCCCAGAATAAGGATAATAATAATATTTTAAAAACCTGCCTCAAAGGCCAGTAGTCTAACATGCCTGTTACAGAGCATTCAGTATCGTTTGAACTACCTGATTACAAACACACAATCATTCCAACTGTGATGGCCAAGGCATCAACTGTCAATTGCAGAGATCATTACTGAGTTGTTCTCAAAAACAGGAAAGATATTATAAGAGATTTTTCACTATCATCACTAATATTTCTTGAACCAGAGAGGAACAAGGTCCTAGCTTTGGTGCCTTATAGAACGTGCTAGATTCCACTACTCTCTTTATAACCACTATGGATGAAACAGAATGGGATATGTCAGGTCAACATAAGGCACTCAGGAAATAGTTTTAGTTGTTTTTAATCTTGAAAACTTTTTTCAATCTCCCAGTCTTCTCAAATCTGCCTTTAAGCAGAGCAAAAGAATAAATGTGGTTAAAACGATGCCAGAGAGCTGGTGACAAGGCAGGGCTGGAGTGGAGTAAAGAGGTCAGAGGAGAGCCACCTCCTCGACCATCTGTGCAGTTCGAGCCACCCTCTTGTCTTGCCTGGACCATCGTTGACAGCCTCCTAACTGGATGCCTTCCTTCTGCTCCTCTTGCCCTCCATTCTACACACAGAAGCCAGGCTGAGTTTTTCAAACATAATTCACATTTCTTCCCTGCCCAAAGCCCTGTGATTCTGCACTTAGATGCCGCAGCAAATACCATCTGTATGTCCTTCCTTGAGCTCTCCCAGTGCTCCCACCTTGGAGGGAGCATCCTCTGTGGTTGGTCAGCTCTGCCCTGAGCTCCATGTGGGCACCCCCTTCTTTTCTTTCCAGTAACCCATAGGTACCATCTCAGAGGTCCTCAGTTCTGCTTCCCACAGGATGTAGGCATGCCTTCCTGATCTCGCCTCTCACAAGAAAACTAAGGCGCAGGAAGGCAGCATTCTTTTTTTAATACACATATATAGGTTTAAAATTTTAATTTATTTTTGGTTGCGCTGGGTCTTCATTGCTTTGCATGGGCTTTCTCTAGTTGTGGTGAGAGGGGGCTACTTTCCTTGCAGTGGGAGGGCTTCTCCTTGCGGTGGCTTCTCTTGTTGAGGGGCACAGGCCCTAGGCTCTCCAGCTTGTCATTGCAGCACGCAGGCTCAGTAGTTTTGACTCCAGGGCTTAAGTTGCTCTGCCGCATGTGGGATCTTCCCAGACCAGGAATTGAACCTGGGTCCCCTGCATTGGCAGACGGATTCTTATCCACTGTACTACCAGGGAAGTGCAAGCGCAGTGTCCTTGTCTGTCCCGCCCTCCTAGTTTTCCCCAATTTAGAAGTGCCTGGCACATACCAGTGACTGGTAAGTATTGGTTTATTGACAATCAAAATGATCCCAGTATTTCCCCCACATGGTGATTCTGGTTTTGACACTGCATGTGACGTTGAACTTGGAAGTAGAAAAAGGAGCCAGCTGTGGATTCTTGTTCTTGTGTGGGACCTTGGACTGTTGCTTCGGCTTTCGGGTACTTTAGCTCTCATAAAAAAGCAGGAATCTTACTTGCCCTGCTTACCTCATGGGCGGTGCCTGAGTGCTCAGTCTCTTGTGTCCGACTCTTTGTGACTCCGTGGAGTGTAGCCCGCCAGGCTCCTCTGTCCATGGCATTTTTCCAGGCAAGAATACTGGAGCAGGTTGCCATTTCCTCCTTCAGGGGGATCTTCCTGACCCAGCAATTCAATCCATGTCTCCTGCATCACCTGAATAGCAGGCGGATTCTTTACCACTGAGCCACCTGGGAAGCCCCATGGGCAGTGAGCACTAGATACTATGAACTACAAAGCACTTTGTGTGAACTAGACCTTTAGAGTAGAACTGCTCTTTTTAAAGATGGTGAAAAGTCTAGAAAAATTAAGTGATGGCAAGTGACCAGATCTGCCTGCCACACCAAGCTAGAAAGCACAAATGTTAACAGCATGTAAACGCATCGATTTTAAGCAGATAAAATACCAATACAACACGTGTACGAGCAGGTAAGAGTTGAACAACATTGGGAAACTTTTTTTAATGGATTGCTGTTCCTTTTTTAAGATTTTTCTCTATTTCTCAAGTTGCTTAGTCTTGAAGATGTTAAATGAGCTCACAACAGCCCTGTCTGGTTTTCAGACCTTCCATGCAATTTACACTTTACACTGTGTGAACCTCCTTCAGTTATATTGCTTATAATCTTTTGTTGTTGTTCAGTCGCTAAGTCATGTCCGACTCTTTGTGACCCCATGGACTGCAGCACACCAGGCTTCCCTGTCCCTCACCATATCCCAGAGTTTGCTCAAACTCATGTCCATTCAGTTGATGATGCCATCCAACAATCTCATCCACTGTCGTCCCCTTCTCCTGCCTTCAATCTTTCCCAACATCAGGGTCTTTTGAAATGAGTCAGTTCTTTGCATCAGGTGGCCAAAGTATTAGAGCTTCAGCTTCAGCATCAGTCCTTCCAGTGAATATTCAGGGTTGATTTCCTTTAGGGTTGACTGATTTGATCTTCTTGCTGTCCAAGGGACTCGCTAGAGTCCTTCTCGCATCACAGTTTGAAAGCATCAATTCTTCAGCGCTCAGCTTTCTTTATGGTCTAACTCTCACATCCATACATGATTACTAGAAAAAGCATCCTGTCAAAAAAAGCTTTGACTAGACAGACCTTTGTCGGCATATAGTCTTTGGTCTTCTATTTTTTTACCTGGCATATAATTTTCTGAATTCTGTTCCCACAATGTCCCTCAAGTTATTTTAAATCTCAAGAATGACTATAAAATTACGTTAGAATGTAATGAAAATGTCATGACCTTTTAGGCATTCGAGGCTGCTCAGAGATAGCACGGTGGTCTCTTCATCTATGCCCTGGCCTGGAATCCCAGGTTTGGTAGAGACTCAGATCAATCACTCGATTCCCCAGAACTCATTTTTTCCTCTTGAAATAACAGAAATCTATCCCACGAGGTTGCTGGGAGGATTCAATGAAAACTGCCTACATACAGTGCTTTACACAATGTAACTATTCATCAGATTTTACCTCTTATTCCTAGACCTGGATCAATAAAACGGTCAATGTATTCTTGGTTCCATTCTGTATTTATCATTCAATAATTTAAACATCTGACCAGAAGCATGAAAGAAACCAAGGTATAACTAGTTTTTACTGTATAGTGATGTTAATTTATATTAAAAATACTGTCCGATGTATGTGAAAAATCAGGTTTCCTGTGAAATCTGAATTATATGAAGTTGAAAATCTAAAAAAAGGACTACCCCCAACTACTAGGTATTTAACTTTCCATTATATTCCATTTGAGTCGGCATGATCTTTATTTCAAAATAGCATTTTTATTATAGAAAAATGTAAAAATCCAGCAAAATCAGAAATACCGGACCGGATATATTTTCCTGGGCTTTCACATTTGTTGATTTTTATTTGCAATCTCTTTTTTCAATACAATTTACAACTTTATCCCCATTTGCAGTCTGATTATACAAGTGCTAAGTGGCAGGAAGGTCTAGAATAAATACACCCAAAAAAAGAGGCAAAGCTGTGAATCAAAGTTGCATGCAACAGGTCTATGGTGGGCGGGGGGGTAATGTCTAGGAAACAATATAGAGTAAGACAAAGTAATTGGAAAGTTTTAGCTCAAGTTCTTTCAGTCATCTTTGTCTTTTGCTCCATGCTTAAGGATTCGAGTGAACTCGATGTAATTGAAATTCCCCTTTTTGTCAATAGGTGCTTCTCTGTACAGCTCGTCCACTTCCTCATCTGTAAACCGGTCTCCCATTGTGGTCAGCAGTTCTCTCAGGTAATCCTCCTGAATGGTGCCTGGAAGGCAGCAGAGAAAAGGGAGTTGTGAACACTGCCCAGCATTCTAATGATCTGGTTCTCAAACTGGTCAATCTTACAAGATATTTCATAACATACACATTTACATGAACAAAAATAAAGCAATATGTAACCATATCATTATGTTTTCCTATTGCCTTTAGAGTTCTTTATTAATATTAAATCATTTTAAAAGCTCAGTTAGTAGATCATATGCTTACAAAATTAATTTGAAGCAAGTATTTTCCAGAGGAGGGAAAAAACCCTTGTATTTTATACACACACACACACACACACACACACACACACATGACAGATATAGGATAGAAGGGCAATATGTTTCTAAGACCAAATGAAGGATGGTACAGTTTTAAAAGGTTGAGATGGGGAGGCAGGAAGGAGGATGCAAGGTGTATCTGAGGAGGAGATGTGAGTGGCTGAGCAGAGGATTAATGCAGAAGCAAAGGGGAAAATTAAAGGAGTAAGAAAATGGAACAATCAGGCTTTTTTCAGTTTTAAATAATAAGGGGAAAAAAAACCTAAGGTTTTAATCATAGTGAACCATATATTTTGGTGAGATTTAAAGTCTCCTGAAGATGTAGTTTTCCGTGTCTAAGAAATACTATTTAACAGCCAATTCTTCTGGCTTTCATGGATGCTCAGAACCAAATTCAAAGATTAACACCACACACTGTGTAGCTATATGACCTCCATACCTGTGTTTTGGTCCTTCTCAGTCAACTGTCCTATTGTAAATGATGGTTCCCTTTATTCATTTAAAAAAATTTTATTTTACTAATCTTTCTCATTTCCTAAAAACCGTCTTACACAGTCTGGAATGAGGCCGGGGCAAAACAAAGAGTGCTCACCAGTCGCTTCTTCATCAAAGCAAGCAAAAGCATTTCTGATGACATCTTCTGGGTCTGTGCCATTCAGCTTCTCCCCAAACATGGTGAGGAACATGGTGAAGTTGATGGGCCCTGGAGCCTCGTTCATCATGGCTTCCAGGTACGCGTCAGTTGGGTTCTTCCCTGTAAAATTTGACATTTTTCCCATTTAAGGACAAAGAACTCATTTCAATAAATAACTATTGTTATTGTTATGTTCCACAATGTATTTTTTTTTAAGTTACACCACCATTACATAAAACTAGTCTTTCAGTTAATTTTTCAGTTAACTTACATTTCTGTTGCTGTTTGTTGTTTAGTCACTAAGTCGTGTCCAACTCTTTTTCGACCCTGTGGACTGCAGCTTGCCAGGTTCCTCTGTCTGTGGGATTCTCCAGGCAAGAATACTGGAGTGGATTGCCATTTCCTTCTCTAGGGGATCCTCCCGACCCAGAGATCAAACCTGCATCTCCTGCATTGGCAGGGTAATTCTTTATCACTAAGCCACCAGAGTAGCTCATAACATAAAAAATCTTAGATACACCATTTTAAAAATGCATTCTGGGCTTAGATTGTCCATTCACTGATATTTTCTGCAACTGTTCCTTCACTGTGGTTTAGTTGCTAAGTCATGTCCAACTCTTGTGACCCATGGACTGTAGCCCACCAGGCTCCTCTGTTCATGGGATTCTCCAGGCAAGAATGCTGGAGTGGGTTGCCATTTCCTTCTCCTTCACTATTTTTCATTCAAAATGAAACAAAACAAACACATGAACTATGAAACAGGCAATGCCACATTAGCACATTCTGAATGTTGATAACATTAAAGACCCATCAGGACATTTCAATATTGGTTATTTAAAAAAATCTATTCACATTTCTAACTGTGGTACACGTAGCCATAATTGGTATGCTTCAAACAATTTATTTATAAGTTAGTCATTTAAGCTAAAACCATTAGATTGGTTTAGAACTGGGAGCTCATTTTAAACACTGTTACATTACATTCTTTTTGGTTGTCAGACACATCCTCAGATGCCATTACTGGTGTTGAAATGCAGTCTTGTTTAGCATTGTTCATGATGGGAAATCTTAACCTCAGTTCCAACCGTGAACACGTCTCCCTGTTCCGGTACAGTGGGAGGGAACTCCCCTGACCTTCCGCTGGAAGTTGGAAGAAATTCCCCTGGAATGGCCTCATTTGGTGGGAGTAACAAAGAGCTTCCCCGGTCCCAGCGCTTGTGAGGTCCACATGGTGTGGGAAAAGCAGCCCTGAAGGAAGTGTCTGGAGCAGTGGGTTTGAACCCCAGTTCTGCCCCTGGCTGTGTGCCCAGGAGGAAGGTGGCACCTGTCCAGGATTTACTTTCTATCTGTAAAACGACTTGACTAGTTAAACTCCAGAAGATTTCCCTTCCAGCATTAAGTTTGTACGCTTCTCCATGAAAAGAACATATACATCAGTAAGTCTCTATTACACCCAACTAAGCTCTAATGCTATCCATGCCAGAATCAAAGTTCATATGTAAGTTTTACTCCTGGGAATCTGAGTGGAATTTAAGTGCCAGGTTGACATCCATCTTATTGCATTGCAGTCTTCATTCAGTACACCTATTCAACATACCGATACAAAATCAGCCCAAAATTAATCTCAAAATTCTTTAAATAAGTGAAAGTGGTTTAAAAAAAAAAAAAAACCATTACTTTTCTACCTTCAGGCCTAACCCAGTTCTCTTGCAGCAATTTTTGGGGGCTAAAAAGTGTAACCCAAAGGTGTGAAGAGTACATGGGTACAAAGAAGACACAGGGATTTAAAATGAACTGGCTTAGGCTAGGCACCTATGGACCCATTCAAGGAGTCTAATATAATTTGATTTAAAAGCTTTGGGGTTCCCCAAATGGAAGTCCTCAAAGTCAGCCTCTTATTGTACCACAACTCTTTCACCCAACAAAAGCTAACTGAACATCTACTAGGAGGGAACAGGCTGAGTGTTCAACCTCCGTAATACAACTGAGACCCATCATTTTCCTTGGTGGGCTTCTTCGATAGTGACCTGAGATACACTTAGTGATTCAGAGTGTGGAAAACACTGGGATCCACCCCACCTGCAAGTCAACAAGTCAGATCCTACCTTTACTCTTGAAACAGAACTTGCCCTCCACCATGTCCTCTGCCTGCCTTTTGTCCGTGGAATAAATTTAGTCAGAGAGTATATTTAATCAGAGAAATGAGAAATTCAGAAGCAAAGGAAAACAGTCAAAGGAGACCAAATAATAATAATGTAGCCATCAAGCACAATCAAGAACCTTTAGTTCTTTCTCAGGGGCTATAGATAACATTCTGAGTCACATTGTGGGAGCCGTCTTATAGATACTAAAACACCAGGGTGAAGAAGTTAACCACACTATGACCAGACACCACCCACAACTTGTTGCCACAATTCTGAGAACTGGCCTCAGAGAAATAGGATCAAACGAATCCCAGAACTAAAGAGTAACTGTACTTAAAACAACCAAGATGACTCTGGTCAGACCATCAATGACCAATTTGAAGATGACTGTCAGGGTTGACTGTGCTGTTTCTACATGTAGCCCTCTCCTTCTGTCTATAAAAGCTCTTGCCCCAATGATAGCCAGTGGAGGGGTGGGGAGTCCGCCTTTGGACAGATGCCTGCCCTCCCTTCCCAGCTGCCAGTGTCTGAAATAAAGCAAACTTTCCTTCCCACAAACCTGGCCTGTTTATTGGCTTCTGTTGGCTTCTGGGCGTAGAAGCCGGACCCCACACATACCCCTTCGGTAACACTCTCGCTCTAAGAGGAATGTTTCAAAATGTTAACAACCAATGAATCTGGGTAAAGGATGGAAGTGTGTTCATTATACTGTTCCTTCAACTTTATATTAGCTTAAAAATTTTCAAGGGAAGGGCTATATGTATATTTATGGCTGATTCACATTGTTGTAAGGCAGAAACCAACACAACACTGTAAGCAATTATATTCCAATTAAAAACAAATTTTAAAATATTTTCAAAACAATGTTAGGAGAATAAAAGTAAAAGTAAAATAGGGGAATGAGATCATGTGGTTACTAAAAGGAAAAAAAGTGACACCTCTCCTCCCGTTGTCCGTGGCCCTGGAACAGCCGTTTCTGGCTCTCGGTCCAACATAGAAATTCTTGTACACAGACCCTAACTGCGGGCCATGCTTGACTTGTGTCCCCTGCCCCCAGGCTTGACACTCCTTTCTACCAACCATGAAATCAGTGCCAACTCAGGCACGACAAGGAGGCCTTTCCCTTCCTTTCTTAAGATCAAAACAACAAAATCACATAAAGAAGAATAAACTCACACCCACGTAACCAAAATGACAGAGGTTTCTGTTTGCTTTAAATCTTGTCTCTTTAAATGAAATATTGCCATTTGCAGCACCATGGATGGACCTACAGATTATCATACTAAGGGAAGTAAGTAAGGCGCAGAGAAAGACAAATATCAAAAATCACTTATATATGAAATCTTAAAAAAAAAAAATACAAGTGAACTTCAACAAAACAGAAACAGACTCACAAACATGGGAAACAACTTATGGTAACCAAAGGGGAAGTGGGGGAAGGGATAAATCAGGGATTTGGGATTAATAGATACACATCACTATATATAAAACAGAGAAGCAACAAGATTTACTGTTCAGCATGGGAATGTTATTCAGCATCTTATAATAATCTATGATGGAAAAGAATCTGAAGCTGTATTCCTGAAACTAACACAATATTATAAATCAACTATAGTTAAATAATGTGTGTGTGTGTATGCTCAGTTGTGTCCGACTCTTTGTGACCCCATGGACTGTAGCCTGACAGGCTTCTCTGCCCATGGAATTTTCCAGGCAAGAATATTGGAGTGGGTTGCCATTTCCTACTCTAGAGGATCTTTCCAACCCAGGGACTGAGCATGTGTCTCTTGAGAGTCTCCTGCATTGGCGAGTGGATTGGGCCACTGGGAAAGCCCAAATAATGTATAAAAATCCTACCTTTACATTTTCATTTCTGTAATTATAAAAAAGTTATAAAGTGTGAAAGTCCCCTTCCTTGTGTTCCCCACCCCCCCCTTTTTTTTTTTACAAGACCTGGCCTTCCTCCCTGAGATGATCATGATCACTTCTTACTGTCACCTCTATTCTTATAACCTGTTCTCAACCTCTACCACTTGCTGTTGCTGCCAAGTCGTGTCAGTTATGTCCGACTCTATGTGACCCCATAGACGGCAGCCCACCAGGCTCCCCCATCCCTGGGATTCTCCAGGCAAGAACACTGGAGTGGGTTGCCATTTCCTTCTCCAATGCATGAAAGTGAAAAGTGAAAGTGAAGTCACTCAGTTGTGTCTGACTCCTAGGGAGCCCATGGACTGCAGCCTACCAGGCTCCTCCATCCATGGGATTTTCCAGGCAACAGTACTGGAGTGGGGTGCCATTGCCTTCTCCGTTTACTACTTAGTACACTGTATTATTAACCACTTTTGTTTAAGATTCTGGTATTTTGCCACCTAGCCACTCCCTAGTTTTTCACCTAGTGGACTTACCATATTTAGCCACAGGAACGGCCCGCACCCCTGCAGGCGTAGCCTCTTGTGACTGGCCCCACCTCAGGAGGGAATCTCCCACTCAACATCTCTCAACAGGCCTCTGAGATTGCATATCACACAAAAATTAATTCATAAAACGCTGATTTATGTTTATGTTGGAGGAGGTAGGCATATTAAGAACATAAAAGTCTACCTAGAGAAGCAAGCATGTCATGCAAGTCTTCCTTGTCGATGAACCCGTCCCTGTTCTGGTCGATCATGTTGAAGGCCTCCTTGAACTCCTGAATCTGGGACTGGTCAAACATGGCGAACACGTTGGAGGTCGCGCGCTGGGGGCGCTTCTTGGTCTTGGTCTTTGCCTTTTTGCTCGACATGGTGGCGGCTTAATTCTAGAATTAAAAAGAAAATAACATAAAGCAAAACTGAAGGCATAAAGCACAAAGGAAAGGAAAGGACTCGTGACACCTAAAGTTAGTGAGTAAAAATATCTCAGTGTAGAATGATTATTTGGGTTATGTTATGCACATAAATTTTATTTCCAATGTCACCAAAAAAATCTACAAAAAAGGGAGTTTTGAAGAAATAGGGAAGTACTGACGCAGCTTTTCTCCAAGTTTCATGAAACTCATTTTTATTAAACATGAATGAGATCTGAAGCATGCAGCAGTAGCTCACACTTACCCAGTGCTACTGTGTGCCGAACACTGCTGTGAAGACGGGGGGCTCCCCTGCAGACTCCAGAGTGGACACCTCAGTTCCCAAGGACCGTCCCATTTAACCCTCACAACAATGCTATGCAGCAGGTATGCCTTTTAACTCTTTTACCACCAACATTACATAACCTCTCTGAGCCTTGGTTTGTTTCAAAATACAGTTTGAAAATTTAGAGAAGCTCACTAAATTCTGTTTTAGAGCAAAACACAATAACTAACAGAAGTGAGAATTAAGTGAGATATATGCAAAGAGACCAGTACAGTCACTATAAGTACATGTTCAAAAGGCTCTCATTGAAAAAAAAATCAAAACATATCTTTAATCTTGTATCCCTTCTAGCTACATCTTCATTTCCCATTTCCCCAGACAAAACTTTTAGAATAGTAGTCTAATTCTCAAATCTCTCCATTTTCTCATCTTCCCAAACACTCCTCAATTCTTTGTAATATAGTTTTAGTGGTAGCCTGTAATACTTTACCACCAATAATTTATATGTCAAATAGAATACACTTCTCATCCACCCCCCCCCCCCCCGCTTTTTTTTTTTTTTTTGCCACATCATGTAGCTTGTGGGATCTTAGTTCCCCAAACAGGGATCAAACTTGGGCCCCTGGCAGTGAGAGTGCAGAGTCCTAGCCACTGGACTGCCAGGGAATTTTCTTATTCCATTTTTATTTGCAGTTTCAATTGATGTAAATAAACACAACACAAATAGACTATTGGCTTTGGAATTAGAAAAGTGCTGAGTTTGAATCTCAGCTTTACCATTACTAGCTACCATGGACACCAGGAAAAAAAATTGTTTTTTAAATATTTGTTTGCACGGAGTCTTAGCCACTGGACCACCAGGGAAGGCCACAGAAAAAATTTTTGATCCAATGTTTTATTCAGTGTTCACAATGGCCCTAAGAGAGAGGTACTCCCTCACTAGGTTAAAAAAAAAAATTAATGGCCCTCGTAAAAATTTTAATTTTGCCCCAAAAGATGTCTGGCCTTGGTCCTCAGCTCCTGGGAGGTAATCTCTAAGTCCTTAGGATGTCCTGCCAGGTTTATCTGGAGTCTTGGGGTCAGGTGTTATCAGTCTGTCCTCTAGACAAACTTCTGAAACTGAAATCGGCCTAGGAGCAGTGGACAGTATCTAGAGGACAGGTTCCCAGCAAAAGCTACAGCTAGCAAGCAAGGGTAGACAATACTCTGGCAGGCAATAGTCCGTGCACACTGTCCCATCTTACCAGGAATCAATATTGCCTGTGGAGACCACTGGGAGCTGAGCATTTGGAATTCTCCTGGGCTCTGCACATCTCTTCCCTTGATTGATTTTAGTCTGATTCCTTTTGCTGTAATAAACCAGAACTACAGGTGTCACAGTTCTCAGTGAGTCCTAGCGGATTACTGAATCTGAGCGGTGGTCGTCCCGGGGAACCAAAACTGCAATTTGGTGTCAGAGATGACGGGGGCCTTGGGGACTGTTCTCTAACTCTGAAGCCGCAGAGTGCAAAGGCAGATGACTGGTGGGGGCAGTGGCTGAGCAGAGGAACTCTGGACCTGGGTCTCTAGGCCTTCCAGACTTGGGCTTTAAATCCATATTGTTTTAGTCCATTTGCAGTTTTGAAGCACATCAGCCTTACAGTCCTTACTCTTGACATTCCAACTCCTTCCCCTGCCCGCACACTTGGCCTGAAAAAATGTTAATTTCTTCCCCTTCCTGTAATTTGGCTTGTATGTGGCCTCAGTTATACTGAAGGTCAAGTTGGACACAGAATGTGATCCACTAGCAAGGCACTTGACTCTGCTTTAATTCTTCCTCACATTCCAAAACTGTGGGATTAAAATTCTTTCTCATGCTAAAAATTCTATGACTCTTATTTCTTCAAGATTCAAAAGGTATAAAAGGCAGTAGATCTGAAGGCAAGAATTAGTGCTCTCCCTCAGTATTAACAAATTGTGTTTGTAATAGTCATTTAGAAAAATCTCCCAGAGAAAAATCTTTATGAAAAAAAAGATCAGACAATTGTTTCATGCTAACCCTACAGCTAACCCCAAAATATATTTAAACATCTTTGAAGCTTAGGTGGAATTGTACAAGAAGCTGATGCTGAGAAGGGAGAGGTAACCCAGTAGGGCTAGAAAAGCCATTATACAGTGAGCAAGTCTGAGCCCCCAGTCAAAACCTGTTACATAGCAGATATGGCTCAATGTAGTAATACCATGATTACTTTAAAAAGAAAAAAGTTGATTTTTTTCTCTGTACTTCTTTTAAAACTGGGCTTCCCTAATAGCTCAGCTGGTAAAGAATCCACCTGCGATGCAGGAGACCCCGGTTTGATTCCTGGGTTGGGAGGATCTGCTGGAGAAGGGATAGGCTGCCCACTCCAGTACTCTTGGGCTTCCCTTGTGGTTCAGGAGGTAAAGAATTTTCCTCGAGAAGGGAAAGGCTACTCACTCCAGTATTCTGGCCTGGAGAATTCCGTGGACTGTACAGTCCATGGGGTTGCAAAGAGTTGGACACGACCGAGTGACTTTCACTTCATTTAAAACTAGTGTACACTTATATTTGTATATGGTACCCATAAAAGTACACATATAAAATATCAAGTGATAATAAAACATCAGCTGAAAAGTAAGGCAAAGTTGTAGCAAAACAATCAATCTGAAACGAACTCTGGCCTCCAAAGAAACTTCCCTCCTCTTTCTCCTCAACTACTGAGATAAACATCTTGGCTTTCTCCACTTTCTCACTTCCCACTCACCACAATCTGGCTTTCTCTTCTCTACGGTAAGCACTTTCCATTTGGCAAATCCCATCTAAATCTCCTTGGACCCTTCTGCTGTATTTGACACCATTTTATCCTTCTTCTCTTCAGGCATCAGCAACTCTTGGCGTTGGTGAACTGTAATAGCAGAAATGAACTGTCCCAAAAGGAACAGGAGCCCCAGGTTCCCATCCTTGAAGACCTCACACTTTTAGGAGGGAGAATCCTAAACATCAGCTTGGGGTGCCTGGTTGAAGTAAGATGCTGGTCTGACTTGGTGTCTCAGGCCTCCTCTCAGTTCTATTTCTATGCCTGGTCTTCCTCCAGTTTCTTGTTAGCCTCCTCTTTCCTCCATTCACTTAAATATTCATGTTCCCCAGCATTCTCACGGTCCACAGCTCATTAAATTAACTCTGCGTTCCCTGGATGATCTCATCGGCTCTGTTCTGACAACACCTGTGACTCCCACGTCTGCATTCCCAGGGCGGACCCTTCCCTTGGGCTGTGGACTCAAAGAGCCATTTGTGCTGGTGTGAGGCACTCATTTTAAGTCCCACAGACACTCGGAATCAATGTGTTAGAAACGGAATTATCTTCCCCTCCTAACCTTTCTCAACTTTGTTTCCTGTCAGTTGACGGCACTATCGCTTACTCCCTCGCCAAGCCAGACAACCATGAGTCATCCCTGACTTGTCATCTCCCCGAGAAACCAGGCCCAGCCTCTTAAATATATATCAGATTTGCTCATCTTCCTCTTGCTACCACCCTACTCTGGGCCTTCATCACCCCTGTGTAGAATATGTCTATGGCCAACACACCAACCTCCTTGCCTCTTGGTGGCCTGTCAACTGCTCTTTATCTTCCAGCCAGAGGTGTGTAAGACATGAAATGACCACATCATTCCCTTCTGAGAACTCTTCAGCCCTCCACCTAGGCCTACAGGACAAAGTACAAATTCTTAAGCACACACACCTTCCCCTGCTCTAGAATGACCTTTCTCTAGCCACTCTGCTGTCTACTTTTCCTTCAGCAACACCAAATGTCTAGAATGTGCCCAAGCACCATGCAGTTTCTCAACTCATATATTTGTTTTTGTTATTTTTCTAGCCCCAAATGCCTTAGCACCAGAGAGAATTAAAGGTCTCCTCAACTTATGGCTACTCCCATTTGCTGAGTGACCAATGTGCTAGGCACACGAGTGAATTAAATTTTCACATGCCCGCTTTACACATGAAGGAACTGAATAGCAAAGATGTCAAACAACTTGCCCACGGTTACCTGGTGGCAGACCCAGAATTCAACCCCACTTGTTCAAGGTGATTTTACCTGTATATTCTTCATACAATTCTTCTAGTTTTTATTTTTGGCCACAGAGCACAGGCTGTGGGATCTTAGTTGCTCTACCAGGGATTGAACCTGCACTTCCACTGCAGGGAGCCATAACCACTGGACTGCCAGGGAAGTCCCTCTAGTTATTATTTTTAACCATAAAATATTTCTTAAACTTTCAATACTCACCAATATAATCCAACATTTCTGAACAGCTACTTTCCTCTAAACATAATTCCCAGTGAAACTGAGTTTTCAAATTCCAACTCTTCTGGGGAATTTATTTGCACAGATTAGAAGTACCCAGCTGAATGGGAAGGGAATAAAATACGAATGGCACCCCCTGCAGCTGTGCAGTGTTGCAGCCCTTGTCTGGGTTCATCAAATGGCAGTATTTCCTACCAGTACCTGTCCTGGTTTGACATGACAGGTAAAGGCTTGACATCTTTATCTGCAATTGTCAAATTACTACTTAACCTATAAATATCAAATGAATAAAACCCACCAAACTCCATCCTTAGTTACAAAAAATATCCATTTAGAACATAGCATATAAGGTAGTGAATAAGTCTTAACAGCAATAAAACAAGTCTCACTTCCTCTTCAAAATTTTTATTGTATTATTTTTGTAAATTTCTGATAGAGTGAACTAAAGGTTATATGTAGTATTCAGAGGTTAAAGAAGGGCAGGGATATAGGAATACTGGTGGTACAGGTGGTTATGGTGTCTATTTAGATCATAGTCTAAATATCTGCAAAATCACCTGCAATACTGCTGTGCAAATCAAAACATGGGCACTGTGATCATTAACAGGCAGCAACTGCTTGAGAACTTCATCCAGCCTCTGTGGCTTTATTGGGAGCCTGGGAGAGGTACTCACGGCGCAATCTGTCAGCTTCCTAAGAAGCATCTCAGGCAGCAACGTGATGCTACCATATGGCAGGTAAATATAGCTCTCACAGCAGTTAGCCTCTGGTTTCGACCTTGGCTGCACATCAGAATCACCTTGTAAAGTTTTAAAAAGTGATGTCTAGGTTCTGGTCTGGTACAACTGAAACTGAATGTCTGTAGGTGAAGCCTATGAATTGGTATTTTTAAAGTGCACCAGGTGATTCCAATGTAGAGTGAAGGTAGAGATCACTGAGTTAACCACTTAGAAGGCACTGACTGTGGTTCTGAGTTTCTGCCTGACACTTTGTAATAACAGACTAATAACAGCAAAACAAACAAGTTTATTAAGGTGTATATCCCATACTTACCTGGGAGATACCCAGGGAAAATGCAACTCTCAGAGGTAGCTTAGAACTCTGGCTTCAATATCATCTTCGCTAAAGTCAGAAGAAAGGTGTGTGTGAAGGGGAGAGGCTAGGGATGAAGGTGAAAAGCACAGTATAAACAAGGGCAAGTTTTCCCTTGCAGATTTCAGTCCCAGCCTTCCCCTCTAAGAGTCTAAAGTTGTCTCTTTAACAACCTTTGTCCTTCCTGGTAGAGAGCGAAAGAAGACCTTTGTAAATTTGTGTCCTGCTTTAGGCAAACTTCCTGAAGCCAATGCTTAGTCCTTCGGTCAGGTCCTTTGCAACCCCAAGAACTGTAGCACACCAGGGATTCTCCAGGCAAGAATACTGGAGTGGGCTGCCATTTTCTTCTCCAGGGGATCTTCCAGACCTAGGGATCAAGCCTGCTTCTCCTGAATCTCTTGCACTGGCAGGTGGATTCTTTAGCGCTGAACCACTGGGAAGCCCTTCAAGCAAACTGAGGGAGGGCAAAGAGATTTTCTTGTGTCTGCCTCTTTTCAGTTGCCTTCAGCTCCAAGTAATTTTTAGGCCAAAGTGGCGTATTTTGTGGTGGCATATTCTGCCACCTTTCATACACAATGGAACATTGTGAAAATGAAGGGGTGTGACCTTGTCATAATAGATGTTGTGGGTTCTGCCATGCTCTCGCTCAGACTGCTCTACGTGGGGGAAGCCAGCACCAGGTCATGAGGGCACTACACGACCCCATGGAGAGGTCCATGTGGCAGGGAACTGGGGCCGCCTGCCAACTGCCAGCATCGACCTGCCAGCCAGGTGAGTCCACCATCTTGGAGGTGGATCCTCCTTCAAACCACTGCAAACCCAGCTGACAGCTGGACTCCCAAGTTCAAGACAGCCAGAATCACCCTGCTAAGCTGCCCTGGAATTCCTGACCCTCAGAAGCTCTGTATTGTTTTCTTAAGGTGCTAAATTTGGGTGTGATCTTATATACCCATAGAAAACTAATCAAGCCATTGTGTTTCCTTGGCATCTACAATATTTAATAGAGCAATGCCTTTATTTCAGAATTATAGCCAAAGAATTTTTAAAACCATGAAGGGGCCACAGCCACGTTTGCACTGGATAGGGAATTTTCTATTCCTGGTTAGCAAACTTTAATTCCTTCTATTCGATTTCTCTCAAGTTCAGAGGGTTCTTCTCTTAAGTACAACAGAGTCACTCCTTCCTCAACATTCCCATCGCTAACCTCTATCCTCTTCTTCAAGCTGATTACTATGCTGATTTCCTAGTTCTTGCTTTCTAATTGGAGTTTTCTTCAGTTTGTCTTGAATGACTGATTTTCTCAAGTACTGGTTGAAAAATTGATAGCATAATGGTACCACTCAAAAATGAGGTAACTGGGGGAGGAAGGAGGAGCTGGTTTCATGAGCAAAGGGATGACAGAGAGTTCAAGTTTTAGCCATGCTACAGCAGAGATGCCTGGGGACAGGATGTTTAGAAGGTTTCCTCTCAAGGCTGCTTTGTGAGCAGAGGCACAGACAGAGTGAGGTCTGAGAGTGGATGAAAGCAAGAAAAGTAGAGTGCTTCTTGGGTTAAAACCTAAGGTCATTTCTGATTCAATTCTCATCTTCGCCAAGGTCTATCAGCATCTGCAGAAACATCTTGTGAATTCCCATGGCCATTACTGTATTGCTCGTGCTAACTGGGAAGATCAAATGACTGGATATGTGAGCAAGTGTGAACAGCAATAATCAAGAGAACTGAGTATATAATTAACTTAAAATACTCCACAAAATTAACCTGACATACTCAACGACATATTATTGTTTTTATGCTGCCTATTTAGGCAGATATATAATCAGTTCCATAAATTACTGTATCTGTTATTTTAGAGCCAAACTCAATTTTACAGTTTTTCTCTTAGCAGTGGTGAAGTTTTCCCCATGCTATATGCATTTTAACATTTATCACATACATTATAATGCTGTCATTGCTATATTACGGGTTTTATGATCATCCCAACTGGTAGTAAACTTTCTATCGTCTCTATTCCCCTATCATTTTTTTATTGTGAAACAATAAAGTTAAATTTACATATGGTGAAATGTACAGATCTTAAAAATGATGTACACCTTGTAACCACCACCCCAAGTAACCAACCATCAAGTAACAAACATGACTCCAGAAAGTTCTCTCCAAATCAATCACTCTCTCCCTAGGCTACCATTGCTCAGATTTCTATCACCACAAACAGTTCTGTCTTTGAACTTCTTATAGATGGAATTATACAGTGCATACTTTATGTGTCCAATTTCTTTCACTCAATGTTTTTGTTATGTATCTCGCTGCATTTATCAGTGGTTCTTTTCTTTACTCTCAATGCCCAGTCATATTCCATTGCTGTATCATTTACATGTCCATTTTTATGGCATTTAGCCTATCTACCAAGGATTGCCGGGTTAAGTAGAGTGTCTTACACATTGCTGGTGCTCAGTAAACACTAGTCAAGTGGACATATACATATGCCTCCTCAAAATCACAGACAGAATTACATACACATACATCCTCTGTAAGGTAGGTCCCTAGGTCTGACTCCCCAGTTATGGCTTTCTCCAAGGTCTATCCATAAACTCCACTGGACACTGGGCAAGAGATCCTTAACAAAATGTACCAGTCACTCCTTGTTCCATACCGGGAACAAACAAAAGCAATAAGAGTGCTAAATATGTGCTAGGCACTGGTCTAAGCATTTCATATGAATTAACTTATGTAATCCTCACAACCATTTTGACATAGGTGCTGTTATTTTCCCCATTTCTCAGATGAGAAAATTAGGGCAAAGAGAATACATAATTTGTCTGGAGCCATAGGTAGAAAAAAGTAGAACTTAGATGCAAAATCATGCTCAGGAAGTCTACCTCCAGCACTTACACCACTAGCTCTTAACATGCCCTGCAGCTGAAATTCTCTACCAAGAAAACATGGAGAGCTGGCTGGAGGTAACAAGCACCACAGCTCACGTGCAGAACAAAGGAAGATGCCAAAATCATCTCAAGATATACATTGTCTTTGAACCTTGGGAGACCGACAACCAGCTTTCTTAGGGGCTCCCAGTCCTTTTATCTCTCCTAAGTCCAGCAGCCCTCACCTGGGGACCTGTCCTTCAGAAGCTGCAGTTCATCTTGCCCAAACTCAGTCTAATTAAACCATAAACCAAGTCAATCATCACAGAAGCTGTATCATTCAACAGAGCCTGGACAAACAAGAACCTGTGTACTTAACCATAAGCTCCAAGAGTCAGTCCATCTAATGCTCAGAGAAAATGGGTGGTCCAGGTGAACCCCTCAAGTGACCTCGGGCAAATTATCTCACCTCGCTGGATTTCACTCTTCTCCATTATAAGACTAAAGATAACCTATAAGGTTCTTTTGAATTCTAAAGTGCTATGATTCTTTTCTCACTGAAGGAAAGTTACAAATCCATCTTTAACCAAGGTTGACAAACTAATCCTCTAAACACTCTTTTCTTCATCTCTCTCCCTTAGTGAAGAATCCAAAATGACTCCCTAAAGCCTCTTACATAATCTTTTATTTCTCGTCAAGTTTGCAAGACACCTGTGAAAAGATTCCCACGGATCTACCCATTCCCAGCTATTATCCATCACAGTTCTGTTCCGTTCAGGCTGGTCTCCCCATCGTCTCCTTTTCACACGACACAATTTCCACCTTTTGAGCTTTTGGTCTTGTTACCGCCTACCACAGATCCAGCCATAAATAGTAAGTTCTCCCTCCCAGGGCTAAGTCCAAGGTCTTCAATGAGGTCACGATTCTTTTTTTCAGGAAACTTTTCCTGATTTTTGCTGTTTGTCCTCTTCTTCATTGGTAGGAATAGAATAAATCTTTGTAAGATGAGAGATGCTGCGAAAGAGCCAAAACTCCTACGGAAATCGTTCCATTCTGCCGGTGCCAACCCGGCACTCCCGGCAAGAACCAGATACTAGCTGGCCCCTTGTGTCCCCAAAGCACCCAGCCCTGTGTGTGGCACAGAGCTCCCTCACCCACCGACCGGGCCGCGGGGAGCGGGGGGGCGCCGAGGCACCAGGTGTGTGAAGCCGTCGGGTGACGCAGCGCCGGGGACCGGCCGCCTCCGCCAAAAGGGCGGCTCCCCAGCCCGTTTCCAAACGCCTGAGCCTCCCGACCCCTCGACGTCCAGGCTCAGGCCGGCAGCGGCCGAGGCCTCCTCCCTGACCCTCCCCGCCCCACCGACAGGTCCCACAGCCCCCGCCCAACCCGCCCGCCGGCACCGGGGGCGGGGGCTGGGGTCGGACGGCCGGAGGCGCAGGGCACCGGGGCGGCCCCAGGGGTGTCGCGCGCGGGGGCGAGCGTCACTCACCGCGGCCGGACACCAGCACCAAGAAGCCGGGCTGCCTGCGCAGGACCAGCGAGGGGACGGGCGCGACAGCTGCGGCGCCGGCACTTCCTGCCTCAGGAGGCGGACCGGAAGTCGCACCGGAAGGCGCGGCGGACCCAACTCCGGGAGGGGGGCTGCGCCCCGGTTCTCGCTCCCGTCGCGGCCGACTTCGCCTTGTCCGCCCCGGCGTGGGACTGGAGCCGACCATCGCGGCCTGGGTTTTCGCTGTGTCTCGCGGGCCGTGAGGTCCGGAGCGGGCACGGCGCGGCCGGGGCCCCGCGGCCCGCCCTCCGCCCCCGCCTTCGGCAGCAGGTCCCGCAGTCCTTCCGTATTCCCGGGCCGGCGCGAGCCCTAGGTTCGGGGGTCGCAGGGCGCCGCCCACCCAGGGTTGTCACTTGGCAGATAAAAGTACACCTCGCCTGGTTACACTTGAGTTTCAGATAAAACGAGCAGTTTTTCAGGTTCCGTCCCACGTCACACTGGGGAAGGTTAACAGGGCGGCGGCCAGCGGTGCCCGCCTGCAGGAAAGCGCTTTCTTTACAAACTGCACGCCCAGACCGAGTTCTATCATCTCTCCTGTCTTAATCCGCACGTTATCTATCAGGTGTGCGCCCTGACCAGGACAGTTTCTCCTTCCAACCACGGGAAAGCTTTATTCAAGTTATTTGCTTTCCTTTGATTCACTGCAGTACAAACTTACATACAACACATACAAGCGCACACGTTTCATACCATACTCTTGGTCAAAACAAAGGACACCACCAAAATGCATTACTCCAGTTTTGTCCTAGCCTTCATATTCCCTCAACCTTGGGATATTATGAAAGTCACTCAGTCATATCCGACTCTTTGTGACTCCATGGACTGTAGCCCGCCAGGCTCCTCTGTCCATGGGATTTCTCAGGCAAGAATACTGCAGTGGGTAGCCGTTCCCTTCTCCAGGGGATCTTCCTGACCCAGGAATCAAACCGGAGTCTTCTGCATTGTAGGTCGATTCTTTACAGTTGAACTAACAGGGAAGCTCTTGGAATATTATAGACGGATAAAACTATTTCTGGATAAAGGGAGATAAGAAGGCAACCGTTTGTGGAGCACTGTTGCCTCAACGTGTGCTGGATGCTAGGGAGAACAATCGAGTTTTTTATATTCTAGGAAAGTGATCAAGAAATCGAGGAATCTTTGATTAGAAATTCCTAGGTCATAGGAACCTTGTGTTCAGCACTCTATACCAGATGTTCTTAAAACAGTAGCACCAATAAGAAAAACGTGTGGGCTTCCTAAAAAAGCCCAACACCCCTCACCCCCCCGCCACCCCCTGTGCAGATTCAGGTCAAGGGTAGGGCAAGTATCTGCATTCCTAGTAATCACCCAGCATCCTCCCTGGAGTAGCACTGACCCCAGGTCCTTAATTGAATGCATTTTCTCTAGAGTCTGAAACCAATTGCTGAGAAGTCACATCTGGTTCTAAAATTTCTCTCAGCTGCAGTCTCCCCTTTGGTCCAATAATTAAATTTTTTCCCATTCATCATAACATTTTGACTTCTGAGGTCTTTGTCACAGAGCTCTTCTAGTGTGGGCTATTAACCATCCCATAAGTCCTCACCCTGGCCACCTTAATTAAGATCATAGCTGAGATGCCCTGACTGTACTGTCTTTGATCTCCGTATCTGTTTCTAGAACTGTGCTTTCCAACACCATGGTCACTAACCATGTGTGGCTATTTAAATGTAAATTTAAAAATTCAGTTACTTGAGACACATTTTAACTGCCCAATAGTCACGTGTGACCTAGTATCCTTATTGGAGAGCACAGAGCATTTCCATCATCACAGAAATTTCTACTGGCTAGCACTGTTCAAAAAAATAATCCTAGGGTACACTGTTCTCTCTAGATTCAAAAGAAAAACTTGAAAAATTTATTGTTTATTAATGAAAAGTTGAATAAGTATCCAGTGATTGGGAAATGGTTAATTATGGCATACCCTTATCAAAAATAATTTATTGTGGTCATTAAAAACAATGGTTTAAAAATAGGTAATACACTTAAAACAAAAATCGTGGGTATGCCAAAATATGACCATTTAAGATACATTAAACTAAAAAGCAAGTTGTGTATTTATGACAGTTATAAAATGTATGTAGATTAATATAGAAGTTATGATGCCTGTAATTTGAGCAGTCACACAGAAACCTAGGATAAAAAGATACAGGGACTTGGGAAAACTGGCTGTTGAAAGATGAGCTCCAGCAATACTTTCAGGACAGCAAAGATAAAAACCAGGGTTGCAGGAAATCAAGAACTTGTACACTTAAAGAGGACCTAGAAAGATACAAACAATTCTGACAAACTGGACCTATTTGGAAATCTAAAGTAAACTGTTTAAGGACATACTCTATACCACACATTTTTATGTATATTCTCATTAAATACTAATAACAACTCTTCAATAAAATTCTAGTTTGAGATAATTTACTATCAAACCACTGTAGACTACTAACCTCAGCCTTTTAATCTCCAACTATGATTAACTCCTGTTACCTACCCTTTGCTGTTTTCAGAGGGAGCACTATCCATTTTTATTTTTCTAAGAATAATCCTACAACATGTGATCTAGGTTCTCTTTCCTTCTGTTAGACATCACTCCTTTGGTTTCATTCACTTTTTCTCTAAAGAAATGCCCTGTGGTCCTGCCTTTCCTATAAGCCTCTCCCACTGCCAAACAGCTCCTGCTGGTAAACAGAATAACCACAATCTGAATACCTACCGGATGCCAAACCATTTAGCTTTACTGTTTCTACTTTTACTACAAACATAGAGGGTACTGTCCCTGTTAAACAGGTGAGGAAACTGACACTTATGGTGACCTGCCCAAGGACACAAAGCTCATCAAATAACAGACTGGCAGATTGTTATTGGCAGAATTCACTCAGCCAAGTCTGACTCTAAAACCCATACTGCTCCTAATCACAAAAATGCTGCTTTATATATTCATAGATTATGCTCCTATTATGAACCAAGAGCATTACTTCCATTTTACAAATGAACAGAGGTTGAGGGGGTCAGATAACTTTCTTAAGGTTATAAAGCCATGATGGAGCATGAACAATGTTAAAATGCAGCTGGACTGAACCCCAAACCTAGACACTGTCCCTGTCTCCTGCTACATTGAATTCTGCACTCAAAACTCTACCTAACAGCTCTAGCAGAAGTGACTGACTTGCCAAATCTAGTGGCCTCCTTTAAACTCTGCCATATTTGATTTTTCTGTGGCTTAACACTATTGACTAACCTGCTCACTCTTCCAACTATTCACCTGGTTTCCATCACACTGTGTTTGTGGCTTTATCTACTGTCCAAGCCCCTTTCAACATCTATCTGATCCTCCTTACAACTTGCCAGCACACCCTGTAGTCTAGTTATAACTCTTGTGGCTCTTTCCTCATTCCTTGTAAAAAATGGTTGCCTTTCCTTTTCATAATTTGCTTTCACTTGTCTCATAAAGGCAGGCCTGTTCCTGTTTCTTCCAGCAGCACTCAAAAACTGCTGCTCTCAACCAGGCATAGAGGCTCTTCAATCAAGTCAAGTCAGGGCCCTGGAGTCGGAATGACACTGTCACCATAAGCAATTGGGTAAGGAGGCTGCCCCCATTAGGCTGGTTTCATCAGAAGTTTTGCAGTGGTTTCTTAAGTATGGCTTTTCATCATGGAGGCTGGTTTTTCTAACAAACGCACTCACTGTTGGAGTACACGCTTTAGCGTTTTACTGACAATCATCTTAATTATGCAAAGCCTACTTTCCACGTAGAGAATGCTGTTACTAAATGAGGAGACATTTCATTCAGGGGAGACCATCCACTGTTTCTAATGGTGGCTGGTTCTTTGAGCAGTTATCTGAAATGGAAATGGAGACACTGCAAGAGATCATTTCAGTAGATGAGGCTACTTTTTTCCCTCCCAGTATGGGAACAGTGTTATTTGTTCTTCACTGGAAATTTGTTAACAAAGCAGAAGTGATTTTTTTTCCAGTTGAAATGTAAATTTAGTTCAACAAACAAAATTTCAGCATCATGGCTATAGCCTGAAAAAAGTACTTTGCTTATTTAAACCATTGATGAAATTCAGGAACACTCTAAAGGCAAGAGTTAAGGCAGGTACTAAGAGCCTAATCTTAAAAGGCGCAAGGAGCAGTCTCATCACTGGTCCTTCCAACCCTGTTCTGTAAAGCTGGCCTCATGAGGTAAAAGAATCCAGCTCACCTATTCTGTTGAGTGTGAAGGTCTTATGCCCTAAAGGCATTCAGTAATTGCATGTTCACTGAGGTAATAGTTTTGTCCAAGCATAGTCTTGTTATTAGTAGTATAAAATTATGAGTAACAGTCCATTATTCATCTTCATAGCCTAATTGTCCATCCACTCTTCCCACCTAACTTTCCCCCAGTGTTTCAAGATCTTTCTTAAACTCACGAATCTTCAAGAGTCAGATTTTTGAAGCCCAAAGTAAATGAAACTGTCTACCATTTCCTGATTAACTCTGAAAACAGTCCTGCATTCCTGCAAACAGCAGAAGTTATTTTTAGGATTGAAATAATGATCTCACTTTCCCAGGCATGTAGCTTCAGCTGTTCTGACTGTGGGCAGGTCAGGAATGTCAAAGATTTGCCCATGAACTCATGTGAATCTCTGCATAAATAAACACGGTGTTTCAACAGGGACCGTGTTAAAAAGAAACTACATACAGAAAAAAAAACAAACCCTCTATTTCCAACACTTTGAAATGCAATACAGAAAAATCTGCCTTTTTGATAAAAGCATTCCATAGAACCTTTGGGGGTTAAAACAGTTTTAAAAATTAGGACAAAGTAAAATTGCTCTCAGTGGCCTGGTCTAGTTTTAAACGACATGAAGGAATGTACAAAAAGCTTAGAACAGATTTGGAGGGATGCTGGCAGGTTCAATATTGAACTTTAGGATTTAAAGCTACCGAAGCTATCATATATGTATATATATGCAAATTCTATAGGAAATTATTTTAAAATGCAAAGTGCAGAAACTCCATGAAGGCAGTTAAAAATTGGATTATTTTTTAAAAGGAGGGGAAGACTGAATAAAGTAAATAGAACTGTTAGGAAACCTGGAAGGAGTAAGGGGTAAGTATAACAACCATATATATCATTTTCTAGGATTTGCCTTACTACCCCTTCTTTAGATAATGCACCAAGACCAATAAAAGTCAATTTTGGTAAATAAAAAAGTTTTAAACAAGTAAGTTTTTATCATAAAGTTTAATTATGGTTCAGAAAAAATTGAGTGAATAACCTTCTCTGAAAAAATATATTGACTCTGTAGACTGCAGTTACTGGGGGCGGGGAGGGTAGACGGCAGCTGGTAAGTTAAATTACCCTATTTTCTATTCTTAAAATGACAAGAAGTCCCACATCCAGTCTGATTATAGAGATGCATGTGCCCCAAATGGCTGAGAATAAATACAACAAGAAAGGCAGAAGCTGTAAAGCTAAGGGCATGCAACAGGCTCTAAGAGAAAGTCTCAGAAATACCCAGAGTGGCAACAAGGAACGTTTGGCTGGAGTTTGAAGTTCTTTTTAGTCGTCTTTGTCTTTCGCTCCATGCTTAAGGATGCGCGTGAACTCGATGTAATTGAAATTCCCCTTTTTGTCAATAGGTGCTTCTCTGTACAGCTCGTCCACTTCCTCATCTGTAAACCGGTCTCCCATTGTGGTCAGCAGTTCTCTCAGGTAATCCTCCTGAATGGTGCCTGAAGAATAAAGAAACGGAGATCAGAAGAGACACTCCCCTGAGGAATAATTACAAGGAGCACCTACAATTGACTAAGCACAGAGTTTACGTTAAGGACTATAAGCATGCAAATGTATGAAATATAGTCTTGACATGGCTAAGCCAGCCTCAGCACAGCTGCCTAGAAAATGCTCCGTTGCTTAGTGATATTAACCTTCTCTGCTCTACTGACCTCAACCGACAACAACCTCCCAATCTCTTAGTAACAACAGCTAATCCTATGTCTAACCAGAAGCCATGAAGTATGACGCTTCCTCAACATACCATGTATGATCACACTTCTTCTACAAGCAAATACACTAAAATCATCATTGTTCTTATTTAGGCATTAAGTCGTGTCCAACCCTTTTGCAACCCCATGGACTGTAGTCCTCCCTCTGTCCATGGGATTTCCCAGGCAGGAATACTGGAGTGGATTGCCATTTCCTTCTCCAGGGAATCTTCCAGACCGAGAGATCAAACCCATGACTCCTGCTTGGCAGGTGCGTTCTTTACCACTGAACCACCTGGGAAGCCCTAAAATCATCATAAACATTGGTAAAATGCTTCAGTGGAAAGAATACTGAAGTTGTGAGGTCCGGTTTTAACAAGGTATGTTACTTCAGGCACTTCACTTTACCTTTTTAAAACATGCAAAATGAGATTTAAATTTTAAAAAACAAGTCTACTTTTAGATTCAGTAACAAATATGGTTAGGCCCAGTGCAAAACCACCGAGTAGATAGTTGAGCATTAACTATGTCACAGATGCTGGGACAGGCACTGGAGCCTAACAGTGAGCAGAGAGGAACGTTCTCTACTTTGGACCTGTGCAAGCAGGGGTCTCATGAAACCTGACTGCACATCAGAATCATCCAGGGAGCTCAAAACAACCCCAGAGGCCACCCTGACACTGATATTTAAAAAGACTCCCTAAGTAATTTCCACTGGACTAAAGAGTAATTTCCATTAGCAATCATGATCGATACCCACTCCTGTAGTAATCCAAAGGTACTAAATGACAATTCAAGCACAGAGATTTTTGAAATTCATCGTTTCTACTTTACGGTAACTTCTTTGTGTGTGTGGAAATTAAGCTAAAACACTGATATATTTCCTATAAAATTAATTTAAAGGGTAAGGTCAGTTCACAAAAGAAACTCTAAATTTATGGGTTCTTTTGCTAACTCAACCCTAGATTTAAAAAAAAAAAAAAATGTTCTCTAAATCTTAGACTTTTAGATTTTAGAAATAAATCCTCCTCTTTAGCCAAGTCATTCAACCACCATGTAAACAAATCAACTATGTGCAGGGACTGTGACAGGAGCCGGGAGGGGTTATGAAAAAGAAACATGCTGCTGCTGCAGATGCACCGAGAGCGGGAGACTGAGGACTGGACACACGCGCACAAGCCAAGCCTGAGCGCAGGCAGAACGCGTGTGGGCAGAGACACAGCAAACCACGGTGGGGGTGGAGAGAAGCAAGAGCTTTTCAAGTTTTCCCAGAGGCCGGGAAAAAACAGTACGAAAACACAACTAAGGCTCTATTAAGAATGTGACCACTGAGATGACTCTGAAGAACAGATAAGACACTTTACTTTAATGGTTTTATTCTCTTCCACTAAAAAAAGTAACACATGTTCACTGTTTAAAAAAAAAAAATTAACATACAAAAGTTTTTGGCAAGAAAAAAAGTCTCTTCTGCCTGCCCTTCCCCTACTGGTTCCAGAAATAACTGTTCAGAATTTTTTATTTCAAGGGGAAGGAGGTGATGTGAGAAGGAAGGCAGAGGCAGAAATGGCAAAGATATGTCAAGGCAACAATGCATGGAGACTGGAACAAGGTTGGGAAGATGATGCAAAAGTCAAGAGGGTAGTCAGGTCAGATGAGGCCCTATTGTGGGATGCCTTCAAAGCCAGAGTGGAGAGACTATGCTTCTATCCCCACATATAACACTTGGGACTGTTTAAACTAGTCCAAATACTGTGTAACCAAAGGGTGTGCCTTCCTTCTTAAAAATCTTGCCATGTGAGTTACCCCCTTATTTTTTTCTCTTATATACACTTCTGCCAAAGGAGCAGGCATTCATGTAGCTAGCCTTTGGGTTTCTTTGGGAGTCCACTTTATGCAGGCAGTAAGCTACTATTTCATTCCCTCATTTAATCTTCACAACAACCACACAAGGTAGGAAATATTACAGTCCATCTTACTGATAAGAGCCTTAGAGAAGTTGCCTGAAATCAGACAGCTATTATGCAGAAGAGGATTATGAAACCAGGGCAACTGATTGCAGATACCAAATCTAAACAATCTCAGAGCAGAGAGGTACCTGGATAAACCAACATAGGACCATACTGACACCACCACCTACAACAATCTACACTTTTCCCCAAGATTGCTCCTGTAAAAGATATTCATTTGACACACAGTGCCTAACCCCTGTGGGATTATTCTAGTAAAGGAGTAATAGAAGTTTCCTAAAGAAGTTCCAAATTCACCTATTAAATTGTGAATTAAATATTTAAGGGCAGAGGCAGTGAAGTGAGTACCTAACATGCCATAGGTGAAACCTGTCCCCCAAAACAGATCTGGTATAAACCTGAGGGTGTTACATATCATCATGTTTCAAGTTATATATTTTAGCTGCTATAACCAAACAATAATCAGTTGGTAATTAAAGGCTACCTCAGACTTACCAGTTGCTTCTTCATCAAAGCAAGCAAAAGCATTTCTGATGACATCTTCTGGATCTGTTCCATTTAACTTTTCACCAAACATCGTGAGAAACATGGTAAAATTTATGGGACCTGGAGCCTCATTCATCATAGCATCCAGATACTCATCAGTTGGATTTTTTCCTAAACAAAAACAGAGGGTCATAATTTTAATCACATCACAAAATGCATCATGGTAAACATTTTGACGTGACAGATGATCATTTATACAGTTTGCTATTTGTGTTCAAGATAGTAAAACTATTTGGAAAAAAGTCTTCTCGAGGAAAAGGGTCTGTATTAAGAGTCTGGAGACTGTGTGCTATTCCGCTGGGATGTCAGGAGGAATAACACTGCTTTCATAATCACGATCAGAGTTTGCAGCACATGCATGCACGTGCACACACACACACACACACAAACACAGCTGGTCTCCAGCCTGATTCTGAGACTTGGCTAGAAATCTGCAGGTGGTCCAAGGACCTTACTTTGGGAAACAATGCTCCAGATTTTGAATCTCAGTGAACTGTAACATCACTAGATTGGCTTCACAAAACTTTTAAGACTTCAAAAATAAATAGAAAAGGTTGTTCTGGAAATTGTTTGATTTATTAATATTAAAACTGATCATTACCCAGGGAAGCAAGCATGTCATGCAAATCTTCCTTGTCGATGAACCCGTCCCTGTTCTGGTCGATCATGTTGAAGGCCTCCTTGAACTCCTGAATCTGGGACTGGTCAAACATGGCGAACACGTTGGAGGTCGCGCGCTGGGGGCGCTTCTTGGTGGTCTTGGTCTTTGCTCTTTTGCTTGACATGGTGGCAGTTAAATCCTAACAAAGAGGGGAAATACAAGAAATAGCAAAAACTAAATTGAACCAGCCTTCCACAGATATTTGCGCCACTGAGAGATGGGTTTAAAAACTATTTCACGGGACAGTATCACTTGGCAAAAATCTGTCAACTAATTGCTACCATTACTCAGAGGATCAATCTACAAATAGAAAAACCAGACTCATCTTTTAAATTCAGTCATCCTTAGTAGCTGTGACATTTAGTAAACAGTCTGTTACTAATTTCAAGTTCCAAATTACCACCAAGATTAATTCAAAGCTCAGAGCATTATCAACAAGATTTCCTGTCCCCAGTACTACTGGACAGCTGATTAAGGACTGATAATAACTCAATCCATCAGCTTAATAACAATATAGAAAACAAGAAACAAAGGATGTCAGGACGCTGGAGAAAAAGTGTTAGTTCTATATCTCAGTGTTATGCAGTACTGACAAACATTAACTCATCTTCTAAGCCAAATCATCTGAAGTGATTAAGTCCTCTAAACAAAAATCAGAGCACAATACAAAATTTTTAAAGCAATTTAGTTTTTAAGAAGTTTTGGAAAGCATTTTAAGAGATATGGAAACTACCTTTGCTCTCTAATAATCTAAATTTCTCCCCGTAAAGCTTTTAGGTTGAAAATAAAAATAAGGTCTAATAATTCTCTTTCAACACTAAATCTTTGAGACTATAAACAATTTGTTTGAAGTTAAAAATCCCACAGTCATCAGGCAATAAAATTTTACCATACCATCCTTCAGAGCCGAGGTGGCGAGGGCAGTCAGCAAAACCTCTAACCCACAAGACTAAGACACTGTAATCAGTTATATTCTCTCAAGCAGGTCTAAAATAGGCACTAGTGATTTCACACTCTGACCAGGACAACAGTTTTAAAGCTTACGTTCTGAAAACAACATTTAGCTATGATGTAGCAAAACACTATGCCCTTGCTCTAAAAATAAGTGTGTGGATTGCAAAGAATGAACTACCTAGATGTCAGGACTGCCAAGTGACACAATGCTTCATATGAGTTTTAAAACTTATTTCTTACATTCTTTCCTTGATTACACCACACCAGCCAGCCAAACTACATTCAATTATGGAAATAATTAGAAAAGCTCTGACTATGCCTGAATTTTTTTGTTTTTTTTTAAAGCTTACTCTGTTCTCAGATTTTTAGAAGGAAATTCCAGAAAGGAGAGTCACAAATTCCAATTCATCAAATATAGCACTCCTGCCATGCACTGGAATGAGCTGCTGGTAAGCCATACCCTACTTGACATAGAAGTTAGGATGTATGCTCCTCCCTGGTTTCCAAGTTTCCTTTAATTACTCTTTCGTGATATTTTCATTTTATAACATCTCTGGACGCAGCAAATCCCTTTATTATCTAAACTACAGAGAGAGCTGTATGTAATTCCCCCCTCTAGTCTAAATGCAGTTTTAAAAAAAGTAGTTACAGCATACATTATTTCTTCCTCTCCTAAATGGACTCCAGGACTTGAGTTAGTGGTTAAGATGCAATGAGTGGCACATATTTAACAGTCCACATCTCTTTAGTATTTTAGGTATGCCCCTGTCTTTGCAAAACAAAGCATGTGTTTAAAAATAGTCTGTTTTGTTTGACAACATTGTATTACCCTAACTATGCACAAATGTCAGTTGTTTTAAGAACAAACAGATGAAAAAGACAGGTCAAGTGGTTGATAAGAACTGATTTTTTAACCCCACAAGACCTCATAATACTGAATTTAGTATCGTTTCTCTAGGTACCCTTTTAAAAATACTTCGGTTGGATTATAAAGTCACACGCACACTTTCATTCTAGAATTTTGATACATTTCCTATTTAGTCTTTCTTTTAATCATGCCTTTAATTAAAATCAGTCATTTTAATCATGCATTCTTTAAATAAGTAAATACATTATATTTTAAAGTTATAAAGGTATTTTGGGGGTCAGCACTGACAATGCCGTTAGTTTTTCTTTAGCTCATCTGATCCTTAATTATTAACCATTAATATGATCAGCAGAATTACATTCATGTGTATCTAACATCATGAATGCTGATTATCATTTAAGAATTAAGAAATGTTAAGGTAGGTGTGCTCTCTTTGAGGAACTTAAATATAGTTGGGGAGGCAACTGTGAAGAAATGAGACGATTGGTTCAACTTATGAAATGAGTTACATAGTTTTCATTCCATAAGTATGACTCTCAAGTTAAAACAATGTGTAACAAAAATGAAAAATAACTCAAAGGTGGTACATGATTATCAAATACTATGAATTCATAAAAGTTCTTTGTTTCTAAAGTTTTTTCTGGATGGGTGGGGGGAAGGGCGGGGGAAAGAACTTGAAAAACCCTAAAAGCTACAAGACATCCTTAGAATTAAGAAATTGAAATGTTAGTCTTAATCCTAACAAATTAGAGTAGTTAATGCTATCAAAATTTGGTAGTATAACACTGGGCAAGTTACTACATGGACCTTTACTTTTTCAAGGAGGTTGGATTCTGATCTGTGAGTTTATCTCCCACCAGAAATCTGGATCCTTTCAGTGATAGGGAGTTCAGCTTTGCTGTCAAGTTATTTCAAAACAAGGAAAAGCTGTTTTTTTTCCCCTTACCAAACTGAGAGTACAGGTAGAGTTAACTCTGGCGGTAATGTGTGTTAGTCACTCAGTCGTCCTACTCTTTGTGATCCCATGGACTGTAGCCCTCCAGGCTCCTCTGTCCATGGAATTCTCCAGGCAAGAATACTGGAGTGGGTAGCCATTCCCTTCTCCAGGGAATCCCAACCCAGGGATGGAATTTGGATCTCCAGTATTGCTGGCAGATTATCACCTGAGCCACCTAACTCGGGTGGAGAGGGAGCCAAATGAGAAACAGTGCTATGATCCCAAGGAGCCGATCACTTTAGATACTGTCACTGTCCTCCTTGCTATGATTCAAGTATGCTGTCCACTTTTACTTTCCCCAAACAAGCCAGCCTGTAACTCTCTTCGTATAACAAGCCCTCAGCAAATGCACAACTCTTATAGGCTAGGGAAAAATAAAACTGAAAATATTTTATACATCAACCTAAGGATTATTTATGTACATTGAGAAGATTGCTATGCAGGCACCCACGGTTTCCAAGTTACGTCTTCACTCATCATAAGCTCAGTCTAGACTTTTGAGGCATTTAATGAAAGATCTTTGGTGTGAAGGACTCTGTGTTGTATGGAACTTGAAAACCCTGAGACTTACAGAGTCAACCTCTATGAAATTCACAAAGATTTCAGACGCATGAGAAAAAGTGAATGAAAACAGTTCAAGGGCTGTTAAGGAAAATCAGTTTACAGAACCTTGTCTTAATCAGAGAAGGGGAGTGCTGGTGGTAATGAATTTCTGGATTTATCCTTCTAGCTGGATCAAATAGGAAGAGAATCATTCAAGGTTATGACAAAAGGACAGATACAAACTATGTCAGGAAAAAGTTAGGCTAGATTAAGTGATGGGAGAAATGGAAAATAAAGATCCTCAAAGAGGCTTTCCCCACACACCAAGGGCAACAAAAAGACTTTTCATAATTTGTAGATACTCTGGTTTTATTTATAAAATGGAATTAACCCATACCAATATTGGCTTCCCCAGTGGTTCAGCGGTAAAGAATGTGCCTGCAATGCAGGAGACAAGGGAGATGTGGGATCAGTCCCTGGGTCGGAAAGATCCCCTGGAGGAGGAAATGGCAAATCACTCCAGTATTCTTGCCTGGAGAATTCCATCCTGAGGAGAGCGCACACACACACGCACACAAATATTACTTTGAGGTTGCTAAGTCGCATCCCACTCTTTGCGACCCTATGGACTGTAGCCTGCCAGGCTCTTCTGTCCATGGGATTCCCTAGGCAAGAATACTGGAGTGGGTTGCCCCGCCCTCCTCCTGGGGATCTTTCCGACCCAGGGATCGAACCCAAGTCGTTTCCTGCATCGGCGGCTGGGTTCTTTACCACTAGCGCCACCTGGGAAGCCCAGAATACTCTAGTTAGAACTCTAAAGCCCAGCATTTATAGTGGTAATAAATGTAAACTAATCTGAAGACTTTCTACAGAACACTCAAATTGATAGTACTCTGGAAATATATGTTCTTTAATGAAAAACTCCCATCTTAGGAAACACTTCCTAATGTAACGGCACATAACATCTACTTTCCAATCCAGACCAAATCTACTGTCTCATTTAATAAATGTATTTTTTTTTTTTTTACAAGCTAAGTTTATATACTTTTTTGGTGCTAACCACAGTTTTTGAAAAGTATATTTTCAGGCTGGTGTTTCCGTTCCAACTTAACCAAGTTTTCAATTCCTAAGTAAACTTCCGGTGGAAGGTAGGATTAGTCCTCTAAGACTGCCACACCCAAAAAGTTCTCAGCACTTGACAAAGGCAATTCGTTGTCGAGGTTCACTAGCCTGTAAAGCCTCACCTTTTAAAGTTTTTCTTGCTGGGTTTTCATCAAAAGCCTTCCAGAACAATGAAACAAAGAATAGTAATTTTAAGAATCACTCGTTTTCTCCATGTTTAGATGTACAACTTTCTGCACTTAAGTTAAAATCTCAACTGAACGCTTATTTGTTTCAAAGTTCTGTAAAGAAATGATACACTCTTTGATAAACCAATTCAGCTACTTTGAAAGTAAACACTTTAAGAAACGGACTTAACTCGGAGGCTCCACCCCAGAGTAACAGGGAGTTTTTTGGGAGTTTTCCTGAAGCCTCAAACTAAACCCCAAACTTCTGTTTGTCCAACTATCACTTAAAAAAAAAAAAATCAAAACACTCCAGTTACAAAAGTGGATACTCAGCTGAAGTTGCGAACTTGAGGTGGTTATTCCCACTAAACGTAGCCACACAGCTGGAATAACAGCTGCAGCGGGCGGGCGTCAGGGGACCGCACCAGGCTACAGTTTTTGTGCAAACCCTGTGGAATTGGGCAAGTTTACGTTAGAAACTAAACTTAGTCCCAGCGTCAGCTCCGCGGGGCTCGGGTTTCGCAGGCCGGCTGCCGCCCAAGCTCGCGGCGCCAGCAGGCTAAACCACACTTCCCGAGCTCCAAGTTTGGGCAAACGAGCGAAGCTGGCGTCCGGGCCGGTTCCGGCCGCGGCCTTCGACGCCGGAGCGGCCCGTGGGCTCGAAACCCAGGAACCCGCACGCACACCTGCCCAGGTGCGCCCCCGGCAGCGCTGCTAACCACTCCGCCAACCCCAGCCGCCCCGCGGGGATGCACCTCGGAACGGGCCTCCCGCGGCCGACCGCGAGCACCACTCACCCTAACTCTGCCGCGAGAATCCGAGAGTTTCTGGACCCTCCTCGCTGCTCCAGCTGCCGCTACCAACTCCCTTCCACTCCCAGAGACTGTACAAACCGACACTTCCGGCCTTCGCTTAGCGGACCGGAAGGAAGGGAGTCACCATTCTCGGCTAACAGTGCGAGCCTGGCAGGGCGACGGGGCAGGGGGGTTGCCGATGTGCTCAGAGGGCGCAGTTTTTACCGAGTGCACGGGAAGGACGTGTCGAGCGGGCAGCTTAGAACACAGTAGAAAGGGTAATGATTCTCTGGGTCTGATAACTGAGTTTCTGTCATTTTTACACCTCGTCTTACAGTGTAAACTGTTTCACCCCCCCTTCCTATTTGCAAATGGTTGAGTCTATCTTGTGGGTCTGCCCCTCCGCGCATTCCAGGGCCCGGCCGGGGGCGGGGCTCGGCGACCCAAGTCCTTGTAGGGAAATCGCGGAGAGGGCTTCGCGGCCCACGTGACTGACCTTCGCCCCACCCCCGAGAGCCCCGCCCGAGCCGCCGAAAGGTTCTGCGCATGCGCATGGGTCTCTCCTCAGGTTGAGGGAGGAGGGTGGTGTCTTCGCCTGCAGGTCGCCCCGCTGTATGTGTACCCCGAGAGGACGACTCTCGGCAAGAGACTTGACCTCTTGGCCCGGTGTTGTGTTATGACGAGTCACTCCCCTCCCTACGGAAACAAAGTGTTTAGTTCGGAGGGCCCTCAGCCTATTTTCGACCCAGAAGGAGTTCTTCAGGCGGGGGGCGGCCGAAGACATTCTCCCTCTTCAGAAACGTTCGCGGTTATGTTTCCCCGGGAAGTCCCTCAGGCCCCAGAACAAGGAGAGCCTGGCCGCGTCCAGCTCGGAAGGCAGCCCGCAACCCACAGCGACAGGGTCCCCAACCTCGCCCCCTACTCTCACTGGTGCCGACGTGCGCCCCGTGAAGAGGACAGGAAGTCGGGCCTGTTGTGCTCAGCTCTCTGGCCTCAGGGCCGCCTGGCCGGGGCATCTCGTAGAAGAAAAATCCTCCCCACCCTGAGGGAGACTGTGCTGCCAGTCTCCGCGGAGGAGGATGGTCCCTGCAGGGGAGGGCTGGGCCGGGCCGACGCCCTTCCGGGGTCGTCCAGGCTCCGGGTTACGTGCCTCGTCTGGCTCCCGTGGCCGGAACGTTTCTGGGGTTTGGAGCCGCGCTCACTCCAGTCATCCTGCTGATGAGGAAGGTAAAGTTGCCGGATAATGTACTCGCAGTAGGAATCAGCTGCACCGTCGGGAACCTCAGGAACATTCCATTTGTTAACCAGTAGTCTGTTCCCAAGTTCACTTAGAGGTAAAGTCACTGAGAGGTACTTTACTGCCCTAATCCTACAGCAGGACTGAAACGAAGATGGTTCGTTTACCAAACAGCCTCCAATAGTGAGAATCACTCGGGGTACGAGGGAAAAATTACTCAGTATTGGGGGTCTCATCTGTCTCATTTCCAACCCGCTGAATCAGCCTTCTAGGTCAGGTCTTGGGAAGCAATCAATTTAAGAGGGTCCTAAGTGACTCTCAGCCCAAAGGTGGGGTCACAGAGCGAGAACAGGTTAGGTTCTAAGATGAGAGAGTGAGGGCACAAACTCCAGATGGTTGAACCGGGGTGGGGGCGCGGGGGCAGGGAGATGCAAAGGGTTCGTGGATCCTGGCTGCCCGTGGGGCGAGCCGACTGCTGTGCACACACCTACATCTGTCACTAGGGGGCGCTGGAGTTTCCACTGCTGGCCTTCAGGGAGAAAACATCCCAAAAGATGACATGGGCTGTTGAGTTTTCACGCTCAGAGCGACAGGGAGCAGCAACAGTCTTTTTTCTTTTTTTTTTTTTTTAACAGACTTTTAATTTTGAAATAATCTTAGATTTTCAGAAAAGTTGCAAAGATAGTACAGAGTTCTCATATACCCTGTGCCCATCTTCCACTAATGTTAAATAACGATGGTACCTTTGCCAAAACTAAGAAATTAACAATGGTATCATACTATTGCTTAAAGAACACAGTCAGGTTTCACCACTTTTCCCATTAATGGCTTTTTTTTTTTTTTTTCTGATCTAGGATCCAATTTGGTTTACCCGGAGCAACAGTCTTCTGCTTCTACGTTGTTACTGAGTCGCTGTCATGTCTGACCCTGTAGATTGTAGGCAGCCAGGTTCCTCTGTCCTCCACTATCTTCAGGAGTTTGCTCAAATTCCTGTCCATTGAATTAGTGATGCTCTTAAACCATCTCATCCTCTGCACACACACCACCACACCCCCCCCCCCCCTTCTCCTTTTCTTTGCTTTTATAGTATCAGAAAATTGCTTTGGTTGTCTGCTTTCCTGAGCTTGTAAGGCATAGTTTGGTTGAGGCAGAAAAGGAAAGAGGACCTCAACAGAAGTAGGTTACCTTTATTCAGGCAAGGAGGGGCGACAGTTGGCCTAATGACCAGGCTGAGCGCTGAGAGGGATCAGGGAGGCTTCATACTTCTAGGGAGGTTTGTGGACGCGATAAGGGAAATGTCAATCAGGCGGGATATTTTGAATATTCTTTTGTTGAGATGACATTTGTAGTTGGGCAGGGGGTGATAAGTCTTCTGGGTGGGTGTAGGGGGTGGTAGGTTTCCGGACAGGGGTTTCTAAGTCCCAGATAGATGCAAACGGCCTGGAGCATCAGGGTGGAACTAAAGTTATACTTTGTTTTCTCCAAAGTTAGATGATTCAGCAAGGGACCTTTGAGACTGTTGTTCTCTTTTCTAGGCCCAAAAGATTCCTTCATTCCAGACCCTGAAATCATAAAAAAATTGGGTAAAGGGCGCCGTATCTCTCTGGCTACTTTGGTTTCTCTGAAGTTAGATGATTCAGCAAGGGCCCTTTGAGACTGTTGTTCTCTTTTCTAGGCCGGAAAGACTCCTTCATTCCAGACCATGAAATCATAAAAAAAAAATTGGGTAAAGGGCGCCGTATCTCTCTGGCTACTTCCTGCTGGATAGGGGCGACCGTTTTGGGTCTGGAATGGAGGATCACCCTAGGGCCCATGGTCTCTTTTTTCTGAGCTTGAGGTGAGGCTCTCGAGAAGAAGAATGGTCTTGACCTGATCTCCAGAGATGGCCCGAATCCGTTCTTAGATAAACCTTTGAAAGAGACTGAAGAGACAGAGTCCAAATAAGAGGAATAGAATGATAAGTATCAGTGGTCCCAGGAAAGGGAGCAACCAAGGGAGGATGTGTTGGAACAGGTTTTGGGGAGTGTAAAGGTTTTGTAACTCTTTTCTGCAGCGGTCAATTCTGTCTCTAAGTTCTTTGACTCTGCCCTGGACTATACCCGTTTCATTAACAAAATAGCAGCAGTCCTCTCCTAGGAAAAGGCAGGTCCCTCCCTTTTCTACAGTGAGAAGGTCCAGGGCTCGCCTATTTTGTAGGGCCACAGAAGCTAATGAGTTAATTTGTTTTTGGATTGAAACGAAGGACTCCACTACCTGCTCCATGTCCTCATTAAGTTCTTGGGACAACTTGTAGTAGAAATGGGCAGAGGTTGAAATGACTCCAATCCCGGTGCCTAGGGCTGCTACTATGCCAGTCCCAATCAGGATTGGGGCTATGACAGCTTGTCTTTTCCTGTGGGAAAGTTCCCCTTGGGGGTAGACTATTCGTTCTACCACTTCTTCTTTGAGGAATGTTAGGCCCGGGGTCAGGAAGACCAAGATGTAGGGTCCAGGGGGGTCTAAGGGGAGGCATGAATATGCATAGGTCCCACAGAGAATGAAGATTCCCGGATTGGTGCAATTATTTGTGCTGTTCCAGAGAACCCAAGTGGAACAGAAGGAGGGAGCAGAGTTTCTAAGACCAGTGTAGTTGGGACTAGAGTAGTTAATACAGGTTAGGTTTGAAAAGGCTGAGAGTAGGACATTGTCAGAGACTGGCCCAATGAGTTGTGTAGTTTTCTGTTGGGAAGGGGAGGTATAGTTGCCCTGTGACAGCCAGGTTGAGGGTAAGGGAATTGCTATGTGTGGTGAGGGAGACAGTGACATGCCTATCCAGCACTGGGATGTGTGTTGTGTGTATTGGAAGAATTGGAAGGAAGAGTTGAGAAGGCGGGTAAGGTGTTGGTTGCCAGAGGGAGGTTTTAGGAGAGGCCGTAATTGGGAAAGGCGGTCTAGGCGTTTATAAGGCTCAGGGGTCACCTGTAACCGGGAAATTATGTTCTTTATGATTTGTTCTTATTTCTTTTCCCTATTTTGATCTAGTACCCCGCCCCCGTCTGAGTACCTCCAGTGGGTAATCGGATAGAAACATATGTTTTTTCCATTTGGCTTATGGCAGGTACTCACAAAACTCCCTCTCTTTTGTACTTTTACAATGAGTAGGGATTTGGACTTCCTGCCCCTGAGGGTGCATGGTTTTGGAGCTGTATCATAACATGAGGAGTGTACATAGGAATAAATGTCTGAGCAGGGGCAGGGAGTAGCCAGAAGGCTGTGGAGTGCAGCAAGGATAAGGAGCAGAGGAGTCATGGGCTGTTAGTTAGGCAGTGCAGAGGAAATAGCACCCTAGGAGTAGAACACAGCTAGCAACGTAGGCGATACCCACGGAAAGACAAAGGATAGGTGGCCAGTCTTGAGGGGAGACAGTTCCTAGGCCTATTGCAAGGATTACGATTAAGAGTGCAGTTATAGTTAGAAAGACAGGGAGAGGCCAGTCAGGGCAAGGGGCAGAAGGCCCCAAGTTGGTGGTGGTTTGAATCTGAGGAGGAACAGTGCTCATTAGGATGTAGAATGATGTAGAGAATGAGAGTAAAGAAATCGATTTCGTCTGGAGTCAGGTTGTAGAAGGTTCCCTGGAACTACAGTTGAGACACCAGAGTAGTCAGGTCTTTGAAGAAGGTTCCTGTTGGGGCGCTGGTCCAGAGGTCTTGCAGTAGTTGGGTCAGGAACACTTGTAAGTTGAAGAGAGTCCAGGTCATTCAGTGTCTTCTCGGATGGTTGACAGGGGTTGTTGCCAGGTGAATTTTAAGGAGGGGGGTCCTGTGAGGGAGACCTGATAGGTGTCATTTAAGGAGGGCAGCGCAGGATTGGAGGTGACCCGTTTTAGGCGAGAGAGGTGTACCCAGGAAGTGACCTTCTCAAGTTTAGCTGCAGTTGGGGTAAGGAGGATGACTTTGAATGGTCCCTGCCACTTTGGGGTTAGGTCACCCTGGGGACTATCAGACAGATAGACCATGTCCCCAGTTTGTAAAGGGGGCAGGGAGGCTTGGAGGTCTGGGGCAGGCAAATTGTGGTTGACGTTATTTCCAGAGGGCATTGCGGAGTTGCGCCAGCAGAGGGGAGTGTAGGAAGCTTGATATGGGAGGAGGTTTAGCAGGGAGTCCAGGAGGGAGCATGGGCCTTCCATACATCACTTCAAAGGGACTCAGCCCCAGGGGCTTTCTGGGCAAAGCCCGTATTCTGAGAACAATTGGCAAAAGTTTAGCCCAGTCCAGATGTATCTTGAGGGTTAGTTTGGTAAGCGTTTCTTTGATTATTCTATTCATCCTTTCTACCTTTCCTGAGGACTGGGGACAGTATGAAATGTGAAATTTCCAGGGTATCTGTAAGAATTGGACAAGTTGTTGGGTGACCTTGGATGTAAATTCTGGGCCATAATCAGACTGTAAAGATGAAGGCAGGCCAAACCTGGGGATAATTTCTGTGAGGAGGATTTGGGCCACGGTGTGGGCTCTTTTGTTTGTAGTGGGAGATGCTTCTACCCATCCCAAAAAGGTGTCCACAAGGACTAGAAGGTATCTGACTCTACGGACCTGGGGCATATGAGTAAAATCTATCTGCCAATCCTGTGCTGGGAGGCTGCCTCGCATTTGATGGGTTGGAAAGGATGTCGGTTTAAGGTTGGAATTGGGGTTAGTACGTTGACATGTTTGACAGGAGCGGGTAAAGTTATCTAAATATTGTTTGTCAGCATTGGATATGGGGAAGTGGTTACGGAGGAACTGTTGGAGTGTCTTGGATGAGGGATGAAAAGTGAGGGATAAAAATGGATTTCTCTGGTGGTGGGAGGGTCTGGTGGAGTCAAAGATAAGATGACAGGGGACTGGAGGGAAGGTTGGGACAGTGCTATCTCCTTTGCCTTCTGGTCTGCAGCATTGTTGTAGGCTGATATGAGACTTCCCTTTTGATGTCCCCTACAGTGGAGGATGGCGGCTTTGTTTGGTAAGAATGCTGCCTCTAGAAGTTTGTGGATCAGGTCTGAATTAATAATGGGGGATCCCTTTTGGGTTAGGAAACCTCTTTCTCTCCATATTAGGACGTTTGAGTGAAGTATGTTATAGGCATATTTGGAATCTGTGTGAAAACCCTTAGATTTTTAGCTAGAGTTAAAGCTCTGGTGAGAGCTATCAGTTATGCCTGTTGAGAGGTGGTGTGAGGTGGCAGCGATGAAGCTTCAATTGTCTGGGTTCCCTGATTGTGACAGAGGTGTCCCTGGATGATGGCATATCCTGCTGCAAAGGGTGGGGATTTTTGAGAGCTGCCATCAACGAACCAGTGTGGGGTGTCTGGGTCTAGGATGGGCTGATCTGTTACATGTTGGAAGGGGTTTTGGGTAAGATCTACTATTAGGCTGCAGCTATGTAAGAGGGGGTCTGTTGTAGAGGACATGGGTAATAAGCTGGCGGGGTTAAGGGGAGAACAGGGGGAGAATGAGAGCTGAGGGTCGAGAAGAAAGGCATGTAGGACCTGTACCCTGGAAGGGGGAAGGGAGAGGAAAGCCTGGTGTGATAGCAAGTCTCGGAAGGTGTGTGGAGAACAGACTGTTAAAGGGGCATGTCTAGAGAGTTTATTTGCTTCGGGTACGAGGGCTGCGATAGCAGCCATGGCCTGTATGCAGGGAGGCCACCCCTTGGTCACCATGTCTAACTGTTTTGATAGATAGGCTATGGGAGCCCAGGTGTCTCCAGCCTGCTGACATAGAAGCCCCAGGGCCTGTCCTTGGTTGGAATGTACAAAGAGAAAGAATGGTCAGGTGTGATCTGGTAGGTGGAGAGTTGGCACTCGGAGGAGGCTCTGGGTGAACTGGCGAAGAGGATTGGCCAGCGAGGAAGGATTAAAGAGGGGCTCATCCAGACATCCTTTAGTTGCTTCATAGAGCAGCTTTGCAATGAGGGAGAAGTTGGGGATCCAGATACGGAAAAAATTTAGGAGGCCGAGGATAGATAGGAGTTCCCGTTTTGTTTTTAGAAGTGGATGGTTAATTAAGGCCTGGATTCTATCTGGGGGAATAGTTCTTTGTTGATGGGATATGGAAAGCCCCAAGTAGGTGACTTTTGTCTGGACTATTTGGGCCTTAGATTGGGATACCCGATAACCACAGGATCCCAGGGCCCCAAGGAGTTTGGCAATATGTTGGAGGCAGAGTTTTCTGGTTGGGCTACAAAGGAGGAGGTCATCTATGTATTGGAGGAGATGACTCGGGGCTAGGTCGAGTGTCTGTAGGTCCTTTTGTAAATCCTGTCCAAAAAAGTGGGGACTGTCTCTGAACCCCTGGGGGAGAACTGTCCATGTTAGCCTTTGGGACACGTGAGTCTCAGGATCTTGCCAGGTGAAGGAGAAAAGGGGTTGGGATAAGGGGTGGAGGGGGATGGTGAAAAAAGCATCTTTGAGATCTAGTACTGTGAAGTGGGTTGCAGTCAGGGGTATGGTAGACAGAAGGGTTAGGGACTACTGGGAATGTCGGCATAATAGCCTCATTGATTTTTCTCAGGTCCTGGACCAGTCTCCAAGAATTTGGTCCCTTCTTTACTGCCAGAATAGGGGTGTTGTGTGGTGAATGGGTAGGAATTAGGTAGAGTCTTGAAGAAGACGGTGTATAATAGGCTTAAGTCCCTTGTGGGCCTCTGGGGTGAGAGAGTACTGTTGTTGGGTGATTATAGTCGAGGGGTCTTTTAGGATAATGTGGACTGGGGGATGATGTTTGGCTATGGATGGGTGATCAGTGTCCCAGACTTGGGGGTTTAAGGTGGGTAGATCCAAGGGAAGGTCAGGGGAGAGGGATAGGAACTGTCTAGGTGTCATCTGCATGCAGAATATAGAGACTGTATCGAGGTGGGGTATGGTAATAAAGACCCCCAATTTGGATAACAAATCTCTCCCTAGGACTGCCATCGGGCACTGAGGCATTATGAGGAATTAGTGTATAAGGGTTGCTTTTCCAAATTGACAGAGTAATGGAGGACTGATTTTTGGCCTTAGGGGAACTCCAGAGACCCCCTTGATTGTGAGTTCTGAGTCTTGAGTTGGGCCAGAGTAGGAAGTTGAGAGAGAAAGTGGCTCCAGTGTCTACTATAAAAGAGATCTTTTTTCCAGCCACTACCCCGTCTACCCTAAGTTCCGAGCTCGTGTTTAGGAAAAGGGGCGGGGGGGCTGGAACCTGGGCCCCGTCATTGGAACAACTCTCGTAGAGTGGGGCTGGGGTTTTGAGGAGAAGTGGGGATCTCCTCAGATGCGCCAGGGTGTCCCTGTGGACATTCCACTCTCCAGGTCTGGGAGGTGGGGACCTCCCCAGGGGCGCCAGGGTGTCCCTGGGGACAATCCATCTTTCAGTGTCCCCATTGGCCACAGGTTGGACATGCTTTTGTGGGGGGCCATGGGTTTGGACATGCCTTTTCCCAGTGTCCTGACTGGTTGCATTGGAAGCAGGGTCTGGGGGGAGTCTCAAGCCCCGTTCTGGGATGACTTTGGCCAGGCTGATCTCTTTCCTTAATTGCTGCTGCCAAAAAGGCATATTTAGCTTTTCTCTCACATTCTTTTTCTCTCTTAGCCTCCTCCTCTCTATTATTGAACACCTTAAAGGCTACTTCTAGAAGGTCTCTTTGGGGGGGTCTCAGGGCCCTTTTCTAGTTGTCGAAGCTTGCGTCTGATGTCAGGGGCAGATTGGCTGATGAATTGAACCTGAAGGTAGAGTAACCCAGCAGGGGTAGTGACATCTAGGTTGGTGTACTTCTGGACTGCCTCTGTGAGGCGTGCCAAGAATAAGGCTGGATTTTTGTCTGCCCCTTGGGTGATTTCCCTGACTTTATCATAATTGACATGGATATGAGTATTTTTCTGCATTCCTTCCAGAATGCAGGTGATCATATGACTGAGTATCCTGATACCTGGGTCACCGGGCTGATAAGTCCAGTGGGGATCTAACTGAGGCACTGCCTCATCAGCAACTGGGCTGTCCCGGTCTTGGTTATGTAAATCATGGGCTTTTGCCACTTGCCAGATACCGTCTTTTTCATTTGGAGTGAGAGTGGCATTTATGATATAATATACGTCACTCCATGTCAGGTTATAGGCCTGGGAGAGTTTTAGGAATTCTTTTCTGTATCTGGTAGTATTTTCAGAAAATGATCCCAACTTTTCTTCTATCTGGCTCATATCTGACAATGAAAATGGCACATGGACTCGGGTGGGGCCCTCTGGTCCTGCCACCTCTCTCAGGGGAAGCAAGTGTTGGGTACCTGACTGTGTGTGTGGGGGGGGGGAGGGGGGAAGGAAGTGGGGAGGTGGAGTCGGGGAGATGGGGTAGCGGGGCCGAGGGGGAGTCAGGAGAGGTTTCGGGGCCAGGTGGTGAGTTGGATGAAGGGGAAGGAGAGGGTTGGCGGGGTGGTGGGTAGGGAGGGGCCTCATCCGCGGGGTCAAACTCTGGGGATGCGAAAGGTTGCGGTCTGCGGTTAGTTGAGGAAGAAGAGCCCTTTTGCTTGGGAGGCAAAGTGCATAGAAGGACCTCGTGGGTGGAGCAGGCCTGGCATAGGGAGGGCCTGCTCCGAAGGGCCCAAAAGGCTTGGGCATAGGGGATCTCTGACCACTTGCCATTCCGTTTAAGGAAGTCAGTGAGATTTTGGAGAATGTTAAAGTCAAATGTGCCGACCTCAGGCCAGCGGTCTTGATTGTCTAATTGATATTGAGGCCAAATCTGTATACAGAGTTTTTTAGGCAGTTAGCTTTGAGTTCAGTGAGTGAGAGTGGTTTGAGATTTTTGAGAACACAGGCCAGAGGGGAATCTTTGGGGACAGATTGGCCAGACGCCATAATTGAAAGGCAAGCAGAGGCTCCTATTGGGAACTCAAGTCGTCACCCATAGTCGCAATAGGAGTTATGAGAAGAGAGCTCTGTGTCGAGGTGGAGCGTACCCCACCGTCGACTACAGAGTGGCCCTGGGCCGGGGGTCCCTGGGACCCGGAGAGGACTGAGTTCTAGGGCGCCTCTAGAACTCCGTCCAGATCGGATCTTACCTTAATCTAGGGGCCGGCTTGAGTGGAGTGTTGCATGTAAAGTGGTCAAATGGCAAGAGGTCCCTATTCTGGAGGTCGTCAGAGAGAGAGAGAAAAGGGGGTAAAGCCGAGGCCTGGTGGTACACAAAGCATCAATAAAGCCTTAGCACAAGGCTTGCACCGCTCTCGAAGGCAAGAACTTAAGAGCCCTGGCAGAGAAGTGAGCTCGGAGGATGTTCTGGCTCCCAGACTCTGGGGAGAAGGGGAAAACAATGAGAGGGAGGGAGATTGAGAGAGAGTGTGAGACGAGTGCCTCGCCCCCTCCCGGGTTTCGGCACCAAGAATGTAAGTAGTTCAGGCGAGGCAGAAAAGGAAAGAGGACCTCAACAGAAGTAGGTTACCTTTATTCAGGCAAGGAGGGGCGACAGTTGGCCTAATGACCAGGCTGAGCGCTGAGAGGGATCAGGGAGGCTTCATACTTCTAGGGAGGTTTGTGGACGCGATAAGGGAAATGTCAATCAGGCGGGATATTTTGAATATTCTTTTGTTGAGATGACATTTGTAGTTGGGCAGGGGGTGATAAGTCTTCTGGGTGGGTGTAGGGGGTGGTAGGTTTCCGGACAGGGGTTTCTAAGTCCCAGATAGATGCAAACGGCCTGGAGCATCAGGGTGGAACTAAAGTTATACTTTGTTTTCTCCAAAGTTAGATGATTCAGCAAGGGACCTTTGAGACTGTTCTCTTTTCTAGGCCCAAAAGACTTCTTCAGTACTGGGGAAAATACAACAGGTATTAAAGAGCAACTGCAATGCCAAGCACCGAGGTGAGTGCTGTGGCTTATGTGGTTTTTGAAACAAACATCTCACACGCTAGTAAAGTAATGCTCAAAATTCTCCAAGCCAGGCTTCAGCAATATTGGAACTGAGGACTTCCAGATGTTCAAGCTGGTTTTAGAAAAGGCAGAGGAACCAGAGATCAAATTGCCAGTATCCGCTCGATCATCGAAAAAGCAAGAGAGTTCCAGAAAAACATCTATTTCTCCTTTATTGCCTACGCCAAAGCCTTCTACTGTGTGGATCACAATAAACTGTGGAAAATTCTGAAAGAGATGGGAATACCAGACCACCTGACCTGCCTCTTGAGAAACCTGTATGCAGGTCAGGAAGCAACAGTTAGAACTGGACATGGAACAACAGACTGGTTCCAAATAGGAAAAGGAGCACATCAAGGCTGTATATTGTCACCCTGCTTATTTAACTTGTATGCAGAGTACATCATGAGAAACGCTGGGCTGGAAGAAGCACAAGCTGGAATCAAGATTGCCGGGAGATATATCAATAACCTCATAGTAACCATAATCAGTAACCAGATATGCAGATGACACCACCCTTACGGCAGAAAGTGAAGAGGAACTAAAAAGCCTCTTGATGAAAGTGAAAGAGGAGAGTGAAAAAGTTGGCTTAAAGCTCAACATTCAGAAAACTAAGATCATGGCATCCGGTCCCATCACTTCGTGGCAAATAGATGGGGAAACAATGGAAACAGTGGCTGACTTTATTTTCTGGGTCTCCAAAATCACTGCAGATGGTGATTGCAGCCATGAAATTAAAAGATGCTTACTCCTTGGAAAGAAAGTTATGACCAACCTAGACAGCATATTAAAAAGCAGAGACATTACTTTGTCAACAAAGGCCCATCTAGTCAATGCTTTGGTTTTTCCAGTAGTCATGTATGGATGTGAGAGTTGGACTATAAAGAAAGCTGAGCGCCGAAGAATTGATGGTTTGAACTATGGTGTTGGAGAAGACTCTTTAGAGTCCCTTGGACTGCAAGGAGATCCAACCAGTCCATTCTAAATGAGATCAGTCCTGGGTGTTCATTGGAAGGACTGATGTTGAAGCTGCAACTCCAATACTTTGGCCACCTGATGCAAAGAGTTGACTCATTTGAAAAGACCCTGATGCTGGGAAATATTGAGGGCAGGAGGAGAAGGGGACGACAGAGGATGAGATGGTTGGATGGCATCACTGACTCAATGGACATGAGTTTGAGTAAACTCCAGGAGTTATTGATGGACAGGGAGTCCTGGCATGCTGCGGTTCATGGGAACACAAAGAGTCGGACACAACAGAGTGACTGAACTAAACTGAACTGAGTAACCCCAAGAGTAAGTCATTCAGCTGATTTGAGGTTCAGTGTTCTGATTAGTAAAACAGAGGTTAACATCTGTCCTGCTTATTTTGTGGAGTTTTCTGATTAAATGAGTTAGTTTATATGAAAGTTTTTATTAAGTATACAACAGTGGCTTTCAAATTTTTGACCACAGCTTGTAGTAAGAAATTTGAATCATTAAGCAATACTGCTAGACTATCTGTGATATTTTTTAAGATTTCTATTCTTTTCAATTTTATGCCATTTAACTGTTTTAAATGTTCCTTAAGACCCAGTACATGTAAATTTACCATCCACTAATGTGAAGGATCTCAACCAGGGGTGACTGTACCCCAAGAGAACACTTGGCAAGGTATGGAGACATTTCATAACCAGGAAGTGGTAACTGGCATCTAGTGGGGAGAGGCCAGGGATGCTCCTAAACACCCCACAATGCACAGGACAGCTCCCACAAGAAAACATTATTCTGCCAAAAATGTCAGTAGTGCCAAGGCTGAGGAAACCCATGCACTAATATTTCAGGAACTCAGAGTACATGGTATGCAGTTATTTGGGGATACTGTAATTACACCAAAAGGACACTACTGCTCCTGCTTGAAGATAAGTCTCCATTTCCCCCCCTAAGAAAAGATCCAAAGGGAGAAAGAAAAGGAACACACAGTTACTATATACCTACTATATATTAGGAATTCTACATAAGCATTTTTATCATTTAATTCTTAATAACAACCCTGTGTGGGAAAATAAGAAAGTTGCTCAATTGTGTCTGACTATTCAGGCTTGCCATGGAATTATCCAGGCAAGAATACTGGAGTGGGTTGCCATGCCCTTCTTCAGGGGATCTTCCTGACCCAGGCATCGAACCCCGGTCTCCTGCATTGCAGGCAGATTCTTTACCATCTGAGATGCCAGAGAAGCCCTGTGAAGTAAGTATTATCACCTCCATTTCACATATTAGGAAACCAAGGCTTAAATACTTAAATGATTTTTACATGTTATCAAAAGGCAATAAATTAACCTAGATTATAACTCATGTCTCTACCAGGGGTATGATAGAAGGAAGGACAGGAGGCCAGTATTTCTTATTCATCAATCCCTAACTTGTAATAAAGTGCCTAATTATCCATCACATCATGTCCTGTATTAGTCATTCAGTTGTGTCTGACTCTTTGCGACCCCACAAACTGTAGCCCGCCAGACTCCTCTGTCCATGGGATTCTCCAGGCAAGAATACTGGAGTGGGTTGCCATTTCCTTCTCCAGGGGATCTTCCCAATCCGGGGATCACACCTGGGTCTCCCACATTGCAGGCAGATTCTTTACTATCTGAGCCACAAGGGAAGCCCAAATTATCCATGGGTGCCAATAAATATTTGATAACTGATTACTTGCTCAATTGCACATAGCTAGTAAGTGTCCCTGCAGAAGGAAATGACAAGCCACTCCAGTAGTCTTGCCTTGGAAATCCCATGGACAGAGGAGCCTGGCAGGCTACAGTTCATGGGGTCACAAGAGTCAGACACAACTTAGTGACTAAACCACTACCACTAGTAAGTATCCTGACCCAAAGCCCACATTTTATTTTACGATACTGTTCTCTCTTCTTTGGTTCAAGGAGGCAAACTCCATACCCAAACAACCAAGAAGCATAGCTGAATTGACCCATGATTTACAACCTAAATCAATTTCCTAACGATCACTTGCAATTTATGTTGCATATAAGAAACATTTGAATGTTAAGAGGCATGGCTTATGTTCTGGTTTAACCTACTTAAGTGAAATTCAGATTCTTTGTCCTTGAAATAGAATGTAACAATTGGCATTAATTTAGGAAAACAGTAGGAGGAGCTCCTTTCTTTTAAATGAAGTAAAGGTGTTTAATCTGTATTAACTTTAAAGTTAATAACCTTAAAGCACCAAAACTACAAGTAGTATATTAAAAGATCATGGAAAATTCTACATAAATAATTGCTTTTTATTTTTTAAAGGAAATCACAATTATTTCTAAATTCAGGAATGACATAAAAGAAATAACGTAAAGTTGAACTAAGAATATTTGAGGAAAGGTATGACTTCCATACTACTAAATATGAAAAAATAAGATAGATAAATGCTTAGAAAAATTAAAATACTAAACAAGATGTAAAAGGATATGAATAAGCCAAACCAAAGTAAAAAATAAGGATTACCTAGAAAATAAGCTACCTGGCTCTGGTAATTAATTGAAGAAATGTTGCTCCAACTGTTAAAGATTCCTCATACTGTAAACTATTTTGAAATACATAGCCTAATGAAGTTAATTCTAATAATAGTTTGTAAATGAACATAATGACCAGATTACATTTTCTTAATTAATATTATGAGGCAAATTTTAAAAAATACCCCCAAATAAAACTAATACCTAAGACAAAACTTATGGTTTAGACTTAGTTCAAGTAATTCTTTAGTTTCTATGACTGGAAAAGAGCATAGTAATGGTATCCATTTTATTCAACCATTGTATGGATTAGGTGAAATAATCCATGTAAATTTTTTAGTGAGAAATAAACTGTGGTTGGTTAGGGCACTGAAATTTGGAGTTTGTCCAGCAGTTAACCTAAACTGACTAATTAACGTACCAATGTTTTGTTTACCTGGCTGGAGCAAACAAGCTGAATTGCTACACTTTAACTAATGACCACGGACCTCAAGTGGGCCCTTGATGCTATCTAGAAACAAATGACATTTGTCTAACATTTGTCTATTTCTTTCATACTCCTAATCTCTTTGATGTCAGTTTCATAACTTCTGTCTTCTCACACCTTTCCCTCCGCCCCCACCCAGCATCCTTGCTTTCAGTCCATGACATTATTTCTGAGTCACTGAGAAAAAAAAAATGACTATTACAGGCTCCCACAGCAACCACATTTGCCCACCAGCCAGCATCTGTCCTTATATGTTATCTTCTCCCTCCTCTTCTATTAAATGGAGAGATACCCTCATTGCTCCTAGGGCTTTCCAGGTGGCTCAGTGGTAAAGAATCTGCCTGCCAATGCAGGAACCACAGGAGATGAGGGTTTAATCCTTGGGTCAGGAAGATCCTCTGGAGTAGGAAACTGTAGTCCACTTTGGTATTCTTGCCTGGAAAATCACATGAACAGAAGAGCCTGGCGGGTTACAGTCCGTGGGGTGGTAAAGAGTTGGACACGACTGAGTGTCTGAGCATACAAGCACATTCCTTGCTCCAAGGAGCATTTTGGTGCAAGGTAACCTCTCTCACAAGGGCTTCTCTTATGGCTCAGCTGGTAAAGAATCCACCTGCAATGCAGGAGACGTGGGTTCAACCCTGGGTTGGGAAGATCCCCTGGAGAAGGGAAAGGCTGTCCACTCCAGTATTCTGGCCTGGAGAATTCCATGGACTCTATAGTCCATGGGGTCTCAAAGAGTCAGACATGACTGAGTGACTTTCACTCAACCTCTCTCAAGCCTGAAATTCTGCAGTAGACTTTTAACTGGTCTCCTTACTTCCAGTCTGAGCAGATCCATCACCCCCAAGGTTTCCACAGGCCCATTTGTGATCCATCCTTCATAACCCCTCCCACTTCTCCCTTCCCCCACAGTCAGACAACCACAAATCTGCTTTCTGTGACTTTAGTTTGCACAAATATAAGCTTTTGACTGGTGAAAGTATTACTGATTGTAAGTTTGGTGATTCCACTTTTATGAAAGTCAAAAAATAATGAAGTAAAGCAAAGAAAGAATTGAAATGGAAGCATTCTGTGACAAATATGAGAAAAACTTACTATCCAGAATACTTTTAAGATTAATAAAAAGGATTTTATTTTGGCTTATATGATAATAAGGAACAGAGATATGTTCCAGTTAGCTTTAGAAAAAAGGTACATTTATACCCCAAAAAAGGGATATAATGAACTGGATCTAAGCTGGACGGTTAGTGAAAACAGGTAACCTGAAGGATTGACTCTTGTTTTTCTCTCATGGGCCAAATGATTTTTCTCTGAGTGACCTGTTGCTTTAAGAGCATCTCCTGTGTTTTCTCTTTACCAATTGCCTTTATCTGCTAATTTTAGTTTCTGTTCCCTCATAATTTCAGCTTGTCATGGCTTCTGACTCCAGGTATACCCATGGCATCTTTTGGTTCAGCCATTTTTGACTTTTGCTCCTTCTAATAAGTGTGTTGATGCTCAGTATTTCCAAAGTCAAATTTACAAGCTAGGAATGTGATTGGCCTGACTCACCTTTGGGCCCAGATCATGTAGTGTAGTAAGTTGCTGGCCAGGATATACATTAGTTACCTGTTATCAGTTATCAGTTACCAGGATATACATCAGAACTGACCCATCACTTGTTGTCATACAGCAGGAATCACATGGTGCAAAATATCAACAGGTGTAGAGAACAGGGCAGGCATTAGGTGGTTTCCTGTCCAATAAAGAGGGCTTCCCTGGTGGCTCAAGTGGTAAAGAATCTACCTGTAATTCGGGAGACCTGGATTTGATCCCTGGGTCAGGAAGATCCCTTGGAGAAGGGCATGGCAACCCTCTCCAGTATTCTTTCCTGGGAAATCCCATGGACAGAAGAGCCTGATGGGCTACAGTCCATGGGGTCACAAAGAATCAGACATGACTGAGCGACTAATACTTTGACTTTTTGTTCAATAAAGAGAATGGAGTGCTGGCTTCGGCAGCACATATACTAAAATTGGAACTATACAGAGAAGATTAGCATGGCCCCTGCGCAAGGGTGACATGCAAATTCGTGAAGCGTTCCATATTTTTACTCAGCCATTAAAAAGAATTCATTTGAATCAGTTCTAATGAGATGGATGAAACTGGAGCCCATTATACAGAGTGAAGTAAGCCAGAAAGATACAGTATACTAACCAATACAGCATACTAACCAATACAGTTACAGACCAATACAGTATACTAACACATATATATGGAATTTATACTATATGTATATGGATATATATATATATGGAATTTAGAAAGATGGTAACGATAACCCTATATGCAAAACAGAAAAAGAGACACAGATGTACAGAACAGACTTTTGAACTCTGTGGGAGAAGGCGAGGGTGGGATGTTTCGAGAAAACAGTGTCGAAACCTGTATATTATCTAGGGTGAAACAGATCACCAGCCCAGGTTGGATGCAAGAGACAAGTGCTCGGGCCTGGTGCACTGGGAAGACCCAGAGGGATCGGGTGGAGAGGGAGGGGGGATTGGGATGGGGAATACATGTAAATCCATGGCTGATTCATGTCAGTGTATGAAAAAAACCACTACAATATTGTAAAGTAATTAGCCTCCAACTAATAAAAATAAATGGAAAAAAAAAAAAAGAGAATGGACAATTAAAGCCAGATGGAGCTGTGTTCAAATCCCAGTTCTATTTGCTATCTATGTGACCTAGGGTAGCTTTTGTAATGTTATCCTCTGGACCTTAGTTTTCTCATTTATAACTTGGGGGTGATAACTGCTTTGTAGGATTTTTGTAAGAAATAATATATGTAAAGCACAACATAGTATCTAACACACCGTAGATCTTTTTGTTAATGGTAGCTATTTTATCTTATTTAAAATTATCATTTATTTTATTATTATTTAACAGATTAATAATGACCTCAAGAAAAATAACATAACTCTTTGATATGGCAAATATCAAAAGAGAGCTTACACAAGGGGAAAACCAAATAGTTAGCTAACATTGAAGGAAATGCTCTGCTCACTGTGAATTTTAAAAATGCTTTTAAAAGTAGCTATAAGAGGGACTTCCTTGGTGGTCCAGTACTTAAAACTCCAAGCTCCCAATGCAGAGGGCCTGAGTTTGATCCCTGGTCAGTGAACTAGATCCCACGTGCCACAACTCAGAGCCTGCGTGTCGCAACTAAGACCTGGCACAACCAAATAATAAATATAAAAAATAGCTATGAGATATATTTAACATCTGTTAAACTTGCTAAAATAAAATTATATATTCCAATATTGTTGGAGCAATGAAGGAAGAGTACATTTGTATTTGGTAGGTGGTCGTATTTGGTATGTACATGCATGCTCATTCAGTGTTTGACTCTTTGCTACCCTAGACTGTAGCCCACCAGGCTTTTCTGTCCATGGGATTCTCCAGGCAAGAATATTGGAGTGGGTTGCCATGCCCTCTTCTAGGGGATCTACCTGACTCAGGGATCGAACGCGAATCTACTGTGTCTCCTGTATTGCGAGTGGATATTTTTTACCGCTAAGCCACCAGGGAAGCCCGGGTGGCATTATATAGATTAGCCTAATTATTCCAAGTAACACTCTCACGAAACATACCCTTCAATTTATAGTCCCTTTTTGGGGAAATATCAGTACTTCCCAAAGAAGTCATTGAAAGGAAAACTTTGTGCAAAATGTTTATAGCTCTCTTTTTAATTCAGAGGCTTTCATTATTTTAGAACTGAAAGAGACCTAGGAGATTATTTTTCCTCTAGGACTGCATATTAGAATCATTTAGGAGCTTTAAAAAATATTCATTTTCCCATGCCCAGAGATGAAGAGTTAATTGTCCTGGAATATGGGTTGAGCCTGAGTGTGGCTTAAAAGCTCCTCAGGTGATTCTAACGTGTAGCAAGGATGGAGAACCACTCTTCCAGTCAACTCCATTAGGGGAACTATGACAGAACAGAGCCAGGGGTTGGTTAAAAGGCCATCTCTGAAGGGAACACATATATAGATGTGGTAGAAGACCTGAGTTGAAAATGGAGATGCTCTTAATTCTTAGTTTCTAACTTCTATTCTTGGTGAATAACTGGAAATAGCCATGTGGCCAACACCTAGAGACTTGGTAACACGTTACGGTGGAATAGTACAAGGCATTCACTAATTGTTATAGAAAGGTTGTTTAGTTACTCAGTCACGTCTGACTCTTTGTGACCCCATGGACTGTAGCCCGCCAGGCTCCTCTGTCCTTGGAATTCTCCAGGCAAGAATACTGGAGTGGGTAGCCATTCCCATCTCCAGGGTATCTTCCTGACCTAGGGATCAAATGTGGGCCTCCTGCATTGCAGGTGAATTCCTTACCATCTGAACCACCAGGGAAGCCCCTATAGACAAAATTGAATGTAGTGTTTATATTTGATGGACTATACTACCCTATGGACTGTAGCCCATCTGGCTTTTCTGTCCATGGGATTCTCCAGGCAAGAATACTGGAGGGGGTTGACTTGCCCTCTTCCAGGGGATCTTCCTGGCCCAGGGATTGAACCTGAATCTCCTGTGTCTCCTGCATTGCGAGTGAATTTGTAGACATCTGTAGACAAAGTAGAATGTAGTGTTTATAGTTGATGAGAAATAGGTGTGATAGTGGTGTATCCGTTGCTGCCTCATTGAGAGAGTCCCAACCAGGACTGCTGATTTCCCTCTTTGGAGAGTCACAGGTCTTCCTTCATGTTCTCCCCCGACCAGGTGGTCAAGTCTCCCATCTCTCTTGAGGGGAGAGGGGTTATCAATATCCAGGACTGCTGAAGGTGGGCTGTCCATACTGAACAGTAACAAATCAGAAGAAACCATTTTTAAACCTTGTAGTGAAATACATCTAACATAAAACTTACCACCTTAACCGTTTTGAGGTGAACAGTTCAGTGGCATTAAGTACAATCACATTGTTGTGCAGCCTTCACCGCCATCCAACTCCAGAACTTTTTCATCGTGTTCAACTGAAACTTTCTACCCTTTAAATAATAACTCCCCATTTCCCCCACTCCATCACCCTAGTCTGTCAACTACTATTCTACCTTGAATTTGACCTCAGCAACACATATAGATGGGATCATACAACATGTGTCTATTGTGACTGGCTTCCCTCACTTAAGGGCTTCCCTGATAGCTCAATTGGTAAAGAATCTGCCTGCAGTGCAGGAGACCCTAGATCAATTCCTGGGTCCAGAAGATCCACTGGAGAAGGGATAGGCTACCCACTCCAGCATTCTTGGGCTTCCTTTGTGGCTCAGCTGGTAAAGAATCCTTCTGCAATGTGGGAGACCTGGGTTCAATCCCTGGGTTGGGAAGATCCCTTGGAGAAGGGAAAGGCTACCCACTCCAGTATCCTGGCCTGGAGAATTTCACGGACTGTATAGTCCATGGGGTTGCAAAGAGTCAGACACAATTGAGCAACTTTCACTTTCACTCACTCCACTTAATGTCTCCAAAGTTAGAATTCATTTTCAAGGAAAAATATTCCATCTTAATGTCCACTTCCTTGCTCTTTCCAGCAAAGGTCCATTCCATTCCAGGTTGAGGATCACCCCATCCCTTCTGTTGGTCCTTGCTGTCCTGTTCTATTAGCTACCCTGTCTTTCCCCTCTTCTTTTTCCTAGGTTCATTCTTACCTAGTGAGCAAGACAGGAAAAGCTAGCTCTGTAAGCTTGTATTTGAAACTAAGTCTGAAGCGCTGTTTTGATTTTGCATCTTTGTTTCAGCTTCAGTGTAGACTTGGGAAGGCAAGGGGTCTCTTAGGGTATGAAAGGAAATAAGGAAACAGAACATAGTTAGCACTTGGAGACATATGCCTGCCTCAAATATAAAAGTGGTACCTAGTGTATTAAAATTTTGAGGAAGTTATAGAATTTGTCAAAATTGGTTTGTTTTGATCATAAGAGACTATTGTGTGCTGGTTGACATATGAACTCTGGATCTGGATTATCTGAATTTGAATCCTAGCTTTAACACATTTCAGTTGTGTGCCCAGAGAACTTACTGAACTTCTCTGTACCTAGTTTTTCCTTATCAGTGAAAAGGTATTATAATAATAGTACCTACCTTGTAGACTGTTGTCAGGAAAAAAGTTAATACGTATAAAGCAATTTTTAGTACCACCTGGCAAAGAAGCCGTAAGTGTTAGATAGCAATACTTTTTGGCCAGTGTTTTGACGCTGTGTTATCTATCACACCAAAATGAGTTGGTGATGGACAGGGAGGCCTGGCGTGCTGCGATTCATGGGGTCGCAAAGAGTCGGACACGACTGAGCGACTGAAGTGAACTGAACTGATATAAGGAAAATAGATTTTAAAATTCAAGATAACATTATTCATACTAGCTCCAAACTGGACACAATGCAAATTTGATTTGTTAATGAACAGATAAGCAAAATATGGTGTATCTTTTTAAAAATTCATTTATTTTATTAAAAAAATTTTTTTTCGGCTGGTCTGGGTCTTCTTTTCTGCTTGCAGGCTTTTTCTAGTAGCAAGCAGGGGCTGCTCTTTGGTTGTGGTGCTCAGGCTTTCATTGTGGTGGTTTCTCTTGTTGCTTAGCACAGGCTCTAGAATGCGCAGGCTTTAGTTGCAGCATGCAGGCTTGGTAGTGTGGCTCAGGCTCTAGAGCACAGGCTCAGGGGCTGTGGTGCACGGGCTTAGTTGCTCCATGGTATGTGGAATCTCCCCAGACCACTCATCAAACATGTGTCTCCTGCATTGGCAGGTAGATTCTTAACCATTGGACCACCAGGGAAGCCCAACGTGGTGTATCTTTTATCACAGTACTTCTCAGCATAAAAAATAGTAAGCTGCCGAATCATGCCACAACATAGCTGAATCTCACAAACATCTGGCTAAGTTTAAAAAAAACAGACCCAAAAGACTGCTACTGCTGCTGCCGCCGCCAAGTCGCTTCAGTCCGACTCTGTGCGACCCCTTAGACGGCAGCCCACCAGGCTCCGCCATCCCTGGGATTCTCCAGGCAAGAACACTGGAGTGGGTTGCCATTTCCTTCTCCAATGTGTGAAAGTGAAAAGGGAAAGTGAAGTCGCTCAGTTGTGTCCAACTCTTCGAGACCCCATAGACTGCAGCCTCTTCTCGAGCCCACCAGGCTCCTCTGCCCATGGGATTTTCCAGGCAAGAGTACTGGAGTGGGTTTTCATTGCCTTCTCCATCCAAAAAACTACATATTATATAATTCCATTTGTATGAAATTCTGGAAAAGGCTAAACTATAAGGACAGAAAGGTCACTGGTTGCCTAGGTTGTGGAAGGGACCACAGGCTGACTGCAAACTGACATGAAGGAACTTTTCTGATGAAGTATTTTAAAACCGAATTTTGGTAATGGTTGTGCAACTATATAAGTTTACTAAAACTTATTGAATTTTACTGTTAAAATCAGTAAGTTTTATGGTATGCAAATTACACTTCCATAAGAATGTTACAGAGGAATTCAAGATAAATTGAAACCAGAGATTCATATCTGTTGCTCTCTAGTCTGTTTCTCACTTTAAAAAAAATCTTTTTTTGGTAAGAATAACATATGTTGATTGCTAGGAAGTGATTCTCATGCATCAGTCATGTTTCAGCACGTTTGCAAGCAAGCCTCCGGCTTCCCTTGGTTCCAAGCTGTCTTTTCAGGGATGTTTGAAGGTAGAGAAAGTGTCTTCCTCTGTGGCAAAGACAAGCATGGCCCCTCTCCATGTACAGTAAAGAAAATGTCTCCCTCTGGAGCAAAGAGTGGGCATACTTACTGCTTATAACATACTTGGGTTCCCTAAGCTCAAAGTTCCACTCTCATGATGCAACCCAGTGTGCGTGCAGGTGTTACCTGGCCCTCTTCATGTTGCCCTGTGAGAATGGGGGGTGTGGGGTGGTCAAACCAGTAAAGAATGTGCTGACTCTGGCTTTTAATTTCTGTGAGTAATCGGTTCAGTTCAGTTCAGTCGCTCAGTTGTGTCCAACTCTTTGCAACGCCATGGACTGTAGCACGCCACGTTTCCCTGTCCATCACCAATTCCTGGAGTTCACTCAGACTCATGGTCATTGAGTCGATAATGCCATCCAACCATCTCCCCCTCTGTCATCCCCTTCTCCTCCTGCCCTCAATCTTTCCCAGTATCAGGGTCTTTTCAAATGAGTCAGTTCGTCACATCAGGTGGCCAAAGTATTGGAGCTTCAACTTCAGCATCAGTCCTTCCAATGAATATTCAGGACTGATTTCCTTTAGGATGAACTGGTTGGATCTCCTTGCAGTCCAAGAGACTCTCAAGAGTCTTCTCCAGCACCATAGTTCAAAAGCATCAATTCTAATAAAGTTCTCTAACTCTGACCAGGAGTCCCCTGTCTTGTTACATCAGTGAAACTGTAGCAGGTTAGTTTGTTAGCTTATAAGCAGGGTAAAATTGCTGACCTTTCTGGTTTTTGTGTGTGTATGGGAAAATATACATAGCATAAAGTTTACCATTTTAACCATTTTTAAGTGTGCAGTTTGGTGACATTAAGCACATTTACATTGTTGTGCAACCATCAGCACCATTCATCTTCACAACTTTTTCACCATTCCATATTGAAACTGCCCATTAAACATTAACTCCTCATTCCCCTTCCCCCAAGCCAGTAGTAACCACTATTCTACTTTCTGTCTCTATTTAACTACCCAGTGAACCTCACATAAGTGGAGTCATACAATATTTGTCCTTTAGTGTCTGACTTATTTCACTTAGCTTGATGTCTTCAAGGTTCCTCCATGTTGTGAGCTTGAATCAGGATCTCATTCCTTTTTAGGCTGAGTAATATTTATTGTATGCCTTCACAATTCTTGACACTAATTATTTAAAAAATACAGAAGAAGAGGGTTTGGATAAGCAAGATGAAGGTTCTTGTGATGGGGGAGGGAATTAAGGAGAGGGAACTAGGGCAACTGGTAAAGCATAGAAATTAATTCCATTTCTACAGCCACAAGTACAGCATTCCACAGAAAACCAAGACCACTGTGGAGTTATGTGTTTGCTTCCTGGTGGCCTGGAGTTTAGTCTGGGGGACAGGACAGTAGAGAGGGGTCTGAGCAGGAGGTGGGGATTTATCCCAACAGCTCCTCTGCCAGTGCTTCACATCACAGGATTGATCCTTTTCAGGATCAGCTGTCAGCCCCAGCAATTCTTCCCCATCCCTAACCTGGATGGGAGCTCACATGGGCCCCTCATAGTCCATGGGTCCTGAGATAACATGTTGACAGCATTGGCTTAATTTGGCTATTGCCCAGATACAGGCAAAATTAGAATTAGATCTAATTTTAGATCTAGATCTAGTTCATCTACTTTAGATCAAGCTCATTTCATAACTAGATGACATCTGGCTTCTGATAAGAACCGTCGGTCCCCTCCTCTAGTCCTTTTTAACCATCTCCTCTCCCTTCTCTTCTCACCACTCTTCACAAGAAAACCGAGACTCTGCCCTGTCACACACAGACTTAACTGATTATGTGCTGAAATGTCTTTCTGGGTCATTTTCAATATAATTGGGATTTAAATTCATAAAATGACACTCTCAGGAGAGAGCATTTCAGACGTGAATGAACAGGTAGAAGCAGAATTCTTGGAGGCAGGAGGGTTTATTTTTATTCCCTTAAAAACTGCTTCACATAGGATGTTACTAGTCAGCTTACAAAGCGGGCAAAAAAAAGAACAACTACTTTTTGGATGGATAGAAAACACCTTAGAGTTTATCTGGTTTGGTCTAGAAAACACCTTAGAGATATTCTGGTTCAACTCTTTATTTTATAGGCAAGAAAATAGAGCTTCAGTCTTTTCAAAGTCACTCAGTGAACAAAGGACTAGATGCCAAATGTCAATATATATACATATATATATATAATTTTTAATTAGGCAACTCTGAGATAGGAAGGATACAATTAGTTTATGCTTAAAAGAGCTCACTGAATAATCTAGCTAAGCTTTGCCTTCTGTTAAAAGCATTTGTATTGGAGAAATTGCTTAGTATTTAGAAATTCTTGACCACAGGGCCCGTGTCAGTCATTTTGCTTCCCTGTACCCAGCATGTGCTTTGCATAATAGGTGAGCAATGAGTGATATGTTAGATTTTCTCCTTTACTTCCTATCTTTTATTCTTTTAAAGATATTTATTTATTTGGCTGTGCCAGGTTTTAGTTGCAGCATGAGGTATCTTTGGTTGAGGCACGGGGGATCTACTAATAGTTTCCCGACCAGGGATCAAACCTGGGCCCCCTGCATTGGCAGCATGGAGTCTTAGCCATGGGACTACCTTTTAAAGGATTCCTATCTTATAAAGGAGAAGAATTCTTTTGGTTTTGTGTTGTGCAGATATAACAACCATCCACATTTTCCTTATATGCTGTGTTCATCATTTCATCTATCACATGGTACTATAGTTATTTGTAAGTAATCTTTATCTACCCAACTACACAGTGGCTACTTTGGGAACGTGAGTTAGTCACCTCTGAACCATAGCACAGTGCATGATACATTATTGGGTTTTCAATAAATGCTTTATGAATCGAACTGAATAAATATAGGTCTTTCTTTTTCCATACTATTGATACATGGGTTTTATTTGTTAACTAAGACCCCCAGCAACTTAAATAAACTTTCTTGATTTCAGCTGGAATTTAGTTTTTGTTTGTTTTGTTTTACTTTATTTCCAAAGAATATTTTTCTTATTCCCTCATGTATGGAATAATAATTTGCTGCTGTTTCCTCTTCTACTGTAAAACAAAATTTCTAGGTGCCTAAATATAATTTGTACATTTATTTTGGCTTTCAGGGTACACTGCAGTTGGTTAAACTCATTGCTTCGCACATAAAAATACTAACACCTTGGTGGCTCAGTGGTAAAGAATCTGCCTACCAGTGCAGGAGATGTATGTAGGCTTGATCTGTGAGTTGGGAAGATCCCCTGTAGGAGGAAGTGGCAACCCACTATTCTTGCCTGGAAGTCCCATAGATAGAGAAGCCTGGTGGGCTACAGTCCATAGAGCTGCAGAAGAGTTGGACATGACTGAGCGACTAAACTACAAAACAACCCTTACAGTTAGTTTGAAGAGAGGATATATCTACTTTAAAACTGCTTTCTTAAAAAACTAATTGTAATGCTGGAAGCAAATATTTTTAAATTCTTCAGACTTGTATAGTTATACACTCTTAAAAAAGTCTTTTGCATTAGATGTTTTTCTGGGAAATTTGAAATTAACAATAGGTTAACATTCCATTCAGTTTTCAAAATAATCACACATCTGAAAGGGCATCATGATTAAGTCAGATTAATTGATTATTCACCTAAAAGGGAAACAGGGCTTCCCTGGTGGCTTAGTCGGTAAAGAATGTGCCTGCAATGCAGGATACCACCTGTGCAGTGCAGTGCAGGAGACTCTGGTTCTATCCCTGGGTTGGGAAGATCCCCTGTAGAAGGAAATGGCAACCCACTCCAGTATTCTTGCCTGGAAAAGTCCCGTGTCAGAGGAGCCTGGTGGGCTACAATCCATGGGGTCCCAAGAGTCAGACACAACTTAGCAACTAAACCGCCACTACCATCTTTAAGGGAATTTGATTAAATCACAATTATTGATTTGTCAAAGCACCACTAATTTTTTGTCTTTAGTTTTATTATGCAGTACACCACAGTAGGTATTTTATTATCTGGATATTTATATCTTGGATAAATCTGTTGTTATGCTTCCAATGCATATGCATATCCATGCGTGCATGTTCAGTCATGTCTGACTCTGCAACTCCATGGACTAGTCTGCCAGCCTCCCCTGGAATTCTCCAGGCAAAAATACTAGAGTAGGTTGGCATTCCCTTCTCCAGGGGATCTTCCCAACCCAGGGATTGAACCCAGGTCTCCTGCATCGCAGGCAGATTCTTTACTGTCTGAGCCACCAGGGAAACCCAAAATATGTTGTTAGAAAAGGCTGAATCCATATGGTGCTAGAGCAGAAACTCCGCTTCTCCAGAAGCTTGCTTGGCTCTAGCTTATACTTCTTTTGCCAAATCTTGTTGTACATTTGTTTAAAACTGACTATTTGATTTTCACTGGGATTCTTAGTGTCAATGAATAAATGATATTTTAATTTTTCCACAAGCATGTGTGGACTTCTGTCATTTTGCCTTCTTAAGAGGGATTAAAGTTCAGTAAATATTTTAATGTGTTGATATATGTAGCCAGCAAATCTTGACCTAATAGTTGTGTGTCATATGGGAACTATAACTAAGACTCTTTGGTAAAAGTTCTTACTTCTAATGGACATTATTGGCATACTCTATCTAAGATGTATCTATACACACACACACACACACACACACACACACACACACACACACACAGAGTTAAATGGTTGTAAGGCAGTATGGTATGATATATATAGGAGGCTGGACTCTATGTAGAGCAGACCTGGGTTTGAATTTCTGTCACATTCTAGTTGTGTTACTTCAAGAATATTAATCTCTCTAAATCATAATCCATGAAGTGTTTTTGTGTTATGATTAAATGAAATATTATAAAGCAGTTAATACTTGGCATATAGCAAATGCTTATTAAATAAATATTAGCTGGTATTATGGATATTTATCTCTTATTTTTGCTTACTTTTTCTATTTCAAGGAGATTTGAAGAAACTTACCATGTTCCCTAGAGAAATGACTCGCTGGGAACCATTACAATGGCTGGTGGATAAACCTTGGAAGAATCAGTGTGATTGTGTATTAGATGTTTAGAGAACAAATGGATACTTGGAGAACATAAAGCTTGGAAAATTCTCCTACGGATTCCAGACAGCAAAAATGTTCTTATGCATAATAGTTAGGGGTGTATTTAGTTAAACAAATGCTGGGTTGAATTTGAAATATATTCAAAGTGAATATATATATATAAGTGAAATATATTCTTTTATATACATTGATTGGGTAGCTCACAAGTTGACCCTCAGTTATGAGTGGAGACCTATATTGCACTTGAAAGACCATTTGAAAATACCTAGTTTCTCATAGACAAAATGTCATTGGAAAGAGGCTAAGACAATCCATGTGTATGGCCTTTGGAATCCAAATATCTCTGAATGAAGGGCATTTATTTATTTATTTATTTTAATGAAGGGCATTTATGTCATTTACTAACTGTGTGCTCATTGGTAAATGACTTTACCTCTCGAAGCCTCAGTTTCCTTAGCTATGGAAGATATGGTACCTACCTCCCAGGATAATATGAGAATTAAATGAGATCATGTATGTAAAGTGCCTATCAGAGTGTCTGGCACTTGTTGGCTCTCAACAGTGTTAATTGTAGTTATCATCAAGAAAGGAATTATAAAGCAGGCTACAATAGTGGGTCTGTTCAATATTTTGGTAGATAGAAGCTATCTGTGTTAAGTTGATGTAATATCACATGAATCACATGTAATATCACACAGAATATATGCTCAGTACATATATTCTGAACAATGAGCTTTCAAATTATTACTACCAGTAACAGTAATTGACATTTACTAAGTCTTCATTTGACGCAATAACTAGGTTAAGCGTTTTCTCTGCATTATTGATCTCCACAGCAGTCCCATAGTTTGGATGCTATTATTCCCATTTTATAGAGAAAGAAAATGAAGCTTAAGGAGAAATAAACTGCTTAAAGTTACATGGCTATTGAGTGCCATTGATGGCCTAGAACCAAGATCTTGTCTGAGTCCGAAGTGCAGGTTCTTGACACCAGGTAACATCACCTCTGAATTTGTGAAGTGGTCTAAAATCAAAGAAAGAGAATCTCTTGTTAGATAGAGTGACCATACTCTGACTTTAGGTGAGATAAAACATGATGCTTCTTAAAGGGTCAGTTAATGAATAGGGAATCAAAGATTCAACTTGAAGCTATAATATGACCTACTTGGTAAATTTTCCTGAAATGAGAGAAACGGTGACTGGGTATCATCAAGGCAAAGTTTCCACCACATGTAACCCATGTCTTCCCTGCTTGCCTCTAGTCAGCCCCCTGTTCTTTCTTCACATTATGTCTCCTAAATGTATTGCTCATGGATTATGAACAGCACATTCAGAACCATATCTTGGTATTAAAATTCCATGAAGTTCATTTTGGGAGTCAAATTACTACACCTATTTTTAGCTCTCAACACAAACCACTCTTTCCATTACACTTTTAAATATGCTGTGGTAAAATGATGTTGAAAATAGCTCATACAGCCAAATAAAAGCCCTACATTTAGCTTAATCAGACCAGACCCACTGACTGGCATGAACGTCATTATATTACTGTGGCAGCTACCTGCCAGGGCCTTCCTCTTCCTTTCCGTTCAGGACTGCACTCCCCATTTGCTGCTATATTTATCTACTCTCTTAGCCATAAAAGGCTGGCTGTGTGGCTCTGACATTCTACTGCCTGACCACATGCATTATTTTTGAACTGGCCCCCAGGGTCCTGTCTTTTTAGCCCTGACTCTTAACTTTTTCTTGGATTCGACCTACGTGGGTTTTTCACTGTCTCATCCAGCCTCCACGGTCACATCGGAACATTTCCACCACCATCAATCCTTTGCAAACTGGTAAGTGTGACCTTGAGGCAAAAGAATGCACTTGATATTTTACGTGCTTAACAGCACTGCGGTGTGTGTGGTTTCTGTCTTCTGAGCTCAGCAGTTTTCTCCAAGAGATGTCAGAATAGCAGAGAAATGGGAAAGTGGAGCTCCAGGGAAGGAATGTGAGCAGCAGGGGGCCAGTTTGTGCTGGCACAGCTCTTCTCTCAGATCAGTAGATTCTTTTAAAATTAAGCTACTGTTCCTGGAGCTATAAAAAGACAGTAGCTGTCTGAGATAGAACTGTAAGCGTGAGTCAAGTACTCTTTCCAAGTTACAGTTCAGTGGTTTGGTTGAAATCTGGAATGGGTAAGGAAACAGGAAATCATGTGTTTTCCATCCTCCATAAGCCTACAGTACTGCCTGATTACAAATTTGATCAAAAGGAGTAGGTTAACTCTGAAGTCTCAAGTTTCTAATTCAGTGATTTTTGCCCTGACAATGCCATGTGGATACATGTAAGGGTGCATTGGGGGGATTTCTAATTGGAAAATGGCTAAGCAGTATTTCAGAGGCAACACAGATCCCTGCATCATGACCCTAAAGTTCACACTTTCTGTGAAGAATTTTTATAGCTTTGAGCCTCTAACACCTGTTCAAAAGTATTGTGTCACAATTACAACTACGGAGTTAACTGTTTTTTCCTAAATTCCCAAATTATTTTCAGGGAAAAAAACCCCCACAGATTTTAAAGAAATGGAAGACAACCAAACCATCTTCCCTCCCAACGCACTCTAGCTATCATGTGTTGGGGGATAATCCTCACTTACTTAATGAAGAGAAGGTAGTTGTACCTTCGTTCCAGAGGTCAGAGCTGTGAAAACCAGCTCCGCTGACATAGTGTCAAAGCCTGTTTACTTGCAATATATCATCTGTGTACTTGGAATATTCAGTACTTTTAAAAGTAAATATATTGGGGGGAAATAGAAATAAAGAGAATGGAAAATAGAATTGAGGCACAACATTTAAAGATTTATTTTGTGAAAATTAGCAGCATTTCAAGTTATTTGGGTTCTGAATTTAGCTTATAACATAATACACAAGAAGGTCATTCATTGTTTATTTGGACATCATTCAAATAACATTTGCTGTGTTGCAGTATACTATGTATCATTACACAAATTTACCGAATATCTTTATAAATGCCTAACGATATACTTCTATATTAATATAGTCTACACTTTTTTCTATAAAAATTTGTCTAATAATTATTCTTATACCTGACCATTATTCATATATTTTAAAATAGAAAATAGCAGTCTATTTAAGGGTTGAAGCAAAAGTTGTTTGCTAGTAGCTATTTTTTTCCTCCTAGGAAATGCCATGTAGACTGATATCTTCCATGAGCCTTAACATAAATATTTCTGGAGTGAAGTTTGCTGGATTTTCTTCTTTAGGGAATACATGCCTACTTTTCACTTCAAATAAAAAGATTTTAAGCTTGACCAAAAAAATGTAGCAAGTTTAGAAGGATTCAGTCCTCATTTAAAACTTTTTTAAAAGATTTGAAAAATTGATTACAACTAATTTTATATGTAAACAATTTAGGATATGCACAGAAGCATTAAAGATGAAAAGGAGTGGCTTTCATAAAACTATTACTTCATCCAGGGTTATCAGTATGACTGATAGGCTCCTGTCAGTGGACAGATTTCTAAAGAAAGATAATGCAATCTGAAGTCTCCCCTCTCTATGCTAAGCAAACCTATCTTTGATTTTCAATAGAACTGTTAGCTCAAATTCACAATGCAAACTGCTACACTGCTGACTGACTTTCTTGCTTCTTTACTATAGGAAGACTAGGAGGCTTTATATTCTTAATGGAATTTTTCTGGCTTGACACCATACTTTTTGATACATTTGTGAGATTTGAGAGGGCTTATTATATGGCAATATGAGCATCCTTCAGGATCAGTCCTATGACTTTCATTCTCTCTTTTTTTCTCTTTTGGCATTGTATACCATCTGTATGCTGGTGAGTCCCAAATGTAGGTTTCCATCCTGGACCTTTACTCTGTATTCCTGAGTCACATGTCCAACATCCCACCTTATCTCTCCACTTGGGTGTCTAGCAGGTATCTCAAATGTAGAATGTCTCAAACCAGGTTCCTCTTCTTCCATCCCGAACTGCTGTTTTCTTACAATCCTGCTCATCTCAGTTCGTAGCAGCTTTACTCTTCTAGTTACTCAGGCAAAGTCCTTGGAGCTGTCACTCACTCCTCTCTTTCTTTCATACCCTATTCCGGAACTTTCAGCAAATGCTATTGATTCTACCTACAAAACATGCAGAGTTGGATCCCTTCTCACACTTCACGGCTACCACTATAATCTTTAGCGTGAACTATCGCAGTGACCTTTATATAAATTTGCTAGGGCTGCCGTAACAAAGCACCAGAGACCAGATGGTTTAAACAACAGAAACTTATCTTCTCACAATTCCAGAGGTTAGAAATCTGACATCAAAGAATCAGCTGGGTTGGTCTTTTCTGAGGCCTCTCTCCCTGGTTTGTAGATAGTCCATCTTCTTGTGTCTTCCCTCTGCATATGTACATATCTGTGTCCTGATTTCCTCTTCTTATAGCAATGGCAATCATGTCCTCTTGGATTAGAACCTATCCTAATAACCTCAATTTAACTTCATTTCTTCTGTAAAGATCCTATCTCCAAAGCCAGTCACGAGGTTAGGACTTCAAATACGGGTTTGGGGCGATACAACTCAGTCCATGGCAGCCTTCTCATTGGCCTCCTGACTTTCACTCTTGTCCCTCAACAATCTATTCTCAGGCTCAGCAAGAGCGTTTCTCAGCCCAGAACCTTCCAGTGATTCCTTACTCCTTTCAGAATAAAAGTCTAAGTCCTTACACTACCTGTAGGACACTACCCTCCTCCCTCCCCAGTCCCTGACATCATCTTCTGTATCTCTCCTTGCACCCTTTCACTCCTCGCAGCCTCACTGGCCTACTTGCCTTTCCTGGAGTACAATACAACAGGCAGGCTCACAACCCCCCAGGGCCCGTGCAATGGTCTTCCATCCAGAATGCTTCTCCCATCCCAGATATCCTCATGCTCAGGTGTTACCTTCATCCTCAGTCATCACCATTATCCCTGATGATGCTGCTTAGATGGCATCCCATTCCACATTCCTGTTTTATTTTCCTCTGTAGCATTAAGCAGGTTCTAATATACTCTACACTTTATTTTCTCTATTTGTCTATCACTTGCAATAGAATATAAGGTTCTATATAGGGTTATCAGAGCAGGAATTTTGTTATTTTGTTCATCTATCTCCTAGGCTCAGTGTAGGTGCTCAGTAATTATTTGCTGAATAAAAACCACTTTGGCTGGACACAGGCTCTCCACTATTACCCAATCTCTCAGGTAAAGTCCCCATCAGAAGGAAATGCCAGAAAATTAGAAATATATATGATGAAAGTGGGCCTCCAGGTGGCACAGTGATAAAGAATCTGCCTGCCAGTGCAGAAGAAGCAGGAGATTCAGGTTCAATCCCTGGGTCGGGAAGATCCTCTGGACAAGAAAATGACAACTCACTCCAGTATTCTTGCCTGGACAGAGGAGCCTGGTGGGCTACAGTTCAAGGGGTCGCAGAGAGTCAGACACTACAGAATATTTACATGTATCCACTGAAACAGCACAGCAGGGAAAGTTTGTAAAGATCTCCTAGGTACTTAAAAAGAAGAAGCAGCAGCACAATGATAGAAGGGGGTACATCAGGGCTCTGAAGCAGGGAGTTAACTGAGTAAATAGCTAAACTAACCTTCACATCATTTTCCACTTACTCTTTGGAAGAAATAAAAGAGTAGTAATTTTCACCTACTGATTTACATGACTTTTTCTGGAGAGTTAGTTCCTTAAGAGTTCACCCCAAACCTGTTGCTTTCTCACAGCTTGCCTGGATCCCTGGGGGCACACGATGTCTCTGCCGTTTTATCAGAAACTTCACCAGCACTATGACCGCAGCTACCGCAACAGGGACCTCAGCACCACCATGAGCCAGTACCAGCAGGAGAAGAAAAGTTCAGCCATCTACACCCATGGCTCCACCGCCTACAGCAGCCGCTCCTCCGCTGCCCACCGCCAGGAGTCAGTGGCCTTCAGCCAGGCATCCGCCGCATCCTACCAGCATCAGGCCTCCCGGGCCTCCGAGTTTGCCCTCTCCTCTGCAGCCAGTCACAAGGCAGCGTCAGCCTACGACTATGGCTACTCCCATGGGTAGGTGCAAAGCAGCCTTACAAACTTGGGGCAAAGCCGAGCTCTCTGAATACCCCAGCCCCGCCTTACGCCCCAGGTTACTTTTTCCTTTCTTCTTGAGTCTGGCAGCCCTACCTTTAAACCAGGTGTGGAGCAAGGCCGAAACTTGTGTTTGGGAGGCCTGGGACTTCTGTCTTGGATTCCCCTTTCCCTTGCTTGCTTGAGTTTCACAAAGAGCTTCGCAGTCACCCTGGGGTGTCTTGGTTGAATTGCCAACTGCGATATTGCTAGAAGCAGAGAAGTTTTGCCACAGGTTGTGTTCAACATTCAGCAGCAGAAGAGTTGGGAGATCTCATTTCCGACACTCACCGCAGGTTTCCTGGCCCTCACAACTTTCAACTTAGATGAGTATAGGATTTAAAATTCACAGACCACAGGAACCCAAACTGCAGCAGAGATGTGTTCTATTCTTTCTGTGTCTGAAAGCCAGCATCGAAGTTCCAAACTGTTATTCAAGCAGCAAATATTTTCTTTAGCCAGAGCATTTTATAAAAACATGGCCCTATCTCAGTCAGCCTAACAATACCAGGAACAAACCTATATTCTGAGAGGATTAGATTTATCAACCCATTGCCATGAGGGAGACCCCACACCAGAGGAAAAGAGAGACTTTCACAGACTCACAGGCTTCAAGAATAAACTCATGGTTGCCCAAGAGGAGGATACAGGGAAGGATAAGAGGAGGATAAGGAGTTTGGGATGGACATGTACACATTGCTATATTTAAAGCATTAAAACAGATAGCCAACAAGGTCCTACTATATATCACATGGAACTCTACTCAATGTTATGTGGCAGCCTGGGTGGGAGGGAGATTAGGGGGAGAATGGATACGTGTATATGTATGGCTGAGTCCCTTTGCTGTTCACACAAAACTATCACAACAGTGTTAATCGGCTATACCCCAAAACAGAAAAAGAAAAGAAAAAGAGGGTTTCAGTAGGATTCTAGGAAGAGTGGGATTTAGATTCAGGTATGGTCTAAAAAGTGAATTAAAAAAAAAAAGTGAATCAGTGTCCTGTTGCTTTGGAAACAGTCAAGTTGAGATAAATGAGGACTGTTGTATTGAGAAATCTCTTAGATGGAGCCCAGCACATGGGTTGAGAACTGAATCTGCTTCTGAGGTCCTCCACACAAAGAGGCAATATCTCATTCTTCCTAATAAAATTTCAAACAATAAACCTGCTTATAATCTTTGATATATCTGCGAGTCTTTGGTCATGCAGAGGAGGTTGTCAGAACCCTCTACTGCAGCAGTGTCACTGGGAGAAGTGTTTCCTGTGAACCCTGAGGTTGGCTTCTCTGTGTCTTGTTCCAGCCTGATGAATGCTGGCTGGATCCATACTTTCTCAGTCCAAGCCAGTTTTTATTTTCTCAGTATCCCGAGCGAAATGTGTCATGGGGATTAAAAAACACTTGCATGATTCATGTGATTTTATTAAATGTCTATCTATAGTCCACAGAAAGAATTGTTGAACTTCCAAATGTAAGAATTCCTGGGCTGTGTGGTCAGTTACCAGCTGCTGCCTCAGATCTCCTCTGTCTGGCGTATATTGCATTATTTGTTATAAACAGATTTATTTTAAGTCTTATACAATTGAAGTCCACAAAATATCTGTCAGGGTAGCTGGGAGAGGTGTTTACTTCTAGGAATTAGAAAAGTGATTGAGGACATAATACAGTGGTTTGTATGAACAGAAGTAAGGACTGGTTCTGAAGGCAGAAACTCCTGTATCCCTGTGGGTTAAACAGCACCTGAGGTACAGCTGTGCTTTTGGGGGTGCGGTGCCGACCTCCTGGGAGCTCTGCACATCCAGTACCAAAGTCTCTGGAATTACCTGCAGTGTATGAAGGCAACATTCTGAAATTCCACTTAAAATGGAATAGGATCATTTTCCAATCCCACTTTCACAGGTTATGTGTGCCATGGGATATTCATAAGGACTTCGAATTGGCTGCAGATATGGAAATATTGTCAGGGAGTAGGTGAATTCATTTCTTTTGGCTCTTGTTTCAAATGACCTGCTTTCCAAATGAAACAGGAATGGGCACCGTGCTATGTGATAGTACCACATGTTCTCCTGAAGAATGTTACATACATATGTTTAAGAATCTCACTTAGGAAAGCAGCTGTTTTGTAGTAGAGAGGATTATGTTTTAAATATCCATTTTCCTAATCCATCTGTGCTGAATCTACAGAAAATGTAGAATATGGGTGTTTTCATTACTGTACAATTTTTAAGCTAACTCATGTTAGCTTATTTCATTCCCCCAATGCTGTAGAGTCTATAGAGTTTTATGAATTTGTTATTTAAAGAGAGTTTTTTTTTCTTAAATTCTATTCCTAAATTCTTCTTTTGACCATATACACACCATTCATATTTATTTACAGTCTGATAAATCATATTAAACATTAGTAATTGAAACTTTGAGCATCTTTGTATTTTATCCAGAAAACATTTGCTCTATTTTGTCTTTGGAAGACTTAGCCATATTAGTTATAAACAACCTCAGATAATAAACTTTCTGTAGGAAGTAGAACTGTAATTACTTCTATGGTCAACCTCACATCTTGTTCCTTCTTGCTATTTAAGTGTTTATGTAGGTAGATAGGTGTTTATTAATGGCTTGGTATGTTTGAACAACTCCACTTCTTAGTAGAAATGTGGACCTAAAAAGAAGAAAGGGAAGATGCCAATATTTTTTCCTTTGGGTATTGCAATGTAAAAGAAAAGAAAGCTAACCTAATCCTGGGGGTATTTTATTTTTTCTTTTTTAGACCTAGAGCTAACAGGTGCAGATAATATTCTTTGAACATTTCAAAATCTTTATAATTCTTTCAGGTTGTATTTTTGATTTTTCAAAATGGAGAAACTTTTCCCTGCTAAATGAAATCTTTCTCTTGGTGTTGTGAAGAGCGTTGTTAATTAAAACTGGTGTGGAGTTGGAAATGCAGCTCTGTGGAATGTATGTGAACACTGGGCCTGATCCATTTTTAGCCTCTGCTTTGTAGTTGGCCGTCCTGGTAGTAAAGTGGAAACTATGGAGATTTATACGTGCCCACAGCTTGGCTGACCTCAGTTAAATCTTAGGAACAATGGCTTGTTCAGTGTCACTGTGGTTTTAGCTCAGATCGGTTACCAACTGCATTCTGAGCCAAGAGTTGTAAATTAAATTCTGGAAGGCTTATTCTAAATGCCTTTGTTCTTAGTCACAGTGAGGAAAAAACTAAATTAAAGAAAGTGATTCAGGAAAACAAAAATGATATAAGACTATTGTTTTATGTTAATAATTCACAAATACTATTAGAGATTAAAGGAGAAATGGTACTCATGACCACTTTGCAACCATTATGCAAGGGTTCTTAGCCTCTGTCTGTGAATAGGTTTCAACAGAGTTTTGTATGATTTGAAATTATATGTAAGATGAGATTTTTTTTTTTTTTGGTGAGAGAAACCCTAGCTTTCATCATATTGTCAGAGAACTCTGTGACTCAACAAAGGTCACCACCACTACACTAGAAAATCTGCATAAAAATATCAGACAGCCCAGTGTGTGAGCTGATGATTCCTTCCTAGGGCCAATATTACAGGGAATTAGGATGAAATAAGGCAGATGTTTACAGGGAACGTGGTATATGGAAACCAGTGTTTTCAAAATCCTCTCTATTGAATAATATGGGAAGAAAAAAGAACTATTTTGTTATGCTTGATAAGTAGGAATGAATAACTTCCAGAGGACAACACAGCATATTTCTTGGATGATGGGTCTCTCAACCCTCTGCAGTTATGGTAGACACGTGATTGTCTGATTCTAAGCAGATTAAACTCCACCCCTTACAGTGCTTCCCTGGTGGCTCAGTCAGAAAAGAATCTGCCAGCAATGCAGGAGACCAGGGTTCAATCCCTGGGTTGGGAAGTTCCCCTGAAGAAGGAAATCGTAACCCACTTCAGTATTCTTGCCTGGGAAATTTCATGGACAGAGAAACCTGGTAGGCTACAGTCCAGGGGATCGCAAAGAATCCGATACAACTTAGCAACTAAATCAAGAGGGACTAAATCAAGAGCAACTAAATCAAGATATAGCCTCTTCTCTAAAGAAAGATTTAACTATTATATATAAGGAAAAGGCACCATAGTTCATGGGTAGAAAATGTAGCATTCTGGGATTTGTCTTCCAGAACTTAAGTACCAAGAAAATGATGAACCATATTACTTCCTATATGGTAGGAGAAAGTCTGGGGGAAATCCAAGGACAACAGAAAGCCAGTTACTATTTTATCCCCCTAGAAATGGGCCAGTTTGTTGTCAGTTTTACTTCTTTAAAAGGCAACTGAAAAAAAAAAAAGGCAACTGGTCTGTGTTCTGAATCCCCCAAACAAACCCTGAGTCCAAAGAGGGTAACATTCACTGGGCATCAATTTTCAACTCTCACTGCCGTAAATCTGCAGCTTGTTTGCGAAGAGAGAACTAGAAGTAGCACCCCTGGTAATACCAGTTTTTCATACAATTGGCAGTTTGTCATAGCTCCATAGAACTGTGGAATGCTAAAGAAGGAAGAGACTAAAAGCTCATCTAATTCAAGCCCTTCCTTCCACAGATAATGAGGCCCAGAAAGAGAGGCTTCAACTCTCTGCTTCCTTTGTTATGTTCTACATTGAGAATACTATCCATCAGTCTCTATTGCAGGCTAAATACAAGTTTAGAGGATATAAGATGCCCCAAAATGGCATTAATCTTATGTAGGCAGGTGAATCAGGCTGTGAGAAGGAAGACATGTCCCCTTAAGGAGTAGGAATAGAGTGAGTAGCCAAAGGTGGAGGAAGGGCCATGCAGTCACCTCCCTGTGCCCAGAGGTCACCTCCCTGTGCCCAGAGGTGAAACGGTAGCTCCATTCACTGCTGGCCGAGCAGTGGGTGTAACGGAGCCTCCCCGCGGAGATCCCCAAGCTCTGAGAGCCCAAGGGAACCGGTGCTGCAGACTTGACCTTTTCCACACCAGCCTTTCTGGGTGAAACAGGAGAAAGCAGGAGCACCTCAAATGAGGATCCATCTAATATTTGATAAGTGCTCAGTGCTCAGTCCCTCAGTCATGTCCAAGTCTTTACGACCCCATCCACTAGCCTCCTCTGTTCGTGGGATTTTCCAGGCAAGAATACTGGAGTGGGTTGCCTTGCCCTCCTCCAGGGGATCTTCCCAACCCAAGGATCTAACCCAGATCTCCCTCATTGCATGTGAGTTCTTTACCATCTGAGCCACCAGGGAAGCCCATATACAGCAGTGCCAAGTTGTAAATATATAGAGAGAGGCAGTTTTACAGGAAAAAATGGTAGAATAATAAAAATGAGTTCAGCTCTATTGTGGCCACTCAGTAAAGTCTAATGGCAACATATAGATAAGTCAGCATTGAAAATGGAGCTTCTGTTTTCAAGCTTTTGCAAACACCTCTGTGTCATGCTGGGATGACCTACCCATCTTTCAGTGTCCAGCTCTTCCACAAAGCCTTCCCTGATAGTCCCAGATAGAAATTGTCTCCAAGCCTAAATTCAACTTTCGTTTGCTCTGCTCTTTCTGCTTATCTGCCTGCCTGCCTTCTGTCTTTCCATCCTTTCTCCTTTGATTGACATAATACAACGCATTAGGCTGGTAGCATTTGCAACCCTAATAGACAGTAAAGGTCTCAGAAAACAAGTCTTTAATTTAATATGTATTCTTCATATCCTCCCCCACACCAGTATCAAGCATAGAATTGTGTACACAGAGGATAAAAAGTTTTCTGTTGAATAAATGAAATTATTATGGAAAGTTAAGACTTTCTGTTTGAAATCTACCTTCTCTTGCACCTTTTAAAATATCAGCTTGTCTGTGTAGTAAGTTTATGTTTAACATTACAAAAAACAACATAACTCTTTTCCAAAGCAATTATATCATTTTACATTCCCATACCAAGGTACAGGGATTCCAGCTTATCCACATTAGTTATTTTCTATCATTTTTTACAGCCTGTCTTTTAGGTATGTGATGGAGTCTCACTGTGGTTTTAGCTTGCACTTATTTAGTAGCTAATGATGTTGACCATCTTTTTAATGTGTTTGGTAGCCATTTGTGTACTTCATTGGTGAAATGCTTGTTCAAATCTTTTGCCCATTTTTAAATTGGATTTTTTTTTCTGCTTATTATTGAGTTGTCAGAGTTATTTAAATATTTGGTATATAATTCCTTTCTTAGATATATGTTCGGAAATACTTTCTCTCATTCTGCACCTTGCCTTTTCATTCTTTTAACAGTGTCCTTCAGATACCAGAACGTTTACATTTTGATGAAGTTCGATTTGTCATTTTTTTCGTTTTTGTCATGCTATTGGTGTTATGTCCAAGCATAATTTGGCTTATTCAACATCACTGTCATTGTTGTTGTTGAGTCACTAAGTCATATCTGACTCTTCGTGACCCCTGGATTACAGCACACCAGGCTTCCCTGTCCTTTACGATCTCCTGGAATTTGCTCAAACTCATGTACTCTGAGTTGATGATGCCACCCAACCGTCTCATCCTCTGTCACCCCCTTCACCTCCTGCCCTCAATCTTTCCCAGCATCAAGGTCTTTTCCAATCAGTCAGCTCTTCGCATCAGGTAGCCAGAGTATTGGAGCTTCATAGAGTTTCTCTTATCTTTTTTTTCTAAGAGTTTTATAATTTTAGCTTTACATTTAGAAATATCCATTTTGAATTTTTTTTTTTTTGGTATGTGATGTTAAGTTCTAAATTCATCCCTTCACATACAGATAGACTGTTGTCACCATTTGTTGAAAAGACTATCCTTTCCCCCTTAAATCATTTAGCTTCTTTATAAAAAATAAATTGACCATGTATGGCTGAGTCCCCTCACTATTCACCTGAAACTATCACATTGTTAATTGACTATATCCCAATAAAAATAAAAAGTTTTAAAATAATAATAAAGAAAAGAGCTTTGGAAAAAAAAGAAAAAGAGCTTTGGAAAGAAAAATATCAATTGACTGTAAATAAAAAGGTTTATTTACAGAATCTCAATTCTGGTGCATTGATCTGTATGCCTGTCCTTAGGCCAGTACCACACTTTCTTAACTATTGTTGCTTTATAAAAAGCTTTGAAATTGGTGGATTAAGTTCTCAAACTGAGTTCCTCTTTTACAAAAAAATTTTTGCCTATGTGGTTCCTTCATATTCCCATATAAATTTTAAGATCACCTTGTCAATTTCTACAAAGAGAAAAGTCTTCTGGTAATTTGATAAAAATTTTGTTGAAAACATAAATCAGTTTTGGAAAATATGCCATTTTAACAGTGTGGACTCTTTCAATCCATGAACATGGATATTTATTTATTTAGATTTTTGTTTCACTTATCATATAATGTAATCTGCAGTGTAAAGTCTTGTACTTCTATGTTAAAATTGTTCCTATTAAATATTTTATTCTTTTTGATAGAATTGTGAGTGGAGTTGTCTTTATTTTTTCATTGTTCACTGCTAGTAAACAGAAGTGTAATTGATTTTTGTGCTTTGATTCTATATCCTGTGACCTTGCTGAACTCATTTATTAGCATTAGCATTAGTGTGTATGTATATTTCTTAGCATTTTCTATATACACGATTATATCATCTGTAACTAAAGCTAGACTTGCTTTCCAATTTTTCAGTTTAGCTAATTGCCTCGACTATTCTTCACTGTGCTGTGAACTTCAGTACAATATTGAGTAGAAGTGGCAACAGCAAGCATCATAGCCTTGTTCCCCATCTTAGAAAGAAAGGATTTAGATTTTTACTATTAGATATGATACTAGTTATAGATTTTTCATAAATGGCCTTTATCAGATTGAGGAAGTTCCCTTCTATTCCTATTTAGTTGAGAGTTTTTAACATGCAAGAAAGCTGAATTTTGTCAAAATTTTTTTGTACCTATTGAGATGATAATGTGGTTTTTGTTCTTTATTCTATTAATATAGTGTATTACACTAATTGATTTTAAGATATTAAATCAACCTTGCATCCCTGGGCTAAATTCTGCTTGGTTTTATATGTTGCTGAATTCAGTTTACTGATATTTTCTGAAGGATTTTTGTGCCTATGTGTATGAGGGATATTGGTTTGTAGTTTTTAAAAAAAATATAATGTCTTTGGCTTTGATATTGGATAGTACTGGCCTTATAGAAAAAGTTGGGAAGTGTTTCCTTCTCTTCTGTTTTTTATTTTATTTTATTTTGTTTTTTAAAAAATATGGAAATGATTGGTTTGTTTCTTCCTTAAATAGTTCATGTAATTTGTCAATGAAACCATGTAGGCCTGGGCTATCCATTGTGCATGGATTTAAAATATATATATATTTATTTATTTGGCTGCATTGGGTCTTAGTTGTGGCACATGGGCTCTCTAGTATGTGGGATTAGTTGCTCCACAGCATGTGGGATCTTAGTTCCCTGACCAGGGGTGGAATCTGGGCCCCCTGCATTGAAAGGAGGATTCTTAACCCCTGGACCAGCAGGGAAGTCCTTGTGCATAGATAAATTACTAATTTAATTTCCTTATTTGTTATTGAGCTGTTATGATTTTTAATTTCTTCTTGAGTTAGTTTTGGTCATTTAAATCTATATGGGAATTTTTCCATTTCATTTAAGTCATCTAATTTTTTTTGGCATAAATGCATTTATCATGTTTCCTTATGATATATGAGAGATTTGCTTTAGCATTTCTTGTAAGGCAGGTCTGCTAGCAATGAATTCTCTATCTTTGTCAATGTCTTTACTTTGTTTTCAGTTTTGAGTAGTGGTTTTGCTGGATATAAAATTCTTGATTTAGTTTTCCCCCCAGCACTTAAATATGTCATACAAATGTCTTCTGGGATGTATAGTTTCTGATGTGAAATCAGTCATTAATACCTTGTTCCCTTATATGTGATGAATCATTTTACTCTTGCTACTTTCTAGTTTTCTCTCTGGCTTTGGCTTTCAACAGTTTGACTATGATATGTCGATATGTCTACATGTGTATCTCTTTGGGAGTATCATACTTGGGTTTGTTGAGCATCTTGGATTCACAGAGTACTATTTTTACACAAATTTGGGGAATTTTAAGCCATTATTTCTTCAAATATCTTTTCCTGCCCCTTCTCTCTTTCTCCTCTTTCTGGTACTACCATTACTCATATTGTGGTATATTTGATGTTGTCTGACAACATATTTTTTCTTCATCCTTTTTCTGTTTTTTTAGATTAGTTTCTATCTTCAGCTTACTTGATTATTTTATTCTTTTATGTAAAATCTTTTGGGTCCCTTTAATAACTTTTTCATTTAAGTTATTGTACTTTTAAACTCCAGAATATCCATTTGACCTTATTTTACAATTCCTATCTTTTTGTTGACATTCTTTCTTTTTGAGTCATTATTATAATACTTCCCTTTAATTATTTAAACATGGTTTCCTTAATTAGCCTTTGAATATAGTTCCTTTATTTTGAACATATTTCTAATTACTGTTTTGAAGTCTTTGTCTGCTAAATCCAATATCAGGGTGCACTTGGAGACAATTTTTATTTATTGCTTTTTTTCTTCTAGCATGCATCACACTTTCCTATTTCTTGTCATGTCTCATAATTTTTTTGTTGTTGAAAATAGGGCATAATAGATAACATATTGTAATAATTCTGGATTCTGAATTTTTCCCAAATGTTTTGCTGCTGTGTTTTGTTAAATTACTTGCCTAAACACATTTATAGACTCTGTTTACCCAACACTGTTACTGCTGATGTCTTTGTTTAGTGTTTTAAAAAATTATTGTTCTTATTTTTAAGCCTGAATTCATAGGGATCACTTGGTGTTTGCATAGATTAATGACCAATCAATGAATGGTCAGACATCTGTGCTCTCAAACATCTCAAGACAGTAAAGCTTCCATCCTCTGGCAATAGATCTGTGTGTCTGGGTGTGTGTGTTGGGGAGCATATTTGAAGTCCAGGTCAGTTTAAAATGTGTATGCCCTGGATTTGTTTGTCTCTAGACTCCCTTGTCTCTTCTCTGCACACACAGGCTCACACACAGTCAGCCAATCATATGTGGATGACCTGAGTCCTTCCAGTTTTTTCCATTCAAGCACATGGAGAGAGCTTATGAAGGCCCCCTTGGTGGTCTTATTTTTCAAATCTTCCTATTATATCTCTGACTGATGTGCCCATCTGCTGCTTGTTCCAACCATGACTGTATCCGAAGACTGACTGAGCGGCTGACTTCCCTTGTTTGTTTGCATCTTAGGTGGCTAGTGTTACTTACAGTGTTGCTGGTTGTAGAGGTTTATCATAATCTGCTCCAAATCAGCCCCTCTGACAGTGAATATTAAAAGTTTCTCACCTTTTCCCACCTTAGTAGAAGTACTTTATAGATTGAGCTGGGGGTGGGGGTGGGAAAGAACTAGGTAAGCATGTCACACAGACTCCTACTATTCAGACTTGAAGTTCAGTATCTTTTCATGAACAGCCAGCCACCTGTCGGTGTAGTGTGTGCCTGTGCTTGATTTTCAGAGGCCTGAATGGGTTGGTTTTGACAATTGTATCCAGTTTTATCACGGTTTTTTTAGAGAGAGGACCTGCTGAACTACTCACTCCACCATACTGGAAGTCCGACCTCTGCATTGGTCTTTCTTACTAGCTCCTCAGCTGATTCTCATGTGAAGTCAGGGTTGAGAATCACAGAGATAGGGTATGGCTACAGGAGGTTGAATCTTGATTTCACGTCATTCGATAAACCCTTATTGAACACTATCAGGCACTGGACACAGTGCTGAGGATATAAATGTAACTTTTAGGCCATCTCTCTCCTTGAATAGTCACAGGAGTGGGACAGATAGAGAAGGAAATCAGTAATGTAATATAATCATGAGCACATGTGGGTGGGTGGTGCTGGGTTTGGGAATAGTGTCAGCAAAAGACAAAGCCTACAGCCCATCATTTTTTTCTAGAACATGCTGATAAGTTGTCATAATTTTTTCAGAAAGTAATATAGCCATTAAGTAGATCCATACTTAACATAAGCAGGCATAGTTACTCATCCTGAGGAACTAGGACAATTTTTCACAATTACGTGATGATTATAAACATGACTTTAAAGAACTAGCTTTTGACTTCATGTAAAGTTTAATGAGCTTCTTAATGCTTTATTTCTAATTGGACTGTGATGATTTCATAACCTCTATGTTCTGTGCTATGCTTACTCACTCAGTTGCATTTGACTTTTTGTGAGATGTGAATAAATTTAGGAATAACTAATCAAAATCAGAGTCATTATGGGCAGTGTGACATGTTGTCGTGGTTTCCGAAGTGGGGAGTCCATGAAGGCAAGCCAAGGAAATGTAGGAAGATATATTAGCACTTCTGTAGTTAAAAAAATTAAACTTGGCCCTGAACATTTTTTTATTGGTTGAAATTTCACAAAGTGAGAATATTTATTCAGCAGTATATGTAAAAAATTTATAAATAGACAGACATATATAGGTGACATGATCAAATATGTTTGGATCGAGAAGACTCAGACACGAAGTTGAAGGCCACTGGTATAGAGGAAAGAGCACTAACCTACATGGGTGCTGGTCCTAGTTCACCTACCAACTTGCTGGGTAAACCTGGGCAAGTTACAAAGACACGCTAGGTCTTCATCTATGAAGCAAGGAGGGTGGTGGAAATGTCCCTGAGATCTCTTCCAGTTCAGTGATTCTATAGTAGTTTTGTTCTTGTTTTTCCTGTCAAGAATAATTATGAATTTGTACGAGTAGAAGGTTATGCTGTTGTTCAGTATTTGAACTAGATGAAGTGCAAGTTTATTTCTGAGTCCCTGGAACATTTCTAGAGAGAGCTTTCTCCTGGGCTATATCCCTTCTCTGGGGTGCTGCTGGTCATAGATGTGATGTCAAACAAATCGTGATATATCCTTAAATTCTACTAACTTTAGGCATATTAACAGAGCACATACCACAATTAGTAGTGGAGTACAGGTAGATGTACCTAGACACAGTTACAGATGCGTGGGTACACGTGTACACACAAATCAATCCTTACCTATAGTTTCAAAGCTTACCTTAGTTTCAGGGACTTCCCAGGTGGCTCAGTGGTAAAGAATGTACCTGCCAATGCAGGAGACATGGGTTTGATCTCTGGGTCATGAAGATCCCCTGCATAAGGAAATGACAACCTACTCCAGTATTCTTGCCTGGGAAGTCCCGTGGACAGAGGAGCCTGGAGGGCTACAGTTCATAGGGTCTCAGAGTCAGACACGACTTAGCAACTAAACACAGTAGCTTATTTTCACTGCTTTCATAAAATGGAATTCAGAAAGAATCAAGATTTAAGACATAAAGAACATTAAATATAGTTTTAATAGTTAAAAGACCACATTGATCCATACATATCAAACTTAAAGTGTCTACTCAGAAACTGGCTTTTGAGACAGGATTATTTTCAAAATTTAGATGCAACTAAAAGCCCAAGAGGTTAGCAAGCGTTTATTTAGCTCTTTGATGTAATTTCAAAGAAATTCAAATTTAAAAAAGAAATTTAAATTTTACATTTTCTATTGAACTCCTTTAAAAACATTATTTGACTTTAAAATTTGATAGAGTAAGATGTTAGGTTTCCGTGTTCTTGGGTCATAACAAAAGAAGCAATTGATGGCGTTTCTTCACATAATTAGTTAAACAATTATTGCATAGTCAGTTTCTTAAAACTTCATCTGATTGAGTTTTGTTAGTTTTGATAAATGACTTAACATTACCAAATAGTCTGTTAGCACAGTATTTTAACATTTAATCCTCAATACACTCTTTTTGTTAGCTTGAAGAAACTTTAGAGAGCATAGCAAATGTTTGATATCTTCTAAGTACTTTGGATTTTCTAAATAATACTAGATAATATATAAAATCACAGTGCTTTTATGAAGTCTTTTGTTCCAAATGAAATATGACATAAAAACTAATGATAGTCCCATAAATCTTTACTATAAAGTTTTACTATTAAAAACTGTCTGCTGTGATTTACCTGTGAGAATAGAATAATCACATTCTGGCACATTGTATGCAACAAATGCTTTGTTTGAAAGATTTATCTTAAAGGGAAAAAATGACTGAAAAAAAAGGAACAACAATACAAGAAAAAGAATGACAAATCATGACTTTTATTTTTTAATTGAAGGTTAATTGATTTACAGAATTTTGTTGTTTTCTGTCAAACATCAGCATGAATCAACCGTAGTTATACATATGTCCCCTTTTAATATAAGCAAACATTGAAAATATGCTCATGAGGATATGAGTGTAGACAGTAGAATGAAAGTAAATAGTAAAAAGAGCAAAAACAGAGAAATGAGAAAAATTAGAAAAAGCAAATGTTCTATAAATAGAAAAAAAGCTCAAACTCCATAATTAATTTTATTTTGTACAGTAATGGAATTAAAGGAGTGATGGAAAATACCATTTTAAACTTAGACCTGTATTAGCACAGCCTGTACTTTGTAACTCACTAAGGGTTTAGAATGCAATCATTTTGCTGTTGCTTGGAACAGCCACCCAGGAACAAATTTCACTAAGCCTTCCAACTGGTAACCAATCCACAAGCTTGAATTCAAGGTTCTAACCTTTAGTATTAATGCTGATCATAGAATAAGAGCTGCATATTCACCCTGGGGGAGGGGCGGTTAGTGGGGGAGGAAGAGGTTTGTCATTTCCATGCTACCCCTCCACTCCAGGAATTAAAGCCTGTAGCCCACCCTACACTCCCAGGCCCAGAACCACTGTACTCCCAGGGCTTCCTAGAAGCCCAAGAGTTCTGTGTTGCTTGCTTAGCAGAGGATAAGTTTATTTGCATTATTGTGTATCCATTTTGTACTATGTCTATGCACTGTCTTCTTTTGACCTAAGTAATCCCTGCTTTTCCTAATGTTTTTTAAAGATTGAGAAACAATCAAGGTTTGGACTCTTTGGAAGGTTTTTCTGTTTTAACCGGGCAGCTTGGTTTTTCCATGCCACACAATTCACGTGATTCATTTTCTTTTCAAATTTTCTTGACAGTAGGGACCTTTTAAAAAATATATATTTATTTTATTTTTAATTGGAGGGTAATTGCTTTACAAAATTGTGATGGTTTCTGCCATGCATCAACATGAGTCGGCCATTGGCATATATCCCCTCGCTCTTGAACCTCCCTCCTACCTCCTTCCCCACCCCAACCCTCCAGGTTGTCACAGAGCACTAGCCTTGGGTTCTCTGCATCATACAGCAAACTCCCCTGGCTATCTATTTTACATATGGTAATGTATATATTTCAATGCTATTCTCTCAAATCATCCCACCTTCTCCTTTCCCCACTGTCCAAAATTCTGTCCTTTATGTCTGCGTGTCCTTTGCTATCCTGCGCATAGGATCACCCCTACCATCTTTCTAGATTCCATGTATTAGAGATCTTTTTAATATTAATTTTCAGTTTCAGAATCAATTCAAGTCTATATAAAAATTACAAGGGTCATACAGAGTTTCTGTACGATTTCTTATTGTGACTTTCTATCATTACAATGGAGACTTTTAACCTGAGTCCATGGATTGACTTCAGAGATCCATGAACTGAAATTTATGCCAAATTCTGCTTTTGAATGAAAATGCATTTCATTTCATCCAAGAACTATATAAAGATTGTACTTTTAATGTCACCAATCCTTTTCTCTAGGTGCAATCTCAGCTGTCTTGTTTTCCACTCTAACACATTTTTTGCTTTATTAGAACAATAGCTGCCTCCAAGCACCACTTGCACCAGTGTGCATGGGTGGATTTTTGTGTGTGCTACAGCATTATCAAAAGGTTCTTTATCAAATCTGTAATTTTCCGAGTCACTTGATGCTGTGTGTTCATCTAAAATATATTAATTCTGTTGTTTAATGAGCTCAATGTTCTTTCAAACAGAATCTGCTACATTATACAAAAACCTCAAGTTCAACCTCAAGGCCCTGAATTGACTGGGCTCTCAATACAGAAAACTTGCTTTATCTTTGTTTATCAATCCTCTGAAAGCATTTGCATGTACAATGTATCCAAACCATTCATGTAGGCTGCCTACATTTCCAACATAAATTTAACAGCAAAGGGTATTTGAAAACATTACCAAAGCACAGCTGCTTTCCCCTGAAACTTTAATGAGAAAAGGCCATGAAATTACTACAGACCTATTTTTCTTATGTCTGGATAGAGTGCATTATGTGAGGTCATTTTCGCTCTATTTTAGTTCTAAAGATAGAAGATAATTATGACATTAGCCATCTAGGAGTCTATGCAACACTCCTAAATTTAAAACTTCTAAACATTTTTTAAATTATTGACTAACATTAGGGTGTTTTTTTGTCAGACTTACAGATTCCAGCCTGATGTTAGATTATTCATCCAAGTTGAGCCCCCAAACAAAGAGAGCCAAGAAGAGCCTTCTCTCTGGAGAGGAGAAAGAAAATCTGCCAAGTGACTACATGGTGCCTATTTTCTCAGGACGGTATGTATGGATTCTCTCCCTGGATCTGATTTTTAGAAAGTGGAGAGGGACTTCCCTGGTGGAACTATTTAAAATTAATACTTCACGCTCCCAATGCAGAGGGCAGGGGTTTGATCCCTGGTTAAGGGACTAAATCTCACATGCCACAACTACGAGTTTGCATGCCACAGTGAAGATCAGGGATCCTGCATACTGCAACTAAGACCCAGTGCAGACAAGTTAATGAATTAATTAATTATTCTAAAAAAGAAGTGGGGAATAAATGTTTTCAGGTAGTAATAGTAATATCAGCTATGATTTATTGAGCATTTACTTTGTACTGGTTGAGAAAGGTCTGAGGAACCTTGGAACTGTGCACAGTGGGAGATGTGATCATTGTAAAAATGTTTGCCATCACATAGGATGGCTATGTGACCACAGAGATTGATTAGAGACTTATTTCTAATTATGTAACTAGTTGAAACTAGAAGCAAAGTATTGGATGCTAGTGATTGGATACTATATACAGGTGCTATAGTTAGGACACAAAGAAAGGTTAAAACTATAAAGTATTGGGTAAACTAAAAGAAAAAAATCAAATGATATATTTAGGTAGATTGGTTGCCAGTGTGGTTTTAATTATTATTCATTAGGAAGAAAAAAATCCTTAGAAATATAGACTAACTAAAAGCATTGCACCATAGCTTGAATGCCTGGCTTATATTTGTTAAATACAAAATAGATTACTATTTATTTTGAGATAAAATTCAAACAAAATAATCACTAAATCACAAGTCTGTGTAATGCCAAATTTCTGTTTATAATATAAACATTTTTGAATGATAATATATACAAAGAAATCTTGAAAGGAGACTTGTCTAAGACACCAAATTAAAGTTTAACAGAAACTTTCTGAGCCTTCCCTGTTTTTTTCCTTTGAATGGAGATTATTCACAAAGTTAATGTGATGTTCAAAACGAGGTTGCCCTCTCCGGGCAAAAACTATCCAGAAAATCAGTAGGAAATAACTTGGCTGTGATTTTTGGTGACCTACTTCTTTGGTTTCCCTGCATTTTCTCTTCCCATTGCTTTTTGATGGTTCCTTTCCCAATTGCTTCAGAGGCTGATGTCATAATTGCTGCAAACCTACTTAGGAAAGGGATAAACAATATTCTATTTTTAGCTTTTTATTTTATATCTTTGATTTTTTATATCTGATTTTTTAAACTGAACTTTAGAGACAAACAGGCTTATATTGTGAAGTATGCTTGCCCAGACTCAGCTTCTTCACAGTTGGTTTAATAGCACTCATATTCCTTTCAGGAGATGACTAGGTTGGAGGAGAAAAATATTTAATTTTGTGCTTTAAAAAAAAATCATTTAAAAGTCATGTCAGCTTAGCATTAACCTATATGGCATGACTCTCCACCTGTGTGGGCACAAAATGAAGTTTCTCACTCTCTCCAGCTTCTTCCTGCCCTTTCCCCACCAAACCATTTTGTCCCCTCCAGACCAGTCTCAAAAATTTATTTACAGAATAAGCTATGATAAATGAAATTTTTAATAAAAAATTTATATTCTAGGTTTTATTTCCAGTTTTTCTTCATTTTTTATATGGAGCCATCTCCTATATCCTATTACTATGAAGATAACACTTCTTAATGATGTTCACAATATTAACATCTAAGAGGACAGGAAAGTAATGAATATTTGTTGAGTACCTGTTGTTTGCTGGAAATCATTGTAAGTGCATTATATATAAACCATCCTTCTAAGTCCTCCATTCAGCCCTGGAGAGGTATTAGTATGTCAATTTTTTGCACAAGGAAATCAAGACACTTGTAATGGTTAAGCTAAGAGTCCCCCTAGGGCTGGCAAATGCAAATATAGTACATTTTTGGAGAATACGATTTCTTCTGGATGGCACTTAAAAATTCCACTTCTTACAGTCTAGGTAGGGCTTCCCAGGTGACCCTAGTGGTAAAGATCCCGGCTATCAATGCAGGAGACATAAAAGACATGGGTTTGATCCCTGGTTGGGAAGATCTCCTGAAGGAGGGCACAGCAACCCACTCCAATATTCTTGCCTGGACAGAAGAGCCTGGTTGGCTATAGCCCATAGGGTCGCAGAGAGTCAAAGACGACTGAAGTGACTTAGCACACATGCATAGTCTAAGTAGAGCTAACTTTATGTCAGCAACAGGTTTTAAATTGAGACAGAGGATTGGAAAGGTTTTAAATTTATTTAAAACTTTCAGGAGTGTGTTTTTGATGTTAGCATCATATTCTTGCTCTTATACCCAAATTATAGCAGGGTTATCACTGACATACACATATGCACTTACTTAAAGGCAAATGTCCCTGCTGTTCTGGGTCAAAAATATATTTTAAGTGTACTTGAGTTTTCCTAATTGCAGTTGCCACCCCTCCCCCACCCCCAACCCCTGTGTCCTGTGGCATGTGGGACCTTCCCAGAACAGGGGTCAAACCCATGTTCCCTGCATTGGCAGGCTGATTCTTATCCACTGTACCACCAGGGAAGTCCCTCATAACTTTTATTATTTTGGAAAGGAAACCTGCTAGGCATAAGGATCACACATACATTTATAGCTTATTTATGTGTGCAGCAGCTCTGGGCAATGCATTCCATCATCTGAGTTATAGAATCCAGATCAAGCACACTAGTCATAAATCAGGAACCCAGTCACACAACTGTCTGTCATTTTACAATGCTGTCTTTTCTAGACGGAGGTTATAAATTAATATTTTATTACAGACTAAACTGTGTTTAAACACACTAAGGAAACCAAAGAAATGATGTTGCGCAAGTTATCTTACTTCTCTGTGCCTTGTTACCATATGTCTAAAGTAGAAAGGATACAGTTTACTTCAAAGGGTTGTTGTGGGGGAAAATGAGATAATTTATGCAAAAAGCACTTGGCAGAGCACCCTGGCCATAATAGGTATTACTATTGTCAATATCATTTGTTAAGGTGACGATCACATCCATGTGTAAGGAGTTAGCTCATATGGGCCAGTATGTTGTATGTCAGGTTTTCCTTGGGCACAGTGTACAACATCTGAGGTCTGGTGCTTTGAACTTGGCAAAATTGGGCAATCTTATCACTGACATCCACAATAGTCATATTTTGCTGTTATTTTATTTTAGCCAAGTGCATGTCAGTGGAATTACAGATACAGAAGAGCAAAGAATTAAAGAAGCTGCTGCTTACATAGCCCAGAGGAATCTCCTTGCTAGTGAGGAAGGTGTAACAGCCAGCAAGCGGTCCTCAGTATCTAAGCAGTCCATGTCCACGCTTCACCAGGAAGAGGCCCTTGAGAAGAAGTCAAGAAAAGTTGCCATTCGAGAGAAGGCGGAACACCTGTCACTGAAAAAAACGGTAAGAAAAGACAATTTAACATAACTTAGAAAAGTGTAAATGCCACCACGACGTATAAAATGGGTTTCCCTGGTGGATCAAATGGTCAAGAATCTGCCTGCAATGCAGGAGACCTGGGTTCAATCCTTGGGTTGGGAAGATCCCCTGGAGGAGGGCATGGCAACCCACTCCAGTATTCTTGCCTGGAGAATCCTGTGGACAGAGAAGCTAGTAAGGACCTACTGTAGAGCACAGGGAACCCTATGTAATACTCTGTAATGATCTACGTGGGAATAGAATCCAAGAGTGTTTTCATGTATCTGTATAACTGATTCACTTTGCTCTGCGGCAGCAACTAATACAGCATTGTAAATCGACTCTACTGCCATAAAAATTCATCTTAAAAAAGTAGAAATGCATGTAACATGTGCATGTGTGTAATATAGATTAATTAGTTTCAAATGAAGAAATGTGTGGTCTTGTGGAGAAACAACTAAGAAAGAAGGGGAAAAGACATCGAAATGTACAGTTCAAAGAAAGACAGACTTTATAGTTTTAAATTCTGTGAAATTTTAGGTTCTACAGAAATTAAAGTTCTTGAGAACCTTAAAAATCCACCTTTGGAAAGTACAATATGTAGCTCAGGCTTAGAATGTTAAAAATTAAGTGATATGTCTATTTTTTTAAAGGGATGAGGGGAATTCATTTGCTCCAAATACCAGAGTAAGACTCCAAATGAAAAAATTATCATTTTGATTGGTACATTTCATTTTTGTAGCACATGTTACTTTGATTTCATGTCTTGATAATTTTTTTCAGTTAGAAGAAACCGAGGCATTTCATAAAAAGTTGAATGAAGATAATCTTCTCCATGCTCCTGAATTTGTCATTAAACCTCGTTCCCATACTGTTTGGGAGAAAGAAAATGTAAAATTACACTGCTCTATAGCTGGCTGGCCAGAACCTCGTGTCACATGGTACGCTATCTTTTTGAAAGCTTCTCATAGAATTGATTACCCAAAGTTAATTTTAAATCTTGTGAACACATGTGGATTTATGAACATGCAAGAGTCAGTGAAAGCATCTGTAAGTTCAAGTAAATTTTTTTAAACAGTGAAGAAAGAATACATGCATGGAAGGAAGAATGATTTTGCATCATTATAATTTATTATGATACTTTATAATATTCTTATACAGATGGGCCTTTATCTTACATAAAGTGTTAAAATTTAGTCAGCATATTTATTTGGTAACATTTTGTAATGAAAAGCAATGCCACCTTTTAGAGAAATAAAGCCCAGAGGGCTTCATCTCTAGTCTTCATATGAGCTGAGGTCCTAGTTTCTAAAGCCAAACAAAGAAGGGGATGGGACGGGGAGCTGTTTCTAATATGAGGTCTGAAGAAACTTTCATTCCATAAAGAAGAAGTTCCCCTTTTTTCCGTCCATTATATATCCTATTGCAATTGTCAGTGACTTGGTAACCCCTAAAATCAGAACTCATATGGCATGAATGTCTGCCATGGAGAGTGGGAATCTGAAGAGGATTATAAGCCAGTTTTAAAAAGTGTTTTCTGTCTTATTCTACAATGTGGGTATTTTGCATGCTGCTTTCTTACCCTTGGGAGTGTGGTAAATGCCCTGTGTCGCAGTATAAACACTGCAGAGAATGGTACTGTTGCCCACAGGGCGCCAGCTTCTTCTCCCTTTTCTGTCATTTCTAATGTTGTTTGGACACCTGGCTTACATAACGAGACTGACAAGATAAACCCTTACCTAAGGTTGTTCTTAAGGAGCAAGTCGTGAGTTTTGTTTTTTTTTTAATTCACCTATAATATCAACCTGCCTGTGATCAAATTGGATTTACATACAGTTTTTCTTGTACATAAACTTTTCCAAACTTTTCCCAGGGTTCTTGAGTTTGAAAGTGAGAGAATGAAAAACAAAGCCAGTTCTGTATTACCAAGACAAATAATTTATAGTAAACAAAGATGAGAAGTGTGAGAATATATTTAAATGAAAATGAAGGTTTAAAAAAAATCAATTTCCAAGCTTTAAAAGTATGAGTATACTATAGTAAGCTGGGCTTCCCTGGTGGCTCAGTTGGTAAAGAATCCACCTGCAATGCGGGAGACCTGGGTTCAATCCCTGTGTTGGGAAGATCGCTTGGAGAAGGAAATGGCAACCCACTCCAGTATCCTGGACTAAGTCCATGAGGTTGGAAAGAGCTGGACACGACTGACAAACATAGTAAGCTAGGAATCCACTCATCTGTACCCCCTGCCTTTTTCTCTGCCTATTGGGTTGTGTAGATTGGCCTATAAAAGGGACATTTCCTCTTAAAAACTGATTACTTTCTACCTCAGAAAAAATTCAAACTTCCCTGTAGAAATTCATAAAGAGGGACTTCCCCAGCAGTCCAGTGATTAAGACTCTGCCTTCCAATACAGGGAATGTGGGTTTGATCCCTGGTTGAGGAGCTAAGATCCCAGAAGTTGTGTGGTGTGGCAAAAAAAAAAAAAAAAAGAAATACATAAAGAATAACAAATTTTTAGCACTGAGAAATATTGCTTGATGAGTAAAAAATTCCTCATGTTTCATGAATTAAAATATACTACCGGTAAATGAATAATTGGAGTCTTTAAGTAGATATATTTATTACACAGTGTCCTATCTCTGTTTTCCTGATTTTTAAACATCAGAGTTAAAGATGATTTTCGAAAGAATACAAAGTGATCTCTAGGAGATAAATATTAATTTCTTAAGCATTTACTTATTCTGTGAAATACACAGTAACTAGAATACAAACATGCCATGTACCACTGATGGTGTCACTAAGCCAGAGTCATGAGGTTCCACAAAGTCAGAGCTCAAATTCCATTGGAGGTTAAACTCCTCACATGGTGTTCTGGGGCTGAAAAAGGAGTGATTTAAAAACAAACAAAAAGACATAAACTCCACTGAAAAAATATGAGATGACTAAACTTGGCAACTCTGAAAATTCCAGTCAAATTTAAAAATAGAAATACTGTCAGTTTTTAGTTATCCTCACTGGGAGTATGATTGACCCCTCAAATCTTTCATGTTTAGCTTTGAAATATTTATTTCCTTAACATGTGAATTTTATGGCATCAGGGCTCGTTTTAATAAAAAACAAAGGCACAGAGACAAGATTTGTCTCAGGAAGGACTGGAAGGCTGTTCGTTGACTGGGACAAGTCTTCTCTAGTTCCTGCGCCTGCTTCGATGCTTGGAGAACACAAATCCATTCTGTTCAGAAACTCTTCCAGGAGGGACAAATCAGAGCAGTTCACACAAAGCCCTGTTGCCTTGCAAGTCAAGTGGGAAGTAAATATGAAAACAAAAGAACCAGTGGACCACTGAGAAAATAGTTTACCTTCCTTTAGCGTGCAAGGTTTGCCCCTAGATAAAGCTGAAATTTGGACAATCAGCTAGCAGATAGCTAAGAACTGGTTCTGGCAATAGCTAAGGTCGGATTAAGGTTTTGTGGGGCAGGAGGGTTATACAATTTGAAGAGCATCCTTTGTAAAAAAAGATTATAAAGTTAGTCACATGCATTAAGCACAGAGCCTTATGGGGACCTGTGATGATGAGAGACCCTGCAACTTCAGCTTTACTAGTTTCAAGGTAAATCCACTTCTGGGAGTAAATTTCATGTGGGATTAATATATTAATACCTTCCTGGGTGTGCTGCTTTTTAAAAAATAATCATTCAATGAAGCTCTAATTTACTTTGCAAGGTGCTGGTCCAGATTACACAGTCTTCAGTGAGCATCCTCCCCCTCAACGAGCAGGGAACCCACAACTCAAGCGAGAACCAAGATGTTGGTAATTTATTTGCTGGCCTTGATATCTCTTTTGTACCGAGCTGCAGCCTCCTGGGCCTGACTCTGAGTACAAGGATGAGAAAAACCATTGAGAATGACCTTCCTGAATAGAACAAGGTCAAATACAGAAACAAGTTTCCAATGCTGCTGCGGGCAGTTGTGCTGTCTCCACTTGAGCCTTTAGGTCCTAAGCCACATCTTTCAAAGTCATATGGGCACAGGGTCTGACTCCCTAAGACTCCTTTCCAAGGAACGTTCAGTTCCAGGTTTCCACTGGCACCCTCAGGCCATGGAAATCCCTGAGGTTGAACAAATGATATCAACATGCTGCAGCTGCTCTTCAGCCAGCCCCTGCATAGTGACTAAATCTGGATGGAGTCTAGAGGGTACCTGGAGAGCGCTTACTGACAGGTGGGCCCATCACTCATCACCATCACTCATCACGGCCAGGTGCAGAGATGCTGAGCAGCACTGCCCTATTCCAGTTCACCTTCAGAGCAGAAGGAAGCCTGTGGGCCTTGGGTTCAGGAGGAAAGTTAGTTGCAGAAGACACAGTAGTGAAGCTGGCCATCCAGGAAGAGGGCTAGCCAACAGAGAAGGAGAAATATATATGTGGTGAAAAACCAATTGTTTAATTTAATAGGTTATATTTATATAATAACTTGTTTAATAGGCAGTATATTGTTGTAAAGGGGGGAGGAAAAGCATTTATGTTTGTATTTTTATTACCTGCATAAAGAAGCTGGAAGGACATATGAGAACCTAAGGAGACCAGTTAGCTGTGGGGAGGAGCTGGGCAGAAGGCAGATAGGTGTGAGAAAAGAGAATGTTCCCTGGGCATCCCTATATTTCTGATTCTTGGATCATATGCTCACATTGCCTGGTCAGATTGTAAGAAGCTATATGAAATAGGGGAGAAAAGTTCTCTTTAAAAGAAAGAGAATTAAATTAGTTGTACCCCCTCTTTTTTTAGAGAGCCAGATTTAATTGCATTTTGAGCCCAAAGTCTAGATTGATTTTTGTCAGTGGAAATTGGAATTATATAATCTGCAGGGAGGCTCACGCCAACTCCTGGAACAATATGTTGTTATTATCACGTAAAACTCATGTGTTCACACACTCAGTGTCCTTGTTTTCAGATTTATATGTGGATCCTGGGCTACAGTCCATGGGGTTGCAAAGAGTCGAACCAGAACAACTTAGCACCTGGGTTAGATCCTCACGCAAGACACTTAAAATACATATTTGAAATTCTTTGCATTATCCCTGAAGTCATTGCCACTTCAGGGATAGTGTGAAGATAAATAGACACTTAAACTTGTCAGTGAACATGATCATAGTTCAAAACCTAGGGATAAGATAGTATGAGAAATGTATTTTAGGAAGAGTCTGGAGATTTGGAAAAGTCTTATTTTATTTTTTCAAATTATGAGAATTCATAAATTCCATGGTAGAATTAATGCATTGAATTTTTTACAAGATTAGAGTTATTCACAGTGTATTTAAATTTAGCAATTACTGACATATTATTGTAGGAAAGCAACCTGCATTTAAAATATTAAAAATTCTTTATAATTACTTTTGAAGTATAAGGATTGGGATTTTATTTTAGATTTTTCTTATTTACATCCAAATTCTATGCTTAAGAAGAGTTAGCTCTCAGCTAATTGGTTTTTAAAGTGAGTAATGGCTGTTTGTTCAAAACAATAGGGTTGCATTCTAACCACACTTTTGGGGGAAGGGGATTCAACATGACAGAGATAATTTTGGCAGCATTATTTGCTGACAAAGAAAAGTTAGAGTGAAGTCCTTTTGTTTGACCACACTTTATACTGCCAAAGAGCTTTCACTGTAATCCCTTGTTATCAAATTCAGCCTAGTATCCAGACAGACATTTGTTTGGGGAAAATAAGTGTGTATTTTACATAGATAAATGAAGAGTATTAGTCTAGAAATAATGTGTAACAGAAGTTCATTAACTAGTTGTTCATACAATTTTAGATGAAAATGATGAGGAAAAGGGTGTACATATAAATACTCACAAGAATTTCAGAAACCTGATAAATAGTCCCAGGGTGTAGATTACTCTCTAAAATTAGCCGATGAGTGGCCAGTTTGGAATTTCACTCTCCAGAAATAACGAGCTGTGAAGTGTACACAAAGCAGGCCTCAAATTCTCCTTTTCTCCTCTGATTTGATACGGAAAACAGTCAATCACAAGTGGTTCTGAACCCGAGTGCCTTGCAAGGAGAATTCCTTGAAGAACAGATTTGAATAGCTTTCTCATTTAATCCTTGTCTGCTGCTTTAAAACAGGTGCTTCTTACACTGACATATAGAGTCCCAGTGGAGAGAAAATGTGTGTGTGTGTGTGAGAGAGAGAGAGAGAGAGAGAGAGAGAGAGAGAGAGAGAGAGAGAGAGAATCTATTTCAAGCGGTCACATTAGAAAACTGGGGGAAAGGCATTGAGATACTAAGTCACACAGGACTAGAGTAGCAGTCCCCAGACTCTGGGATCTAGTGCCTGACGATCTGAGGTGGTGCTGATGTAAAAATAATAGGAATAAAGTGCACAATAAATGTAATGTGCTTGAATCATCCTGAAACCATCCCCCGCCCCCTGGTCTGTGGAAAAATTTCCTTCCATGAAACTGGTCCCAGGTGCTGAAAAGGTTGAGGACTGCTGGACCGAAGGACAAGGAAGGTGAAGCAAGCCTAAGAGCTGCAAATGCTATTTTAATTCAAACTTTATGGAAACATGAACATCATTTTTGGTCAGAAGCCAAATCAAGCGTCACTCAGTTGTTTGGTCAAGTAGCACCGGTCACACACATTTGGTGTCTTTTATATCTTCTTATGTTGGGAAGAAATACTGAAAATACCCCAGCACAAAGTATACTGAGCAAAAAGAAGCTTCTGAGTCAGGTGTGAAATGACCGAAACCGATTCAGTCAGGAGAGTATGCTCATGATTAACGTGATCGACCCTGTCATTCATCCAAACTAGGAATGTTCCAAATTAAGAGCAGCCAGCAGATTGCTTTTTACAGCCCATCTCTGATCAAACAGTCCTGTCCGCCTGGAGCCCTGTGGGGGGACAGCTGTCTGAGGCCGTTTCTGGACTGTCAGAAACAGCTAAGAATGATTCCCAAGGGTGGGGTGGAAGGCTGTGCCCCTACACCTGCTACACAGCTGCGATTCCTAAGCCAGTCCACCCTCCCGTTTCACATCCAAGGAAACCAAGACACAAACAGCCTCAGCATACCTTCTTCATCTGCGCTGATTTTAAATTATCCATACCATGAAAGATGGATTTGTCAGAACTCTGCTCCTTCACCAAAATTCAAGAAGCACAATTGAATTTATGATGTTACCCAATGACTCTGTTCAGTCCAATTTAATACACACTGCCTAATATTTTCCTGGGATGGCTGCTTCCTTGAGAGTGGGAATAGAAATCAGTACGGATCTGACAGAATCCCCATCTTCAAGGCACTCACGGTTTAGCAGAAGTGACACTTACCCAACCATAATTTGATTAACGTTATACCTTCCCATTTGAACCATGTAACACTGATGCGAAGAGGTGGGAATGATGTTGTGTGGAATTTCAGGGAGGAGATTATTGAACAAGTGGTATTTGATCAGAGCCTTGAAGGATGAGTTGGAATTTTGCTACATGGAGAATGGTGTATTTTCTAAAGTGTAGAAAAGTGTGCATTTTAGGGACATAGGGAGTGAGTGTGAGTGTGTATGTGTGTTTATGTGTGTGTGTACACAAGCTGGGGAGAGGAAAGGACTGGCTGAGGATTATTTCCTTTCTCTTTCCCTTTCTATAACTTCCCTTGCTCCCAAATCTGCTTATAACCGTGTCCAAAAATCTGAAGAAATAAAATGCAGCTAAATAGAGAATTGGGCTTCCCCGTTGGCTCAGTGGTAAAGAATCCACCTGCTAAGCAGGAGACATGAGTTTGATCCCTGGGTCGGGACGATCCCCTGGAGAATTTAATGGCAACACACTCCAGTATTCTTATCTGGAAAATCCCATGGACAGAGGAACCTGGTGGGCTACAGTCCCTGTGGTGGCAAAAAGTTGGACATGACTTGGCGACTAAACAGTAACAAGAAATAGAAAACAGTAGGAAAATGGAAGCATCCCACGTTGTCAGGAGCCAGATTGCCTGGGTTCAGATCCCAGCTCTGCTGTTTTAGCTGTTAAAGCTGGGGCAGGCTACTTAACCGTTCTATGCCCGGGTTTCTTCATCTGGAGAATGATGTTAAAAGTAGTAGCACTGGGAATTCCCTGGTGGTCCAATGGCTGGGACTCTGAGCTCCCAATGCACGGGGCCCAGGTTCAATCCCTGGTTGGGGAGCTAGACCTAGACCTCATGTGCCATAGCTAAAGATAATGTATGCTGCAACTAAGAGCCAGCGCAGCCAAATGAAAATATATTTATATTCTTTAAAAAGTAGTGCAACCTTATGTGGTTGTTGTGAGGATTGAATTTACTAATCTAGACATAAAGTACTTAGAGCCTTTCCCGACTCTCAGTAAATACTCTGTTTCTGTTATGGTCATTAGCATTATTTGTGATAATTATGCACATGAAGTGGAATGTCTGAAAAGGAAACAAATGAAATTTAGCTCCCCCTTTGGGCAGAAAATGGCTTAAGCATAAAAGCTAGGTCCAGCACCATAGCTACTGGCAACTGAGGACATGAGGCTTCCCTGGTGGCTCAGATAGTAAAGACCCCTCCTGCCAACGCAGGAGCTGCGGGAAACGTGGGTCTGATCCCTGGGTGGGGAAGCTCCCCTGGAGTAGGAAATGGCAACCTACTCCAATATTCTTGCCTGGAGAATCCCATGGAGAGGGGAACCTGGCTGGCTACAGTCAATGGGGTTGCAAAGAGTCAAACACAATTGAATGACTGAGCACACACTGAGAACGTGAGGACGTGGTGATGAATCTCGGTGCAGACTCAGGGGCCGGTGTCTCAGGAGGGGCCCCTCCAGGGAGCCCCTGCCTCTCAAGACTGAGAGGCTTCACCAGGGATTGGCAGTCAGAAAAAGGGACTCTTTCAGCTTCTATTTATCAGTAGTTTTCTTTCATGACTGATATTCTAAGTTCTTCCAAGCTGAGAGCTATGCTTGCTCATGACAAAATAAAACAAATATAATGAGCTTTCAATGCAATGACAAGGTTTTGAATAACGTGCCGGAATGTCAGGGGGAAGGATGTTTTGCTTTCATCCTACACAGACAGCCAACAAAAAACCCACTCAAAGCCTTCCTCTCTGTTGTGTCAACAATGGTCTTCTTTCTTTTCATTTTTAAGATCATCTATTGAGGTATAATATGTACACAAAATAGTGTGGTATGGCATATAAATGTAGAACTTTGATTAATTTTTGTAGACCACCTACACCCAGGTAACAAGCACCAAAATCAGGAAACCAAACATTATTAGCACCCAAGGGACCGCCTTCATCCCTGCCCCTTGCCCTGACTTCTAGCAGCATTAATTGATCTTTTCTTGTTTTGTACTTTACGTAAAAACAATCATTATACTCTTTTGTATCTGGCTCTTTCCACTCAAAATTATGTACGCAAGATTCAAACACATGGTTGTGAATGGCCAACTTCTTGAATGTAATTTTTTTAATGGAGGAGGGAAGCACATTCATCAAGAAAGTTTATGATACTTGTAATGAATTTTATTTGCATTTATTGAGCAGACACTGCTACTGACCTCTGTGCTATGTCTACAGATGTTTTTTCAAGAAGAACAATTGTGTGCGTGTTAATCGTGAAGCTATTTACACCTCAACTTACTTCACCTCATTTCCATTGTCTCATAGGTATAAAAACCAGGTGCCAATAAATGTCCAGGCACATCCTGAAAAGTATATCATCGAAAGCCGATATGGAATGCACACTCTGGAGATAATCGGGTAAGAAACATCACGGTCTATGTATGTTGCCCGACAATTGCTTGGCGGGGGGGTTCTCCCCTCTTCCTCCCTACACGGTGGTATCAGGATGGAGGACAGTCCCAAGTATTGCTTCTCTTGGTGCACGCCTATGAGTGATAATCATGACATTCTTACCAAGCCCATGTTACTGCCCAAAGTGATCTTTTGAATTTAGTCAAAGATGATGAGGAAAAATTCATTTGTATCTATTTAACCTTCTGTATGGGTTTCCCAGGGGCTCAGTGTTAAAGAATCCGCCTGCCAATGCAGATGACTCAAGTACGATCCCTACGTTGGGAGGAAATGGCAATCCTCTCCAGTATTCTTGATGAGAAAATCCCATAGACAGAAGAGCCTGACAGGCTACAGTCTATGGGGTCGCAAAGAATCAGACATGACTGAGCAACTAAACAACAATCCTTTTATGTACTTGGGAGTTCTTTTTCAGGTATTAGCAAGAAAAATAAGTTACAAAATAGGCATTTATTTGTATTCAGCAGTCTTCTCAGAGTCCCAAATCCGCACCAGCATTACACACATTCGCCTTTAATCAGTGTAGGCCAATGAAGTTTGAGGTGGGTGACACTGAACGTCAAGCTGGACCTAGAGAAATTGTTTCTTCCCTCAGCTCGCCGGTAACTGTGTGGAAACTATGTGCCCATTCTGCCAGCCTGTAGATGGATGCAGGGCCTGACAGTGGGAGGTTTTTTAAAGCAGATCAACAGCAAAGATTTTAAAGCAGAATCCACATCAAAGCTTCTGGGTCTTCAAAGGGGTATCATGTCTCCTAACATGGTGTTGAAATCCAAGCCTACTAATGTGGATGAAGAAGTTACACAAGCTTCCAGCATTTCCGGTTCAGATAAAACCATGATATGCTGCAAAGTCAAAGTAGAATTTAAGTCATTCCAATCTCAGGAGATATATAGCTTTCTCAGATCAGAGAGGTTGGCACAGGTCATACTCAGCTTCAAGCAGAACCCTAGGACCCTGAGATGATCCGCCAAGTAGGGACCCCTTCCTAAAGACCCATCCATTCTGTCAGATGGTGATTCAAACAAGTCGGCAGCGAGCTGTGTGATTGCTTTATAAATTAAATAAGCAACCATATTGACCCACCTGGGATTATATTTATGTCTATAAAATTTCAACAAGAATTAAAATTTCACCAATGAAACTAAAGAAGAACAGTGAAGAACACGAACCCTGGCAATGATAAAACAGCTTGCTTTGAAATCTTAACCTGTTCATCTCTGCATGAGAGCCTTCTCTCTCGAAAGTGAAAGTCGCTCAGTCGAGTCAACTCTTTGCTACCCCATGGACTGTAGCCCTTCAGGCCTCTCTGTCCATGGAATTCTCCAGGTCAGAATACTGGAGTGGGTAGCCATTCCCTTCTCCAGGGGATCTTCCCAACCCAGGGATTGAACCCAGGTATCCCAAGACATCCCTATGTCTGCATCATAACTTAGAGGAACTTCGGAACTTCTTGTATTGTGTTGTGGGCCTGAACATTAGTAGAATTGAGGGGTAGATAATTTGTTTGTATTTTGAGGCTAAAACACAGAACCACACATGAGACAAAACTGAATCTGTTTGGGCATCTATAAGGAGAGGCTGTTTCTTTGTCTCTCCATCACACTATAACAGCCAGACTGAAACCCATCCTGAGGGAGGCCCCTCCGGGTCTTACCTGCTACAAAGGTACATGACCAGACATTTTCTGCTCCAGATACAACTTTAAACCAACTTTTTATCACACTGTTCATGCTGTATATACTCAACACATTGTTGACTTTTATTTTTGGACATTTTAAATTAATTCAAGCTAGGGTCACAGTGGACTATAGCTGTTGGTAGGTAGATCTACTGGCCCATGTAAAATCCCACAGGGAGCTTGATCAGAAAGTATAGCTTTGTCAAGAGTCCCGAAGAGTGGTGTGTTAACTGATGACGTGCTGTGTGTTGTGTTAGCAAAGAGATCCTTGACAAAACAGTCAGGAGTTACATCGGCCCGCCTTATCTGTAGAGACAGAACCCATGGGTACCAAGGCCTCAGCATACTACTCCATTTTACTTAAAACAGGGGCCCCCAATCCCCCAGCTGAGGACCAGTACCTGTCCCGTTCCATGGTTGTTAGGATCAGGGTGGCACAGCAGGAGGTGAGCAGTGGGCAAGTGAACTAAGCTTCATCTGCCGCTCCCCATCGCTTCCATTGCTGCCTGAACCAATAGCCCCCTGCCTCTGCCAGTGCCCCACCCCTGGAAAAATTGTCTTCCATGAAACTGGTCCCTGGTGCCAAAAAAGTTGGGGACCACTGACTTAAGGGACTTGAGCCTCCTTGGATTTTGTTAACCATGGGGGTCCTGGAACCAGTCCCCTGCAGACACTGAGGGACAACTGTACCAGGAGTGTCACTGGACCGAGCACTCATCCCATCCGTTCTTTCAGGTGTGATTTTGAAGACACGGCTCAGTACCGGGCCTCGGCGATGAATGCCAAAGGAGAACTTTCAGCATATGCTTCGGTTGTGGTAAAGAGTAGGTTTGCTGGACTTGTTTCATTCACAGTGTACTTTTAAAAAATTTATTCTCACTGCTAACATATAAACAGGTCAAGAAGCAGTTGTCAAGAATTGCTGCTTTCTTTTCTAGGATACAAGGGAGAATTTGATGACACTCGCTTCCATTCAGGGGCTTCCACCTTGCCGCCCAGCTGTAAGTCTGAAAATATTTTTGCTGTGTCATCTCTGTACAATACTGTATAATAAGCTATTCCATAACACTGAAATAAATGCAGGTATACTAAGTCATTTCAGTTCTGTCCAACTCTTTGTGACCCATGGACTGTAGCCAGCCAGGTTCCTCTGTCCATGGGATTCTCTGGGCAAGAATACTGGAGTGGGTTGCCATGCCTTCCTCCAGGGAATTTTCCCAACCCGGAGATGGAACTCATGTCTCTTCAGTCTCCTGCACTGGCAGATGGATTCTTTATCACTAGCGCTACCTGGGAAGCCCAAAATAAATGCATAGGCTATATTATAATATGTGCTAGTATGTATGTAATGGGTTTCCCAAGTGGCACTAGTGGTAAAGAACCTGCCTGTCAGTGCAGGAGACATAAGAGACATGGGTTCAATCCCTGGGTGGGGAAGATCCCCTGGTGGAGGGCATGGCAACCCACTCCAGTATTTGTGCCCAGAGAATCCCATAGACAGAGGAGGCTGGCAGGCTATAGTCCATAGGGTCGCAAAGAGTCAGACACGACTGAAGTGATTTAGCACATGTACGTAATACTACCTGTAGTTAGTTTTATTTTTTTAGATTCTTTGGCTACTGTATTCTCCTTCTGCTTATAATTGCTTTATTCTGGTTTTATAAAAGCCTGGATGTGATTGGCTAAAAATGACAAATGCTTTTAAGTCTTCCTTTCCTTAATCTGAGAAAAATCATTACACAAACCTGCAGTGTGATTTAACCACACACACACATACATAGAGTCTGGACTGTAGCAGGGCAGTCTTACTCATCCTTATATATCCAGTGTAGCATCATCTCCTTAAGAAGTCTCTGTCGGCCCCCCACTTTACCCCAGCCCCCACCCACTTAGGTTATGTGTCCGGATGAGGCTATGACACCTCTGTAAGGACATCTACTCACTGGACACTAATTGTTAACTGTTTGCTCCCTCTGACCCATGAGCCACTTGAAGGCTAGGCTGGACCTTTTATCTTTGGACCCCAGCACCTGATACAGAGTAGTATTTGATGATGAATGAATAAATACATATACTAATTTACAAAATGCAATGTAAAATGAGGTCTAAGTGTGGTTTAATAACAAATTATTAGTATTCTGATCCATAGTAATTTATAAATTTGTGAACTTCGATCATGTCATCTGCATCAGAACTTCTTGTCATGGGAAGCAATAAAAGTAAAACCCTTATGGTTCTTCAGTAATTAGATGATAACTCTGTTCAGACTGGAAATGGTAGTCAAGCCCCAAATTCTTATTTTCCAAACATTAAAAAATAAGTGGTCATTTTGAAAATGGTTATGGAAACACTTACTCATGGGTCAGTTTTTCACCTAACTGATCAGCTTGATGTTTCTCCATACTTCATGGTATATATAGTTAAGTCGTTCAATCGTGTCTGACTGTTCGCAACCCCATGGACTGTAGCCTACCAGGCTCCTCCATCCATGGGATTTTCCAGGCAAGAGTGGATTGCCATTTCCTTCTCCAGAAGATCTTCCTGACCCAGGGATTGAACCTGGGTCTCCCGCATTGTAAGCAGACGCTTTACCATCTCAGCCACCAGGGAAGTTACCTATACTTCATGGGATGGCTTCTAATTTTAATATTCCTAGTTGCAATCATTGGTATCAATCCCATGCATGAGAAGGAGTGCTGGGTGGGAGTGAGGAGGAACACATCCCAAATCAAGTCCTTCTCTTGTCATTTCATTTATATTGAGATACAATAATAGCTGGAAAATTTGAAACTATGATTTATAAATCATTTGACAGGTTTGTTGTGATTGCTTTTGGCCTGTGCTCATTAAAATGCTTATGTCTCTTTGATGAGAAAAAATAAATTACTGATGTTTGTTTCTGTTGTGTCCAGTTGCCGTGACCCCTTACGGTTATGCGTCTAGGTTTGAGATCCACTTTGATGACAAGTTTGAAGTGTCTTTCGGGAGAGAAGGCGAGACAATGAGTCTGGGCTGCCGTGTAGTTATCACCCCTGAAATTAAACATTTCCAGCCGGAGATCCAGTGGTACCGAAATGGTAAGCCTTAATGATGAATTCTCACTGAGGCTCATATTCGCAGAAGGTCGCAGACCGGACTTGGTCCCAAAGCATCAATGTCTATAGATTGCAGTTCTGTTTACCAGAACTGGCAGAAACTGGATAGTAGAGGACATAACCTACCAGGTGTTACAAAAGTTTTTATACATATTTTAGAGTAGCAGAACTTTTATAACGTATTTGTGGAGGTCATAATTTCTTATCACCATGTACTACAGGGAAAAGATTACAAAAAATGTATTTTCATTTTGCAAGTTGGATATATGTTCATTTTGTAAGTTAATTTTATTTGGTAAGATAAAGTGAAATCCAGTGAAGTCTTATTGGTTCCCAGGCGCTGTGGGTGGTAGTCAGCATGCTCACCATGCAGCTGGCCTAAACTTCAGTGTCCGTGTGGGCACCGGGCAGGCTGGGCCATCGTGAAGTGATGACGAGGACCGGATCTGCGCCCGGAGTGAAGCCAGTAGTAGCTGCAGCGGTGGCGGCAGCAGTGCTGCTGGACGTGGCCCTAGAGGAGAGGAGAGGCCCCAGCAGATGCAGCCTGGGAGCCCCCAGTGGGAACCCAGATCCCCGGTCCATCTCCAGGACCCATCTCTGTGGGATCTGCACAGACATGAACTTCCTGGCCTGAGCACCGTGACAGGAACTGCCAACAATCACACCTTTGTCTGTAAAACATTACAAAATAAAAGCACGTATACAGACACTGCAGTAAGGCACATAAGGCAGTTAGAATTCTTCTGAGTGTGGACTCTTTGTTTATGAAAACTGCCGCAACATTGCAAAGCAAATATTCACAGGCTTGGAAATAAAAATTAAATTTAAAGGTTGACACATTCAGTGAAAATAAACACTATTTCCATACAAAACTTTGGATGAAGCAGTTATTAACAAGAAAGATGTTTTTAAAGTAATTTTTCTCATAATCGAAGTTACAGTGAGAAAATGTATAAATAGGCATTTAAATTATATACAAATCATGAAGCCATATTCTTTTTATGTATGATCAAAGGTACAGGACATGTAAGAGAAAACATTAAGATGCAATTATTTAAAAATACATTTAAAATTAAATTTAGATTTACATGAAACTATTTGTATAAGTAGTTAAATCTTTTAGAAAAAATTGTTCCTCAAGAATTGTCAGCTCTAGAGTACAAAAATTTATATTTTAAAATAGCTTATCAGAGAATTAACCTACTGTTAATTTTATAACCATAACTATATAATTGTATATAGTATAAAACTGTATAATACTTCAAAAAAAGAAAAAAAAACTGTATAATACTATAACTATATAGCACTCTTAGCAACAGCATTAATAGTTGCATCAGTGGAAAGATCTTTCTCAAAAGGAATCAAAACTTATTTGTGACTTTGCATTTGCAAAGACTGAATGACGTTACTTTCAATTTTATTAATTTAAAATGAAGTTGGTAAAAGTATGAATTAGATCACCTAATAACTGAGGTTGCAAAAAAATAAGTAAAAAATTCTGTATTATCCATCAACATATCACAAAACAAAATATTGTTTGTATGTAAGAATTATGGCATGAAAATAATTATTTTTTTGTAATTTGTATTACCCTATTATGTTTCATAAATAATAAACTATTTTTAGAGGAAAAAGTTTTATATTTTAGTACCTTAACTGTATTTTTTTCTTCTGCTTTTTGAGCCAGGAGCCTTGCAATTTCATCTTGCACTGGGCCTTCCAGATGATATATCTGGCTGTGGTTCCCTCACTTCTGGTCTAGCATTTTAACTGATATAAATATGGCACAATGACTCAAAGTCTTACAGACTTCCTCTAATAGTCAGATAGCTTTCAATATAGAAGAAGAGGAATAAAGAGAGAGAGAGATGGGGAGAGGAGCGAGTTGCGGGGAGGGAGGAAGAAGATAGTAATGGAGAAAGAAGTCAGCAAATTTGTTTATGTTTTTCCACCCAGGGGCACCTGTTTCTCCATCAAAATGGGTGCAAACACATTGGAGTGGAGATCGGGCAACACTAACATTTTCTCATCTCAACAAGGAAGACGAAGGTCTCTACACAGTTCGTGCTCGAATGGGAGAATATTATGACCAGTACAGTGCTTACGTCTTTGTTCGAGGTAAGGCATGGCAGAAAGCAGAGCATCTGAGGATATTTAAAACACTGAGTCCGTATCAATCTATCCAAACATATTTTGGGTAACGATGAAAGGGCTGTTGGAAAATTCCCCCTGGGACTTCCCAGGGTCCAGTGTTCAGGACTCAGTGCTTCCACTGCTGGGGTGCCAAGGTTCAATCCTTGGTCTGAGAGCTATGACCCCGCAAGCCACACGGTGTGGCCAAAAAAAATTGAAAAATTCTCCCAGATGATTTAGCACAGGGATGTTAGCATCTAGTAAAATTAGAATGGATGTGAAAAGGTTAACCCTAAAAGCACCAACCTGAAGGTGACCAGTTTCCAGACTGTGCTGCCGTTACTAGTGTCAGTACTTTCCTCTTCTTCAGTGAGCCACCAGCACAGTCCTCTGTAGGTGTTTGAGAGGCTGCGTCCTAGTGGTGTGAACGAAGAGTCATCTCGGTTTAAAGAAGGAACAATAAAATAGCAGTGGGGATTCACTCTTGATCTGTTTTGGAGAGCAAATTTGTTGTTTCATTCCAGGCCTTCTCTTAGTTTTATGAACTAGGAAGCAAATGTACCACTGAATCTCTAAGATAAGCTATAATTGTTGATTTTAGGAGTCTTTATTTTCTCAGTGGTGTCTTGAACGAGTAGGGTATGTACAAGTGGAAATGTTCTCGATACATGAGATCTGAGCGCACTTAGAAGACCATGCACATGTCCTGGCCACAAGTGCCCTGTGTTCTTTTCTGTGACTTGATTGATAGTCACATGAGTAGACGGAGGAGGGGCTCAGAAAAATAGAGTATATCACACTCACAGGTCCCGGAGAACCACACCGGGCTACATGGGGAGGCAGCCACACTGCTTTGTCCAGGAAGCAGCAGGGTGAGAGGGGAGAGCTCAGACCACAGTCTTTACTGGATTTCCTGTGGAAAAGGCAAGGCGGGATGGGATACACAATTCAGGATCGGCTAGTGTGAGCAGTTTCAGTGGCCCCTAAGCTATAGGGGTTGTGCCTAGTTTTCTGGTGCCTGGTGCAGAGATGGTTAAGTCAGAGGAATATTTCCTCCTGGGGAACATGGCTGGTTGAAGGAGGTCAGCTCTGAACAAGTTAGAGTTGGCTAGCCCCAGAAGATGGGTGATCTCTCCCCAACCAGAAAGGTTTGTTTTGAAAGCATCACAATTCACAGAGAATAAATATATAAACAATATGGTTTATATTGGTTTATAGCAACAAAATTGCTATTTGTTTTATCTAAATGGATAAAAAATAAATTCCGTTTTACACTAAATGGAGTCATGAACATCTAGGCATTTTGATCACAGTGGGACTTTAGAGGCCATCCAGGTGTCCTTAACTGGGATCCACAGACTCCAGAGGGGTCTGTGGTTAAAACTGTACTTCAGTATAATTGGTTTCTTTGATAAGCTCATGTATTTATTTTATGCATTTAAAAGCATTATTATGAGGAAGGGATCTTTATTCTTTCTTTACGAGTTTTCCAAAGGAGTCTCAGTTCAGTTCAGTCGCTCAGTCATGTCTGATTCTTTGCAACCCCATGGACTGCAGCACGCCAGGCCTCCCTGTCCATCACCAACTCCCGGAGTTCACTCAAACTCATATCCATTGAGTCGGTGATGCCATCCAACCATCTCATCCTCTGTCGTCCCCTTCTCCTCTCGCTTTCATCTTCCCCAGCATCAGGGTCTTTTCCAATGAGTCAGCTCTTCACATCAGGTGGCCAAAGTATCAGAGTTTCAGCTTCAACATCAGTCCTTCCAATGAACATTCAGGACTGATTTCCTTTAGGATGGACTGGTTGGATCTCCTTGCAGTCCAAGGGACTCTCGAGAGTCTTCTCCAACACCACAGTTCAAAAGCATCAATTCTTCAGCACTCAGCTTTCTTTATAGCCCAACCCTCACATTCATACATGACTATTGGAAAAACCATAGCTTTGACTGGACAGACCTTTGTTGGCAAAGTAATGTCTCTGCTTTTTAATATGCTATCTAGGTTGGTCATAACTTTTCTTCCAAGGAGTGTCTTTTATTTCATGGCTGCTATCACTATCTGCGGTGATTTTGGAGCCCAAGAAAATAAATTCTGCCACTGTTTCCACTGTTTCTCCATCTATTTGCCATGAAGTGATGGGACTGGATGCCATGATCTTTGTTTTCTGAATGTTGAGCTTTAAGCCACCTTCTTCACTCTTCTCTTTCACTTTCATCATGAGGCTCTTTAGTTCCTCTTCACTTTCTGTCATAAGGGTGGTGTCATCTGCATATCTGAGGTTATTGATATTTCTCCTGGCAATCTTGATTCCAGCTTATGCTTCATCCAGCCCAGCGTTTCTCATGATGTACTTTGCATATAAGTTAAATAAGCAGGGTGACAATATACAGCCTTGACGTACTCCTTTTCCTGTTTGGAACCATTCTGTTGTTCCATGTCCAGTTCTAACTGTTGCTTCCTGACCTGCATACAGGTTTCTCAAGAGGCAGGTCAGGTGGTCTGGTATTCCCATCTCTTTCAGAATTTTCCACAGTTTATTGTGATCCACACAGTCAAAGGCTTTGGCATAGTCAATAAAGCAGAAATAGATGTTTTTCTGGAACTCTCTTGCTTTTTTGATGATCCAAAGGATGTTGGCAATTTGATCTCTGGTTCCTCTGCCTTTTCTAAGTCCAGCTTGAACATCTGGAAGTTCACGGTTCATGTATTGTTGAAGACTGGCTTGGAGAATTTTGAGCATTGCTTTGTTAGCGAGTGAGATGACCTTTTCCAGTCCTGTGGCCAGTTTCCAAAGGAGTCTAAGGCTCACAAAATGTTAGGATTCCCCTTAGTTTTAAGATGCAGAAACTAAAGCTCAGTAAAGTAAGTTGATTTTCCAAAAGCCTCATGGGCTTTCCAGGTGGCACTAATGGTAAAGAACCTGCCTGCCAATGCAGGCGAAGTAAGAGACGCAGATTCAATCCCTGGGTCGGGAAGATCCCTTGAAGAAGGGAATGGCAACCCACTCCAGTACTCTTGCCTGGATAATCCCATGGACAGAGGATCCTGGTGGGCTACAGGCCATGGGGTTGCAAAGAGTCAGACATGACTGAAGCAACTTAGCATGCATGCATAAACCTCGCAGTTGTTGAGAAACAAAAGTGGTACTAAGATGCAGGTCTTCTGGTGGCTAACCCAGGATTTTAGTTAGGGAATAGGCTAAGCTGCTGAAATGGAACTTAAAAACAAAAAGTTTATTTCTGTCCTGTGTCCATCAATGTAGAAGAGTGGTCCAGATGGTCCTGCTCAAAGCACTCGGGTCCCATCTATGTTTCTGCTCAGCTGGCCCTGTGCTGCCCTGACTCCCAGGCCATCCTGCGGGAGGGGAGATGCAGAGATGCACACAGCACTTCTTCTTGGTGAACACACCTCCATGTGTGTTGGGGAGCTGGGGTGATAAAGTTCTAGCTGGACAGCATGTTACCCGTGGAAGCTCAAGGGTTCCAGTACTAAGAGGCAACAGGAGGAGTGGACACTAGGGACGGTCAGCAGTCTACACCACAGCAGTACTGAGAAGTAATAAATGATCATTGGATTCTGCCTCAGATCAGCAACTGATAAAGATACATGAATATCTCTACCAACTGAAAACCGGGCATTTTGGGAAAAATCAGATCTTGTAAGGGAAAAAGGGTTGCAGTGAAAATGGACACATTGGAAGTTACCAGCAAGTATATTTATTTAACCACCTTGATAGTCCTGGCCAGATGAGAACTGAATAAGCAAACAGAGTCTTTGCCTCTGCTCTCAAGTGTCTTACCTGAACTAGAGTCTTCTCTGGTGACTCAGAAAGCACTGAGTTATGCCTTGAGGATTCCCTCTGTGCTCTTTTCCTGGGAGCTCAGACACAGTCCAGGGTCTCCTCAACAACATTTCTCAGTGGCCATGCCAGGGTCATGGTCCTTTGCAGGTTGAGACCAAATTTCACATTACTAACCACGGATAGGTGGAAGGATTGAAGTTTATCATTAAGCTGGTCTTCATTCCACAAAATAAGGGAAGATTCTAAAATTTATCAGATGTTGAGAGAATTGAGAAGATTCATGGAAAGATGAAATTGCAAAGACGAGTCTCAGAAATCTAATTGTGAATTCAACTTTTAGAAGACCATTTCCCTTGTAAGTTTATTTTAAGTGCTATATTTTGGATTCTTTTAAAAAAATCTTTGTTGAGATGTAATTACACACCATAAGAGTCAACCATGCTAAGTGGACAGTGCTTTTTGGAATATTTATAGAGCTGTGCACCACCAGCCCCCCATCTACAATCCAGCTTTAGAACATTCCCATCACACCCTGCCCCACCCGAGATATTTCTCGTGTCCCTTCCCCACTCTCATTCCCAGTCTAGCCCCCAAGCAGCCACTGATCTACTCCCTGTCACTATAGACTTTCTTTTCTAAACATTTCTGAATATGTGATCTTTCACTTTTGTCTTTTTTTTCATTGAGCATATGTTTTGAGGTTCTTTATAATGGTAGTTTACTTCTTTTTATTGCTGACTAGACATGCTTCATTTTGTGTGTCTATTCACCAGTTGATAGACAATTGGATTGTTTCTGCTCTCTGACTACTCTGAATAATGCTGCTATGAAGATTTCTATTCATAGTCACTGACCTGGGCTTTCACTTCTCTTGGTTAGATAGCTACCACTGGAATTGCTGGGTCGTATGTTAAATTTGTGTTTGATTTTTTGAGAAACTGCCAGAGTGTTTTAAGTGACATTTTACGTTTTTGTTTTTTTTAAACTTTGAGCTACATGAAGCCATTTCCATGTATTTTTTTTTAGAGCTCTGGTATTTTGTTGCTTAGGAAATAGCTTCGGAACCAGAATGATCAGTGCAGAAAGCACCATATGTCAGCAGAAACACATTCCAGATTGTACACTTTTGGCCAGGGTTTTATTACATAGATACTATATGTTCTCTCTGAAAAAATAGATAATGTAAATAAGCAAAAAAGGACAAAAGAAAAGCCATCATAAGTCTACCATCCAGAGATATCCAAAATTATCATTTTAATACATATTCTTCTAGACTTTTATATATTGTCCCCACCCCTCCACACATACATGGTTGGGGGAGCAGAGAAAGATGATAAAGTGATGAAGGATGGTATATAAATGTAATGAAAAAAGAATTACAGTTGACAGATAAATGGATGAAAAAGTTTTTGCTATAATCAAAGCAATAAAATTGATCTATCACATTCAAAAGATTTACAAGGTTTTTAGAATCCATTAGGATGAAGGAATGGATGGATGAACACTCCTACATGTTGTTGGTGAGTGTAAATTGGTTCAGCTTTTCTCGGGGTGTTCTGTCACTATATATCAACAGTGTGCACTTTCAACAATTCTATTTCTAAGAATTTTAGTGGACAAAACTGAGAAAGGAATGTTTGTTTTGGGGAAAGTCTGGAAGGAATCTAGGTATCCACCAATCGGAGTTGAAAATAATGTGTAATAAATAGTCCATAAAAACAATGGAAATACTGCACAACAATGAAAGCTAATGGTGTATGTGTGAGTGCTAAGTCACTTCAGTCATGTCTGACTCTTTGCAACCCTATGGACTGGAGCCCTCTAGGCTCTTCTATTCATGGGATTCTCCAGGAGAGAAGACTGGGGTGGGTTGCCATACCCTTCTCCAGGGGATCTTTCCAACTCAGGGATCGAACCCGTGGCTCTTATGTCTCCTGATTGGCAGATGAGTTCTTTACCACTAGTGCCACCTGGGAAGCCCTTAATGGTGTATACTTAGACTAATTAATATGAAAATATATTTTAAAAAACAGTTTACATGAAACTATATAGTCCAATCCCACTTTTATTTAAAAAACAATCACTTAGAAAAATGGAAATGTAGTTGGTTTAGATTATGAAAAACAAGCACTTTTGAGTTTATAAATATAGAAAAAAATCCAGAAAAGTTTAGGCCAATGTATTAATAGTAGTAATCTCTGAGTTACGGAATTAAGAGGGATCTTAACATGTATTTTTATTATCATATATTTTATAAGCATGTACTATTTTTATAATAAAGATAAACAATAGAATTACTTACATTTTGAAAAAAGTTATTAAATAGCCTGTGTCAGAGATCAAAATATAAAAAAGGAACAGGGTAATCTTTGGTCTAATCAATCAAAGCTACAAAAAGTTTGACTATTTGGAGCACTGGAAGAAGGAAGGGCAGAGGCTAAGAAGAGAATTGACGTTGACCAGATGGGTGCCGTGGGCCAGGTGCCCTGCAGCAGCTGACGAAGGCGAGAGCACAAGTGTGAAGCAACATAACACAGTCTCAGGTCTGACTTCCAGCAGCTGCTATACAGAATATGTGTTTGAAAGATTTTCAGGTCCACACAACAAATGGCATATTCCAAGCAATTTTATAGAAATGCTGAGAAATGGCTCCCTAAATGCTTACTGTCTGCCAGGCTCTGTTACACACGATGAATTTACCTATCGGCACCAAGTTTACCAGTTGTTACACTATGGGCCTTTTGCTTTAAAAAAAAAAGGGGGGGCATGCCTAGAGGTTGCCAGCTGCCTTCATTGCAGCTGAGCAAATCTTAGGCCTGTTAAGGTCAGCGTTTCTACCTCCTGCTAGTTCTGCTCCAGGACTTCCCAGGTGGCTTAGTGGTAAAGAATCCACCTGCCAAGGCCAGGAGACTCAAGAGACGCAGTTTCAATCCCTGGGTCGGGAAGATCCCTTGGAGGAGGAAATGACAACCCACTCCAGTATTCTTGTCTGAAAAATGCCATGAACAGAGGAGCCTGGAGGGCTCCATACAGTCCATGAGGTCGCAAAGAGTCAGACATGACTGAGTGACTGAGCATGCACACAGCTCAGCTCCACCTTTACCATCAGCTGACCTTCTCCCCACCATCCAGTGCTCTGAAAGCCCGGAAGGAAAGACGTTTCTCCCCTGCCCTCCCCAAATGCCCGTTTGCCATCATGTGGCATGCAGGGATTTTGCATTGTGTTTCAGGCACGATGATTTAGTTAGATTCTCCTATCGCACTTACACAGGACATATTACCCTGCAGGTTCATGAGTTCACACAAGTTCATGGGGCAAGAAACAGAATGTTCAAAACCAAAATGATCTGAGCCCTTCACAGATAACACATACCTATTCGATTCAGAAGCATACAAACAAATATCTCAGCCTTCTTAGCAAATATTTCGGTGACTTAGAAGAGTTACATAAGGGTAGCTCATTGGAAAAGAAAGTGTTTCTTATTTGGTCAACAAGAGTGCTTTCCCTGGGTGAGTGGCTCCTGCAAGTCTCAGCCTCCTCTCCTACTAATTCCAGTTATTAAAGTGCTGACCGGATGTCAGTAGGAATTCGCAACTGTGGATCTCCTCCCCCAGGGATTCTGCCTCTTATCTTAATCCTTCTCACTTAAAAGGCTATTAAGTGGTTATTTTCATTCCCCTTCCTTTCCACTTAAAAACACCCCCAAGTCACTAATTTATCTGTACACACACTGCTGAGGAGACCCACAGTCAGCAGATCCTGTTTCATGGGCAGTCACTGAACTGTTTCTTGTATAGTCCTGGACTTTTGCTAAACTCAGATAAACTAAGCTCAGATGTGGGTATTGCATCAGAGTTCCTTTCGCAAGTATCTTCAGTTTGGGAACAAACATTTAATTAAAATGAATGTTTTTGTTTCTCTTCCAAAATGGTAGTCCCAGCATAGGGATGGGCAAAACTTCTTGGTTCTTCTCTTCTGGATCCAGAACGTGACAGAAGGGGCCGTTTTCTCCCCCTTGGAGCCATTTATAGTTTCTGAGTAACGCTGCACAATAATTATCTTAAGAACAGACATCCTGGCATAATTTACATTAGACTTTTCTGAGAGCAGTCTCTGATGTCTCCATGGTTATTTTCTTTTAGAATATTTTGGGCAGGCAAGGGCTATGAAGCCAAAGTCATGGGTCCTTTTCAGAGCCCTTTCTGACATAATGTTCCTTGTACTGATGGTGAAAAGCACATATTGTTATTTTGGTAAGCAAATTACAAAATTGATGATTGCTCTACTGGGGCCTAATGGAGTTCCCTGGTGGCTCAGTGGTAGAGAATCTGCCTGCAAAGCAGGAGACATGTGTTCCATCCCTGGGTCAGGAAGGAGGAAATGGCAACCTACTCCAGTATTCTTGCCTGGGGAGTCCCATGGACAGAAAATCCTGGTGGGCTATAGTCTGTGGGGTGTGGGGTCGCAAAAGATTTGGACAGAACTTAGCAACTGAACAGTGACAACAATAATAAACTACTTGGCCAACGATGTAGCCACTGCAGCGATGTGGTAAGAGAGGTCTGCACTATGACCTTGGCTTTGGGGGCTGACAGAATGCATCTGAGAGGGTTCACGGGTCCTTCTGTATCCCCCCAGATGCTGATGCAGAGATTGAAGGAGCCCCCGCCTCTCCCCTGGACGTGGTGTGCTTGGATGCCAACAAGGATTACATCATCATCACCTGGAAGCAGCCGGCTGTGGATGGAGGGAGTCCGATTCTGGGATATTTTATTGATAAGTTAGTACTAGTATGACTTCATTTAGAGTGACTGGCTATAGAGATGCCTGCTTGGTTTTTCCCACCATTTCTTTTGCTCTTTTTTTTCTTTTTTAATATGCTGATTTTAATTTTTATTTTATTTATTTATTTTTTGATTGCACCGGGTCTTCGTTGCTCTGTGAGCTTTTCTCTAGTTGTGGCAAGCAGGGGCTACTCTCTAGTTGAGGTGCGTAGGCTTCTCATTGCTGTGGTTTCTCTTGTGGAGCACAGGCTCTAGGGCATGCAGGCTTCAGTGGTTCCAGTTCCCGGGCTCTAGAGCACAGGCTTAATAGTTGTGGGGCACAGGCTTATTTGCTCTGTAGCATGTGGAACCCTCCCAGATCAGGGATCGAACCTGTGTCCCCTGCAATGGCAGGCGGATTCTTTACCACTGTACAACCTGGACAACCCTCTCCCGCCGTTTCTTGGTGAAGTGTTTTCTTTACCCGTCTTGTCTCCCTCTTTTTCTCTCTGTCTCTGTCTACAAACAGATTGGTATAAATATATACTTAACTATCTGCTTACCTCAATTTCAAAGATAATTCTTCAATTCTGCTACCAGCCCAAGTCACTAATTTGGCAAGAATATTATGAATTTATACACCTGATAGAGGCCACTTCAGAAATGAAATAGCTAGTGTTCAACACGCGTAATGTCCATGTTCCTAGTATGTCAGTAATTTAATAATATTAAATAATACTCTAGGAACACTAACAAAATTTCATTTACATCACAAGAATCAAGCTTGACAGAGAAATAAATATCAATAGTACTAAACTGTGATTTATCTACAAATTGTTGCTGTTTACATTCTCTAAAATTTAGAGGTTTTGTATTTACAGTAAATGGGCCTTACACATGAATTTGGAGAAGGAAATGGCACCCCACTCCAGTATTCTTGCCTGGAGCATCCCATAGACAGAGGACTCTGGTAGGCTACAGTCCATGGGGTCACAAAGAGTTGGACATGAGTTAGCGACTAGACCACCACACATGAATTAATCAGTGAGCTTGGCCAACGTAGACAACAAATTTAGATTATTGACCTAAAACCATTATTGTCTGATTTAGTTTCTTTTCAAATAGTTGCTCTAATTCTCTTCCATTTTTGAGTAATAAAGTCTGTAAAAACCACTAGGGACAGATAATCTGTGCCACTGTAGTATAACAGGTTTGTGCCAAGCTGGATTAGACTTAATATTTATAGAAATAAGTGAGTATATGTCTACTGGGCTCAGAACCAACCAGAGAAATGTTTATAATAAGCTATACACTATTTAACCTATACTAGATGCTTCCACATTATTTAATCATTGAGTAATGATGACTTGTGAAATTTTAGGTAGGTTCTTTTTCATCCTTACAGTTTCTGCATTATTGTCTTTGGTAGATTTACAAAGAATTTTCAGACTTTGATCATTGAAAGACCAGGGAGAATCAGTACATCTTGTTTTCTTCTTGCTTTAGTCATAATGAAAATAACCATAATGCAGTGAATATTTATTAAGCATTTGCTGTGCGCACTGCACTGTTCTAAACACTTCATGTGCATGTCCCATTAACCCATAGCCACTCTTTGAGAGGTAGGTGCCCTTATTACAGATAGGAAGCAAGTAGCTGAACCATGGCTGCGTCCTAGTGACGAAATGGTAAGTTTGTGTTCTTGCTATGGAAATCTCCAGAGCAGCTGCTCCCCACCTTCCTTTCTGCTCATGTGAGAGTTTGGAAGCGAGTTTCAGGACCACTGGTCACCGAGACAGTATCTGCTCAGGGGCAGAGGGAGTTTCCTGGCAGAATTCCTGGAGGCAGGGGAGGTCTGCTGCTTGTCCTAGCCTTCTAGCTCTCTCCCCTGGCCAATTCACAGCAGCTCCAGAATTCCTACAAAGGAAAATTCAGGAGGAGGTCGTGGAAGGCATAGACTGAAGCCTTATTTGATACCATTTCACATAAGATCGAAGAAAATGTCCATTTATTTCAAAGAATGGAAGGGTGATGGTAAAGAAGTGAAAATAACACCCCCCCCAACTCCAACTGCCTTTGCACTGCCATTGGCATCCCCCTCCCCCATGAGAATCCTTTGGGAAATTATACCCTTTGGACAGAGAGCCGAGTTGGGGAAGTGATAAAAGCTCAAAGTGCAGTGCTCTGCTCATAAAAAATAGTGAGTTACTTACTGCTGCATTTTAAGGTCACACATTGGGCCCCTCAGACTCTATTGATCAGGCCGAAAGCATGATATGGACTGTCATCTTTTTCTCCTGGGCATCGGCTCTCCACCCCTCTCTCCCCAGGCACTGGCTGCCGTAAAGTCACCCAGTAAGAAATTAGAAGTTCCAGGGACTTACCCTTCCATTGCCAGGCCCAAGGATTTCCCTGCATCTCATCAGTCTCATCTGATAAGAAAAAAAATACAGTGCCTATCTCACTGTTCCACCCACACCACGTGTAGTGACCACTGGTGAGCTCTTTCCAGACTATAGTACAGAGAGATGTCTTGTAAGGTGTTAACTTTCTCAACCATAGTTCGATTTTAAAAGAAAATGCCTAGGAACGATAAAGAAAGAAGTCACTAGTGGTAGAACTGAAGACATTATCTGGGGTGATGTTTTGGGTGTCCTCCCCCTTCTGCTTTGTAAAAACTGTGCATACCTGCCTGCTTCTTCCCCCCCCCCCCCAAAATCTCCTCTGCTTAGCACAGGAGACCCCTCAGCTGCCTACTTTTAGTGAGGTGGAAGGATGTACATGTCTTCAGGAAAACTCTGAGGTTTCTTTCCTAACTGTTAGAATAGATCCATTGCAGTTGAGTGGAGCTGAGTGCCTGCAGTTATGTATCTGCTGCAGTCTGCTCCAGCTGGATGTTTTACAGAGAGAAGCCCTGAAGCACTGGGGTGGGTTTACAGCCCTGAAGCCATCCACTTAGCCATCCTTCCTCTCATATTCCTGTCTATCACTCTCTCTCTCCCTTAGATGTGAGGTGGGCACAGACACCTGGACTCAGTGCAATGACATTCCTGTGAAATTTGCTCGTTTCCCAGTCACTGGGTTGATTGAAGGCCGTTCTTACATATTCCGAGTTCGAGCTGTGAACAAAGTTGGGATAGGCCTGCCCTCTCGAGTCTCCGAGCCCGTGGCAGCTCTGGATCCGGCTGAGAAAGCTAGACTGAAGAGTAAGTGTTTCTCATTTTTCAGAATGACCTTTTAAAAATGATTGCAGTAGATCCCATTGCAAGGTTATTCTTCCCCTGTCCACCAGAGGGAGAAGAGAATAAGAAATCCTTTACTGATCAGAAAAATGCCAGGGGGAAGAAAACAAAAACAAAACCTTTTTCTGTTTTTTAATTTGTCTATTCACTAAGGGGTTTATTTTATTTAGAATCTTTGCCTTATTTAGCTGAGTTCCAGGCATTGTGTTTGAAATGAAAATATGAAAACCGGGAGCCTGAAGAGCATTTTAATTCATTTTATTAGAACACTTCAAATACACTTTTCTTTCTGGTTTAGTTTCTTAAAATTTTAAGGTAATTTTCTTAAACTTGAATTTATCCCTTAGAGTATTAATATCTCAACACTGTGAGCCTTTGATATCAAAGGAAAATCACATTTACAACATTATATCTGATCTGTACTTGAGTTTCCATGTTAGGCAGTCAAAAATAATCTTTTCATATAGTTAGCCTCCAAGTCTTGATATCAAAATAGTGGTACATAAATTATGATCTGCTTTTGTTTCATGGGAACCAATATAGCATCCTTAACGATAGGGACCATAAAATGACAGTGAAGAATTTTTGGATGTTCATACTTCAGTCTATGCCAGATTTCTCAACCTTGGCTCTACTAACATTTTAGGCCAGGTAGCTCTTTGTTGTGAGGGCTGTTCTGTGCATTGTGAGATGTTTAGCAGCATCGTTGGCCTCTACCCACTAGACGCCTGTGGAATCTGCACCCTCACCACCTCACCCCCATTGTGACAATCAAAATTATCTTCAGATGTTGCCAGATGTCCCTGGGGGAACAAAATCACCCTAGTTGAGGACTACTGGTCTGTGCCATTTACCACATTTATAGCTTTTCTTGACCTTAAGTACATGCAGTGGCATCATAAAAAATCTAGTAAAATGATGCCACCGTCTCTCTGGAGACTTTCTCTGATCAGGCTCCTCAGTTGCTCTCCAGTCACTTTTCACTTGCTTTTTCACTCTTCACTTTTCATCCAGCTTCCCTCCATCTTTCTTAATTCCATCTCATATTTTCATTTACTCCTCCTTTATAAATTTCAATGAAAATAAGATTTGCCAGAATTGAAAAAAAGTTATCTTGCATTTCACCTTCCTGTTTTTGTACACACTCTGGTGGAAAGTACCTCTTTTAAAGCAAGAGTTGAACCACTCTCTCTGATGTCTTTCTACAATCACGGAAATGAATTTCCTTTGTGACTCTATACTGCCTGAGTCACTCATTTTCTTTACTCGGGATCGAAAATGCTTCCCTTTGTAAGTAACAGTTTTAAAAGTAATGGAAAGAGATCCCTTTGGTTGAGCTTCAACTGCATGATCAACAACGCTGCCATCACTTTAATCTTCATTATGACAGATACAAAACAGCCAGGCTTGCATTATTCTAGAGAGGTTTCTCCCAGGTATATGCTATCTCTTTAGAAGGGTGAGAGGGCCTACATGTATCAGGAGATACACGTTGAAGAGTATATGGGCACAGGCTGTTCCCCTTGCTTATGTGAGTAGTTCCAGAAACATGGACTCCGTCCTGGCAAGTTCTGGGCTTTTGCAGATTGTGAGTTGTTTGATGACTGGGGCTGTGCCCCCTTCCCCCAAAAACTATGCACATGCTTGGTAAGACTCATTAGGAAGGTACATAAGTAAGCTAGTAACAAACACATTTGTGATGAATCTGGACCGTTTATCAGTTTCTCAATGCAGTTGAACTGTGTTTGTGAATGTTTCTGATTTTTCACACTTATCTCTATTAGGCCGCCCCTCAGCACCCTGGACTGGACAGATCATTGTCACTGAGGAAGAACCAACAGGTAAAAGCTACATTTTCCCCTGATAGTATTGCCAGTGTTCTGCTATTCGGTTTAGCTATTGTGGAGGGTATGGTATATATTATTTAAGATGTTTTGGAAAGAACATACTGAAATATTTAGAGATCATGAGGTAACTTGTATTGTTAGAGAATCACTTTTTTTTTTTTAAGATTTATTAAGGTATAATGACATGGACCAAACTGCATGTCTGTAAAATGTACAATGTGATAAATTAATACCTGTGAAACCACCACTGTAATCAAAATAATGAACATCTCCACAACCCCTTAAATTTCCTCATGCCCCTTCCTCATCTCAAGGCTCACTGATCTGCTTTCTGTCACTGTTGTTTGTGTTGTTCACAATTTTCCATAAATGGAATCCTACTCATTTTTGTCTGATTGCCTTCACTCAGCATAATTATTTTGAGATTTATCCATGTTGACACATATATCAGTTCATTCCTATTTATTTATACCTTCACCCTTGAAAGCCTCTATGAATCTCTCTGTTAAGTGTTTTTGTGGATATACACTTTCGTTTCTCTTGGATAAATACCTAGAGTCTGAATGCACAGGTCATCTGATAAATGCCTGTTTAATTTTTAAAGAAATTGCCAACTCTTTCCCAAAATGATTGTACCTTTTACATTCCCATCAGCAGTAGCTGAGAGTTCCAACTGCTCCTCACTGTCCCATACGTGGTATGGTCAGTCTTCTTCATTATAACCATTCTAGTCAGTGTATAGTGGTGTTCTATACCATAGTGGTATTTCATAGTAGGTGCATAGTGGTCTTAATTTGCACTTCCCAAGTAATGTTGAGCATCTCTTCATGTGTGAATTTGCCATTTTTGCATCCTATTTGACATCTTTGCCAAATCCTATTTCACTCAGATATTCTTTCTTTTTTTCTAGAAATGTCACAGCATCAGCTCTTATGCTATTATATTTTAATTTATGATACATTTCAAATTAATTATTTCTATATTGTGTGGATTAAGAGTTATTATTATTTTGCATATGGTGATCCAATTATTTCAGCAATATCTGTTGAAAAGATTATCCTTTTCTCATTGAATTGCCTTGGCACTATTGTCCAAGTCAACTGATATGCATATTGCATATCTATTTCTGAATCTTCATTTGTTAATTTTATTTTCTTTATACCAGTACCACACTGTCTTGAACACTGTAGCTTTTATAAGCGTCTTGTTTTTATTTCTTTTGTTTTAGCTTCATAGTTTTGAAATAGAGGTAGTATAAGACCTCTAATCATTTTTTTCCCAAAGTTGTTTTGACTATTCTGTCTTTGCATTTCCATGTAGAATTTAAAATTAGACTATCAATTTCTATTAAAAAATCTGCTGTGATTTCTATTGAGTCTTTTATTTTTCATTTGTTTCTATCCACTCTCTCTCTCCAACTAAATGATGGATTTATATACTTCTTGTAGTTTTATCAGGTTTTGTTTCATGTATTTTGAGACTCTGCTATTAGGGGCATAAACATTTTTATTATTATATCCTCTTATGCACTGACTTATAACTTTATTATCAGAAAGTGACTCCTTTTATCCATGGTAATGCATTTTTGCTTGTAAATCTGCTTTGTCTGATATGAACATGACCATTCCAGCTTTCTTTTGATTAGTGTTAGCATGACGTATGATTTCTGTCCTTTTCCTTTGTGTCTTTGTATTTAAATCACATTTCTTGTAGGCATCATATCATTGGGTCTGGTTCTTTAGTGTAAACTAATAATCTTCACCTTTTAATTGGGATATTTGAACAATTTACGTATCATTGTGATTATTGATATGATTGGATTTAAATCTAACATCTTGCTGTTTGTTTTCTATCCATTCCTTTATCCTCTTTTTCTCTTTTCTTTCGGATTTGAATATTTTTGTTATTTCATTTTATCTATATTATCTTATTAGCTATAATTATTTATTTTGATTTAATAATATCTTGGAATTTTTTCAGTATAATACACATCTGATCACACCCTACTTTCAAGTAATACTACACTACTTCACATGCAGTATGTCTTACAATACAATTCCATTTTCCTGAGTGCGTGTCCCTCACGCTTCCCTGTTGTTTTTCAGAGGGTGTTGTTCCCGGGCCCCCCACCGACCTCTCTGTCATTGAGGCCACACAGAGCTATGTGGTGCTGAGCTGGAAGCCCCCCCGCCAGCGTGGCCATGAAGGCATCCTGTACTTTATAGAAAAGGTGAGACTCTAGGAGCAGCATCATTACCTCTGGCATGTCTTCAATATTTCTTTAAAGAAGTACAGATTAAGTTTCTGTTGTGTCCTGAACTTTTAAAACTCTTATAAACTGTTACCTGTTTCCACAAAAAAATATGTTTCCCAGAATTTTGCCTGAAAGTTCACGGGGTTTATGGATCCCTGAGGGTCACCCATGGACTCCTAAGAGGTCCACAGACCCCAACTCTTAGCTCCTCTAAGAAGAGAAACATTCCTGGAACTGTATATAGCCTCTGCAACACTGTGTTGCAGGGCTTTCTCACCACTTTTTCCATCTCCCTTGCTCTGTTGTTGTGGTTTAGTTGCTCACTCATGTCTGACTCTTTTAGACCCCATGGATTATATATAGCCTGCCAGACTCCTCTGTCCATGAGATTTCTCAGGCAAAAATATTGGAGTGGGTTGCCATTTTCTTCTCCAGGGGATCTTCTTGACCCAGGAATCGAACTCACATATGCTGCATTAGCAGGCAGAATCTTTTTACCACTGAGCCACGGGAAAGTCCATCAAAAGACTATAGGTATAGGCAAATACCTGCAAGTTAGGTAACAACATAAAATCTATATTCAACTATCTTTCTGGCCCTTTAATTATTTCTAACCAGCAGCTCTTGAGAAAATTATATTGGAGCCAAAAACACAGGGTCTATGGTTTCCCTTTATTAATAACTTTTATTCATGAGGACATTTGGCTCATGGCTTTGGGGAGCATGCCTCACTTCCTTCCTATATCTAGAGGTGAATAAAAATAAGTAGGTAATTTCTTCAACACGCAAATATGGACGTCTTCAAAGAAAGTCTGATTTTACCAAAATAATGCTTAAATTTTATGTTTTGTCAATTTTTACATTTTCTAGACATTCGCCTCAAATGAAATATAACTTGAGTATCATTCTTGATTAAAAATTTTTTTTTCTTTCTCTCTCTCTCTTTTTTTTAATAGAGGACAAGACAAGAGTGATAAACATTCACTTTCTGGTGTATTTAATACACACTCCTCCAGTGAATCATTTTGAAATGCTCCACACAAAGATAGTTCTAAATAAGCTCTATGGCAGTAATTACCATCTTTCTTATAATAATGACACAGTAACAGCCTATTACTGAGGCCTTTCTTTGAGATGAGTCAACTTTGGCTTTTGTTGAGCATCTCCTCTGGTCACATAAACTCAAATTTCTCCATGAAAGTCTGTAGCTTCTCCAGACCTAAATACATGAATCTGATTAAAAATTTGAGTGTTTTTCCATCAGTGGGCCAGAAGGGACATTTATGAGTACGGCATGGATAAAGAGGTCTGCACAGGCCCTGCCAACATTCAAGGTCCAGGCTGTGCCAGAGGGGCAGCACACCTGCAGAGACCTGGGGCACATTTACAGAAAAACCATCCAAATGAATGCCAGACTATGGTCCGGAGCCGAGTCTCAAATTCTCATTTTTTAAAAAAAAATATTTATTTATTTGAGTCTTTTTTGCTGGGCCCAGGCTTTTGCTAGTTGCAGAGAGTAGGGGCTATTCTATAGTTGTGTATGGGCTTCTCATTGCAGTGTCTTCTCTTGTTGTGGAGCACGGACTCCAGGGCACACAGGCTTCAGTAGTTGTGGCCACCAGCTTAGTTGCCCTGTGGCATGTGGGGTCTTCCGGGACCAGCGATCAACCCGTGTCTCCTGCATTGGCAGGTGGATTTTTAACTGCTGGACCACCCGTGCTTAGTCTATCCGTTGTGTCTGACTCTTTGTGACCCTTTTGACTGTAGCCCACCGGGCTCCTCTGTTCATGGGATTTTTCAGGCAAGAATAAGAACCACCAGGGAAGTCCTCAAATTATTTCTGATGAATCACTTCTATCCCATTGACTTTTCACAAGGGAAATGTTCCCATGCTCTTTTCCCATGACAAGTTTCCATCCCCAGGATGTTCAAGCCTGCAGCAGTGCTGCCTCTCTGGTTATCCCCGTGCTTGCTTTTCTTCAAGGAACTTTTTACCTGAGATTTGCACGCACATCAAGCATGAACTTGCCTGTCATGGTGACGGGCTTACAAGCAGTTATGCCATGTCTGTGAGCCCTGAAATGGTTAATGTTGAGGGGAATTAGATAAATCAAGTTTCATTGCTCTCAGCCCCTCCATACTACTGTGTTCTTTCCAGCCCCCAAATTTTTCCTTAGACTTATTTCCTCAGTCTTACGTTTTTAGCGCTTTCTCTCATTTCCCCCATCAGAAGTCTGGTCAAGTCAGAGACAAGAGTTGTATGACTTGGTAGCTCTGTTTCTACCAAAGGAATGAAAACAACTGACGTTTACCAAGGACCAGGCACTGTTTTTCAAATGACTCAGTGGTAAAAGAATATGCCTGCCATTGCAGGAGACTCAGGGGACTGGTTCAATCCTTGGGTCGGGAAGATCCCCTGGAGGAGGAAATGGCAACCCACTCTGGTATTCTTGCCTGGGAAATGCCATGGGCAGAGGAGCCCTGGTGGGCTATAGTCCATGGGGTCACAAAGAGTCAGACACGACTGAGCAGCTGAGCATGCACATGCAGGCACTGTTTTAAGCTCTACATATGTTAACTCACTTCATTCTTACAGGAACCCGCTGAAGGAAATACTTTTATTTTTATTACATCTGCTTTGTAGATGAGGAAACAGGCCTAGATGGGATATACAATTTACCCCGATCACACAACTAGTAAGAGACAGAGCTAGGATTTGAACCTAAGCAGTCTGGCTCAGGTCCATATATCCAACTTTTATACACTGCTGCCTTTCAACCTTCCCACGCCTAAGTCTTCTCTCAAAAGCTTGGATAATAGGGACTTCCCTGGTAGTCCAGTAATTGAGATTTCACCTCCCAGTGTAGGGTGTATCGGTTCGATCCCTGGTTGGGGCCCTAAGATCTCACATGCCTCACAGCCAGAAAACCAAAACATAAAACAGAAGCAATGTTGTAACAAATTGAATAAAGGCTTTAAAAATGGTCCACATCAAAAAAAAAATCTTAAAACAAACTTCGATAGTCACATAATATATGCTAAAAATGAATCAAAGTAATAAACTAAACAATAAGTCTGGGAGGATTCTGTTCCTCAGTGGGTAGCCAAGTGACTTAAAGGGGAATTTATTCTCTCTGCCCTCCCACATACAACAGAAACATTATCATAAAAGGCACTGCAAGGGATGTCAATGGTTACCTCATCAAATTTGCCTATTTTACAGACATTCACACTGTTGTGACTTTCCCAGTACCACATAGCTCACTGTTACCAAAGCAAGGACCTGGATCAATGCCTCTGGGTCCTTTTCATCATACCATATTGCCTCTCATTTCAAGTAAATGAAGGTTATGCTGAGTGATGTACTAAAAAACTTGTCCCCTAAAGTTATCATCCTTGACAGCTGGTCAGTCTATCATAGGTTTAGATTTCTGGAAAAAGCTCTTGAAACCATTCAGACATTCTGTAGCAAAGTCACTTCTGCTTTGTCCATATTCTAAAAAAGTAAAAAAAGTTTCTTTATCTTTCACTAACTTCATACATTCAAAATTCAGAAAAATTAGTTCATTCAGGAAAAAAAAATCATTGAGTATCTACTATGTGCCAGATGACAATTCCAGGCTCTGGGGTATAGCAGTGAACAAGATATCTTCCTGAACTCATTTCGTTGGAATTTACATTCCAACAATGGAGACAACAAATAAATAGTATAATTTCAAGTGTTGGTAAGTTTCTCAGTGAAAAATAAAGCAGGGGAAGTAAGGGATAGAGAGAGATGGGGAAGGAGCAAATAACCTTTGCAGGTCAGTGATGGGGTGGTGATGATCAGGAAGGTGATATGTGAGCACAGACCTGCATGTTGTTATGAGTCATTAAGTAAAACACAATTAAAATAACTCAGGTCATAACAATATAATGGAAATGTATCTAACATAGTATATTAAACTTAATTACATACCCTAAAAAAGCATCTGACCCCAATTTGTGTGTCCTGCTGTGCTCAATTATGTCTGACTCTTTGTGACCCTGTGGACTGTAGCTCGCCAGGCTCCTCTGTCCATAGAATTTTCCAGCAACAATACTGGAGTGGGTTGCCATTTCCTATTTCAGGGCATCTTCCCAACCCAGGGATCAAACCCGCATCTACTGCATTGGCAGGCAGATCCACTGCACCAAGTGGAACGCCCATCTGACTCCAAACTATCATCTAAATAAATTAAGGACTTTTATAAGTAGACCAATGGCCTTATTTAGTTAAGAAAGGAAGTGAAATATCAAGGCATCATATTTGTCCAACAATACAGCTGTATTTGATTGAGGTAATCCTATGGACTTGAAATGTTTCATCCCCCACTTCCTCCAAATCTCTTTTCCAGACCAACTTGCATAACAGGTAGTAGTTTGTTGGCAGATAAATGAACTTCAAGGTGCCTGGCTTAGAGTTCTTCAGTTTATTCTTTCTGTGCCTTCAATGATCTCACTGTTCTGGCTGCAGTGTGATGCGGGAACAGAAAACTGGCAGCGGGTGAACACAGAGCTCCCTGTGAAATCTCCCCGCTTTGCTCTGTTCGACTTGGCTGAGGGGAAATCCTACCGTTTCCGAGTCCGCTGTTCTAATTCGGCAGGAGTTGGTGAGCCGTCAGAGGCAACGGAAGTGACCGTGGTTGGCGACAAGCTTGGTAAGTGTAGAGTTTGCTTGAGCGGCTATAAACTTATGTAACTTCAATTCGAGAGAAAATTTAAAAGCAAGAATCATACTGAAATACATATATATTCAAAAGTAAAAATGGTGACAGGTTTTTTTTCATATTGTAAATTTAATTGATGACTATGCTTGACTGATATGTTAAAAAGAACTTCATGTGTGTGTATTAGTTGCTCAGTCATGTCCGACTCTTTGTGACCCTGTGGACCTCCTCTGTCCATGGAATTCTCCAGGCAAGAATACTGGAGTGGGTTGCCATTTTCTTCTCCAGGGGATCTTCCTGACCGAGGGATCGAACCCAGGTCTCCTGCATTGAGGCAGATTCTTTACCATCTGAGCTACCAGGGAAGCACCTCTCCCCCCCACAAAAAAAACTTTATGAATGATTATGAAAGTACTTTCTCTAGGAGTTTCAAGAGTATTACTAGTGTACTTTTTTCCTGGAGGGGATTGGTATGTTCATGGGTGTTTAGTTTCTCATTGTGCTTCCAAACTAGAATATTTAAAACATTTTCTGCTCTAACGAATATAAAGAACTGTGTGTTTGACGTGGTTACTAGTTTATTTATACATGCATGTTCATGTTTCTGCATATGTGATAAGAATGAAGTTTTAAAACCACCTTGAACTTGACCATCATTTTCTTCTTTTCTCAGACATCCCCAAGCCTCCGAGCAATATCATCCCAAGCAGAAACACAGACACATCAGTGGTCGTTACGTGGGAGGAACCCAAAGATGCTAAAGAGCTGGTCGGGTACTACATAGAGTCAAGCATTGTCGGCTCTGGCAAGTGGGAGCCTTGCAACAACAACCCTGTGAAGGGCACAAGGTAACCGCACTCTGTCGGGTGGTGGGACTGGGGTTCTGACGTTGCAGCCACAGGGCTGCAGAGAAGGAATGCAGCCATGGACCCAACAGCAGCACAAACATCCAACGCAGGGAGATTATTGAAAACATTAGGCTCTGAGTATCCAAATGAATTCAAAATTGAACATGTCTTTGGCCATACATTTGAAAAAAGGATTACTTAGTGACATTAAACACTTAGAAACCCACAATGGCAGCTATGATAAGAGGTCATTTCATAGCTCTTTTCTGATTCTTTCACTTTATACTGTATGTCCTTTGAAACCTTCTGTTCACTTTTAATATCTGCTGTGATACTAGATTCCAAGGATCTAATAGGCTCTAGTGAATATAAATTATCCAGACATTTTGTTTTATTATTTTTTAAAATTCAAGTATAGGTAATCTACAACACCACGTTAGTTCCAGGTGCACAACATAGTGATTCAGTATTTCTATACATTACCAAATGATCTCCACAATAAGTCTAAGCACCCACTGCCACCATTGCAAAGCTATTACAGTATTATTGACTATATTCCCCAGGCTATACATATCATTCCCATGACTTATTTTTTAACTGGAAGTTTGTACCTCTTAACCCTCTTCACCTATTTCACCAACCTCCAACCCTGTTCCCCTCTGGCAACCACCTGTTTGTTCTCTGTATCTAAGAGTCTGTTTCTGTTTTGTTCTGTTTGTTTATTTGTTTTGTTTTTTAGATTCTACATAGAAGTGAAATGAAGTCATACAGTATTTGTCTTTCTCTATTTGACTTATTTCACTTAGCATGATACCCTTTAGGTTCGTCAGTGTTGTAAATGACAAGCCTCCATTCCTTTTTATGGTTGAGTAATATTCCATTGTATGCGTATGCCACATTGTCTTTATCTATTCATTATGAGTGGAAACTTAGGTTGCTTTTATATCTTGGCTACTGTCAATAATGCTGCAGTGAACATAGGGACACATGTATCTTTTCAAATTAGTGTTTCTGTTTTCTTCAGAAAAATACCCAGAAGTGGAACTGCTAGATGGTATGATAGTTCTGTTTTTAACATTTTGAGGAACCTCCATACTCTTTTCCATATACCAATTTACATCCCACCAAAAATGAGCATTCCTTCTCCTCCACTACTTTTTGTTTCTTGTCTTTTTGATAATATTCATCCTGACAGATGTGAGGTGATAGCTCATTCTGGTTTAGATTTGCATTTCCCTTATGGTTACTGATGTTGAGCATCTTTTCATGTGCCTATTGACCATCTGTATGTCTTTGGGAAAATGTCTATTCAGATTCTCTGCCCATTTTTAAATTGGGTTGTTTGGGGAGGGTTTGATATTAAGTTTTATGAGTTCTTTGTATATTTTGGATATTAACCCCTTATCAGATGTATCATTTGCTCATATCTCCTTCCATTCAGTAAGTTGCCTTTTTGTTTTGTTGATAGTTTCCTTTGCTGTGCAAAAACTTTCTCATTTGATGTAGTCCCGTTTGTTTACTTTTCCTTTTGCTTTCCTTGCCTGAGGAGACAGATCCAAAAAAACTTTGTAAGACCAGGGTCAAAAGGTATATGGCCTATGCTCTCATCTAGGACTTTCATGGTCTCAGGTCTTGCATATAAGTCTAATCCATTTTGAGATTATTTTTGTGTATGATGTGAGAAAATAGTCCAGTTTGATTTTTGTTCATGTAGCTGTCCAGTGTCATAAATTATGCCTGCATTTTAAATGAGGAGAAAAAAGTATTGGTATTGTATGAATTTTGAACATCAGTATGGTAATCTGATCTCCTCCAGTGCTGAGGAGATATACACAGACCAAAATAAAGACATTCAGAATACTTAGTGATCTTGTATCTAGTTCTAATGTAAGGAAGATTATTTATTTTTTTTCTTCTTGCTTTTGAATATTTTGCCAACCAGCTTTGTAAACTGATGACGAATTCTGGCCTACACCCAAATTCCAAGTCTCCTTTACTTTAGGATCAATCTCAGGGGAGAATCCCCCCATCCCATTGTCAAGCAGGTCTGTTAGGCAGCTTCTGGGGTGGCCACTTCTATTCCAAGGACCCCCATAGATCGAGTCATTCCTTTGCAGAACATGAGAAAATGAAGACAAACCAGTTAATGGGAGAAGGCAGTATGTTTTGCAAGAGATTAATTTAACCTGTTTGTGCATTTCACGTTTACTCTGAGTTTCCTGCATTTTCCAGGACTATTTAGAAACTTTCATGGCAGGTAGGCATTGACTGCCTTTCCACAAATGAAGGGGAGCTGCTCAGGGGCTGACACCATTTGTTACCCATCTTTGTATCCTCAGAACCTAGCTCAGTGTCTGGAACACTGAAGTGCTTGGTAAATGTTTACTGAACTGAGCTGGCTTACACTATGGCCGCCTGTATTAAATATTTCGACTTGCTGATAGTGGCAGAGTCATCAGCAGGCTGTAGTTTCCTCTACTTACCGTCCTTCAGGATGGATTAGAATGTTACTGTGATTCATGAAACAGGGTTTTGTTATAGCCCTGATAACTATTTAAAAAGTGAGGTTGTTTTATGTGTGAAACTGCCCATGGATTCACACCTCATTTCTGAATCCTTAAAATGTACATGACAATTCTGGAGTCAATTTTTCACCTAATTTTCAGATTCTAGTGTAATTTTTCAAGTAATTTTACCTTTCATGGCATGCAGGGAGGCAGCAAGTAGGCCTCTGTGACAAGGGGCAGCCAATGCTTTAGAGCTATAAATATAACCCTGAAATAATCATTAATAATGTTATTAATACCACTTATTATTTAGTCAGTGCCTCTTATATCCAGGGCCTGTAATGGGTACTATTATACTTTTTTAAATTAATTTTTAATTTTTTATTGAAGTATAGTTGATTTATAATATTTCAGGTATATAGCAAAGTCATTCAGTTTATATATAGATATAGATATTCTTTTCAAATTCTTTTACATTATAGGTTATTACAAGACATTCAATATAGTTACTTTTGCTATTCAGTAGGACCATGATACTGATCTATTTTATATATAGTAATGTGTCTATTAATCCCAAATTCCTAATTTATTCCTCCCCCTATACTATATATAATTTATGGTCAATCTTCACACAAGAGTTACTATGTAGGCATTATTTTTCCATTTTACTGATAAGTACACACAGGTTCAAAAAAAGTAGGGTGTCTATTCAGGGGAAAACCAGGACTTCTCATTGTTTGACAGAGTGAATTTAGGAAATTGCCTGAGATGCCTTCTTGTTTAATATACGTATGTTACCTGGATCTCTCTACATCCTTTTCTCCCTTTTAAAAAAAGAATGGTTTTCATAAAGCCAGATCATCCTGTTAAGATAACAATCATCTTCCCTAATTTTCCTCCTGGGAAACTTTTTAAAAATTTTCTTCCCTTTCAGATTTACTTGTCACGGATTGAAGACCGGTCAGAGTTATATTTTCCGGGTCAGAGCAGTTAACGCAGCCGGACTTAGTGAATATTCACAGGATTCAGAAGCAATCGAAGTAAAAGCTGCTATTGGTAAGTTCTTCATGCACAGCTTTACATGGGGCGAAAATGAATTTTTCTAAGTTACAACGAAAGATACCATCCTCTCTAGAGACTATGTCAAGTTTCTAATATGGCTCAACGATCCCATCCTCAGATGGTCATTGTCTCTGATTCCAGGTGACCTCTAACCTTCCACAGCTGTTCTTTTACAGATCTCCATCACTTATCCAGATTCTGTGCTTCTGTAGCCTTTCCATCTTCATCAGCCCAAGTTTCCTCAGATATTCCCATTGTGTGAAACTCCATTTTAACGTGGTGCTCATCCTAGGAATACAGAGGGCCATCCAATCCCATGAGGTGGTGTATCACCCATAACCAGATCATCTCATACCTAAAAGCCATTCCATCTGCAGCAGAGCCTGGCTTGTTTTCAGTAACAGCACATTGACCTGCCTTCTATAAACTCTGCTAAAATTCGTGCAAGACATGCGTGGTTGCTTAATCATATGTTTCATCTCTGCTGGCAAAGTAACCAACAGAATAAAACCAGTAATAAAGTAATTATATGTATGTATAATGATGTGCCTCCCAATCTTAAGGTCGGGAAGGGACCCAGGTAGTTCAAACAATAAAAATGAAATCTGTGATATAGTAGCACATATGTAAAGAGAAAGATTATTTAATACCAATTGTCTTCAGTTAGCATCTTGTATTACTTTTTTTTTTTGTCACAAGGCATGTGGGATCTTAGTTCCCCAACCACAGTTGGAACCAGTGCCCCCTGCAGTGGAAGCACAGAGTCTTAACCACTGGATCTCCAGGGAATTCCCCTGTATTACTTTTTAACATTTCTTATAATATGTTCATATTATAAGGACATAGTGAACATGTTTCTTTGAGATTGGGAGGTACAGACCATTAGTATATCAATAAGGTACATAACTCTAATTGTTACATAATTAAGATATTTGTTCGTCTCTTGTGCACTCCCCTCACCCACCATTCTGTTGAATAATGGAACTTATATTTCTCAAGAAATGTCTGAGAAGTGCTTGTTCTTATATTTACTTGGGTCCTGCAAATCCAAATGGTTCTTGTTCTGTCTCTGGTTTTTTGTTCTCATTTCTTCTTTTTCCCAAATATGGAGAAGTTGAAATGTTTCCTTGGTGTTAGTTATGTGAAATGTACGCTTTTCATATTTCTTGCAAATTCAGGTGATTTCCGTTAAACCAAGATTGTTTTTGTTCTGTGTGCGGTGCTAATGTTTTTCTCTTTTGTTCTAAGAGCGATCTGTACTGCGTCCTGGCTCAAAGTGTCTCTGTTGTTATCTGGCAATTGTAGGGGGCGGAGTGTCTCCAGCTGTGTGGCCTGAAATGAATGAGACACCTGGTGGACTAACAGACTCCAGGGGAGGCATGCATGACACCTCCCGGCCAACCTTTAAGAAAGATGCTTTGCTTGGTAGCAAACTTAACAAACCTTCACTACCCAGTAGCGCTCACAACCTGGGCCAAACAGAAGTGAGTAAAGTAAGTGAAACAGTTCAGGAAGCGCTTTCCCTGCCATCAAAGAAAGCAGCCCTTGAGGGGAAAAGTAAGTCTGAGCCTCTGAGAAAGAAGAAGGACCTAGGTGAGCGCTGAAACAGTAAGAGCGTCTCATCTGTTCACATCAGTGTCCTCACGGCTCATTGTCCATATCACCTTCTTCCATCTGTGTTCGCTTTCATCAGTGTTCATTCTTAATTTTATGTGTTTTCAGTAACCCATTTGTAATACCTTTGTTTAATGAGTCATAGAAGTAGTTTTCTGTGAACTTGGCTTTGACACATAATTCATTGTGCTTGATGACAATAGAAATATTTAAAGTAATTTGGTTATTGAGTCCCTTCTAGCTTGTCAAACAGACACACCTTTGGCCTCATTTTGCTGAGAGTTAGAGATGAGAGCAGGAAGAATTCGATAATCGTAGCCTGTAAGAGGTCCTTCAAAATATCATTTTGGTAAATGGATAGGAAAAATATTTCACAAAGAACTGATATTTTATTAGGGTCATAGTTATTAACTTCTATTATTTATCCTTAGGTTTTCAAATTACCTTCACATTTAATCCAAATAAACATAAGTAACAATATGTCTTTGAGTTGTCATGAAAAGTTTAACATGATGTTATAATCACATATCGCTATATTTGATTATATATTATTCACATTCCCAGAACTAAGACTATTTATCAGTAAGGCTAATTATCTAACCAGAATTAAAATAGAAAGACTAATTATCAGTAATCAGATTTTTTTTTTCATTTATTTTTATTAGTTGGAGGCTAATTACTTTACAGTATTGTAGTGGTTTTTGCCATACATTGACATGAATCAGCCATGGATTTACATGTGTTCCCCATCCTGAACCCCCCTCCCACATCCCTCCCCAAGTAATCAGATTTTTTATCAGGATATTTGGTGCTTATGGTTTATATATTCTAGGAGACAATGTTTCTCTTATTGAATAAAAAATAATTAATAAGTATATACTGACAAATTGTAACATGACTCTCACCCATCCCCTATACCTACCTCACCTCTAACTTCTGCAACCTCTGCTTTTTTGACACCTTTATTTACCCCTTTAACTCAAAATGAGATGGGGTGAACTCATTTGAGAATTCATATTCAACACTGCTCTGAAACAGAGAAAGAGAAAGAAGTTTTAAAGGTAAAGAATGCAGGAGGTTGGTGATGGGAGGAAGAGAGGAAAAAAATGTGTGTGTGTGTGTGTGTTTTAATCTTTATTGTTCTGAGAATCTTTTTGAATAAGAATGAGATGGTTCCTATCTCTGGTAAGCCACATAAATATTCAGAAAATTCTTTCTAATGTTACTGCATATCGAGTAGATTTCTTTTCACCAACCACCCTCTCTTTTTTTAATCAGAAAAACTGTATTTTCAATAGTTGAGAGAAAGTTTGATCAGCAAAGCCACATAAATAAAGGGAAACTTTTAAAGTAGTATCCAAATATTTTCCTGACTAAGCGCTAATAAACATAGTGACAGCTATGTAGTATTTCATGCCATATGAATAATAATCCAGTATCAGGTTTAAAATAATGGAGTAAAAGGTGTTATAATAAGAGAAGAATCACATGGAAGAATGTTCCTGGTTTAAGAAAAAAAATTAATGCTGCATTTAGCTGAGCTCCAGAATATGATTTTTCATGTGTATAGACAGAACTTATATAGTTGTAAGGTCTCACATGGGTGTATGTGTCTGAGTGGTGAAATGCTAGCTGTTTGGAAATATATGGAAATTCTTAATAAGTGAATTAAGGCAGAAATTGATATACGTATGCCATTTTTCTCAGGGAGCAAATAAAAACAAAGCCACATAAAAAAACTAAAATATCTTAACATTTTCATGCTATTGTTTTAGGAATGAAGAGATAGTATGTACCTCTGTCCTAAAATTTAGAGTTGAGATACATAAAGCAAGATGAAAACTAAGCAGTAAAAATATGTAAAGTATTATTTAAAAAAAATATATATATATATATATATTTTGGGGAAATATTTCTTCATATGGGGAATGAATCATTCTTCAGAATATTGTTAGTTTTTTCAGGATTTTGTTAGAAACACTAACATTTTGCTGTTAATATTTCAAACTTCTTTCTTCTTGGGATTGAAGGGGGCAGGTTCTTTTTATCTTTGGAATAATAACTGTGGTGCAGTTTTTACTGTGTGTCAGTTTTCTTCCTTGAACATCAAATGGACGCCAAGTTGCTTACTGGTATTACCTTTTAGTTTTATACTCAAGACCTAGTGCCCTCCTGCATGGCATCAATGAAACAGTTTGATGGACGTAGAATCACAGAAGCAGTTCTGTCCACTCACAAGCTCTTCATGTTACAACAGCACCACCATCTCCACCCTGTGACATCACCTGTCTCGAAAGTTTTCGTGACTCAATGGTTCTTGGATGGAAGCAGCCAGATAAGACTGGAGGGGCCGAAATTACGGGCTATTATGTGAACTATCGTGAAGTAATCGACGGGGTGCCAGGAAGATGGAGAGAAGCCAACATCAAAGCCGTCAGTGATGAGGCATATAAGGTAAGTGTATGGCCTTCTGTGGGCTTCCCAAGTGGTACTAGTGGTAAAGACCTGCCAGTGCAGGATACGTATAAGAGATACAGGTTTTATGGAGGCTTCACTACATAGACTCAGTTGATTAAATCATTGGCCACTGGTGTATGAACTTAATCTCCAGCCCATCTTCCCTCTCCAGAGGTCCAGAGGTCTGGGATGAGGCTGAAAGTTCCTGACCTCTAAGCACATGATTAGTTGCCCTGGCAGTCAGGCCCCATCTTTGGATGCTTTCTGAAAGTCACCTCATTAACACAGTAAAAGATGTTTGTCACTCTCATCACGTGGGAAATTCCAAGAGTTTTAGGGCCTCTGTGCCAGGAATGAAGACAATAGACAAAACATGTATTTCTTATTATAAATTGCAGTATCACAGTCAGGATAATCTATCTCCCTTTGGATTAACTCAAAACCAACTGATTAGTAATCTTAATTACATATGAAACATATCCCCTTCTTTACCATTTGATGCAACACAATCAGAGCACTGATATTCCAATACCTCTGCCCTGTTCTGTTGCCCAGAAGCAAGTCTCAGGTTTCACCTACATTCAAGAGGAGATTACAAGAAGGGTGTGACTCACTGGGGATCATCCTAGAGTATGTCCAACACATACTCTAAATAAATGCAATGTTGAAACAAACCTGAAACCTTCACTCTCTGTGATGCTGTCCATGTTGCAGATTAGCAACCTGAAAGAGAACATGGTGTATCAGTTCCAAGTGGCAGCCATGAACATTGCCGGGTTGGGAGTGCCCTCAGCAATAAGTGCCAGCTTCAAATGTGAAGAATGGACCATTGCTGTTCCAGGTAACTCGGGGAGACCATGTCTCAGCACTGAGGCTCAGAGCTTCTTCCAATGGATCCTACAACCTGGAACTAAATTTAAGTGCTACATAGCTTCTAAGGGAGACAAATTCTCTCAGCCCCTCATGTTTACATAAAATATTTTTACAAATCTATTAATAGGAACCAATATAAAACTGAGTATAAATTTCTTATATTCCAAATAAATCCTAGAGTCCCCATAGCTCAGCTTCTGTATGGAGTAAGATGGACAGAAGCACGTGGGTTGAATGCTACTTGATTATTAAACAGAAATACCCATCTTTGCTTGTGCTTCTTAAAGACCACTGAAAGTGAAAGTGAAAGTTAAGTCACTCAGTCTTGTCTGACTCTTTGTCCTTGTGGACTGTAGCCCACCAGGCTCCTCCATCCATGGGATTCTCCAGGCAAGAATACTGGAGTGGGTTGCCATTTCTTTCTCCAGGGGATCTTCCCCACCCAGGGATCAAACCCAGGACTCCTGCATTGCAGGCAGATGCTTTAACCTCTGAGCCATCAGGACATTGAATTCACACATCCCAGATAAATTTCTCTAAAGTGTCTTCCTGTACTCCTGAGTTGTCGCACATTCTCTTAATACTCTGGAGCCTCTCATTTATCAATCTCCCCCGATCCCCTTCCCCCGACCCAGCCTCCATGGCCTCCTTCCTGTTGTCTCCTCCTCCCTGGCTCCCAGCTCTTCACTGTACACACGAAGGACCCACTGTGCCTGCCTAGGACTTAAGTCCTGTCTTGATCCTCTTAAATCTTTTACTTACCTCCCCAGCCCTGTCTCTCTATGTCAACTTTTCCCCATCTCTACATCACAACAAAGATCCTGGAACCAAACTGGAAATACTCTACTTTGGAGATTGTCATAGGAGGTGGTTGGCTGAAAAAAATAGGGAGAAGCCAGAAACATTCACCTATGCCTTTAACTCTTACACAGTTACAACAGTGAACAAATCTAAAGACTGGATACTAACTAATTTGCCAAGTCATTAAGAGTCAGACTGTGCTTAGTCGCTCAGTCATGCCTGACTCTTTGCAACCCCATGGACTGCAGTCCATCAGGATCCTCTGTCCATGGGGGTTCTCCAGGCAAGAATACTGGAGTGGGTTGCCATGCCTTCCTCCAGGGGATCTTCCCAGCCCAGGGATCCAAACCAGATCTCCCGCATTGCAGGCGGATTCTTTACCGACTGAGCCACCAGCGAAGCCCAGGGTCAGACTAGCAACATTAATGTATTTGGTGGATGGTTTTATTCTGCTTCCAATGTCACTAACTTCAAAGACCCAAATACTTTAGTGCCACAGAATGACTAAGCTCTCCCACTTGGGTTTGATATTCAGCTTGTTTAATACCTGCTGTGACACCAACATCAACCACATTGGAACCCCGGGCACATTGAATGGACCCAGTCTGCTCCCAGGGCCACCCTCTTCCTCTGGTGAAACCTAAGCACCCTTGGAGAACCATATTTTTGCCTTAAGTTAGCCAGTATCCATCTGCATCACATCTCTATCAAGTGTGAATACAAAGATTACAAGATAAACTCAAGAGAAGTTCAAGTGTTCACTCAGGTTCAGTAAATACAAGAGGTAAACGCACTGCCTTTCCTAGCACTTTCTTGAAGCTGGTGCTATTTCTTAAGTTCTTTCTGCCTCCTACACAAAAGTGGATCTATTTTTAAATTCTTGCAGTTCCTGAATAAAGTTAAAATGTGAGTGACTAGAGACCAACAAATTCTGAGCAGGCCGATGGAAAATGACCTGATAGAAAGTGATGTAGTAAGCAAAAGAGGTTGCAGGGTGAGTGCTCCCAAATCAGAGGAGAAATGAATGGGGCAGTTCTCCATCCCCAAGACCTGTCTATTCCCAGATCCACCCTTGACTTACTGAGAAGTGTTGGGCAAATCATGAATCAAGAAAGCCTGATGACAGATGAGAGCATTTAGGATGTTTTGTCATCCCTTTGTTTTACAGATGAAGAAACAGACTCAGGTTAAATGATAATCAGGGGGTCACAAAGGCACTAAGTGGCAGTTAGGTTTGGAAGCTAGGTCTGCTCATTCTTAGACGTGGGGGTTAGGAAGCAGCAGCGCAGTGATCCTCGCCTGGAAAACAGGGCTTGGGCTACTGTTAGGATGGCTCCCTGGCTCCTGAGGATGACAGAGGACAACGGTCATGGAAGCTATCTGCATAACAGAACATGCCATGCCAGGGTAAGGTACTAGTGTTATTGTTTAAACCTATTTCCACACCAGGCATCATCAGGAGATGATGACTCATTGTGACTGTTAAGCTGAGGTCAAGGGCCCAGCTAACATTGAGCGATCCATAGCAAAACCCCAAGGCATAACACGATGGAGTTCGCACTTGTCGTTGGCTCTCAGGCCACCACGAGTCAGTTCAGGTGATTTTGATTGGTTGGTTAGAAATCACTTGTTATTTAAAAAAAAAAAAAAAAAAGGAAAACAAATAGCTGTATCACCTGCATAGCAGCTGATAGTCATGCAAAGATTGTCGTGCAGGTAATCACTGAGTAGCTGGGAGTCTCCCAAGAGTGCAAAGAACACACACAGGGAATGTTTGGTTTCCTTCCAGAACAGGTTGATCAAGTTCCTTGGCTTCCCTGAGCTTTCTGTTAGTTGTCTTAGGAATGGATGAGATAAAAGAGTGTTAAGTGCCTGGTAAGGTTTAGCACAGATTCAGGGCCCACGGGATTGAATGTATTTGTTTTGGTGAAAGTTCTTTGTAACCACAAGTGTAGTTTGTTTTTACCCCATATGAAATATATGCTTTATGGGTATCCTTCCAGTGAGGAGCTATTTTGCAATAAATTTGTTTTTCTTTTTGAAAAATCTGTATTTATTTATTATTTTTGGCTGTGTTGGGCTCAGATGGTAAAGCATCTGCCTACAATGTGGGAGACCTGGGTTCAGTCCCTGGGTAGGGAAGATATTTTGGAGAAGGAAATGACAACCCACTCCAGTACTCTTGCCTGGTAAATCCCATGGACAGAGGAGCCCGTAGGCTACAGTCCATGGGGTAGCAAAGAGTCAGACATAACTGAGCGACTTCACTTTCACTTTGGGTCTTCATTGCTGTGCATAAGGGCTGTCTCTAGGTGTGGTGTGTGGGCTTCTCATTGTGGTGACTTCTCTTGTGGAGTACAGGCTCTAGGGTATGCAGGCTTCAGTAGTTGCAGCTCCTGGGCTCTAGAGCATAGACTCAGTAGTTGTGGTACACGGGCTTAGCTGTCCTGAGGCACGTGGGATCTTCTGGGACCAGGAATCAAACCTGTGTCTCCTGCATTAGCAGGTTGATTCTTAACCACTGGACCACGAGGGATGTCCCATGTACTTCTTTTTCTATATTCACAAGCCATCAAATAGAGTTGCTTGCTTCATCATAATTGAGATTGGGGGACATTTTCAGATTGTCAGCCAAAAATAATCAGAAACTGAATCTGCAACCAAATTAAACTGTCCTGGTAAAAGGTGAGGAACACAGGCCTGAGGACAGCCTGAGGGCAACGCTTCATCTGGCCGCTGGAGGGCACCTCGAACTGGCCTTAACCACTTGCTGCCCATAAAGGGTCTTAATAGGCTGATGTAGAGCCACTAAGAAAACTTGATATGAAATGACTACAAAATACCTGTTTCCATGGGAATAGTAGATTTTATAAGAGAAGACCAGTATAAGTTTCAGTTTAAGACTGTGAATATGACTCTAGGTTTACACACACTGGAGTTTTCTTATCTTCATTGTGATTTTTACACATGGGTCTCTCTGTCTTTCGCTCTTCAGGACCACCGCACAGTCTCAAGTACAGTCAAGTCAGGAAAACCTCCCTGGTTCTGCAGTGGAAGCCTCCCATCCACTCAGGACGGACTCCAGTCACTGGCTACTTTGTGGACATAAAGGAGGCCAGTGCCAGAGAGGACCGGTGGCGAGGACTCAATGAGGCGGCTCTGAAACACACATACCTGAAGGTCAGAGGATGTTCACAGTTTGAGAAAGTCCCCCCCCACCTCTCTTTCTTTTCTTTTTTTTTAAAGAGAAAGGGTTCTTCTAACAGGGTAGTTTAAAAATCAATGAGATAAAACAGAGCATCTCAGTGTTGGTTGGTGTCATGTGTTGGGCTTCTGGTAGGCTTCCATTTGGCAGTGGGTGGGGTTTGGGGAAGTTTCTGATGCTTAAAACAATTTGGCTATAATTTGACCCAAATCTCTTTGCCTGGCTTTAGAAATTACCTCTCCTCTCTCTTGTTTTCCTCTTCACCTCCACTTACCCACCTCATATCTTCACTACTTCCAGTCTTAAGATGTTATTACTTACCATCCCCCAAAGGTGACGTTCTCATTCCTACCTGACATATTTTTGAGGGTGTTTTTGATTTGAGGGTGTTATTTGCATAGAGTTCACACCCGTGAGCCTTAAACTCCGATCCCTTGAGTCATGCGTGGCCTCACCTCACCTGCCCTCTCTCACCTGTGCTCACGTGAGCTCTTAGGGACCAGAAGAATGACTCAACTCTTGACCTTGACCTCACCCTTATCCATGTCACTGCCTTCAGTTTTCTCTAGGGTGTTCTAACCAAACCAGTTTCTAACTCCCATCTACCAGAGATGGTTCTGCTATAGCCACTGACCCTCTCACTGGTACTAAATGGAAACCTCAAAAGCATGTTTTCCTCTATTGTCAGTCATGGCATATGGACACCCCACGTCCAGAGCAGAGCCTCGGAAACTGTAGGGAATGTGACTCCGATTCCTGTTACTCAGAATGAAGTGTGACTGTTCGATCACAGTCAGACAGAACGCTGCCCAGGCATTCAGTATGCAGCCTTATCTGCTGGCGGAATAGGCCCCTGCCCAGAGGGTAGGCCTTGGGGGATTCTCAGAGTATACCTACCTTAAGAGACTTCTCTTGTCAACCTGCCACTAGAGTCAACACCATCTGTCAGAGAGTGCCCTGGGGTTAAGACATTTTTAGTCCCCATAAAAACATAGATATATTCTCCAGGAGAGGTGACTCTTAAACTGTTACACCCAACATGCCATTAACTCAGCTTACCACCTGCAGTAAACTCGCCAGCCCCTTACAAAACCGTGAGGAGATAAGGAAGGTCGCATTTCCTGGGGCGGAGAAAAGGTCAAGGAAGTTCTGGAGCTAGGATGTGGTTTGTCTGTCCAGAGAACCTGGAGGCCTCTGGATGCAAACAAACCCAAAAGTCAGTGTAAAACAGAGAGGTTGGACACATCCTAGATGGTGGTGGTGTGTGCTTACAGCTCCCGTGACCTCCAGATCCTCCATCAGCCATAGCACAGGGGTCCCAACAGTCCCACATACAGGAGCCAAATAAGGGTGAGAAGTCAAGCAAAGGGGGCCAGGAGCCTAGAAAAAAATGGACAGGAAGAATAAATAAGAGAGTTTAAGCAGATCAAAAAATGGTTAATGTCACTCATTAAAAAAAAAAAAGATAAGAAACAGAAGAAAGGAAAATTTAGGGGGAAGAAAGAGACTGAGGTTGAGTGCCCCTCACAAAACAGAAGATGGACTCTCCGTAAGGAAATGACCCTAGAATTTGGCCACAATTTTTAAAGTGAAAAAAGAGTATTGACTTTTCTGTTTACAGAATGGATGGATGTTAATGATGATAAATTCAAATGGTAAAGACATAAGGAAAAAAAGTTGAGGTTACCATAATATCCCTCCCTGTGGTGATGTGGAGTCCCTCTTTCAGGTGGTTCATATTCAGAAAAGTTTCAAGCCTGAAATGGAGAAAAAAATGTACACATTAAAAAACTTTATCAAGTTTAGGTGAAGAAGGGAGATATGTTAATAACTCCAGGTACAGGAGATTTTAGCATCATTGCACAGAACCTAGTGGGCTAGCTGTTTTCTGCCAGAAGCACCCCTGTTCATGTGAGCATGGAGTGTCTGGGGGTTCCTAGATGGAGTTAAAGGTACATTGCTTTACATCAAAAAATTAACCAGCTGAGCTCACACTTCCTTTTTTATTGGTAATTACAATCTGCTGAGACAGTGTGGTGAGAAGGGAGTGAATAATTGGAAGGGGTAGGGGACAAGGATGAAGAATGCAAGGGAATGCAGTTCTGGAAATTTTAAGGAGGAAAACAAACCCAAGAAAGGGAAAATAGATGTGATGTGTGCACATGTGGCACATCTCCAGTGCTTTAAGCCCAGTGGTCATTGCCCTGCAGTCATGGAAGGGTGCAGGGGTATGCCTGCCACCCCAGCGACTGGACGCGGGATGTGTGGATCTCCTTCCTGTGCCGTGTTGCAGAAATCTAATTCACGGTCACAGATTACCTGAGCAGCAGGTGCAGATGTGGCAGGCACCTGGCAACTGGTCTATTTTTATCACAACAAGGAAGTGTTTCTGTTCCTTTTTGTAGATCCACAGTTGCCTGGCATTATCTCTAAACGTGGACTTTAAATACATCAAACTCTATGCATTTAGCGTGTGCCTAAATTCAAGTTCATTTACAGATTAAAATCATTTAAAAAATCCATTAGCTCCAGTAAAAGCTATCATAATAGTAACATTCTGTTATCATAACTGTAGCATAATGTTATCATAAACACAGCACAATTAAATCATTAGATTAAAAACCCAACAATTTAATACATAGCTCACCTAAATCCATGGTCACAAACACTTTGCTTGGCTGAGTAAATATGTTCTAGCTTTGTGTGATTTAAATCCCATTTTGGATGTTAATCTCCATCACAACACTATGGGAAAAACTGTGTCCTCTGTGTATAATAAATTCCTTCTTAAAGTACAATATAGGTTTTAAAAGTCAAATGTTTTAAAAAAGATAATTATTGTAGAATATTGATAATATTTATACTGTTTCTTTATTTATGAGACTGTGCTGAACCCAAAGAAAGTCACAAAAATTATGAAGTGGGACTGTCATACAAAGTCATATTATAAATATTCTTTTTTACTTTCCTCACGCTCTTGTAACTCTAGCTCAGTGGTACACTTATAATATAGGTCCTCAGCAAACATCTTCTTGATGCATGACAATGTGAGGACCTGAAATTTGAATACATTTGACTATTCACAAATTACCGAAATTTGCAGCCATGTTAGTTGCTTGTCTATTTAGTGAGAAATAGCTATATTAAATTTACAAGGACAGTTTCTATTTGTTTTTGTTCTAATGCTTTAACATGCTTTTAAATAAATGGAAAGCGATGCATGATCTAAGATCCATGCTTGTAATTCCCCTCTCCTGCCAGAACTTCTATCTGAAATTACTCTGGAATATTCCGAAAGGACCAGGAAAAGAGGGCAGCCCATATGCTCTTGTGAGCACTTTGTCATTTGACCAAAGAATAAGGTGGTTAACGCCTGTGAAACATACAGGTATCAATCTCCTATTTCTGATGCTCGTGGCTGTTAAATTATCTAAAAAAGAGAGAACATCTGAGTTTCAAGGGATCTTGGAAATGTCTACTTTCACATGGTCGGGAGAGAAGAAAGTCTTAGCTGAAGACACACACTTAGTCTCTGACAGGATGATGTTTAGAACCCAAATTTTGTGCTGTATAATTGAATCACCTCAACAGGGGAAGAGCACTTCTGTTCAAATGACACAGAGTGACCGTCACCTCTATACCTGCTTCTTCCAGGTGCAAGGCCTCAAAGAGGGTGAGAGCTACGTGTTCCGAGTTCGAGCCATAAACCAGGCGGGTGTCGGGAAACCGTCTGACCTTGCTGGGCCTGTTGTGGCCGAAACCCGCCCAGGTGGGCTTTTACTTTTTTGTTAAAGTTTACTCATCTGTGTAAGATACCAAAATAACATTCAGTCTTACTTCTATGTCTTTCCTCATTTTCAAAATCATCACTGTACGATATCCAAATGACTGATAAGTATGACAGTGAAAAGTGAAAGTCACTCAGTCGTGTCCAACTCTGCGACCCCATGGATATACAGTTCATGGAATTCTCTATGCCAGAATATTGGAGTAGGTAGCCTTTTCCTTCTTCAGGGGATATTCCCAACCCAGGGATCGAACCCAGGTCTCCCACATTGCAGCGGATTCTTTACCAGCTGAGCCACAAGGGAAGCCTAGGTATGACTGTCAGATGTGACAGTCATTTACCCCATCACAGGACCTCAGGGCAGGGGTGAGCCAGGTTTGAAATGGTTGCAATGTGGGAGACTCGGGTTCGATCCCTGGGTCTGGAAGATTCCCTGGAGAAAGGGAATGGCTTACCCGCTCCGGTATTCTTGCCTGGAGAATTCCATGGGCAGAGAACCCTGGCGAGCTACAGTCCATGGGGTCGCAAAGAGTTGGACACGACGGAGCGACTAACACTTTCACTTCACTTTTATGGCTACTTTGGTTCATACTTAAAACCATGGAAATTCTTGATCAAATTATGCTTCCTGGACCAACTGTTTCAAGTATACATTCCTGGGACATTGTTTCTCTTGTACAGTGGCCATTAACTCCCACAAGAATATTTTTCTACCACAGAAGAAGCTGGAACAGCTCAGAGAGCAAACATGATCCTTAAACAAAAGTAAGGTTTATATCATTGTAGCTACTAAGTTAAATAAACTAGGAATCAGCAGATTTTCTCTGTGAAGGGCCAGATAGTAAATATTTTCAACTCTATGGTTATATGGTGCCTGTCATTATCCTCAACTCTGCTGTGGCACAAAAGTAGCCATATACAATACATAAATGAGTGAGTGTGGCTGTGTATCAGTAAAACTTTATTATGCATGATAGATGCATTATATAATGTGATAAATTATATGCATTATGAAATTTGAATTGTAACTAATTTTCACATCTTGAACTATTAATTTTCTTTGGATTTTTAAAAGCTATTTAAAAATGTAAAAACCATTCTTAGCTTTCAGGCCATACAGAAAGAGGCAATGGTCCAGATATAGCCCACGAGTCATAGTTTGCTGACCCCTGGGTTAAGCTAACAGCAGTCCTGACTGAATGATCTATAGAGCTGAGGCAGCCCTCACGGCCCAGTTCCCAGATGCCATGACTGGACTAGGAAAGACAGTCTTTCCCTTTGTTACGAGAACAAAGTTTACAGTGTTCACTGGGCAAATAGCTCCAGATCATTATATAATACTTATTTTGTCTTTTAGTCTCTATCACTTTTCAAAGTTATATATGTCAGTTCATTAAAGTTGCATGAAAGAAAGCAGTGGAAATGAGAGAGGATTAAAAAAGTATTAACCATCTATTTTAAGTTTATATTCATTCTAGTCAAGCACCCTCACTTCAACTCTTCCCTATTTCTAGATTGAAGTAAAGAGCAGATATATAATGTGATATTTGTTTTTATGATAAGAAAAGAATGTAAATATAGAAAATCCTGCTCTCACTTCATGATCCTTAAAGGGAATATCAAATGCACCCTTTGAGAAAGTACCTGCCCCTTTCAACCTATTACTTCATAAACTACTTTCAGCTACTCTTGTAACTACCCTCTAGAGCTGGGTGCAACAGAAGTGACCTTCTTGTACCAAAGTATAGTAGGTGTGTCGGGACAGAGTGCCATACTTCATATAAGTACTCTTTGCAAAATGTCATAAGAAAGCATAAAAATGCTGGGAATGCATGTGCCAGATAAAAGGTAACACACAAAGACATGAGGACACAGATCTCTATAGAAATCACACCCTGTAGGTACCAACTGTGTAGAAATATAAGGTGCTGAGTGGACGTGCCAAAGGGCCCAGCTGTGAGGCTACTCGTGTAAGAACATTTAGATTACTATACAAATAAACTCTTAATCTAGTCATTGATGAGTTAAAAGCACCTGTTAAGCAGTGAATTGACTGAAGAAAGCTTAAATTGATTTCTTGTTTTCTCATCAATGGGATGGCAGATGGCCAGGCAGGACATTAGCAAAGCCACCATGATGGAAAGTTTACCTTCAAAAAGGGGTCTGCTGGTGGGGTCCTAGGGGAGTGTGTTGTTTCACTGGTGCAGAATAAGGCCCCCAAAGTTGATTTGTGGCCGTTTCATTCCCAGAATATAATTACAAACAACAGTTGTAGACTAAACAGCATCAGATTAACCTGCTCAGGAACCACTGGCTCCAACCTAGGAAAGATTCCTGGGACATACCAAGTCAAGATGCTGACCCGAAACATCGCCACGGTGGTGGTTTAGTTGCTAAGTTGTGTCCGACTCTTGCAACCCCGTGGACCGTAGCCTACCAGGCTGCTCTGTCCATGGGATATCCCAAGCAAGAATACTGGAGTGGATTGCCATTTCCTTCTCCAGGGGATCTTCCCAACCCAGGGATCGAACCTGGGTCTCCTGCCTTGTAGGCAGGTTCTTTAGCAACTGAGCCACAAGGGAAGCCTGAAGCATCGCCATGAAGGAGCCCCAAACCCAGGAGACACTGGTCCTTGTTCCACAGACAGCAGGCGCATTCATTCCTGCATGAATGTTCAGGCACATTCATGTGCCTTCTGCACACCTGCCTCATGCCAGGTGCTGTGTGGGCACCACGTGAGTAGAATAAAATGACATTGTCACTGCCTACCGAGCTTGCAATCTAGGGAAAAACAGGGTATAGCACAGCATGATGGAAGCCTGGACAGAGGGTCGCAAAATATTGCCTATAGTTAAACAGGCTACAGACAAGATGCTAAAGTTTCATAAATCCCCATAAAAACTTAAATGCATTTTTTATTAGAGTATAATTGCTTTACAGTGATGTGTTAGTTTCTGCTACACAAAGAAGTAAATCAGCTACAGGTATATATATATATCCCTCCTCGATCTTGGACCTCCCTCCCATACCACCCCATCCCACCCATTTAGGTTATCACAGAGCACCGAGAGCTCCCTGTGGTATATAGTAGCTTCCCACTAACATAACATTGTAAAACAATTATACTCCAACAAAACCCCGAATAAATAGAAACACACAAGATTGACAAAAAAAAAAAAAAAACTATTATGTAGCCTATGGTTGTCTGCATTTACTAACTTTATTAAATGCCAGATTTTACTTTTAACCAGGTGTTTATTTTATACTAAAATATTTGGGGCCCGGGATGGGGGATGAGGATCAGTTGTCAGTTTCAGGGTTTGGAATGTGAGACTTGGATTGCTATTTCAGAAGAACAACTCTTTTTGGAACACGTTATTAATATTTCAGACAGAAAATAAAGCTTATCATGTAACAGCAAACCTCAAATGCATCTAACAAGATACCTCGAGTGTAATTTGAATTCCAGGTAAAAGTTAACCTAATCCACTGGGGTTGGTAGGGTCACTGGTCTCCTTTTGAAGTTGACGAAAATGCCAGCAGATGTAATTCAGCCGCTACCACACAGTCTGGTCATGCTGGTAACAAGGATCAAAAATGTGCTGCGCTTCCCCAAGAAATCTGGCAGCTGAACGAGCCTGTATGAAGAATGAGCTGGAAAATATTTAGAGTAGATTTGTTGGTACATACGACACACTTCTAGTCTTGATATTTGATCTTTTTTCAAACAGTATCTGTGTGGATTGTGTCAGGTCTGGGCTGCAGGTGGAGGCAAGATGAGCTAGATCAGAAGGAAGACAAGAAAGAGACCTGCCAAGGTGTGGCAGGTGATCCGGAGGGTGGAACTGGCTGCCTTTGTTCTTATCAGAAATCTTGCAGCAGTCAGGGGAACTGAGGTGAGAGGCTGGAGAACCCAGAGACAGGCAGAGTCCCCAGCAGGAACTGAGTTACTGGAAGTCAGGACTTCTCACCAGGAGCAAGGCAGGCTAGAAGACTGGAGCTCCAGAAGGAATAATGAGCAGGGTTTGGGTTGACAACCTACTGACCAATCCCAGTTTCTGAAAATTGACTGCTCATAGAACCTGGTAGGGCTGAGGATGCTCAGTGGCCTTGAGGTGGAGTTTTGAAGATTCTAAAGCAGGAACTCAGGCTGACTATTCAAGATTAGCTCAACTGGCTAATTTAGAGAACTTCACTTATATTTGCTCACTGTCCTCTTTCATCCATTAGGAAGGTAATTTTCAACCTTGACAGTACATTTCATTAGAATCAGGCCAGGAACTTTTTGAAAATACTGACTCTATTGTAGACTATTGTCCAGACCAGTTAAATCAGAGTCTGCGGGACTGAGCCTGGGCATAGGTTTGTTTTTGTTTGTTTGTTTAGCTTCTTGGGTAATTCAAGTATGAAACCAGGCTTGTGAATTGTGCATTAGACTGTTCAGTTCAGTTCAGTCACTCAGTCATGTCCAGCTCTTTGCGAACCCATGGACTGCAGCACACCAGGCTTCCCTGTCCATCATCAGCTCCCGGAGCTTGCTCAAACCCATGTCCATCGAGTCAGTGATGCCATCCTACCATCTCTTTCTTTGTCATCCCCTTCTCCTCCTGCCTCCTCAATCTTTCGCAGCATCAGGGTCTTTTCCAATGAGTCAGTTCTTCGCATCAGGTGGCCAAAATATTGGAGCATCAGCATCAGTCCTTCCAATGAACATTCAGGACTAATTTACTTTAAGATGGACTGGTTGAATCTCCTTGCTGTCCAAGGAACTCTCAAAGAGTCTTCTCCAACACCACAGTTCAAAAGCATCAGTTCTTCAGCACTCAGCTTTCTTTATAGTCCAACTCTCACATCCATACATGACTACTAGAGAAACCATAACTTTGACTGGATGGACCTTTGTTGGCAGAGTAATATCCCTGCTTTTTAATATGCTGTCTAGGTTGGTCATAGCCTTTCTTCTAAGGAGCAAGTGTCTTTTAATTTCATGGCTGCAGTCCCCATCTGCAGTGATTTTGGAGCCCCCCAAAATAAAGTCTGTCATTGTTTCCATTGTTTCCCCATCTATTTGCCATGAAGTGATGGGACCGGATGCCATGATCTTCATTTTTTGAATATTGAGTTTTAAGCCAACTTTTTCCCTCTCCTATTTCACTTTCATCAAGAGGCTCTTTAGTTCTTCTTTGCTTTCTGCCATAAGGGTGGTGTCATCTGTGTATCTGAGGTGATTGATATTTCTCCTAGCAATCTTGATTCCAGCTTGTGCTTCATCCAGCCCAGCGTTTCTCATGATGTACTCTGCATATAAGTTAAATAGACTTATAAGCATTAGGCTGTGGGCTCCTTCAAAATAGGAACTGTGTTTTCTCTGTGTATGTCGAGAGCCTAGTACTTGGTGTATAGATGAAAAAAATAATGGATGGCTACCATGCTTTGGCAAATGAGCATGACTCTGTTTTGTAGCCACAGCTTGTAAACCTAACCCTAGTTTCTCATAATGAATGTCCAGTTATGAAGAGTGAGCTAGGAGAGGCCCAGTGGAGGCTCTGATGTGGCACTAAGGTGGTAGGTCAGCGAGCAGTCCTGTCTTTCACATAGGAGAGCTCAGTATTATTAATACATGCAGCTGATTGAGTTTGTTCACTTTTAATGCTTCCGTTCTGTCCCACTCTCCAGTTTTTTAAACACCACCCATGCACACACACAGGCACACACACACACACATGCACTCATGCACACCAAGGGAGAAGGACAAAGAATAAAAGCTTATAAAAGTGACCCATAATGCAGATGTAAAAGACTAAATTACATGAGAAAATTCTCACATCAGATTATGAAATGTTCAGGAAGATGAAGTCCCACTTTTAAATTTTATCTTTTTTTTTTTTTTTTAAATTACTATTTGGAGAGGAGAGAAAAGTGGGACGGAGTTCATTTCCAAAAAGTTCACTTTAGCCCTGGCCCACCCTTAACCTGTTCACTTTCTGGGGGAAGTGGCAAGCCTGGAGCGACCATTAAAATGCCACTCCAGTGACTTCTCTGGTCCTGTGGTTAAGACTCTGCACTTCTACTGCATGGAGCTAGGGTTTGATCCCTGATCAGGGAAGTTCTGCATATTGCAAGCTGCAGCCAAAAAATAAAATGCCATTCCATGCAATCCAGTATCCCCTTGTGTCCATGTTAAGAATGTGTTTAGGGTTGGGGCAGCTGACTAGAGACAACTCTTCTTAAATCCTTTTCAGACCAGAATCATCTCTTTCATTTTCTGTAGCCAAATCTTCTCTGCTCTTAACTGAATTCTTCATGTTCTTTAGTAGATTTGAAGGTTGTTTTTGAGAAAAATCTAAGTCCTGACAAATTCTGGTCCACTTTTCTGGCTCAGCTCTGTGGGCAAGTGAGATGGCCTTTCATTCAGATGAGAATACCCATAGAAATCCCTTTACTTTGACAGCAGAACATCTAACTTGCTGCCTGCCCGTTAAATATCAGGACCATTTTGATCATGTTTTAGTCAACTTTAGTGAATATGGCCCTTTAGTCATGTATGAGTTCAACCATGGATTGACAGCAGCTCAGGGCTTACAAAAACTCAGGCCGTGGGACATTCAAAAAATAAAATTTGAGGATGTTGTACCTGAATCTCCTTCATTCTGACACTAAGCCAGGTTCACCTCCTTAGGTGTAGTTGTGGACCAGCCGGGGCCTCTCAGAAACGCTGTCATTACACTGCTCTTGGTTTTCCTAGACTATTTGTAGAAGGAATCATCCATTTCAATATCACTTATCTTTTGTAAAATCTCATTAGAATTTTTTGTCCAGGATGTATCCAGGATCCCTTCATTTAAAGAAAGCCACTGTTAATTTGGGAGAGCCGGGTTTGATCCCTGGATCAGGAAGATCCTCTGGAGAAGGAAATGGCAACCCACTCCAGTACTCTTGCCTGGAAAATCCCATGGACGGCGGAGTCTGGTAGGCTACCGTCCATGGGGTCGCAAAGAGTCGGACACAACTGAGCCACTTCACTTTCACTGTTAATTCCTCTAAGATTTTAATGTGTTGGAAGAAATGGTCTTTCCAGGTTAGTTTCTTTACCACACAAAGAAAATCTACAATCTGATATGTCCTGCCTGTTCAGATACAAGAAACTCTGAGCTCATTTTTGTTTTGTCTTCTTTTAAATTTTCCAAGGGATGTCTTTTTGTTTTAAACTCTTCACCTTTATTCTTTGTTGTCACAAGTAATTTCTTTCTTTTCTAAAATCCTTTTATTTTTCTCTTTTTTTAAACCCAGAATGCAGGAAGAGGCCACTTTTTTCCCAAATGCCAGCTTCACTTTCATTTTCCATTATAGGTATTATTGTAAAACACTTGGTCTACTAAGTTAGTGGTTTTTTTTTCCATCTATTTTTATTAGTTGGAGGCTAATTACTTTACAATATTGTAGTGGTTTTTGTCATACATTGACATGAATCAGCCATCTAAGTTAGTATTTAAAAATACTTTTATTCAAAGAACTATGCTAACAAATTAATTAAAGCTGAACAGTTAAAAGAAGCCTTTGAATTTGAAAAGCTATATTGAAAGAGTATTAGAGCATTAGCATTGTAATTCATGTGACAAATAGGGAAAGAACTATAATTTGTTGCTTTAATCATTTTAAGATACAGTTGTTTTATATTTACACAGTGATACTGTTGAAACTGTATTCTTTCTTTGTAAGTTATTTCAGTTAAACATTTTCTATTGAGAACTGTTATGGGGCAAAGAAGTATGCCTAGAAAACTAGTACTTGAATTATTTTCAGTTAATCTGACTTTTCAAAAGTTTGAGATGATGATCACATTCAGAACAATACTTTCAGCCAGTTGACAGCATGATTGTTTGTCAGGGAGGAGATCTAGCTTTGAATTCTAAGCATAAGTAAGAAAACCACTGTGACTAGAATATTTTCTTTGTTGGTGTTTTTATTTCCTCTTGTCTGTTTATCAAAATATTGGTGTTATGCTTAAGCTTTACTAAGACTAGTTCCGATAAAATAAACACTGCAATTCTAAACTGACATTTCTCTTTTAAATCCCTTAAGAGTCCAGCCCCTGGCACATGTAAAGATGTACAGGAAATATGGAGGACAAAACCCCTGCCCTTGTAGCATTTAACCCTGCTCAGCTTTTTGAAAGGTGAAAATTAACCAAACGCTCATCTTAATGAGCGTTTGATTTTTGAAATAGAAGTATAGAAGAGATTTTTATTTTTTATTTTCCCCTTTATTTTAATAAATCAACCAATAGCACCCATTATAGCTGCAGTTACGTGAACATAAAGTGAGGAAATGTTCATGCCTCTCTTTTACCCCCTACAGATACTGTCTGCCGTGTTCTGTCGAGTCTTAGCTGTGGCTCAGGAGATCTTTGCTGTGGTGCAGATCCTCTAGTTATGGTGCTCAGACTCAGTAGTTGCAGTACACAGGCTTAGTTGCCCTGCACCTAAGGATCTTAGTTCCCCGAGCAGAGATCAAACCCTCCTTCCCTGCATTGCAAGGCAGATTCTTATCTACTGGACCACCAGGAAGTCCCTACCATGTCCTGATTTGATATGATTAATCAAGAAAAGCTTCACAAATGAGCAAAACTCTCTTAGATACTCATCGACATTACATCTAATCCCTACTTTTTACTTTGCTCCTCCAGGCAATTACTTAATTTCAAATCATAAATTTTGGTCTAAGACTTAAAAAAAAAAACCACATTGTTTTCTAAAAGCATAAATTACTAAATTTCTTTCATTAAAACCCAACTACAACATAATGATATAAAACTCCTAAGTGGAAACACACATACTGCCTTGGGACTTAAAAAATAACATCTTTGTTTTATCTCATATTGTCACAAAAGATGTCCAAGTACTTTACAAAAATTAATTTTCCAGAATAGTTCAATGAGACATCTCTATACTCAATAACTGAGGTAATTGAGACAGCAACTAAGAGAGTTTTTCTATTCTTCATGTTGCATGGATTTGGGACCAAATCTGGTCATTCAGAAATCTGAAAAAAGTATTGTTTTATTTTTATTTTTTTATTTTTTTTGAAAAGAGTATTGTTTTAAATAGCCAGTTGTTTCATTTACCTAAGAATTTATTGCTAGACCATCAACTATGTAAAATTTTGTATTAAGACTCTTAGTTTAAAATTCTCATAAAATAGATGACATATTTCAGTACATACATTTCATATACTTCTTGGATACAATATACTTATTTACCTTTTTCTGTGTAACTTGGAGCCACAAGGATCAACCTTATTTACTGCCCAGTGTTACAATACAGGTATGTCTTACAGGGTTAGGAGCTGTTTGTCCTTCTACTAAGTAATGTCTTTGTGCCAGCTTTTTAGTTTTCTGCTTCCTCTCCTGCTGTCGTTTTCCTGCTGATGGTAGTTTCTTACTTCCTTCTCTTGTTTGGATTTAATCTATTGAGAGAAACCACCCAACTAGGCTTGTTAGAATCATCTTAAGCGAAGTACAGGTTCCAAGTGATGGTCTGTGGAATTCTCCAGCGAGTATCCAGGAAGGCCAGTGCATGGACTTTGTCACAGTAGCACTGGTTCTGAGAAGCTTGTCTGCATTACTTCTTGGTCCTGAGTAAAATTCTGTATTGAGTCAAGAGATAGTGCAAAGGTTATCCATGGACTTGAGGGAAAAGTCAAACTAATTATATTGTTCATATTCCTTCTGTTTTATGACTGCTTTGCCAAAAAGTCACATCTTTCTCTTTAATAAAAAATCAAGATTCTTAACCTAAGCAATATCTTTTTTCTGCTGTAAACTTAAGTCATATCTCCAACATAATAAACAGCAGGCCTATGGATGATTCACTTCCTTTTAAAAGAGATTACAAGTAAAACAATGAATGATTAATATGAGTAATCTGTCATGCCTCCAAAATAGATATCATGTAAATCACAAGAAAGGTCCAATCAGCCTCTATTATGTCTCCTTTCCTCTTTAAAATGATACAGATATTCAGAAAATTTTCCATTTACACTCGCTGTGATTCAGTCATGCTAACTGTGTACTGTATTATTTAAACCTCAGAATTCTTAGGTGTTAGTCCTTTCTTAAGTTTTGATAAGAGCACTTTTTCATTACTTGTTATGCAACAATGAATTGTAAGAATTGGTCCTGTGTTACGAGGAATAGAGATAAAACATGGTCTGGGACTTCCAATGGAGTAGACACAGCCCTTAAAATTAATACATGTAGGACATTTCACTTAAGGAGCAATCACATCTTTAACTGATCCTTATTTCTGTTTATCTATGTAGCTAAATGTGAAAATAACCCTTTGTTTTTTAAAAAGTAATTTTTAAAAATCTCCTAGAATTAGTTATCTCTAAACTTTCCATGGGTTTTTTTTTTTAGTTCTACCAGTTTATTGCTACCAACCCATCTCCCTCCACCCTCGTGCACACATGCGCAGTCATGTAACCCCATGAACTGCAGCCCGCCAGGCTCCTCTGTCCATGGATTTTTCCAGGCAAGAATACTGGAGTGGGTTGCCATTTCCTTCTTCATAAACTTTCCATGTTTTAAGTCACTTTTTGGAGGCTTGTAATTGAAGCACACACTGCTATCAATACGGACACAATTTAAATTAACTGCCAGGCTTAGGAACCAACACCTTCATGTCACCAGTCACTCTTTGGGCACTGGTTTTGCCCTTAAGGTGGAAGGAGTTTTGGAATTGTTTTTCTCCTGACAAGTTTTACTGAACAATGCAATAGAGAAGAGAAAACTTTTCATCATTTGGAAAGGATTTATTGGAAGTCTTTTTTTATGCTTTTTAAAAATTAAAGCTGTACCTTTCTGATATTAAATATAAAATATTTTTCTTAATGTATGGAAACAAACCAAGTTTAGACTGGTAGTAGAATGAGTGGCAATTTAGGAAGAGCATTTTACCTTTCAAATTGGAGTTAGGCATAGATATTAAAGTTTTCTATGCTATACAAGCTCTTTGAATCGCTACACATATACATATTGGCCGCACTGGGCCTTCATTGTTGCCCAGAGACTCTTTTTTTTGGTGTGCTCAGGCTTTCTCTAGTTGTGGTACACAGGCTTAGTTGCCTCACAACTTGTGGTATCTTAGTTCCTTGACCAGGTTTTGAACCTCTATCCCCTACATTGGAAGGTGGATTCTTAAAATCCACTGGACCACCCAAGAAGTCCCTGAATTGCTATATTGCATGCAGATGTAATTTATTATAACCCTCAGATATAAAATAACTCAAAATATTAACTTGTTTTCTTTTAAAATCCAAAAACTAGTCTTGAAACATCTGAATTTCTTAAAATTCATTTCCATTTAAATTTCTATATTGTTCAATAACAATCATTTCTAGGTATCTATTGTTCTAACCTAGAATAGCATCTTTAGATTAATTTATGCTTATCTAATCAGCAGAACTTGTTTTCATGGATTTTTTTTTTCATTCTTAAATGGTTTACAAACTTTCAACATGTGAGTATAGGCAATCCTCTTATCTCTACCTTTTCCCCTTCCGTTTCCCTTTGGTTTCTTTATCTCTTATCTATCCTTTCTTGATGATTAGTTAGATATGGGTATTATTGAAGCAAAAGTCATTAATTAGACATTTCCCAGGGCTGCCTTGCCCTTCTTGTTATGGTCAACACGCTCCCCTAACTGTTCCATTGGTCATATCAACCAGTTTTTGTTCCGCTCTGACCAAACAGTACTGTCCATGGTGTTACCACTACCTAAGAAACATGATACATTCATTTAATTCCATGTTGCAACACAAAATTGAATTATAGCAGGATTGTCAGTCACAGTGAGCAGTTGGGACTTTTCACTTGCACAGACTCAAGGCCCTGCTTTAAGGCTAAAGTAAAGGATCTCAAGGTGAGGAATTCTTATTTGGTTAACTTCTACCAGGAAATGTCAGCACCTTGTTTTTTATCTTCTAGGAACCAAAGAAGTTGTTGTAAGTGTGGATGACAATGGAATCATTTCTTTGAACTTTGAATGTGATCAGATGGCTCCAAGTTCTGAGTTCACCTGGTCCAAAGATTATGTGCCCACGGAGGACTCTCCGAGATTAGAGGTTGAAAGCAAAGGCAACAAGTATGTACTGTTTCAGTCGTAACTATGGGTTTCCTTTTCATGAAAGGAGAGTGAAGCAAGCTGTTCTCCATGTCAATTAAGAGAATGAAATCACACATATTTTTATCTGGTAATGTGAAAAGTGATAACCAGTATAAACCTTAAAAAATAACAATCCTTATAAAGTACTTTTCACATTATTCGATTTAAAATGCTTTCTCATATGTTATCTTATTGTTGACTGAAAAAAAGGTAAGAATTACATTTTATTTGGGGCAAAAATGAGGACTATAGCCCATGAGACAGCCTTTCAGGTAGCTCTGAGTAACTGCTGCAACAAAGTAGGTGGAAAGGTCAGAATAGATGTGATTTTGGTGAAGGGGAAAGTGAGCAGTCAAGCACATGTTTTGGCAGAAGCTTGCTGCTAGTCATGAGGAGCAGATGTTAATGACTTTAGTGCTTCTCTAGATATAAGAAGGTGCAAGACATTGTTGTTCAGTCGCTAAGTCATGTCTGACTCTTTGAGACACCACGAACTGCAGCACACCAGTCTCTCTGTCCTCCAGAATCTCTCGGAGTTTGCCCAAACTCGTGTCCATAGAGTTAGGGATGCCATACAACCATCTCATCTTTTCTTTCACTTGGCAAGAAGTTAAGCTCATAAAATCTTCTGAAAAACACCCAACTATCTAAAGTCCCGTTCTGCCAGTTTTTCCCAGAGCACAGACTGCCTCATTCCTGATCTCTGCCCTGAACTCCTTTTGGGGTGTGTTGAAGGTCAGCAACTGTAGTGGCCAGTGGCTTCATCCTTGTAGAGGCAGATGGCAAGCAACAATTTTTAGTTGGCATCATTTATGGTGCAAGAAAAGCTTTGATTGACATTAAAGTGAACTTTAAAGATGATTCTCATTATTCTACGAGATAGAAATCTTAAAGTAATGGTGAGGATCCTTTTGGGGAGATGGGTAAGGAAGAACTTGCTGATTCAAGTTCTGGTAAATTAAACGGATTAGGTATAATCTGTTCTGGTTTTTCACCACCACTTGTGAGAGACGCAGTACTGCCCTGGAACAAACTCTATAGGAGAGAGAAGCATGGGAGAGGTGATCTCAAGTCACAGCTTTACTAGGAGCCCAGCTTTACCAGGAGCCTCTGTGTGACCTGGGGCAGCTTTTAATTTCATGGACCTCCAGTTTCCTTCTCTGTAAAACAGAAGACAGTGAAGGGGATTAATTTTATGATCTGTTACTTCCTTCAACCTCAAGATTCTGAGTTTTTTTATTTCATCTTACTTATCAAGCTTTGTATCTTTATAGTGCCAACCAGATTAGATTACATTTGATAAAGCACAATATTCCTAAGTATTATTTCTATTACAAAAAAATCCAATATATCCCAAATTAAAAGAAAGTAGTAGTAATTTTGTTGGAGAGAAGAGCAAGGAAATACTCTATATAATTAAAAGACATTCTGCTGTCACTGTGCTGTAAGATCCTTGAAGTAAAACATAATTTTGGTCAAAGGAAAGACAATCAAACTGTAACTATTTCTTCCTTGACTAACTTGACAAACATATAAATGTTTGGATGACCTTAGACACTGACTAGCTATGTGACTCACAAAAGTTAGAAAACAAAGTCAACTAGACCATTGACCCATACATTCATTCCACAAGTATTTATTAAGCACATAGTATGTGCCAGATAAGGTATGGATGCTGGAAGTCACAACAGTGAACAAAACAGATCTCGTCCCTAAAGACACAAAGTGGAGGCATGTAGTCAATGAAGTATGCCATGTAATAACCTCCAAAATGGGAAGTGCAAGGAGTGACATAACAGGGGCATTGGGTGGTTCTGCCCTGTGAAGAAAAGGATTTTCAGGCTGCCCAGCGAGGGTTGACCAGCTGAAAATCTCTTTACTTGGGATATGCATTGATATGCATCGTAGCTTGGGGATGGAAAATTGGTACCATCTCCTCGTCCCATCACCATCACCCCATGGGAGGAGGTCAGGAAAGCCTTCCCAGAAGCAGCAAGAGTGGGTGAGCGTTAGGTCAGCAAGGCAGATGGAACACATGCTCCATGTGATGGGAGCAACATGTGCAGATGGCTGGAGACAGGGCAGGGCACAGCCCCCAGACCCTACACAACCTCACTTCTTATAAAACATTCTGTTCTGAAGGACGAAAATGACCTTCAAAGACCTCGGGACGGAAGACTTGGGCATTTACTCCTGCGATGTCACAGACACTGATGGAATAGCATCGAGCTACTTGATAGATGAGGAAGGTAGGTCAAAATCAGTTCATTCATGGGTCGACTCCTGCTTTGATTTCTCACTGGTTCTCCAGGATTAAGTGACTTCTGTTTTAGCAGTTCAAGCTGTAATTGTTCTCATTTTCTCCCTACAGAATTGAAACGTTTGCTTGCTCTCAGCCAAGAACACAAGTTCCCAAGTAAGTGTCCACAATACACTCACAGAGTTCAGCCATGGCACTAGACAATTCTGACAGGATCAAGAGAGGATGCTCTTGAGAACGTATAATGGAACATACATTGGTAGCTGCAGATGTGCTTTCCAAAGGGGCTGCTTTTAGTTTTCCCTTTGTTCTCCAGAAACACAAAGAACAGTGACAGGAGACATGTCCCATGCTCTGCTACGTAGAGCACCGTCAGGTTACGTAGGTGTAACAGCTGAGTAGTTACATTCTTCATCTTTTGCTACACATTTTGGAATATTATATATCTATACACACACATATATATGTATCTTCTAGACACAGTAATTTGTATATCTTTTAGGCAAACAGCTCTTTCTAAGCAATTTAATGTTAGCGTTTAATAGAAGGACCATACCTCTAAATAAAGACAATCTAAAGATAGTACCCTATGGGGTGTCCCTGATGGCTCAGTGGTAAATAACCCGCCTGCCAATGCAGGAGACCTGGGTATGATCCCCAGGTATGATCCCCCTGCAAAGATCCCCGGGAGAAGGAAATAGCAACCCCCTCCAGTATTCTTGCCTGGGAAATCCTTTGGACAGAGGAGCCTGGTGGGCTACAGTCCATGGGGTTGCAAGAGAGTCGGACATGACTTAGCGACTAAACAACAACAAAGACAGTACCTTACACTTTAAGTTCCTGAAAAATAGTGTAAAGATGCCTTGATCAGAGTAAGAATCTCTCTGAACTATCATCAAACCCTTCAATGAAGCACCCTCTACATAAAAGATTAATTTCTACAGTTGACACCTAAGAGAAGAGAAAGAAGTCTGAAACGATACTTGGAAAGTTCCACTGACCTGATTGGGTCTGTTAACATTGGTACCCACTGGCCAAAGTAGCGAAGCGTCCGAAAAGCTACACTCTGAAAAAACAGAGTGATAGCATCACTCATTCTTTTAATTCAGAAATTTTGTTTTCCATCCTTAATCCCTAAGATATAACTTCTTCACTAATACAAGAGTTTCAGGAACCCAGGAAACCATACCCTGACCCCAAACTATAGGCAAAACTTTGTATGTTGTATGTATGCATATTTCTAGGGAGAGGGCCTCCAGCTTTCCTGAGATTCTCAGCAGAGCTGTGATTAAAAAACAAAGCTCTAAAACCAGTTGCCTGACCTCTTCACATTCCAAAAGAATACATGTCGTGCTTCATGGTGTGGCTGGGTGCTGGTGATTACTGGCCTCAGTTGGAATGTTCGCAAAACTAGCTTAATTCAGCAGAGCATAGTGGGATGCCTGTGGGGTGTGAGTGCTGGATGCAGGCTTTCTGAATTCCAGGGGAGAACCACTTCTCTTCTGTAAGCTTATTCACCATAAAACTGGAAAAGTAATACCGTGAATGGTGTCTTAAAAGCTATTTCTTTTTAAATTGTAAGAGCAGAGGTTGGCCTGGGCTCTCTTTGTTCTGTGCTCTGTGAACCTGAACAACTCACCCCACTCCCCCAAGGTCTTAGTTTCTTTTCCAGGAATGGCTGTTATAATGATTAACAGCCCCCATCATATAGAGGCGCTGTGAGAGCCAGTCAACAGGGCATCGATCCTTGAACTCTTCAGGGAAAATATAAATACTTATTGAAACAGAGCAGTGATCTAGACAAACCCACTTGCAAAAGGGTTGTCTGCCGACCGTACAGATGTCCTCCCTTTCTGTTCCCTGCGCTGTGATGCGGGGGAATGGAAGAGAGCGTCACGGTGCCCAGCACAGCTGGAGCCTGTGAATGCTCCCACTGTCTATCATGCAGAGCAGAAAGAGCAGCACCCACTAATCTAGTTAGTCAGACAGTAAACATTGACCAAGTGTCTAGGCAACAGCTGCTCCTAATGATGTTTACATTTAGCTTAAAGGATGGAGAGGAGAGAAGTTAGGGTGTTACCATAGAACTGGAGGCACCCAGACTCCCCACAGTCCAGTGATCATATGGCCTTGCAGGTAGTAACTGCCTGCTGTCCCTGTCATTTATGCTGAGATATTTTATTCTGCATGAGCGTCAACACTGGTTGCTGGCTGTAGGAGAGAGAGGAGCAGCAAACTCAGGGACCCTTCTATTAGAGACCAAGTGTGTTTTGGGTCAGCTCAGAGAAAACCCAAGGAGGCATTAAAAACTCTGACGTGAAAGCATAACTCTCCCAACCAGAGGGAACTTCTGTGAGCCCCTTGAAGCAGCGTTTAAATATCAGAGCTTCAGTTCCTTTCGTTGCTGTTGGATCAGGCAGGTCACTACGTGAATGTCTTCAGAGATCTGATGACAGGGTCAAAGCAGCATATCCAATTTCTCAATTTATAGGCACTTCTTCTTAGTATATGTTGATGAATAATTAAGTCATCTTCTTGAGATTTTGTAAGGTCTTAAACGGTCTCATTCCTTACAGATTGTAATAAAGACTGTGGTGTTCCTTTATTCCAGGGCACAGTAAATTCTCCTATTTTAAGCTGTTTTCAAAAATATTTTGAAAACCACTAAACATATGCCTTAAGCCTACAAATAACAGATATTTTGCTGGAGCAAATTAACTGCCAGAGAAAAGAGCCTAAGGAAATTTAGGGCTGAGCAGAAGAAAAAAATATATATATATATAAAGCTAAAAATAGAAAACAACCTAGCCTGTCTTGCCAGTTGTGATACTAAATTGCAGTGTAGAAAGTCGGTTTATTGAATATATATCTGTGTATGTATATATATATCAAAACTATACACATATATATATTCATGGTATGTGGGGGAGGGAAGATATATTTCAGTATCAGCAATGTCCTGCAGGCCTCTTGCCTTTTGAGATGAACTGCACTCTGTCTGTGGAATATGTGTCTTTCTAAATAAATCCACTTTCACGTAAAAAAACAAAACCATTCCACATAATATATTTTTTATTTGTAGGCACTGGTTATTGTCCCACTTGTATATGCACATTTATACATATACTCCATGTATGCAGATATGCACAAGCACATATACACAAATTATATCTATTTGGTATGTCCTCTTAGGTGAAAATATATTTTATAATTGGTGGTTATAGGGTGTTGTTTAAACAACTGGAGGAAGAGTCACCAAAATATTAATAGCCACCCTTATAGAGTACCTATTATATGCTGTTTATAGGGTGCGTAAATAGAATGTGTTATTTAAACTCCCTAGTGACCTTAAAAGGGTCAGTAAGTACCGTGGTGATCTAATTTTAGAGATGAAGAAAGTGAGGCTCAGAGAGGTTAAGTAACTAGACCAAAAGGACACAGCTGGTACCCGGGGTGAAGAAACCTGGGTGGTCTGACACTAACCAGAACATGGACTGTTTCTGTGTGTGCACCTGCCTGGTGAACCTTGGCGGCCTGTGCTCCCCAGAGGATGTCCGTATTACTCAGGGCAGTGAGCATTAAGGGCTCTGGAGGCTTCCAGGAGAGTGTGTCCCTGCCACCAACCCCCACACACTGGGCTTCTTCATAACTGCATCACTCGTGTATGAGATTCCCTGGAATGAGATCACACTTCTCTGGAAGAGACTCTCCTCTCTACTCCCCTTGAGACTTACTTGTAGCAAGCAGGAGCATCCTGTAGGGAGAAGGCTTAGCCCCTGCTCTCACCACCCTGGGGTCTGTTCTTGATCTGTTCTTACTGGAAAACCACTAGTGTTCTTCAGAGCGGATGGCCGGGACCGAGAGATCACTAAGTAGAGGGAATGACCCTGATCTCAGCTCTGCCATGTCCTGGGTTTTGTCATCAGTAAAATCAGGGAATAAAGAGAAGTCGCCTTTCTTGAGCACAGTGGTTATTTACGGTGGCTCACTGCGTTCTGGTACCATAGTCACTCTTGGTGACCTATGAGGCAGGTAATATCCATGTCAGCAGGTGAAGACCACAGGGTTTCAGGAGCAGGTGACTGTGCTCAATCGAGGTGTGACATCAGAGCCCACCTCTGGTCACAGGGGCAACCCACAGAAGATGAAGTCTGAGCCTCCTTTCACCTCTGCACGGAATGACTCTATAACTGATGTTCACATGAATATGGAATAGTGCAAAGGAAAGGCATCCTTGAAGCTTAAAAAGGGTAGTTTTAGAGAAATGATGCAATAAACTTGTTTACAAAATAGAAACAGACTCACAGACTTAGAGAACAAACATGGTTGGGGGAGAGGGTGGAGGGGTAGTTAACTTGGGATTGATGTTTACACACTGCTATATTTAAAATGAATAACCAACAGGTCCTACTGTATAGCACAGGGAACTCTTCTCAATGTTATGTAGCAACCTAAATGAGAGAAGTATTTGAAAAAGAATAGATTCATGTATATGTATAACTGAATCACTTTGCTATACACCTGAAATTATCACAGCATTGTTAATCAACTAAAACATAAAATAGAAAAAGAAAAGGATACTTTTGCTATAAATATAAAGAAATATTAATGTACATCTGGTACAAGTTTATACCAAACTTATAATTGCTTATAATTTAAAATGTAGCATATGCTAAAGTTTTAAGATATGTTAAACATATCTTTAAATTTTGAGATATGTTTAAGAATAGTTGAGAGAAAGCAAAGTGTGGTTTTCCCTAATAAAAGTGAAGGACTACAAAACTTTGAGAAACAACCATCCTTTTCCACAAAGCATGTCCAGGAATCACCTCTGATGTAGATCTTTTGGCTGGAGAAGTCTTTGTAGAGAACATTTTCAAGTTACAGGAAATTCAGAAGCTGATTTTGGGAGATGTCAGCCAACTTTTTAAAAATTTCACTCATGTTCAAATGGCTTAAGATATACAGGTGTAAATCAGAAATATTTTATAGTTCTTAACTTTCTATGTGAAGTAAAGTATACTGTATTTTAATATAGCTTCTTGATCATGACTTGCTTATTTGCATCTGAAAAATTTTGCTTAATCTAAGAACTTAAACGAACTGATATACCACTGGGATGGATAGACTTTAAATGACAAGCTAGTTCATCTTACATATACAGCAAAATAAATTCTTAAGATTCATTTCTTAAACAGCTTAAAGAACCTCCAAATTGAGTTATTTTGTTGAAAAAATAAAATTTAACTCTTTTCCAAATATTTTGAGGAAAGTATATAATTATAATTATATACTGTAATTAAATCATTGCATGTTGTAGCAGGAAAATATCTGGGCCAACAAGGACATTTGGTTCAATTCCATCCATTTACAGAGGAGTCAGGTGGGGCCCAGAGATGGGAAATGAACTATCTCCCATCACAATTCATTAGCAGCAGACCTTGCCCTACAGGGAACAGCTCTGGACTCTTCATCACACTGTTATTATCCCTAAATAATCCTAACCATACCAGATAATCACAATGGTATGATCACTCACCTAAAGCCAGACATCCTGGAATGCAAAGTCAAGTGGGTCTTAGGAAGCATCACTATGAACAAAGCTAGTGGAGGTGATGGAATTCCAGTTGAGCTATTTCAAATCCTGAAAGATGATGTTGTGAAAGTGCTGCACTCAATATGTCAGCAAATATGGAAAACTCATCAGTGTCCACAGGACTGGAAAAGGTCAGTTTTCATTCCAATCCCAAAGAAAGGCAATGCCAAAGAATGCTCAAACTACCACACAATTGCATTCATCTCACACACTAGTAAAGTAATGCTTAAAATTCTCCAAGCCACGCTTCAGCAATACATGAACCGTGAACTTCCAGATGTTCAAGCTGGATTTAGAAAAGGCAGAGGAACCAGAGATCAAGTTGCCAACATCTGTTGGATCATCGAAAAAGCAAGAGAGTTCCAGAAAAACGTCTATTTCTGCTTTATTGACTATGCCAAAGCCTTTGACTGTGAGAATCACAATAAACTGGGGAAAATTCTGAAAGAGATGGGAATACCAGACCACCTGACCTGCCTCTTGAGAAATCTGTATGCAGGTCAGGAAGCAACAATTAGAACTGGACATGGAACAACAGAATGGCTCCAAATCGGGAAAGGAGTACATCAAGGCTGTATATTATCATCCTGCTTATTTAACTTATATGCAGAGAATATCATGAGAAACGCTGGGCTGGATGAAGCACAAGCTGGAATCAAGATTGCTGGGAGAAATATCAATAACCTCAGATATGCAGATGACACCACCCTTATGGCAGAAATCAAAGAACTAAAGAGCTTCTTGATGAAAGTGAAAGAGGAGAATGAAAAAGTTGGCTTAAAACTCAACATTCAGAAAACTAAGATCATGACATCTGGTCCCATCACTTCATGGCAAATAGATGGGGAAACAGTGGAAACAGTGACAGACTTTATTTTCTGGGTCTCCAAAATCACTGCAGATGGTGACTACAGCCATGAAATTAAAAGACAGTTGCTCCTTGAAAGAAAAGTTATGACCAACCTAGACAGCATATTAAAAAGCAGAGATATTACTTTGCCAACAAAGATCTGTCTAGTCAAAGCTATGGTTTTGCCAGTAGTCATGTATGGATGTGTGAGTTGAACTATAAAGAAAGCTGAGTGCCAAAGAATTGATGCTTTTGAACTGTGGTGTTGGAGAAGACTCTTGAGAGTGCCTTGGACAGCAAGGGGCTCAAACCACCCAATCCTAAAGGAAATCAGTCCTGAATGTTCATTGGAAGGACTGATGCTGAAGCTGAAACTTCAATACTTTGGCCGCCTCATGTGAAGAATTGACTCATTGGAAAAGACCCTGATGCTGGGAAAAATTGAAGGCAGGAGGAGGAGGGGATGACAGAGGGGGAGATGGTTGGATGGCATCACTGACTCAATAGACAAGAGTTTGAGTAAACTCTGGGAGTTGGTGATGGACAGGGAGGCCTGATGTGCTGCAGTCCATGGGGTTGCAAAGAGTTGGACCCGACTGAGCAACTGAACTGAATTGAACTGAATCGTAATGAAAGTTAACCATAGAAAGTCACAAAGGTTAGCTGAACGACCCTGGGAGGTAAGGTCATCTCCCTCATTTTTAGTTACAACATCTATGATAGTCAGGATGAGAACCCAGTTCTACTGTCCCTCCATAGCAAGTTTTCCTACAGTGCTCTCACTACCTCTGCTTCTATTGTTTTCCACTTGTTGAAAAAATCTATACAATACAATTGGTCATCAGTATAATTACTACTCTTATTTTATTTTTCACAGCGGTCCCAGTTAAATCAGAATTGGCAGTGGAAATTTTGGAGAAAGGCCAGGTCCGGTTCTGGATGCAGGCTGAGAAGCTGTCTGCCAATGCCAAAGTCAACTACATATTTAATGACAAGGAGATTTTTGAAGGGCCGGTGGGTTTTATACTTTTTAGATTTTTAAACATATTGTTATAAGATGTCTAATAGGGCTGGGAAAGCCCTATTTGAATGCAAATAAGTTGTAATAAAAACCACTGAACGTGGGGTGGGGGGTTTAAATCATTTCACAAGTGGGAAATGTGAAAGGAAATATAGATTGATTATATCATATTACCCAAGTAAAATGGGAATCTAAAAACAATTTTTTGATAACATTTTGTGATTTGGGATAATGAAACTTTAGTATTTAAAAAAGTAAATGTCAGACTTTTAATAATTACTTCTGGTCAAGGTCAGCAATTCTACATATTTTTATTTTTCTGGATACAGTTTTTTGAAACTTTGCTCATTAAAAAAGTGTTAACAAGGAATTTTATTAGATTATGATAATTTGGAGTTTGTGTGTTTATTTTACATGGCTTATTATCATCCTATCTCACATATTTCCTCTCTTTTCCTTTTCACACTGAAGAAATATAAGATGCATATTGACCGAAACACTGGTATAATTGAAATGTTTATGGAAAAACTACAGGATGAGGATGAAGGCACATATACCTTCCAGGTTCAAGATGGAAGAGCAACTGGCCATTCTACCCTTGTTCTCATTGGAGATGGTGAGAGTTCTATGAAATATTATCTGAAAACCTTTGCTACTTCCTTCAATGTAAATACCCCACCACAGGAAAGTAGTCATGTGGGAGAAGCAGGAATTATTTCTTGATTGGATTCCAGTCTTCAAAGTGCAATTTACAGCTAATACTTTCCATAGTACTTAATTTCCTAGAAATGAAAGTTCATTTAAAAGGACACCAAAGTTATCACTGGCCCACAGGCAAGACTGCACTTAAATTATCTCATATATAAACAAGTAGTTATCACTAAAATTCTCCAGTGAGGGATACTACAATACAACCCAGACTATATTATGTCTCAGAAACTATGAAACTCTCTTGTAATGTGTACCTGCTTTAAATTACTTAAATGAAGAAGAAAAATTTTCATGAGCAGAGCATGTCAAATCAGTTAATCATCCATTACAACTCAGTTGTATGGCAGCTCTTATTAGCCAGTGTGGAAATCACCAAGATTTAAAATGTAGTATTTAATAAAGCAATGGAAATGCTGGCCAGGTCTGTACATTTGCAATAGCCAAAGCTATTTCACTGTTTCCTGACTTCATGACCTTGAACAAGTTTCTTAGCCTTCCTATGCTTTTTTCTTCATCTATGAATAATGAAAACAAATAGGGTGGTCTGATGTGAGTGTTATAATAATGAAAGTAAATAACTTAGCACAGTGACTGGCATGTACATTTATACTGCCCAACTTTATTTCATATTTGTTTTTCGATTTTCAGTTTATAAAAAGCTCCAGAAAGAAGCTGAATTCCAGCGTCAAGAATGGATCAGGAAACAAGGTAAAAGTAGGCAGTGAATAAAGAGAAAGCTTCAATTTCTTGAACAAAATATTCTAAGGTTATTTCCATAACAAACTAAAATGAATATTATTGCTTTGTTAATAATGCCCTGATAAATAAAAATAATTGAAAATATTTATCACTACAAATGATTAAAATATTACACATTTTATTACACATTTAAAAATATTAAAAAACTAAATTTTTAATTTCAAAAATTTCACTTTAAACATAAGTCAACTTAGAATTTAAGAATGAGTTTGGATTTTTGCATTCATGATTAACATTGCTGCTTACTGATGTCATTAAAATTTTATAGGTCCACATTTCGTTGAGTATTTGAGCTGGGAAGTGACTGGTGAATGTAATGTACTATTAAAATGCAAGGTAAGAAGTAGATAAATTTTTAATAATTTGGTACAAAGAGAATAAAAAAATAGAATGTGAGAAGAAAAGGAAGATCAATTTCTTATCTCCTCCATTCTTATCTCCTCTTATCTCTTATCATTTGCACCAAAATGATAAGTGACATGCCCTTACTGTTGAATGCTACTGTAATCATTGCTTGGTAAGAAATATTTAAAATAAAACAATATAAAAATATGAAAGTCAAGATGATTGTTTTAATTCATTACACATGCCCTAGTTAATAAAAACAGACTTTTTTTTATTAAGACTTTTTTTTAAAAAAAAAGCAGTTTTAGGTTCAGGGCAAAATTGAGGGGAAAGGTACACAGATTTCCCACTTACTCCTGTCCCTATATGTGCATAGCCTTCTTCATTATCAACATGCTCACCAAAATGGTACAAGGGTTACAACTGATGGACCCACATGGACACATCATCACCCAAAGTCCATAGTTTACATTCTGGTTCACTCTGTGAGTGTGCACAAACGTATAAAAACCTGTATCCATCATTAGTGTATCATACGGAGTATTTTCACTGCCCCCCAAAAGCCTTGTGCACTGCCTGCTCATCCTTCACTAACCCTCCCCCAACATCTGCTGCCCCGCACTTTGCATCACGTGGGATCTTAGTTCCCAAACCAGGGATCAAACCTGCATCCCCTGCATTGGAACACTTAATCATTGGTTCTTAATCATTGGTTCTTAATCATTGGACCACCAGGGAAGTCCCTGAAATTGTTTTCTTGATTTGTATGAAGTCTTTACCTTTTCATACAATCATAATTATACAAGAAATACATGAATCTACTCTCTGTCATAAAAGGTTCTAACGTTATAGATAAAGCTTAAGATCCCTTTAAGCATATGAAGTCGTTTAGCCCATCTGAAATTTGTGAGATGATGTATGGATATAGGATTTAAATGAATTTCCTAAAAATTGCTAAGCGACTAATTTATTAAGCCATACTTGATGGATCTAACTAAACTTACTGCAGTAATCATTTTGCAAAAATGCATCTATCAAATCATTATGTTGTATACAGTAGACATATGCCATATTATATGAATTATATCTCAATAAAATTGCAAAATATCTAATTTAAAAGATTTCTTAACCATATTTCCTCTTCACATTTATTTGCAAAGCTTCATTTATCTTACAAAAGTAGTTAGCTATAGATTGGGGCTTCCACATTCTGATACTTTGATAAAGTCATTTGTTTTTGTGACACAGACTATTATTTTAATCTAATGGGAATTGTCTTCCTTTGGATTTCAAATTTTTATATTTTACTTAAGTCTGTTTGTTAGTTTGTATGTTTCTATGCTTTATTGTCCACGAGATGATTTTAAAGTCTATTTTTTTTTTCTGCTGGAAATAAAGATACTATTGATTTAGGTTTATTCTTTTGTATCCATTTTATTCTAAACTCTAACAGTTAAAACAACTCTCAGTTGATTTCTCTTGAAATCTCTACTTTTTCTTATATCCAATGCTACATTAAGAATTATTTAATTTCATAAGAATAGCATTCCTTTATCTTGAGAAGCATAACTACTCTTTTTCTCCTAGGTGGCGAATATTAAGAAAGAGACTAGTATTATATGGTACAAAGATGATAGGGAGATTTCTGTGGATGAAAAGCATGACTTTAAGGACGGCATATGTACCCTCCTTATAACAGAGGTAGGTGACTATAAATATAAAATGCAGCATATTACTTCTGTACCCCACGTTCTTCCAAAATACAGAGACTAGATTATGTGTTCCTTTGCCCCGGGCCTAGATCCTTGCCCTGACGTCACCCAAAAAGTAAGCGGTAAAGACGCAAAGCTCCTCTCACTTTGTGATAAGTGAGGGTTTGTCAGACATCCAAACAGTGTTGGCAGGACGCCACAACTCTTGCCTGTCTGAGCTAGTTTTTCTCATAGATGGGTGAGTGGCAGGGCAGTTAAGCATTCTGTTCTTTGCTCTTCAGCTTCAACTGGGTCCCTAAAGATACAGAGACAATCAGACATAGGATTTATTTCAGTATAGATTTTTATCTACTTTTTGCCTAAAAGAAGCTACCTTTCAAATACATGTGCTCATTAGTTTTTAAAATGAAGGCAGAGCAAAGGATGAGGACTTTAAGCCTCAAGTCAATTGTCACCTTAGAGGGTGAAAACTCCGGGCTGCTGGCTAGCCCAGTTTTGATGGATAGTCCCTCTGCGAACTGGTCATTGCTCACACGCCTGGCTGCTTGTTCAGTGTGTTTCGATGGCAGTTCTATAAATCATGGGTCCTGAAAAATGCAAATGCCATATCCTGAGGCTACAATAAGCTGCAGTGTGGTGTATCTCTTCTCCCTTTAGTTTTCCAAGAAAGACGCTGGGATTTATGAAGTTGTCCTGAAAGACGACAGAGGAAAAGATAAGAGCAGATTGAAGCTTCTGGATGAAGGTCAGTCCGCCGGGGTCCATTCTGTGTGTTCCATACACAAATGAGTTCCATACACAAATGAATTCTAAGTGAGACTGAACTGGGTGATTCAAGCCATGCTCATCTTTTGTCCATAGGTTTTGTTTTAATTGCCATTACAGCAGAGCAAATTTTATTAAAAAACAAAAACTTCACTTTTAGTCTTCCTTGAAAGTCAGAAATGTAGTTTTGATCCTCAGAGAATGTATAGTCGACAGTCCACTAGAGGTCTGTTTTCAATATCTGTTTCAAATATGTCTGTTTCAAATATTTTATCATTTTTGTTTCAAACCTGTGAAGAATGTTCCAGGATCAAATACTACCATGAATAGCATGTCTCAAAATAGTCCACTAATTAAAAGGTGGCAAGAAAGGTTATACATGGAATGCAAAGCCTCTCAGTTAGTAGAAGAGCAAGAAAACAATTTCCATTTTCCCAAGACCTCTGATGACAATGATATCATGATAAAGAAAACCTATATGGGATGCCCACATTTCCAATTTTGTTCCCTAGCAAGATCTTTAACAACATTGCTGACGAACAGCAGAGGTCTGACTTCAATTTTACCTTCCTACTCTTGGTGGAGGCAGGACTCAATGTGCTTTTTGTTTATTGGCAAAAAGCATTAATTAGGCTGAGAAATATCAGGGAATTTAGATAGTTAATTCACCATGGGTTGATGCCACAGATAAGAAGACTTCCTCTAATGTAAATGAAGCCTTCCTGGTACTTAGGAAGAAGGGAATTCTAAAGCAAAAAACATTCCTGGAAATCTCATTGTGGCTTTTTCTCTAGAATGTAAATATGGTGACAGTTTACAAAGAATTCGAGGGAATAAAAACATCAAAATCAGAGCAGAGATCTTTTAAAACTTGATAAACAATTGAGTTCTTTGACCAAAGAGCATATATTACCAATTGGTCAATAAGTCCATCTTGTGACAGGATGCTTTTGAAAGTGTATGTGACTAATTGTGTGAGATTGAACTTGACATTGAGCATTTTTATGCTAAAACTTTATGAATCTCTTTCCACAGCCTTTAAAGAGCTAATGACTGAAGTATGTAAAACAATAGGTAAGTTCTCACAAGGCAATACTTTCTTATTCTCTGGGGGTGGGCTTGGTTTTGTTCAGTCGTGTCTGATTCTTTGTGACACCATGGACTGTAGCACCTCAGGCTCCTCTGTCCATGGACTTCTCCAGGCAAGAATACTGGAGTGGGTTGCTATTTCCTTCTCCAGGGGATCTCCTTGACCCAGGGATCAAACCTGTGTCTCCTGCATTAGCAGGAGAATTCTTTACCACTGAGCCACCTGGGAAGTCTGGGATGGACTTACAGGTGTGTGAAATACGTGTTTTCTTCTTGCAGCTTTGTCTGCGACAGATCTGAAGATCCAGAGCACAGCTGAGGGCATCCGGCTTTACTCTTTTGTTACTTACTACGTGGATGATCTGAAAGTTAACTGGTCCCACAAGTAAGTGAATAAAAACCCAAGTGCTGTGTGGAAGTCCTTACTCCACTCGGAGGAAGGACTAGGGAAAACAACAGCCCTCTGTTGCACTCAGGTAAGGAGCCTTCTTACTTCTCAGGTCTGATGTTGAGAAGTGTAGGACAGAAACATCCAGGCCATCCCTTCAGTGTGAAGTTAGCACCATCCCTTAGCATGGATGTGGTGAGGCCAGTCATGGCTTGGAACATCTGTCTCCATGATCTGTTGTTGTTCAGTCGCTCAATTGTGTCTGACTCTTTGCAACCCCATGGAGTGCAGCACGCCAGGTTCCTCTGTCTTCCACTATTTCCCAGAGTTTGCTCAAACTCATTTCATTGAGTCGGTGATGCCATCCAACCATCTCATCCTCTGTCACCCCGTTCTCAAATCACAATTTGTATACGCCTCTGTAACATTACCTCCACCTCCACACAATCACACTTTGCCAGATTCTTATCAGGTCTTTCCAAACACACCTCACCCATGCTGTGCTCTGGGCAAAACTGCAGCAGCCTTCACCAAATTTCCTGTTGTGTGACTTACAGCTCATTGACCCAGAAGCCTGATCCAAAGCGGTACCCAATTTTATCATTGTCACTGTAGCAGTTGGCATAGTGGGGCATTAGCGTGTTTCCTCAGAAGGCTTTGGAGATCTCAAGATGACTTTGGGAATGTGTATTTGAACTAGATTGAGTCTGAAGATCCATTCTAATCCCAGGCTTCCAATTTGGAGGGATTTCATTCAAGTTCTCCTTGGGGATTCCAAAGCCTGAAGTAGGTTTCTTAGTCAAACCAGGCCTCCCATTTACACCATTACACCATTCTGCACTTCACTGAAATTTCCTGAGCTGAGAGAAGCCAGCAGGCTGCCACAGAAACCAGTGAGGCACATCCACCTTCATCCACTCTTGGGGTGCAGTGGACACTCATTCCCAAAGACCTTGTACACCCCGCCGAGCAGAAGGTCACTGTGGGTCCCTGGAAGGAGTCAAACAACAGTGTTTACTTATATCTTCCCTTCAGTGATGTTGACTTAAAAAATAGTCACAACCTAAAAGTTGAGAGTTACGTTTTCTTTGGTGCAGACTTTTAGGACTTAAGCCGGGGAGGCAGCTTCTCAAGTAGCCCTGAGAGAACTGTTCTGAAGAGGTGGGGGGAGGAGTCAGGTTACATAGATTTCTGCAACAAAGGGAAAGTAGTCTGAACATCAAAAGTGTTTTTGTAAATTTTAGAAAACCAGATATCTCAAGTTAAGGAATTTAGCGCTTTTCTCAATATGGGAAGATGCAAGAGTCTGGGCCCACTGAAATCATTCCTTTCATATGTATCTCAGCTATCTGGGGGCAGTATCTTGCATTTTTCACATCCTGAGTCCCTCAGTGCTTACCTGTAGGGAGTGGTTGCAGCCTCTGGTATTGATCCCAGTTATTGTTCTTCTTCCTGGGTGCCCTTCCGGCTCAGAAATTCACATTTGAAGGGCTGTGATCACTCATGGCGTGAATTCCTTGTTTACTGATTTGGCAAGAATAGTCCATTTCTCAGTGGACATTTATAGTATGCTGGGCACTGCTCCAAGTCCTTTAGAGGTACGAAATCATTTAATATTCAAATTCTGTGAGATGGGTACTTCTCACTTTAGTGACTAGGAAGCTCAGGTTCTGGGAGGTGACTGGCCTGAGGTCATCAACTCTGTGATAGGTGAAGGGCTGAACCCAGGAAGCCTGGCCCCAGAGCTCCTCCATCACGGCACTACTCTGGATTCAAGTTTCATTAAAGGTTTAGATTGAACATTTCACCAGAACCGGGTCCCATGAAGCATTCATTTATGTTTTCTTGAATATGACTTTACTGTTATGTAGAACAGCATTTTGTTAGGTTTATTGTTATTACTATTGATTTCCTGAATTCTTTTTAAAAAATGAAAACAAGTGAAATTCCACTTTGAATGCCTGGAGTTTCATTCCTTTGTTCTATTTCTTACAGAATACATTTTAGGAAAGTGATTATAAGATAAAATAGATCAGATTCTAGGAAATTCCTCTGTGACATCTAGGGCATTCTAATATATTCGTCTGAAGAATAAGAGAAGATAGATTAACTGAATCATCAATCAAAAGGCTTTACATCATCTCTAATAGAATTACATGTTCCCCAAAATTAGAACATTGGGTTTTAAGGGAAACTGCTGCCAGACTAGTAAGGCATAAGCTTCGTCCATTGTTTGGTATGTCAGCTACGTGAGTGTTTTGTGTGCACCCAGACGTGTGACTGTAAAAGGTTCAGGAACCAAGGACTGATTGTTCTCCCTGTGTTTATGTAAGTATGCAGTGTGATGCAAAAAAACCTTAAAATGGGTTTGGATCTTGACTTTGCTCCTCTCTTCCCTTGGATCTTAGGCAAGTCATCTAATTTTCTGAAACTCAGGTTTCCCTCATATGAAATAGGAGCAGTAATATCTGTTCTAACTCATAACACTGATGGACTCAGTGAGAGAATTAATCACACTTTGAAAACCATGACATGCTTTACAAATGTAAGGTACTATTATGCGATCCTGTGGACTGTATTCCACCAGGTTCCTCTGTCCATGGAACTTTCCAGGCAAGAATACTGGAGCGGGTTGCCATTCTGTTCTCCAGGGGATCTTACAGACCCAGGGATCAAGCCCATATCTCTTGCATCTCCTGCATTGACAGGCGGATTCTTTATCATTGTGCCATGGGGAAGCCCACTATGCATGTTAGCCAGAGATTAAAGAACTCAAGACTTACCACAGCAAAGCAGAGAACTGTCTGCCTTTCTAACTCTCTAGGACACATACATATATATTGCTCAGGCTAAAGTCTATGGGTACAGATGGGTTCCTTTACCCTATATTTTATGGCACTTTAATTTTAATGTCTTTTAAAGAATGTGGTATATAAGAAAAATGCTGAATATTTATTTGAAATCTGAAATTTCTGGTGGAGATTTTGGTTTTTTATTTTTTTAAGTTCATTTTATTTATTACAACTCCAAACATAATATATGTTTGTTTTAGAAAATATATTTACTATCATACTAAAATTAGAAAGAGTTTATAAAATGATACCACCCATGGCTTTCCTAGCCACAGTATGTACATTTTGGGGAAACTTCCAGTCTTTTCTCCATGCATAACTGTTGCTGTAAAAAAGTAGTTTTGTATACTACCTTATTTTCCCTTGGTCTTCCCTGGTGGTTCAGATGGTAAAGAATCTGCCTGCAATGCAGGAGGGAGATCCAAGTTCCATCCCTGGGTCAGGAAGATCTACGGCTACTACTTAATTTTTTCTATTTCCTCACATGTTTATGAACTTTTCAAAGAGTTTAACATCACTGAGAGTACATTGTGTGTGTGTGTTAATTGCTCAGTTGTGTCCGACTCTTTACAACTCCAAGGACTGTAGCCCACCAGGCTCCTCTGTCCATGGAATTCTCTAGGCAAGAATACTGGAGTGGGCTGCCATTCCCTTCCCCAGGGGATCTTCCTGACTCAGGGATTGAACCTGGATCTCTTGCATTGCAGGCGATTCTTTACCATCTGAGCCACCAGGGAAGCCCCTGAGAGTACACTACTTCTGCCTTTCTTCTCTTATTTCTTCTTTAACAATAGGGTTTCTAGACTGTGAGATCTGAGAGCTCTATTTGCTTTTATTGTCTTGTAAAGAAGATGATGTGCAGGTCTGCATATGACCAGCTACAGAATAGGAGGAGACACACATCCAGGGTCAGAGTAGGTGCCTCATTCATTTTGACAGCAACTCTGCTTCTCATTTATTCTTGGCCTGACTACTGAGCACATATTTACATTTGTCTTAAATAGCTTTGTAACCACGTGTGTCAATAGATATCAGCCACAGATGAACCTCCTTAGATCTGTTTTTAACTAGTCTGTAAAAACCCCATTTATAGCCATAGACCATCTGCGTGAGACGTGCAGTAATAATATGTGGAGTTTGGCCTTTTCTGTTTAAAGATTCCCTTAGTTCTACAAATAAACCCAAGCAGAAACAAAGATAATTAATACCCCTGAGAAGTACTGGTGCTGCAATCTGAGTCCCAGACCACTATTGGGAGGTCAATGTGCAGAGGGCCAGACCCCCACCACCCCAGGCCTTGGAAACCTTGTTCTGTGATTCAGGGCCCATAATTTCTCTGAAGCAGGAGAGCATGTGATGATCTCGTGTTATTTTGAAAGCCTGTAAAACTTGATGTTAAGACCTTCAATACAAGACAAAGTAAAGGTAAGTTCTGGATGAAAGCCACCAATAACAAGATTTTCTTTTGATCAAAACAGTGGTACTCCTATTAGGTACTCAGACAGAGTTAAGAGTGGGGTCACCGGAGAACAGATTTGGCTGCAAATCAACGAGCCCACCCCCAACGACAAGGGCAAGTACGTGATGGAGCTCTTTGACGGTAAAACCGGACACCAGAAGATGGTGGACCTTTCTGGACAAGGTAAACGGATGCTCTGCAGGTTAGAACCCACAGTGGAGATTGCTGTTGCTATTGTTCAGTTGCTAAGTCATGTCCAACTCTTTGCGACCCCATGGACTGCAGTATGCCTGGCTTCCCTGTCCTTCACCACCTCCCAGAGTCTGCCCAAACTCATGTCCATTGAGTCGGTGATGCCATCCAATCATGTCATTCTCTGTCTTCTCCTTCTCCTGCTGCCCTCAATCTTTCCCAGCATCAGCGTCTTTTCCATTGAGTCAGCTCTTTGCATCAAGTGGCCAAAGCATTGGAGCTTCAGCTTCAGTGTCAGTACTTCCAGTGAATATTCAGGGTTGCTTTCCTTTAAGACTGACTGGTTTGATCTCCTTGCTGTCCAAGAGTCTGTTAAGAGTCTTCTCCAGCATCACAATAGCTGTGGAAGATGTGGGCTTTTTTAAAAAAGGTTGGAGGCTTCCTGTACTTCATAGCAGGTTCCCACTAGCTATTTTACACTAGTGTATGTATGTCAATGCTACTCTCCCAGTTCATCCCACTCAAAACTTATTTAAATTTGCTTTTATTCTCTGCCCGCTGAAGCTTGTTGAACTACCCAACTCTCAAATCCCCCTCAAACAAGAGGCCTTAGGTTGTTTGACCAGAATGATCCCCTGCAGGAAACACACTAGCGCAGCCTTGCTGTCTTCTTCTGGTGTGACGTGACCAAGAGGAGCAGCCCTAAGTAGCCTGGTTAGCCCAGCTGTCCAGCTCCAGAGCCTGTAAGCCTGGCTTTGTGCCGATTTTCCCCATCTATAAAAGGGGGCAGACTGGTTTTATGTACACATTTTCTAGATGTAAAATGTTACGATTCCCAGACCACAGGGGAGCTTAAAGGCCAGGTGAGAGAGATTAAAAAAATGAAGCTATATTTTCGCCTGACATCTTCAAAGTGCCTTACTCTGTAGGCTCAGAAAAAAAACTATTTTAGAACTCTCATTTCTCTGTCTCTGTCTTTTATTTCATCTCCTGCATAGCATAGAAAGAGTGCTTCAGGCTAGCACTGGCACACGCTGTGATTTACCGCAAACGGATGGGCCAGACCACGGAACAGAGTGTTTAACTGTCTGTGACGTGCAGAATAATTTAATGAGAGGAAAGCTTTTCTGTTGCTCAGGATTTTTAACAGACAACCAATCCATATTTGAGACAGACCTTTCTTCCCATTCCATCTTAAAAAAAAAAAAAAAAAAAGAACTTTTTATTTTGTATTGGCGGCTTTCCTGGTGGCTCAGATGGGGCAGAGGCCCAACTTCAATCCCTGGGTCAGGAAGATCCCCAGGAGAAGGGAATAGCAACCCACTCCAGTATTCCTGCCTGGAGAGTTCCGTGAACAGAGGAGGCTGATGGGCTACAGTCCATGGGGTCACAAGGAGCTGGACACAACTGAGTGACTAGCACATAGCCGATCAACGAACAATGTTGTGATAGTTTCAGGTGAATAGCGAAGGGACTCAGGCATACAGATGCATGTATCCATTCCCCCCCAAGCCGCCTCCCACCCAGGCTGCCACACAACATCCAGCAGAGTTTCATCCCATTCCGTCTTTGGCTAAGCGAATCTTTCCTTTTTTGTTCGGAGGGTTGAAGTCTTCTCACTGAATTGAAAGCTTCTAAAATCCACTATTTCATGCTTTCTGTCTAGAAAGTATTTGCTTCTCTTGTTAAGCCTTTGAGTCATGGGGACTGCTCAGGTGCAGCCTCCTTCAAAGCCCACCATGTCAGGTCTGGACTGATTACACTGCGCTCATGTTGGGAGCTCTCATAGGCCCCTGTGTGTGGCCAGTTCTGGGTGAGAAAATTCTAACTTCTCCTTTTTTCTCTTCAAGCGTACGATGAGGCCTTTGCGGAATTCCAGAGATTGAAGTAAGTCCCCCCCTTTCCCAGCGACGCCCCCACGGGCACCCTTGCGCTCCTCCCTGTCTGCGTCAGCGGGGCAGAGGGTCGTGTACTGGGGCAAATGCAGGCGGAGCAGCGCTTCCCGCTGCTTTGCTGAGCAGCAGAAACAGAAATGCAGTTGGGGCTGGCTACTTGGCAGTAACACTAAAACAAAACCCTTCTTTGTTTGCATGTTTGTTCGTTTCTCTCAACCACAGACAAGCTGCCATCGCCGAGAAGAGTAAGTAAACCCCTTCATTCCTAGTGTGGCTTCAACATACAACTTTTATTTTTCTATTATTACTGCAGATGGAGGAGAGTGAAAGCATTTTTTTTTCTTTTTCCTTTTTTTTTCATTTCTTTGTATATATTTAAAACCTTAGGTGTTCCGCCTGTGTTGTCCTTAGTCTCTTGAGTAAGATGGTCTGGAAAAGAAGGTCTCAGGTTACACTGTAAGAATGGCTCCCAGCCTAAACCTGAAAAATCTATTATAAAAATCTCCTGTAAGGATGGCTCCCAGCCTCAACATGAAAAATCTCTGGGCTGCAAATCACACCGTAGGTTGGTCATCACTTCCGTCTCTCCCCTCCCTTGAACTCTGCTGTGGACGAGAAGCCTGACCCTCCCTCTGCTCCATGAGCTCCTTCCTGTGGTCTCTGGACCACAGTATCTTAGAGCTGGAAGAGACCTGAAAGCCTGTCTAGATTCCTGTTCTTAAATGATTGCACAGAACACTTAATTCAAACAAAATCTTCCACGTGGACCCGATAACATAGGTGAGGGCCAAGCTATCTTCAGTGAAGTCAGGATGAATCCCATGAACACCAGGCAGCGGAGTAGACAAGCTTCATATCCACAGGTTTAATGCAAGCCCCCCACCCCCATGAGGAGACTGAGGTCCACATATGACGTGACTCATCTAGCACCATCCAGTAAGAGGCACAGGGGGCCAGCCAGTGGGTCGGGCCCACAGGTGGTGTTAAGTGCAAAGTCAGCAGCAGAAGGCAGTCAACACTCATTCAAAGCTTTAGCCTGACTTAGTGGAGAATGGAATGTATAATAGAAATAAGGATGTAGAGTCACTCATTCACTAAAGCAGGCTGAAAAGGAGAGGGTGGTGCCACTGCATTAGTGCTGAATGAATGACAGAAAGGCGTCCTTCCCTGGGACCGAGGCTGTCACACCTGTAGCACAAAGCTTGGGGTGAGGGTGGGGATGTCAGCCCTGGATTTCAGCACCCCTCCTACCCCTGTCCCCTCAGTCATAGAAAGGGACCCTGCAGAACATCTGAAGAACTCCTCGGAAACGAGAAGGGGATGCTCTGTAGGGAAGGCCCCAAGGAGAGCCCATGTCTTCTCCAGCCTCCAGATCTCCCGCTCACAGCCTCCACTTATGCAGCCTTTTTGAGTCAGAGGGGAGCCCATGGAAGAGGCCGTGCTCTGCCCTGCCCCCTCTCGCCCAGCTCGCTGAGCTGCGGGAGGGCCAGGCTGAGAACAGCCGCCAGGCTTACAGAGCAGACCATGACGTGGTCTCAGGTCCAGATAGAGGCACCTGTGTGTGAAGGAGATGAATGTTCAGAAACTGCAGGATCATTTTCTTATTTTGTATAGTGAAAGCAGGTATACAATAACTATAAGGAGAGGGAAACTAAATAGGACGATGAGTTCTGCTGGGTGGCTCTGTGCGTGCATGTGATGGGTGGTGTTTGTGGTTTCAGTGATTAACCAGAAATGCCTGTGCTTACAGATCGCGCCCGGGTGGTGGGTGGCCTCCCCGATGTGGTCACCATCCAAGAGGGCAAGGTAAGTTTGGAACACTCCTGTCCCCACTTCTTCCACACTGGAAAGGGGTTCCAGTGCCCCAGACTTGGTTCCCACCATCTTCCTCATATGCCATGGCTGCTCATGCCTGACTTCAGTATAGTCACATACAAGGTTCAAAGTGTAGTCAGTTTTCCACTCATCTGAAGATGTTTTGTAGGCCAAGCATCAGGATGTACATTTGTTTAATGTGAGCATGTGTAGACCTCTCAGTCTCTTTCCAGAAGTAAGGTCTCTTTAAAATCAGGAGAAGCGAAATGTTCAATCATAACTATACGACAAACATAATTGAAGAAAGAAGCGACCTCTAATGCTAGTGGAAAGTGGGCTGACCTATGGGATTCCTCATCTTTGAAGGGAAATGTCCTGCTCTGTGAATCTCTATAGGATCCATCATAGCAGAAAACTGATTTATTTCCATTTGGTTTTAAACTGATATTTGTTTGCTCCATAATAATCTCTCTGAAGAGCAGTGAATGTCATGTGTAACCTGGATTTACTTTCTTCATCCCTGAGAAAAGTGAAAGTGTTAGTTACTCAGTTATGTCTGACTCTTTGCAACCCCATGGACTGTAGCCTGCCAGGCTCCTCTGACCATGGAATTCTCCAGGAAAGAATACTGGAGTGGGTTACTGTTCCCTTCTCCAATGGCAATAGTTTCTCTTAATGGCAAAAGTTTGACTCATATTTTTCTTCCTGAAATGTGTTTGCAGAATGATTCAATAAGAAGTGCTAATTAATCATGGAAAGAAATTTCTTGCTATCTACCCAATTCTAAATGATACGCTTATGGAAGAGGCAACAAGTGATCATAAAAGGCCCTTCCAGATAGAAGGATATTCTTTTCCATGTATATGGTGAGCCCTGCTCTTTTCCTTATAACTTCTGGACTTCAGTAAGAAAAAAATACAAGAGTGGAATTTAGGACTTCCCTGGTGGTCCAGTGGTTAAGAATCCACCTGCCTTATAGGGGACACAGGTTCAATCTCTGGCCCAGGAAGACTCCACATGCTGCAGGGCAGCTAAATCCACACACCACAACTACTGAAGCCTGCACACCCTAGAGCCCATGCTCTGCAACAGGAGAAGCCACAACAATAAGAAGCCCATGCACCACAAGTAGAGAGTAGCCCCTGCTTGCTGCAACCAGAGAAAGCCCACTCTCAGCAACAAAGACCCAGTGCAGCCAAAATAAATTAATTTAAAAAATTACATATACCTATGGCTGATTCATGTTGAGGTTTGATAGAAAACAGCAAACTTCTGTAAAGCAATTATCCTTCAGTAAAAAAATTAATTAAAAAAATTAATTCCTTCAGGATGGAAAATTCTAAAAAAAAAAACTGGAACTTAAAATGTGAAGTAAATTCATCATCTTTGGTCATCAGGGAAATACAAATTAAAACCACAGTGAAATATGACACACCTATCAGAATTACTAAAATATAAAAGTGACAACAGCAAATGCTGGTGAAGCTGCAGAGAGGCTGAATCACTCCAACATGGCTTTTGGAAATATAGATCAAAATTATACAGCTACTCAGGAAAGCAGTTTGGCAATCTCTTCAAGTAATGAAATATACATTTACCATACCATCCAGCAATTGTACTCCTGGATATTTATCTCAGAGAGATTAAAACGTATGCTCACATAAAAACATGCACACAAATGTTCATAGCAGCTTTATTCATAATAGCCCCAAACTGGAAACAGCTCAGGTGACCCTTGCAGGTATATGCATACCATGGCACCCTTCTGAGCCAAAGGGACAAACTGTTAACACCTGCAATAACTTGGATGAATCTGCAAGGAATTATGCTCAGTGGAAAAGGTACTCTGGAAATGTTACCTCCTATATGATGCTATTTATATAATGCTTTGGAAGTTATAATAATCGAGAAACGGATATAGGTTAGTGGTTGCGAGGAGTTAGGAATCAGCTTGGAAGTGGGGAGGTGCATGTGGTTATAAATGGACCACAGGAAGGATCGTGGTGGGAATGGAAATGTTCTATATCCTGACTGATGTGGTGGATACACAAACCTGGACAAGTGATAGAACCGAATAGCTCTAAAGACACAAAAGCACAAGAAAATGGGGGAAATCTATTATATCAGCATCAGTCTCCTGGTTGTGCTTTTATGCTGTAGTTTTGTAAAATGTTACTACTGGGGAAAATTCAGTAAAGGAAATCTATTATTTGATAGATCTAAACATTGATCTTTTAAAGTAAGAGGTTTTCAGCACAGATGGTAATATAATAAAATATTAGGAAAGAGGAATACATTTTGGCAGCGCACCTTTGCAACTGCAGCAGCTTGAGTGGGTGTGGGGGGAGAGATAAAGTGAGGAAGACGGGACGTGAAAATGAGTCACATTGTTGAAGCAGCTGTGGGGCTTCTGCTGCGGGGCTCGGTGACACAAACGAAATGCAAAAGCGAGCAGGTAGAGATGATGACAATGAGGAGATGTCTCTACTGAGACAGGGTCCAAAATGCCACCTTAGACCGAAAGGCCTCGGTGTGTTTATGGGAACTGGAAGCAAATGTCTTCTTGGGGCTTTGATCATAAGTGTTTCCAAAGCCAGAAAACCAAGGCCCCAGAGAAACCACCTCAAGTGTGATTTTGAAATGTAACTTGTACAGGTGCACACAGCCCAGCCCGGCAAATTTAGTCTTGTCCTCCATCTGGTCAGGCCAACCCCCCAGAAGGATGCCTCAAGGTGGATGTTACAGCTGATACATCTCCTCCCCTCTCCTAACACCTGTTTTGCAGGCGCTTAACCTCACGTGCATTGTGTGGGGCGACCCGGCTCCGGAGGTCTCCTGGCTGAAGAACGAGAAGCTCCTGGCCTCGGATGAGCACTGCAACCTGAAGTTCGAGGCTGGCAAGACGGCCTACTTCACCATCAACGGGGTCAGGACGTCCGACTCGGGCAAGTACGGGCTGGTCGTGAAGAACAAGTATGGCTCGGAGATCAGCGACTTCACTGTCAGCGTGTTCATCCCAGAGGAGGAAGCCAGGAGCGTGGCCGAGGAGCCCCAGAAGGGCAACAAGAAGGCCAAATGACCGGAGGGCGACGGGCCCGAGGGGCCGAGGAGGGGAGAGCCACGCCCAGCTGCCTCAGGCCACGTGTGTGCAGGTGGTTTGAGTTGAGCACCAGGAAGCCTCCAATTCCCTATTTTTGTGCTGGCTTTGGGGGTTGGTGGCGGGGATTGTCAAATCTTTGTTCATGTAAGAAAGCATCAAATAGTGACATTTTACTCATTTTTCTTTATCCACAAATTGTATTAAGAAAATAACATTGGTAGCGTAAATGTTAGGAAACGGTTTTAAGGCAGAGACCAGAGTAAAGTCAGAGGGACGTACCCGATGGTCAGAGGAAGTGCTGCAGAGCCGTGTGGACGTGGCTGGCCTCGGAGCAGTCCTCTCTCCCGGTTCTCAGTGATGAGTCAGCATCTCGTCCAGATGAGACCAGCTGTTAGGCCGGCCAGTCCGTGTCATGTGTTGTGATGGTAGTGGTGTGCGTTTGTGGGCGGCTGGTGATCTGGAACCTCTCGGTCCTAATAAACAGTTCACACCCCTCTCTTCCCCATCAGTGCTTCTCTTGTTTCACCATTTTGGCTGCCTAGCTGGGTGGTCTCCACTGCACCTTTCTTGCTGCTTCTTGTAACATGTCTTCTGATTTAAATTCCTTTGGCTAAAACAGTGAGCTATTGGTATCTAGAGGATCTGTAGAAGAGACTATTCAAAGTTTAGCTTTAGGAAGGTAGAATTCAACATATTGAAGTAATAAATTTAAAAATCTAGGCCTTAAACCCTTGAAGTTTGACTTTAAAACCTTGTTTTTCTAATTTAAAATATTAGCCACTGAAATATTAATTTTAAGAGTGTTTTAATAACATAAGTTCCCTTTAACTTGTTAAATTGTGTGTGTGTTCAGTTGCTCAGTCATGTCCAGCTCTTTGTGAGCCCATGGACCATAGCCCACCAGGCTCATCTGCCCATGGGATTTCCCAGGAAAGAATACTAGAGTGTTGCCATTTCCTCCTCCAGGGATCTTCCCAACCTAGGGATTGAACCTGTGTCTCCTGCGTTGCCACTGGATTCTAATTAATATATTTGCTTTTTATTTTAAGTAACACTATTGTCTGACTTAACCAACAAAAACTTTCTAAGAACTTAAATGACCCATTAAACTAAGCATATAAATAAGAAAATGTTGATTTCTCTCATATGTTCTCAAATTGTACATAAACTTAGTAAGACTTCAACAGAAAATCACAATCAATTAAACAGTTTAGTTAGAATCGTAAGATAAGTTGTTACTAAGATAAAGGATCAGAAACATTACCAGTACGTAAAAATCAAATATGAACAGACTTCATAATGCAAAAATACTAATTTTACCTAGATGTAGCCCCGAGGGCCTCGGACTGGAGTTCTAACCCCTACGCCAGAACAGAAGGCGTGAACTCGGATTGTTTGCCATGGGGAGCTGGACACCAAGACCTCATCACAGCTCTGGGATGCACAAAAGGTAGTTTGGTCAAAAAAACAGGGATAGTAAAAAAACAAATAAATAGGAACAGTAAAAAATATCACCAACTGACATGGAGAAGAAGCTCTACTGAAACTTACCACCTGCCTGGCAGTAGTTCTGGGGAGAAATACAAAGTTAATGGGTTCCTGAAGCCAGCACTGTATGCTTGTGGGGTCCAGATTTACAGCAACACCACATGGTGTAGGAACCCAAGCCAAGAGTTCCCATAAAAATGGCCAATTTACAATTGCCCCAGAGAAGCAAATGTAAATGACACTATAAGGAACTTCTGTGTCTGCCCACAAAGGATTGCTGTCATGGAAATCATTCTCCCACCGTAAACCACTAGAAAACCTGACAATATATGCGGGACAGAAAAACTGGGGCGTTGGCTAACAGACTTGCAGGGGTGTGATGCCCCAGAGAAAGTAAAACAGCAATGAGAGACAGGTGAGGGTTCCAGCTTGTTGTGTGGACAGTGGATGGTGTTCAGGCTGCAGTCCGGCTGGGGGACCCAAAGAGAACGTCAGACTCGCCGAGCTGAGGAGACGGAGACTGAAGTTCAAGGAGGCCGAGGTGGCTGGGATTCATGGGAAGGGGCATTGGAGGAAGAGTCTAACAGAGAGGAGCATGGACTGCAGCAGATGGGTCTCTGACTGAGTGCTGCTCTGAGGGTTCTGGGGAGAGCTCAGGAGGTGGGGGGACCAGCAGTCCTGGGAGCCCATGCAGACTGCGAAAAGTTTCTCCTTCCCACCAGCCAAAAGGGAAAGACTTTGTAATACATGGGGCATTGGATAGAGGCCTCAGAAGTTTCTCACCTTGCTGTGTGTGTGTGTGTGTGTGTGTGTGTGCATGCTCAGTCGCTAAGTCGTCACCGACTGTTTGCAACACGATAGACTGTAGCCCGCCAGGCTCCTCTGTCCGTGGGATTTCCCAGACAACAATACTGGAGTGGGTTGTCATTTCCTCCTCCAGGGGATCTTCCTGACCCAGGGATTGAACCTGTGTCTCCTGCCTTGGCAGGTAGATTCTTTACTGCTGTGCCACCGGGGAAGCCCTTCTCACCTTAGTAGTGGGGCTAAATTAACTTTAAACTAAAAGCTGCCCTAGACCCACCCTAACAAAGCTTGAAAGTAAGCCTCAAGAGGATCAAATATCTATGGTGACCTAATGGTGTGTCAGGACAAAGTGCAACACACTCTAAATAAGTGCATTACCAACAGTGTGAGATTTATAACAGTAACAGCTGGAGTCCAGTCAAAGTGAACAAGTGTGCAAAGAAGCAAGAAAATATGACTAACAGCCAAGAGAAAAGTACATCAATGATACATAAGTCCTGGAGATGTAAGGTACAGCGTGGTGACTATAGTTAATAATTGTCGTTTAGACACTAAGCCATGTCCAACTCTGCGACCCAATGGACTGTAGCCTGCCAGGCTCCTCTGCCCTTGGGATTTTCCAGGCAAGAATACTGGAGTGGGTTGCCATTTCCTTCCTGACCCAGGGATCAAACCCTCATCTCCTGCTAGGCAGGTGCTACTTTACCACTCAGCCACTGGGGAAACTTGTAGTTAATGATACCATATTGCTTGCTTGCAAGTTCCTAAGAGAGTAGGTGGTAAAAGACTTCATCATAAAAAAAGAAATTTGTAACTGTGTGAGGTGATAGAGGTTAACTAAACTTATTATGGTAATCATTTTACAATGTATACATATGTCAAATCATGTTGCATACCTAAAACTAATATGTTATATATCCATTATATCTCAGTAAAACTGGGAAAATACTTTATACACAAATATCATGGGAGTATCAAGAATAATTCATTATTAAGTTAATACTATTTGATCAGATAATGAAAATTCAGAATAATTTTTAGTCCTTTTTAAGCACAATGTAATCCCAACAGCAAATGTAATCATAATTTTAATGAAAGATGTTTAAGTAGCTTTTGAAATATGATGAGCTATGTGTATATATGTTCAGTTCAGTTCAGTCGCTCAATTGTGTCTGACTCTTTGTAACCCCATGAATCATAACACGCCAGGCCTCCCTGTCTATCACCAACTCCCAGAGTCTACCCAAACTCATGCCCATGGAGTCGGTGATGCCATCCAGCCATCTCATCCTCTGTTGTCCCCTTCTCCTCCTGCTCCCAATCCCTCCCAGCATCAGGGTCTTTTCCAATGAGTCAGCTCTTCGCATGAGGTGGCCAAAGTATTGGAGTTTCAGCTTCAGCATCAGTCCTTCCAGTGAACACCCAGGACTGATCTCCTTTAGGATGGACTGGTTGGATCTCCTTGCAGTCCAAGGGACTCTCAAGAGTCTTCTCCAACACCACAGTTCAAAAGCATCAATTCTTTGGCGCTCAGCTTTCTTCACAGTCCAACTCTCACATCCATACATGACCACTGGAAAAACCATAGCCTTGACTAGACAGACCTTTGTTAGCAAAGTAATGTCTGTGCTTTTTAATATGCTATCTAGGTTGGTCACAACTTTCCTTCCAAGGAGTAACCATCTTTTAATTTCATGGCTGCAGTCACCATCTGCAGTGATTTTGGAGCCCCCAAAAATAAAGTCTGACACTGTTTCCACTGTCTCCCCATCTGTTTCCCATGAAGTGATGGGACTGGATGCCATGATCTTAGTTTTCTGAATGTTGAGCTTTAAGCCAACTTTTTCACTCTCCTCTTTCACTTTCACCTTTCTTAAAAGAGGCTTTTTAGTTCCTCTTCACTTTCTGCTATAAGGGTGGTGTCATCTGCATATCTGAAGTTATTGATATTTCTCCCAGCAATCTTGATTCCAGCTTGTGCTTCTTCTAGCCCAGCATTTCTCATGATGTACTTTGCATATAAGTTAAATGAGCAGGGTGACAATACACAGCCTTGACATACTCCTTTTCCTATTTGGAACCAGTCTGTTGTTCCATGTTACTTGTTGGTAACTTATAGGCATGTAACTTAAAATGGCATTGCTATAGTTTATGATCATTAATCTAAGTTAGCAGATGTCTACAATCTAATAACATGATACATGAGGGAAAAAAGGAAAAGTATATTAATAAAAACAAAGCCAGAAATGACAGAGATGATAGAATTAGCAGACATGGACCTTAAAACATCTGTTATAACTGTATTTTCAAGAAGTGAGAGGAAAGATTGAATACGTTAAATAGAGACATGGAAGAATACCAAGGCATATCATAATGAATTTGCTGAAAAACATTGGTAAAGAGAAAAATCTTACAAGCAGCCAGAGGGAAAAAGACAAATTATATAAGAGGAACAAAAGTGAGAACATGAGACTTCTCATGAGAAGCCATAGAAGCCAAAGGACTGTGAAGCAAGACCTTCAATGTGCCACGTGAAAAGCAAAAACTCTCAACCTAGTCTTCTCTACCTACTGAAAATATCATTCAAGACTTAAGGCAAAATAAAGACTTTATCCTCGAAACAAAAGCTGAGATACCCACTGGCAGGAGATTTGCACTACAAGAAATGTTCCAGGAAGTTCTTCAGTCAGAAGGCAAATGGCATCAGATGGAAATTTAGAACAACAAAGAATGAAAGGTAGCAGAAATGGGCAAATATGAAGTATATTCTCCTGATTTTTAATTTCTTCTTGCTCCTAACACACCTGGCCTGGTACCCAGCATGTGTGCTCCCTCCCTGCTGACCTGGGCATCCCTAGGGTTGCCAGGCTTCAGCGTCAATCCCGGCAGAGGCTGTGCCTGTGGACAGGTGCAGGCCCACCAGGATAACGTGCCATCCCTTCATCCCTCTAGTCACAGGAAGTCCAACCCTACCCAGGGCTGGACCACTCAGGAGGCTCTTGTAGGGTCTGCATGAGAGTGGTGGCCGATGAGGATACACTTCCCAGAAAGACTTTTGGAGGTAAGTGGGCAGAGCTTGGGTGAAATTGCTCAGGAGGACACACCTTCCTACCTTCAGCCTTGAGCACCTGGTAAGGGGCACAGCCCAAAGACGGAAGGAGTGATGTGTTTGGGGGGTGGGGAGAAAGGGGTTTGCATTATGACAAAACTGTGAGTTTACTGAAAGCTCAGGTGGGGTAAGAAAGTATTGCTTTTAAAAAATATCAGCTGCAGAAAGACTTGACTGCAAGAGGAGGAAGCAGTATGAGAAGGATGACCCAAAAACAACAGAGAATGGTGTTTAAACAATTACTGGGGTTGAATTCTTACAACCCATAGAAGAGAAAGTGGGAATTAAAGTACTGGGAACACTGAATTCTTGTACTGTATGTTAAAAAACAAAAGCTTTCCCATCTTTGTGGTACATCAATAAATCTACATTAGGAAAGCAAATCTTTTACAGTAGAAGAATTAAGCTCCAGTTATCTCAGGCATAGAATCAGGAATTTTCTTTACTGTTTTGGCATTAGGGGAACACTTCCAGGTACTATGTAGCATTTCTGTTACAAACTAACATTGCGTTGTTATTAGCTCAAACTGTACGTTCTCATTACTTCCAAGTATCCACTACTATGGAGTGAAAAGAAAAGATTTATGGATTAATAGTACCACTGGCACCGTCTCAAAGTGTTTATTATATTCTACTCTGTGGCCCTGCTCTATTACCCACTGTAAGACGTTTAGATAAAATCCACAGATTTATGGAAGATTACATGCTTGAAACACAATGACTGTTACATCATGTCTTCAAATGTTTGCCTTTCGGCCTCTGGCTGAGGGCTTTTGAGATGAAATTATGTAAGGAAAGTCTTAGATGATTTAATATGCTTCTGAAGTATCAACTGATTTATATGTATATTAAAATCTCAAAAAACTTACATGAAAGTTTCCAAAATGACCTAACTCATAGTTATTAAGATTTAAGTGACTTTTTCACATTATTTCTTTACATATTTTGTTGTAGTCTAGTGTCAAGTAAGGATAATAACACAGTACTTGTCACAAAGATCACATATGTGCTGGGGGCGCACAGAGACAGTCCACACCCCGGCTGTCCCATTTAAGGACCCATTTCTTCATTCTGGGAAAGGCAGAGAGCAACAAGCAACCAACCTGCCTTTAAAACACTTTGGTTTTGGTTTTGTTTTAACTTAAGCAAAGAAGGGTATTTATTGGTTCATGTAACTGAAAGGTCCAGGGGATATTCTAACTTCAGGCACGGTTGGATCCAAGGACACAAACATTGTCATAAGAACTCAAGTCTCTCCATCATTTGTCTTCACGTTCCTCTGTACTGCCTTCATTCTCTGGCTCATTTTGGTGTGCTGGCCCTCTTGGTTTAAGCTTTTCATCCTACAGAGCTAAGCAACCTCAGTACAGAGGTTCGGAGCTTCTCCTCCACAGTTCACTAAAACTCTTAAGGTTTAGTAACACCGGACCAACTTGGGAAAAAAAAAAAACAACAACCCACTTTGGCAACAAAATACATCCAGCTTTGAATAAATCATGAAGGTAACTTTCCCCTCCCCTGGTCTCAAGTTTGCATGGTTTCCCCTTTCCTCTCCTAACCTATTTTAAAAACAACAGAGGGCATAACCTATATGATCAAAACTTCAGCCTTAAATAGGGTCACTGGTGCCCATGATATCACAGGGAAGCCACCTACCCTACCTGCCTGGACCTGGTTCTGAGCTGGGTGAGGAGGTGGCCCCACTGAGACCAAGTCACGGGGACAGGTCAGAGGAAAGAGCTTCCTTTCAGAGACCAGGAGTCCCATGCCAGAACCCCAGTGTTTTCTTTTTTTTTTCTTTTAATTTGTTGCCCCCATGTTTTCTTACGTAGATTTTTTTTCTTCTTAAATTTATTTATCTTTAATGCAAGGATAATTGCTTTACAATATTGTGTTGATTTCTGCCATACATCAACACGAATCAGCCATAGGTATACATATGTCCGCTCCCTCTTGAGCTTCCCTCCTTCCCCTTCCCACCGCTTTAGGTTGTTACAGAGCCCTGGTTTTAGCATGGAAGCATATACTCTACCCTATAGAACACCGATAGCCAATGAGAATTTGCTGTAGATTCTATTCTAATAGCTCCCTGGTTGATCTCAGTTGTCCAAACCCAACTGCCCAGGAGCTGCCCACAGAAGCGTCTCCAAGCAGGCCTCCAGTCCAGCTGCAGCGTGTACACCAACAGCTCCCCGCTCCCCTCCTCTCCATCCCCCGCTGCAGCCGACCTCAGGACCCCACCCTGCTCTCAGGCTGCTGTCAGCATAGGCCTCGTGCAGTCTCCATTCCCCAGAACATCAAATGAAAAGTGCCTTTTGTCACACACCCTAAACCAGGAACCACACTGCCAAGACTTTTTTAAAATTTCATTGATCAGAAAACTATGCGGAGGAAGGACAGATAACTCATTGCTGGGGCAGTCTCAGCAGGAAGTTTCAGCCGAGCAGGCGTAAAGATAAAGAATGATGAAAATGAGTTAAAAAAAAAAAAAAGTTTTGTCTCAAAACTGGAAGAGAAGTGAGAGGGTAACAGGCAGGAAGGCCAGGGGTCTCCAAATGGAGGAAAGAGGCTGCAAGTGCCAGACATTTTTATCTCTCTTAAGCAGCAGGAAGAAACAAACCAGCGATATTTTTTCTTCTCTATACAAATTCAAAAGGAAGTTTCTCTTAAAATGCTGTGTTGTTTTAAATTAAAAAAAAAAAAAAAATGCTGTGTTGCCATGACACCTGGTTTCACCAGAAGCTAACTACTCTCAAACCTAGAGTTAACCAATACATTTCTTTTTCTTATGGAAATGTTGTCTTAAGCTATGTTAATGTACCCTAGACTCTGTCTTCAAGTTGATTCCGCCAAAAGGCCTAACCTACTTACTCAGATATTGTTCCCTAATCTATGTAAACGAAACTATTTGTTGGTATTCTGCCCTTCTATAAGATTCAAGTCAATCGTTTTATGGCCAGGGATGAATTATCTGGTGCCATTCTAAATTTTATGACATTCCTTTCTTTTCATTAACAGACTGTGAGTGACTATGTAACATACAGCTAAAGACTAGGAGGGGGGTACTCTTTTGCCCCCTTCTGATGCCTATGTCAGAAGCTTCTCTATCTCCTTTATACTTTAATGAAACTTTATTACACAAAAGCTCTGAGCGATCCAGCCTCGTCTCTGGCCCCGGATTGAATTCGTCTCCTCCGGAGGCCAAGAATCCCGGCGTCTTATTGTTCAGCAACAACCTTTCAGAAAGCAATTACCTTCTTTGTTAATGAAAATGCAAGACATCACCTTTTCGGCTCATTCATTCATCAGACAAGTATCGACTTAGCAGGGGTCTGGGTCAGGTCCTGCTGCCCAACAGGCCAGACTGACTCTCAAACTCTGAAACCCCTGCCTTCTTGCCAGATCCATGTCAGTGTAAATGGAAAATCACAGGCAGCTTTGACCTCTGCATGGGCACTCCCGGAAGTCACGGAATTGAACATTCAAGGAGGTGGGATGGGGGTGGGGGGGGGCGGGAATGGGGGTGTGGAGGGGTGGGTAAGAACTGTTTTTTTTTTCATCTCAGTGGATGAAGGTTGAAGCAAGATGGGAGCTGTGTGGGTGGCAGGGAGGGGAGAGGAGAAAGGGCAGAAGGAAGGGAATTCTTGCTAGTTTCTATGGGTAACTAACTTCATATCTATAAAGAATTGGACTGTTTTGTGTAAACATTTTTCACTGGGCTTTTCTTAATTTTACATCTCCTCAGGCTTTTAACATTACTTTTTTTTCATATCTAGGCTGCATTATGGTTGTTAACATTTCCCCAAAAATTGCTGTGCTTTCCTAATGCAGTATTAAAGGACGTCATTGCCTTAAAATATGAGGCACCAAAGAAAGATAAAAGCAGTAAGTAAAAATATAATGATAAACTACTTAATTTGAGTAATAGAAAATTTTTATTTGTACTCTCAGATAGCCTCATGCTAAAGTCACTCTATCTTATAAAATAGAGACACTTGGATGTCCCCAGTTCTGCTAGATTCTGAGTCAATAACATTTGAACAACGTTTATGAAGTGGGAGCAGATTGATCGCCAGCAGATCCGAGAGGCAGAGCCACTCTAAGACAAAACCCCCCAAAAAGGGAAAAGTTTATCACCAAAAGGCTAAAGGAAGTGTTCAGTGCTCTGTTGACAGATAATTTAAAACAAAATAAAACAAGACATTAGGAGAAGTTTAAAAAAAAAAATGAACACATTATTTGAAATGCTTATTGCGTGGTCAGTAGCTCAGTCAAGAGTTGCTCAACAAGAATTGTCTGACTGTGATCTCATGGACTGTAGCCCCCGGGCTCCTCTGTCCATAGGATTTCCCAGGCAAGAATACTGGAGTGAACTGCCATTTCCTTCTCTGGGGAATCTTCCCGACCCAGGGATCGAACCCACGTCTCTTGTGTCTCCTGCCTTGGCAGGTGGATTCTTTACCACTGAGCCACCTGGGAAGCCTGAAGTGCTTATTACAGCAGTAATACTATAGTGATATAGTTGTATATTATTGTATTATTTGTATATTATATATTATTTAGAGATAGAGTTGTATATTTTTATTGTATTATACTTAAACATCATCAAGTTATAACCAGGATAAAAATTAGGAGACTTGAACTGTCAGAAAATTGCATAAAGACCTTAAAATAGTAAGACATTTAGAACTGCCCTCATTTCTATGGCAGTCACAGCTACGGAAATGCAATGCATTCCTTGTCAACACAGGAAGTTTGTTACAAAGACATCACTCAAAACAGAAGTTAACCTCTGGAAACTCCTTTTAAAATGAAATGGAAAAAAAAAAAGAAAGTGTTTACATCTCCAGACTTTAAAGTATTTTATGCGCAAATTAGGCAAGTCACTGCCAAAAAAAAAAAAAATCCAATTCACTTCTGCTGTGGGCCACTTGATGAGCCCTTGAGAATTCCACATCACAACAGCTTGATCTTCTCTCTTACAAAAGGTACCCTCAGCCTGTAAAAAGGTACACATGAATTTAATGCCTTTTCCATGCAGGCTTTCAAAATGCTCACCTTGAATAGGTGGCAAAAGTTCTCCTAGGCAGGTAAGATCTTAAGATGAGTCGACTATTGACTAGAGGTTTGGGGAGAACTTCTCAATACTTAACTTCGTGTGTGAAACAGAAGTCAGTCTGGCTGTTATTGTTATTATTCATCTATTCCTTCAACAAGTATTCATTGTGCAATGACTATGAGGATACAAAGCTGAACCAGGTGGAGATTCACGCTCAGGGTGCTCACTTCTGACTGATGCGATGTTGGGAATGTGAAGAGCCACCATAGAAGCCACAAGTCCATGAGGAAAGCACACGTAACACTCTGGTATTATCCACGTTCCGAGGAGTGATACAATACTTGCTGAAGAGTGAGGTAAGCATAAGGGAGATGGGGAGAGCCAGCAATCAGAAAAGATTTTGTAGAAGTAGAAGTGTCTCATCTGAGTTTTGATAAGTGGGTGGGTTTGAGCCATTTTGAGGCTGATTAGAAGTCACTCAGCATGGTGAAGGTATCCCAGACCTAGAAAAGACTGCACAGAAGTGAGCTGGAATACACGATCCCAGAAAAAGAAGGTATCCAGCAGAATTCATCCTGCCCTTCTTACAGGCTGACTTGTATCCCCTAACATTTATTTGTTGAAGTCTGAAGCCACAGGACCTCAGAATGTAAGTGCATTTAGAGAGAGGGCCTTTAAAGAGGCAATTAAGTTAAAATGACGTCATTAGGGTAAGTCTTCATCCAATATAACTGGTGTTCTTTCAAGAAGAGACTAGGACACAGACAGGTGCAGAGGGAAGACCATCTAAAGACACATGAAGGGGCCTTCCCTGGTGGTCCAGTGGCTAAGACTCCCAGTGTAAGAGATCTCGGTTTGATCCCTGGTCAGGGAACTAGAACCCACATGCTGCAAGTTAAGATTCTGCATTCCACAGTGAAGATCTTCAGAGTCCCTTGGACAGTAAGGAGATCAAATCAGTCAATCCTAAAGGAATGCAACCCTAATATTCATTGGAAGGACTGATGGTGAAGCTGAAGCTCCAATAATTTGGCCACCTGATGCAAAGAGCCGACTCCTTGGAAAAGACCCTGATGCTGGGAAAGATTGACGGCAGAAGAGAAGGACAGAGGATGACATGGTTGGATGGCATCATCAACTCAATGGACATTAGTTTGAGCAAACTCCGGGAGATAGTGAAGGACAGGGAAGCCTAGCATGCTGCAGTCTATGGGGTCACAAAGAGTCGGACACACCTGAGCAACTGAACCACAGCAATAAGCATGTAAGGAAAATCCTATTATTAGACTTCTCCAGATGAGCAAACTAAAGTACCAGAAGAGATTTTTGCCCAAGGTCACATAACTAGTAAGTGATTGAGCTGGGTTTGAGTGTAGGCATTTAGGCTTCAAAATCTGTGTTTTTAATTGTTAACTACATTCAGCTGCCTCTCAGGTTAAATGTGGATGGAGATGTTTTCTCTGTCTTCAAGGTATGCCAGAAGCCTTTCCCTCAACAATGCTGGGGCACAGGTGGGCGAGGGTGGTACCTTGGCATTCCAGTAGGTTGACCTGCTGCAGGAAGACAGCCTCCCTCATACCACCCCCAAGACAGACCACCCTCCAGACAGACCACCCTCCAGACACACACACTCCAGATACACAGAAATGCTGAAGAAAATGTAACAGAAATATGTTTAGTATATTTAAAGCATGGAAGGAGACAGAGCAATCTCTGGAATGTATAATCCTTGAAGACAGAGACTTTATGCTCTTCGTTTCCGATTCTCTAGGATTTAGAATGGTTGCTTGGCACACTTGATAAATATCTGTTGAATGAAAAAAAAATTTAGGGGCTGGAAATGAACAGAAAACTCCAAGCCAGAGTAGTGTGCAGGAGTGAAACTGAAAGGACAAAGGAGGGACTGGGACTTGACACACACTTTCAGAGTTAGGAGGCAGGGTTTTGATGTTTGTACATCAGATGTTCATAGATCAAACACATGATGTTCACACATATCAAAAGATGAAGCCACTAACCTTTGTAAGAAGGACTCCCTGTATAAGGCCAACTAGTCATCCCAACTGTGAAACAGAGACTAGAACACTCCAACTGGGCAACCAGTCTGGAGAAGCCACAGGAGACTGACCTGTTCTTGCTGTAATTTGTCCACAAAACCCGAGGAAGGTGGACTCCCGTAGAAAACAATACCCACCGCGTGACTTCCTCTGTGGTCCAGTCACTAAGATCACACTCCCAATGCAGGGGACCCGGGTTTGATCCCTGGTCAGGAAGCTAGACTGCACATGCCACAGCTAAAGATCCTGCCTACCACAAACTAAAAAATGTCCTGAATGCCAAAACGAAGATCAAAAACCCTGTGTGCTGCAGCTAAGACACTGCGCAGCCAAATAAATAAATAATTTTAAAAACCAAAAACAATATCCACCACAGAGGAGCTCATGGGTGAAAATTACAAGCCACTCAGGAAATAAATGACCCCAGGGAAGAATCACAAAAGAGGTAATTTGCATCTAAGAACTAGAGGCAATAGAAAACTGTGAAAGAATCTTTAAAATAATTATTGAAATGTTGAAAGAGGTAAAGGAAAAAATATTAATACAATCTATAAAGCAGGAACAGGATATGATAGAAAAAAGAACAAATGAATTTGGTAAAGGATATATAGAAATCCTATACATGGTAATTGGGATTCCCTAGTGGCTCAGACGGTAAAGCATCTGCTCACAATATGGGAGACCTGGGTTCGACCCCTGCATCGGGAAGATCCCCTGGAGAAGAGAATAGCAACCCATTCCAGTATTCTTGCCTGAGGAATTCCATGGACAGAAGAGCCTGGTGGGCTACAGTCCATGGGGTCTCAAAGAGTTGAACATGACTGAGCAACACATGCACATACATATGATAATTACTAATTGGAATTTTTTTTAAAAAAGGCTTTCATCAGTTGCCTAAAAAGAGAATTAATGAAGTGGAAAATAGATTGGAAGGAATACTTCATAATTCAGACTAGAGATATCATAAAGAAAACCATAAGAATCACTAAAGAGACCCAGAGACTTGAAAACCATGAAAATCACTAAAGAGACCCAGAGACTTAACTGAGAAATACCAAATAAGTCAAACTGGAGTTCCAGACAAGAGAGTAAAAAGAACAGAAAATATCATTGTTGAAAAAAAGGATCAAAGTATTTTCCGTAACTAAAGATATGTGATGAAGGTCCCTGTATCATGAGCAAAACAAGTAAAAAATAAATCCACATGTAGACCCCTCAGAATAAAATGCAGAATATCAAAGACAAAAGCAAAATATTAGGGCTACGTCTGTGAATGATCCCAGGCTGTTGAGAAAACTGCAGTAGGGGAGAGAACAGGTAAGTGACCAGTCTATGCCTCATTTAGTGTCTGCTCTTCACAAATTTTCATTCCAGCAGGCAAAGAGGACCCTGCTTTGGCAGGGGAATCAGAGCTCCACCTGTCAGCAGTGGGAGGTGGATAGATTGAGAGGAAGACAGCTCTATTAACATTTTATTACAGTCTCAGAAGCTCTCAAAAATAGCATTTGAAAGGATTGACTCTGAATTAATGTTAGTATATTATTTGCAATTCAATTCACATTTAATTTTAATCCTATCAGTTTTTTGATAGATGCCCAAACATAGTCTTTATCAAAGGTAATTAGAGCATGAATCAATCATTGAACAAGTTTCACTGAGCAGCATCACTTCTGTTTATTCAAAAAAATGTTATTGATTATCTACTAAGAGTAAGATACTTTGTTAGAAATTTTAGAGTTAAGAATTATGAAAGAAAGAAAAGAAAAAAAAAAATAGTGAGCCATGAAGACATACAACAGGACAATGAATAATGGGTTTAAAGCGGTTGAGTTAACATGATCCATGCAGAGTTCAGCAAGCCCAAAAGCCCTGGGGTAGGTTGGCACTTACCATGTGTGAATAACAGGAAGTAGGTCAGTGTGCCTGGAACATAGTAACTGAGGAGAAGGGCAGTATAAGGTCAGCAAGGGAAGCAGGGATCAGATCACAAGGAGCTGTGTAGAATGGGATAAGGAGACTGGGCTTTATTCTAAACCCAATGTGAACCTACTGGAAGATTTAAAGTAAAAACAGAGCTAATAAATTTTTAAAGAAATGATCACTGTGGGTGCTTAGTGGAGAATGGATTGAGGAAGGACAAAAAATGAAAGAAGAGAAAGGAGTTAAATTGTTTTCCCATCAACTCAAGAGAGAATTGATGACTAGAGTTAGCAGCAGAGATGGAGGGGGCAGGCAGATCTGAGACATAATTCAAGCACAAAGTTTTGTTGATGCAGTGGATGTAGTGAATGAAGGAAACAGAGAAAAATCAAGGATAAGGTCAAGACTGTTGCCTGTGCACTGGAAAGGTGGTGATAAAATTTCTTGAAATAGGAAAAGATGGGGAAAACAGGGAAACCAAGCATCCCATAGGGGGCATGTTAATTTTGAGATACCTATTAGACCCTCATGAATTTCAGCAAACTCCAGGAGAGAGCGGAGGTCAGGGAAGCCTGGCCTGCTGCAATCCATGGGGTTGCAAAGAGTTGGACACAACTTAGCAGCCGAATCACAGATTGATATTGCAGGTAAGAAGTCAGGCAAAGTCTGTGGCTCAGGAGAGAGGTCATAGGAGGGAAGGATATGTAGAGTCGTTGGACTATAGGTGCTACCAACAGCTGTGGGCTTCCAAGAGAGAACCATCTGTGCAAAGAAGGAAGAGAGGAAGAGAGAGTCCTGGTACACACTCGCATTTAAGTTCCAGGAGAGGAGGAGGAGCCAGCAAAGGCAACCAGGAAGGAGTGACTTGGGAGGTAGAGTGGGACCAGGGAGTCTCAGAGAGGCAAAAGGAAAGAGTGATCATCTGTATCAGATGTGCAGAAAGTTGCCATGAGCTTAGCTTTAGCAACAGAAGCCTTGGAGTCAATTAGAGAGAGAAAGGAAGTGAGAAAGTGGAAACGCGGAGTAGGGATAATTATGTCAAGTAATTGTTCTGTGTGAGGAGCGAACAAATGAGCTGGTAGCTGCAGGGGACATGGAGTAAAGGGGGCGTTGTCTAGAGTGATAGATCAGCAATGGAAAGATGCTGATGAGGCTGGTTGAGGAGGGAGGGAGGAAGTGATGGCGCAGGCTGGAGCCCACAAGTAGATAAGACAGAATAACATCTGCACAGGCGGGGTGGGGCTCTGCTTGGAGAGGGACCCAAACCCTAGACCTTAATAGGATGGGAGGCAGAAACCGAGCACAGAGCTAGGTAGTTAATGGTGAAATGTTGAAGTTTCCATCTAATTGTTTCCATCTTCTTTGTGAACTGTGAAGCTAAATCATCCCTTGAAAGTGAAGATGCAGGAGGAAGACCGATGATTGGATTTGTGACTGAAGTGAGAAAACGGTAGGATATAAATATCTCAACCGAAAATGTGTTAGGGTTTCCAGAAGGTGTCAAGGGCCCACTTGAAATATGGGTCACATATTTAAGGAGACACTTGTCAGCACAGTTGTGCAACTTCTGCAATGTTCAATTGCGCAAGCCTCGTTATAATGGAGCAGCTTTGACCAGTGAGTCAGTGGAGAGAGAATGGAGACGGAGGGGAGGGTGTCTGCAGGAAGCGATTAGAGTTGGACCATGGACCCCAAGCCTGGGCAAGAAGATGAGAAGAACATTTAAAAAATGATGGTCACTGGACAACTGGTCCCAATGTGATAGAAACATTTGGAATTGAAGTATTTTTAGTAAACAGGCCAGAGGACAACATCATTCAGAGAATGGAATGCTTAAATTCAGGATTTCAGAGACCATTTTCCCCCAACCTTGCAGAATAGTTAACAATCTACAGAATGAGATTCCAGAATTAAGAAAGGCTTGTTGTCCTCACCTTACCCAGAAGGTATCCCCTTGTCTAAAATCATGCAATTAGAGAGCCTTTATTCCAATATCAAGGGACTTCCTATTAAAATGCAAACCCTACGGGAAAGATGATCTGTTCCAAGTCAGGCAGGGATACCTCATCCTCTCCTCTCTCCATAAGTGTTTAGGGAGCAGCTCTCAGCCAAGGGCCCTGAGCAGCCAACCTACAACTGCCCAGCACTGGGCAGGGGGAGTTACAGAGGGCAAGATGTTTTTTTCTTTTCAGATTCTGACACAGGAAGAAAGTACCCAAAGGTACTGATATTTCAGAACTAAAGCCACTCATTATCAGTCTCAACACCAAACATGTATTTAGCATGTCTGTGAACTGTGAGCTATTCAGCAGATAGAACAGGGCTACACAGGGAATAATACTTAACCATGTTCCAGTCACTGGAGAAATTTGGATAGAAGGCTCTGTCTCAGTCCTGTGGTTGTTTACTGTCCTGCAGAGACACTCACAGTCTAACAGAAATAAACAGGTGCAATTACAGAAGGCCTGGACCATTGTGCCACTGGATAGGAACGTGACTCAGGCAATAGGGAAACCAGAAGCGCTCACCCAGGAAAACGACACAGTATTAAACAGAGTTTTCGGAAGATAATCAGTGCTAGTATGAGGGATGGACTGCAAGGAGAAAAAAATAGCAAAACAGTTTGTAAGTAGAAGTGAATTTCAAAACAGCCCAAGTAAAGAGAAGAGAATGAGCATCTTTTGAGTCTTACTGTGCCACACGTTCTATTGGGGGTGATGATCTGGGCTCTGTTGCTAGGTCTGCCAGCCTCCTGGGCCTCTGTGCTTGCCCCGACACCACGCGCCTTCAGATCCAGAACCACAGGAGTAGAGAAGGGATGGGGAAGAGGGCCCAGAAGTGAGGACACTCCCGAAGATGAGAATTGGAGAGTAATTGAGTGACCTGGACAAAGAGGGTGGTGTGTTGATCTGAGACGTGCAAGACAGGTGACCTGGACTTTGGAGAAGAAATACGGCATTTGATTTTTGGATGTGTTGAAGTAGAAGAACCACTTATACCCCAGAGTGGAAACCGAGGGCTCCGAGGGTGGAGCATGATCGGAGCTGAGCTGACTACAAAGTCTGTGGGCCCAGGGTTTCCCTGGCTGTCCACTGGTTAAAATTGGTCCGGGAACTAGATCCCATATGCCTGGCAGCCAAAAAAGGAAAGAAAAAAAAAAAACAGTGGAGCCCAGCAGGGCTGGCAAGTTCCTTGAGGGCAGAAACTGCCTCTGCTGCTTCATGGCATCTCCCAACACCAGGCCCAAAGGAGTTCTAAATGAATTTTCTTAATAAATTTCATTATAATGAATGAATGGAGTATAAGGCAATAGGCATGTCTTGATACTTTATTATGATTATCTGTCAGTAACAGATTCAGGAAAGAGAGCACTGCCTACACAGACTTCCTCTTGGTTTATTTCCCCCTCGGTGTTGTTGGCCCTTCTGTCTCTCCTTTTGTGAATTTATTAGTTAACTCTCCTCTTTGCGCCCAATGCTGCCTTGCACAGAGGAGACATCTGATGGATGTTTACAAAACTGAATGCAGACCAACCTCCACAATGGGTACATTGCTGTTGTTGTGTATCCATTGGGAACATGAGGGCTGCTGAATATAGAAATTGCTGCTCTGCTTCCTGACACCGTCCCTCCTGTGGCCACATCATGGAATCCTCTTGCTCATTTTAGGGTGGCCCAAGCAGCTCAGCACAGCCGCTTTAGCCTCCATCCCTTCCACCCTCAGCCAGCCTTGAAATAAGAACCATGCCCCTCTGTTCCCACCAAGAGCACTTGGCACTGACCTCAGCCCGGCCTGGCATTTCCACCCGCCCTCCTTGCGATGGAGACTGTGCCCTCTCTGGATCCCTTCCTGGTCCTCAGATTGCCTTTCTAGATCTTGGCTGCCTTCCACCAGGATTTGGTCTCTGCTCAGATAGGTCTCGAGTAAACACTTCTCTCTGTTTAAACCAAGTCTGGGCATCCCCATCCTCACGGCTCGCGCATCTTTGCCAGCAGAAACTAAGCCAGACCTGTGGGTAATCCCCTTCACCTTTTAAATTTATTATTCTGGATTCTGTGGTCTACTTTCTCACAATGGAGGTCCTTTCAGGAGGTAGTTTAGAGCAGGAGACAGTCTAGGTGAAGCTACCAGCCCTGGGCCAGCCAGGCCAGGGAAGCCAGAACTGAAACCCTGCTACATTATATAGATATTTCAAAACCTCTCAGTAAATCTTTATCTCTGAAGAGCAGTGTCACAACTTCCTGCCTTTTCTAAGCAGGAATCCCCGCTGTTACAATAGAGGAAAGTCAGCACAAAACATACTTTGTAGAGGCAGTCATCAGACTGGACCGAAAATCCCAACCCATCACCCCTGACTGGAACAGAAGGTGACCTAGGGGTTTTCATACATCAGGTTCCACCTTAGCTTATTAACTCCTGCAGTGTAGGCCAGGCCTCATCACATCTTGAAACTGAATCTATTCAGATGAGTTTTACTACAGGCACTCAGAAAGTGGCTCAGTGATAAAGAACCTGCCTGCCAATGCAGGAGATGCAAGTTTGATCCCTGGGACGGGAAGATCCCCTGGAGGAGGGCATGGCAACCCACTCCAGTATTCTTGCCTGGGAAATGCCATTTCAGAGGAGTCTGGTGGGCTAGTCCTTGGGGTCACAAAGAGTGGGACACAACAGAGTGACTGAGCTTGCACGCGAGCGCATACAATCAGAAGGTCTTTGGTGCTGAAAGTTGACTGATAAAGGCCATTTGGCACAAAAATAAGTCCTTTGTGTGTGCACACAGGTCTGGCTCCTCTGGTGACTGTTGTCTCTTGTTGTAGGGTAGCGGGTGGGTTGAGCAGATGCAGCGGCAGCATCACTCAAAGCTAGAAGCTGGGGTTCAACCCACCACTTTCTGACCAGGTGATCCGCCACCTCAGACCCTGGGACGTGGGGATCAGGGCATCACAGTGTCTCCCCACACGGAGACTTCATGAGTTGATTCATTTAGAAACTGCCCAGGAAAGCACTGGTACCTAGCAGGTGAATCTTGAGGGGCTTGCCTTCCCAGGTTCCTTCATTACTTCCTGCCTTGTTTTCCCCCAAGAGCAGCTTTCTAAAGGACAGATAAGAACATATTATAAAAGCAGGAATGACCTCTGCTCTCTGTAGAACGGAAATTATCTGAGGGATATGGAATCAGGAATCCATTTTTGTAAAATTTCCTCACATAGGTTGCCCAAGTGCCTAAACCCTTCACTGACACTATTTTGTTTTTGTATGAAATGTGTTTTTAAGTACCTCCTAGTTAGGGTGTACGAGAAGTAATGTCAGCCCATGGGGTGGTTCAGGGTCAGGCTATTGTCCCCATTTCACAGATAAATCAACTAAGACACAGGGAGGTGAAGGGCTTCGCTAAAGGTCATGTGACAAGTATGGCCGGGAAGTGGGGAACCCAGGTCTCTCAACACCCTGCCCATGTTCTTTCTCTCCCTGGCTGCACAGAGGTACTGGTCTTCCAAAGTTCAGGGGCCCATCTCTGTTAGATGAATCTGTGACTTGCTCTCGAGTATTAGGAGAACAACATCCTTGAGTGGGTTGATGGGTGGAAATGTCAGCTGCCCTGAACCCCTTGGATTTCCTCTCTTTGGCTCCCTTGGGAAAACTCAGCTGCCCAAATCTTCCCAGAAAGGCTAGCCCTGTTTCTCCAGCACTATCCCTAGAGATGGAGTGGAAGCTTTGCCTCAGAAAGAACAGAGGGTCAGTAGGAGGGGAGGAAGCAGAAGATAAGTATCAGGGCGCGAGTCTGCTTCTTGAGGAGGTTTTTGTGGTTTTGTGGAGACAGATGGCAGCTGTCTATAGAATATGCTTGCAAGTCCCCCTTCCTTCCTCATTTCAATTTGTTGTGACAACTGGAGTTACATTTTGGGCAAATAAATACATAGGATCATATTTCTCACTCTGAGTATTGGAATAATTAAAGCAATGGGATGCCTCGCATATTTCTCCATTCACTTTAAACAAGAAAACTTTCTGCAAAGCGAGTTTTAGTCTGTTTTCCTGGGTTGTGATAGGGAGGCAGGTGTCGGGGAGAACCTTGTGATCCGTTTCTCTGATGGTAACAGCTTCTAGGATCAAGTCACTCATCACTTAGCCAGGATGAGTCGATCAAACAAGGGGATCACCCTTACTCTTCTTTGACACCGTGCTCTTGTGAATTCTGTGCACAGCCCCCTCACCAGCTGCCTGCCCCTGGCCCCTCGGGCAGGCTTGTTTTCCCTTAAGGCCTCCCATCCCAAGAACCAGCCCCTGTCTGGACATTCCGGTCCTGAACCCCATTGCCTCCCTGTTCTCCAAGCAGAACAATGGGACTCCTAGTAGAAAACTCTAATTCCTTTTGAAAAACACACTTAACTTTTTCATTAAATTTCATTAGAGTATAGTTGCTTTACAAAGTTGTATTAGTTTCTGCTAACAGCAAAGTGAATCTGCTATATGTATACCTACATCCCCACTTTTTAAGATTTCCTTTCCATTTAGGTCACCACAGAGCATGGAGTAAATTTCCCTGTGCTATACATTAGGTTCTCATTAGTTACCTATTTTATACATAGCAGTGTGAATATGTCAGTCCCAATCTCCCAATTCATCCCACTCCTCCTTTCCACCCTTGGTGTCCATGTGTTTGTTCTCTATGTCTGGGTCTCTATTTCTGCTTTGTAAGTAGGTTCATCTGTACCACTTTTATAGATTCCACATATATGCATTGATATGCAATATCTGTTTTTCTCTTCATCCTGTATGATAGTCTTTAGATCCATCCATGTCTCTGCAAATGGCATAGTTTCGTTACTTTTTATGGCCGAGTGACATTCCATTGTATATATGAAGCACATCTTCTTTATCCATTCTTCTGTTGATGTGTGTGAAAAACACACTTTTTTTTTTTTTTTTTAACAAAGGGCCCTGGTGCTAAATCTGAGGTCCCCACTAGGGACATGCTTTAGGGGAACAGGGTCTCCCAGGATCCCACACTTCCCAGAAGAGCCAGCTGATTGCTGGTAAAGGGTGGTGAGGATCCCACCCAAATAGTCTGACATACAGATCATCTCGATTCACCAGCTGTCAAGAAGGAAATCTTTCCCTGTGACTCAGACTAGAACCTCCAGGAAAAATCAAAAACAAAATCAGTGCACAACCTGAGTGACTGAAATTCAATGAAGCAAGAACTAAGTGGCAAAGGTCTGCAGGGAAACTTGGCACAAGATGAAGAGTGAGAAAGAGATCTGTGAGGACAGGTAACAAAAGGAAGCACCATGGAAATGTGCAGACAGACACAACGTGGAAGGAAACCTTGGACAAAGAATGTCAGGTGCAATTAGGAGCAAGAAGGAACTAAAACAAAATGCTTCCAAATGGTTGCTCTGTGGTGTGATGAGCATAATTGGACTTGACCAGACTCTCTGTTCTGATTTACATAACACAATGGGGAGATGCCCAGTCTAGTTAGTGTTTACCTTTGAAAAGCCCTATGCTTATTTGTCTTATTTGAAATTCAGACTTGATGGGTTCTTTCATTTTTGTGATGCCAGTTTATTTCTTTATAGTATTTTGATACATTAAAAACAGACAGACTGGGATTTCCCTGGCAGTCAAGTGGTTAAGACTTCGCCTTCCAATGCAGGGAGTATGGGTTTGATCCCTGGTCAGGGAGCTAAGACCCCATATGCCTTGCTGCCCAAAAAAAATAAAATATAATAAAGCAGAAACAATACTGTAACAGATTAAATAAAAACTTTTAAAATGGCCCACATTAAAAAAAAATCTTAAAAAGAAAAAGCAGACAAGACTATTGTCTCCTGAGAAGTTAAAAATTATGGGGATTTTCCTGGTGGTCCAGTGATTAAGAATCCACCTGTCAATGGGTTCCACCTCTGGTTTGGAGAGATTCCACATGCCACAGTGCAACTGGGCCAGCTAGTCACAATTACTGAGGCCCAATGCAATGGAAGAAGCCATTTTAATGAGAAGCCCACACACTGCAACTAGAGAAGAGCCCCTGATCACTGCAACGAGAGAAAGCCCAAGTATAACAATGAAGACTAAAAAATAAGATAAAAATTAAAAATAATCTTTATGGCCGGAAGATGGAAGACATTAGCAATGCCCCTCTTTCACCTTGGGCTTCCCTGGTGACGTAAATGGTAAAGAATCCTCCTGCAATGCAGGAGATCTAGGTTCAATCCCTCAGTCAGGAAGATTCCCCAGAGAAGGGAATGGCAACCCACTCCAGTATTCTTAACTGGAGAATTCCATGGACAGAGTAGCCTGGTGGGCTACAGTCCATGGAGTCACAGAGTCAAACACAACTGAGTGACTAACATTCTATTGACTCTTTTGCCTTAAGAAGGTTTAAAAAGATTCTCATGTGTGAACCTTTTTCATGATTTCTTCTATTTACAATGATTCACACAGATATTAAAAGTTTTCTATTCTGGATTCCTAATGACTGAGCTGACATTGTTTTCTGCTTTATAACATTTTAGTGGATCAGGGCAGAAAACAATGTAATGGAAAAACTAAACTTTTTGAGACACTATAATATATAAAGTTAACCTTATGATGGTCCATTTCTTATCTGTGCTCACTGGACTTATCTATTGTAGCTGCTGACATTGTAGGCTTGGGAACCTGCCATCCTGGGGCCAATTTCCACCTGCTAGGTGTGTGACCCAAATCCATTTGCTTAATATTTGGAGTATCAGTTTTTCATCTGTAATGCAGAGGTAATAATAATGCCTACCCCTAAGAGTTGTTGTGAGGGTGGAGTTAATACACATATAAAGCACTTATTAAGACTCACTATTATTAAATCTATTATCCAATAAACTACAGCCTTACACAGAGAAGACAGAGAAATTAGAGGTTATGCCCATTTGAATACTTAGAAGAAATCATTTAATTAAAACTGTGATTTAATATATACAAATGCTCTTTATGAGTGTGTTTTTTAAAAAACAATTTCTTTTGCAAGTCACTTGCGCAAATTCGAAACATGAAATGCTAAACAATGTGGTTGAGAAAGAAACTCTATTTGGCTTAGTCAGTAGCTAGAACTATCATATATTTAGCACTGACTTCTAATAAACTGCAGTTTTTAACAAGCAGCCTGTTTGTCTCCACTTCGTAAGTTCTGCTTAGAGTTTTGGCTCTTCCATAAGTGTTTGTCACAAACCCCTTACTTAGGTTCAGGGGAGACCCTGATGTCTGGCTCTTTGTGGGTACAGCCAGAAAAACAGCATGCCTGTTTCTTTCTGCCTTGTGCCGTGTTCAGAACCGTTCCAGGTGTATGGTGTGTGTTGGTTAAACTGAAAATGTAAACAGGAAGAACAGTTTCACAGCCCTGAAAGGCTGCACGGTGAATCAGGGGCTTACGCCGTTTCCAGCTAGCTCCACTGAGATTAACCAACTCTCTTTGGGCAAGTCACACAACCTGCCCAGTTAGTTTCTAGTTTCTGCATCAGTGAACAGGAAATGCAAATTACCCACTGGTCCAACCAGAGTGATGTAGGATTAATCAATGCACGAAAATTAACTGGGTATATATATATAGAATTGTAGTTCTATTGTATACTAAATGATAAAAATATCTTTAACCCAAAAAAGAAAAAAGAAAAAAAAAATCTTTAATTTATGAATATTTATCCCATATAGTGTTTTTAGAATGGTTTAGTTGAACTCTTAGAAATTTCTATATCTATAGATTATTACAAACCTTATTCTTCATACAATTATGAATGTAAAATAAATTTTCTATCATTTGTCCAAATTTCAGTTTCTGAGCATTTAGGAAATCTTTCTCAATCTTCCCTTTTATTTAATTGGAAATTGCTTTAATAGTTACCATTATTTAAAGCTTTAACAACATTGTATGCTTCCTACTTTATTATTCCATATTCTTTATTCTCCTTGAAGGGGCTTCTATAAATTAAACCTTTTTTTTTCTAAAGTAGATGCATTGCTTATTCCCTTGAGAAATGTGGATTAAAATTTCCCAGGACTCCAGTGACTACTCTTTCTGTTCTCTCCAAATGTTTCAATCCAGCTCTCCTAAAATATGTGATCCAAAGTTGAATACTCAACTTTATCTTTTAACACATATCTGCATACAAACACCACAATCAGAACACACACATCCATAGACAGACACTTCTCTTCTTTATTATGCTTTCCCTCTTTCATCAACCTCTGAGATTTTTGCAAAGAATAAATCATAGCCACTAAATACAAACAGACCCAATTCCCTCCATCCCCATGTGTGGCTCTCTAAAGTCAAGGTGATTTATGATGCTAAGTTTAAAATAAATATCACTGCTGTTTATTGATCTGCCCGGTGATTTAATAGCTTTTCCCAGTGAAATGAGACAGGAAAACATTTAATTAGAAGTGTACTAAATCTAGAAGACATCAAAGTCTCTAGCAATCTTTGCAAATTAAAATCTGTATGTGTGGGAGAGATACAAAAATACTTCACTTCATGTAATATTGTTGCCCTGCTCCTGAGAATTTGAACACAAAAGGAATTTTTCTTAAGTGAAGCTTAATTCTTTTTAAAATCTCTCTTGAATCTTTTTTATAAAACAAAGCATCCTTCTGATGTCTGAGCAATAAGCCTGTATTCTATCCTATTTTATCAGCATAGAATTTAGCCTAGAACTAAAAATGGATTGAACTTTTAGAATTTTGTTTATTGAATTATGAATACTGAGCACTGTCTCAGTTCAGGCGCTTATGATGGTGTCTTTGAAGTAAGGTAGTTGTGTGGACTGAATGTTTGTGTTCCCCCAAAAATCGTGTCTTAAAGCCCTCCCTTCCCAGGTGATGGTTGTAGGAGGTGGGGCCTTTAGGAGGTGATTAGGTCATGAGGGTGGAGCCCTCGTAATGGAGTCAGCGCTCTTATAAAAGAGACCTAGGTTTGCTCTTTCCATCAGGTGAAGCTACTAGAAGTCTGCGTCTGTAACCACGGGAGGGTCCATGGTGAGGCCAGCATCCTGATCTCAGACTTCTGGAACGTCCAGAACCGTGAGAAATAAATTTCTGTTGTTTATAAGTGGCCCAGGTTATGGTAGTTTGTTATGACAGCCTGAGGAGACTGAAAGTGTAGTATATTTTCAGAAATTCACAAGTTGGGAATTCCCTGACAGTTCAGTTGTTGGAACTCTGCGCTTTCACTGCTGTGGATGCGGATTCAATCCCTCAGTGAGGGAACTAAGATTCCACAAGCTGAGCAGTACAGCCAAAAAAAAAAGAAAGGAAAAAAAAATTCATAGGTTAATTTAAAAAATGTATTTCTTCCATTATGTTCTGTGAACGGGCTGGCAGTGTCTTAGGTTAGGGCTTTTCGCAGGTTAATTTTCCCTCTCCCTCTCTGGGTGCCTGATGTCCTCTGCCAGCGTTCAGAAGTTGTTTTGTGGAGTTTGCTCAGCGTTCAAATGTTCTTTCGATGAATTTGTGGGGGAGAAAGTGGTCTCCCCATCCTATTCCTCCGCCATCTTAGCTCCCCCTCTATTTCTTCCATTATGAACCTCCACTGTCATAGGGTGGGGGCTGGGGGAAAGGTGGACGCAATGGAGGCATACTTTTAAAACAGTAATAATAGCATCCATCTGTTGAGGGCTTACTATGCGAGATTCTAAGAGCTTCACATTATTATCTTATTTACCCTTAATAAGAAACTGGTGAATTTTTACATCGGCAATGTGATCAGCTGCAAGTAATAGACAACCTCAAAGACAGCGCTTAAATAGGTAGAGGTGTGGGTCTTTTTCACATAGAACAAGAAGTATTAAGGTACAAAGTCCAGGGCTAGGAGAGCCGCTCAATGAGCTGTTGTGCCAATTGTTTGTGACCCCATGGACGGTAGCCCTCCAGACTCTTCTGTCCATGGGATTTTCCAGGCAAGAATACTGGAGTGGGTTGTCATATCCTCCTCTAGGGGAATCTTCCTGACCCAGCATCAAACCCGTGTCTCCTGTGGCTCCTGCATTGGCAGACAGACTCTTTACCTCTGAGTCACCTGGGAAGCCCCAATGATGCTCTTAAGGACCCGAAATCTAGTTACTGGTGTTAACTGTGACCCAATGTGGATTCCAGCTATAAGAACAGCAGCATCCTCAAGGCAGCATCAGGAAAAAGGGTACAGACATTAGTAACGATCTGTTGTTGTCATTATTACCAAAAAGATATTTATTACCAGAACGTCTATCCAAGTGACAGGGCTGCAAATAATTAAAGGACATATTTTTGGTTCTTGAAGAAGTTGCAGATGAGGTGGATGAACCAGACGTCAATATAAGAAGATAACTAATAATGCAGGTTACTGCAGTTCAATGGTAGCAACAATGTAGGTGCTAGAAGTTTCAAGGCTGGAATGATGAGTATCATACAATGTATTAACCCAAAAGGGCTTCAGAGACTGTGTCATCAGAGTAGTCATTTTATAGATGATGAGTAAGTGGTCAAGAAGGATGAAGCAAATTGCCCAGCTGGTAGCTGAGCAGAAACGAGAATCCAGGGGTGGGGAGTTTTCATCGGTTGTCCTTCCTTCAGAGCACACTGCTACTGTTATTGGAAAACTGGCTTTGCCTCTTGGTGTTGAGCCAAAAGTCAAACCAAGCCAATAAGCGGGAGAAGGATGGAATTACTACTTTCAGCAAATGAAAAGGACACAGGGACCTCACCAAAGCAGTGCCTCCCCGAACATCACAACTGGGGAAGTTCTAAGCTAAGACTATATGCATATTCATAAAGGGGCTTGAGCAGAGGAGAATTCATCATGGATTTGGGGCAAAAGCCGACAGAGTACAAGCTTTAGTTGATTGAAATCACAAGGGTCATAAAAGGTTAATGTCACCATCCTCTGAGTTCCAGTTGTCTGGTGGCTTGAACCCATGAAGGGCATCTAAATTCTGCAAAACAGTTCAGAAAGTGCTTCTGTCCGATCTTTACCATTGAAACAGAATTGAGTCTTTTCGACCATTTGTTATCTGCAATCGTTACTTCTCTTGCCTTGTAACGGTCTTTGTTCTTTTGTTCCCTTGATCATCATTACTGAGACCTATTCCAAGGGCAAGCACTGTGGTGGGACTTAGATCACAAAGTGGCTTAGGCCTAAAATGGTTCCTCTTATGTCAAAAGCTACATCTGGTGCTTTTCCTCTGGGGACTCTTGTCCTATCTGCTTTCACTACCAAGGGCTAAGCTGGGGGAGGAACGCTTCACCAGGTTTGTGTATCAAATATTAAGCTTCTTTCTACAACGAGTTAGACACACTGTTAGGTATTATTGAAGCAATAACAACAAGCTAGCCATGGATCAGGCAGTCAATTCTCAAAAATGATCCAGAAAGAGATTGGATTTATTCATGAAAAAGCACAATGCTGGAGTTGGAGGACTTTGAGTCTGGGAAGGAGGGCAAGACTTACACAGTTAGAAGCAATGAAGCAGGGCATTTCAGGTAGGAAGAAAGTCAAAAGCTTCAGACCCAGAAATGAGCTTGACATTTTCCAGCGGTGATGAGGAGATGAACTTGGCTGGCAGCAAGAGGAACGAAGTTGGAGATTGGTGGAGGCATGCGCGGTGAGCTGTGTGTTCTAGCTGGGGACAGGGCCAGGAAACCACTTGCTGTCTCCCCTAGGACATCAGTTGTATGTCATGACCCACCGCTGAACAGATCCAACTTTGCTCTTATTCAAGGCCACATTCAGGCTTCCCTGGTGGCTCAGCAGGAAAGAATCTGCCTGCTGTGCAGATGAGGGTTCAATCCCTGGATCGGGAAGATCCCTGGGGAAGGGAATGGCTACCCATTCCAGTATTCTTGCCTGAAAAACCCATGGACAGAGGAGCCTGGCAGGCTATGGTCCACGGGGTCGCAAAGAGTTGGACACGACTGAGCATGCACGCATGAGGCCACATTTATCATTTGTACATCAAATGTTAAACTTTCTACAATGAGTGAGACACCCTGTTGGGTGTTATTGAAGCAATTATAACAAACTAGCTATGAATTAGGCAGTCAACTATCAGACGGTCCAGAGAGACTGGACTTACGTATACATAATCACAATGCAGGACCTTATGTGAAATACCAATACACTGCTTTGTCTCTCAGTAAAATGAAAGGGAAAATTATATCCAGCTGATAAGATGAGAGAAGACTCCTGGGTAGCACAGAACCTGGAGGGAAAGAACTGAAGGATCAGGAGAACATTCCAGAACAACTTGAACAAAGTTGGGGGGATGTTAAGTGGGAGGATGGGGGCGGGTCTAGTTAACAGATGGACCAGACGATGGATGAAGGGAGTGGGGGAGACGAGAGGGAGCAGTGTGTGTCCCTAAAACCACCCCTTCAGTAGTCACCGGTCTAGTGGAGGAAAGATCTTGGGGGTGAGGCAAAGATCTGCAGTGAATCACTCCAGGTTGCTCAGTTTTCTCTTAAAGCTCACCCTGCATTCAAAGGCCTAGAGCCTCGAAACCTACTGAAACCTTGCTGTTCAGTTGCTCAGGCACGTCCTGCTCTTTACGACCTCATGGGCTGCAGCACACCAGGCTTACCTGTCCTTCACTATTTCATGGACTTTGCTCAAACTCATATCCATTGAGTTGGTGATACCCTGCAACCATCTCATCTTCTGTCACCCCCGTCTCTTCCTGTCTTCAATCTTTCCCAGCATCTGGGTCTTCTGCAATGAGTCGGCTCTTCGCATCAGGTGGCCACAAGGATTGGAGCTTCAGCAACAATGAATATTCAGGGTTGATTTCCTTTAGTTTAAACTGAAACTTTTACACTGGGGAACAGTTGGCTCCCAACAGCCAAGTTGGTTACACCCAAATAAACATCGTTCGGGTCTCACTAATCTAACAGAGATATGGAAAACGTTTCAGCAAACATTAATAGGAGGTTTCAAGGAGCACGTCTCAGAGTTGAGTTGATAAGACTCTCTAAGGCCAAGGGGGCTGGCTTTCCACAGCCCTTCTATCTCTAAAACCGAAACAACACAAAACTGCCTCTCTGAGGCTAAAATAGAAGAGGTGAAGGGATGTGAGCCTGGCAGGAAAAGCTTTCCAGGCCTGGTCCTGCTCTTCCACATGTGATCTAAATTTAGACTCAAATCTGAGAACAGGAAGACAGATTACGTGTCTGGTTTCCATTGTAAATTCCACGTTCCCAGTTTGAATTTCCTCTAGTATCTTACAGGATTCTTTCAAAGTCCCCCCCACCACTCCCCATCCCATCCCTCACCCTCCCATCCCATCCCAGGCTGCGCTGGTATCCACACTGTAGACACACAGGGCTGTAGTTTCTGGCACAGGATCCTAAGAAAATTCCAGAAAGTCTGAGCAGCTGTGAAACCTAGAAGGTGGTTATTTTGATGGTGATAACATCAGCTCTGGGAAGATTTTCTCCATGGCCACCCCACCCCCAAAGTGCTCTTGCTTCTGTCCTTGTTTAGCCACTAAGTCATGTCTGACTCTTTGCTACCCCGTGGACTGTAGCCCGCCAGGTTCCTCTGTCTATGGGCTTTCCCAGGAAAGAATACTGGAGTGAGTTGCCATTTCCTTCTCCAGGGGATCTTTCCGACTCAGGGATCAAACTAAGGTCTCCTGTATTGGCAGGCAGATTCTTTATCGCTGAGCCACCAGGGAAGCCCCGTTCTGTTCTAGAGACAGGCAATTATTAAACTAGTGTCAGATTGTGTGCAGAGGTCTGAGTTTCTTTCTTATCATTTTCCTCCTTGCCACTCCCCTGTTTGTACCTTTCCTTTATCTTTTCCCTTCCGGATAAAAGAGAAAGTCCCAGCAGTGCATGTTGTGTCTACGAGGGGAGAATGGAGTGGGGCTGGTGGGCTGTGTTGACCGAGGTCAAGGGCAATTTGGGAAGAGCAGACTTCTAACAATGAAACATTCGCAAGTTTCCAGTCCATGCCGCCTGCACCTTGTCTTTCTCTCTGTATCCTTGGAGAAAAGCACTGCTCTCTTCTCCACCAATAACCAGGCCATCCCCGAGTTCAAAAGTAGTTTCAGTTCTCATACAAGTCTGTGGAGGGTACCTAGTAACTCAGACTGCAGGGAAGGCTGTGTCGGTTAGCTAATTAATAAGGACACAGCAATCTAAACGTGCTGAGCATTTATTTCATATATGCTGGGGTTTATTACTTAATGATAAAAGCTGCTCCTGGTGAGAATGCTAAAACTCAAGCTCTAACAAGAAAACAGTCTCCAAAGCTACATGCCTTCCCCTGATTTTCCTAACGTTGGAAGACATTTGTCTAATGTTAGCAAGCCATTTAGAGCAATATGAAGGAAAGATGAAGAAAAAAATTAGTGTAGTTAGAAGAGCTTTCATGAAGGAGAAAATGGGGAGGAGGAGAGAAGGTAAGGAGTGGATGCAATAGGAGTTGTCAGGGAGAACAAAAACCCCAGACCGCAGAGGAACAGAGGACAGAGTCCCAAATCTTTTGGACAAGTTCAAGGACAGCAGACATCTTCTGCAAACATTTTTTCTAAGAACAGTTTGAGGTTGTCCAGACATTCTATTCAAATTAGTGGCTATTCTGGGGAGAAAAAAAAGAGACAGTAGCTGCTGAAACAAGCAATCTGGAAATGCAAGTAAGTTAATGTTCACAGATGGGAAGTTTTCCAGACTGGTCCCAGAATCTTTGCTGTGAGGTATCTCTGTGAATTGTTGTGGTTTTCCAGCAGGTTTGGGGCAGAGTCCTTCCTAGGAGAGTTAAAATCTCCCCAACCCCACAGCTTCTAAATTTAGTGTTACTGTTTTTTCTGTTTGTTTTAGTTAATAAAGTTTTACTGGCTCACTGCCATGTTCTTTCTTCAATGTTATGTCTATAGCAGCTTTTTTTTTTTCTTTTTTAATTTATGAAAGTATGGTAGCACATTTACAGGAGACTTGAAAATACAGAACAAAGTTACATATAGTTCCACTATACATTGTAATTATTTTTTAAGTAGATAAGACTTCTTTACGTATTCAGACTTTCAGTTGGATAGTGTTATTGTTAATATTGCAAGTACCGTTATAATGTAAAATGCATGCTGATGAAAGCTTAGTTCTACAAGGAAGCAGAAAAATCTCAAGGTGCTGAGAATCAAATCCTTCTCACACAGAATCTACGGGACACATCTTCTCTAGACTGCCCAGTTGTGGAAGGTGGCAGGCACTCCAAAGAGAGAATGATCTGGGGGGAGTCCTAGAGAAGGAAATGGCAACCCACTCCAGTATTCTTGCCTGGGAGATCCCATGGACGGAGGAGCCTGGAGGACTATAGTGCATTGGGCCACAAAGAGTCAGACATGACTAGATGACTAACACACTTCCCTCTCCTAGCTGACACTGGGTGACCTCAGGAAGGGCTCCCGTAGATAGCTCTGCCTACCCAGGAGGACGACAGATCTGACTGCCTAGTCAGGGACCGAGTGCCCCCAACATGGATACCTGCCCCGCACTGGATGGATCCAAGCAGAGACAGGACCACTTACACAAGGGGATTTCTGCTCTCACAGCATTAGGACACACAGGCCTCCTAAGTCCCTGGTTTTATGACCGTGGCAGCACATAGCCAGTGAAAATATGGAAGTCCATCTTTAGATGGCTTTGCTCTCAGGACTGAGAATTATAACTGCTGACGAAAAGAATGCAAACAAACTCAGTGGAATGATTTGGAGATTAAGGTTATTTGAGTGATTTCTTAGAACTTCTTTCATGCTTCCTTTGCACTTCTGGCCTATTTACATAACTTTTCTTCCTCATCATCTACAAGGATTTATTGGGAAATAGTCTGTGAAACACTGTCAAAAACAAACTGTTCCTTGCAGCTTCCTAGGAAAGTGGTAAGACATTCTGAATGTCTTACAAGTGCTGAAGGTAAACTTAACAAAGCTAATAGGCAAATAATAACGTTGAAAATAATAGAGATGTATTCGTCTATTCATTTTCATTTGTCCCTCATTAAAAAATTTTTTTTCTTGAGAAAAAAAGATACATAAAAACACCTAAGGACCCACCACCCAAGCCAGGAAATAGCACAACACCCGACCCAAGTCCCTGTCTCTATCTGCACCTGTCTCTTCTATCAAAGTTAAGTTTATCCTGATATTTCTACTACTCGCTTCACTGTTTTCCTCTATAACTTTATTACCTGTGCTTTTTTCCTTAAAAAATATGCTATCTAGAGTTGCCGGTTTATGAAATGGAGTAAATAGAACCACTCTTAAAGTTATTTATCTATTTGTCTGTGACAGGTCTTAGTTGCAGCATGTGGGATCTAGTTTCACTGACCAGGGATTGGACGGGCCCCATGCACTGGAAGCAAGGTCCTAGCCGCTAGACCACCAGGGAAGTCCCCATACTTTAATCTTTTGTTGCTTCTTTGCTCAACATTTTATTTTCCTTAAGAGCTATCTTTTTAAAAATCATTGATTTATCTTTGATTGCACTGAATCTTCATTGCTGCAAGAGGGATTTCTCTAGTTGCAGCAAGTGAGGGCTGCTCTCTAGTTGCCATGCGAGCGCTTCTCGTTGTGGTGGCTTCTCTGGTTGTGGAGCACTGGCTCTAGGGCATGGAGACTTCAGTAGCTGTGGGGCTCAGGCTTAGAATCTTCCTGTGGACCAGGGATCGAACCTGTGTCCCCTGCATTGGCAGGCAGGTTCTTAACCACTGCACCATCAGGGAGGTGCTCAACATTGTATGTTTGAGATTCATCCATGTTGTACTCCTATAGTATTTTACTGTATGATTATACCACAATTTAACAATCCAATCCACTTCTGGTGGACATTTGGGTAGTTTCTCCCTGTTCGCAATTGTGAGCAATGCTGCTGTTGATTCCAGAATGTGTTTTTGAGCCCACTTGTGCAAGGGTTTTTCGAGGATACAGGCCTACACTGGAATTACTGAGCCTTTGTGTATGTGCACATTCAATTGTCTGGGTAATACCACCTTGTTTTTCTAAAGTTGTTATACATTTGAATCCAACCTGCAGTGTCTGAGTTCTGGCTGGTCACTCTGCATCAACAGTTGGCATTGAACAACTTTCTAAATGTTAGCCGCTTTGATGAGTGTGTGGTGCTATCTCATAGTTTTGATTTACATTTCCCTGGTTATGAACCATTTATATTTGTTCTTCTGTGAAATTCCCCTTCATTTCTTTTGCTTATTTTTCTATTGATTGCTAGATTTTTACTTATTGATTTATATCAATTCTCTGTATCTTTTGGATTTGAATATTTGGTTGATTATGCGTGTCGTGAACTCTTATTTAAGAAATACTTCCTCACCCAAAATTTGTTAACGTATTCTCCTATATTGTCTTATAAAATTTTCATATCATATATCATTGAATATAATTTGCCACTGATTGTAAGAAAAACCACAATTTCAGAAATGGTAAAAACGTGAAAAAGAAAGCGTATACTTGAAAGGATGATGTTAATGCAATTTTGCTTTTTTTATATAGGTCTTTAATCCACCTAAAGCTGATTCGGTGATGTGGTGTAGAGTGGGGTTCAAATTCACTTTTTGCTATATGGATAATCAGCTGCCTCCTCATCATTTATTGAAAAGTTTATCTTTCCTCCAGTGATTTGAACTACCATCTCTATCGTATACTGCATGTTTGTGTATGCCAGGGGGTGTTTCTGAGCTCTCCTTTTTGTTTGATTGGTGTGTTTGTCTCTCCCTGAACCTATACCACCCTTACTGATTGGTATAGGTTTGGTATATAGATGGGTAATTCCTCCCTCTGTGTTGCTGCTGCTGTTTAATTGATTTGTGGGAACTCTATTTTTGGTTGCACTGGGTCCTCCTTGCTGCACCCAGGTTTTTCTAATTGCAGTGTACCAGCTTCTCGTTGTGGGGGCTTCTTGCTGCAGAGGGTGGGCTCTTGGGTGCTTTGGCTCAGTAACAGGGGATCTTGGGCTCTAGAGCACAGGTTCAGTAATTGTGGTGAACTGGTTTCACTGCCTCATGGCGTGTGGGATCTTTCCAGACCAGGGATCAAACCCATGTCCCCTGTATTGGCAGACAGATTCTTCACCACTGGACCACCAGGGAAGTCTTATGTTCTTTAAGGGCCTCTTGTTGGAATTTCAAATTGAAATGCATTGAAGCTATAGATCAATTTGTGGAGAATTAATATTTTTATGAGATTGGGTCTTTTCTCTCCAAGAATATATATCTTCTTCATAGCCTTTCAATGAAATTTTGTAATTCTCTTTGTAGAAGTCTTGCACATAGTTTGTTAGATTCATTCCTAAGTATCTTATTTATTAATACTGTAGGGAATGGAAATGTCCTCCTTGACCCTCTAGGGTTCGTGGCTGGGTCTGAAAATTAAACTGACAAAGACAGACTCACAGGAGAAAAGCATGCAAATTTATTTAGTACAAGTTTTACTAGATCCAGGAGCCTTGGTAAGGAATTAAAGGCCTGAAGAAACAGACTGTACTTTAATGCTGATTTTGATAAAGAATGGTCAGTAGTATAGAAATATGAAAGCTTAAGGAGTCTAAGGTAAATATAGCAAACATTGTATGGCATCTTTCAAAAAGTTTCATTTCTGTTTATTGACAGTATATACAGATACTAATGGTCTTTGTATGTTGACTTTATTATTTTCTTATTTTATCTTTCTTTCTACTCTTCTATTGAACTGTATTTTGTATCCCTTTTCTAACTTTTTTGCTCTTTACATTTAAAGCTATTTTCTACTATAAGCTTTTAGGTCTATAAATTTCACTTTAACTACTTATTTAGCTTTCTCTCTCAAGTTTTCACATGTAGTATCAAATATTTGATACACAGTATTTAAACACTTACATTTTCATATGGATTTGTTCTTTGGCCCAAACAAATAGATTTTTAATTTTTCTAGGTTTTTTTTTTAACTGATTCTTGACTTAATTGCATTGTAGTCAGAGAATATGCTCCGTACAATAGGAAATTTTCAAGATTTGTTGTGACTTTATGGCTCAATCTATGACCAATTTTAGTGAGGTTTCTGGAGGGGTTCAAAAATATTTTTTTTCCTTATTCTATGATTTTTCACTTGGGATCCCACCTTTATTAGGTATCCCATTAAATTCTCCACTTAAAGCAGACCCTCTGGCTTTACTTCTGCCCCCAAGACTCCCAAAGCTGCAAAAACCAATATCAGATTCACTCAATTCAGCAAATAAATACCTTCCAGGCAAAAGCTGACTTTTGGCCTCTGCTTACCTCTCTGAGTTCTGGCCTTTATACTCTCTCCTAGGACTGTTTCTTAACTTCTTGCCAGTTTTTGGATCCCTTCTAGAATATATCTTTTAATATTTTACCCAGTAATTTTGTTGTTGTTGTTTTCAGTGGAAGAGTTAGTCAGCCAAGCATATAACTAGAAATGGAAATCCTCTTTTATTTTTCATCAGATATTTGTTGAACACCTACTGTGTGTGGAATAAGTGCTGTAGTTTTGATCTGTGCAAGGTGGACTAGTGACACAAGAAAAAGGATGCACACTGGGATAGGACGGTAGAGGCATCTGACAGAAGTTGGTGGGAAGGTGATTAAAACTATGGTTTGGGAAGTCAAGCAGGCCTGGGGATGAAGGTCAGGGTCTCAGCTTACTAGCTGTGGGGCCTCTCTTTGCCTTCAGTTCCTTCTTCAATAAATTGGCATTAACAATAGCAGCTGCCTCAGAGGTTTGTAGTTAGAATTACTAGAAAGCTGAGCAGTGATGGCTCAGAAAATGCTAACTAATCTGTGTTATCACAGAAGAGATGCACAAACTGGGAACAACAAGATTATTTCTCTGTGACTCAATCCCCTCCCCCGGGAGCTGCCAGAGGAAGGGCATAGGACCTCTGGCCTTCCAACTCTGGGCTGCGGAGACTGGATCCTCATCCTAAGGACCATCTTTCCCTCTTCCAGAATCCCTCAACAAGACCCCCTTCTCACCGGCCCTCTCTCTCCTGACTTAGATTGCTTCCTCAATGAGTTTGTGGAAATCAGGGACAGGAAGGCAAGGTCTGCAGGCAACTTCTGCTTTCCAGAACTTCCTTGAGACCAGCAGCATGTCTGGGTGCATTCTCATGGTGGGAGGGGGGAGAAAGGGGACGGTGCATGGAGAAAAATGAACATTCATGTTTTAAAAGCTAGCATGCTGCAGAAGGGATGGCTAAAGCATACCAGCCAGAAGGAGCAGGAAAGGAGAAGAGTGCCCTGGATGTTGTGCAGGAGAACCTGGGCTTTTTCCTCTAGGCAGTGGACTGCCAATAACTGGTGCCCGGGTCTCATTTGTGATTCAGGGTGAAGGGTGCTTAGAAGTTGAAGAACAGAGGGCAGGGAGACCAGCTGGAATATGTCGCCCAGGGGATCCTCAGGGATGCTGTGGGAGAGGGCCTGATGGCTAGAAGGTGAGGCCTCCTGCTGTGTAGCTGGGGAGGTGACTGAGGGCCGTCAACACAGTCGCTCCGCAGAGAGATTTGGAGAGTAGAAACGACAAGACGCGGTAGACATGGAGGGGAGAGGAAGGACACAGACCTCCTCCTAGGTTGCTGGCAAGGATGACTGCGTGGATGATGGTGCAAACAGCCATGAAAGGAGATTCAGGAGGAGCAGGTTTGAAGAAGCAAACACAATAGAACTGCATTTGACATCACGGTGGGCTGGTGGAGCTGTCTAAACTCTCTGAACACAGGCATGGGGCCCTCGGGATTCTGGCTAGAGCGAGGATGCGGGAGTTTCCAGGAGGAAATCGTGCTCAGTAGTATCTTGCTCTCGAGGCTATGAGGGAGGGTCTGAAAGGGTGCACAGAATTTGGCAACCAAGCGTTTGTTGGTAACTCCAGCGTGAGTAGCGTCTGGGTGGAGGAGAAGCGAGAGTAAGGCTGTGAAGAGATGAAAAGGCGGAGTCTCTTCTTTCCAGCTTGGCTGGGGAGCCAAGCTGGGAGGTAAGTTGATGGCCTGGGGGGCAAGAAAGCCGGCTCCTGCTCCTTCTTTTCCCCCACCCCACCGCTTCCGGCTCCCTGAGCCCACGCACACGGAGGGGTGATCCAGAAGTTGGGGCAGGAGACACCTGGCAGGTGAGGCTCCTCCCACGAAGTGGGAGGGAGTGGGGCTAGAACACCTGAAGGAGGTGCTTCTTTCCTCCCACATTCCAGCGGGCTCCCAGCACTCTTCTTAGATGTTAGGGGCAGGAAAGTAAGTGTTAGTAACTCAACCGCGTCCGAGTCTTTGTGATCCCGTGGACTGTAGCTCACTAGGCTCCATGGGATTCTCCAGGCAAGAATACTGGAGTGGGTTGCAATTCCCTTCTCCAAGGGATCTTCCTGAACCCGGATCTCCTGCATTGTGGGCAGATTCTTCACCAACTGAGCCACCAGAGAAGTCATGGGCAGGAAGTGAAGGCATATCACACAACAGATATTTCATGAGTCTCTGTTTTGCTTAGGTAGTGGCGTAATGTAGGTAAATATCAGAGAATGAGGAAATGGTAAACGCGTGAACCTGTCATTCAGATAAGGGATCCAATCTCAGGTAGTTTGGAGGGAGGGAGGATGTGTAGGGCTTCCTGAATGATGAAAGGAAGGAAGGAGGCCTGACAGAAGTTTCTTCCCAAGCTCTTTCCCAAGGCAGTGAGAATGGCCTCAAAGAAACAGGAAAAATCTAAGGGGGCGGGGGGGGGAAGAAAACAAGTAACAGAATACTCCAGGCCCCACACTAAGCTCAATTAGGCACTTTACTATGTGCCTGTATGCTCAGTTGCCAAGTCCTGACTCTTTGGGACCTCGTGGACTGTAGCCTACCAGGCACCTCTAGCTCATGGGATTTCCCAGGAAAAAAATACTTTTGTGGATTGCCATTTCCTTCTCCAGGAGACCTTCCCAAGTCGGGAATCAAAGCTGCCTCTCCTGCATTGGCAGGCGGGTTCTTTACTACTGAGCCACAACGGAGGCCCGCTTTAAATGTAATGGTGTGTGATTCTCAAGACAACCCCAGGAGAAAGGCATTCCCGTTCCCATTCTATTAACATAGAAAGTGAGGGTCCAAACATTTTTCTCGATTTAATTTCATTTCTCCAGAGCAGAGTAAAATACTCTGAAATACAGAAGGAAAAGTCCAGCCTTTGTCTTTGAAAATTTTTATCCGCTTGTGAAGCCTGGCACCCAAAAGGGAAACTCTAGAGTCCTTGGGCCAAGGAAACCACCTACATTTCTCTGGGGCCCTGGTTAAGGATGGGGCGAAGCCTGGCTGAATGCTTGAGAAAGGCAGAAGGAACTTGGAGGAGGAAGTGGTTGTCTGGGTTCCTTCTGCAGAGGCCACCCAGGGGCCCTGAGACAGGGAGCTGGTTCCCTGGTCCCAGCCCCGTCAGCCCACACTCGGTCGGTGGGAAGAGACTCAGCTGCGGCTGGGCTTGGGAGGAGCTTTATATAAATGCCCTACTTTTCAATATCCTCAAAGCTGTATAAGTTGTCATCCACAGAATGCATACTGAGAAGTTAATGGAATTTGGAAGGAACACATGTACTTCCATTCATAACTTTCAGTAAGGGCATAGGCAGCGAAGAGACAAAAGCCAGTGTGCAACAATAATATCCAACCCGAGCAATCCATTTGTTTAAAAGTATATTTTTAAAGGAGGATTTGTAATAGGATGGGAGGCGGGTGGCGCGGGGAAGTAATCAAACAGATGTGCTACTTGTGATTGAAAGTGGATTATGAAATACTGATGCCTTGTTTCTTTTCTGCCCTTTACTGTGCTCAGTCGCGTGGGACTCTTTTACAACCCCCTGGACTATTCATGGGAGTCTCCAGGCAAGAATACTGGAGTGGGGTGCCACTTCCTTCTCCAGGGGACCTTGCAGATCCAGGGATTAAACCTGTGTCTACTGCGCCTCCTGCACTGGCAGGCGGGTTCTTTACCACTGAGCCACCTGGGAAGCCCCTTTCATATTTATTCTTTTTGGGCAATTGGGCTCTAAGATGCTCGTGACGCGCCGAAGGGTTGCCATGGGTACCAGGAGTCACTATTACAGAAAGGTAACTTTCGAATGGCCCCACGCCCGCCAGAGGCCGGGCCGGCCGAGCGCGCGGGAGATGGGAGGCTCGGCGGCGCGCGGGGCCGCGGTCTGGAGGGCGGCGCGTGGCCGGGAGGGGGCGGTGGAGCGGCGGCGTCACGTGGCGGGGCGGGGCCTGCTTGTCGCCCGCCTGCCCGCCCGCCGCCGCCGCTCCGCCGCCCCGCCGCCGTGTCCCATTCATGAAGGCCGCCCGGCTCGGCTGCGGCCCAGGCGGCTCCCGAGGCGGCGGCGGGCTCCCGGGCCCCGCGCGCGCCCCTGGCCGGCCCCGCCCCCTCGGCCGCCCGCGAGCGCGCCCAGCCCGGCGGGTCCTCGCCGAAGCCGTCCGGCTGCCGCCCGCCCTCCGGGCGCCGGCGCGGGCCGGGAGCGGAGCCGCCGCAGGTAAGCGGGGTCGCGGGGCCGGGTCCTCCCCGCGGTGAGGGGGTGGTGGTGAGGGGCGTCTCCAGCTCGGCTGCAGGCCGAGGCCCCTGCCTGCGCCCCCTGCGGGCGGGCGGGGAGGCGCGGAGAAATTCGGCGCCCCCGGCGCGCGAGCGGAGGGTGACTCCGGGCCCCCTCGCCGGGCCCTGCGGCGCGGAGGCGGAGCTGCGGTCCCGGAGACGCTCTGCCGCGCGGGTCCTGGCGAGGGAAGCGCCGCCGGAGGCCGCGTCTCCATCCTGCCCCCGGGCCTGGGGGAGGGGGCCCGGCACGTGATCGCGGCGCGGCCGGGAAGTTGCTGTTATTTCTCTGCGGCGGTTCGTTCTCCTGGCGTCTCCGCCTCCGGGCTGTGGACCGGATCCCGAGTGTGAGTAGTTCTCCTCCTCCTCCCAGACCCCCTCCCCGCGCACATCCCCGTCTGCGTCGACCGTGTGCAAAGGATGCTGAGGCTTTCTCTCTCGACTTCTGACCCCGGCGGGTCTCCGTCTCTCCCTCGCCCGGGTAGATGGAGACTGTTCCCCGTGAATACTGGGCATGTGGCCTGGAAGACACTTAGGAAAACCTTTACCAGAAAGATCAGCCTCCCTTTCAGAAAGTGCTGGAACTCGGACAGTTCGGAAATGTTAAGAATTAACTTAGCAAACCGCTAGGTTCATTTAAAAATCCACGATTGAAAAAGTGTCCCCCTCCCCGCCCCCGATTTTAAAAGTGCCCCTTAAAAAAAAAAAAAAAAAAAAAAGTGCCCCTTGCCTTGGTGTCAGGCCAGGCCCTATTGAAGCTCTTTGCCCAGTGCGGATGCTCGGGAGTGTTACTGGTTATTGAAACTTGGCCTGGCTAGTTCCTAAGGCTTTGACAACACGTAGCCAGTCCTAAGATAGATTTTGAAGTATTTAGAAATTGTTTAGGGCTTATATGATGATGGCTTATATGTTGATGGTCTGATGTTGATTGTTCTCAGCTGCGGTAACATTGCAAAGGGCGGCAGGTACAGCAGAGGTGGGATCAGCAGGGGAAGGGCCCCCTAGTGCAGCATCCTCTCTGCTTAAGGGGCGGCAGCCTCAGGCCATCCTGGGCACGAGTGTGAAAAGGCCCCAGGCCAGGGGTGGAAGGGCATTGGACCGTGTGGGTGGCCGATTCCCTCCAGTTTCAAAGTGCAGTCAGGGGGGATGTGTCAGATTGAAGCACCTCCAGGCCCAAGGGTGGATGGTGAAGGCCGAAGAATGCTAGAAATGAGACTGGTAGGTTCTGTTGTAATTGATAGCGAGGTTGAGAACCAACTAGAGAAGCTTTGTTTTGGAGGAACTGGAAATGGGAGCATTGGAAAGCCATCTGACACGACAGTAAAGACACCGGTGAGAAGCAGATGATTAGGATCGGCTGGGCTCTGTGTGGTTGCTCCGTTGTTCTTGTGACTGCGAAAGGTGCTCGTCACTGGGGATTGCCACGTTTGGGTTACTGAGTGCACCCTCTCCTATGGTAGACTGTGTCCTAGAAGGCCAGACTCTGGTTGCTGCCAGCTCCCAGGGTAAGGCTAGCTTCTAGAAGCATCTCTGTGGAGGTCTGTAGAATGAAGGTAGAAAGAAGCGGACAGTGTCTCCATAACAGTGATCTCAGAGCTGGTGGCACTTCCTGAATGAATTCGGCTCCCCTGAATTGTGAGCCCTTGATGCACAGTCCGGGCCACGCCACTCACTGGAGGTGGTAGTGGTGACTTAGCCGCTCAGTGGTGTCAGATGTCGGACTCTCTGCGACCCCATGGACTGTAGCCTCCCAGGGTCCTCTGTCTGGGGTTTCCCAGGTTAGAATACTGGAGTGGGTTGCCATTTCCTCCTCCAGGAGATCTTCCCCCGACCTACGTCTCCTGAATTGCAGGGGCTTCCCTGGGGCTTCCCTGGGGCTTCCCTGGTGCTTCCCTGGTGGCTCAGAGGTTAAAGCGTCTGCCTTCAATGCGGGAGACCCGGGTTTGATCCCTGTGTCGGGAAGATCCCCTGGAGAAGGAAATGGCAACCCACTCCAGTATTCTTACCTGGACTGGAGAATCCCATGGACGGAGGAGCCTGGTAGGCTACAGTCCGTGGTCGCAACGAGTTGGACATGACTGAGTGACTTCATTTTCACTTTCTTTGCTGCTGAGCCGCTAGGGAAGCCCCCACCCGGCTGGAGGTGGTCAGTGAGCTGATGTGCATTACAGTGAACGTTTTGCAGTGTTTACATATTAACTTGAACTTAGAAACAACTTGGTTCTCTGTGTTGGCAGCTGTGCTGCTTCACCTATATGCATTTGCTCCTAGGTGGCAGCGGTGACACCCAGCTGGAAGCTTTGTCTAGTAAGGAGGTGGATTCAGCTGCCTCCCTTGGGTGCTTAGCAACCTGTCAGGAAGTGCCCATTCAAACAAGTCTGCCCACCTTTAATTTAAATCCTTTTGATCTGACCCCAGCGGCTGTCACTGTGTGTGTACGTGTGTGCCCACATTGAGTTGCCCATCAATCACTGGGCAGTGGTTTGGGGCCTTTATTTTGAAAGCCTATTTTAGTCTGTGTTATTTCCCTTCATTTAGAAGTAAGTTGTTTTCCTTCTGGCTGAGCCCCAGAGTCCTCTGACTTATCATTTGCCTTCTTTATGATGAAACAACACACAGGTTGGTATGTAGCACCTTCTGTTGGCACTGCATGTATGCTCGGTTGTGTCCGACTCTGTGACCGCATGGACTGTAGCCCACCAGGCTTCTCTGTCCATGTGGAGTTTCCAGGCAAGAATACTGTAGTGGGTTGCCGGGCCCTCCTCCAGGGGTTCTTTCCGATGCAGGGATTGAACCCACTTCTCTTGTGTCTCGTGCATTGGCAAGCAGAATCCTGTATAAGTGCCCTCGTACTACAGCTTTGAGGATAGTTACAGGCTGGAGCAGGATGCTTTATGACTTTATCTTAGTAATAAAGTACTTAAATGAGTCATTTTGGTGGCTTTGCTGGCTAATAGCAGTGATTTGGGGACTCCACCTTCCCTGCCTTGGGCTTGAGTCTTTTATTTTAGTTACACTCTGTCACTCCAGCTAGACACTTCACATGTGTCCTGTCCCATCGTCCAGGGTGAAAGTGGAGAGTGAGTCGCTTGGGATCTCTCTGAGTCCTTGGCAGCAGGAAGCTGGATCCAGGTGGTCTGGCCTGCTCAGGAACCCTGGGACTGAGGGATTCGGTTCCTAAGTATCCATTCCCTCTAGAGGGAAGAAGGAAAAGAAAATCCGTTAGGAGATAAATGGTGCTGCAATGCAAGGTAAAGCCCTGTAGTGTGACCTTTGGGATTAAATGACGATAAATTATATTGTACAGTCTTGTTTGCTTCACTGATTATAGTTTAGAATCTTTTTTCCTCTAAAGACTTTGAGTGCTGAATTTCGTTGATGCTGTTTGTTAGAGTGGTGGTAAAACTGCTATAAAGAAATGAAGAAAGGAGCCAGAGTGCATTCACCAGGTAAAGTGAGGCTCCTTGGCCACAGCATCAGCCCCTTTCCCTGCCTTCATCTCGGGTCCATACCAGGAGGGTGTGGCCAAACCCCAAGGAGGGGTTCATATGACTGCTAGGTAGAAAGTGAAGGTGAAAGTCGCTTAGTTATGTCCACCTCTTTTTGACCCCATGGACTTCTCCAGGCCAGAATACTGGAGCGAGTAGCCATTCCCTTCCCCAGGGGATCTTCCCAACCCAGGGATCAAACCTGGGTCTCCTGCATTGCAGGCGGATTCTTTACCAGCTGAGCCACAAGGGAAGCCCAAGAATACTGGAGTGGGTAGCCTATCCCTTCTCCAGCAGATCTTCCCAACCCAGGAATTGAACCAGGGTCTGCTATATTGCAGACAGATTCTTTACCAACTGAACTGTTGGGGCGGGGGAGGGGGGGCTTTTAAAATTATTTTTAGACTATTTATATCAAATACATGATTTGAGAGACTACATACATGTTTGGGGGCTGGGACTAGAAAGTGGTCTTTTAAAAAGGCAGTTGGAATGTGTGGCCAGTTTTTGTCATGTTTGCATTTAGAACTTTATTATGCAGTGTTGTGTGTATCTTCAGTGTCCTATATTTTCAACGTGAACTATCCAAATAAGACTTCCCTGCTTCTTCGGAGGAGAAGCACTGACTCCCAGGAAAGCACTGCTCGCCTTGCCCTGGTAGCTGGTGGATTGCCTTTATCTGACTTTCTTGGCATATGTGAACAGTTTAGATAAAGTCTTCCGTCATTAATCTTATGAACAGTAACTGAGTCTGTTGCCTTTGTTTCATTTCATATCCTTATTTATTTTCTGTACCAATTCCCTTGATTGTTTCGTAATATGTAAGTTTGTCTGAACTGCATCAACTGATTTTTTTTTTTCCAACCAGGAAGAGTATAAGAATCCGCCTGCAATACGGGAGACCCAGGTTCGATCCTTGTGTCGGGAAGATCCCCTGGAGAAGGGAATGCCAACCCACTCCAGTATTCTTACCTGGAAATCTCATGGACAGAGGTGCCTCAGGGCTTACAGTCCATGGGGTCACAGGGAGTTGGACACGACTGACTTGAGGGACTGACACTTTGAGAGTATAAGTAAAATTCAGAGGGGTCTGTAAATTCTAAATTGTTTTCAGCTTCTAGCACTTTTTCCATCTTTCCTATTCAAGAATCTAGAATGGTCCTTCGCGCCTGTTTTAGCAAATCTGAATTTCTCCTCTCAGTTCAATTTCCTCCCAACCATCTCCACCTGCCTGAACATTTAATCCTCTCGACTCACTTCCCTTGATGAACCTCAGCTGCAGGGAGGCACGCCCTTTGCATGTGGTGATACAGTTGCTTTTTCATTTGTTCTCGCTGCTTTGGGTTTACTCTCAAGTCATCTCTGGCTTTCCTCCTCTAGCTGCTCACCAGGGTCAGAGGAAACAACAACTGTTGCCTTAGCTTTCAGACACTGCCTGTGGCCAGTCTGCCCCCTTTGCTCTGTAAGTATTGAACCAGAGGGAGTAGAGGAGAGGTGGACAGTTGAATGGAAGAAGCAGCCAGATGTAAAGGCTTGTTGTATTCTAGGGAAAAGACAGTTTGCAGAGGGAAGGAACATTTAAACAGGGGCACTACTGGGGACCGGTCATGGGGACAGGATCTGTAGGTTTACAAGTCTCTGTGAAGGGAGGAGGAGGAGGGGACAGGTCTTCACGGGTTGATGTGTGGAAGGAATCAGACCCAGTGTGCCCAGGTGGCGGTGCACACCTAGTACCCACAGGGTACCTGTGGTGCTCTCTCCAGTTGTCTTGATTTTTAACTTTTTTTGTCATTTGTTAATTTAGTTGTTATATATTTTGCATAACATTACAGGAAGTGCAAAGGAACGTGGGTTTGAAAAGTTTAAGAAACACGATTAAAGACACTAATATTTCAAAGAGAAGAGGTACCAGAGCTAGGTGTAGAAGTGACTTGGTTTTGGTGAGTATGATTAAGTAATTGTAGATGAAGAAGACTCTGAGGGCAGGGAAAACCTCCTTCAGAAACTCTGAAGCTGGGACTAGTGACTTTCTCGCAGGAAGGAAGACGGGTGTGTGGCACCAAGTAACATTTTCAGTGGCTGAATGTCTGCATTTACCTATTTCTGAAACATAATGGAAGGGGTGATATTATTGTGTTTTTTAATCTTTAGTTCCAATCTTTACTAAGATGTTTTCCTTTTTATAGAAAAAGGATCATAATTATAAAGAAGTTCATTGGTTAATCTGGAATGGAAACCTACCTGAGAGCCTTTCTTCTGCCTCTGAATAAGCAGAGGCAGTGTGCGGTGGTCAGGATGGTTCTCATCTCTCATTTAGTGGTGATGTGACGTTTTTTGCTCCTGATAAGCTAGGTGTGTCCTGCTGTACTAGAGACATGCAGTTTCATTCATTCTGAAAGGCCCTTGAAAGGAAGAAGCGCTTCAGTACAAACTCATCCATTAATTTTATTGTATGATTTTGTATAGTTATCAACTGGGCAACACTGAAACCATCACAGTTCATGTGAATTAAATACTCTGAATTGCTGCTCCCTGGTATGAAGTGGTACTTCCTCTGATGGGTGGGTCATACACCTATGACCCTCGTAAACTGATGTCTTTTCCGAACCAGCGTAAGTCAAGGAGTGATTGGCTTAGAGGAGACCCCTAGGGGACTTGCTTTTTGTTTCAAGATTCTGTATGAATATACTCTTGCCTCTTCAGTAGTCTATGTGTAATTATGTTTCTCTTTGTAAAACTTCCGAAGAATCTACCCACATATTTCTTTAAAATTTAAACATTTTTGGATGAATTTGAGTAACATTAGTAGCCATAACCAACCCAATGGACATGAACTTGAGCAGACTCTGGGAGATAGTGGAGGACAGGAAGCCTGGCGTGCTACAGTCCATGGGGTTGCAAAGAGTCAGACACACTTAGCAACTGAACAAGAAAGATAATCATAACGTCTTTTTACATAAGACCTACACAGAAGCAGGACTTATTTAGGGAAGCATCATTTAAGAGAGAAAGCTCTCTGTTTTATAACTAAATATGTGTATTAAACCAGTGCTTTTTGAGAAAGAACTGATCTTTTGTTGACCTGGCTCAACCAATTCAAAAAACTTGCCTAAGTAATGTTATTTGAAAAGTAAGAATTTGGAATTTGGGGGTCTTTAAAAGATAGCTGCTCCATCCACTGAGGCTCTCCGTCTGCAAAATGGTACTGATGTCTACTTTTAGGAACACTGCATGTTTCTAGGAGGTGCTTAATGTTTGTAAGACCTTGTCATCATCATTGCAGTTACATGATTGAACACTTTTTTAGGGCAAGGTGTCGTGGTTCACACAAATTATCTCAAGAGTCACGACGACTCTGGGAGGTGGAGATAATAGACCCATTTTCTAGGCAAAGATGGTGAGGCTGGAAGAGCTTTGCCAAAGGCTGGCAGCTGTGCGGGGGGGAGTGCTGCCGTGGCCCCATCACCACCGCTCTGCCCAAGGACTGTCAGAATTCACCTGTGTCTGCTCGACAGGCCAGAGTCAGTTTCGGGCTTTGTTTTGACTTGATTAGGTAACACTGGAGAACTAATTCTTGATGTCAGCGTCTATCAGTTGCTAGAAGGCTAGCACCTGCTGTGTAGGCGCCTTGGGTTTCTCTGAGGCATTTGTGTGTGAAAGCCAGCAGTGCCAGAGCAAGAAGTGCCAGGGGGAGAACCCCGGAGGCCGTGGGGCTGGGGCCGCGCTGGAATCGGCGGGACTGTGTGATGCCAGGTCCCTCTGCCTGCCTCCCCTGGCACGAGCACATCGCTGGGCTGAGTTGGGACAGAGCATTTAAAACATGGCCCCTAAACGCTGGCTGAATATTGTTCTCAGCTGAGTCCCCGAGGACGCTGATTCTGTTTAGTGTCGAGGAGACCTGGGCTCAGTTGGACTTCTGGTGACATCGTTTGTCATAATCCAAGAAGCTCCCTTTCTCAGGGATCTTCCCGGGTACTCTGGACTGTCGACTTGCGTATCCTCTGTGACTCCTCGTTACCTGAGACTGGACTGAGGGACTCAGCCCCGAGTCCAACGTGGCCAAGCTGGACGGGACTTCCAGCTGTCTCCTCCACACCAGAGCCTCTCCCCTCCCATGGGGGCAGCCAGCTGAGACCCCTAATGCTGTTGAGTTTGAGGGTTTCTTTTTTTTTTTTCATTTATTTTTATTAGTTGGAGGCTAATTACTTTACAATATTGAGGGTTTCTTAATTGGTGCTTTCTTCACTGTATCGTTTGACTCAACTTGCCAACTCCATCTGCAGAAAGATTCTCTCTAATGGAATAAATAAATTAATGATTTGGGCTTTATCAGCTCTTCAGTACAGGGGAACTTCCCATTAAACAAATACATTCATGGACCTTCAGGAATTTCCACGTGTTTAAATACACTTTTGGCCTTAAGTTGACTCAGTTGTCTCATCTGTAATGGGGGAACAATACCTGTACAACTGGGCTGGCTGTCAAGGTTGGAGGACGATGTGTGTTAAATGTCAGAGCCTCGATCCACCCCAGGACCCAGGCAGGGTGGCAGACTGGGAGCTCTGACTAGACTAGGGCAAAGGGCCAGAAGGCAGCAGAACATCCCCCTTGCTCTGAAGTAGCTTGCATTCTTGTCGGGGAGTTAAGTCTGCTTCTCTGTGAAGCTGGATGGGGAGGGGTTGAAAGGGAGCCAAGGAAGAATCAGCGAGACCTCTGTGCTTGTATTTTTAGCACGAGAATATGATGTTTGGTTGAAAGATGTTTATGTCTTAGAAATATGATTGCTTCCTGTGCTTAAAATTTCTTCCTTGACCCAGAAACTTTAATCTTTATAGTGTCAAAATAGGAAGTATGCTTTTGTAGTCAGCAGTTTTGTATATATTTTATGTACTATGTACATTTACAAATTTAAGCCTTGGGATTTTTGCCATCATTATTGCTCTGGCTGTGTGAATCTTGTTGTCCAGGCCTGTAGGGAGAGCCTTGTCTCTATCTGCAAAGCAGAGCTGTCTTCTGTACTTGGAATATACACTGCAGATGAGTGCTTAATTAAAAGAAAATTCTGTTGCTGACTACTTTTTTGTTGTTGTTGTTGCTGACCACTTTATAACTGGTCTCTAAGTAGTTGACATTTTTCTGCAAACTTCAATCATTTTCATAAAAAATTTACTTAGATTATAAAACTGTAGTTTTATTCTCTGCTAGTTGAAAAATACTGATATACCTGTATTGCTATGGTAGCTGATCTTTTTTTTATTTTTCCCAACTGCTGAATGTCTTCCTGGTAAAATGCTGGCTGAATCTTTTGCTGATGTCCTTGCCATCAACTGGGAAAGGGCTTCTTTGTAGGGCTTCCCAGGTGGTTCAGATGGTAAAGAATCTGCCTACAATGTGGGAGACCTGGGTTCGATCCCTTGGTCTGGAAGATCCCCTGGAGAATGGAATGGCTACCCACTCCTGTATTCTTGCCTGGAGAATTCCATGGACAGAGGAGATTGATGGGATACTGTCCATGGTGTCACAAAGGGTCAGACACGACTGAGCAACTTGTACCTTTTTCTTTCTGTGTTAGGACATTTCCCTACCCCACACAAATCATCTGGATAACATAATAGGAACTCTGCTATATTTAAATTTCCTGGTTCGTTTGTTTGATCTTGTTAATGAGAAGTACCTAAATCTCAAATGGACCACCAGGGCTGATGCTGAGAGTTGGAAAGAGCTTCTCCTAGTTAAAAGCCAAACAAAACAAAACCTCATGGTGCTCCTACCCGCTTGGTGTTTATTTCTCTTTCCTCTAGTAGGCTGCATTCTAGTAAACAAGACTCTTTTTTGTAAGGCTGCATCACATAATAAATCTCTCCATCTTAAGACATTTTAAAGTATATGTGTGTATATGTATATCTTTATATGTAGTTTAAAAATTGAAATAGTACTTTGAATACTCTTTCTCACTCTTGATCACTGCTTCCTGAAAGCAACTCCTTTCAACTCTTCTGCCTGTTTTGTGTGGAACTTGGGTCCTTGTGTGTGTGTGTGTGTGTGTGTGTGTGCGCGCGCGCGCACGCGTGTGCTTACACCTCAGTAGCTTGGTTTTCTGATTGGAGGCTTTCTCAGAGAAAGTGACTTCCTGGTGTGCGAGGTGAAGCTTCATCTCCTGTATAACCCTCCTTACACACATTTCCTTCCATCCTCCCAACATAACTGTATTATAACTTATTTTCTCAACATTCGGTGTTTATGTTTTCATGACTGAATATGGTTCAGAGCCAAGCCTGTGCAAGGATCCTGTTTCTTCAGCAGTTCCAGTCTTTGTCTTCTCCGGAGTTGGTTGTGTTGGCGTGTGTGTCAGGCCCCCAGCTTCTGACAGAGCCCCGGACACCTCGCCTGCCTCGGGCCTGCCCTCCCGGTGGGCAGGTGCAGGAAGGGCTGGAGGTCAAGGGCCCCTCGGGTCGTGACCGCCTCCCGTGGAGCCGGGAGGTGGGTGCTGCCCCTCCTGTCTGAGACACCCGTGGGAATGTTCAGTTTGGAAAATCATGATTTTGACTCGGAAATTTTCTTGTAGTTGTCGTGGTTTCTGACATCCCTCCACCAAGGAGAGCTTCTGAGTGTGAGCCTCCTTTTTTTCTCCCTACATTCATCTTTCATCTTTCAAAAGCGTGACATCTTCCACTTCCTCTAACCATGCTTTTTATACTTGCCGGTTACTCCTCTTGTATTTCTTCCTGTTGACCTGGTGAGTGGATTCTTGTGCTGGGGCTGCCATCACAAAGTGCCACAAATGATGAATAAACCCAGAAACATGCTGTCTCAAAGTTCTGGAGGCCGTGGATCCGAGGTCAAGGTGTCAACAGGACTGGTTCCTCCAGGGCTGCCTCTCTTGGTTAGGTGCCAGCCTTGGCATTTCTTGTGGGCAAGCACTGTGATCTCCTCCTCAAGTTCTCGTGGCCTTCTCCCTGGGTGTATGTCTGTGTGTGTCTCTTTGTCCAGGTCTCCCCTTTTCATGAGGGAGCCAGTCACTGGTTTAGGGCCCATCCCTGACGACTGCAGTTTAATTCAGTTAACCTCTGTAAACATCCTGCTTCCAGATAAGGTGGAGTTGTGACGTGTTGAGGGTTCGAACATCAACTTACCCTGGGTCACAGTTCAGCTCAGAAGAAGGAGTTACAAGAGGGAATGTTGATCAAGTAACACCCTCTGTGTCAATAGCGGGTCCTGTTATTGTAACCTCTTAAAAGATGCTTTTAGTCACATCCATCTTCACTGAAGATCAGAAAACCACTCTCAGAAAGCAATTTTTTGATTGCAGTTGCAGATTTTTGTTCAGACTCTGTGACTGCTAACATTTCCACTGGTTTCCTGAATGTTTTATAACTTAGCATCTGAGTCACCTCATTTTCTACTCCGGCCTTGATTCTGCAGTAATTTGAAGGTTGGCAAAATGCCTAAAGAAAGAGCAGCCACAGAGTCCTGTGAGAGTGAATCGAAGTCTGTCCCTGCGTGTTAGGTGAGCGCGGTCCGCGGGTCCTGGCTGTCTCCCGGGTGAGGCTTCCACCTGAAGTCACCGGCTCCGTTCCTTCCTCCCTGCGCCCTTTGACCTCCTTCATAGTCATCATCCCGGTCTAGCATCGTCTTTGTCTTTGCCTCTCTCTCCTTAGCGTTAGAGTGTAAGTGCTGTGCGGGCAGGTGCCTGGTCCGCCACGTTCACGGCTCGATCCCAGCTCAGAATCGAACACTGAACAGCACGTCCAAGTAGATGCTGTTTTTAAACAGATCGATGTGGCAAACAGGCTTTGTTTTCCAACATGACAAACACTGCTTCACTGACCCGCTGTTGCTGTTGGGAATCCTCTCTCTCCGTGAAGGAGCTCGTGTTCCCCGGGGCGGGGCGGGGGAGGAGGGGGCGCTGGCCACAGCTGCTCTCTCTGTCCACCCAGGGCCGGGAGAGGGATGGCCCCTCCTGACATGTCTGAAAACTCCCCCGGGGCCCCGGTAGGCACAGTGCACAGTCAAGCAGGACGTGAAATTCCAGTCGTGTTTGCACTGGCCTAGTGGAAGGCTCTTCCAGGTTTCCCCGGGGCCTTCTGCAGCTGCAGGCTGGGATGCCGGAGCTGGGTGGCTGCCTGGGAGTCCACGGCCCTGCCTCCCAGCCTCTTGATCGCCACGTGCTGTCTGAGACAGACAGTCCCCAGGTGGTTCCAAAAAGAAGAGGAGGAAGTGGTGAATTTGTGCTTCCCGATCTGAAAGACTTCCCTCTGAGATACCGGGGGCTGCATTCCTGAGAGTGAAATGCAGGGGAGCCTGCGGCTGTCTGTTTTATGGGAGCTGAGGCCTTTTGGCCACAGTCATGACATCAGTTAACTAAGCTAATGGCTTGGTGCTTGTTTTTTTTCCTTGTTCGTTTAATTGTTGTGCTGCAAGTCATGAGGAAAACCCTCCTCTCCACCGCAGGAGTCACTGAAAGGTGATCCAGGCAGTGAGACAGGCTGGTCTAATTGTTTATGCGGCAGAAGTTAGGGTTGTGGCACTGGAGCGCATCGCGGCTCTCTGAAACCAGGTGAGATCCATTCCCGCACAAGGGCTCGGCATTCTGATGATGGCCAGGGCTGTAGCTGTGACCTCTGTAATACTCTTTTCAATTTAAGTTAGAGAAATACAAGCCTCAAAAATGAGCTGTGCATACTTGTGAAGTGTTGCAGCTGTCACCTCTCATGCAGTGGTTTACAGTCGGCTTTGGCGTTCCTGGAAAATGTACGGAACTTGGTGCCTGTGGCAAGGTCTCTGTGAAGCCAGATGGTGGGGTGGGGAAGTGGGCTGTGGTTCTGTCGTTCTGGGGGGGTGTGTGTGTCTGTGTGTGTGTGAGAAACCTGCTGCATAGATATGTATGTGCATACTCTGTGTGTGAGAAACTTGTTGCATAGATATGTACATACATACTGTGTGTGTGTGAAACTTGCTGCATAGATATGTATGTGCATACTCTGTGTGTATGTGTGTGTGAGAAACTTGCTGCTTAGATATGTATGTGCATACTGTGTGTGTGTGTGTGAGAAAATTGCTGCACAGATATGTATGTGCATACTCTGTGTGAGAAACTTGCTACATAGATATGAACGTACATACTGTGTGTGTGTGTGAAACTTGCATAGATATGTACGTACATAGAGTGTGTGTGTGTGAAACTTGCTGCATAGATATGTACGTACATACTGTGTGTATGTGTGAAACTTGCATAGATGTGTACGTACATAGAGTGTGTGTGTGAAACTTGCTGCATAGATATGTATGTACATATTGTGTGTGTGAAACTTGTTGCATAGATATGTACATGCATACTCTGTGTGAAACTTGCTGCATAGATATGTACGTACATACTGTGTATGTGTGAAACTTGCATAGATGTGTACGTACATAGAGTGTGTGTGTGAAACTTGTTGCATAGATATGTATGTACATATTGTGTGTGTGAAACTTGTTGCATAGATATGTACATGCATACTCTGTGTGAAACTTGCTACATAGATATGTATGTACATACTGTGTGTGTGTGAGAAACTGAGAAACTTGCTGCATAGATATGAACGTACATACTGTGTGTGTGTGTGTGAAACTTGCATAGATATGTACGTACATAGAGTGCGTGTGTGTGTGAAACTTGCTGCATAGATATGTACGTACATACTGTGTATGTGTGAAACTTGCATAGATATGTACGTACATAGAGTGTGTGTGTGTGTGAAACTTGCTGCATAGATATGTACGTACATATTGTGTGTGTGTGAAACTTGTTGCATAGATATGTACATGCATACTCTGTGTGAAACTTGCTACATAGATATGTATGTACATTCTGTGTGTGTGTGAGAAACTGAGAAACTTGCTGCATAGATATGAACGTACATACTGTGTGTGTGTGTGAAACTTGCATAGATATGTACGTACATAGAGTGCGTGTGTGTGTGAAACTTGCTGCATAGATATGTACGTACATACTGTGTGTGTGTGTGAAACTTGGATAGATATGTACGTACATAGAGTGTGTGTGTGTGTGAAATTTGCTGCATAGATATGTACATGGTTACTGTGTGAAACTTGCTGCATAGATATGTATGTACATACTGTGTGTGTGTGAAACTTGCTGCATAGATACGTACGTACACACTGTCCTGGGATGAGAGCAGCCCCCAGTGCCCACTGAGGTGGGACTGGTGGATGGTGATCATTGGTGGACATTATTCATGATGAAAAACACTGGTGTTTAAGTAACAGATGCATGTGTTATTAATAAGATCTAAAATTCACCCAATAAGCTCTGATTACCTCAAGTTCTTAGTTTTGCACTCCGTTAGATGGCTGATAAGGAGTCTGTTCACACTCCTGCAGACAGTGTCTGTGAAGGAATGAGCGGAAAAGCCCGCGCAGTCCAGGGGCAGTATCTGCATGTCAGCAGCGTGTTCACACGTTTGGGAACACCCCATCCTTTTAAAATTGCTTTCAGTCTTGAAATACATCTCTTCATTTTCAATGGTGGAAGATCTTTACCCTTCAAGGTAGGTTAGGTTTATGGAAATAACCAGAAGTCATTCAGAGCAAACCTGGTGGATGAGGCAAGTGAGAGAAATGAATCACAGCTACTTTTGTACTGTTTAAGAGTTGTGACTGCATAGTAGTGATACTGGCTTTTATCCTGTGTAACACCTAAATTTAAAGAGGAAAAAAACTAATAACATGCTGGACAATGGTACAAAAATAGGATTGGTTTGTTGTGTACCCCTCAGCAGTGATTAAGGTGAGCAATCACATTAAATAGTTAGGTCACGTGTCAGGGTGACTAAGCAGTTTTACACCAAAACTTGGAAGAAGGGAATACGTGGGGAAAATGTCTTCCCGTTGCTTGGGGAGGCCAGTCTAGGGTGGACGAGGGTACAGGGCGGGGGGTGGGGGGTGCAGGTCTGGGAGTAGCTGGATCCAGCCTTCCTACCTGAAGACCTTTGCCTACACCTCTCAGGCTCTTCTGACCCAGGTCAGCCCTAATTTGACTCTTTGGGGCTGGAATCTCTGAGTTAAGGCTCACATACTATTTGCACAAATGGGCTGAAGGGTAGACCTCACTTGGGTGGGCCTCACGGAGCAGGAAATGGTTTGGGAAGCTAAAATGAGAGCTAAGAAGAGCTATTGACTGAAGTGGGAGTTAAGTCATAGGTCACTTGTTTACTTTCCTGTGTCCCTCAGTGAATAGTGGGCTCCTTGACGGCAGGGGTCCTAGCCTGATATCACCTGTTAGGCTCCTGTGTGACCCAGGTCTTTTCAATACAGATCTCCCTCTACTTAAGAATAGGGTTACATCTTGATGAACTCATCCTAAGTTGAAAACATCCTAAATAAAAAATACATTTAATATACCCCTCGCCTGCCGAGCATCACAGCCCAGCCTACCTTAAACGTGCTCAGAACCCCTCCATTAGCCTAGAGTGGGGCAGGATCAACTGACAGAGCCTGTCGTGCCGTGAAGTGCTGCCTGTTTCATGTGACGGATTGCTGTCCTGAAAGTGAGGAACACAGTGGTGGTCTGGGTGCAGGATGGCTGTAAGTGTATCGTCACTGGCCCTCACTGTCGGGTGGCTGGCTGGGAGCTGGGCTGCCTCTGCCCAGTGCACGAGAGAGGATCCTAGAGCCGGCAGATCCCTAGCCTGGGAAAAGATCAAAATTCAGAATGCAAAGTAAGGTTTCTGCTGAATGCGTATTGCTTTCGCACCATTATAAAGCTGAAAAGTCAAAGTTGAACCATTGTAAAGTTAAAAATTCACAAGCCAAACCATTATAAGTTGCGGATGGTCTGTACGTTGTTTCTTAATGAAGGAAGAAGACTAATACTTGTTAAGTACCTAGTAGTTTCCATGTGCTACCGTTGCTGAACCAAACTTGGGTCTGCTCACCCACACACAGTGAAGTCAATCTCCTGACACCAGGTTGTGGTGAAGGAAAGAGCAGTATTTATTCAGGGCGCCAAGCAGGGAGTCCAGGGCAGCTCGTGCTCAAAACAGCTGAACTCCCCGTGGCTTTTGGTAAAGCATCTTTAAAGGCAAGGAGAGGGAGGGTGTCCCCGCTGGTGCATGCTTCTCTGACTGGCTGATGGTGTGGTGACAGCATGGGTAACATTGTCAGTCCTTCGGCTCCAGGAGGTCTGGGGGCTGTCTGCTCATGGCCTCAGGTGGTTAATTTCTTCCATTTGGTGGAGGTTTCAGCATCTGTAAAACAAGTCAGGAAATGTGTTGAAACATCCGATACCGTTGTCTAGGCACTTCAGAGAGGAGCTGCATATGGGGAGGGGTCTGTCCCTGGAAGGCCCTACAGGGTCCTGCTCAGTTACATAGGACTCTGAACTCCTTGACCTCTGGAAACAGTCCCCCCTGGTGGACACTGCTGTGATCCCTGGCTCTGTGGAGGGCAGGGGTTGTGTGGGGCTCTGGTCAGACCGAAGCTCAGGATCGTTATGTGTCAGGGAACCTGGGAAGCAGTGGAGCCATTATTTAAGACTGCCTAAATTCAGAGCCCAAGCTGTGTGCCTAACCAGAACCAGTGCATAAATACAGGGCCACATGCCATCTAGATAAACCGTGGCTCTCAACTGGAAGGATTTTGCTCCCAGGGGACACTCAGAAACCAGGGAGACATGTTTGGTTGTCTTGGTTGGGGAGATGGCCACTGACATCATGTGGTGAGTTGGAGTCGGTGGGGGGGGGGGGGTGGGGGGGGGTGGGGGGGGTGGGGACAGGTAAGAGATGCTGCTCCCTCCACACACTGGCAAGGTTTTCCTGTATCCTCAACGCTCTTCTGTTTGGTTTTTTGAAAATGGCCATCAATAAGTATGAAGTGGTATTTCTTTGTGGTTTTGTTTGCATTTCTTTAGTGATTAACCATGTTAAGCATCTTTCATGTACTTAACTGGCCATTTGTGTGTCTTCAGAGAAATACTTGTGCAGGTCTTTTGCTGATACTTTGATAGGGTTGCCTTTATGTTGGTGAGTTGTACAAAAGTTCTTTACATATTGTGGACCTGAAACTGTTATTAGATACGTGATTTGCAGGTATTTTCTCCCATTCTCTAGTCTGTCATTTCACTTTCTTGATAAGGTCCTTTGATACAGGGGAAAAAAGTTTTAAATTTTGATGGAAAGCAATTTTTCTTTCTTTACTCATGTTTTTGGTATGTTATCTAAGAATCATTGAGTTTCATGGTTTTACCTCCTATATTTAGGTCTTTGATCTGTTTTGAGCTAGTTATTCTGTAAGAAGTGTCTTAGACAATAGGTCTTCTGTATATGTGAATTAGACACCTACAGTGTGGTTAGACAGACAGGCTCTGGAGTTGGGGCTGTCTCTACACCATGTGTTGAAGAGACTGTTCTTTCCCCATTGAATAGAATTGGCATCCTTGTCAAAAACAATTGACCTTGGATGTTTGGGTGTATTTCTGGATGCTGGTTTCTGTTCTGTTGGTCTGTATGCCTGTCTTTATGCCAGTACCACATTGTTTTGATTACTGTGGCTTTATAACAAGATTTGGAATCATGAACTTTGTTCTTCTTCTTCAAGGTTGTTTTGGCCCCTTGCAATTCTATGACAATTTGAGGATAGACTTTCTATTTCGGCCCTCCCCCAATAAAATAAAAGGTCTGTTGGGATTTTGATAGGATTGATTTGAATCTAAAGATGGCTTTGGGTAGTATTGACATCTCAGCAATATTAAATCTTTGTAGCCATGAACGTGAGGCTGTTTACTTTAGTCACTTTAAATTCTGTCTACTTATACTATTTACTTTAGTCACTTTAGATTTCTTTTAGCAGTGTTTTGTGATTTTAAATATGTAAATATGTACCTCCTTGGCTAAATTTATTACTAAATATCTTATTCTTTTAGATTTATTGTATTTGAGATTTTAAAAATACCTAGCACATCAAATTTGAATTCCAAATTGTGTTATGTCCTAGAAGTTATGATGGAGACATCTTGAAGTTTCAATATGTGGATTGGGGTTTGAACCTGGATTTGGCACTTAAAAAAATTAGCTCCCTCTGAGCCTCTATTTCTTCATCTGTAAAGTACAGGGATAAAGCAAATCTATCTACACAGAAGTTGTATAGATCAGAGATAATGCTTGCAAAGGACTAGTTCCAGAGTGTAACTCAGAGTTAAATACTTAGAGAAAGAATGCTAGGTTGCCAGTATTGTGTTTTCTTGTATGGTTTCAGTGTAAATACTGGTGTATTACATAGTTTGTCATGAATGTTTAGCTTATATTACCTTTATTTGCTGATTTCTTTTCACATCCAGAACTTTTGTGATTAAAATATACATTAAAAGCATTAGTAAAATTAATTTGTTGCAAAGGCTAGTGATTTTTACACAAATAGCCTCTTCCTTAGAGAGCCTCATAAAGTGTGTTGAGTCTGTAAGAGAAATAGAGTGTAGCAAAACGTCATGCTCATTTTTTGTTTCGGTAGTTGCTGTATACTTATACGAGGGGTATTTTTCTTCTGATGTTGCTGCTTTCAGATGCCTCTGTGCTTTCTTGGATCCTACCTGTGCCCAGACATTGCAGGGTTTAATTTTAGACATGTTAGCGTTTAACCTCTCAGTAGCAAAGCTGACACACGGCTTTACCTTCAGTGAAGGGTGCAACTACTCCTGCCATCTTGGAATTGAGTTATTCTGTATGTGTGTAATATAACTGGGTATCGGTACTGCAATTTTTAACTTTTTTTTTTTAATTTGTCTTAGGGGAGCTTTATATTGAAGGAGGCAGATCCAACCTCTGAAAGACAATAATCTCAGAATTCTGACTTTTAATTTTAAATTTCACTGGCTAAATAAAATCTGATAACAGACTTAAACATAGCATTAGAATGTTCCAACTGAAAGTAAATTCCTCAAGTTATTCTCATAGCAATGTGTTTTAAGCCTTGTTTGCCGTTCATTTCCCGAAGAACACAAATGAACCTGCATACGGGAAGAGATCCTGTGTGTTCTCATGGGGAGGCAGGGCTGGTGGGAATGCAGTCAGGCTGAGAAACATAGAAGTTTGAAAAAGAAACAGAAGATAGGAGAGCAGACCGACCACAGAAACCAGGCGGGTTTTCCAGACTCCACTGGAAGCCCATTTGATCCTGCAGAGCATCTGTCCTGTGAGGTGACTCTGATCAGCACTCGTGAGGATTCTTTATTAAAATGATAATCCCAGCGGCTTGGGTGGTATTTTCTTTAAGCCTGCTAATATAATAGTAAGCAAGTTGTGAATTAAACACCAGCAATACAGTTAAAAGCAGAGACTCTGGAGTCAGACAGGCCCTCATGTACATCCTGGCTTCTCCATGTAAGACGTGAGCAGGTTCTTGGTCTTGGTGACAGTTTGTCCTCCGTGCACTTGTCTCTTGAAATCCTAGTGTACTTATTATTTGTATAAATTTTACGTGTGATAGAATTTTTACTTTCCCCCCAAGAAACTGCATATCCAGGTGATTATTGCTGAGTTCCTGGCTTCTGAGTACTTACTCAGCGCCACGGTCGCAGCTTATTTCTCTAGCTGGGAGACTGCAGGAAGGAGAGTGCCAGCTAATCACCAATACTTTTTTTTTTTTTTTAATTTTTTTTTTTTATTGTTATTATTTTTTTTTTCCAGTGGGTTTTGTCATACATTGATATGAATCAGCCATGGATTTACATGTATTCCCAATCCCGCAATACTTTTAAAGTAAAGAAAATTGTAAGCAATTTTTTGAAGGAGGTGAAACCGCAGCAATGAAAATAATTAAAACAACTGTCCCCAGTTTTTCTCAAGTGGTCCAGAAGATCTTCAGTGAGGAACGTTGTACAGAACCAGAGGAACGTGAACCTGACTGACACAGGCCCCTACAGGATACTGATCACAATTTGTGACCTTTTCTCCTGTTCTTCTCCAGGTTGTGTTAACGATACCATTGGGCCTTGCTCATCGTTAGTTTCCCCAGCAAGCTCTAAGCCATCCCATGCTCCATGGAGCAGCATGGAGACGCCCAGCCTGCGCCCCGCTCCCCACCCCCCATCCCCAGCGGCACCTGCTGGGATTCGCTGTGGGCTCCTGCCAGCTGTCAGGCTATAGCAGAGAATTGGTTACTAAAAGGTTAAAGAACCACACTTTTTAAATTATGTACAATGTTTTGAATTTGATAATATGACTTTCAACGGGGATTTCTAGAGTGTGAGTGAAATGGGGAGACATAGTCCTCATACAGAAGCTTGCTTATTATTCTTAGGGATTTGCTCCTGCATGTCACCATGGGGACAGGACCATTGCAAACTACTATCCATAGGGTGAAAGGGGGGACTAGAAAGACAAACATTTAAACAGGAACAGTTGCGAGTAGCAGGACACAGACACATACCTGCAAGTGAGGCAGCTGCCCTGGGCTTTCCCATTTGGCTATATTTTCGTGAAAGTGTCGTCAGGATGTGGGACACAAGTGAAGCCATGGTTCTTCTGATCTTCCGTTGGGCTGTTTAAGCTTTACTCTTAACGGTCACACACTTGACTCCTGCAGACAAGTAGTATTCTGGTCTCAAAGTATTGGGTGAGTTTGACTTAGAAACATTAGTGTCAGAGTATTAGAGCTCAGAGGTGGTTTAGTCCCAAATTCCTTAAACTGGGATGTTCACTGAGGACATTCTAGACCATTTGTTCAGCAACTATGGTACCTTAACCCCTGAAATTGGTAGAAGAAAACTTTGACCAGTTAGCCTTTAAAAAAAAAAAAAAAATTAAATGGATGTTTCAAAGTAGCCTGTAAAAATGTTGAATTTTAAATGTAAGATGTACGTTATCAAGATTATTGTTGGGAGAGTCGATTTAAGCTGGGTGTTCTGCCCTCAGGAGACCCTTCTGTTTTTTCTCCTCTGTTCCTGAAAAGACCTGCTTATGTTTGATTATTCATTCATTCACAGCTCAGGAGAAAACTGCCACTAGCTAATGCTGTTTAGAGTTTGGCAGTTGGGTGTGTGAGGACACAATGAAACACTGGAAATTGAGTAGACTGGATGGCCATTCTCCAATAAAAAACCTCAGAGTAGTATCAAGATTTTCTCCTGTCTTTGAATAAAGTGTTATCAGTCCCTTTTGGATTGTTTTCGTAGGCAAATGTTAATTATAAGTAATTCCAAATATGGAAAGAAAAACGTCTTATGCATTAGTGTAGTCTGTGGTCCTTACATGTTTCAATCTCTGCCATGAGGGGCCTTGAAAATGCAGCAGTGCACGTGAGTTAATTCCTTCAGTGTAGGGTAATTATGGTGGAAATCATGAATTCTTTGTAACTGAGGCTTAAAAAAATATTTTCATCATACATTTATACTAATGAAAACTTTTAAAGAAGTTTTCTCACCTCTTTATTGGTTTGTTGTTTAATTGCTTAGTGGTGTCCAACTCTTTGTGATCTCATGGACTGTAGCCCACCAGGCCCCTCTGTCCATGGGATTTTCCAGGCAAGAATACTGGAGTGGGTTGCCATTTCCTTCTCCAGGGGATCTTCCCCACCCAGGGATCGAACCCACATCTCCTGCATTGGGAGACAGCTTCTTTACCACTGAGCCACCAGGGAAGCCCTCTTCATTGGTAATTCAGTATGTTGCTATTCCACATTATGGCCACTTGGGGGAGTGGTTTGCGTATCAGTATTTTCATGTTTTGTGTTAAAAACAGACTATAACTTGTGGCATAAAGATATTTCTGTTTAACCAATTAGCAAATTTCATGTTAGGAAATTTTAAATTCTTATACTTTGTTAAGTACTTTATACCTGCTCCCATACTTATATGGGATTAGTAGTGGAAAAAAATAAAGAAGGTATATATTTTACATGCGTCATCAGCTATGGAATCTGAATAAGATTCTGACTCTCCTGACCAGCATTTTAGTTTTATGTCCCTATGCTAGATTTCAAGAAGTTTTTTTTTTTCTTGAAAGATTTAAGTCTTAGAAAAAAAAGACTTCCAACTGCCCCCCCCCCCTTTTTAAGCTTATTGAACGATGCTAGGTAATAATAAAAAGTAGTTTTTCTCGATGCTCAACCATGTATTCTTATCTTAGCCTGTAGAGAAAAAAGTCAATAGTATTTTTCTTTGAAAATAGTCATAGAGGTGATTAAGAATGGTTGGTTGTGATTTTCAACTTTTTATTGACTCAAGTCTGAAAAGCGCCACCACCAAGTCAGGGAAGTGTCAGGTCCCAGCCTGGGGTCAGGGGCAGCAGACATGTGCGCCCTGTGGGGGTCGGTGTTGGGAGGTTGAGCTCGCCTTCCATCTGGGTCCGTGGTCTCCGCTCCTTGAGTCAGAGCCTCTGTGAGTCATGGGTCCAGACCTCACGGTGACGACAGCAGCCAGGCTCCCTGGAAGCCCGGGTGGCTGGCCTGGGGCTGGCTCGTTGTGTAAGAGGCGGTGACGTCAAGGCTGTGGACAGCCTCTGCCCACCTGTCTCAGGCCGCCTTCCCTGTCTCTCTGTGACCCTTCCCCCGGCACTCCTGCCCGGGGCCTCAACCTGGCATCACAAACCAAGGCACCGACCAGAAGTCAGTGCCGACGGAGCGGGTGGCCTTGGGCAAATTGCCTAACTTCTCTGGGCCTCAGTTTCCTCACCTGTAAAATGGATCAGGTTTTTCCACCAGCGTGTTTTCTTGTCTTTTCCAGCTTGTTTGCCCTGCTTTCCTCTCTTCCCCTCCTCATCTTCCTCGTGGCTTCTCTGGACCCTCCTTTCTCACCTCTCCTCACTTCCCTGCTCCTGACCTCCCACTTCTCCTTCTGTTTTTTCCCAAGGGCGGCACCCCAGGGTGGGTTCATTCTTACCATCTGATGTTGAGGATCCGGGCCTGCCAGCAGTACATGGAGGAAGGAAGAGGCTTACATTTTTATGCATTGTGTAACAGACTCCTAAAATCACTTCTCTTTTCCAGTGGTGGGGGCTTTGTGTACATGAAGTGTACGGACTTGGATCACAAGCTCCTGGGCCTGCACATGAATGTCTGGTGGGCTCGGCAGCAGGCAATGTGACATGTTGAATACAGGATACATTTTCCTATTTCTAATTTTGGTGGAATTTTAAAATTTTGCCATTTAACATTTTTGTTTGTGTATCTTGGCGGGTCTGTTGCTGTAGTAAACATGACCAACACCACCCCCCTTGGTCAAACATTTGGAAATTTCGTGTTTGATGTTTAGAGATAGAGAAAAAGTTGAATAACATGAACATTATTACCTACCTGAGGATCAGTTCATGTGATGAGAACTCCTGTCACCTTCAGCTCTTCATTATGGATTCCTTTCCGCCCTTGTTCTCAAGGTTGTCTCAGGATCCCAAAGTTGTGCTCCAGCAGAAATATTAATATAATGGGAACCATATGTGGCATTTCATAATTTCTGGTAACATTAAAAGGTAAAAAGAGAAACATAGGTAAAATTAATTTTAAAATATATCTTATTTAACTCAGTGTATACAGAGCATTTTCATATCAGTAAGTAACCTGATATAAACCTTACTTCACATTCTGCTTTTCTTCTGTGTGTTTTATGCTCACAGCACATCTCAGTTGGCACTGGCCACATTTTTAAACATATCCATGTGGATAACGCCTGTTTGAAACAGACATCACAGTCCTGTACACTGGCTTGCCAAATATGGTATATTTCAATTTAAAAATCAATGTGTTTTTTCTGTGTGTAAGTGTGTTTTAGGTTTTTAGAAAAATTCACTTGAAGTTTCTAAATACTGACTTATTAAGAGCCGAAAGGAAAATGCCATGATGTTTGAACTGTCCTACTCTTGAAGTTAAATTGTTACTATTATTATTATTGTGTGTGTGCTATTGCATTAATATAACTAATGCTACATTAGCGTACTGTAATGAATACAGTTGTTATTCATTATTTACAGTGCTGAGTAGGCTAGCTCCCATTCAGAACTGTGAAAAATACACTGGGTCATTCCAGTATGACAGAGTAAAACATTTCAGTGACTGAGTTCTAAAGACTGTCTTTGTTGCTTAGAAAACAGGTGAACTGTTTCCCCTTGCATGATTAATTTATTGAAGATGACTTTTCTGTATGTGTGGTTACTTTTATTTCTAAAAGTGAGGATGTGATTGATCTGGGGAATCATTAACTCAATCCGTGTCCTGTGTGATGGAAGGGCAGTGAGGCCCCTGTGCCCGGGCAGGACTTGGTACCTATCAGTGTAAACACCCGGCGCAGCCCGCCCCATGCCCCTGCTTATCTCCTCCAGAGGGATGGGGTTGAGGCGTTTTCAGCAAATCTCACTGGTAAAGTCATGCCTGTATTGCCTTTTTTTTTTTTTTTAAGAACCATTTCCTTTCAGTTTTAACCATATTACTGTGTCGGCAAACAGTTTGCCCTCAGTTTGTCAGCAGAACAGCTTTCTGTTTTGATAACTTATAAGCGTGGCTTCATCTCTGAAAAAAGACATGCTGCTGCTGAACTAGTTCAGTTTTAAGATGTTTTACTTAGATGAAGACAGTGAAGATGAGGAGGAGAAGGTTCCTGAAGGTGTTTACCATGGAAAGGCCCCTGCTGGCATCCTGGTGAGTGACATCCACCAGCACACCGCGCCCCCCCCCCTCCCCCCGACCCCAACCTGGAACCTGCTGCAAGAAGAGGGCGGGACAGGGCGCCCACCACGGAAAGCAGTGATGCCTTTCTTTGAAGGATGTAGCGTCAGAATGAATTTCATACTAAGAATTTGAACTGAGTTGTAGTCAACAGAAATCTTTGCCTGCCTGCTCTCCGGCCCTCACTCTACACCATCTTTCTACCCTTCTCTATTTATTATTGAACGAATAATAACTTTATGCCTAGAAAAAAATGAAACTGCTGCTGTAAACTGGGAATTTTTCTGAAACTAGGTTTCACATGCAATGTATCTGGTTTCACATTCTCTTTGCATCTATGTAGTAGTTGAGGAATAAAAATCATTGAAGAGTTTTACGCTTTTTTTTCCACTCTGTCTTTCAGACTTTAGCCATAAATGTCATCTTTTTCTATGGATTTGTTTGTCTTGTAGTTTTTTTTTGGTCCTAGACAAATTTGTTTTGAAAACATGTTCTGAAACTGGCATCTTATTTTATCTATGACAGAGAGGAGCAACAGGAGTCTTTTTTTTCTTCTTTGATTGCAAGCAAAAAGTTCCTAATATTGAAATATGTGGGGGAAATGTAAATTGTGTGAGTTTTATCATCTAAAATTTCCTCTCTTCTTATGATATGTAAAATAAGACAGGTCACATAAAGTGTAAGTTTTAGAAGTCTGCATTAGGAAACAGATGAATTAAGGACAACATAATTTACCTATGGAACCTCTTGCTGTAAAAATAATCTGAAGTAAATTCGATGAGGTAAAGGTGGTTTTTAGAAAATTGAGGGTGTACATTTTTATGAAAACATGTAAAATAAAAATTACAGTTTCTAGAATCCATGGCTTGTAATCAGACTGATTTTAAAGTTGTACAGATTTTTGTCACCTTTAAAATGTTGCGCTTTTGTGTGCTTTTTGCTTGGGGACCTGTTGGTCGATGTGTACTCACTGTGGGGTCTCCGCAACTGATGGGGCGGGACGTGGTCTGACTGGGAATGGAAGTCCAGCCTCGGAGAGAGGTCATTTCCTTGTGAAATTTCAATTTAATGAATTCCATGGACAGAGGAGCTTGATGGCCTACAGTCCACGGGATCGCAGAGTCAGACACGACTGAGCGACTAACACACACATGAGTGTATACGGATTCCTGCACGTCTGCTGTTAAGGTCGGAGGGAGAACGGTGAACATGCTGACGATGATTTAATTTAGTAAGCGTTCTTTCAACAAGGAGCGCCTCACGCGCCCGCCTCTTCTCACAGGAAGTAGTTCCGGTGTTTCCGGCTGCCGCGTCTCCCAGAACGCGGGCGGTGGGTGTTGGGAGTGCCCTGACAAAAGTTTCTTTCCGTGTTAATGCTGGAACATTGAAGTCCCGGGAGTCACCTCCCGGCCCCAAGAGAAACTTGAGTTTTCTGAGTGGCTCGTGTTGGGGACACGGGATTGCTATCTGCTTGTTGAGCTGCATGGATTTTGTAGGAGACTTTGGAACCTGGGTGTGGGGGGGCGAGGGCCAGGGAGAATCTCAGTCAGGGTCCAGGCCCTCAGTGACCCCGACGCTCCTCGCTTGTCAGGTGCCTTCCGGGCACACCTCCTCTTGGAGGGTGAAAGTCTCCATCATAAAGGAGATGACTTTGCATGTTTGGAATGTGGATGTAAAAATGTCATAATTTAAAAAACCATGAAGAAACGTCTGTGCTTTGTTAGAAATTGGGAAATTTTTTAAAAATCTCATATTTCTATAATTTTTAAACAGATTAAGCTATTTTCCTTTATTTGGTGTGGAAAAGGCCAAGATGTTTCATATTCAAATAACGTTGAAGTTCCAAAATTATATGCTAGCCTTTTTTCCCCCACTTATTTTAAATTACTTCGATTTGCATCTTTTAAATTAGGGCAGAATGTACTCCCAAGTGGTGCTAGTGGTAAAGAGGAGCCACAAGAGACGTCTGGGTCAGGAAGGTCCCCTGGAGGAGGGCACAGCAACCCACTCCAGTATTCTTGCCTGGAGACTCCCGTGGACAGAAGAGCTTGGCAGGATACAGTCCGTGGGGTCTAAAAGAGTCAGACACAACTAAACTGACTTACCACACAAGCATGTACTACAAGAGTTCTTAGCCAAACTTGTAATCCTAAGAAATGCTTCTAGAACTGAGTCCTGTGGGTTAGAGCTGGAAGGGGCCGTGGGCGGCATTTGGCCATTCTTACTAGAAATGAAAGCTCAACAGAGGTTTTGAGACCTGCTCAGGGAAGAAGGAAGTCCCCCTTGGGGCAGTGCAGCCCTTTCCTGGCTCCTCTGTGGTCTTTATCAAAGGGCCTGGTTGAGTCCAAAAAGCTTTTCAGATAGAATTTTGTATGTTTATATTTACAGTAAGGTGCAGTAACATAAACAAGTGGCAACTTAAAGAGAGGTGGGAGACAGCAAGTCACCCTGTAGGCGGGGCTTGTACTTTGCATGGGTTGGGTGAAGAAGAGACAGCACCACCCCACCTTACATCTGACATCACTCCTGGCTGCCCAAATCCTGGAACCACCCTGCTGAATGGGGCCAAAACCAAACACTGCCCTCGGGGTAGGGGGGAGGACCGTGGTCACAACACTAATTAAATAATTAGTTGAGTAGAATTTCTTACCCTCACAGAAATGTGATGTTATTAGTTATGGAGTTTGGGGGAGCACACTCCCCAAGAATTTTTGTTTTCATGACTTGATTGCCTCAACCTGATACAGATGAGCTCAGGAATTTAGGGGCGAGGTAGCTCTTAGAGGCTGTGGCCAGAAGTATGTGTAGGCTGTTTGAAGGTTATTTATTACCCATTTCTGTATTTATGCGCCCATCTGTTTTTCAATAGGAGAGGCTTGGAGGTGGCTCACAGGTACTGTTGTCCAGTGCATGACTGAACCCCTAACTTAACAACAATCCTCTTCATTCAGCAAATATTTATGGTGCCACACTGAATCCTCTAGGTGCTCACAAGTTTGTTTGCTGTTACTAATGTGTTTGAATTGTTTGCTGCTTTAAGTAACACAGCTAGACAGATTTCCTCCAGATGGTCACCTCATTTGGTTTGCCTGATGCTCGGTCCTGTGAGCTGGTCTATTCTCCCCATCAGCCTGGGTGAGCCCAGGACTGCAGGTCTGGTCCGAATCCCATCACGTGTCTTAGCCAGGTATTGGGCCAGTCTAGAGGGATGGGACACAGCTCCCTGAAGGGATCTGAATAAAAACCTTAGCTTTCTTGGCAAAATGCTTATCTTTGTCTATAGTTTGTGTTTTATACTCACATCTTAGGTAGTACACATTGAAAACCAAGCCTGTTCCACCAAAGAAAATATTAGACCCATATTCTAGTCATTCTTGCATATATTATCTCATTGAAAGTAGGGAAATTTTTTGTTGTTGATGCTGTTTTGCTGCTTGTTATAAACATACATATTTCCTTTTTTTTTTTTTTCTCTCTCTCTTCTTTGAAGCCTGTTGCCTAACCTAGAAGCATTGTCTGAGGCTCTCGCTTTCTTTAACTTAGGACATTTGTCTCAGTTGCTCTCTTGTGTCTGACTCTGCGGCCCCATGGGCTGTAGCCTGCAAGGCTCCTCTGTCCATGGGATTGTCCAGGCAAGAATACTAGAGTGGGTTACCATGCCCTCCTCCAGGGGATCTTCCCGACCCTGGGATTGAATTAGCATCTCCTGTGTCTCCTGCATTGACAAGCGGATTCTTTACCAGTGCGCCATCTGGGAAGCCCCAAATTTAGGACACTTAGGGAAGGTATTTTTCAATACCTTAGGAATTGGTTGGAAATATTGTTGGATGTCAGTTCAAGTGTGTGATGACATCACCCTAGAACTCAATGTGCCCTCGGTGTAATGTCTTGGCTGCAGCCCCATCTGTGTAGAAAAGACCTTCATCAGAAACGTGCCTGAAGTGGCCCCTGGGAGAGCTGGAGGGTAGGAGTGGGGGACTGTATTGTCTCTGGTGTCACTCACTCTCTGGAACTCATCTGAACTCTGTGATCTGCAAGTAGCCAGACTGAGTTCAGGCGGGTCAAGGGGGCAGGGGCTGAGATTGTAAAAAGCCCTTTGTCATCTTTCTTTCATGTTCCAAGAAAGAATGAAGGCATGACCATGACAGACACTCAGTCCGAAGACTGAGATTATGTTAGGAAAGTCATTCCTTCAGGGACATGAGGCAGGACTGATGCACCCCTGGGTGTGTCCCTCCCCGGGCTCTGACTCCCCTGCTTGCGGTCGTCAGACACAGCTTGGCAAGCTGCCGTTTAGCTCACTTGTCCCCGTCACCCAGAGCGGTCTGGCCATCAGGATTCTTCAGGGCTCCTTGGTGATTCCGAGTCTGATGGCCATCAGAATCCCTGCGGAGCCCTAATTGTGGAATACAGATTTCCCAGAGAGACAGAATCAGAATTGAGGGGGCAGTGGAGCCCAGGAATTGTTTTGTGTTCAAAACTACAGACTTGAGTCAAGTTTTCCCGCTGAAGGTCTTTTCTGTTGGAGGATCCAGCGCAGAGTTGGGTTTAGTTGTCACGTCTGTCATCTTTCCGGTCACTGTCGCCCTTAGTCTCTCCTTTCCTGACCTTAGCTCCTGCGGGGAGTACTGATCAGGGACTTTGTGGAGCCCCCCTCAGTCGGAGTGGTCTGGTGGCGTCTCCTCATTGGATGGAGCGCTTGTGTTTTGGCAAAAAGAGCACAGCCGTCATACGAGGTCCCTGGTGTTGGTGGTTTTGTTCTGTCGAGTTTCCCCACTTCATTGAGGTCCCTACTTCATGAAGGTGGCGTCTGCCAGGCTTCTCTGCTGTAAAGTTACTGTTTCCTTTGGTGATGAGTATGAATCATGAGGAAGATAGTTTGAGAGCCTGTGGACACCTTGTTTCATGTCCATTGTCTTCATGGGGACTGTGATGTGCTTGTGATGGTCTTTTATTCCCCTCATTCTCTATTTCTTCATTGGAATTCCTCTTTAAGAGAAATCTGTTCCTCCTTCCTACTTTTGACTTAACATCAGTGTGGCCTCGAGAATACTCTGCAGGTTATAACCCATCAGATTTTGTTGTTGTGGGTGCTTTTTCACTTTGGCTCCTGTGTTCCCTTAATACACCCCTACGGCTGTGATTTTGAGCCCACGATTCCTACTTTCTGGCACCATGAGATGCCCTGACCCTGGACCTTGTACTGAAGGGCGGTATTTAGCAACCAGGACCTGGGCTCTTGTTTGCTTATTGCTTCTCACGTCCTTGGTTGTGGATCGCAGAAAGAGCGAGGATGTTAAACACCTGTTCTGGCCCAGGCATAAGCATGTCTGTATTTGTGCCTCTGTCCATGGAGACTTCCGATGCCTGTCCAAGGGTTGGTGTTAGCCTTCTTTCTAGTAAACTGTATTTTTAGAAGCCTCCCAGGTGTAATGATGACTCAGACTCCAGGATACGAATCTGTGGGCACGTATGGACCCGAAGGCTCTTGTGGCTTCGAGTACTTGCCACTGATAGACGGTCTTCAGTTGCATAAATCGTCATTTCCCATCCTGGCTTAGTCGTCACTTCTTCTTACTCTGAACAGTTTTTATGCCACTCTTAGCCCTTGTAACTTAAGGGATCTCAATCTCCTAGGAGTGGACATCCCAGGTTCTTGTAGTGGAGTAGAAATAGGTCTGGTTTCACGGCTCATGTTCTTAACAGAACTTTATCGGAGAACCTGAGCACACCTGAGGGAAATGTCTGGTGGCCTGAGTGTATGTTAATAAACATACAGACCCCACAAACAAATGATAGTTGCCCTAAATTTCACTAAAGCCAGATTTGTCCTAATCCTTGGTTTTCTTTTTGGTAAGGCTCTCTGCATTCTTTTTCTAAAGTGCAACTTGCTTTCTAAAGCAGGTATTGTCTCTGTCAGACTTCATGAAGATAAACCCTTCAGGGAGGGGTTGTTTGGGTTGAGGATGTTTGGGTTATTTGGGTTGTGGACTTCAGGCCTCCATGTGCTTGTCAGGTTAGTAGCTGTGAAATCAGTTAAGTGGTTGCAGTGAGTGACCTTCAAATCTCGCTGGGGTTGTTCATCTGCCTTGTTTCCCCCTGAACTTAACCAGGTACCGTGTGATGCAAGCGGAGTGCCTTTCAACTCGGATATTAATGCATTGGGACACGTTGAAAATTTGAACTTGCTTTATCTGCAATATTAAGGTTCTGTGAAGCCATGAAAGGAAGACGAATTAAGTTTAACATGTCTTTCGATAGACCTCCAAACTCCAATAATATGTTCATTTGTTCCCATCTCACAGCTGTAATTGCATCTGCAGAAGATTCCTGATGTCACTTTCTGACTTCTAGGTCCGTGAGTAAAGAACTTCAGATAGTCAGGTGTTTGAAAGGAAATTGTGTCCTGCCAACATCTGGACTAAAGTGATGGTCATCACTGAGATTGCCACATATGGTTTATAAAGAAACTTGCTAAGGTTGTGTGAAAGCAAGCCAGACAGTTTTCCTGCTTCATTTTCAGTTGCTTATAGTTATCAGTGATGACCACCAAAACAGGTTAGCCACAAAGTTTTTTCCTTAGCTAGGAAATTTTAGGGTGAGTACATGTTCCTTAAATGTAGATTTATGATCATAATGTAATCAGATCTTTAAGGCCACTTCTAATAAAAAGCTTTAGCATTTTTCACATAGCATGGGCAGAACTTCTCAAAGCACTTGTGAAGTTCCTCCTTGTGCATAGCCCTGAACATTACGTACACTTGGCATTGTTGTGCTTGGGAGCTTGTGGCCCCAGGATACAGGAGCCTGGGCACCTGAGGCAGACAAACCTGAGCTGTCGTCTGTGCTGTCACTGCGTCATGGTTTGACTTCAGGTACGTTGCGTATTTTTTTCTAAGCCCCATGTCTTGCTAGTAGAACGCATGTAGCACTACCTGACCTCCCCGTGAGAGTTCAGTGAGAGGAGGTGTGTTAAGTGGCGATTGGAAGGGTAAATGTCAGTGCCCCTCCCCTTCACCTGATCGCTTCCCCACGGCCAGCATGAGGAAGAACGCTGAATTGTAGCTTATGTTATGTGTGGTTTCTTAAGGATGTGCATAGTTCAGAACGTTAGGTCACAAACAAATGAAGAATTTCAATTTTTACCAGTGTAAGTGAATCTAAGTAACTCATACATATGGATGAAAACCCTAATTCATTAAACGGTTAAATTATTACCACTTTGTTAAATGATTTATGGAGGGATTTATTTTATTAGCAGACTCCCCTCAGTGCACCGAAGGTATCTTTGAAACAATACCACTCCTAAGTATTTACCCAAGGGAAGCGAAATTATGTTCACACCAAAACCTGTTCACAGTTCTAGTAGCTTCATTTGTTCGTAGTCTCCCCAAACTGGAAACAACCCAGAGTTTCTCAACTGCTGGATGGATAAACAAACTTTAAGACATCCACACAGCGGGATACTACTCAACAGCGAGGAATAAACTGCTGACCCCTGCAAGAATATTAGTCAGTCTCAATACATGATGCTAAGTGGAGGAAGCTGTAGTCCGAAGGGCATGTACTCAATGGCTCCAGCGATAAAACATTCTGGAAAAGCCAAGATAATAGGGACAGAGAACAGGTCAGTGGTTGGCTTGGGGTGGGGTAAAAGGATGGGATGTGAAAGAGCATGGGGGCATTTGAGGCAGCAGTGTAGTTCTGTGTCTTGATTTTCTTGATTGTAGTGACTTCTTCGTGGTTGCATGGTTAAAATTGTATACTCTGAAAGGGTTAATTTTACTCCTTGCAAAGTGCACCTTTTTAAATCTATTTTGAATAGTTCAAAGTACAGCTATATTTCATAGCAGAGTTGGCATAAACATTTAGCTATTTTTCATGTATTGATAGGTATAACCATTATACAAGGGTTGACTGATACCTTTCATGATTAATTATAAACAGAATCTTAAACTCAGCACATATCTTAATGATTTTACTTCCATACTTCTCTCTCAACTCTGGTGACATTCTGATCTCTCACCTCAGGTACAGGTAGATGAGAGCTGGCCATATTTTACCCGTGACAGGAAGAGAGGACTAGTTGCCAGAAAGCTTGGTTGCTTTGAGGTTTGAGGAGTAAAGGGAAAAGTGGTGAGGAGAGATGCAGGAATGAGAACCGTCAGTTTCTAGAGCTGCTGGTTTGAAGCAGATGTGGTCAGGGGGAGGTGTGAAGGTTGAGGAGAGTCCTCGGGGCCTCCTTGTCCTCATGAGCTGCTTGCCGCTGATTTTATTACGTAGAGTCTAAGGATGGGTGTCAGGTTGAGCTTGTAGTTCCCCTTGTGTGCGCAGTCGCTCAATGGTATTTGACTCTCTGCCACCCCAGGGACTGTAGCCCGCCAGGCTCCTCTGTCCATGGGGTTCTCCAGGCAAGAACGCCGGGGTAGGTTGCCACTTCCTTCTACAGGAGATCTTAGCTCCCCTTGCTCTGTTGGCAGTTCTCTTGAAGGAAATGAATGCCCCGGGTACGTTGCCGAGCCTCAGGAAAATGAAACTTCTGTGACCAGCCGTTTACCGTGACGGCTGCACCTTGTGGTGTTGGGCGCTTTCCCGGAAACGGTCTGTCTGGTAGAAAACGATGAGCTAAGTGTGTCCTTTGTCACCTGCTTTCTGTGACCGTCTTGCCCAGTACCTGACTTCCCCCCAGGCTGTGGGCTGGGTGCTCTGCACCGGGACCTGCAGATCTGCACGGATGCGCTTTGTTCTCATGGGGGTATTTTTAGGTTCACCCGTCGGAGGCGGGTGTCATTAACTGTAACCCACACAGACTAGATCTATGCAGGCGTTTTCTCTGAGATCTTCAGCAGCATCGAGAGAAAAGCATTGATTTCTAAATATCTGAGCATGGCTTGTGGAAGGATGATTGGCCTCCACTGTTGGCATTTTTGAAGAACACATGCATGTGTTAAATACATACAGAGTTACACATACAGTGCCTTCCCTGCCTCCTTGGTTTCTCTGGTCAGTTGCAGTGGAGTGTGCTCCTCCTCCCTTCCCGTGTTGTTCTGGTCCCCAGGCCTCACCATCGTCCATCCGTTGCTCCATCCATTCCTTGACCCAGAAACACTTCTTAGTGACCTCCTGCCCTGAGCCACCGTGCCACGCTCTGGGGCAGTGGTGAAGTGGTAACACTTCTCTTGGTCGGAGCTGAGGGTCTGAAGGTGGTCTGGACAGTGAGCTCGTGGGCAGGGCTCGCCGGCTGTGAGGGGAAGGGCAGCTGCCCAGGGCCCCCCTGGCCTCACGCCGCCTCCTGCCTGACCATTCTCATCCAGCTCTTTGTTTCTTCTTTTCCACTGTGCTCTGGGGGTTCACATTCTGTTGTGGACAGGCTTTATTTGTCCCCATCTCCTTCTCATCCAAGAGGCCTAAAACATCCTTGCTCTTCAAATAAAATATTAGATCAACAGCCAGAGTAGTTGAAGGATTGAGAAGGAAACTGGTGTTGGATTTTGAAAGGTTGCCTTGAAAGTTCCTGGGCTGCTGCTGAGGGTCGAGGGTGGGGAAGTGATAGGTTTTGAAGATGAAATAGAGGACACCTTCAGTTGTCCCTGTGAAGGGCTGGCACAAACAGTTGATAGAACGTAGGCCTCCCCTCAGGAAAGAGCGCTATTGCGATGGTGGCAAAGTGTCTTCCCCCTTTTGAACCTCACTCAGCCCAAGATAATCTTCATCTACTTTGTAGATAGTGAGTGTGGTGAGTTCATAGAGAAGTGAGCCCAGTGAGCAGAAATCTGTGCTTCCAAACTTCCTTAAAGAAAGTGTGTTGTGACAGGTTCAAAACCTCGATTTATCAACTAACCAGCCTTGGTGGCTAAGCTTAAGGCAGTTTCCTGTCCTTTCATTAAAAAAAAAAAAAAAAAAAGAAGTCTGAGTTGTTCAGTAGAAACTTTCTCTAGGTTACACTGAGGATGTTTTCTTGCTAATTTTCTTCCCAGGGTGTTTTCTGGGGGTGGGGGGAGGTGATAGAAGGCTCAGGGTGGCTTTATCAAGTCAGGGTTGGTACCAGCCTATCTGTGTATAAATCTTTTGTGAACGGACATCGGAAATGGACTCTGAGCAAGTCAAGGAAACAAAGAAAACTGTGACCACTGGTCATTCAGAGAGATGATGGAAGGGCAGGACCTCGGGCTGTGGACCCCTTTGTTTCAAGGAAACAAAGAAAACTGTGACCATTGGTCATTCAGAGAGATGATGGAAGGGCAGGACCTCGGGCTGTGGACCCTGGTGGCCCCCCGGGTGAGCGCTCAGGGGGCTCACTCTGCCATTTCTGGTGGCTTGGCTCCACCACACTTCAGGAATATCTGTTAAGCCTAGTTTGAGTCAAGTGTCTCCCCAATGCGTCAGCCAGCTGATGCCAACCAAGGCCTGGGTCCCTCATTACAGGATTAGAGATGAGAGCGTTGTGATCCCAGCACCCTGTTGTATTACCTTCTGAGCTCACCAGTGCATCGTGTATCTGTTCAATTCCAAAACAGAATACTGTTTGGAAAATTCTCTCTTCTGACATATCCTGAAGGCTGATTTGAGTAGTATGCTGGGTTGTGATTAGGGGATGAACCCCTAGGAAAGCAATCTGCCCAGGCCTGTTTTTTTTTATACATGATTTTTGACAGAGCCACAGCTCTTCGTCCTAGACTGCCAAGTCCTATAAGCTGATCAGGTCAGCTGTTTGTTCACTGAAATGTACGCAATTCAGAGTTTGTGGAGTCTGGATCCAACCTCTAGGTGATAGGTGTGCCTGGAGGACAGTATAGACTGTAGCCCAGAGCAGCCTGGTTTCCTGAACTCGCCTCATCGGGTTGGGAGGAGAAAGCACCTGCCGTGAGTACTGGAAGTCCCTAGAAGTCACGGGTCCTTAGGGGCCCACGTCTGGCTTTATGTCTGCACTGGGACTTAGGAGTCTGCGTTCTGTCCTCCTTAACTTGAGTCTGTTGCAGACAGTCCAAGGACCACTCCTGGAGAAGCCCCGAGCTGCAGTGTGATCGTTGGAGACACGAAGCTGGGACCTGGCTGCCTTCAGATGGTGAAAGTGATGGAGTTGCTCCTTTTTAGAAAAACAGCTGACAGGCTCGTAACCTACAGGAAACTGACTAGAACCCCCAAAGAATACTGGGGCCCAAAGAATACCGCACTCTTCCTAAATCTGGGTCCCTCCAGAAGGACCCTTCCACGTCCAGACACCAGGCTCAGGAAGAGTCCAGAACCCTGTCGTCTAGCATCCGAGGGGCTCGGCTCTGCTTGCCTTACCTGGCTCATCTTCATAATCAGTTATGAAATTTTGTTTAAAATTCAGGAAATTTTGTGTTTTCAGAAACTGCTCAGTACGCAAAATTTTGAGCCAATGTAATAAGTAAAATTCTTGAGGTTCAGCTGTGCTAGAAAGTTCCCCACCAAGTCTGTCCTTTCTGCTTCCCTCTCTAAGTTGATTTGTTCACTCACTGAAACAATATTGGCTGAAGCCCAGCGAGGTGCCAGATGTGTTTCTAGCCCTGCCTGGAATTTGTGGCGTGCTCCTCACCTCATGCCTGCCTGGGGTCTGCCGCTGGTCCTGCTGCCTGTCTGTCCCCTCTGTGTCTCTTCTGCTCGAATGGACCATGAGAGCTTCCCCACGCATGCATTGATCCTGGCCTGCCCGATGCCCAAGGGCGGGTCCGAGGCCTTGCATCACCTCCCCTTTGCCTCAGGCTCCCCACACCCTCCCAGTCACTGTCCCCGGGAACCCCCTTTGCTTGGCCTGGTAAACCCCGATGACATTTTCACCCCAAAAACAAATACGTTCTGCCTCCTGTAGCCTTTCCTTACTCTCCCCTGCAGGTTTTTTTTCTTTCTTGTCTAATCTTCCTCAGTCACCAAGACCGCGTGATCACAAGGTCTTCTGTAAATGAAGACAGTGTTTATGCTGCTTTCTCTTGCTGGACCCAGGATTCTGGGGGAAATAGCACAGGACTTAGGTCACAAGGCCTCACTCTGGTGCCTGGCATGAAGCCGGTCTTGGTTTTGTCCAACGGTATGAAGGTCTTCCCAGACACAGCCCAGGATGGTGGCTGCTTTGCTGGGCAAATTACGTCCTCTGTCACATTTCCCTTGAAGGAGTCACACCCTGCAGGATGGTTCTTGGTCTGTGAGGGACCTCCCCGCACGAGGCTCTCACGGCCCTCCTTTTCCATCATAACGGAGAGTCGTCTGGACGACTCAGCATGCAGGCAGTCTGCCGGGGACCCTGGGGTTTTGGTCTGTGGACTTGCACACGGGGCCTTGTGGTCCTGGTGTGGGGGTGTGGGGGAGCCCCCTGCCCTTTGGGGCCCTGGCCCCGTGCTCTGGACGGGACACTGGGGGCGTGCATGTAGTGGGGATGCTTAGGTGTCCTGTCTTGTTGGATTTGGGGTTTCAGGAGGCCAGAGGGGCTCACAGATTGTCTGCTCTGTGGGGCCCTGGATCTGAGGGGCTCTCCTCATTGAGGTCAAGGCCTTTCCTCGTGGTGCTGTTTCCTGCTCTGAGTTCATAAAATGAGAATTAAAGGCAGCTACTGTAAAATAAGAAGCCACTGGCAGTCTGCTCTGATGGGGAAAGGGACAAAACAGAGAGGTGTCAAGTGAGGTGCTGCCTTGAGTCTCAGTGGGACCCTGTCCCGAGCATCTGCTGGCCCCGGGTCGTGTCCTGACTGAGTTTTGGAGGACAACACGTCCCCTGGGTGCTTGGGCCCCTGCCCTCCCGGGCCTAGAAGATGCTGCAGTGGACACCTGTTGTCTCCCACCTTCGGAGCAGTGATGTTCCCACCGGCTGGGGTCCCCTCCAGGTCCATGTATGGACCCCTTGGAGGACTCAGGAATCCTTGGACGGCTGTGGGGACTGGAGTGCAGCCCTCGGATCTCGGGAGAGCCGCAGGGTGGGGTAGGCAGACAGCACAGCATGCTCTGGCTCAGCCTTCACTTAGGAGTCTGCCCTGGGAGACCCAGATCCCCTTGGAGATGTGTGTTTGAGAACGTTCTTGAGAGATGTCAAGTGCAGAATGCAAGCTTGGTTGCCTGGAGCATAGCTAGAAGCCGGACTGGGCGAGGTCATGGTGTGTTGGTGTTTGTTTCCTGAAGTTTCTAGAAGGTTCTGTTCCCTCTTAGCACATTCCTCATGTCTGTGAGCAGAGATTGCAATGTTGAGGGTAAGTTCTCTGATAAAAGCTGTTCTTCTCTGTCCCTCGCGATCTCCCAGGATGTACACTTCCTAACCCGAGGGGCGTCCAGCAGCTGGCGGGTGGTCAACCCTCAAGGTGGGCAGGAGAGCCAGTGCGGCTCTGGACTCTGTGATCACTCTTATTTGTGGGGTCGAGTAGCATTATGTGAAAATAATACTCCCGTTGTGGAAAGCAAAAAATCTGGGGATTTTGTCAAGGCGTTTATCATCAGTGACAGACAACGGTTCTGTCACTTAGAGATGCTGTTGAGGACATAGGCCCCAGAATCAGACTTGAGTTTGGTTATCGGCCTGACGACGAAGTGCAGCAACCTTGAATATTGCTGAGCCTCCTTGCCTCGTGTGATACCAAAGTCCTGGGTGGTTGTGAAGATTATATGAGATAACGTCCAGGTTAACACAGTACCTGACATGTGACAGACATGTAACAACTGCAATTGTGTTTGTTAGTGGTAGTAACTAGTTGTTGTTGTTCAGTTGATAAGTCGTATCCAACTCTTTGCGACCCCATGGACTGCAGCACTCCAGGCTTCCTTGTCCTTCACTATCTCCCAGAGCTTGCTCAGATTCATGTGGATCGAGTCGGTGATGCCATCCAACGATCTCATCCTCTGTCACACCCTTCTTCTACCCTCGATCTTTTGCAGCATCAGGGTGTTTTCCAATGAGTTGGCTCTTTGAAGCTTCAGCTTCAACTAGTAGTACCAGCTTACTAATATCGTACCCAGCATTATGAAAGCAAGCATTATTGGGCTTCCCTGGTGGCTCAGATGGCAAAGAATCTGCCGGCAATGCGAGAGACCGAGGTTCAATCCCTGGGTGGGGAAGATCCCCTGGAGAAGGGAACGGCTACCCACTCCAGCATTCTGGCCTGGAGAATTCTATGGACTGTATAGTCCATGGGGTCACAAAGAGTCGGAAATGACTGAGTGACTTTCACTTCATTTCACTTAAAACTTAAAATACAGGTTTTGATTATGTATGAGTGGTTTACAGTGTATCCATTTTTGTATTGATAACATTTTAGAAATCGTAATATTTTAACAGCTACTTGTATCTGTGAGGTTACTCTTCTTAATAAATGTGATTTTTTGATTGAACATGTCACTTCTAAATAGTTTGGGGCCAGTTTTTATCAGAGGGAATTTGTGTTTGAACCACCTACTGATGCCTTCCTGTTTGTAAGTCTTTACTGCACATCATGATGGTTGACTTTAGTTTCTCTGATTCTCAGGAAAAGCTGCTCAGCAAAATCTTTAAACTTTTGGTAAATGATTGAATCTTGAAACCTCCCAGCTATTATTCCAGATGCTAGTGTATGTTTACTTTAAAATGTTTGATAAGCAGAGTCTGATAGTGAGCTAAAACGTCATGCTGTTGGTCTGTTGAGTTCTATGTGTGAAGGGCCGTTTGGCTTCTGTTAGTGTCTCAGTTGGTTACTGTCTGCTGACTTCTAACCATTTTTGGTTAGTGATCTGTCAGTGCCTCCTTCCCTGTCTTGGGAGCCCACCGACATGTAAGCCAGCCGTGGGCAGTGTGCTGCTGCCTGGCCCCAAATGCACTGCACACTGCGTGGACGGGACATCAGTCAGGCCTGTCCGTGCCTGCCCTAGTGTCTAGTTTTGGATCTTCCATTTAAAGAAAGTAAATTCTTCAGTTTGTTACAAAAATGAAAGTAAACCCAGTCATTTCGCTTCTTTTAAGGACTAAGAATGCTTAGCTCAGAAGAGATGAGACCTGATTGCGGTTGTGCAGTGAACTCCCTGGTGTGTGGAGGGGTCCGTTAGAGGAGGGAGGGGCGTGTGCAGTGTGGCTTCTGTGGACACAGCAGCCGGGGCCATCTGTCTGTGATGGGCCTCCTGGGGAAAGGGGTGTGAGTCTCTGTCCACTGGAAGCATCCAGGATTGGAAAGCCGGTAGCGTGTGATGCTGCAGAAGATACTTGAGTCGTTCGCAGCTAAGGCTGCTGTAACAAAAGACCACAGGCTGGGTAGTTTAAACAACAGGGATTTATTTCTCCTGGTTTTGAAGGCTGGCAAGTCCAAGATCAAGGTGCTGGCCAACTCTGTTCCTAAGGAGGGCTTCTTGCTGGCTTGCCAGCGTTTTCTGCAGCCTGAGTGGGTGGGGCCCCTCATCCCCCATGTGCTGGGACCAGGCCTCCCTTTACTCTGTTCTCCAGCTTCACGATATGGGTGGGGTTGTTTTATATCTGCTGAGAGAAACCCAACCATTTAACAGCCTGCGTTTTTCTGCATTTAGCGACTGGCGTTTACACAATAGACTTCCTTGTATGGCAGCCCGTCCTTTACCCATGGTAATTAAAACCATCCTGAATAGACATAGTTGCGTTTAATTATGGGCTCTGTCCTCTAGTTGATGTAAGCTTATTAAACATTTAGTTTATAATGCGGTCGTTTATGTCTGAATGTAGATGCTCAAGTTATTTTTCAGTTTCTTTAAGAAGGCTGTATGATTTGTTATGAATTCTTTTTAGATTTGTAACACAACTCATTTTAAAATTGCTACTGTCAGGCATAATACAAAGATTGATAATGTGGGTGCTGTTGGTTTAACATATGTGCCATGACAGGCCAAGAGGGTGTTGTGAACATGTATCACCTACAGAATATGAAAATTCTGATGAACTGCTCTAGGTTGCTGAAAAATACTAAAAGAGAGTGAAAAGATGAACTGCTTCAGACTAAACTTTATTTCACTTCTGTTTTTGGAGACATTCTTAACATATAAAGATTATGCACCATGACCCCAAAAACAAGGAACAAAATATATTTATTCCCTTTTCCTCTAAATCAGTTGTAGTTCTCTTTTATATCAAAAAATTTAATTTTCCGCATCATTAGCCATTAGGGAAATGCAAATTGAAACCAGTATCACTACACACCTGTCATCAGGGCTGTCATAAAAAAGTAGTGACATTTCTCAGGAAATGGCAACCCACTCCAGTATTCTTGCCTGAAAAGTCCCATGGACTGAGGATCCTGGTATAAACACACATACAAGTAATTACATCATCTGCTATTATTATGATTATATTAAAAACTAGAATGTGAAAGTGCAAAAATAAATGTGATCATTTAAAAAAATAAAAAGTAGTGACAGTGCCAAGTACTGTCAGGGACTCAGAGACACTGCGTCTCTCAGACATGGCTGGAGGGAGTGGATAACGGGCCAGCAGCTCTGGTGGCTGCATCTGTAAAAACTAAGCAGATGAATCCCATTGAAACCAGAGCTCAAACCTGGGCATTTTCCTCAGTCAGCTGAGAACTGGTTTTCACACACAAACCCATAGAGGAATGTTTAAGCAGTTTTCTTTGTGATAACCAAAAATCTGAAATAGCTCAGCTGTTCCTCAACCAGTGAAGGAGGTGTATCCACTCCCATGAAATACTCAGCATTAGTAGAGAGGAACAAGCTGTTGGTACGTGCATCAACCTGGATGAGACTCCATAGAGATGTGAGTGGGAAAAGGCAGTCCCAAAATGTTAGGTACTGTGTGATTCTATTTCTGTACCCTCCTTAAAAATGACAAAAATCTCAGCAGTGAAGAGCGGATTGGTGGTTGTCAGGGATTAAGGAGGGAGAGCAGATAGAGGGAAAGCAGGTGTGTGTGACCAAAAAGGCCCACAAGACAGACTTTTGTGATAACGGGATGTTCTCAGTCTGAACTGAGTCGGTGTCAACGCCCGATTACGATAACTGCACTGGAACTTTGCCATATGTTACCACTGGGGGAGGCTGGCAAAGAATACATGGGATCTCTTCATATTGTTTCTTAGAACTGCATGTGTGTGAATCCTCAATTACCACAACATAAAAAGATCAGTGTTTAAAAATTTAATATGTGATGTTGATATATTCTGATAAAACACTATTTCTGCTCCACATCTGTTTCTTGCTTTCTTATTCCCTTTTAGTGATGATTTGTTTGTCCATTCCCTTATTCATTCAAGAAATCATTATCCAGCACTTGATACATGCTTCATTTGGCCTTACTATCGAGCTCAAGTCAGTTATCCTAGAACTGAAATCATACTAACTTGTCACTGTTTTATTAGCGTTCACCTCGTAAAGGACGCCCGCCACTGCATTCTGTTCTCAGTAGTAAGTTCCCCGGCTGGTTTACATCCCCACAGCCAGCTCCAAAAGCCAGGTGTATTTTGGGGCCTTGCTGGCACTGGCTTCAAAATACTCAGGGCATTTTCCAGGTGACGCTGTTGTGGCTCGGCTCCATGATGTGGAGCTCGGCCTTGATAGCTGTGCGCGAGAGCAGGAAGGAGTGTGTGAGTGGGGTCCAGTCGCCGGCTCTCCTGTGAAGCGCGTGGGCATCTCTGCGGCAAGGGCGCTGGGGGGTCCTGGGCTTGTGCAGGCGGGGCGTGTGTTCTTCCAGTTCAGCTTTGGACTTTCCTACGAGCTAGAATGTGCTCTCTGGGACTTCTCTGAGCCTGTAACTTTGATCTCAAGATCAAAGCGTTTGATCCAGGTTTAGGCAGCCGTGCTGATGGTGAACCCCCTGCAGAAGAGCCCGTCGGGTCTCTGCTTCGGTGAAAGTTGAGGCGGGGAGGGTCTCTTGTCAGGGTTGTGTTCCCCTCCTCAGGAAGGTCTTTTCCTCGGTTGTGCTTCGACACTCCGCTAGGAGAGCCAGTGTCTAATGGATGAACTGTGGTTGTGTGGGTCATCGGAAATGAAATTTGACGATCTTAGCACTAAAGAGGGGCTAACGGCAGAGCTGGGGACACCAGCCCCCGTCCTGTGGTCAGGTGAAGCGGCTGCCCTGCGCCCCAGCCAGGCACCCTCGCCTTTTTGACCCTTCCTGGAGGACACTCTGCAGTCTGCTGGTCCTGATTTAAATAGTGAATTGTCGTTAAGGAACAGGATTAAACCCCTTTTCTGTGCTTTGAACTTTGTGGAACGTGAAAGTGTGTTCTTTGGAGCTGTGCGGAAGCTCTGAAGGGTTTATTATAAATCCGTTCAGCCCGGCCTTGCTCACCAGTTGTTTAAGGTAACATGTCTCTGAACCTTAGTCTTAACTCTATAGAAAACCAATCTCTCACTCACACAGTTCTCGACAGGAGCTTCCTCTTGAGGGTGATCTTCACTCACTGTTATGCGTGGCTTCTTCCTCAGTGGATGCATTTCACACAGGACCCAGCCGTCTCGGGCAGGAGGGCTGAGTGGTGTTGGGGTTCTTTGGTGGTTCCTGCAGGTTCTGTACTTTGGGGGGAAGCACCTCGTGGTAGCAGGCTTGATCCGAGATGCTGAAAGAGGAAAGGGGACTTCTGCATGCCCAGCTGGGCCGCCTCTCAGTTCCACAGTGGACGGTCTGGGGCTGCCCATGCGTGGACGTGTGTAGCCACCACTTCAGCATGACGCAGAGGGTTGACAATAGTCTGGGCTGTGCAGTCACTGCAGTTTTTTCTCTGCCATTGTCATTAGATCCACAAACTCAGTGTTAACATCTCATCCAATTTGTTCTGTCTCTTTTAGTCTCAAACCATGAATTATGTGGGGCAGCTGGCGGGACAGGTGATCGTCACAGTGAAGGAGCTCTACAAGGGCATCAACCAGGCCACGCTGTCCGGCTGCATCGACGTGGTGGTTGTGCGACAGCAGGATGGCTCCTACCAGTGCTCACCCTTCCACGTGCGCTTCGGGAAGCTGGGGGTCCTGAGGTCCAAGGAGAAGGTGGTGAGTGCAGGTCATGTGTGGTCTGTCCCCTGGGAGGTGGGCTGCAGCAGGGTCAGCCCTTCCCGTGAGCTCCCGGGACCTCTGCGTGCTTCTGTTTTGAGAACCTGTCTGCAGCTGAAGACAGCAGTGTGGGAAGTCCACCCTTCATACTGTGTTTGAGTTTGCTTCTAAATCCACAAAGCCCTCCTATAGGAAGCCTTGGGGGGAAAAGAAGTGAAAATCATTTTAATAATCCTGTGTGTTGCAACTTAGAAAATCCAAACCCAAACTAGAGTTATAAATGGGGAAATCAGGTGTATTTAGAAAAATGCCTTTACCTTATACAGCACTTGAAAATATTTAGTGTGATGCCTACAGATCAACTGGATAGAATAGGTTGGTGTGCTCAGGAATATATTTGTTTAAATGAAATTAATTAATGCCAAAGTTCTACATTTCTTTTTGCAAAGCTGTAAAATCTTGTTGTAAATACCAGGACTTTTTCACAAATCTGACTGAAGTGAAAATCCACAGGCTTTTATTATTTTAGGGATGATTTCTTTCAAAAAGAAGGTGTTGGTTTTCCTTTTTCTTTTCTTTCTTTTTTTTTTTTTTAACATCCTTTTCCCTTCTGGTTAGGGAGCACTTGGGAGGTCTGTTAGGGTATCTGAGTGATGTCAGTCATGTTAGAAAAAGCTGAGCTAAGAGTAAGCTTCGCAGGTACATAGTAGTGATTTTCTTTCTACTCCTGTCCCACATTGTCGCCCTAAACAGCATAAGGAGATTCTGTCAGGATTTTCAACCCCAGTGAAAGATCTACAGAAGTACATGTCAGAGGACCAGTGTCTTAAGTTGCAGACATCTTTTTTTTTTTCAGATTTTGGCTAATCACACAGGTGATCTTACTGTTTAAAATAGAAATTTCCCTGTCTTAATTGAACTTATATTATTTGGAAAGAGACTGGAGGACCAGAGTGGTGGGGCTTGTGTGGGCCGGCCTCTGTTCAGAGTCCCGATTTAGAAACCACAAGAAGCGGCGATGTCCTGAGGGACTAGGAAACTTTCCACTGCAGGCATGTTTAGCCACAGTTGGGCGTCCCTGGAATTTTTTCTTACTTTCTGGTAATGGTAATCTGGTGTGCTTTCAGACTGTATCAGCTTTGGGAGAATTAGCAACCATTCCTGCACTCGAATTTCCCGGTAATTGTGCAAGGATCTGTTTGTAAAATTGACTCATAAGGCTTCCCGCCCTCCACTTCCCCTCTATGACCTGGGTTTTTGGTCAGACGATTGGACAAGTCATCTGGCCTCCGAACTGGAACCTGCAGGCTGATGTGTGTACACCTGTGTGCATCTGTGAGTGCGACTGGGCAGACAGTGGCTCTGTTCCTGCATGCTGTGTGCCTCTCAGATAGTAATCCAGTTTCTTTATGCAGCTGCATGCATCATTGTGCTATGTAAATAGCTCGTCAAGCTTGTAGTAGAAGTCTATCCATGAGGCCCAGGAAAAGAGAAAAGTTCTTTCCTATTCCTTCCCTTGGTAGCCCAGAGACCCAAAGGATATATTTGGGAGGAAATTTGGCTGTTTGACCAAAGCATAGCATTCCTGTGATGGTAAAACCAAAACCATGTCTGCCTTGAGACACTGGCAGTTTGGAGAAACTCTGTTATTTTAGGTCATTTGGATTAGGGAAAGCTGTCTATTGATTTTATTTTATTATTTTAGGTTATTTATTTATTTGGCTGTGCTGGGTCTTAGTTATGACATGTGATCCCTGACCAGGGATCCAACCCGTGGCCCCTGCATTGGAAGTGGGGAGTCTTAGCCACTGAACCACCAGGGAAGTTGACTTTAAATTAAAAACCCAATTTTCAATTATGGGGACACCTATGAAGTGAACTTGAGATCATAACCACCTTAAAACCTCTGGTTTTTAAGGGAAGAGGCAGTATAATAATTTTTCCACTGCCGTTGCCATGTTCTTTGCTTGATAGAACACAGTACTCCCTGTACTTTTCATAATTCAAGAGTTTACTTTCAGAAGATAAAGATGTACTTGATATTTTTAAATATTAATTTTGTTGATTTAACACAAAACTGATGATTTAATTGCTTATCAAAGGTAAATAACCCCATGTATTAGGACAGTTTCCATCGTGGATGATGAAAGTCCACCTCACACTAGCTTAGGCAAAAAAGGAATTATATTGGCCTGTGTAACTGAAGTCCAGGAGGATTTGAAATACTCAGGACTTGACTTAGAGCCGCTGAAGGTGTCACCAGAGTCATCTCCCCTCACCTTTCAGCCCTGCTCCCTTTGTGTCTGTCTGTCTAACGCACAGTGGCTGCCACACATGCAGGCTGACTTCTGTCGACTCGGCAGCCACAGTGGGAAGACAGCCTCTCCTTTCTGCAGAAGTACCAGAGTTGGTCTCCCTGTCAGACTTGGTCACATACATCTCGGGGCCCAGTCACCACAGCAGCGGGTGAAATGTATTGATCGGCCTGGCTGGGGCAGCAGCACCCCCTCTTCTCTCTGTAGCCACTGGAAATAGGTGGTCTGAAATAGAGGAAACTGGATCTCCAAAGGGAACAGATATATGCCCACCCAGAGAGTGGCCAAAACACGCGCCTACTGCCGCCAGCATCTCCCAAGATTAGTTCTGTTTCAACATCTGTCATATGTGTTGAGCAAAAGGCACAGTGTAGGAAATATGACCATATGGAAATGAGTGTTTTAGAAATCAGTTTACTAGAAGTAAACTTCTTCCTTGGGCTTCCCTGGTGGCTCAGCTGGTAAAGAATCTGCCTGCAGTGCCAGAGATATGGGTTCAATCCCTGGGTTGGGAAGATCCCGTGGAGAAGGCAACGGCTACCCACCCCAGTATTCCGGCCTGCAGAATTCTTGGGGTCACAAAGAGTTGGACACAATTAAGCGACTTTGACTTTACTAAAAGTAATATTGGCACATCAAAATGAGGGTTCTCCTAGTGGACACAGAAGCGGAAGGAGAGGGTGGGACGAATGGAGAGGAGCTTGGAAACATATACACTACCATATGTAAAACAGATAGCCAGCGGGAGTTTGATGTGTGATACAGGAAGCTCAGACTGGTGCCCTGTGACAACCTACAATGGTGGGATGGGGTGGGAGGGAGGTTCAAGAGGGAGAAGACGTATGGATGCTTACGGCTGGTTCATGCTGATGTATGGCAGAAACCAACACAATATTGTAAAGCAATTATCCTCCAAATAGAAGTAAATAAATTTTTTAAAAAATTAAAAACATAAAAAAACAAAGAAAAATGAGGGTCCTCTTTAATAAAATAGTCACCTTGGGAAGCATTTATTCCAACTTGGTGCCATCTCTCAAAATATTTTTAGTCTTTTTCCTTTGAGACCTAAAGGACTCATGGCATATTCCTTGAAGTATTCTCAGTATTGACACAATCTTGATGTTAGATTTAATTTTTGGAAAGAACCAAGCTCTATTTAGAGACAAATCAAGAGACCAAAGTACGTCGTCATACTGAGAAATGTCACATTTGGGGATTCCTGGCGGTCCGGTGGCTGGGACTCGAGGCTTTCACTTCCAGGGGTCAGGGTCCAATCCCTGGTGGAAGACCTAGGATCCTGCATGCTGCGTGGCACCCCACCCCCTCAAAAAGAGTCACATTTGATCCCTAAAAATAAGAACCATAAATGTAAACCAAAGGGTTAGCTGTTTAAGAATGGTTTTAAAGCAGACTTTGAATATGCATCCTGCAGAAGCGTTCTTCCATTCCCCAGGTACGTCAGATAAAAGGGGGGCCTCCAAAAGTGAGTGTTTTGAAGAATGGTATTAGTTTAAATCTGTTATTTTTTTTTAATCTAAGATAGAATAACTTTAAATATTTCATTTGTCCTATTCAGTTTAACTTTCAAATTTTATATAGCAGTCAGTCAACAAACATGGGTTATTTAAATTATATGTCTGACTCTAGTTGAATAAATTAAGTCATCCTGAGACACTTGAAATTTGGCATTATGGAGCAAATTTTTTTTCTTCTCTTCAGTTCTCACTAACTTTTTTGATTGGAGACAGTCTTCCTATGACTCGGGAAGAAGCTGCTGTTATTTCCGCTGCTTCAGAAGCCTTGAAAAGTGAAGTTGCTCAGTCGTGTCCGACTCTTTGCGACCCCATGGAGTGTAGCCCACCAGGCTCCTCTGTCCATGGGATTCTCCAGGCAAGAATACTGGAGTGGGTTGCCATTTCCTTCTCCAGGGAATCTTCCTGACCCAGGGATCGAACCCAGGTCCCCTGCATTACAGGCGGCGCTTTAACATCTGAGCCACCAGGGAAGCCCTCAGAAGCCTTACATGACTCTAGATACATATGTGACTTCAACTAGTTTATTATGAAAGAAAACTTGAAACACTTGTCTGAAAGTATGTTTTTTCTTGGCTCGGGAACTTGTTGCAGCATTTTGTTTTAGGAGAGCTAAAGTTCTTGTCATATGCCGCTTTTTTAGTAAACGTTCTCAGTAATAGAAAGCATTGAGAAGGGCCAGTTGGGAGGCGAGTGAGGGTTCATGCTTGTCCTGTGGAAACTGTTTCATGCTCCTCTTTGTTTTAACAAGGAAAAGAAAAATGAGTTTTCTGTAAAATAATCATTAACATTTCTGAAGTAGGGAATTTTTTACATAAGGTTTTTCACTTATTTTGGATTCATTTCTTAGTTGCCAATTTTTCTGATTTCTTTTTATAGTGTTATCCTTTTCTTACAGGTGTATAATTAACACACCAACCTCCTGTATTCAAAGGCCATACTTGATAAGTTTAAACACACGTGCACCCATAAAAGTCGCTCAGTTGTGTCCGACTCTTTGTGACCCTGTGGACTGTAGCCCACCAGGCTTCTCTGTCCCTGGGATTCTCCAGGCAAGAATACTGAGTGGAAAGCCATTCCCATCTCCAGGGGATCTTCCCAACTCGGGAGTTGAACCTAGGCCTCCCGCATTACAGGTGGATTCTTTACTCTGAGCCACCAGGGAAGCCGTCACCGTGACACGGAGCCTTTCACTGCCCTGTGCTCTTAGTCTCCTCCACTCTGTGACGGTGCCTCAGGCTTTGTTTCATGGTTTTGACATATTTTTTAGTTTATTTTAGATGTACAGACAAGTTGCAAGTGCAGTTTTTAAAGTTTCCATATACCCTTCACCCAACCTCTTCCCTTCGTGTTCACTTTCCACATGACTGTAGTACGATGATCAGAACCAGGAAGTCAACATCAGTATAAACTATCAGCTAAAGACCTTATTGGAAAAGACCCTCATGCTGAGACAGATCGGAGGCAAAAGGAGAAGGGGGAGACAGAGGATAAGATGGTTAGATAATGTAACCAACTCGGTGGACGTGAATCTGAGCAAACTCCAGGATATGGTGAAGGACAGGGAAGCCTGGCCTGCTGCAGTTTGCAGGATCGCAGAGGCGCACACGAGTAAGCAGCTGAACAACAAACAACAACGGAGACCTTACTAGCACTTCACCAGTGTTTCTGCTCCTGTCTCTTCTCTGCTGCAGGATCCCTCCTTGCTGTTGCCCTGGGCTCTCTGCAGTCCTGTCTTTCCTTGTGACCTTGGCTTCTTAGAGTGCAGAACAGTTACAGTGTAGCTTGTCTCAGTTTGAGTTCTCTGATGCTTTCTCCTTTGGGTGAGAATGGCACCACATGAGGCTCACCCTCCTCGCTGCTGGTGTTAATTCTGCTTGCTGTTGAGTGGTGGCTGCGAGATTATTTGTGGGAAGAAGTCTTGAGACTGTGCGCATATCCTGTCTCTCATTATGTTCTCACCAGGAATTTTAGGGGACACGGTAGACTTTGCTGTGTGTGATTGCTGTGGTGTTTCCCAAGTGGTGACTTTCTGTTTCCATTCTTCTGGCTTCACTTATTTATTGAAAGTGTACTTTGTCAAACAGCTATTCTCTTGTTTACTTAGCTATTCAATTATTAGATTGGTGTGGACTCATGGATATTAATTTTACCCTATGGGTCGTAAACATTATTATCATTATTTCTATAGTTGCTAAGATCGTCCCAGATTCAGCCATTGTTAGCTCTTTCGAGCTGAGTGCTTTTGAAACACTCCCATCATTTTTTGAGCACTTCCTTGTTACTTTCCAGCACTGAAAGATATTCTAGGAGAATCTACTCTCCCTGACTCAACCCTGGAATTATTATTATTTCTCCAAGGGAGCTTTTGAACTCTGGTGTTGGAGAAGACTCTTAAGAGTCCCTTGGACTACAAGGAGATCAAACCAGTCAATCCTAAAGGAAATCAGTCCTGAATATTCATTGGAAGGACTGATGCTGAAGCTGAAACTCCAATATTTTGGCCACCTGATGCAAAGAACCGACTTATAAGAAAAGACTCTGATGCTGAGAAAGATTGAAGGCGGGAGGAGAAGGGGACGACAGAGGATGAGATGGTTGGATGGCATCACTGACTCAATGGACATGAGTTTGAGTAAACTCCGGGAGTTGGTGATGGACAGGGAAGCCTGGCATACTGCAGTCCATCAGGTCACAAAGAGTCGGACACAACTGAGTGACTGAACTGAAGGGAGCTTTGGTTTCTTTTATTGGAGAACAGTGTCTGGACACAAAGATCTGGTCGCTGGGTACACTCACTGGTCTGAGGTGCAATTGCCTGTAGCTCCCCAGCCGGCAGAGCTGAAAGATTCACGTGTGTAAGTACCTATATCTGTACCTGCCTGTAAGAACTGGGGGTTTGCAGCATCCCCCCCCATTCCAACCTGGCGCCTCAGAGCTCATCTCATTGCAGCGTCTTTCTCTAACAGTGAGCACCATGTCTTTCATTATCCACAGTAAGCAACATGTTTGTTCAGTCCTAGAATACACATAAAGGGGTTTCAGGATTGTGAGCCCACATCTCTGTGACTAGAAAGAAATCACTAACTGCAGTACAGTATCTGTTCATGGTTTTTTTTTTTTTTTTTTTGCCTTTAAACCTAGAATTCTGTAGTCTGCATACTGTTCTCCAAAGTTACTTAGGTTCGTTTTCTTCTTCCCTTAAACACAGTTATGTTATTCATACATGGGATTTTTATAACAAGCATTGACAGCATACGTCAACTAGTATTGTTTAATACGATGTTACTTATCCCATCATTTGGTTACTCCTGGGAAGATGGAGCTGGAAGTGAACCAGGCTCAGCTGTGGTCAGAAGGGATCACTGGTCCTCAGTGGAAACAGGCAGTGGCCTGTGCAGCTGTTCGCACCACGAGGGCCGTGCAGAGCTAAGGACACTGGGGTCATAGACTGTTCCAGCCTACGTCTATATGATGCCTTTGTGTGTTTGTCTCTATGTCCCCGAACAGTCTAAAGCCAGGGTTCACGAGTTATTGGTAAGAGTTTTGAAAGTCAGTATTTATTATTGTAAAATATTTGTAAGTATTTATTCAGAATCTGCAGATAAACAACTGCAATATTTTTAAATGATATGGCAGTATTTCATTTATATAAACACTCCTCACTTTGCATAGTAGTACAGACAGTGAAAATGGGCAAGCTGAAACCCTGCAAAAGGAAATTTAGTCAGCGAGGGAAGTTAGGGTTCTTTCATGACCTCTATAACCTTTGGTCAAAGCTTGCCACAACTCTTACTGTGTTATAAGTGTACAGGCAAATGAAAAATAATCAAATAGTACTTAGTGCACTGCAATTCAAAACATGAGAAATAACGAGAATTAAGTGTTTTATTTCTCCACAAAACTCTCAACAGGAGTGGTGTGAACAGCTCTTGCCTTCTTGACGTAACACTTGCACTGTGGAATGAGTGTCTTCTCATTGTCTTAGCAGCTTGCCCTGCTCCTTTCTGAATCTGCCTCCGCTTCCAGCTTTTGATCCTTTGGAATTGCCATGTCCTGAGGCATCTCGGGGAGTTGCTTTTGCCTGAGGGCTTTGCCCGCGTCCCTTCCTCTCCATCTGCATCCTTTGTCTCAGCCCCTTCCCTTGGTTCTGGGATAAACTTGCCTCCAGATTCCTCTGGCTGCACGTTCTGGGTCTCTTGTTTGCATGCCTGGCTGTTTCTTCTGTAACTGCTGATGTCCATTTTGGCTTCTCTGTCAGCACTGGGACTGTTTGTTTCTTTAACTGCACTTTGGTCCTGGCCAGTGTCCTCTTTCCGTTGTGCGTTTTATAAGGTGTCCGCTGGGTTTGTCACTGGGAGACCAGTAGGCAGCACAGCCACACGCTTTGCCACCTGTGGCTGAACTGAGGGACAGATGTGCTGGGACTGGTCACTGACAGGCTCTGAAGAAGCGACGTGATGAGCCCGTGGTCATGACGGGCCTCTGCTGTTTCTGTCCAGTTGCCCCTTTGTATCCACAGGTTCTGCATCCAAGGTTTCAACCAATCATAGATCAAAAATACTTGGGAAAAATGTTTCCAGAAAGTTCCCAAAAGCAAAACTTGATTTGCTATGCACTGGCAAGTGTTCACATAGCGTTTATGTTGTGCTACGTATTAGAAGTAGTCTAGAGATGACTTAGAGTACGTGGGAAGGTGTGTGTGGGTTCTGTGCAAGGATGGCTTCCTTTCCTCTGTAAGCGACTTGGGTGTGTGTGGATTTCAGTATCCAAGGCAGGCCTTGAGCCCCTCCCTGTGTTTACCGCAAGATGATGGGGTGACTATGACGGAGGGGCTGGTGGTGAAATATGTGCTTCCTGTCGTCACATGGTCAGCACAGTGTGGGAGCTGAGGTTCGTGCTGACCCAAGTCTCTCACGGGAGGCCTGGCAGTGCTGTGACCTCCAGTTCAGGTCAGTCACTCAGTCGTATTCGGCTCTTTGCAACCCCATAGACTGACGCCAGGCCTCCCTGTCCATCACCAACTCCTGGAGCTTATGCAAACTCACGTCCATTGAGTCGGTGATGCCATCCAACCATCTCATCCTCTGTCATCCCCTTCTCCTCCCGCCTTCAGTCTTTCCCAGCATCAGGGTCTTTTCTAATAAGTCAGTTCTTTGCATCAGGTGGTCAAAGTATTGGAGCTTCAGCTTCATCATCAGTCCTTCCAATGAATATTCAGGACTGATTTCCTTTAGGATGGACTGGTTGGATCTCCTTGCTGTCCAAGGGACTCTCAAGAGTCTTCTCCAACACCGCAGTTCAAACGCATCAATTCTTTGGCGCTCAGCTTTCTTTATAGTCCAACTCTCACATCTATACATGACTACTGGAAAAACCGTATCCTGGACTGGACGGACCTTTGTTAGCAAAGTAATGTCTCTGCCTTTTACTGTGTTGTTTAGGTTGGTGATAGCTTTCCTTCCAAAAAAAATTGGTGATCTCCAGAGGGGCTCAAGTGTGTGCTGACAGTTATACTTGCCCCATTTTATGACATTTGGGAAAATAAACTTTAAATTTGTTATGAAAATAGGTGATCAAGCCTTTTCTCTCCGTCTGTGGTGTCGTAGGGGTAGGACGTGGGGAGGGAGTGGAGGATCTCTCTGGGAGCCTCAGGATTAAGCTCGGCCTGAGAGCCTGGAGTCTGGGCTTTGTTGAGCTGGGAGGATGGACGCTCATCTCTCAGCCTCACTGTGTCTACTCCTAGATTGACATAGAGATCAATGGCGATGCTGTGGATCTCCACATGAAGTTGGGCGACAACGGGGAAGCTTTCTTTGTCGAGGAAACAGAAGAGGAGTATGTAAGTCCTGGGGGGCGGGCAACGTTCGCCTCACACTCGTGGCTGGTCACTGCTGGCTAGGTGAGCTTTCACTTTGGGTTGAAGAACTGGGCTGTCATAAGGGAGCTGGAGCAGGAGGAACTCCCCCCGCCCCCAGCCCTGAGGTCCAGGCTGCCCATGTGCGAAGGCCCTGGCGCGGCCCCCACTGTGAACGTCCGGGGACTTTCTCAAGTGGTGCCTGCACAGTTCACACCTTGGCCTGAACATGCTCAGCTCCACGTGGGTCATCACAGATGCACAGCAGGCTGCCTCTGCGTGTGGACACGCGACCTTTAAACTTGGAAACACATTTGAGGTTTCCACTGGGGACATTACACCCTGATCTTTGATAGTGAGGTGCTTTAGTTTATTATGTTCTGGGGAGATTTAATTAATTGGCCTCTGCCCTTTATGTGTGATTGTTGCATGTTTGGCCTCTTTCAGCGAGAGCACAACTGACCCCCTTCCCTTGGTATCCACTGATGTGAATGTTCCTGATTGATTTAAAGTGGATCTTTTAACAACTTCTTAGGGGGCATCATTAAATCTTTCATTGTGGAGAATAAAATCTCAGAGCAAAAACAATAGCTTCAAGTTATTAAGGACACAACGCTACTTTTTTTTGGCTGTGAAGATGAACTGCTAGCTTGATGCCATAAATTCCCAAAGGAAAACAGCAGTGGAATGAGATTGTTCATCATTGTTCACTCGGGGCTGGAAGCCGGCAGCGTCAGTACTGGTATGGAAGGCAGCAGGAACCAGTGATTATGAAGGGGAACCTACCAGATCAGTGTTTCTCCTAGTATCTTAATTACTTGTTTTCATGTTGTCTTATTTGCATTTACTTGCCCTGGAGAAAAATTTTCCATATCAGAGGCACAGACGAAAGGCAGAAAGAAGCAGTGAGTTATCACAAGAATGAACATCTCTGATGTAACCTGTCACGCTGACAAGGCTCCCTGTAAATCTGGCAGTGAAAGGACTGGGTGCTCAGAGTCTGTTGCCTGCTTCACACGTCACTTCTCATGATTCCATTTAAAACTGCTCAGCAGAGTGTCAGCTTTCCAGCCTTTTTTTCCTATTCTGCATATGACCCAATTGGTCAGATTTTCTTTAGCATAATGTGCTTTTCTTTAAAAATTACAAATTGCAGTTCATCCAACAACACTAGAATCATTACTCTCCACACAGACCGTGAAGAGAAGCCCTACTTTTCCAGCGGCTCACGGTTTAAAGAGGGATAAACATTACCAGAATCCCTCTGGCTTCCACTTACTGACCTTTTGTTTCTCCCACTGTTGTTATCAACATCCCTGCTGAGTCAGAAGTTCTAGATCGAGCTTCGTCCTTTCCATCACTGCATGATAGTCCGTGGTATGGACGTTCGTTTCTCGAATCTTTCTCGTGCTAATGCACATTCAGCTCACCCGCCCCCCACCCCCAAACAGTGAATCTGCTCTGGCTGAGCTTCCACGTGCCCTGTGCTGACCCGGCATGTCCCTCCTCCACTGTGTTCAGCCACATGGACCCACACGCGCTAAGGCTCAGCTGTGCAGGGAGTGGAAACATAGGCAGGTGGTGGTCAGTGCGACTTTCTCACCTTTGGGAACTAGGTCGGTGTTCTTTGTACCACTATGAGGTTTGGCTCAGCCAGAATCACTGCTGTTTTGATTCACCATAGGGTTTGTCAGACTCTTCTTTCTCATGTTCTCTTTAAGGAGAAGCTCCCTGCTTACCTGGCCACCTCACCAATCCCTACTGAAGATCAGTTCTTTACAGACATTGACAGCCATTTGGTGAAACCAGGTGGAAATGAAAGACCTCCTCAGAGTTCAGATGTTGCCCACATCCTGGAAGCAGAGACGGTCTTCACCCCCAGTTCTGTGAAAAAGAAAAAACGAAGAAGGAAGAAATGCAAACAGGACATTAAGAAGGAGGAGCAGGCCATGTCGCCCCCTGCCGAGGACACCATGGGTGTGGACCTGAGCTCCGACGATGACAAGGGGGCCCAGTCGGCAAGGTAGGTGGGAGGGACAGAAGGAAAGATGTCCATGTGTGAGTCTGCCCTGAAAACCATGCACCTGGACACAGCTGGCTCTGGGAAGGAGGAGGGTTTTCGTGCAGGTGTTGCTGTGTACCGTCTCCAGGGCAGATGTGCAATGGAGACGCTTACAACACCCAGCAGAGACCACAGTGTAGGACTATAACCACACCGTCAGAAAGGCATCTCTGCTTTCCATCCACCAGGGCAGACAGGCCTGCAGGGTCTATATGGGAGCTGAGTGCAGGGGCTAGAGGCCGCTGCTCCCCTCCTGACCATCTCTGGCCTCAGAGGACGCCCGTGTCAGTCTGCAGGGATGAGGGTCTCCATGCCTCCTTCCCCTCCCCTTCATTCTGCTGCACAAAACGGACACTGACCAGCCCCCTTCTGCCCTGTCAAGAGGGGTCTTTTATGGGGCGTGTCCTGATTCCAGAAGCAAACTTGATCATTAGTCACACTGAGATGGACTGACTGACCCTCAGCTGAGGGCAAGGGTCAGCTGGTGTCAGCGGTGAACTTCGGCCCTGGTCATTGGCAACCCCTTATCTCTTACATACGTGCTGCCAGCTGAATAGACAAAAGCTCATTTAGTCCCTCTGATTTATCCATGTAGATGATTCAGGCCACTGACTTTGACTTTCTGTTGGTTTTTGTCCCTGTGCTTTAGAAACTGGGGTGTATTTACATACAGTAATACTCATGGATCTAAGTGTACAGTTCATTGAATCAATAGTTGTAAACATCTTGGAACCTCTCTTGGCTTTTGGATGAGAAAAGTAATTGTTTTATACCGTAAAGCTGAACTTGGAGCCGTGATGTTGGGGGTCGTCTGTGAAGCCTGAAGTGCTCCAGGCATACCATCGGCAAACTTCAGCTGGGCCTCCCCCGCCACCCTGACCAGCATTAGGCCATCTGTCCGGCCTCCCCCGCCACCCTGACCAGCATTAGGCCATCTGTCCGTCCGCAGATCCTCTGTTGTTGAGGGTTGATGTAGATGTTTGTGCTGCGTTTCAGCATTGAGTCAGCGCTGCTCTTCCTCACGCTCTTGTCAGTACCCTCCCTTACATCCCCGCACCACAGGCTTAGATGGCCCCTCACGGTCAGCTTCCTGGCTCCCTGTCCTTGGGTACATGTGCATGTTGAACATGCTCGGCAGGTTTTCGTGAATCATAGGACTAAAGGGAACCTCAGCATCAGCAGCTTTTTCCATCACTCTGATGGATGTGAGCTAATGAGTCCTATTTTTGTCCAGATCTGCCCAGAGAAGACATGTCCTGCCTTCCAGGGCTTGTAAATTCTTAATGGTGCCTGGTCTCTTTCTCTCTCTCAATCGTGTTCTTAATGGTGCCTGGTCTCTTTCTCTCTCTCAATATTTTATTAAATCTAGTCTGCTTTGCTGTGTTTCTTGGTTTACTCTGTGTGTGTGTGTGTGTGTGTGTGTGTGTGTGTGTGTGTGTGTGTGTGTGTGTGTGTGTGTGTGTGTGTGTGGTTTAGTCGTGTCCTGCTCTTCGCAACCCCATGTGTCTGTGTGATAGTCGCTTAGTCGTCTCTTACTCTTTGTGACCCCGTCTGTGCGTGTGTTAGTCGTCTTAGTTGTGTCCTACTCTTTGCGACCCCACGGACTGTAACCCACCAGACTCCTCTGTCCATGGAGTTCTCCAGGCCAGGATACTGAAGGGGGTAGCCATTCCCTTTTCCAGGGGATCTTCCTGACTCAGGGGTTGAACCCAGGTCTCCAACATTGCAGGCAGATTGTTTACTGTCTGAGCCACCTGGGAAACCCCATCTTTTATACTGTGGTGAAATATATTCCAAAGATACATTTTAAGAAAAAAATTTCCATGGCATTTATGTTTCTCTTTTCAAACCTCTTTCAAATATGTGAATAGTAATAGGCCAGGCTGTACTACCCTTTCAAATTTGGCAGATAAGGACTTTTCATAGCAAATGATTTCCCTCTCTCCTTTTACCATTGCAATCTCCTCTTTTAACAAATGCAGTATTTTTAACTGGATATCAGCCTTTTACATGTATTTGTATGTTTCCTCTTAAATGAGGTGGTTTGCCAGAGCTCAGTCTTTCTGAGACAAAAGAGATGAGGGTTAGGAAAACCTGAATTAGGAAATGCAGCCAAAAGGAAAAATAGTTACATATCAGAGTTGGTGGTAAAGCAGAGCATATTGAATTAAGATGTAAAGAAGAGAAGAGATAATACAAATTAATAAAATGATTTCTATCTGTATTTTTCATCTAGCAAATTAAGTGATAGATATTCTCATGTCTGTCCTCGTAGGACATTAAAGTTTCTATAAGGAGCTCTTGAATTTGTATCATATTTAGTGTTTGAACTTTTCAGAGTTTTTCTATATTTGCAGTGCTCTCAACATGATACACCACACAAATCTCACATTGACTCTTGTCAAGTACACAGGACAAGGGACAAATTTCTAACTAAAGATGAAAAACTAATACCCTCAGTGCTTCTGAGGGGTGTTTTCAAGGTTATGTGGCAAGTTCTGTTAACTCAGCAAATCAGGAAAACCAAAGGGTAGATTAATTCAAACCTTATTAGCAGTAGTTCAGTCATCTACAGTTCCAAGGTCTGAGAATGAATTTTAAAAGCATCTATCATACTTTTGTGTCATCTTCCTCACATCCCTAGAATCCTGCAGATTCTAACTTAGAGAAAGTTCTCAGACTGAAAATAAGTTCCGGGTTTTTAAGAGTTTTTTTCCTGTATTTTTGAATTTTTAAGCCATAGCTTTGTCTTCAGCTGTGTGCTTGCTTCCATTTTCTGTAACATGCAGGAGAGTGTAGTGGAAAGAACACAGGCTTGCTAGCTTTGAATCCAACTACTTACTAGCTTTTTTACTTTGGGCAAGTTACTGAACTCCTCTAAGTCCTTGATTAAGTAATACCTAAGGTAGGATTTTACTGCTTCAGATTTGTAAGGATTGGATGCAATATACAATAAAGCCTTAGTTTGCTTCTTGTAGCCTCTGAGTCAAGCACCCCTACCAGATGTAAAAAGGAGTTTTTAAATCACATCTTTTCTGTCCCTCCTGTTATCCCACCGTTGAATGGTGATTGCAGTGGTGTCCAGTAGGTGGCAGCAGTGAACCCCTTTCTCCTTTGTGGAAGGTCGTGTCAGTGGCTCAGTCACGTCTGCCTCTTTGAATCTCACGGACTGTAGACTGCCAGGCTCCTCAGTCCATGGATTTCCCTTTTAAGAGACTTAGTTATTAATTGTTTATTTGACTTTCTTCTTTTGTATCATTTAGACAGTGTGTCATAATTGGGGGATATTATAAAACTGGTGTGAGTGACATTGTTCTGTCTCTGTGATTTTTTTTTTTTTTTTTTCTTTCACAGAAGATCTTCAAATGCTTCCTTAAAGGAAGAAGAACATAAGGAGCCCCTGCTCTTCCATTCCGGAGACCACTACCCCTTGTCTGATGGAGACTGGTCCCCTTTAGACAAGTAAGTGTTCTGGAGATGGCTTCATTTCTTACAGGAAGGATAAGCTGAGTAGCTTTTCTGTTACTCCACATGTTGATGTGTCCATGTCTTCCATACAGAAGAGGAATTAAGGTGTGCTTTCCACACAAGTGTGGACCTTCCCCCTCAGTCATTACCTTGTTCCTAAACTTGATCTGACTTATTCTCAGGGCTGGCCAGTATGGACCTGTTCAATCAGCATAGAATCTGACCCTCTACAGTTCTTGTTGGTGTGAACTGCTTACTATGTAACTGGGTAATACCATGAAGAAACATGCAGTCACACTTGTGTTCAAATCGGTTTCTCTCTGTTTTATGTTAACTTTCCCATCTTTCCATGCATTTCCTCTCCTATAAAATTACCTTTCTCATTGATTTCTCTTGAGAATCAAGTGGGATAATTACATTATTAAGGACCCGGCAAGTCCACAATAAATGCTAGTTGGCATTGTTTTTATTACTGTTAAAGAACTCAAGTGGAAAAAGTAGCCCTTTGGTATCTGCAGGTGAAATTGACATGTTCGGGCTTCTATTTCTCTGTATTTCTTTTCCTCTGTTCAGCTCAGCAAGACTGAAATTCCCAACTTTAACATCGTTACATTTCTTTGTGTTTGCAGCCCCTACCCTCCAGTGGCCTGTCCTAAGAGTGACTCAGAACTGGAAGTGAAGCCCGCCGGGAGCCTGCTCAGATCCGAGTCCCACATGGAGTGGACCTGGGGCGGGTTCCCGGAGTCCACCAAGGTAGAGGGTTCCCTGCTGGAGGTGGAGGGCGGTTTTTGCACCAGTGACCGGAGTGAAAGGGGGATGGCGCCCTCGTGCGGTCACATGAGTGAAGCCACGTTAACACCATCTATAACGTTCATGCTATGTTCACAACAGAAGGAATCCAGCAGTGTAGTAAATAATGTTGACTGTTAATTTAACATTTTAATCAGAAAAATTTTTTAAGTACCTAAAGAAAAGTAAAATTTCCACTGAAAGTTTAAATAAGCAATCGATTATGAAAGCTTTTTTTGTCAGCTCTTAGTGAAAGAAGAAAAAATTGGAACAATGCTTTCCTTGAGAGGAAAAAAAAAAAATGTTCCGACCGTGTAGTGTTTTGAAAATACACATTTTGCTTTTTACGTTTTTGTGACAGGGCCTTGAGGTATAGTGCAGGCAGGCCTCAATTCCCTGGAGTGATCAAGTGTTCTCCCTCTGTCATCTGAAATGTTCACGTGTCCTGTCTTCTCCAGTGCTTAGATCTTTATAGTAGAACAATTATAATGCATTTGTAAGTGTCATAACAGTGAACAAAATGCAGTTAATAGTTTTTTCCCACTATTTAATTATGCACTGTTTTACACATACAAAATTATGTGCTTAGTGGTTGTGTGCTAGTTATAAATAAAATTAACACATGCACCAGTATCCAGGTTAGGAAACAGTTAACAGACACCCTGAACAGTAGTTTAACATTGAAACAATGCACGTTTCAGGTCAGCAAACGGGAGCGGTCCGAGTATCACCCCAGGACAGCGATGATCACGCCGTCAGAAAACACCCACTTCCGGGTGATCCCCAGCGAGGACAGCCTCCTGAGTGAGGTCGAGAAGGATGCTTCCATGGGGGAGACGGTCTGCACCATCGTGAAGCCCAAGCCGCGAGCCCCAGGGAAGCAGCATGGCGGAGCAGCCTCGGCAGCCAGCCCTCGGGAGCCCCCCGCGGGGTTGGATGCCCCCCGCCTGCCTCCCTCACCCCCCTTCGTGGAGGCGCCCTCGGAAGCTCGACCAGCTGCTAAAATCGACTCACCCTCCAAGAAGAGAGGTAATCGGGGCTTTGATTTGACCTCGGCAGCTCTGAATCTAGGTAGTAAATTATTTCAGGGTTTCAGGTGATACACAGGGCCACCTCCTCCCAACTGGGACCTGCCACATCAGGGTGGGGTGGGGCTGTGGTTAGTGTGGCTTCCCCATGGTGCCAACTCTGACCTCCTCTCTCTCCCGGCCATGGCTGCTGAGAAGCATTCTCTGAAAAAAATTATGGAGGTATTAAAGTCAAATTAGGAGTAAAATTAATCTCTTTAAGTGTTAGTTTCTCAGTCACTTCCGACTCTTTGTGGCCCCATGGACTGTGGCCCACCAGGCTACTCTGTCCTTGGGATTCTTCAGGCAAGAATATTGGAGTGGCTTGCCATTCCCGTTTTCAGGGCATTCCCCTGACCCAGTGTTTGAACCCAGGCCTCCTGCATTGCAGGCAGATTCTTTACCATCTGAGCCACCAAGGAAGCCAGGCTTCAGAAGTATGTGAACCAAGAACTTCCAGATGTACAAGCTGGATTTTAGAAAAGGCAGAGGACCCAGAGATCAAATTGCCAACATCCATTGGATCATAAAGAAAAACAAGGGAATTCCAGAAAAAAATCTACTTCTGCTTCATTGGCCATGCTAAAGCCTTTGACCGTGTAGATCACAACAAATTGGAAAATTCTTAAAGGGATGGGAATACCAGACCACCTCATCTGCCTCCTGAGAAACCTGTGTGCGGATCAAGAAGCAACAGAATCTAACATGGAACAACTGACTGGTTCAAAATTTGGAAGAGTACAACAAGGCTATATACTGTCACCCTGCTTATTTAACTTCTGTGAAGAGTACATCACGCAAAATGCCAGTCTGGATGAAGCACAAGCTGGAATCAAGATTGCTGGGAGAAATATCAACAATCTCAGGTGTGCAGATGATACCGCTCTAATGGCAAAAAGCGAAGAGGAACTAAAGAGCCTCTTGATGAGGGTAAAAGAGGAGAGTGAAAAAAATGGCTTAAAACTCAACATTCGGAAAACTAAGATCATGGCATCTGGTCCCATCACTTCATGGCAAATAGATGGGGAAAAAGTGGAAGCAGTAGCATTTTATTTTCTTAGGCTCCAGAATCACTGTGGATGGTGACTGCAGCCACAAAATTAAAAGATGCTTCTCCTTGGAAGAAAAATTATGACAAACCTAGACAGCGTATTAAAAAGCAGAGAGATTACTTTGCTGACAAAGGGCCATCTTGTCAAGGCTATGGTTTTTCCAGTAGTCATGTAGGGATGTGGGAGTTGTACCATAAAGAAAGCTCAGTGTCGAAAAATGGATGCTTTCTAACTGTGGTGCTGGAAAAGACTCTTGAGAGTCCCTTGGCCTGCAAGGAGATCAAACCAGTCAATCCTAAAGGAAATTGACTCTGAATATTTATTGGAAGGATTGATGCTGAAGCTGTAGCTCGAATACTTTGACCACTTAATATGAAGAGCTAACTCATTGGAAAAGACCCTAATGTGCTGGGAATAATTGAGGGCAAAAGAAGAAGGGGGCATCAGAGAATGAAATGGTTAGGTAGCATCACCTATTGAATGGACGTGAGTTTGAGCAAGCTTTGGGGGAGATAGTGAAGGACAGGTAAGCCTGGTGTGCTGTAGTCCGTGGGATCGCAAAGAGTTGGACACCGCTAAGCAGCTGAGCACTCGTGCACGTTCATGTATAAAGAGAAACCATACTGTCAGGTGTGAATGACTTAGGGCCCAGGATTCACATGAGAGCAGGTGAAAGAACACGAGACTCAGCCCGTGTTTATTGGACAGCTATCAGGAGTGCTGGGCTCTCACCTGGATGGGTGAGAAACAGCAGTGCAGAAAGGTTAGATGATGCCTTTAAAAGTACACCGCAGTTCTGGTCGTGGTTGGTTTTATTGTCTGCAAACCTTTGTTTTCTTGCAGTTGTAAATGAAAAGTAACCAGGTTCTCATCTCTGATGTGTTTTTCTTAAAAAAACCAGGTGTCCACAAGAGAAGCCAACACCAGGGGCCTGATGATATTTACCTGGACGACCTGAAGGCACTGGAACCTGAGGTTGCAGCTCTCTATTTCCCCAAAAGGTAGTGGGTTTATACTGCACAGTTGGCAACTCTGAAATGTTCTAGATGTTTCCAGAGCAAAGCATTAGAAAAAGGAGCGAGGGGCTGGTATCCTTCAGCTAAGTTGAATCCTTGCTTCAGATTTTGGAAATGGAAAATCCAGAAATTGTGCCTGTGTTGTCTTTTTTACCTGTTTATGAAGAAATGTTCAGTACAGTGAGAAGGTGCCCCCGTCAAGCTCATGTAGTAAGGGTGTAACGTGGATGTAACATCAGATTAGCCCTTCCTGTTCATTAGCATTGTTTCCTTTATTATGTGTTTAGAGGTGGTATATCTTTATTCAGAGACACTTTACAAAAGCAGGCCTCCACTCTTCAGTGAGGCCCCGCTTACTCAGGCCTGGATCTGGTGGGGCCCCTTCCAGGGCCTTTCCAGACTTCCCTTCCTCCTTTCCAAACCATCCCTTCCTCCTCTGTGACTCCCCGCTTGGAATAACACCAAAATTTTAGCAGTGATAGACTTGGGCAGTTTTCCCAAGGCCATTTCCATTCTAGGGGAAATTCCATTTTATTAAATAATATTCTGTGGTCACAAAGAACAGTGTTTACTTTTCCCCATGTTCTCATGGCTTGAATACACTGAGCCATAGTCACACATAATTAAACACTTTTAAATAAATTATTGAAAAGCATATCTGAAGGTTTTATTTAAAACAGAAAGACAGGATTGATGTGAGGATACTTAATATTTACAGATATTTTTGTAGGATCCTTAAAACGTCCTCCTAACTTTCTCCCCTTTGTTTGGAGTAGTAATTGGGTTTTTAAGGGGAGAGAACTGAAACTGGTGGTTTTTTTTTTTTTTTTTTTCATTTAGAAAGTTAAAACGTAAGCTATCTTGACATTACCTCTTTGTTTCTGACTTCCCGGTCCTTAATCATTTGTTTACCTTGGGACAAATATAAGACATTTAGTTTCCTTTTTTAAAACACGGGGAGCCTGACTGCTGCACTGGGGCCACCTGTGCGGTTGTAGCCTGACCATCTGGGCCCATAGCTGCTCACATCATGAGTGATTGTTTCTGGAAGCAAGACAGTGAGGCTGTTGGAATGCTCACAGGCATTCATTTTATCATCATGGTCACCGGCAACCTGACTGAAGAGCTAGTGTTTGTAACTAGAGCTGAACTTGACCCTGAAGCACACAGTCTGGTGGTTCTAGCGGCCCGTTGTTGAACGTCCTCCATGTATTCAGCAGGGGTGTCGGTTAGGGTCACACCAGCTGCTTTATCTGATAAACTCACGACCTCAGTGGCTTGATGGCTGCAGTTCATTTCTTGCTGGGGGCTCTGGAGCACCAGCCCCTCCCATCCTGAGGCTCCACCATCCCCGCGGGGCCTCGACAGGGAAAGGGGAGGGCCGTCGGGGGCACAGTTTTCAGGGGCCTGGCTTGGGAAGGAGGCAGCACACGCCTTCTGTCCACAGGGACGACACAGTTGTCTGATCGCATGGCTACACCTGACTGCAGGGGACCACCCGTGTGCCCGGGAGGGTGAGGACGTGGTGCTTGTGTTTCACCCTGAGGTCAGCCTTGCTGGGGACCCAGCACAGCAGCGGGGTTTGCTGCTTAGGTGGCCTTGGCTTTTTCACCGTCTCCAGTTAGCAGCACATTCTGTTGATGCGATTAATCTCAAAACTGTGTTATGGGTGTGCATCACTCAGTCCCAAACACCAGAATTTTCTCTTCAGAGGCTCAAGTGCAAAACATGGTCGTGTTTGAAGCTGCTTTCTCTTTAGGACTTATCTGTACTCTGCTGCCACCTGCTGCTCAAATTTCAGATTTTTTTCTAAAGATCATGTAACTTCATGAGATGACACACATTTATATGCTAGCTTTTAAAAAAATAAAAGAATTTAATAATTCTAGACGTATTTCAGTGACATTAAGTATCTCCAAAAGGTGTAGAGCAGGAAACGTGACTAAGAGATGTAAGGTGTCATTTCCCCGTCCTTTTTCTCTTAAATTTATGCTCCATTACGAAAAGTTTCCTTTAGGATCAGCTTCTAAAACCTGGCTTCCACGCCTTGTTTAGAAAACTGAGAACATTGAGTAACCTCGACTTTGGTTCTGGGGCTCACCAGTGTGTAGAAACAGTTTATTTCTGGTTTCTTGGTGCACTGTTTTCTTGAGATGTGTCCAGCCTCCTGAGAATTTTTACTTGGTTAATTTCTTTGTTTTGTTTTCATGAAGTAACAAATGAATTTAGAAAAGCCTTGTTTTTAACAGTAATACAACCTTAGACTACAGCAGTTTTCTACGAGTTGAGTATAGTACCACAGCCGTCTGTAGAAGTTAAGATCAGAAGGTTTCCAGACTTCACGTTTTTCTTACCCTGTCATTTTTGTCATGTAAATAAATGCTTGTAACTTTCATCCCTTTCATTTAAGTCAGAAAGGCCATCCCTGAAAGGTCCGCATGACTGACTGACTGGTGTGTGCGCGTTTACTGTGTTGAGTTAACTCCTCAGCAGTGCTGTTGGGTTGTGTCGGCGTCGTCTAGGGTAGGAGTCTGAACGCTGCCTGAGCAAAGTCGCCTCCATGGGAGGGAGCCCTGAGCTTGGCCGTCGGGCTCACGGCAGGGGTGTGACGGCCGGTGCCTTTCTCCCCACAGCGAGTCGGAGCCTGGCTCCCGGCAGTGGCCCGAGTCCGACACACTGTCCGGCTCCCAGTCCCCCCAGTCGGTGGGCAGCGCGGCGGCCGACAGCGGCACCGAGTGCCTCTCGGACTCCGCCATGGACCTGCCTGACGTCACCCTGTCGCTCTGCGGCGGCCTCAGCGAGAACGGAGAGATCTCCAAAGGTAGGCGGGCAGCCTCGTCCGCCCTGGGTGGTGGAGCCGTGTCGGGAACGCAGCCCTGGGCTCTTGTGGAGGTGGCGGGGTCTCCCTCCGCCCCTCATTTAGGTGCCTCGTGTTGGGGTGACCCCGCGTGTTGGTGGTGGAGGGCTCTGGGCCTGGGGGCCAGTTCTCAGGCGGCCCCGTGTACTGGGTGGCCAGGGTCAGCTCAGCCCCAGCCGCCTTCTTTGTGAAGTTGCTGGAATAATTGTCGGGCTGGGACCTGGCAGCCCCCAGTCTGAGCATGAGAGGAGGGCCTCACGTTGCCAAATCTGTCTGCTGAGCGAAATGGTCTTTCTGGCAAAAGTGGAAGGGGCTACTCTGTCTGAGGCTTGGCCCAGGAGAGTCAAGTTGCTCATGAGAAAGGGGGTTGCTTAGCAGGGCTGGTTCCAACAACCCTGCGGGACTTGAGCACCTGTGTGTCCGACTGTTGCAGCCAGTTCTTCGGCCTTTCTGGCCTTACCTCCTTTTGTAAACTGAACTCTTCATGTTTTCTCACTTTGGCTGGTGGCCCTTGATGGATTTTCCTCTAAGGAAAGATTTTCTGACTAACGTCATCTTTTGTGTGTGTGGCAGGCTGGGTTGCCCTGGGCCTCTCGGCTGGAACTCCCTAAATCCTCCTCTTCTTGGGGTCGTGGGGTGATCACTTTTCCATCTCTTACTTCTGTTTACTTTTTGCAAGAAACTGAGTGTGTTATGGACAGTGGTTCCTTCTAGGGACAAAATTAGGTCACGTTAGAATCCTCTTAAGCCCTCCCTTTAAAAAATAGGGTGGAGGAGGGGACATACAATTTATGTAAAACTGTAAAACTTATGCTTAAAAGACCATTAACTTAGGGTAGCGTTTGTTATTGGGGGAGGCAGAAATGGCAAGCAAATAGTACGTAGATTACCAGGAGGAACAATCCCAGCGACAGTTTCCTGTGATTAGAGTTTTCTCTGAATTAGAGGATAGCCTCTGGGAACAGGGGACAGAAAGTCACGCTTGACCCTTGTTTGTTCTGCAGGAACTCGGGATTTGTTTCTTCTTGAGAGACCCTCAGCCAAATTCTGCTGTGTTTGGCTTCTCCCTCCAAGCGCTATAAAATGCTTGGGTGGTTTTCTCATGTAGCTGCACTTGTGCACTTACGGCTGTAAGACCCCACAAACATTCCCCAGTTATACTGTTAGAAGTTGCCCGCCGGTCAAGGGTTTCACACCTGCTTCTGAGAATGAAGCTCAGCAGTTTTCACTGGTTATGGAGTTGAGTGTGTGTGAACCCGGGCCTTCATGTCTCCCTCCCTCTCACATCTGTGATCTATTTGCCTCAAAGTCCCTAGCTTATCCCTTTCTCCTGTTTTTTTGTTTGTTTGGTTTTTGGTTTTGATTTTTCACTACTGTGGGAAGAGTGGTAGAAGAGGGGCAGTAGAAAAGAAGTGTTTTTTTTCTTGTCCAGGAAAAAAAAAACAGACCACAAACATCTACCATTTGTTGTTGATTCTCATAGAAAAGATAGTTGTTGGGTTTTTTGGTTTGTTTTGAAGTATTTTTTTGATCCTGTTGTCTGAGTGTGAAGGGAGTATTGTAATAAGCTCATGTGGATGTTTACTCATGTAATCTCTAACCAGATGGATAATTGTTACCTTACAGAGAAATTTATGGAGCACATCATTACGTACCATGAATTCGCAGAAAACCCTGGACTCATAGACAATCCCAACCTTGTGATACGGATATATAACCGGTAAATACTCTTGCTTTTTCATTGTTTATAATTGTTAAATATTCTTGCAGGTTTTTCTGGCCCTAAGTGCTATGTAGTTTTTAAGTATTATACTTTTTCGCACTATGCCCATTTCATATACATGGGCAGCGACTTTGGAGTGAAGCTGAAGAAGCTTCAGCTTTATTTTCAAGTGAGGCTTGAAATGCTGCTCTGTTTTACACGTGCTACTTCCCTGCTTGGAGAAGTTTGGCTCGAAGCAGAGATTGCTTATGTGGCAAGACACTGAGCTGATCACGTCTTCACTGGAAAGAATAAGGACTTTGTTATTGGCATTTCTGTGTCCTCTCCCACCCTCTGCTCTCTTTGACGGTCGTGCCTGGCTTTGCTCTCACAGTTACTACAGCTGGGCGTTGGCGGCCCCCATGGTCCTCAGCCTTCAGGTCTTCCAGAAGAGCCTGCCCAAGGTGAGTTGTCGCTCCCCAGAAATGTCTGCAGCACACAGCGCTTTGAGAATCCGTGTGTGCATGTCTCTGAACTGGGTGCTATTCTGTTTTACTTAATATTATAAAGTTAATACCATCACTCAAATCATCTCATGCCCAGAAACCCAGGAAATTGGCTCGGCTGCCACATCTGTCATTTTTGCTAGATATTTATACCAGTTTCTGATTGTGTGTCAAGGTTGAGAGATTTCACGAACTGTTAGTTAAATGTAGGATAAAAACATTTCTTCCCATTAATATGGAAAGGAGCAGTAAGAAGAAGGTGACATGGCCCCCGGAAGCATGGTGTCAGTGTGGTTCCTTCAGCTTATGGCTAATGAGCCTGTTACGTAGAACCTGAATCTGTGCACCAAGGTGACAGCATCGGTCCTCATAATTCGAGAAGGCAGAGAAGGGAGAGCAGCCCACCTGCCAGCCCCTAAGAGGGGCCAGACCACCTGGCCTGACAGCACAGAACAGCCATGAGAGAGGACGCCGGCGGGTGGAGGCATCGTCACCCTCTGGTTGAGGGTAGAGGGGTCGAGTGCCCTGTGACCAAGATGCTGGGCTAACCTGCGTTCATTGTTTTCAGGCCACAGTCGAGTCCTGGGTCAAAGATAAGATGCCAAAGAAATCTGGCCGCTGGTGGTTCTGGCGTAAGAGGGAGAGCATAACCAAGCAGGTAACCGAGCTGGAAGTGGGCTGAGAAGAATGACTCTTTAATTTATCGAGAAACCCTTTTTTGCCAAGCACAGGGAAGTCCCGTTTGGGCTCCATGATGCTCTTTCACAATAGTCGGCACCGTGTGTGAACAGCCACTTGTGCAGGTCAGATACTGGCGCTTCGCGTGCATCACCCGTCACCTTCACTGCCGCCCAGCGGTGCCGGGATGTGGACTCCTGTGTACCTGTAGGAGGCCCGAGCACAAGACCGCGGGCGCGGGGCTGGTGAGGGGTGGAGCTGCGCCGTGGCGTCACGTCCGCCCCCAGGAGAGGCCCGAGCACAAGACCGCGGGCACGGGGCTGGTGAGGGGTGGAGCTGCGCCGTGGCGTCACGTCCGCCCCCAGGAGAGGCCCGAGCACAAGACCGCGGGCGCGGGGCTGGTGAGGGGTGGAGCTGCGCCGTGGCGTCACGTCCGCCCCCAGGAGAGGCCCGAGCACAAGACCGCGGGCGCGGGGCTGGTGAGGGGTGGAGCTGCGCCGTGGCGTCACGTCCGCCCCCAGGAGAGGCCCGAGCACAAGACCGCGGGCGCGGGGCTGGTGAGGGGTGGAGCTGCGCCGTGGCGTCACGTCCGCCCCCAGGAGAGGCCCGAGCACAAGACCGCGGGCGCGGGGCTGGTGAGGGGTGGAGCTGCGCCGTGGCGTCACGTCCGCCCCCAGGAGAGGCCCGAGCACAAGACCGCGGGCGCGGGGCTGGTGAGGGGTGGAGCTGCGCCGTGGCGTCACGTCCGCCCCCAGGAGAGGCCCGAGCACAAGACCGCGGGCGCGGGGCTGGTGAGGGGTGGAGCTGCGCCGTGACGTCACGTCTGCCCCCAGGAGAGGCCCGAGCACAAGACCGTTGCGCGGGGCTGGTGAGGGGTGGAGCTGCGCCGTGACGTCACGTCTGCCCCCAGGAGAGGCCCGAGCACAAGACCGCGGGCGCGGGGCTGGTGAGGGGTGGAGCTGCGCCGTGGCGTCACGTCCACCCCTAGGAGGAGGGGACCCCGTGCCCTCAGTCCCCGCCCCGGCCTCGTGGGTGTGGCCAGGTGATATGCTGTGTGGCGGAGCTGATGCCCTGTCACAGTCCTCACCCCTGGCTTGGTGGCAGCAGCTTTTCACACACACAGCGTATGACTTCTCTCTCAGGTTTCTGTCCTTTTGGCTCATCAAGCTAGAGGAAGTCTGTTTCTTAAGCGTTTTTAATTTGTGGATTCAGACAGTGCTTTTGCTGATTTCTGGAGGGGGCTGCTGATGGCTTTTTGCTCCGTCAGTAGGGCGAGAGCTGCTCATCATCACTGTCTTCCTGTCGTTGCAGCTGCCAGAGGCCAAGGAAGGGAAAGTGGAGGTCCCACCGCCCAGTGACCGGCCATCAAGCGCGAAGGAGCCGGCCAGCGGCAGGTGACTTTGACAGATTTGTGTAATTCTTAGTAAGAAATGTTTTGTTCAGTGGACAGCCACTGGCTTCATTGTGCCACTCGGTTAATAGATAACTTCTGCTTTTCTTGAAAAATATCATCAGCTTAGGGAATTCCCTGGTGATCCAGTGGTCAGAACTCAAGACTCACTGCTGGGGCTCTGAGTTCGACCCTTGGTCAGGAAACTAGGTCCAACAAGCCGAACCATGTGGTGTGGCCAAAAATATATTTATGTCTGTATATATGTATCATCAGCTTAGAGTCAGGATACTCATTGCTGCTTCCTAAGCACGTTGCTCCCGCTCTGGAGCCGTGAAAACAGGTACCCCTGACATGCAGGCCTCTGGGAAGCAGGTCTTGGGGAATCATAAGATGTGTAGTGCCTGGGGCCCTACTCCCTGGCTGTCAGGCACAGCAGGAGACATGACAGAACCTCAGAGATGGGTACGGGTCCCTTTCGTTTCTTGGGAGGAGTCTGCCCTGGACACATGGACTGGCTGCCTGAGGGGACGTATCACAATGCACCCATTCTTGTTTCTGCCACTGTGTTCCTTCCTCTATCACATCTTTTGTTCTCTTCCCATCCCTGACTCTTGGGTTCATCTTCCTGTTCTTTACCCTCTTCTTTTTAAAGAATTGTATAAAATCTTTCTTGTTAATCTCTTAAATCACTGTAAGTGTTCATACTTTCTATAACTTGTACCTTTTAAAACATACATATCCCTTGCAACAGGAATCAGCAGACCTAGTAGCATTCACTGGTTCTAGCAGAAAACAGCCAGTCATAGCAGGAGAGTGACCCTGGCCAGTCAAGAAGGGAGGAGGAGAGTGACCCTGGCCAGTCGTGGAGGAGGTGGATCATGCAACGTGGACCCTGGGTCTGGCTCCTCCTGGGTGGATCTGGGACTTCTCTGTCTCTTCCGGATCCTGAATGAAAAGCTGTTGTCTGTAGACGCCCCTCAGCCTCTCCAGTAACAGACTCTGTTTGACAGGTCGGCTGAGGATGACTCATCGAGTGATGAAGGGTCCCAGGAACTGGAAGAGTCCATCAAGGTGGACTCCGCCCCCACAGAACCCCCAAGCCATAGTGGCACAACCTCCTATAAGAAGTCTCTTCGTCTGTCCTCAGACCAGATCGTGAGTTGCGTGTGGTGTGGGTGGGTCCAGTTTCATGAGCCTTAGTAACTGGTCGCCTTGACGAGCCTCCCTTTCTGTCGGCCCAGCCCCACGCCTCACATGCGGCCCAGTGCGTGGCCATGTAAATGCTCACATGTGTCCAGGAGAGTGGCAGCCCCACCCCGGGACCCCCAGGGTTCCCTGGGATGACTTTCCCCTCCTTCATCCCTAGGCCTCCTACTTCCGTGTCTGGGAGTGAACCAGGGCACCTGTGTTTTCAGCCTGAGTCTGACACATCCAGACTGGCTCTGGGCCCCTCGCTGTCTCGTAGGAGCCACAGCCAGAGGGAAATGACATCTACCTAGATGCAGTCTCCCCCTTCCTGTCAATTTCCCACTTCCTCACCTTAACCCATTTTCAGTATGAATTGGTCCTGCTGTGCCCCAAGGGGAAGGATCTCTGGTACACAGGACGTCCCGGGTGGCAGGGAGGGGACTGGGAAGCAGGGGTCAGAAGGGCCCTTGGGCACTTTATACACAGTTCAGGCCGAGGTTCCTCAGCCCAGTCCCCGAACCCCAGGTGCAGCCCCGATCCATCCTCCCAGAGCTGGGTCTTGAGATGCTACTGGCAGTCTGGAGAGTGTTGATTCTGTTCCAAAACTGTTTTCTGTTGCTATTCCTTGCCTTTTTTTTTTTTTTTAATAAACAGTTAATTTGTTCATGTATTTCTGTCCATGTCTGTTCACACACATTTATATATTTTAGAGATTAGGATCATTTCTCATGTAACCTTGTATCTTTTTTAAATTAATTTTAATTGGAGGCTAATTACTTTTCAATATTGTGGTGGCTTTTGCCATACATCTACATGAATCAGCAACTGGTGTATATGTGTCCCCCATTCTGAAACATTGTATCTTAAGCAGTTTCTCTGACCACATTTTCTTGGAAAGTGTGACTTAATTGTTGCATGTAATTCTATCAAAGTGATGTACCTTTAATTTTCAAAGCTCTAATTTTGCTGATTCTTACACTTTTTATGAAAGGCGAAACTGAACCTCCAAGATGGCCCAAACGACGTCGTGTTTAGTATCACAACCCAGTATCAAGGCACCTGTCGCTGTGCCGGGACCATTTACCTGTGGAACTGGAACGACAAGGTCATCATTTCTGACATTGATGGGACGATAACCAAGTAAGCGGGAGCCCTGGGGTGGCAAGAGGAGGGCCCAGCGCAGTGTGCAGAGGGCCAGGGGCTCCCTCACCTGAGTGACCCGCCACCATCAGGAGGGTTTTTTAAACTACATGCACTGAGAGGTCCTGAGTGCAGTCCCCACAGAATCATTCTATGGATGGAGGAGGTGGGTGGGGCAATACAAACAAGGGCAAAACATTTGGGGAATTCCCCTGGCAGCCAAGTTAGAACTCAGCACTTTCACTGGTGAGGGCCCAGATTCATTCAGTCCCTGGTTGGGGAACTAGGATCCCGCAAGCCTTGTGGCGCAGCCAAATGACCATAATAATAATAACTCTTGGAAAGATTTAATTATTCGGTCTCCAAATTCTGGCATGGGGAGGAAAAAATAGAAGCTGTTGCAGTTAGAGAAGAGGAGGCCGTGTGGTCGTAAATGCCCTGAGAGTGAAGGGCCAGCCCTTGGGTCTGGTGGCGCTCTCAGAAGCTCCTGGGTGATGTCCTTGGCTTGTGCACACACAGACCAAGGAAACGGCCTTGTGGGCTGTCACCACCCCCCAGGCCCCTTCCCTTCCCCCAGCGGCTGCTGTTACAGAAGCTGGTGTTTCAGTAACGGGCAAACACTCGGCTCTACGTGCTTGGTTCCTGACACCTCCTCCTGTTTCCACCCTCCCAGGTCTGACGCTCTGGGACAGATTCTTCCGCAGCTGGGCAAAGACTGGACGCACCAGGGTATCGCGAAGCTCTACCATTCCATCAACGAGTAGGTGCCTGACCCTGTGGCCAGTGAGCTGGGATTTTGCTGGACCTGTAGAAGTAGTCCCAGGAAATCTTGTTTGTGATCCAGCTTTCTCACTCTCCCTTCTCACTCCTTACTGGAGCCTCCCGCAAGGGAAAGTGTGAGCCACCACCCGTGGGGCTGGAGCCGTGTGCCTGGCGAGTTACACCTTGTTCTTGCACAGGGCTGCGAGTTGTAGGCACTACCTGTATCAGTAGTTTCAGCTGTACTTGGGTTTGTAGTCGTAGTTTAATCATTTGTAACTTTTGTTAGTACTTTTAATTGTATTTCTTGAAGTGGGTAATAGATGTGTGCATGGGGGAATCAATCTGCCAGGTGGTTTTCTCCATCGAGTACCTTTTGTGAGAACACAGTGCTGTGGCCTTTGTGGGAATCCTAATACATCCGAGTTAAGTCAATCTGCAGAACTACAGTGTCTTAAGCAGAGTTTGAGAATGTCCCAATAAAGACAGCCCCTAGTTTTTTGTCTGCTTTATAATTGGCTTCTGTAGATATGTTATTACATGACACCTTAGCATAATCCCTAATCACATCTCCTCCATGGTGTGTTTCATGGAGTGGTGAGATCTTTATAATCCTGATGATGCTTGTGTTAAATTTAGGAATTTGACTTTCATGGGAGGTGAGAGGAACTTTATTGGGACCTTTAAAAAGAAAAAATGCATTTCTCCCCCTTTAGCTGAAGCACATGGGCTAAACAGGATGCGTTCTCTTCCAGGAATGGCTACAAGTTCCTGTACTGCTCAGCCCGTGCCATCGGCATGGCCGACATGACCCGCGGCTACCTGCACTGGGTCAACGACAAGGGCACCATCCTGCCCCGCGGCCCCCTCATGCTGTCCCCCAGCAGCCTGTTTTCTGCCTTCCACAGGTGTGTGTGCATGTGTGTGTATGCGTGTGTACCTGTGGGGACCGGGGCCTGGCTGGACTGTATTACAGAGCTTCTGGGTCTGAGTTCCATGTTACTCTAGCTCACACACCGCTCACCTGGTCTGTGTCAGACACAGCTGAGAAAAGCCAGGCTGGCAGAGATGGGGAAAGATACCAGTTAGGAAGGATTTAGCAAAATGGATAGCTGTGGGTTTTCAGACCACGTACCAGGGAAAACTGCCATTTTGGATTTGGTGGTGATACTTCTTTCTCCTAGGGAAGTAATAGAAAAGAAGCCGGAGAAGTTCAAGATTGAGTGTCTGACCGACATCAAGAATCTCTTTGCCCCAGCTCAGCAGCCCTTCTACGCTGCCTTTGGGAACCGCCCAAATGTAGGTGTCTGCTCTGGGCTGCACATGCGTGCACCGTGGGAAGCGTGCACAGGACGGTGCTTTAGGGTGTAGGCGGGCCATAGTCTTTACCCCAGGCGTGTGGGCGCAGTGAGGTCTGCTGTGTTGGGTGGGTGCTCACTTCATCTGCATGATTCCTCCCGCAGCAGGGAGGTACTGGGGCGGAGACCTGCCCTAGGATGCCCATCTGTGACCAGGGGCTTCGGTTCCATTTCCGTGAATTCTGAGCTGAGCCTTAGATCCGCCCCTCAGATCCATGGCTTGAGCACTGCCTCTCCCCCAACCCCCAGCCACGAATGCTTCCCCTCTCCTACTCTGGGGCCTGGAGTCTCCTTGGTACCCACGTTCTCTGGCTTCCCAAGCACCCCCTGCAGTGTGCGTTGGCCTCCCTCTTTAGGCAGTGTCTGTCTAAAGCTCAGCCTGGGTGGCGGCTGCCCCAACTCCACGTGTTCTCCATACGCCGCTTCCTGTGATGCAGTGCTTCTGGCTCACAGGGGGCCCGAGAACTTCTCAGTAACCACCCTGCTCTGTTTCCTGCGGCAGGACGTCTATGCTTACAGACAAGTGGGTGTCCCAGACTGCAGGATCTTCACCGTGAACCCCAAGGGCGAGCTGATACAAGAAAGGACCAAAGGAAACAAGTCCTCGTAAGTGCGTTCCCACTTCTAAGCCCTGGCGCCTTGCAGCCGGGGGCCAGGTGTCAGAGCCGTGCCCGCCCTTGGAAGCCTCCGCTCTGCCAGGCTGTGTCCACCCCTTCTGCCGGAGCATGCTCCCCTCTGCTGGGGCATCCCCCACCTCTGCCGGACTGTGCCCCCTCTGCAGCTGCTGTTGGGGGTGGCTGGGGAGCCTAGACTCTGAGGAGGGAGGTGGACCCCTGGGAAGGAGGGCGCTGGTCTGGGACCCTTCCTTTCTGGCTTCACGGCCTGCCGTCTCATGCTCTCAGGTCCGGTGCTGAGTCACAGTATGTGTCCTCCCCGCTCCCAGGTACCACAGGCTGAGCGAGCTCGTGGAACACGTGTTCCCACTTCTCAACAAGGAACAGAATTCCGCCTTCCCATGCCCGGAGTTCAGCTCTTTTTGCTACTGGCGAGAGCCGATCCCCGAGGTGGACCTGGAGGACCTGGTCTGAGGTGGCGCCCCTGGCGGGGGGCTGGATCGCGGCCGCTACAGCAGGGGAGGCGACCGGCCTTCTGCTGGACAGAGGATGCGGGGACCCTCCCGGCCACAGGTGTGGGACGGCGCGCTGCCTGCCGGGCGCCGGCAGGAATGGGCTGGGGAGCTGCCGGGGCCAGACGCACCCCTCCCCCCCGTGCCCTCCCGGACCCGGGGCTGCCGTGCGGTGCCGGCAGCCGGCACAGCAAGGGGCTCAGGCCCGAGGCCCGGGCTCCAGTCACTGGCCTGGCCTCCCACATGCTCTGTGTCGAGTTGCGTGCCGGGTGCTCCTTTAATTGCATAATTTAAGAAGAAGAAAAGAGAAGCTAAGAGTGGACCAAACGTTGCACAAAGTAAAGTGTTCTAATTTCCACTGGGCAGTTGAGAGTGTTTCTCTCTCTGAGAGGAGGGCTTGCTTGTTAGGGAATCAGGGTCCAGTTATTGATGATGTCTGAACTGCCCGCTCACTTCTCCCACGGGCTCCTCCCTCCATCTCCTACTCCATGGAAGAAGGATGCTGGCTCTGGCGCCTGGGGCTTCAGGGGAAGGAAGGACCATCGCCTCCTCACCCTGACCGTTCCTCGGCAGGGACTTGAACTGTTGTGTCTTGGACCCACTGGAAGGCACGGGTCTTGCAGGATGTGTGATGTCGTGAGAGTGGTCCTGGCAGCAGGAGTTGGTTAGCCAGCAGGGAAACTCAGTTCTCAGGGAGGCCTAGAGATGCAGACGTGTGCTTGTGCCATGCCCCGGGAAGGGGTCTGTTGCCCCTCCCCCTGCCTGCAACTGAGCAAGCCACTCAGGAAGGGCCCCATCCACACGCCCCTCCAGGGCTGTGAGCACGAGCCTGCAGAGATGAGCTGGTGCGGACAGCCCCCTCGGGCTTAAAATCAAGAGAACTGTTAGAGAAGAGGCCCTCGGGGCCAGTGGTGACCTCATGCAGCCCTGCGTTGGGTGAGAAAGCAGTGAGCAGGTTCCAGAGTGGAGGGAGAGGGGGGTGATAGTGAAATACTGCAGAGTGGCGCTCACCCCTCCCCCCACCGTGGTTTCGGGTCCGCCTTTTGCTTTCCCTGCTGGTTTTGGGGGCACTCCTCTTTTCAGTTTGCTCCACCACGGTACTGTTCATCTCGAGCTGGAGAAGTGGGGGTGGCTGCTCTCCAGAGTGGAGGGTTGAAGGTCTCGGACTCCATTGAGCCATGTTGGAGGCAGAGCCCGGAAGCCGTGTTCCTAGAGAAACCAGACATGCTTCCCCCAGGGCAAACCTTCCCACCGCAAACGGTTCAAGGATGCATCGTTTAAAGACCTATTCATGGACAGCAGGTCAGGAAGCTGGGTTGTGTTCATCGTGTGAGGTTCTGCCCCGTTAGTGACATCCTGGTCGCCCGTGATTCCTTCATCTCATGGCTGCTGGGGATGGCCTGGCCTTGTGCTGGGTGCAGGCCCTTCCCTGGAGCCGCATAGGCTTGTGGGCACGTGTGCAGTACGGAAAAGCTTGACACATACCTTCCTGTCGTCCTTCATTGGTTGTCCTTTAAAGAGTCTCTCATGAGACAGCTTCTCCTTGATGAGCTCTCCTCTCGGGATGGGGGCATCTTAGAGGGTCACGACTGGGAACCTGCACTGGGGCGGCTGACCCCTCCGCCCAGTGTCCGTCAGTGCTAGAGTGTCATCCTGTCCCTGCACATTGATCAGCGGGTGTCACCGGTCCGCTGGGTACACAAGCTGATCAGCCTGAGTGTTCCTCCTCATTTAAAGGAGCCCCTCTTGCTGAACGTAGATGACGACGATCGCTTGAGTGTCACAAAAGTATTGTTTGTGCTGAAAATCCATTGCCATTTGGTACAAATGACATTTGTTCTTTCTGTGAAAGAGAGATGCCCTCGGTGTGTTTGTACACAGACCTCAGGAGGAGAGCTGAGGAGGAGCAGTGGCCGCTTGCTGCCCTCGGGGGCGGGCGACATCTCAAGGAGCCGCCTCTGGGTCACTCTCTCCGCCAGTGGAATGGCCGTGGCCCCTTCCCTCTTTCCGTCCCTCCCGACTGCATCCCATCCAACTATACACCTGCCTCGGTGTCTGCGCGGAAGCTCATGCGGCTGTGGTGTCCACATCTGCATCTCTGCGGGGCTCGGGAAGCATGCTTGAGGGCCCAGAGCAGGCAGGCTCGGCCCTGCGTGTGAGGACCACATCTGCTGTGCTGTAAGACATCACCTAGTTTTCAGCTGGAAAAAGGAAAAAAACTTCCTAGCATGATGTGAGATAAAAGCTGCTGACAATCCAGGAGTGATAGCCACCCACCGGAGCCAGAAGTGTTCGTACCCCCGACTGCACATGGCCCTGCAGATGGAGTGTGTCCTCAGAGGTACCGGCCAGACCCAAAGGAACAGGCCAAGAGCAGACTTGAGTTGTCTGCAGTTTGGTGAAAACAGACTCTCCCAGGGGATTTTGTCATCTTTTCAAGTATCATCAATAGTTAACTCTGGGAAGCCTTGTTTTCCCGCTTTAGAGAATGCTGGGTATAATGAAACTGGTGAAAAGTTGAGTTTTGGTTTAAAGTAAGTGCTCTTTCCAGGTGAAAACTACTTTTTTGGGTTTGTTTTAAAGGTAAGAAAAGGAGGAGGAAGGGGAAATGTTGCTCTTTTATTTTAATCATTACATTCGGTCTATGATGACATTTGATTATTAGACACAGCAGTGCCACTAATACGTTTCTTGAGTTGTCAGAAATTGTCAACATCATTACTTTATGGCAAAGATAACTGTCTGAAGATAAATGGCTCATATTTTGGTGCAGTGTTTGATGTTCAAAACAAAATGTTACAACAATAAACAAACGTGAACTCAACGCGTCTTGACTTTTTCCTTCAGGGGACATTTAAATTGTCTTCTCTAAACTTTTGCCAGAAGTTGCTAATTTCCATAAATTAGCATTTCGATCTCTGCTGACACTTAAGTTTGTGTATAGAAAGGGCTTCTTTTTGGTGCTTGTTTTTATAAAACCTGACTCCAGAAGTGAGGCTCCACCCGCAGGAACTAACCTCCCTTGCTTTGTAGGTTCTGCCAGGGAGCCATCCAGTCGTGCCTATGTAATTTCTGGGGGTCACCCCCTGGTGTCCTCCCGACTGCATCCCCCCACCCCTCAGCCCTGCTCAGGGTGCTGGCCGCCCTGCCTTGCATTAAAGCCCTTCCTCTGGGTGAATAGCACGTAGCCCTCCTGATGTTTTCATCAGCTGTCAGGAGGCTCAGAGTGATCTGAGTCAAAAACCACACCCCATGTATTATTTAATCCCCTCTGGTGGCTGAGCCCACGCTGAACCCACCAACTCCCTCAAGCACGCGCCTCCATGTGGGGACAGCACCCACCTTCTCTGCTTGTTTTCCTGATGGAATGGCTGGGCGGGGAGTGCCCTTCCAGCAAAGGAGGGAAGCGCTCAGACAGGTTCACATCAGGAAGAGACTCCCTCCTGTGGCTGCCCTCGCCGCTGCCTGGTGGCCGAGACCGGGGCGAGGCGAGCAGGAGTGAGAAGTGAGTCTGCGTGTGCAGCTACAAGCATGTGTCTGATCACAACTATACTTCTTCCCTTTCAAACTGCACAGTGTGAAAAACAGTTCAAAAGAGAACAGGCTCACTGAGAAAGACGAATGTGCTAACGTGGGAGTAACTTAACATTGCATTCCGCGCCGATTTTCAGTCTTTATTGCTGGTTTTGTTTGTTTCTCATCATTTAAATGGGGCCGTTTGCTGACAGGACTGACACATCCCAGTCCTGTCACTGCTTATCTCAAGGTGCACCCTGACCTTTTTCTCAGCAACCCCATCATTTCAGAAGTTGTAACCTCGTGCCTGATTGAGTCCAGGGCCCTGGTCCACACGTCTCGCTCCCAGGCTCTCAGCGCCGGGACACTGACTTCCAGAGAGAGCTGTTCCGAGCCACTCAGCCCGAGTTCAGCCCAGCCTGCTCCTCTCCGTATAAAAGGACAGCCGCTCCCTTCTCAAGACGCTGACTCCTGGTGAACCTCTTTCCTCCTCCTCAAGTCAGTGCAGGACCTACTCTGAGCTGTCTACACTGCGTGTTGTGGACACAGAGCTGAAACTCACACAGAGCTGAAGCTCACAGAGACGAGTCATAAGGCCCCGCTGAGGAGGACACCACACTCGCCACTCTAGCACCATCCGTGGAGCGAGGCAGGTCAGTCTCCGCCTTCCGTCTGGTTCCCATTGAGCATTTGTCCTGCTTGGCCCCGGGTAAGGCCTGTGAAGGGGGTGTGAGGGGAGAGGGCAAACCCATGTGCCAACTGGGGTTTCCTGAAAACACTCCACAGCCGTGGGGTTTTTCCCATGAGTCATATCTAGGAAGCCACAGCTGCTGACAGCCGGTTCCCCAGCTGTAGAAACAGGGTGAGCATGCACCCCACCCCTGAGCCCCGGATGGAGGGTCCTGAACTTTAAAACGTGAAAACACCAGGCCTTCTGTCCTGGGCCCCTCTGCCCCTAGCTGGGGGGGAAGGGGTGAGGAGGAAGGCTCCCCCCATCTCAAGGACCCAGAGGCCATCCTGTGATCTCACTTGGGAGCAGTCCTGGAAAGGGCATTTTTATAGCATGAGAGCAACCTGGTGGCTTGATTTAGGCCGGGAGACTTGTTTCTATGGTCACGTCTCTCCCTGGGACCTGCCTCCTGCAGTGGCACTCAGTTGGCCAGCAGGTTTTACCCGCCTGACCAGTGAAAACCATGTGGAGCTAAGGGGGCTGGTGTGGCTGCTGGCAGAGGAGTGGGGGCCCGGGTTCCCTGGGAAGGTTCCTGCCCTTCCCAGATGGCCTCGGTGTGATCAGCTTCTGGTTCCCTGGGAGCACGAGGTCTCTTAGAGCTGGGCAGCAAGTAGTCACGTTAGCTTGGACAGCTGCTGCTTAAATGCGACGTTCAGCCTTCCCTGGAGGAGCGAGCCCCCCCCTTTCCGCCGTGGGGGACTCTGACCTCCAGGCACATCCGGTCTGTCTTTATAAGCCGCCCACAACCCCACGGTGCACAGCCTGGATGCTGAGGGATGCCGGTTGCACAGTTGAGATCCATGTATTCAAGCTTCCTTCCTACAGCCGTTAAACTCGCTTACTCCACTTGTGCTTTTTAGCAGCAACCCTCAATCCATGAGGCACCAGCCTTACACTGGAAGTGTTTTATGTTTTTATTGCCACTCCCTGTCTTTGCACTTGAGTCGTACATGTCATTCAAGGAGCCCCAAAAAGCCACACGACAGTCTCTCCTGCATCATCCTCTCAGCCAGGCAAACGCTGCATGGGGGCGGGGGTGGGGAGGGGATGGCGAGACAAGCCTGGGACAGCCCACTGTCCACCCTGGGTCTGTGGTGGCCTGTGCCACTTCAGTGTTTCAACTCTCCTCCCGCCGGCAGGGTAAACAAAGACAGACGGCCAGCGATGGCTCTGCTCCAGTGAAGACAGACGCGGCGGGTACCAGCTTCTGCTGCCTGCCTCCTCGCAGCAGCTCCTCCTCCTCATTGTCCATCGGGAGGACGGGGTCCATCAGGCAGCAGTCGGCGCCTCTGCGGTCAGCACCTGGTAGGCCCAGCCAGAGGCTGGGGGACACGGGGGAGGAGCCGGGGGCAGGCGGGGCGCCTCCGACTCTGGTCCAGCTGTCCAGTCGGAGTGACGGGAGCGGTGGCCACATTCACCCGTGGTTCCCCCCCGCCGCCGGCCACCTCTGTCTTGGGGGAGGGGCGGGGTGTCTGCAGAGAGCTTGCCCCGTGCCCCGGCTACACACACACTGAATGTATTACAGCTTCCAAGCTCTCTCAGCCCCTTCCCGCTCCCCGGCTGCCTCAGAGGTGGGAAAGAAAAGGGTACAAGAAGACCCCGCTGAAGGTGGAGTACATCTCGTCAAAGTCCGTGTGGGCCAGCCGGCCCCCCGTGACCACGATGTTGACGCCGTCCCCCGCCTTGAGGTGCACGATGAGGTGGAAGGCGCCCGGGCCCCCACAGGTGTGCGGGGCCCCCTGCGGCCGGTGGTACTCCAGGAACTCTCTCCGGTAGCCGGCCGTGTGCAGCTGGGCCACACTGGCATTGGCCACCGATAGGACGGCCTCCACGTACGCATCCCTCTCGGGCGTGAGGGTGGCTGTGATCAGGTAGCGCCCGTCGTACGGAGCCGTGAAGACCCCTGCGGGGAGCAAGGGGGACCTGAGTGCGGGGTACCCATCACGGCCTGTGCGCCGAGTGGGCACTCAGCCCGGGTGATGGCAGACAGCTCACCCCCTCCCCACCAGAGGCAGGCCCACTGCGGGGGGATGAGCTGCGGAGATAAGGCTGGAGCCCAGACCCCATGCTGGCAGGAGTGGCCACCTCCGAGGGCTCTGGGGAGGGGGCCCGGTTCTTCAACCTACCCTGCGACGGCCAGGTCACTGAGCTCTTAATCGTACACTAGGGCCTCGGGGACAGACCAGGCCTTGCGCTCTGGGCACACGGCCTGCGTCTCTGCTCAGCGTCACCGGAACCCATTTACTATGACCCATGGCCCAGACTCTGGTTCTAGGCTTCTGGGCCGGGGGGAGCAAGGGTGCCCAGAAAGCTGGCCATGAGCACACAGCAAAGCAGCTCTGATGCTAAAACCCGGGGCCTGGGTTTAGCAGCTCCCACCCCTGCCCGGAACCAGCTGCTTCCCCCCAGGGGCCGCACAGAGCCCCGGCTACCGCACACGTGTGACCTATGACCGCCCCGTTCGCTGGTGCCTGTGGGCGGGAGAACAGCGGGGACCAAGGGGCCCTGTCTCTCCTCTCGCTGGTGAGACACCCCGGGGGCAGCAGCCCGGCTCAAGGCTGGCCTCCCATTTGGGGGCTGGGGCTTATGCAGACCCGTCCCGGCAGGGTAAGTGGGAGGGCTGCCTTCTCCACCTCCGGCCGGGAGGCCCTCCGGAGCAGCTAAGCGCGGGCAGACTCACCGGTGCTGGGGTCGTACACGTCCCCGTCGTTCACCAGCACCTTGTTGAACAGGACCACGCCGGCGTCGCTGGGGAAGGGCTTCCGGGTGAGCCCCGCGGAGAAGGACACGAGAGATGGCGCCGGAGCCCCTGGGGGGACAGGATGCACTCGCGGTCAGGCACAGCCCAGGCCTGTGTGCAGTCCCAAGGGGCGGCCAATCTTATTTCCCCTCAGGGTGGACACGCCTGGGGCCCAACCTCGTCCTCGGAGGAGCAGGCGGCTGTGGGAGTGCCTGGGGCACTGTGTGTCAGGTGGGGGCTTGGCACGTGCATGATGTCTGGGGGTGGGGCACCCAGGCCCCCCCACCCCGGCCTCCCCTCCCACCTCTGCTGTCCTGGCTGACGTACCTGGGGAGGCTGCAGGCGGTGGCTTGGGGTACCCTGAAAAACAGACGCTCTGTCAGAACCCTTACCAGCCCCTCATTTCTGAGCCCCTCCTTTGCCCCTTGTTCCTCACACAAGAGTAGGAGGATGGACAGAGGTGCAAAGGAACACATCACGTGACAGAATATAAGCACCCATGATACGTGCAACTAACAGAAGGGAAGCTGTTATTCTGGAGAAGGCAGCACCCTGCCTAAGAGGAACCGCCCTGACTGCCCCACATGGCAGCCGCATTGCTTCCTGCAGGGGGGCACTTCTAGCTATTGATGGGTGTAACTCTGAGGGTGGTACTATCTGCTGACAGCTGATGTGACTTCCCTCACCCAATGCCACGGGTTTACACGTCACAGCTCACAGCCTGTTTCCTCATGTGTCAGAATGTCAGCCATGGTGCTGGTCACGGAGCTGTGTGTCTAGCACCTACTTCAGGACAGAAACACAGTGAGTGTCCCTTGACCTCTCCTCTTCCTCTAACCTCCACCTCCGTCCTCCTCCAACATCCAACCTCCTCCAAAATCCAAACTCCTCCAGTCTCCTCCAGCCTCTTCCAACCTCCATTTTCCAACCTTAGCCATCCTCCAACTTCCTCCCTTGTCCAGCCTCCTTCATCCTCCTCCAGATTTCAACCTCCAGCCTCCGAACTCCAGCCTCCAATGTCTTTCAACTTCCTCCAACAACTTCCTCCTTCCTCCTCCTCCATCCTTCTCCAGTCTCTTCCATCCTCCAACGTCCTCCGGTCTCCTGTAATGTCCTGCAGCCATCAACCTCTTCCAGCCTCCAGCCTCCTCCAACTTCTTCCATCTAACCTTCTCCAACTTCATCCTCCCAACCCTCCTGCAACCACCTCCAGCATCCAACTTCTATTCTCCAACCTCCTTGATCCTCTAACCTCCAGCCTGCATCCTCCTACCTCTTCCAACTTCCGCCATCCTCCAGCCTCCAACAACACATCTAATGTTGGAGCCAGACCTTCCACCCTACCCACTTAGTGGTGTGCTCTCTTTTCTGCTGCCCAGGCTCCTGGGACATGTTTGGTTTGCCAAGTCCACTTCCTGCTGCGAGGATCAGTGAGCTGCCTGGATGGCACAAGTCATATAGCCCAGGGTGCAACTCTAAGTGTGATGTTCTGTGCCCAGGGCACTGCAGCAGCTTTGGACAGCTCAGTTCTGGGCGCTGGACCCATGACCCACAGAGCCCCACAGCAGCCTCCCAGCGCCTGGGGTGCTCTTACCTGGAGCTCCTGCGTAGCCCTCGGCGCTGGGGATTGGCCGCTGCCCAGTCTGGCCATCCACACCCCGGGGCAGGCCCCGCCCTGACACCCGCATCCTGCCTGGGGGGCCGGCCTCTCCAGTCTCCATGATGACCCCCGTGGAGCCAGGCAAGAAGGGCAGCCCTGTCCAGCCAGGCCGCAGGGGTGGGGGTCGTCTCTTGGGCAGGATGGGCTTCTGTCCTGGGTCCCTCGGAGGCACAGGAGTGCTGGGTGGCGGCAGTGCGGTTAGCACTGGAGTGGACAGCTCCGTGGGGGCCTCTGCTGGGCTCGAGGGCTTTCCTGACTCTTCCTGGGCCTTCCCCCGCGGCAGAGGCTGAGGCGTTTCTGAGGGCTCCTCCGCTGAGCATTGGGGAAAGTAGAAAGAAATACAGAGTTAAAAACCACAGACTTGACTGCTCAACCACAGGCCCCTCTGTGAGACCCCGTGGGCATGGCTTCCTGGAAGGTGTGTGCTTGGGGGTCCCTGGGCCAGGTCCACTGGTAAACATAAGAGCAGCCACCACAGCGTGGGGACCCCTTGCCCCAGAGAGGAGGGTCTTCAGCCTCTCTTTCTACATGATTGTTGCTCTCCCCAAAATAACATGGTCCTTGGTTCCAGCAGCAAAAACTTCATAATGACCCCGTAACTGTACCTGCCTGCTACCACCGACCCCATGAGCCGAGGGCCTGCTTCTGCGGACCTCACATGACCCAGAGTGTCAGAGAGCGCGAGCTGCCTCTGCGGCAGGCATGGGGTCGCCACAGCCTTAAGATCACCAGCTGGAGTACTTCCACTGCAGGAGCCTCCTGTTCACACTCCCTGCCCTCTCGGGACAGTGCTGAGACACAGCCTGGAAATTGCCCCCATTTCCTACTCTGAATACATTCCTGGAACTGCCCTTCCAGGAAGCCCTTCATGCAGGCCTGCAAGACATGGAAGAATAACCAGGACTGGCCTGGATACCTTGCTCAACAGCCAACCCCCACCTACCTCCTCCTCCTCCATCCGTAGCGTGCCTGCCATGGCCCAGGTTCCAAAGCTCCAAAGTTATGATCAAGTAAAATCAGTAACTGCATTGTAGCCCCCCCCCCCCACCCCAGTCTGGTTCTGTTTTTAAACTCACAAAGGTGATGGTGGCAGATGGAACACAGGTCCTTCTACCCACAGAGCTGGGTTGCTAGCCCACCTCCAGCCCCAAGGGGGGCTTCTCCTCAAGCAGCCTTTACATGAGAGGATGAAGCCCTCCAGAAAATGAGCTGAATAAACTGATCATCACTTTCTCAAGTGCCCCCAAGATGGTACAGAGCTAATACCACTCTAGATGCCTTGAAGATAAGTTAGTTCACACCATACAGTGGGAAGGCATCAAGCCTCAATTCTCAAACTGTGGCATGAAGAATTTCAGACATGGAAACACCACTAGCCACAGTGAAGGACAGGACGAGAAGGAAATAACCATCCAATAAAAAGGAACTCTGAAAAAACAGATAATACAAGAAAATAAACATATAGTTAAGACATACTCTTTACTGGCAAGGATGCCCACCCTCGAGCTTCTTCTGTCCGAAATAAACTGCTTCTTTGCATGCTCTCCCACGTGTACTATGTTTCTTATAAACTCTGTGCCTACTCTACAAAATAGGCAAATAAACTCAGACAGAAGGCACTGCATCAAAGTACAAGAATAGATTGGTATTTAAGAGGCCTAACCAGAGAATAAGAATGTCTTTACTGATTAGAAATATGCTTGCCAAAAATAAGAAAATTCAAAGAGTTGGTAGACAAAATCAAGGAGATCTTTTAGAAGGTAGACCAGGTAGATAAAATAATGGATAATAGGAGAGAAATTGTAGGAAAGTTAGATTCTTTCCAACCCAGAACTTTCTTGAAAAAAAACAGAAAAACTGGGGCATAGAGAGGTGGTAAGGAGAGAATCAAATACACAATTCACCAGAATTGTAAAAGATCCCAGATAGATTACTGAATAAAAGACGCAAACCAAGGCATATTCAGAACACTGAGGATAAAGAGAAGATCCTACAGACTTGGGGGAGGGAAGTGACTTCAAATCAGAAGGACATCATCAGACTCCAAGGGAAACCAGAAAGCAAAAGAACACCACCTTCAAATGTTGAAGGAATATCGTTAATCTTGAGTTCTATACTCAGCTAAAACATCTGCCAGTTGTGAAACTAGAATAAACCTGTTTTCAGCCGTGAAATATTTAAAGACCAGCAAAACTCTCGAGCACCCTTTCTTAAAAAGCTATTGGAAAATGTACTCCACTGAAAGTAAACCATTAAAAAAAAAATGTGGAGTAAAGAAAAGGGTGTAAGACAGGAGAGAAGTTCAAGAAACTTCTAGGATGGTAGTAAAAGAAGTTTCAGATTGAAAGCCTTAGAGCTTTCTCAAGTCTAGAGAGGAAGCAGTCCAGGCTGTGTTGGGAAGAGAGAACTCCTGGAGGGAGGTCATTAGATTAAAAAATGGAAGGGAATAAATGTATACTTACATTGATTCACATTGTTGTACAACAGAAACCAACAACATTGTAAAGCAATTATTCTCCAATTTGAAATTTTTTTAAAAATCTGCATAATTTGCCAAAAAAATTTAAAATTGAAACCAACAAATGATACTTTTTATGGTGTTGAGAGTTTCAGTGAGAAGAATCCCAAGACAGATACATAAAATCTAGCAAATAACACTCCCAACTAATTCAGAGGAAAGCAACACAATCCTATTTGGCTATTATTGAGCTGTTTAGCTAATAGTATCAATACTGGCTTGATTTCTGTGGTATAACTACTGGGAGCTGGGAGGAGGGGGAGATGAGAGAGCCTTATAGGCTAATTCTGCAGCTGATAAATAATGTCAAATACTGTATGTAATATCCATATAGAGATATCTAAAGCTAATAAGTTGAGTTAGAAATATGGAAGTAAACTTCGGGGGAGAAAACAGCTCAAGGAGTTGCACATGGCCACTTCTGGGATGAGAATGGTAACAGGGAGAAGGGGCAGGGGAGGTGGTTTCCATTGTAAATTTCTCAGAAATGTTTTATTTTTCTAAAACATAGAAGACACCAAGGGCCCATCTCGTCTGCTTTCCCTCTAGTCCAAGCACGCTCAGGTCCCTCCTTGTCCGTCTCCCCTCCTCCTAACGCTGTTCCTCGGCTCACAAGTTGGCCTCCCTCCCCAGCGAAAGCTCCCCCACCTCAAGCCCCAGGCCCACCTCCCGTCTCTGCTGGAGAAGCTCCTCCAACATCACTCCTCTCCTCTGCATCTATTTCCTTCCGCCCCACTGGCTCCTTCCCTTCAGCCCAAGTTTGTGCATTTCCACCCGTAATTGAAACACAAAACTGTCCCAGTCCTATAACCCTCAAAGAATTACAGTTCACAAAGCACCTAAAAAAATAGCCAAGTACGAGCCCCTCGCACCTTTTTTGGTACCTATGCTCCCACAAACCCTTCAAATCATCCCTCTTTCTCTGAAGCACCATCCGTCTCCCCATCACTTTGTCTAGATGCTCGAGTCTTATTTCACTCTGCCCTCTTTGTCACACGCACCCCGATCTGGGCTAAGTCCAGCCTCTTCTCGTTTTGAATCATCCTTTGGGTCCTTCCTCCCCACCTTTCTCAGAGGCGAGTCCGTCCTAGTCATCTTCCCTGCTCAGGAACCTCCAGCTGTCCCCCACTGCTCGTAAAATCCAGTCGAATCTCCTCTGACAGCCATGTCCGCACCACCTGCTCCATCGTCTCCCGCTGCCTTCAGTCCAGCCCCTGGGGCTGGGCTCTTCGGGAACCCTGGACGACACACGCCCCTCCCCACAGTCCCGCTCCTCCTTGTGAAGCCCAGCAGCGCCTAACAATTCTGCCTCCCAATCATGGAGCTCTGAGGGCCTGTCTGGTTTTTACACCTCTCCTCACTTGCTGGATGATGAACACTTGCTGCTGCTGCTAAGTCACTTCAGTCATATCCAACTCTGTGCGACCCCATAGACGGCAGCCCACCAGGCTCCTCCGTCCCTGGGACTCTCCGGGCAAGAACCCTGGAGTAGGTTGCCATTTCCTTCTCCAATGCATGAAAGTGAAAAGTGAAAGTGAAGTCGCTCAGTCATGTCTGACTCCTAGCGACCCCATGGACTGCAGCCTACCAGGCTCCTCCGTCCATGGGATCCTCCAGGCAAGAGTACTGGAGTGGGGTGCCATTGCCTTCTCCTGATGAACACTTGAGGACACGTTTTAATGATCTTTTGTCACCAGGGACTGGCACGTGACATTGAGACCTCTTGAGTATTTGGTGAAGGAAGAAAGCCTGGTACCCTGGGCTGCACCCTCACTCCTGCCAGCCAGTAGAGGAGGCGCCCAAACTTTGCCAACGATAATCGTCTTTCTAGGGTCTGTAGGGGTAATGCCAGTACCTAGAATCAGTGATAGTTCTCCCTCTTACAGTCACCACTCCCTCAACACCCAGGCTTGTGATAGCAAGTGGAAGGCAGAGGGGAAAGAATGAACAAATAAACCGCTTGGGCCAGATATCCTGCACTGATCACCACGGGGAGTCTGTCCAGCACACTCTGCAGAACGGGCGGCTCTGACACCCCTCACATCACAGCAGAGACGGCACGAGAGAGCCGCCCTGGATCCTGACTGCTCCCCAACCTTGGCCCCCAGCACATCACGTAGTGTCTCTAATGCACACATTTATTACATGCTTGAAACAAACTGGACAGCATCTTGCTCTGTCTGGGAAGATAACTCTGGCAGCCAGTGTCTTTTCGAGCTGCACATATGTTTCTAATCCAGTGACCATTTGAAAAGTTGAGTTCATAAGAACCAAGAGGGGCTGCCCGTGTTTCACATGAGGAATGGTGATGCTTTTGTTCCACAACCTGCCTCCAGGTCTCCGTCCTGACCCCCCCGCAATGGCCTCATGCAGCTGTCCACAGGCCGGGCCACAGCCTCCCCAAGGACGGAGCCTACGGCAGTAGGAAAGGCCACTCCCACCCCGCTGGAGTTCTTACTAAAAGCCACTGTCACCTTTGCTAAGATGAAGACCTGCCTGAGGAAACTAACAGCAACCCCGCGGAGTCATGGCACAGTGCAGAGCTGCGGGGATGTCAGAGTCTGTGTTGGCGGCGTGGCTGAGTCATCCGCCACTCGGGCTGAACCCTCCAAGTCTCCTGAGAAGCAGGCAGAGTTTGGCTGATCAGATGAAGTGATGGGTGCGGGGCCACATCCCTGACAGTGACGAGTCACTGTGCAAACGTCCAGGCCAGTTCACCAGAAGCCCAGTGCGGGGAGGGGGTGGGGAGCTGCCTGGCATTGCCAGGGTATGTCTGCTGACCAAATGCAACTACAGGTCGGGGTGGTGGGACTGTTTCAAAGGTGGCAATCAAGACTTCTGACTTTATATCTTCTTTTTTTTGGTTGCATGGCTTGCAGGATGTTAAATTCCCTGACAAAGGATTGAACCTGGACCCTTGGCAGTGAAAGCATGGGATTCTAACCACAGGATTGCCAGGGAATTCCCAGGACTTCTGGCTTTATTAGAAACCCACCCACATTCTGACATACAGCAGGCTAAGTGGGAGGATGGTCATACCGCTTGGCAAAGCTCTGTGCCTGGGAAGGGCCCACGCCACCCTGATGAGAAATGCCAGGCTCAGTGCTGAAGGACCAGGTCCCTGCGCTAACCAGGCACGGGGGGCACGAGGCAGGGGCCTCGAGGAGACACTCGCTGGTCTCCCTGCTGGAAGGTCAAGGGTGGAGAGGATGGGGAGGCATGTGAAGGAGCCTCAGGGCTGGGGAGACGATCCACAGAAACCCCCCGCAGCTCCCTTGACAGCAGGGCGGGGGAGACCACGGGTTCACAGGAACTGTCCTACTCTGAGCAAACAGCAGTGGAAATGCTGCTTTGCGCTTTGGCTGGAACGAAGAGAGAAAACACGCAAGCTGGTCCCAGGGGCGCTGTGATTCCATTACAGCAGTGATGGATAAAGAAGATGTGGTGTATATATATATATATATATACACACACAATGAAATATTACTCAGCCATTAAAAAATAAATATGGGACTTCTCTGGTAGTCCAATGGCTAAGACTCCACACTCCCAATGCATGGGGCCTGGGTTCGATCCCTGGTCAGGGAACCAGATCCCACATGCCTGTACTAGCACCCAGGACAGCCAAATAAAATTTTAGAAAAAGAATGAAGCAAAGCATTTGCAGCAACATGGATGGATCTAGAGACCATGACCTAGACTGTGACCTATCTAGGGCCCGTACTGACCGTCCTTCCAGAGCACGGAGCCGTGCCGAGAAAGGAGTCCCGCCCAGTGTGACCACGCAGAGGCCCCTGGAATCAGGCTCCACAGGACAAACAGGGTGGCGTTTCTGAAAGGCGCGACCTGGAGATCACTGCCACAGACACAGCTCCAGCCTCGCGTGTTTACATCAGCAGGACAGCCCCCTTGGAACAGAGGTCACCCGTTATCAGTGACCCCAGAGAGGCCAACCCGACCCGAGAAGTCACCGGAGGTTTCTTCTTTGACAGAAATTCACAAGATTCGAAGCTGTACATGGGCAGGCAGAAGGTCTACCTGACTTTAAGACTCGCTGTAAAGCCGCCGTGGTCACACGTGAGGCAGCACTGTGACGCGTGGGCAGAGCCCGTCCGCGGACACGCGGGGCCCCGCGGAGCTGGCGCGGGCGCTGCGGCTCCGCACGCAGGGCTTCCCCTCCCTCCTCACTCCCCACCCCTGCTTCTCCGCTGCTCTCTGCCCAGCTGCTTCTGAGAGGGGTCTGCCTTCCGCTTCCAGGACAGGAGCTGGGGGGTTCTTTGTTTTAATTACAAATTTAATTACAAGTTCCTGGAACTGACCTCACCCCTGCCGAGCAGGAGTCTCCCGAGGGAGCCCAGAGTCCTTATTTCTGTCAAGCTCGCAGGGGACTCTGCGCGCAGCTGTGGGAGAGCCCGGTGCCAGGGAAACAGCAGTTCCAGAGTCAAGGTTCAGACGGAGAAAAGCAGCCGCGGCTTTCACCAACCAAAGAGCTTTACAGAAACCAGATGCTCACAGGGCAGAGGGCAGGTATTGTCCAGAGGCAGTGTGGTCCGAGTCTGTGCAGTTTATGTAGCCTTTTATGTGTTTATGAAACTCGGACGACTCCATCACACTATCTGGGACCTACACTGGCCTCCAACTCAGCCAGTTTCAAGTTGAAGGCCAAAACTGTCATAACACTGGCATGAGGCCACTCTTCCCCCCGCCAGGCTTTATGATTAAGTACTTATTTGAAAAACCTGTGTTTTTTTCATTCTTGCAGCACCGCTTAGGCTAAGCAACCGGATAAAGATGGGGTTCTTAAATCTGTAGCACCCCCAAATGAAATGCTATTCATATCATTCAAAACTAAAAATACAACTACCATATGATCCAGCATAGGGACTCAACGAACATGAATTTGAACAGACTCCAGGGGATAATGGAGGACAGAGGAGCCTGGTGGGCAGAGAGAACATGACTGAACAACAACAACAACATGATCCAGCAATCCCACTCCTGGGAAGATATTTGAAAAAAACCATACGTGCACCCCCGTGTTCCCTGCAACACTATTTACACGAGCCAAGACATGGAAGCCACCTGAATGCCCATGGATAGAGGAATGGATAAAGAAGATGTGGTTCATATATACAATGAAATATTACTTAGCCACTAAAAAGAAAGAAATGGGACTTCCCTGGTGGTCCAGTGGCTAAGACTCCACACTCCCAATGCATGGGGCCCGGGTTTGATTCCTGGTCAGGGAACTAGATCCCACATGCCTCAACTAACACCCAAGGCAGCCAAATAAATAAAAATAAATTTTAGAAAAAGAATGAAGTAATGCCATTTGCAGCAACATGGATGGATCTAGAGACTATGATACTAAGTGAAGTAAGCCAGACAAAGACAAATAGCATATGACATCACTTATATGTGGAACCCAATTTTTTTAAAAAAATGAAACAACTGAACTTACAAAACACAATCAGACTTACAGATATTGAAAACAAATTTATGGTTACTCAAGGGGAAACACAGGGGTGAGGGGTAAATCAGGACTTGGGATGAACACACACACTCTACTATATAAGACAGATAGCCTACAGGACCTCCTGTATGGCCCAGGGAACTCTACAATATTCCGGGATAACCTATATGAGAAAAGAATCTGAAACAGAATGAATACATGTGGGTGTTTAATTGACTCACTTTGCTGTACCCTAAAACTAGCACAGCATTGTAAATCAACCATACGTCAATAAAATTTAAAAAAAATTTTTTTAAGTACTTACAAGAAATTGCCTGAAGACGTCTGCAGAAGAAAGGGGTGGCAGATTGGAAAGAGGAAGCAGCAGGTTGCTGTCACTTGGGTGTGTGGAAACAGTCCTGCGTGTCCAGCAGGCAGGCCCTTCTTGGAATCATGACGCAGGGGAAGAGGGCTTCCCTGACACAGAGACTGTCCCTCGGCCTGCCTCAGCTCTGTGGGAGCCCCAGGCTTCTCAACACCAGGAACTCGCCTACTATCCCAAGTGAAAGGGGAACAGCAGAACTGCTGGAGTCTGCCCAGGGCTCAGTATCTGATCAGATGGGCGATGGGGAGGCCCGTGGGCTCAGAGGCTATGATGCAGGCCAGGTGGCCCTGGGCCCCAGCACAAAGCAGATTCTGCCTTTGAGCCACGCTGGGGACCAGGGCCTGGAGCTGCCCCTACCCAATAACTACCGTAGCACAGAGACTGGGCAACTGCGGGCAAGATGCAGCTAAAGGAATGGGACAGGGAGCTGGGGGTGGTGGAGGGGGGAATGGGAACAGGACCAGACCTCTGAGGCCACATCCACAGAAGAATAGAGGACTTACCCATCCCCTTGTCGTTCAGAACCTGATTTATCTAACCATGAATCCTAAATGTTGGGCTTCCCTGGAGGTAAACAATCCACCTGCCAAGCAGGAGACTTGGGTTTGATCCCTGGCTCAGGAATATCCCCTGGAGAAGATAATGGCAACCCATTCCAATATTCTTGCCTGGAGAATTCCATGGACAGAAGAGCCTGGCGGGCTTCAGTTCATGAGGTCACAAAGAGTCGGACACAACTGAGCTACTAAACAAGAACAACAAGAACCTAAATGCTAGGGAGGGGAGATTTCTCGGCTTTTTACACTTTACACTCCAGTCCCAATTTAGACAAGAAAACAAGAAAAAGAAAGAAGGAAAGAACAAAACCTTCTGGATCCCTAGAACATTCAGCAGAACACCTGCAGTTCTCATCCCACGTCTGCAGTGTGGGCGAGCCCACCTTCACTGCTCTGAGGCTGCAGGTCTGGGGGCCTGTAGGAAGAGGAGAGGATTTCAGCCAGAAGCTGAAGGGACGTCCAGCAGAGGGGACAGAGGGTCACAGTCATGCTGATATTGAGGGATGACCAAGGGCCAGTCACTGTTTAATACACTACTGGGACTTCTCTGTTGTTCAGTGGTTAAGACTCCCTGCTTCCATTGCAGGAGGCACAGGTTTGATTCCTGGTCGGGGAACAAAGATCCTGCATGCCACGCAAAACAGCCAAAAAATAGGGGAAAAAAAATACTCCTTAGGAACAGGGGGGCTTCCCAGGCGGCACTAGTGGTAAACATGCCTGCCCATGCAGGAGACGTGAGTTTGATCCCTGGAGGAGGGCATGGCAACCCACTCCACTATTCTTGCCTGGAGAATCCTAAGGACAGGGGAGCCTGGTCGGCTACAGACCATGGGGCTGCAAAGAGTCGGACACAACTGAAATGATTTACATGCACAGGAACAATAATCATGCTAACTTCTTGAAGTATCACTATTACCATGATTCTCTCCAGTTAACAGCTATAGAAAGTGAGGCATTAAGTAGATAAATAATTTGTCCAAAGTCACAAAGAATGTGTAGAGTAGCTGGGATTACAAACTTGGGAAATAATAATCACTTCCTGGCTCAAAATTCTCCAAGAGTTTCTCAGGATATTTGAAATTTAAATCTGTTATCTCAGCCTACAAAATCCCACCTGATCTGACCCCTACCCCCTGACCTCACTGCCTATGACCTTCCCCCTTGCTCATGGACTTGATCAAACTGACGTCTTGAGTTCTCAAACAGGACAAAGACATCCCTGCCTCGGGAGCTTTGCACATGCTATTCCCTCCGCTGGGAACAGATCTCCACAAGGCTCGTTCCCTCATCTTATTCATGTCTCTGCTCAAACGTCATCTCCACTGGGCAACCTTCCCTGACTTCTCATCTAAAACACCAAGTCCCCTGTCGTCTGTCACCCCTTCTGCTTATCTTCCCCTGCACATTGATCACCTGCTGAAATCAGACCTTTATTTGCTGGGCTGTGCATTCCCTGACTCCCCCCTGCCCAGATCCTGCAAGGGCCAAAACTCCAGTGTGAGGACATGACTCAGTATTTGTTGAATGAATCACTGTATGAATGAAGGGGGGTGGGGCGTACGGGGCCCAGGAAAGGGGCATGACACCCACGTCACAGAGTGGACAATGAGACAGTCATGAAAATACAGTAGTCCTAAGGACTTCCCTGGTAGTCTAGTGGTTGACTCTGCACTTCCACTGCAGGAGACATGGGTTCAGTCCTTGGTTGAGGAGCTAAGATCCCCATAAGCTGCAAGATGCAGACAAAAAAATACACTAGTTCTTTACTTTTTAGAAGTTAGGCACCTCTCCAAGTCCTGGATGAAAGGCAGGGACCTTTTGACCAAAAAAGTAACCAAACATTTGTATATAATCTTGAGTGTCTCTTTTAAGACTCAGGGAAGAATGTCTGCACTGATGTGAGGGATACAAAGATACAGAGAGACCAGGACTGATTTCAGCATGGCCTGAGGCCCCTTCAGGTTCCCGCTCCACCCTCCCCACCCGCTGCCAGCTGGGTAATTCAGCTCCCTCTGGGTGCTTCCAAAGAAGAGAATGGGCTCCGTGCACAGGACAGCAGATGAGGTAGAAACAGCAGAGTCTGGGTCCCAACCCAGCAATCTGGCCTCTGGCGACCACGTCCTGCATCCTCAGCTTTGCACCTTGGCTCGCAGTGGGAGCAATGGCGACGATCGTTAATGTTCCTCCCCTCCCAACACACAAGCTGCGTCACCTCTCAGGCTGACTTGTTTTGAACCATGGGATGTAGCAGAAAGGGCACGGTGCCAGCTGCGGGCCTCACCTGGAAGGGGCTCCTGCTTTTGCCATGTGGTAAGTGTGACTCCCCGAGACCGCCACGCTGTGAGGAGGCTCACGTCCACCACGTGAAGAGAGAGGATGGCCATGCGGAGGAACATGTGGCTGCAGCTTCCAGCCCAGCCCAGCCCAGCCCAGCGGTCCCCTGAGTCGAGCGGCTGTCAAGCTTGAGCTTGAGCGGATGTCAAGTGGAGCAGAAGAGCTGCCAAGTCAGTTCCTGCCCCGCAGAGCAATGGGAAGTGATGAAGCCCTGTTGTTTAAGCCACCGAGGTCTGGGGTCGGCTGTCACGCAGCGGCAAACAGCAGGTCCATTCCGCCCTCAGCAGGGACGCCCTCCGCTCCTGCTTCTCTGAACCCTTCCAGCAGGCATGTCCAGATGTGCGAGCTGGAGCATGAGGAAGGCTGAGCACCCAAGAATTGATGCTTTCCAACTGTGGTGAAGGAGAAGACTCTCGAGAGTCCCTTGGACTGCAAGGAGATCAAACCAGTCCATCCTAAAGGAAATCAACTCTAAATGTTCATTGGAAGGACTGATCCTGAAGCTCTAATACTTTGGCCACCTGATGTGAAGAGCTGACTCATTGGAAAAGACCCTGATGCTGGGGAAGATTGAGGGCAGGAGGAGAAGGGGGCGACAGAGAATGAGATAGTCGGATGGCATCATAAACTCAACGCACAGGAGTTTGAGCAAACTCTGGGAGATGGTGAAGGACAGGGAAGCCTGGCGTGCCACAGTCCATGAGGTCGCATAGAGTCGGACACAACTGAGGGACTGAACAACCCCCCACCCTTCAGCATAAGCTCCAGTATCGCCTCCTTTCAGAAGTCTCTCTTATCACTGCATCTCACCCTTCACCCCGCCAGTCTGTGAACTCGCAACCTACTCAGCCATGATGATGAGAAGGCCTCATCAACTCAGAGAAGCCCTCCCTGACTTCCACGGTGGCCGTGACCATCTCTGCCTGTTTCCCCTCAGACCATCACTGTCCCATACACTGTTATCCCGGTGCTCCACACACATAAGCTCGTTGCTCCCACACAAGATGGGCTCAGTAAGAGCCAGTGAACTCAAAGGATGAGCCCTGACACACCATCTCATTCATCCTCTCTGCAGACCTGTGTGCGTCACTCCCCCACCCCCAAACCTGTGCCTGAAAATGCCTGGAAGGTCAGGGTCGTGCTACTCACCGCATCATCCCTCACGGGGCCCTGCACACAGTGGTGTTTAGTCACTAAGTCCTGTCCGACTCTCTATGACCCCAGGGACTGCAGCACGCCAGGCTCCCCTGTCCTTCACTATCTCCTGGAGTTTGCTCAGACTCATGTCCACTGAGTCACTGTTGCACACAGTAAGCGCTCAATAAATGCGCTGCTGACTCTTCGCTGGGCGCTGTGACCTGAGCTCTAGACTCACCCAGTGACCCGACACTCCGGTTCTCCCGGACCTGGATGCGCTCCAAGAACGGACAGCTCTGCCTGCTCATCGTTGGCTCTCCTCAATCAGTGGAGTTCCCGAAAGTCCACGCATCCTACACTCACAACGATGGATTTGTTCCAAAAGGAGCATCTTGTGGGAGCCGCCTTCTCTTTACAGGCATTCACCCCCACCCCTCTTCCCACAGGCAAGCGTGAAGGAGTTAACACCACTTCCCACGCTGCCCGGGAGCCGCAAATCAACTGGAACTATCTGGTTCGATCTGTTGTTACAAAGCACAGTCCAGACAGAACTGTCACCAGGAGGGACAATCATCCTATGAACACACACAGGGTCCCCTGACCTTTCCCCAGCATTCCAGAGATCCGGGAGCTGTGTGGGCCTGGGGGGAGAGGATGGGGGTTATAAATAGCGGGACTGGCCTGGGTAATTCCTTATCTACAAGCTCCTTATCTCTGGGAAGGTTCAAAGCGTGTCCCACTGACCACTTCATACCTTCCCGCTTCCCTGGGATCAGGCCCTGGCTCCCCTCTCCTCGGGCTGTAAGTCTCGGGGGGTTGTTGTTGCTGTTATGCAGTTGCTAAGCTGTGTCCGGCTCTTTGCAACCCCACGGGCTGCAGCCCATGGGCTCTTCTGTCCTCCACTGTCTCCTGGAGTTTGCTCACATTCATGTCCATTGAGGCAGTGATGTCGTCCAACTAACTCATCCTCTGCTGCCCCCTTCTCCTTTTGCCTTCCATCTTTCCCAGCATCAGAGCCTTTTCCAGTAGGACCCAATCCTAAAATCCCAGAGGCTCACACCAGGCCAGGAACTGGCATCAACACATGAGGGCCTTTGTCACCTGGAGCTGAGCAAGGTGAAAAGGCAACATAGGCCAGCAAGAAGACGGGGAAGAAAACAGGGGGAGGACTGGTCGGGAGGTGGAGTCCTTCCGGGCACATGGCTGGCCCTCCCAAAGGCCTCGTGGACCCATAAGTCTGCCTTCGCCTCTGGGAGACGCAGAGGAGATGTGGGCTGGCCTGGAGGACGGCACCCAGGGTCCCCACCCCGCCTCCACCACTTCCCAGCTGTGAGACTTTAGAACACGTCCCTGTGGGGAGCAGCCCGTGCGCCACGACTACTGAGCCTGTTCTCCGGAGCCTGGGAGCCGCAACAGGAAAAGCCACTGCATGAGAAAGCCCGAACACTGCAACTAGAAAATAGCCCCCTCTGTCTCCAACTAGAGAAAGTCTGCCCCGCAATGAGGACCGAACACAGCCGAAAATAAATAAATAAAAATTTATATAAGAACGAAAACTGCTTAGCATTGAGGTTGCCGAATCCAGGTACCAGGGAGGCTCTGACCTTCAGGGATGACATGCTGAGCCCCCAGGTAACAAAGAATTTAACTTGAATATGTCACTCAGTGCTATTAAGGGACCATTCATTCATTCAGTCCATTCATTCATTCAACAAACATTTGTTGAGAATGAAACGTATAGTGGTAAAGAATCTGCCTGCAATGCAGGAGCCACAGATTTGATCCCTGGGGTCAGGAAGATTCCCTGGAAAAGAAGACAACAACCCACTCCAGTATTCTTGCCTGGAGAATCCCATGGACGGAGAAGCCTGGCCCGCTACAGTCATGGGGTCACAAAGAGGCAGACATGACTGGAGGGATTAGCATGGATGCGCAGACCTCGTGTGGCATGCATCGCCCTGAGCATGGCCAGGCAGCATCCTTGTTCTGGGCGCTCTGGGGCTTTGAACAGTGACTGCCCCTAAAGTACTCTGTCCACGGTCCTCTCTCTGTCTTTGGAAAGGAACACAATGCATTGTACTTGCCATCATCGAGGACCCAGGTTTTAGGGAACAAGAGATTGCTCAAAGATGATAATGATGAAGATTATAATGACACCAGCAAACAAAAAGTGATGTTTTCAGAGAGGTGAAGGGGTTTGCATACAGGAAACTTCCTGAGTAGAAGACAGGACAACATACCTATTGCCCCAAGCTGTTAGGCCACAAATCTGACCCCAAATCTAAGCTCCCCAACATGATAGTATAGATCAGCCTTCTGCCGCCTACCTGAGGGGAAGGACCAGTTTTCCTTCTGTATTTTCAACCTGTTGTGGGCTGATAATTTACAAAACACACAAATCGTGTGCTTGAATGCTACAGTGATGTCAAGTTATTCTAAAAGTTTCTAAACACTTGCTCTCACTGTTGGTCTGTCTCATTGCTACTCAGCACCAAACGATTCACGCACTTTCCCCCACCCCATCTACGAAGCACACTTTGGGCTAGCAGTGACGTGGCTGATGTCACAAGCCATCCAAAATCTAGCAGAACACACGTTACAAATACTCAAAATGGGAAGGCAAAGGTGCACTTACTTGCCGATGGCTGAAACCGGATTAGGTCTTGCAGGTCAGTAGAAATCTGGAAGACGTGGCTGTAGAACTGCTGGACGGAATTCTTCAGGCCGGAGATCTCTCTGGAGTGTGTCCGGAGCGTCCCGTTCATCTGCCGGACGCAGCTCCAGAGGCTGTTCACGTGCTTGTTGAGCCCTTCCTTGATCTTCTGAAGGCTTCCAGAGATGGAGTCCAACTTGCTACAGGTCTTTTCCACGTGAGACACCCTGTCCTCCACCACGGAGACCTCCTTCTGGACCCCGTGCGTCTTCTCCTTACAAGTGTCCAGCTCGCTGAGGACGAGGTCCTGCAGCTGCTGCCACCTGCCCTCCAGCTGCTCGCAGCAATGTACTGGGGGGGCCTGGGGAGGCGGCAGGGGTGCCTCCGTCCTCCCTGGCTCACCCACCTTGGACCATCCACCCCCTGCAGCCTTTTTCCCTCCTCTACCATCACTCAGCTCATTCTGTAGACGTCTCAAGTGGTCATCTGTGTGGTTGAGCCTAGAATAAAGAAAACTGAAGTCCTGCTGAAGTCGCTGGATGCTGCGTTGCGTGTCCTGAAACTTCCCCTGCATTGTGTCGTTTAGAGATCTCAAAAGGTTCACCGTCTTGCCCCCGTTTTGCAAAGTGTCTTCCATCCCACGAGGCTCTCCTTGGAGGTTCTGCAGGCACATGTCCTCCACCACCCGCACTTGGTCCTTCAGGCGCTTTAACTCCATCATGACCTGCGGGTGCCCAGCCCCCGACACAGTGGGCGGGGCTGCCACTGGGGGAGCAGGTTCCATCTCCGAGCCGTTCACCATCTCCAGGAGGGCGCTCCCCAGCCGCTCCTCCAGGAACTGTATTTTCTGATCAAGCAGCTGCCTCAGGCCGTCCACCTCCCCACTAATGGTGCCCCGGAGGGTTTCTTCAATGTAAAAGCAGTGCTCCTCTGCGTTCCTCTCCGTCACGTTGATCCTTGCATCCAGTTCATGCCATCTGGCATCGAAGTCCACGTCCGGCTCTGGAACCTCGAGGCGGTCAAACTCATTGTCCAGTCGTGCGTTCAGCATTCTTGTTGCTTCAGCAACTCTTTCGATTTTCTGGTCTAACATCTTGATCTGTGGCCCCAAGTCATCAGGCTTGGTACCATCACAGCAATTTGCACGGGCTGGAGGGTCTTGAACCCAGGCTTGAAGGTCACTGATTTCTTTTCTCAGCTTGGCCTCCTTCTCTCCTATCAGCTCAATCACTCCCAGGTAGCTGCTCCCATAGTCATCACAGTTCTGCTGGAAACCAATCAACTTGTACTCGCACAAGTTCTTCAGATCAGCCAGCTTCCGGTCCATCCCTTCCATGAGCTCCTCCCTCAGGGCATCGATCTTACTGTCCACGTAGGCTTGGAAGAGCTCGCTGGTCGTCATGGTGACCGTTGGGCCCTGGGCGGCCTCCTGGAGCTGTCTGAGCTGCCCTTCGTAGCCCTTCACTTTCCCGTCCAGCTCCTCCAGTTTGTCACTCTTGGTTTTCAGGGCATCCTTGACTTCAGCCAGTTCAGACTTGATGTCCTTCATTCCTGACTCCTTATTGTTGAGGACACCAGGGGGCTGAACCGTTTCCGGTTCTCCACCCACGGCGCTGTTCGGCGTTGGCCGGGGGTGCAGGTTGCTGAGCCATGAGGCCAGCATCTTGCTGGCATCATCCTGGACAGCGTGTTTGAGGTTTTCGCTCACTCCAGCAACGGAAGACTGAAGGTCCAGAACCGTCCTGGTGAGTCGGAGAACCTTCTCCTCCAGCACCTGAATTTTCTTTTCCTGCAGTTCCTGGGGCCCCTGTTTTGGATCTCTTGTCTGACTCGGGTCTGCTGCAGGAGTGGGTGACAGAGTCTTCTTAGGCTCTGAGACTCGGCTTGGTTCATTGTCTGTTACAAGAAAAAAAGTGTTGGACACGACTTAACATTTCCTGTTTAGGAAAACATACCCGGTTTCTGCAAAGATAACTGACAGAGTACTCCTGGGACACACTCAAACCTCCCCCTACGACTCCCCTCTCACCACACACAGGCAATTACTCTGCTGGAGTGGAAAAGATGATGGGTGTTAAGTCAAACAGACCTCCAGGGGATTCTGGCTCTGCTGTCTATAGTCCGCCCTCGAGCAAGTTAATTCACTTCTGTGAACTATAATCCCCTCGTCTATGACTATCTTCCCTCCTTGTTGTTAAGAGAATATTCACATGACAGATATACAATGGTCTCTTTCACCCTGAAGGGAAATATTCTTTACTTATATTATCATCAGAACATATCATTCCCACATTCTGTAACTGCAGTCACACCCCGACAGCTGACTGCATTCTGCAACCACAAGAAGCCACTTGGGATCCACCCATTAGTTGTTGGGTGGTATGATACCATGGCTTCCCCGGTGGCTCAGCAGTAAAGAATCTGCCTACGATGCAGGAGCCACAGGAGATGCAGGTTCAATCCCTGGATCAGGAAGATCCCCTGGAGAAGGGAATGGCAACCCATTCCAGTATTCTTGCCTGGAGAATCCCACAGACGGAGGAGCCTAGTGGGCTACAGTCCATGGGGTCCCAAAGAGCCGGACACAGCTGAAGCAACTTAGCACACAGGCACACGATACCATAAGAGCAGCAAGTTATCCTCCAAGCAACTCCTAAATATTCTTTCTTTTATTAGCATCCCTGCGCTAAGAGTCTCACAGACATTGTTTAGCACCATCATGCAGTTGGAGAAACTAAAAGCAAAAGAGAGATAAAACAGAGTCTATTGGCGTCTCCCAACAACAGAGCCATGTGGCCCTATGTAACGAGATTCACTGAGTCAAAAGAATACATTGAAATCTTTTTTTACCCATGTCCCACTCAGCTTTGAGATCTCAGATCCAAGACCAAAGATTGAACCTGGGCCCCCAGAGTGAAAGTGCCTAACCACTGGACCACCAGGGAAGTCCCCAAACATTGAATTTTTGATAATTCTACTTTGAGAAATATACCCTACAAGGAAACAGCCCAAAATAAAAATCATAAAATAATTGTGATGAGTCATAAAATGAAAATAAACATGATATATATATAGAGAGAAACAAAAAAAAGGTCATCAAAATCTGAGGCACATGATGTCACAGAACACAAGGAATACTAGAAAGAGGTTAAAGGACTTCCCTAGTGATCTAATGATTAGGACTCTTTGCTTCCACTGCTGTAGGTCCAGGTTTGATCCCTGGCTTCCCTGGTGGCTCAGACGGTAAAGAATCCTCCTGCAATGCAGGAGATCCAGGTTCAATCCCTGGGTTGGGAAGATCCCCTGGAGAAGGGAATGGCAACCCACTCCAGTGTTCTCGCCTGGAGAATCCCCATGGACAGAGGAACCAGGCAGGCTACAGTACATAGGGTCATAAAGAGTTGGACGCGACTAATACACTGGGAACTAAGATCTCACAAGTCGTGTGGCACAGCCAAAAAATAAAATGCAAAAATTAATATAAAAAAGAAAGGATTTAAGAATTAACATCAACAAGTCTGCAGACAATACTGAGACCTAGCAAGTAAAGTGGAAAAAGTCACACACAACACAGATTATGACATAAAATGCACTAATGTCCACTGACAAACAGTGGAAGTAACTTTAGAATGTGGTAGATATTTGAGCTTAATGGTCATTGTTTTTTCCTCCTGTAACTTTTGCAGATAATCATAACAACAGTTATTATTCATTAAAAGCAACTTAGCGGTAAAACCAAGACTTGAGTTTAAATGCTCCAACTCCCAAGCAGAAAACTAGAAAGAACACCTTGTTTTCCATACTGAAAAAATTCTCTCAGGACACTAGACATAAAAGTCAGTAAGTCACGTACAAATGAAATGCTGTTCTGAGCAAAGGAAATTTTTTTTTAAAGGGCAGGAGAAGGGGGGAGGATCAGAATGTAAGCAGATGTTTTTCCTTCATATACTACTGGTGACTAAAAAAACTGCTACAAATTTTTGGAAGAATAACTTGGAGAATATATCAAAATACTCAGAGTCCTTTGGACTCTGCAATTACACTTCTAGAAATTTATTCTAGTAAATAGTAAGGATTAATCCAAAAATTTAACAGAAAAAGTACTTATTCAAATACTATCTATATAATAATGAAAAACTGAAAACAGCCTAAGGGACCAACAGTACAAGATTGTATCCAAACAATCACACTCTATGCAGTCAAGAAATGATACTATAGAATATTTAATGACATGGATTTTTTTCATCAATTAAAAATTAAAATCAGTTAAAAATGTAAAAATAAGTGCCCAAAACAGTGTGTTCATTATAATGATGGTGGATTGAGGATAAGTACTTCCTTTCATCCTGAAATCCCATTAATGGCAAAAACAACAAAAACAAAACAAAGAAACCCCAACCAAGTCACACATAAAAAATTGGGCATCAGAATGGTTTTCACAGTGCATTGGAAACTAGAAGAAAAAGAATTTTTTAATTGAAGCATAATTGATTTACAATGTTGTGTTAGTTTCAGGTATTCTCTTCTTTAATTGCTCAGACCTGTCCAACTCTCTTGCAACCACATAGACTGTAGCCCGCCAGGCTCCTCTGTCCATGGGATTCTCCAGGCAAGAATACTGGAGTGGGTTGCCATTTTCCTCCTCCAGGAGATTTTCCTGACCCAGGGATAGAACCCTCATCTCCTGCATTGGCAGGTGGATTCTTTACCACTGAGCCACCTGGGAAGCCCAGTTTCAGGTATACAGAAGTGATTCAGATAAATAAATATATATATATATATATAATCTATATATAGATAAATAGATAATATATATAATCTTTTATATATATTCTTTTGTCCCATATATATTCTTTATTCCCATATAGATCATTTACAAGATATTGAGTATTACAAGTATTGAGTTCCATGTGCTATACAGTCGGTCCTTGTTTCTCTATTTCACATACAGCAGTGTGTATCTGCCAACCCCAAATTCCTAACTTATTCCCCCCGCAGCTTCCCACTTTGGTAGCCATAAGTTTGTTTTCTATATCTGTAAGTCTGTTCCTGTTTTGCAAATAAGCTCATTTGTGTCATTTTTTTTAGATTCCACATAAAGTGATATTACATGAAATTTGTCTTTCTCTGTCTGATTTACTTCACTTAGCACGATAATCTCTAGGTCCATCCAGATTGCTACAAGTGGCCTCATTTCATTCTTTCTATGGCTGAGTAGTATTTCATTGTCTATATGTACCATGTCTTCTTTATCATTCATCTGTCTATGGACATTTAGGTTGCTTCCAGGTCTTGGCTATTGTAAATAGTAATGCAATGAACATTAGGGCGCATGTATCTCTTTGAATTATGATTTTCTCTGGATATATGCCCAGGAGTGGGATCGCTGGATCATGCAGTAACTCTTTTTAGTTTTTCACGGAACCCCCGTACTGTTCTCCATAGCGGCTGTACTAATGTACATTCCAACCAACAGTGTATGAGGATTCCTTTTTGAAAACTAGAAGAAAATTGAGCAATGCTTTTAAAATTCTAAAGGAAAATTATTTCCAACCTAGACTTCTGAAGCTGGAGTAAATATACTTTTAGACTACCATGTCAAAAAGTTTACCTCCCACACAATCTTCTCATAAAACTACTGAATGATGTGCTTTACCAAAACAAGGGAATAAAATAAGAAAGAGCAAGCGGGGGAGGGGCGGGGGGAACAGGAAGCAGGGAATGGACAGGAGAGAAGTCAGTGAAGATCACAGCGGGGCAGTGGGGAACAAAGACAAGCAGCTGACCACTCCAGGTGGGGCAGGGGAGAAAGCTCTAGGAGAGATTTCAAGATGAAGAAACTGATGTATCTGAACATACTGAGGGGACATGTAGATAACAGCAGAGAGTTTGGGTTGAAACGGGGATTAAAAATACAGAAAACCAAGCAAAGAGAAACATAACTATTAACACTAGAGAAATCAAAAAACTGTGTAGAAAAGGTAGCATATTCATAGCACACTACAGGGCTCAGCTGTAAACACTATGTAACTACTACAATGGAACCAATAAATACCGAACAGATGAAAACACAGTATAACTGAATGGAAAGGATGGGGGTGTGGCAGCCTCATGTAAGATGAAAGGGACTTAATGCCTCACCTTCCATAATGAGAAGTAAAGAATGTGGAGGTAAATTCCAAAAGACCATCTAAAGAGTTTAAAGAAATGCTCACATCAGCAGCACATATACTAAAATGGGGAGGATACAGAGAAGATTAGCATGGTCCCTGCACAAGGATGGCACGTATGTGAAGCATTCCATGTTTTTAAGCAACCTAAGTGGTGGTACCAGTGGGTGAAGAACCCGCTTGCCGATGCAGGAGACTTAAGAGACACAAGTTGGATCCCTGGATCGGGAGGATCCTCTGGAGGAGGGCATGGCAATCCACTCCAGTATTCTTGCCTGGAGAATCCCATGGACAGGGGAGCCTGGTGGGCTACAGTCCATGGGGTGGCAAAGAGTCAGACAGGACTGAGCAACTTAGCACACATACACACACGTCCATCAACAAATAAATGGAAAAAGAAGATGTGGTGTATACACACATACAATGGAATATTGCTCAGCTATAATAATGCCTTTTGCAACAACATAGACAGATATGGAGGGTACTATGCTTACAGAAATAAAAATCAGACTAGAGAAAGACAAATACCCTACGTTATCAGTTATGTGTGGAAGCTAAAAAATAAATGGATGTATATGTAAAAACAAGAACAAACTCAGATACAGAGAACAAACTGTTGGTTACAAGTGGGGAGAGGGAAAAGGGGAGGGACAAGACTGGGGCAGGAGATTAAGAGATACATACTACTATGTGTAAAATAAATAAGCCACAAGGACATACTATACAGCACAGGGAAATACAGCCATTATTTTGCAATAACTTTAAATGAAGCATAATCCATGAAAATACTGAGTCACTTTGTTGTACACCTATAATTAATATTGTAAATCAACTATACTTCGATTTAAAAAAAAATTGTAAGAGTTTAAAGCAATTACTCCTGAGAAGAAGGGAAACTAGGGGAGAAAGGGAATTACCGCTTTCCCTAATAGTCCTTATATTATAAAGCTATTCAACTCATTAAACTATATGTATACTTAAACTTTTACAAGATAAAAGCTAAAACTAAATAAAACAGAAATAAACTGTCTACTATGGTCCAACAAGCCGTCTCAGAGTCCCCATCAGAGCACCGATTGTGATCTGTTGTAATTCCTTTTCTAGTGTCTGCCTCGACTTTTTCTCCAAAACACCTCAGTATAGAGACTGCAGATCTAGAAGCTCAATAAATATTTGTGGGATGAATGAATTTTTCTTTAACAAAAATATATATGCAGATACAGAAAAGAGTGCTGTGTTTTACAGTAAAATATTAACAGTATTTCTCATTTGGTGGTAAGATTAGGTGTACTTCCCCCCCTCCTTCTTGGCCTGGCTCTGCAACATGCAGGATCTTAGTTCCCCAACCAGGGATGGAACCCAGGCATCCTGCTACATGAACACGGAGTCTTAACCACTGGACCACTGGGGAAGTCCAAGATGATGTGTACTTAAATATTTTTCCTATATGTTTCAAGTGAAAGTAAAAGTCGCTCAGTCATGTCTGACCCTTTGCAACCCCATGGACTAGACAGTCCATGAAATCCTCCAGGCCAGAATACTGGAGTGGGTAGCCTTTCCCTTCTCCAGGGGATCTTCCCAACCCAGAGATTGAACCCAGGTCTCCCACATTGCAGGCAGATTCTTTACCCGCTGAGCCACAAGGGAAGCCCCATATGTTACAAACATTCTTTAACTGAAATGTACTACTTTTGTAATAAAAAAGTTATTTTAAAATCTGTTTTTCAGGTCAATGGTGGCAGCCTTGCAGCAGAGGCAGAGATGCAGATCTTTGTGAAGACCCTGAAGGGCAAGACCTTCACCCCTGAGGTCAAGCCCAGTGACACCACTGAGAATGTCAAAGTCAAAATCCAAGATCAGGAAGGCATCCCACCTGACCAGCAGCATCTAGTTTTTGCCAGCAAACAGCTAGAGGATGGGCTGTGCTCTGTCAGACTACAAAATCCAGAAAGAGTTCACCCTGCATTTGGTGCTTCGTCTGTGAAGAGGCATCGTTGAGTCTTCCCTCTGCCAGCTTGCTCAGAAATACAACTGAGACAAGATATCGGCTGCATTACGATCACCTATAGCCCCGGCAGTCAACTGCTGCAAGAAGCGTGGCCACACCAACATCCTGCGCCCCAGGAAGAATGTCAAATAAGGCCACTCTGCTGGCTTCTCTGCCCACAGGGCAGCCTCCTGCCTGTGGCCCTGGGGCCTCAGTAAAGTTTCCCTTTTGTTGACTGAAGCAATAAAAAAAAATAATAATAATAATAAATAAAATCTGTTTTACAGAGAATATTGAGAAACACCACTAGTTTCAAAATTGAAAACACCTCATCAGAAAATATAATCATTTAAGAATGACTTAAACATCTAACTCATAAGAAAATCAATGGCAACCCACTCCAGTACTCTTGCCTGGAAAATCCCATGGATGGAGGAGCCTGGTGGGCTGCAGTTCATGGGGTCGCTAACAGTCGGACATGACTGAGTGACTTCACTTTCACTTTTCACTTTCATGCACTGGAGAAGGAAATGGCAACCCACTCCAGTGTTCTTGCCTGGAGAATCCCAGGGACATGGGAGCCTGGTGGGCTGCCGTCTATGGGGTCGCACAGAGTTGGACATGACTGAAGTGACTTAGCAGCAGCAGCAGCATAAGAAAATCTAAGTTTTCTCACTGAACTTTAGAAAAGAAGAAAGATAAAGTGATGTAGAATAAAATGTCAAAATATTTTTGTCCATAAAAGTCAGCCTCCTGGGGACTTCCCTGGTGGGCCACTAGTTAAGACCCCATACTTTCAATGAAGGGAGCAAGGGTTCGATCCCCGGTTAGGGAACTAAAATCCCACAAGCTGCACAGTGTGGCCAAAAAAGTTTAAAAAGTCAGTCTCTTAAGTGTTAGTTGCTCAGTCATGTCTGATTCTTTGTGACCCCATGGACTGTAGCCTGCCAGGCTCCTCTGTCCATGGGATTCTCCAGGCAAGAATACTCGAATGGGTTGCCATTCCCTTCTCCAAGGGATATTCCCAACCCAGGGGTCGAACTGCTCCTGCACTGCCAGCAGATTTTGTACCGTCTGTTAATGGTATACTTAAAAGCCAAGGTGGAAAAAAATACAATAAAATAAAAAATAAATAAAAAAAAAAAAGCCAAGGTGGGACTTCCCTGGTGATCCAGCAGCTAAGCCTCTGTGCTTCCAACTCAAGGGGCCCAGGTTCAATCCCCGGTCAGGGAAATATTAAAAGGTTCCACATCTTCCAATTAAGACCCAGCATGGCCCCATAAGTAAATAAGTAAATGAATATTAAAACAAAAAAAAACCAAGGTGAAAATTATCATTGCTTTCTAAACTATTCATTGAGTTTGTGCTTCTTCACTTAAAAAAAAAAATCAGAAGCAAATTAAGAACAACCTCAGTGGAGCCTTCTAACTCTGGGCTTAGCTTTGCAAATATGCTCACTGCGCTTGGTCGCTTCAGTCGTGTCTGACTCTTGCCACCCCATGGACTGGAGCCCACCGGGCTCTTCTGTCCATGGGATTCTCCAGGCAAGAATACCGCGGTGGGTTGCCATGCCCTCCTCCAGGGGATCTTCCCGACCCAGGGACTAAATTCATGTTTCCTGTGTCTCCTGCACTGCGGGCAGATTCTTTTACTGCTGAATATCTCACCCCAAACAGGATGAGAATTATTCTATTTCTCTATTTAAAAAAAATATAATAATAATTTTAGCGTCTTCAAATTCAGGCTTAAGGAAGTTCGCACATGAAAACGAAAGTAAAAACAAGCCAGGCGTCCTTACATCATCACATGAGAATCTCTTCTGTTTCTGCTGCAGGCCACACAAGGCTGAAAATCAGCCTCATCTCCTCTAAGGTTTTGGTTTTCACAACCAGCTGGCCCTAACAAAGCAATTTATTTTTTAAAAGTTTGTCTTTTAAAATCGCTACTGCTTCCGCACATCAATATGTGTGCCACATGCCTCCTGCAGGCATACGGGTGTGTTCCTGGAAGCTCTGGGAAAGCCTCGCATGTAACTCACAAAGCCTGGAGTTAGAAGGAGCGGTGATGAGCAGGGCTGAGCGCAGGAGGGCAGTGAGTTACCTGTGGGTTTCTTCAAGCTGTTGCGGGGCCGAGCGGGCGTGGGGCGGGACATCCTCCCAGGGTCTCTGGGACCTTCTTGACAGTTTCCCCCCCTGAAGCCAGGGCAGCACCTCCATTCCAACTGCGTCACCGTCTTGTACCTGGTGACATACCTGGGTCTGACATTCACGCGATACCTGCCAAAGAGCAAGGTGGCATCTCTCGTTACTGGCTGCTGCAGCAGACACCCCGGCCCTCCTGGCTACACCCAAGGGAAGAGGCCCTGGGTCACTGCTATCTGCAGGCTGACCCGAAGGGGTCACCAGTCTCCTCCAGTCCAGCCTTGCCCCCCACCGCTTTCCTCCATCTCTTGGATCCACCTGCCCCCAGCTCCCCTCCCTTGAAAGGCTGGAGAAACAGACAACTCAGAAAACCGTGGCCCATGACTCTCATTGAGAGTATACAGAGCGTTAGTTGCTCAGTTGGGTCTCTTTGTGACACCATGGACTGTAGCGCCCCAGGCTCCTCTGTCCATGGGATTCTCCAGCAAGAACACTGGAATGGGTTACCATGCCCTTCTCCAGGAGATCTTCCTGACCCTGGGATCGAACTGGAGTCTCCTGCATTGCAGGCAGATTCCTTACCATCTGAGACACCAGGGAAGAAGGTGTGACTCTCACTGGATGTGGACATTTTTCAAAAACTGGGCTTTCACTTCACTGACAAACTTCTATTTGACAATTTGCTGCTTGGTGGAGATTCTCCCAGGTCAAGTCAGGCCCATTTCTGGCATCCTCGCCTCCCCGTGTATTTATCTCGGCACCTTCTTTCCTGACACCTGGCAAAGGGAGCGGTGAGCCTCTGCAGGCCCACTTCATGCTATTTGTGTTGAGATCTTGGTGGCTCAGATGTTGAAGAATCCACCTGCAATGCAGGAGACCCAGGTTCAATCCCTGGGTTGGGAACACCCCCTGGAGGAGGAAGTGGCAACCCACTCCAGTATTCTTGCCTGGAGAATCCCCAGCACAGAGGAGCCTGGCGGGCTACAGTTCATGGGGTTGTAAAGAGTCAGACACGACTGGGCGACTAACACTAACTAATGCACACTTGTGCATCACAGAGACCCTGGCAACAAGCTGGAAAGTCCGTCAGACCCAGGGCTGGACCTCAGCCCAGAGCAGAGAACTGATCCAGGACCCCTGGGCGCCCAGGGGGGCCAAGCCGGAGTTCACCCCCAGGGACCCTGCTCACAGCACAGAGGCGAGCGGCTCCTCGCCCACCTCGGCTTCTCCTGCCGACAGCAACCCTAGCTTTCTTGATCCTCGGGTCAGCTGCTCTTCATATCTAACCCCAGCAGTAGCAGCCAGCTCCCTTTTCGGGTCTACAGGGGCCCTCGAGCCAGCCAAAGGACTCTGCCTCCGGCCCTGGCCTCATGGCAGGTGGAGTTCAAAGTCACATTCCTGAGAGAATCACAAGCGGCTGAACATCACAGACTTCTGGCACCCCGGCTGAGGGGCCCGGGCATGACACGGAGAACCGCATGAGCCAGGCAGTCCCCCAGGCCAGGACGGGCAAGGCGACCCTGCGGAGTTCTAGGGGCCGGCGACAGCGCTGCCGGGCGGGAGTGACCCCACGCCTGGCTGACCGCCTCACCTGCTCTTGAGGGCACGGTTCTCAACCTTGGCCATGTGTCACACTCACCAGGGACCTGTGAAAGACCGCCCGTGTCTGGGCCCCGGCCTCAGAGGCTCTGTTATGACTGGACCCTGATGCAGCCTGGGTGTGTGGATTTTGAGATGCTTGGGTGGCAGCCTTTTCGGGAAAAACTGATGAGAAAGCCCAATAAGTAAAACAGAAAAGAAGGGCTGCTCAAGCAGTTAGGGGGAAAGGGTGGAAAAGCAGAGGCAAAAGCCCCCTCCTAGGCCCTTAATTCTCATTCCTCCCACATCCCCCATCGAGGTCCCACTGGAGACATCACCCCCAGCTCACAGATGGAAAAACAGAGGCTCAGAGAGGTTAAGTGACTCCTCCCAATGGTCAGGAAGCGCCAGAATGCATGCATGCTCAGTCACTTCAGTCGTGTCCGACTCTTTTGTGACCTCATGGACTGTAGCCCACCAGGCTCCTCTGTCCACAGGCCTCTCCAGGCAAGAATATTGGAATGGGTTGCCATTCCCTTCTCCAGGAGATCTTCCCAACCCAGGGATCAAACCCAGGCCTCCTGCATTACATGTGGATTCTTTACCGTCTAAGTCACTAGGGAAGCCCCAGGAAGGGCCAGGACTGGCTTTAAACCCATGTTCTCCCCTGCACCCACCATGGCCCTCCCAGCATGTGGAAGCCATGGGTCTCCCTGGCAACTGCCCTAAATTCAAAGCCACCCCGCCCACTCGGAGATGTTCCAGAAGGCCCCACAAGCTGGGTGAGAAGACAGTCTGAGCATCTAATTTGGTCCAGGTACACTCCTGCCTTCTCCCCCCACCCGGCACCCCACCTACCCAAAGCATCTTCTCTGTGACCCCAGAAACTACAGGAAAAGAAAGAAAAATCCTATTTCATTGTTTTGCTCAAGCACAGCCTAATGCTGGAAAAATGTGTGATCTCAGGAAAACCTGGTTCCTCTGAGCATTTAGGATTGAATGTGAAAATGGGTTTGCTCTGGGGTTTTGTTCGTGTGCCAGACGATGACAGCCCACAGTAAGCCCTCTGACCACAGCTGAGCCAGGAGGAGGGGGTCTGATGCTGGTGGACGAGGGACAACCCCCACCCCACCCCATCCAACCTGAGCCGGGGGCCTTAGCCCCTGACAGCCCAAGAAAATGCTTGGTTCTCTAACATACTTCATTCTTCTCCCTGAAGGGAGTGATGATTTTGGAGCCAGCTCCTAAGTTAGGAAAGCTCCCTGGAGTGCGCGCCTTCTTCTCCACCCGCCCCACTCCCATTGCTATAAGGTTTCTGGTTTCAATGGACTTCAGATTGGCCGCGTCTCCCACCAAGTTTCCAGCCCCAGAGACAGCTGGAAGCCATCAGGGGCCACCTCCACTGTGGGAAAGCTCACGGCCACCTCCCTGCACAGGAGGATACAATGCTGAGGCATCTGCCAGTCCCCAGGCCTCTGCTGGGGGGAGGGGGTGTGATGGGGGAGGTAGGGATGTTTGGTCCCACAGCATTTCTAGGGTATCTCCAAGAAATGGGGTTGCCACTTCCCCAAGGGCAGCCAGGGGGCTCCCCAGAGGGTGGGGAGGCCCCAAGTAGGACCCCCAGGCCTGCTGTGCATCACCCTGGCTTCGCGGAACAGTATCCCCTGCAGGGAGCTTTTAATAAAATGTTTTATTACTTATTTATTTGTGGCTGCTCTGGGTCTTTGTTGCTGCACACAGGCTTTCTCGAGTTGCAGTGAGTGGGGCGGGGGTGGGGCGCCGCTCTCTAGTTGTGGTGCACGGGCTCATCTGGCCTGCAGCAAGTAGGATCTTCCGGGACCAGGGATCAAACCCGTGTCCTCTACATTAGCAGGTGGATTCTCATCCACTGTACCACCAGAGAATTCCCCAGGGAACTTTTTAAATATGCCCAGGCCTTTATCCTCAAAATTCTGATTTCATTGGTCTGGAACAAGGGGTCCCCAGGCATGTGTACCTTGCAAAAACTCCCCACATAATAGCTGAGCACAGCCAGAATTGAGAAGCACCCCAGACTCTGGCAGGGAGTGAATGGAGCCCCAGGCCTGGTGCTAGTTTGATGCTCCATACACATTCACTGCATCAGCGAGCTGCACCCAGCTGGGGCGGCCAAGGATGGCCTGCAGCCAAAGGGACAGAGTCACGGCAGGCGGGGCTGGAGCCTTGGCCCCCATCCCAGCCCGGGGTCAGGACTGGAACAGCATTCTGTGCCCTGGGGATCTCTGACCAGCTGCCTCAGGCCCCCCAGGGGGTAGGGTCGGGGGCAGGGAGGCAATGAGCTGCCCCACAGCCCCACCTAAATCCCCTCCTCTCCTCTGAAGTCCTTTTGGGTTTTTTTTTGCAGGAGAGGGTGAGACAAGAGTTCACCATTTTTACAAGTTCCCCTGGGTCAAGGCACCAGATGAGCCCAGGAGATGCTAACAAGAAGGCAGGTGGGAGAAAAGGACTAGAAAAGTTGACTCAGAACTCAGGGACCATGTGACTGGAAACGTCCCTGTTAACACACAAGGGGACAAAGTGACTGTGCCTCTGTTTGATGTCACCCCCATGAAGATGCCTTCCTAGCAGGAGGAGGGACCTTCCCTCACCTGCTTCCAATTACACTTGAATTTGCTCGTCCAGAATTCATCCTTCTCCCACAGCCCAGAGCCCCAAGAAGGCAAGAACGCCTGGCTGTGTTCCCCACAGTGTCCCTATTCTTCACACTGTCCTACTGTGCTGAATAATTAACTTATTAATTGCTAATCAATAACTGATTGATCAAACAATCAATTAATGATACTATGTCCACCTTTGACCAGGTTTGGGAGAGTCCAATGTCCATACAGAAAAACCCAGAGTGGACTTCTCTGGTGGCGCAGTGGATAAGAATCACCTGCCAATGTAGGGGACACAGGTTCGGTCCCTGGTCGGGGAAGATCCCACATGACACAGAGCAGCTATGCCTGTGCACCACAACTACTGAAACCCGTGTGCCCGAGAGCCTTTGATCCAGAACGAGAGAAGCCACTGCAATGAGAAACCCGTCTACCGCAACTAGACAGTGGCCCCCTGCTCACTGCAACTCAAGAAAAGCCTTTGCAGCACTGAGGACCCAGCACAGCCAAAAATAAATAAATAAAAATTCAAAAAACAAAAATTAAAGCCCCAGAGTGATCGATCCCCAGGTCCCACCCAGAAGAAGTGGCTTCCTGAGTCCTGTTGTTGTTTAGTCTCTAAGTCAAGTCTGACTTTTTGCGACCCCATGGACTATAGCCCACCAGGCTTCTCTGTCCATGGAATTCTCCAGGCAAGAATACTGGAGTGGGTTGCCATGCCCTTCTCCAGGGGATCTTCCTGACCCAGGGATCAGACCCGCATCTCCTGCACTGGCAGGCGGACGCTTTACTGCTGAGGCACCAGGGAAGCCCTCCGGAGTCCTACCAGAACCCAGTCAAGCCCCAGGGCCCACAGTCATGGGAACAGGACAAGACTCAACACCAGAAGGTGAGCGAGCACTGTGCTTTCCAAGAAGACAGCTGTTATCTGGGGCAGCTGTTTAAATATAAACTGATTAAAATTAAATTAAACCGGACATCTAGTTGCTCAGTCACACTATCCACATTTCACATGCTTCGCAGCCACAGGGTTAGATAAACAACGTTAACGTCTCCACCACCACAGAAAGTTCTGTAGAACAGGGCTGGCCAAGACAGTCACAAGATTGTCAAGGGAATAGCAACAGGCCCATGTCTATCTGTTCATCTGATTTCTCCTCCCGTGTCCCCAGCAGCAAGCGGAACATGTACTCTTGAAATAACCACCCGTCACTGGCAGAGGACCCGTCACACAGCGGCCGCACACGGTACGGGTCCTTTGCCTGCATCCCGAGTTTACCTGTGTTTTACTTTACACTCCACACAAACTGAAAGCCCGGCAGGTCCTGGGGGACACTCACTTGACTGGGATTTCTCCCAAGAACAGACTTTCTAGTAAATTCCTCTCTGTACTCCAGACACTGGCTGGCCCCAAAGAACCTAGAGCCAGCTCTTGTTGCTTCATTCCACGTGTGTGGTTCCACACACGATCACTCAGAATGGGACAGATGATGGAGAAGAGGCACTTCCTCTCCCGAGTAGGGAGTACCCAGGTCCAGGGAAATCACCCTCTCCCCCGGAGCAGGAGACACGAGTTCAATTCTTGGGTCAGGAAAATCCCCTGGAGAAGGAAATGGCAACCCACTCCAGTACTCTTGCCTGGAAAATCCCATAGACAGAGAAGCCTGGCAGGTCACAGCCCATGGGGTTGCAAAGAGTCGGACAAGACTGACCGACTAACACCCTCACTTTCTTTCACTTTCCAGGGACGAGGAAAGTCCACACATGTAAACTCGAGAAGTCATCTCCCAGTTTCGAATGTGCACCCAGGGCCGACTTGGGTGTCTGACGCTCAGCTACTGCTCCAGGTTTTCCATAGAGCAGTTCAGGCCGGCCACAGCAATTCCGTTTTTTTGTTTGTTTGTTTGTTTTAAAACTGTGGTTAAAATACACATTACCCACAGTTCACTGTCTTGGCCATTTTTAACAGCACAGTTCAGTGGCACAAGTGCACTCACAGCGTTGTACAAACATCACCACCACCACCAACACCATCTACAGAACATTTTTATCACCCTAAACAGAAACTCTATACCCATATTAAACACTAACTCCCAGCCCCCACCTCCCAGCCCCTGGCAACCACATTCTTCTCATCTCTAAATCTGACTGCTCTTGGTACATCATATAAGTCGAATCACATAGTATTTGTCCTTCTGTAACTGGCTTTGTGTTACTTAGCATAATGTCCTTGTAGGAGAGGAAAAAACTTTTCTTCTACCCTCTTATGGAGCTTCCCTGGTGGTTCAGATGGTAAAGAATCGGCCTGCAATGCTGGAGATGAAGGTTCAATCCATGGGTCAGTAAGATCCCCTGGAGAAGGGAATGGCAACCCACTCCAGTATTCTTGCCTGGAGAATCCCATGGACAGAGGAGCTTGGTGGGCTACAGTCAATGGGGTCGCAAAGAGTCGGACACGACTGAGGGACTAACACTTTCTACCCTCTTATATTTGTTCCTGGGGCCTGTGAATCAAACTGACAAAAGGCAGATTAACAGGAGAAAAAGACATACAAATTTTATTGATGTTAATATTTTTATGTGCCCAGGAGGCCTCATGGGAAAGAAGTGAAAACTCAAAGTAGCGGTTAGAGCCTTAAGTACCATTTTAACAAAAGGTGATCAATTATGGAGAAGGCACCAGACAGAGAAGAGAGTTCAGGCTTCTAGGAGCAGTAAATCGTGGGGATATGGGTAGGAACAGAACAGGTGATAAGGGCTATCTCAGTGAGGTTTGTTTAGGCAGACTCCTGTCGGTGCTGTTCTCTGTCTCTGCTGATAAGGTTCCCTCCTCTCCTCCCAGTACAGGTGACGCTTTGGGGCATCAGTGGGGATTTCAGAAAGGTCTTGTCTCGGGCTTCCCTGGTGGTCCAGAGGTTGGGAGTCCACCTGCCAATGCAGGGACATGGGTTCAATCCTTGGTCCGGGAGGATCCCACATGCTGCGAGGCAACTAGGCTCATGGCCACAACTACTGAACCTGAACATCCTACAGCCTGTGCTCCACAACAAGAGAAGCCACCACATTGAGAAGCCCACTCTCTGCAACTAGAGAGAAGCCCCCACGCGACACAACTAGGGAATGCCTGCATGTAGCAATGAAGACCCAGTGCAATCATTAAAGAAATTTTTTTTTTTTAAAGAAAGGTCTTATCTCTGTGGTTTCTCAACCGCTTTCAGCTCAGAATGATCAGTATGCCAAAGTGGTAGGTTTTGAGGTGGTCTGTCCTGATCCCCTTCACCTGAGGCTCATCTGTGTTATGGCATGGGTCACAAATTCCTTTTTACAGAGTAATTCACTTTTACAAAGTTGGGCCCCCATTTTCCAATTGAGCAATGACCAAGACAGTGAACTGATGTTCTAGGACCCGCCTGTGACAAACGGATTTTTTCTTTTTTTTTGTTTTTGTTTGCTGTTCTACCAATCAGTGAATAATTAAGTGAGCCTTTTATTGAAGTAGCAGTTTGCCAGAAGTAAATACTATGGAGGTTGTAGAGTTTGAAGCTGGAAGGGATTTCAGAACTATGTGAAGGAAAAGAGGTTCTGCACAAGCAGAAGAAGTACTTCCCGTCCAAGTCCACTGTGTCCACAGATGATCCAAAAGTTGGCCATCTGAAACCGTGTGCATGGATGAGACGGACTAAGGAAGTGACTCTGATCCCCACGTCCCATCTAATGCGGATTGTCCACACTGGGAAAAGCACCCCCCGCCCCGCCACATGACAGTGAGTGAAGGAACCAGAGAGCCTTCCTCCAGGTTAAAGGACATCACCCACAGATCAGGATTCACACACACACACTACTTTATCTAAAGTAGATAACTAATAAGGACCTACGGCAAAGCACAGCATTCTACTCAATACTCTGCAATGGTCTATATGGGAAAAGAATCTAAAAAAGAGTGGATTTATGTACATATATAACTGATTCACTTTGCTATATAGCAGAAACAAAAGCAACACTGTAAATCAACTATACTCCAATACAAATTTTTATCACAATTCTCGTCTTTTTCTGTTATATGACACATTTCTAGTTAGATCCCTCTGTGGAGAAATTAGTAACATGAAAGTAAAGAAATGCTGAATATTTTACTTGACTCCTTAGGTGGATCCATCTAAGTTTTAAAAGTCAAAAGGCTTGGGCAAATATATTTCTGAAATACAAAATGTACCTAATGGATCTCGAAGTCAGATTGATGAGCCCTGATTAAAACTGGATTACAGGGCTTCCCTAGTGATCTAGTGGTTACGAGTTCACCTCCCAATGCAGAGGACATGGGTTCGATCCCTGGTCTGGGAAGATTCTACATATTTCAGAGCAACTAAGCCCGTGTGTCACAACTACTGAGCCGTTGTGCTTACAGCCCATGCTCCACAACAAGAGAAGCCACTGCAATGAGAAGTCCAAGCAACACAACTCAAGACTAGCCTCTGCTGTCTGCAACTAGAGAAAGCCCATGCACAGCAATGAACACCCAGCACAGCCACCAAAAAAATAATAATAATAGAATAAATAATAAATCAAATTACAATATAGCTTTGTACATTTCTTAAATTGCAGCTCTTAGACCAAAGCAATGTGTTGAAAATGAAAGTGTACATATAGGAGATTGTCTCTTTCCCAAGACAAAGGAGATATTTGCTGTTGTTCAGTTGCTCAGTTGTCTCTGACTCTTTGCAACCCCATGGACTGCAGCACGCCAGGCTTCCCCGTCCTTCACCATCTCCCAGAGCTTGCTCAAACTCATGTTCATTGAGTCAGTGATTCCATCCAACCATCTCATCCTCTGTCATCCCCTTCTCTTGCCTTCAATCTTTCCCAGCATCAGGGTCTTAACTAATGAATTGGCTCTACGCATCAGGTGGCCAAAGTACTGGAGCTTCAGATTCAGCATCAGTCCTTCCAATGAATATTCAGGACTGATTTCCTTTAGGATGGACTGGTTGGATCTCTTTGCAGTCCCAGGGACTCTCAAGAGTCCTCTCTAACACCACAGTTCAAAAGCATCAATTCCTTCAGTGCTCAGCCTTCTTTATGGTCCAACTCTCATATCCTACTGGAAAAACCATAGCTTTGACTATATGAACCTTTGTCAGCAAAATAACGTCTCTGCTTTTTAATACATTGTCTAGGTTTGTCATACTTTTCTTCCAAAGAGCAAACATCTTTTAATTTCTTTTAATCACTGCAGTCACCATCTGCAGTGATTTTGGGGCCCAAGAAAATAAAGTCTGTCACTGTTTCCATTGTTTCCCCATCTGTTTGCCATGAAGTGATGGGACTGGATGCCATGATCTTCATTTTTTGAATGTTGAGTTGGCCAGCTTTTTCATTCTCCTCTTTCACCTTCATCAAGAGGCTCTTTAGTTCTCCCTTGCTTTCTGCCGTAAGAGTGGTGTCATCTGCATGTAAGTGGCTTCAGTTGTGTCCGACTCTTTGTGTCCCCATGGACTGTAGCCTGCCAAGCTCCTCTGTCCGTGGGATTCTCCAGGCAAGAATACTGGAGCGGGTTCCCATTCCCTTCTCCAGGGGATCTTCCCGACCCAGGGATCGAACCCAGGTCTCCTCCATCTCCTGCATTAGCAGGTGGGTTCTTTACCACTAGTGCCACCCAGGAAGCCCATCCTCTGCATATCTGAGATTGCTGATATTGATATTTGCTGGAGAAACCACAATTGTAAGCTGTTTCTTTTCCTGTTTCCTCTTGAAGTAATTTCCTTGGGTACTTAGGATAGCAAGTTAGAGTTCAAACCCTAAAATCCTCTTTATTTTATGCTCTGATCATATAGCAAATAAGTAAAAGTTTTCCACAAATGATCACCCTTCTTAACCCTGAGGACGGAACACGTTCCTAAGACAAAGTCGACTGGAGAGATGTCCAGTGACTCAGCCACCAGGCTGTCCCAGCTCAGCTGCAATCGACAGTGAAGTGTCACTCTCAGATTTACTATAAGAGCGGGGGTGCTTTCTCTCAGAGCAGACTCTCGTTGCTAAAGATGACATCATCTCCAAGTGCAGGGCGCGCCCAGCAGCATGAAATACAGCTTATACGTGTGTTCCAAGGAGTCCACATTCTTAGCTTTAACTTCTTCACTTGGGGAAATACACGACGGAACACAAGTCCACAGTTGGGTAGCGGCCAGCAAGTGTAGGGGGCCCCCAAGACCCAAGTGCAGCCCCACCTTTCTGGAGGCTGAATAATCCAACATTAACGAAGGCCCACAATATCCTAAAGAAATTCTTTGGGAAGGGGCCAAGGCTGCAGCAGGCTGCTCTTCCCACTACAGCCTATATGATTTCATTTATCAAAGCCACATCCCGTCCCCTGATTCCTGGAGTCAGGACCAGAGAGCGGCGGCCTCCACCCCATCCCTCCCCATGCGCACAGCCCCCAGGTTCCCACGGTGTGGACACAAGAACAGCTGCGGCCTCAGCGTTTGGCGTGATGCTGAGCCCAGGGGCGATTTTCTGTGGTTCAGAAATCCAGATCTTTTGTCTCAGAGCCGCTGAATAACTCTTTTGATTATTTCCTCTTTTTTTAAAAGAGGAAGCATGATTTCCTCAAATTCTCCTGCAGAAGTCACAATAATTTCGAAAGCTTTTCTTCCACGTCCTTTGTCTTGTTTGGCAACCTCCCTCCCTCAGCTCTGGTCACTCTGCTTTCTCTTCTCTCTCAGCTTCCATGTCTGCCACTGCCCTTCACCTTGCAGGTGCCCACGAGGTATCCTCCGTCCATTCAGTCCTCCGGCTCAATCGACCATGGATTGAAAGTATTCATGGAAGGGCTTCCCTGGTGGCTCAGTGGTAAACAATCTGCCTGCTAAGGCAGGAGGCGGGGATTCCATCCCTGATGTGGGACGATCCCACACGCCCTGGAGCAACAACTACTGAGCCTGTGCTCTAGAACCTGGGAGCTGAAACTGCTGAGTCCACGTGCTGCAGCTACTGAAGCCCGAGTGTCCTAGAGCCTGTGCGCCACAATGAGAGAAGCCACGGCCACGAGAAGCCCACGCACCACAACCAGAGAGTAGCGCCGCTCGCCGCAACTACAGAAAAGCCTGCACAGCAGCAAAGACCCAGCGCAGCCAAAAATAAATAAATAAGAATTTTTTAAGAAAGAAAGTATTCGCGGAAAAGAAAATTCCAGAAAGTTTCAAAAAAGCAAAATGAATTTGTCATGCACCCAGCTACTGTAAGGACTTAGATAGCATTTACGCTGTATTATGAGTTATCCAGACACAATTTAAAGTATACAGGAGGATGTGCATAGGTTCTAGGCAAATATTACACCATTTTACATAAAGGACTTGAGCATCCGTGGATTTTAGTATCATGGGATGTCCCAAAACAAATCCCCTGTGGAGCCCAAAGGACCACTGTATTGCTTTTCCATTCAAAAGGGGAACTGGCTACGATACCCCATCTGTAGTCCATGCTGGACCTTTGGATGAAGACCATGGATGGTGGCAAGCTCTTAAAGATGCCTCACCTGGAACTTGGTGGAAGTCACTTAGAAGCTCAGAAAATCCTAAGTCAGTAGGAGTTTCTCTGCAGATATAAAAACATTTTCTTTCTTTGGGCCAATTCATTCTCAGTTTAAAAAAATAATCTGGGAATTGAAAACAGGATCGCTTGTGTTTCTTTTCTAATTTATGACCACACTGTGGGGGAGAAGGACCAAGTGTTACAACCTAGTTTCATATTTCTTACATTGTCCTAGGCAAGGCCAAGTGCTATTTTATGATTTTCAAATCCACACTTAAGACAACGAGGTTGAGACACTCACAGTCGACTGCCCTCTGTTTAGAAGGAGCAGAACTCTGCTTTGGAAGATGGTGCCACAGCCAGCCCGCCTCCAGCCTGAAGGTGTAGACAAGTAGAGGGCCAGGGGTGAGGTAAGAAGAATTCTGCTTATTTGCTTTTAAATAGAAAGGGGTGATGGAGGCCATGGAGGAGAAAAAAGTGAGGAGGAACTTTACTCCAAGGAGACTTAGAGTGGCCAGTGGATTTTTAAGGTTGGAAACACCTGCCATGTCTGTCAAGCTGTTTGTGTTGCTATAGTCTTCACTGAATCTGCGTGCTCACGCTGGCTTGGGGAACTTGATTTTTTCTTAAGGAATTAAAAAAAATTAATTTATTTATTTTTGACTGCACTGGGTCTTAGTTACTTTGCAGGGGCTTTCTCTAGTTGCGGTGAGCAGGGGCTACTCTCCAGTTGTGGAGCATGGGCTTCTCATTGCAGTGACTTCCCTTGTTGAGGAGCACAGGCTCAGCAGTTCTGGTGCATGGGCTTGGTGGCTCCGCAGCACGTGGGATCTTCCCGGACCAGGGATTGAACCCATCTCTTCTGCATTGGCAGGCGGATTCTTATTCACTGCGCCACCAGAGAAGTCCTTGCTTAAGGAATTTGAGGGCGTGATGTTTTTCTGAGAAAACCACCCCAGAACCCAAGTATGCAGGGGCTGTAGGACGATAGGGTGTAACAACCTGGAGAAATGCTTCGGGGCGTCACGGTTCTTGTAAATTGAGGGGGGAGGGAGACAAATATACAGACTCTCAGGTGGTGGAGAGGGGCTGCAACTTGCTGTCCATCGCTTTAAAATCATTTAAGCAAAATAACATAGATTGCATTATTTTGTTTTGTCTAAATAAAACAACTAAGATCTGTGGTTTGAGTAGTAATTCTCATCCTCCTGATAAGTCAGGTGCTAGGCTGGCCCACCACCCAAGACGTCACTGCAATTTTTATCGCTAATAAAATACATCAGCACGCTATTTTCAAGGAATTTCTGTCACAAAAATAAACTTTAAAATAACTCCCTATATTTTCAGTATTTAACTTTCTCAAAACACACTCTTATCTCTGATTACTGTACCCTCCTAATTACACCAAAGCGTTCCTTAGAGCTGTGTTCATGAACCCTGGGCCAACCCGGCGGCTCAGTGATGAGGAGCCTGCCTGCAATGCAGGACATGCAGGTTTGATTCCTAAGTCAGGAAGATCCCCTGGAGAAGGGAATACCAACCCACTCCAGGATTCTTGCCTGGAGAATTCCATGGACAGAGGAGCCTGGCGGGCTTCAGTCCACGAGAGTAAGACGCGACTGAGTGACTGAACGACAACATCATACTTCACACAGAGAGGCAACGTAGGCTTACACCTTGGTAAAAAGCTTTTAAAGCTCATGCTGAGATGACCAGCTCAGGAATCTAAATGACAACACACATTGTCACTTTGGTTGATTTAACAGGAATCTATCCTATCACAACCCTTCATTTTAGCTGCAAGCCACTGCATTTTCACTCATCTGTAACAATCATTTCAAAGTCTGTGCATGCCACGATTCCCATTTTAAAAACACAAGCCATGGCCAGTTGTTCAAACTTATAGTCTCCGTGCCTGAAACATGAAAACCAAACTCAGCACATACGAGTCTTCACAATGGGAGGGAAAACAAGCTAAAAACTTTCTCTCCCCAAGAATGAAGCCTAATGCAAACCATGGGCTTTGGATGACCGTGATGCGTCAGTGTAGGTTCATCAACTGTAAGAAACGCTCTGCTCTGGTGGAAAAGATGATAATGGCGGAAGCTGGATATATGTGGGTGGCGGGGGAACATGAGAAATCTCCTTACTGTCCCCTCAGTTTTGCTGTAAACCTTAAACTGCTCCAAAAATATACAGTCTTAATAAAAGAAATAAATAAACACACAATTCACATGCTTTCTCTTTCATCCATTCATTCAGTAAACATCCTCTGGGTGCCCACCAGGACCACACGATGGCTTTCCCTGAGTATCTACCATGGAACAATCATACGTACCAGGAGCCTACAGACGTCCATGACCCAGAGCAACAGGCACTGTTCTAGGGCATCTCAGCAGAGACCAGTCATATCAGACAAGATATATACAATTATTTTATTGTATTCACCACAAGGTAAAAATTTGTAGTAAGACTAACCCTCTGGGCTGCTTCTATAATAATAGACCCAACTGCCCACATGAAAGATTAGACTTGATTCCTGATCAAAGGTGATGAATAACGAAGTACTGATCCGTCTGTGAATAAAGGCAATTCTGCCACAACCTCTAAAAGTGCATAAAAAAAAAATTGACCTTCTCTCACAAGATCAAAGCTATGGTTTTTCCAGTAGTCATGTACGGATGTGAGAGTTGGACCATAAAGGAGGCTGAATGCTGAAGAATTGATGCTTTTGAACTGTGGTGTTGGAGAAGACTCTTGAGAGTCCCTTGAACTGCAAGGAGAGCCAACCAGTCCATCCTAAAGGACATCAACCCTGAATATTCATTGGAAGGACTGATACTGAAGCTCCAATACTTTGGCCACCTCATATGAAGAGCCAACTCACTGGGAAAGACCCCAATGCTGGTGAAGATTGAAGGCAAAAGGAGAAGGGGGCAACAGAGGATGAGATGGTTGGACGGCATCATTGAACCAATGTACACGAGTTTGAGCAAACTCCAGAAGAAAGTGAAGGAAAGGGAAGACTGATGTGCTGTAGTCCATAGGGTTGTGAAGAGTTGGACAAAACTGAGTGACTGAACACCACCACAAATTATGGTCCATTTTTGTTGTTATTAAATTAATTCATTTTTAATTGGATGATAACACATCCAACACAATACTGTGTTGGTTTCTGCCATATATCAACAATGAATCAGTCATAGGTATATGTATGTCTCTTCCCTCTTGAAACCCCCTCCCACTCCATCCCACCCCTCTATGTAAAATTAGATAGCCAATGGAAATTCGCTGTATCACGCAGGGAGCTCAAATCTGGTGCTCTGGTACTGTCCTTTTTATCCCCACCATCGACAACGGACTAACATGCTCAGAGACAGCTCTTCACCCCAAAGCACAGAGAAGAGGCCTCCTGGCCATTCCATCTCAGTCACTGCTCATGCCTCCACAGCCAGACCCACTTCTCCCACCATACCTGCTTCAGCTCCACCAGGGAACCTGGCCAGGCTCCCAACAGAGCCCCTCCTGCTGTTCCCCACCCATCCTCTCCCTTCTCCAACCCATTCTGCACAAATTGCCAGATTAGCATTTGGAAGCTCTGCTGGTGTCCTTGACCTAAAATTCTCCATGGTGCCCCTTTGCCTAAATGATAGAGCCCACACTCCCAACCCTGGGTGACAGCTTGAATTCTCTGTCACCCCAAAAATATGTCAGAATTCGAATCCCAGGACCTTGGAATGTGACTTTATTTGGAGGTGGAGGGCTTCCCTAGTGGTGCTAAGTGATAAAGAACCCTCCTGCCCATGCAGGAAACCATAAGAGATGCAGGTTCAATCCCTGGGTCAGGAAGATCCCCTAGAAGAGGGCATGGCAACCCACTCCAGCATTCTTGGCTGGAGAACCCCATGGATAGAGGAGCCTGGTGGGCTGTAGTCCACAGGGCCGCAAAGAGCTGGACACGACTGAAGCCACTTACTATGCATTCAGGGGCTTTACAGAGGTGAGCAAGTTAACATGAGGGCGTCAGGGTGGGGGGCCCTAATCCAGGATGACTGATGTCCTCATATACAGGGCACATCGGGACAGACACTCAGGGATTCGATGACCATCTACACACCAAGGGGACAGGCCCGGAACAGACCTGCCCCGCCCATGGCTCACTCCTCCCTTCTGTCCTCCTCTCTACCCTGCTACCGTCCTCCCCGGGCTGCGCTGATGTCCTCTGACGTCTGCATCTATTTTTCAGCTGGAACCTTCCTTCAAAGCCCCGCGAGAACGTCACCACCTGCAAACAAGCTCGCGGATTCCTCCCGGCTGGAAACAATTTCCTCCGCCGCTGAACATCCTCCGCAGTTTGTGCCTCTCTTATTGCAGCCCTCATGCCTGTCTTTTGCTTCATAAATACTTCTGTTTATGTCTCACTTCACCTACTGACCGTGAACGTCTGGAGAGCTAGAGAGAAGTCGGGTTCCTTGCTGTGTCCCCATGGGGCCTAGACCTGGGCCAGACGGAGACCAGGCACAAAAATATTTTTTTAATGAAACCAAGGAACTAAGAGTCTTCAAATAATAAGTCTACTTAACCCTACTGAGCTTCGTGCCAATTCAAAATGGTGTATGCTAATTAGGCAGCCTCAATCCAACTTTCCCCGGGGCAAAATGTGCCATGTATTTCTTTACTCCATTACGGTTTCATCCAGTGTTCTACATCTGTTATGTATTTACTGTCTCAACTGGTCTTCGGAAAAATCAGAGTTGTAACCTTACTATCAGCATAAATGAGTTTCCACACTGTATTTTACCATGAGTCCTCAGCTTCAAAACAACCAGACACAAATGGTGGTGGACACATGCAAAGGAATACTACTCGACAGTAAAAAGTAATCAACCAGTGATCCAGAGCACAACACGGATGTGCCTTAAAATAACCAAGCTGAATGAAAAAACCTTATGTATGAGCACAGATCATATGAGTAGTGACATAAATACCTAGAGAATACAAACCCATCAGCAGTTGCCTGGGGAGGAAGTGTGTGTTGGGGCGGAAACCGGAGGGAAGGATTACAAGGGGTGTGAGGTCGCTCTTGGGGGTGATGGAGGCATTCAACATCCTGATTGTGATGTTGGTTTCACAGGTACATATACATGTTAAATCATACAACTTTAAATACGTACAGTTTATGTAAATTACACCTCAGTAGAGCTGTTTGTGTGCTTTGCATATAGCATACATATATAATATATACGTATATTTTATATACTATATACACTTTATATATATTTATGCACTTGAGTATTTTAAAATCTCATCAGCAAATGAGAAACTTGCTTGAAAGCAAATTGCCAGTCTTGACTATCCAATTACAAATCTCAGTTAAGAAAAAGCCAAAATCAGCATTATTAAGTCTTTTTCAGAGTTTCAAAATGAGGATTTAACTAAAGTTTTGTTGTTTTTAATGTATCAGATTACTTTTCAAATACACAACCAATTGCTTTATTTCTACTGGGAACTCAGCCCTAATATCTATTTTTGTACTTTTGAAAGCTGTTGTTGTTCAGTCGCTAAGTCATGTCTGACTCTTTGCGAACCCATGGACTGCAGCACGCCAGGCTCCTCTGTCCTCTACCATCTCCCAGAGTTTGCTCAAATTCATGTCCATTGAGTTAATGATGCTATCTAACCATCTCATTCTCTGCCGCCCCCTTCTCCTTTAGCCCTCAATCTTTCCCAGCATCAGAGTCTTTTCCAGTGAGTCAACTCTTTGCATCAGGTGGCATGGACCAATGATTAGGGAAAACAGCCAAAACAGAATTTTCTTTTTTATCTTCAAATTGCCATTTTGTGTAAAATAACACAAAATGTCAAAGACATAAATGAGCATTTAAAAATACGACAAAGAGTGACTCCTCGTTGGGACTGTTCTTTCCCAGTGTGGACTCTGCCAAGGAGGGCTCCACGGGCACCTTTCGATTTGGTTCTGGACATGAGCCGTGAATGGTGTTTCTGCCTTCCCTCCCTCCTGCTCCGCCAGTGAGCAAGGAATCTGCGTTTCATCTCACTAGTTGTTTTTTTGCCATGATGCAACCGAACGACTCCCAGATACCTTGAGAGTGGCCAGAAGATGATGCAACGTGTGGGGATGAGAACGGGCACATGGTTTATCATGATGGAGCCAGGCCCTGACCCTGGGCTGTGGTCCTGGAACACTGCTGCTCCAGCAGATGACAGCTGGGGCATCTCCAGGGTGGGCCACCTGGTGTATACATCAGGCCTGAGCACCATCAGGACAGCGGCTTCTGGAATGTTCAACGCATCCAGAGGGGCTTGTGATGCCTCCCTCCCTGCCCGGGGCCCTCATTCCCCCCAACCACCCCCACCCCCGCTTGTCAGAGCTCTTAGGGCTGAAACTGCCTAGAGCCAGGGAACCACTTTACTGGTGAAAAGATCCCTCGCAAAGGGCTGGATTGTGCAACCAGCCTCCACCCTGAGTTCTGTTGCAATCTCCACCACAGCTTTCGGGCTCCACTTTCAAGATACATGGAAAAGTTGCAGTTAGCAGAAAACAAGTGGCATTTTCACCACCACGGTTTAGGGAGAAAAAAAATCTAGGCCCTCATATGATGATCCTTTAACAGCATCTGTGCTGGGCAGACGCAGGCGAGCAGCTGGAAGCAGGAGGGAATTCTCTAGCACCTCATAATGAGCTGCGAGCAAATCTCAGCAAAGATAACATAATGAGGCCCACACAGACAATCACAAAAGTGGGAGAAGATGGGAGAAGTCAGGGAAAAGTTGAGACGTCTCACAGCCAATTCCCTTTCATCAAAATGATCAGCTTGAGAAGACTTCATCTAAATACGCATCTCAAATTTCTTTTCTTTTTTTTTTTTCCTCAAATTTCTTTTAACTAAATGCTTAGGAAAACGTACTATCCTGAAAGGCTGATGCTGCAAAGAATAATTTTTAGGCGTATTCCATAATCTTCTAATATTTTTTTAGGTGGGGGTAAAAAAAAGAAAAGAGCAGCTGGATCTTGACACACCCATAGCAGTCTGCTTCTCCAGCATTTTCAAACCAGGAATTTGGTTAGTTGGAAAACTCCCTACTTTTTTTCAGCACCCATCACCACTTTAAAACAGGAAGGAAGGAAGAAAACTTGGTGAGCTTCGTTTTAATAATTTCATTAGTTTTCCTCCCATGTGAATTGCCATCATACTGAAAACCACTCTGTTCCTCTCCAGATCCTCCCAGGAAAATCATTTATCAGGCAAAGTCACGCTTGTGTCATTTTATCAAGTGGGTCATTGTTATTTTTAAGTCCAAAAAACTGCTTCATCAAGCGCGGAAGCAGTTAATTCTGGGCAGTGAAACAGTCCTGTAGCCAACAATAAATCAGAACATTTGGGTGACAGTCTGGAAGTCATCTGAACACTGGCAGTCTGTCAGTTTTTGGTTTTAGAAAACAGTATGTAAAACAGCAGCTCACTGTCATGCACGGTACCTGCCTCATTATTCACTCAGTAAACACGAGTAACATCTTAATATTCCCAACATGAAGAAGAGGATTTTTTTTTTCTCAGAGCAGAGCATTAAAACAGCGTGTTCTTGGCTGGATCAAACATGACTGGAGCTCAGCGAAGGCAACCTGGAACACTCAGCTGCCTCCTCTCAATGACCTGCCTCGGGCATCCAAACACCTGCAGAGGTAGGAACCAACGTCCACAGCAACCAGAGCACTTATTGATTTTTATTTTTTCAAACTTTTGGCCATGCCACATGGGATCTTAGTTCTCTGACCAGGGATCAAACTCATACCCCCTACAGTGGAAGCTCAGAGTCCTAAGCCCTGGACCCCCAGGGAAGCCCCAAAGCACTTATTTTAAATTGACTGTAATCTCTCCTGTGCTTTTTCCCAAAAAAGCTCCATGACTGCTCTGCTTCCAAAGCAACCTCTGGGTTTAACTTCATGTTTACAAATTGATTTAAATGATTTTATTTTCTTAATTGTCATCTTAGGCCACTGCATGTCTTTATTTCATTCTTTAGCACCCCAGCCTTTCTCTAACTTGTCAGGGAATTCAGAGCCTTTAAAGAAGAGATCACCCGAGAGGCAACAGCTCCAAACAGGAGAACAAGCTGTGTCTATTAGACATTGCTGGTGACTGTACCTCACAGCGGTCACTGCCCCCGTGGTGCTGAGGAAAGAGCGTCTCAGAGAGGTTGAGTGACTAGCCTGAAGTCACACAGCTCGGTAGTGGTAGGGCAGAGGCCAGAAGTTGCATCTTCCATCTCCTCTTCCAGAAGCATTGGCCACACCCAGCCAGCCTCGAGGGATTACGTGAGGGGCCCCGCTGACCTGTCCCCACCCCACCCTGCCACGTCTCCCCTTTTCTGGCCTCATCAGAATTCTAATTCATTGACCAAGTATTGGTGGAATCACAGATCCATGGAAGAAGACTAATTAACGGGAATTAAATGAGGCTTCAAAAAAGCCAACTGTTTTCCTTAAAGCCACAACCTCTGTGTGTATTCTATTCATTTTTCTCCAAGATAAGAAAGGTGGAAAGTGTAGCCCGTAAGTACAAAATTCTTCTTCCAAGACCCCAGTCTCTTCCCTGCTTAATCTGCTGGCTGACCTCGTGATGAGAATAAAATAAAATGATGAACGTGAAAATGTTTTTGGAACACCAAACGGCTCTACAAACATAACATCGTATCTACCGGGAACAAAGGAAAAGAGCGAGGCCGCTTGTAAGGAAGGTCTGAGGCTCGTGGGGAAGCCCAGAGGCTGGTGAGGACGGAGCCCGGCAGAGGGGGACGCAGCAGGGGCCAGGCACGGCTCTGGGTTCCTCTGTGCAGGCGCTCCTGGGGCGGGACTTGGGGTCCCTCGTGATAACAAGGTCCCTCCTCGTACCAAGGAGCAGGGCTCGTCACAGCCAACGGACCTTAAGACGTTGGTTAAAAAACTGAATGAAGGGACTTCCCAGGTGGTCCAGGGGATAAGAATCTGCCTTGCAACGCAGTGGATGTGGGTTCGATCCCTGGCCCAGTGTCCCACATGCCGAGGGGCAACTAAGCCCATGCGCCACAGCCACCGAGCCAAAGCTCTAGGGTCTGTGCTCCGCAAAAAGAGAAGCCACCGCAATGAGAAGCTCTTGCACTGCAACTAGAGAAAGGCCACATGTAGCAACAAAGACCCAGCACAGCCAAAAATCAGGAAATCTTGGGGGGAAAAAAAAACCCAGAAAGAAGAAACATTCCCCCAGAGCTATCTACACAAAAGGCACAGTCTGAATTGAAAGCACTTCTGTTTCTGGAGATGTGAAAAACGTAGAAGTGGCTCTACAAGTCTCATTTTTTTCCCCCCAACTCTCAAGGGCTTTTTTTTTTTTTTTTTTTTCTTTTTAAGCTTTTCCTGGCTGAGACTGCTCCCTAATAGAAAACTTTCCTTCCAAGTGAATGGTCATCTGCTCCCCCTAGAATCTAAGGATTAGAGGAGTTCTGGAAACTCAGCACTAGCACTCACACCTGGGGGAAATTCAAAAATTCTGCATCTGTGTTATCACAGCAGCGCAGGCTCCTAGAGTGGGCCCCGCCCAGCTCCCTGTCCCAGCCGCCGTGGTTTTTTTTTTCTTTAAAGAGCTAATAGGAAAAATTTCACCAAAATTCCACACACCCAAGGAGAGGGTAAGGGATGGGCTGGGTGGATGCTGACAAACCCCAGTCAGTTTTGCAGTGTCAGACGGCAGTGAATAGAGGGGAATAACCCTGCCTTACGTTTGGGGTCCTCCCTGTCCTCACCAGCGAGGCAGCTGCTCTGCACACGGGACACCCCCAAACGCCTCAAATACAACAGCACTCAGCTGAGCCCAGCTGAGTGGGAGGTGATGGAACTCTCTAGAATCGCTGCCATGAGGCATGAATGATGCATGAAAGGAACAATGCCCGGTCCAGCCAGGAGAAGAAAGACAGTGTTTTCCACCAGCGGTGCACACAGCATGGCCAACCCGCGTCGGGCGGGTGGTGGGCTCTGCGAGAGCTCAGACCCTCACTATCCCCTCCCATCACACTGGGGCTGCCAGGGTCATCGCATCACGCATGGAGGCACACTCACGCACGCATACCACACACACCCTTGGGCGCTCATCACTGAGTGTGGGTTTGGACAGCAAGCGGGTGTGTGGGTGTGGGGTGGGAAGAGCCTAAGGCTTAGAAATAACAGAGCTGGACTTGTTCCCAGGCACCACTACTTCCTGACTCCATGCCCTCCTGTGAAAGGGGGATAACGCCCCGGGACTGCAGTACAGACGGAAGATAATGAACATAAAAGGACTCATCCCCTTACAAGAATGCGCTCCAAGAAGAGCGTCTCGTGAAATCAGCCCTGGACACTGTACCAAGCCTGCCAAGACCGTCAACCTGCCCGGTCCCCACCCTGCAGAAAGAATTCCAAGTCTCCCACATTCCTGTCTCCCAAAACAAGTCTCTCAAACCAGTCCAGGACCAGACAGATGCTCCTCATGCTGAGGTGTCCTGCAGAGACCCCAGACTCAGGTGCGGATCTGCTGGGACCGTCCTAAGTGCAGGTGTGTGTATGCATGTGCCAACAGTGACCATCTACCAAACAGGCTGAACTGCTAAAGGTTTTTACAGTGAATCAGAAAACTCTGCAATACGATGAAATTTTAGAAGATTTATGCCTTTCTTAACATGAACGTGTAAAGTTGAACAATGATCTCAGAGCAGGAAATGGTCCTCAGACCCATCTTCAGAATTCAGAGTAAATGATCAATCTCTACCGCCCAGCTTTTATGCTGCTTTAGAGTCCACAGTAGCTGCCCTTCCCTCCTCACTGGATAATCAGCACTAGATAACTTCTCTCATCTCCTCCCCGGGTCAGATCAGCCACCCTCAGGAATTAGCTAAGGGAAGACAGCAGTGTCCGTGGACGCGGTCCTGTGCCTTGGAGACCCGGACCCCTCCTCACAGAGTGCAGCAGAGACAGACCCACAGAGAGAGCGAGCGCTGATTTCAAATTCCTAGTGACAGAGACGACTTCACAGCAATTAACTATTCTCCGTACACAAGAATGGTGTCACCACTTCATAAGTATTAGGACATGAGCTTCGAATGGTTTTTCTGGAAGCACACTTTTGACTCCATCCCCAGTGACAAGTCTCAGGGTGGTGGCTAAGCCCAGGGGGACAGGGGTGGTTTTCCAGAAGTCTCAAGCTCCACCAGTCTGGCCTCCCTAATAGCATCTCTTCAACCACCAGCCTAACAAACCAAACAAAAGAAGCAAACTGGCCAGTGTTTTCATAAAATAAGAGCCAAACTGCACAGCATGGTAGACAGTGTGAAAAATGATGTAGTCCACTAAATCCTTGCAAATGATGCCCAGGAAAGAGAGTGAAGCACAGAGGGGTGAATACACATGCACATGCTCATACGCGGACCAACAATGCTCACTCACTTTTATGTGGGAATTGCCTTCCAGGAAAGAAGGTGGAAATCTTCTCAGTAGTTGAGTACTCTACAAGTACTAAAGTGGTTTTTGTTTGTTTGGTTTTTTTTTTTTTTTTTGCTTTTGTTTAGTCACTAAGCCGAGTCTGACTCTTTTGTGACACCACAGACTGTAGCCCACCAGGCTCCTCTGTCCATGGAATTTTCCAGGCAAGAATACTAGAGTGGGTTGCCATTTCCTGCTCCAGGGCATCTTCCCAGTCCAGGGATCGAACCCGCATCTCCTGCACTGGTAGGCAGGTTCTTAACCACTGAGCCACCAGGGAAGCCACTGAAGACTCTCTCTCATGTTCCAGGGACAGAGGCCTGTCCACAAAGGCCAGGTCTCCTGGCAGCGCTGCCACTATCCTGTCATGTAGCCACAGGAAAGTCAGGGACTTCTTGCCTCAAGTCTTCACCAATAAAAATGGAGGCAACAGTATTCATTTTGAAGGACTGTAGCAAGCATTAAACTAATGTATGGACTAAACAACCCTGACACAGCACCTGACACACACAGCGTTCTTTACAGCGTCAGGAAAGCGCTTACTCAAGACACCCATGTATCAGACAAAAACCCTCTCTACTTCCAGTTTCACATGAACGATACCCAAATTCACAATCTGGAATCAAAGCCTCTCTGTATATGCAAACAGAACATCAGCTAAACCTTCTGGAAGCCCACCCGTGCCAAGTCCCCAGAGCCCGTGGTATCTGAGCGTCCAGCTCAGAAGCTCTCCTATTGCAGGAGTTACTTTCCCATTGAACCCTTGTCTCCCTCTGATTTCCCTCAATCTCAGGGCAAATTCAGTCTCTCCCTTCGGCTTTTTCACTTCTGTCCTAAAACCTGTTAAGTCTTCCAAGTAGCTCTTCACCTGCTTCAAAGTTTGAAAGCGTTCAGTTGCTCAGTCATATCTGACTCTTTGCGAGGACTACATGGACTGTAGCCCACCAGGCTCCTCTGTCCATGGGGATTCTCCAGGAAAAAACACTGGAGGGTGGGGAGCCATGCCCTCCTCCAGAGGACCTTCCCAACTCAGGGACTGAACCCTGGTCTCCCGCATTGCAAGCGGATTCTTTACTGTCTGAGCCACCAGGCTTCACCTGCTTGGCTACTACGAATTCCCCTTTCCCACAAAAACCCTTGAAACACATGAGACTCTTGGGTAAGGGGTTTCTTCAGGACCATGCCCTGCATCTCACACAAGTTACAAGGCCTACCCCCCTCCCTGCCCTGGAACGGTCTCCTTCTGCATTAGCAGAAGGCCTATCCCCCCTCCTCCTGCTGCCCCAGAGCCCTGGCCTTTCTGGACCCCTCCACCTCCTGGGCTTCTCCTCTCCGGCTCTCTGAGATGCCACTTCCTCCTCCAAGGTCTTGGCTTTGCTCTCTCTCCTCCTCCCTCCATTCTCTCTGCCGCCCCTAACAGCTCAGTTCTGCTCTGACTCTTGTTAAATCCTCACAGCTCCTACCTGCTCTTCCCACGATGCTCGACAGTCACCAGTGGCTAAACCGCGCTCCTCACTCGAGCCTGTCGCCAGCCTCCAGGCCCACCTGTCCCACGCCACCCAGAAAGCCCCCTCTCCATAACTCCAGGCTGAGTTTCCCAAGAACCTTCACTTCCATGGGTCTCAGGTCCTAAGGATCAAATCATGAAGAACTGACAACACCTGTGAATTGCGAGCAGGAACTCAGGCTCCTGGGCTCATCAGAAACACCTGCGAAATGCCGTGCTCCACGCCCCGAGCAACCAGAGACACGGGCGTCAGGAGAACACTGTGCCCTCTGACGGGCTACCCAACTCAGTGTGACAGCCAGCAATTCAGTGTCAAACCGATGCTCTGCGTACAGCAGTGGGGAGTCTTTAAGGTTTTTGTTTTGGTGGTGGGGGGGTGGTTTTTTGGCTTTTAATAGGACTTATCCCTTCCCTGGTTTGATCCCTGGGTGGGTAAGATCACCTGGAGGAGGGCATGACGATACACTCCAGTATTCTTGCCTGGAGAATCCCATGGACAGAGAAGTCTGGCGGGCTATAGTCCATGGGGTTGCACAGAGTCGGATAGGACTCAAGTGACCTAGCACACAGGCATCCCTTCCTTGATTCAGTCCTCACCATACCCCACCTGGGATGATCCCACTTATAGCCTGAAGCTCACCCCCCACCCGCCCCCCACTGCCTTCTGGAATAAGGTTTCCTGCAGCACAAGTTCCAGTCTGTCCCTTCGCTATGCCAGAGACAGACCCGCCTACTGGCTACTCTTTGCTGTAAAGACAACTGTGGTCTAAGACAAACAACTTATTCTTAGGGGAAAACAATTAATTTCAACCATCCCATGCGTCGGCCACAGCCATTTATTCACATCAGCTCCCCCTCTGATATCTGACTTAACAGAAAAACACAAAGACTCTCCAGATGACAACTGAATGAGGGTGATGTATGTTACAAAATCTGTACTGTGCTGCTTTGCTTCCTCCTTGTTTTTTTTTTTTTTTTTTTTTTTTTGATCCAGTGAAATATTTATGAGCAAAAAGATTAATCCTTCTCCTCCTCTTTAAGGACCATTCTCTCCTGACAACCACTTAACTGAATCCCCCAAATCTAACTTGAAAAAACAACAACCGCACACTTTCAAGTGGGTTGTTTCTGGGGACTTTGGTTTAGAGATCCACAGCACCTGGAAGAGGTCAGTTTTATGGGGACATTTGGACAAAACGCCTGATTTAGAACACTGGATAGAACAAACCTCTCAGCTAATCCTACACATAAGAGTTCTTAGCAGTATACATTTTGGAATCTTCTCCGTGCCCCAGAACACACAATATGGATCTAATTAGGTCCAGCTGCCTTATGTTAGTAATAAAATTGAAAGAAAAAGAGAGGGAGAGAGAATGGGGGTGGGGGGCTTTGTTCGTCCCCTCCTCTGCCCGGCGATTGACCGCAAGGCAGGCGCGTCCCGGACGCTCACTCCAGACTCGAATACCCCGGAGAGCCTAGTACCCCGCTCAGCGCTCAGACTTTTCAGCGGCTGACTTTTCATCCGCTGGAAGAGATTTTCTGAGCCGCTGGAGCCCAGAGACCCGACCCTACCCCCTGCCCCCACCTCGGCCCGGCGTGCCCCGCCCGCCCCTCGGCTCCACGACTTACGTGAGCGCAGACGGACAGGGCTTCTGGTTCCAACCACAGTTGTACTGAGCTTGGATAAAAGTCTCGCTTCCCTCGAGCACCGAGCAGCTCACGTTCTTGTTCACGATGTAGGCGCACCAGTTCCTGGGGTGAAGGAGAGTCGGGAAGAGGGCACGGCATAAATCCGGAGAACAATGAGGCGGGGGAGAGAGGGAACGAGCCTTCAGGGCGACCGATCCAGCGAGGGTAGGGGAGTCCGTGGTCCCCACGGAGGCGGGAGGCTAACCAGCCGACATGTGGACGGTGCGCGGGTGCACCTTTGGAGAGCAGGCACCTTAATCCGACAAAAGACGGACAGAAGGGCCCCCCTCCCCACGTCCCAGAGGCCCCAGTCATTCCCGGGGAGTTTCCTGATAGCCCTGCCCTGCGGGGCTCTCCCTGCGCCCCACGGTTCGGAACGCAGCACCGCTGGGGGCGCGGGCGAGGTCGCCCGGGACGCCCCGCTCCGGCCGTGAAGCGCGCTCCACCACGGAGGAGGCGCCGCCCCGGCAGCCCGAGGGGGACCCCGGCTGCGGCTCCTCGCCTCTGCCGGGCAGAGTGGGGTCCTGCGGAGAGCGGGAAGGGGTGGGTGGGAGCCCACGGCTCCCGGCCGTCCTGGGGACGAGGAGAGGCCGCGCACTTACTTGTTCCTGGCGCTGGGCCGCGCGGGGTGCCCGGGCTGCGGACTGGCGTGGCACAGCCCCGCGCCGCCCAGGGCCAGCAGTGCCAGCGCCCAGCGCCAGGGCGCGTGGGGCCGGGGCCGTGTTGGCGGCCACATTCTGCGCGCGGCGGGCGCGCTCCGCCGGCGGGATCTGGAGCGCGGGTCGGACTAGAGCCGGGAGGCTGAGGGCGGCCGGGGCGCGGCCGGAGAAGGCAGGAGGCTCGGGCGCTACGCGGCGCCCTTACCCGCGCTGCGCGGCCGCCCCCTCCGGCTTCTCGCTCCCACTTCTCCTTTCCACTCCGTGCGCCCGCGCTTCTCCTCGGTCCCTCAATGACGCACAGGTCCCCCCGGGTGCCGCCCTTTTTATTTCACTTCCCTCTCCGGAACGTGACTCTCCCTCCGCCGCGTCTGTCTCCCGTCCTCTTGCTTCTCGGCAGGGGGTTTGGGGTGAAAGGGCTATAGGGTTTGGGAGAAGGGTCTCTGTTACAGAATTTCCAATTACTCATTCCTTTGGTCTCTTCCCAGAAGCCGGGCGACTCCGCCTCCCACCTTCCAGCGGGCGCGCCCGGCCCCTCGGGAAGGGCCGCCGTCGGCGAGTCCGGCGGGGCTCACGTCGTGCCCGGGGCCGGCTTCCCAGGGCTAACGAGGGACATCTTTATCAGTCCTTCGCTCGACTCGACTCGGATTTCCTCCTCTGGCAAGACGCGGCCATTCCTCCGCACTTGAACTTGGGCGACTTTAGGGGGAATGAACGCGGGTCCTCTTTTTCTTACGCATCCATTAAACAGTTTCCAAGTCAACGTGCCAGGCAGCGGGGGATGAGGAAAGGCAGCTCCACCACTTCCGAGCAGCTTCTTCAAGCACAGTATCAGACTCTAATACACTCCACTAATTTCGAAAAGGTAGTCCCACAGCCTCTGCTTCTGAGGTCCCATTCTGAACTGTTAAAAATTATTATTAAAGACATTTACTCCACAATAATCACCTTTTCTTCAAAACAGTTCAGACACTGCTAAACATTTGTCTTTCACGTGCTTGCATATTTTATGCCTTTTTTTTTTTTTTGCAGTTTCCTGTTTTTTTTTTTTCAAAATAAAAGATTATATAATGAACATTTCCATAGGTCTTAAATATTTCTTTAAATATACAATTTAGTCACTGTATAATATTCCATTTTATTTCTATTTTTGAGTTACACCAATCTCTACCAGGGCTTCCCAGATGACTCGGTTGGTAAACAATCCTCCTGCAATGCAGGAGAGGCAGGCAGACCCCGCTTTGATCCCCGGGTCAGGAAGGTCTCCTGGAGGAGGGCATGGCAATCCACTCCAGTATTCTTGCCTGGAGAATCTCAAGGACAGAGGAGCCTGGCAGGCTACAGTCCACAGCGTCAAAAAAGAGTTGGACACGACTGAGTAACTGAGCATGCACGCTTGCACGCTATCTCTACAAATTTCTTTTGGAAGGAAGCAACTTCGCAGAAGAATTGGCCATCAACTGTGATGGGAATCATAAAACTTTGTTCCTTACGGTAACTAAATGAAGCCAGTGGGCCCATTTTATTTCTGATATGCTTTGATGGTGTTATTGGGCCTTTTGATTTGCAAATAGGAGAAAGAAAACTCCCTAAGTAGAAACTTCTCAAGAGCCAAGAAGAAAAATATACCGTGTAAGGACATAGTCTGTCCATGAACTCTGTAAATGGAAGATCTTGCAAATAATGAACTGCTATCATCCAAGGCTTCAAAAGAGCCACCCTGAGGGGAAAATAACAGAAAGGGATGAAAGGCTGCCTTGCGTAACTCAATCTCTAATTTCTGTGGGGGTTCTCTCTTTCCCATCCTCACACCATTTTTGTCCATAAAGTGTCACAGGGACGAAGCACCACATAAAAATAAAAGAGAGGGACAGAAGAGGGGGAAAATGGAGGAAACACACAATTTGTGTATGTCTACATCTGACAGCTATCAAACCACAACTTCTCTTTAATACCCGTAATTCTTAAGCTTGGCAATGAGTCAGACTGATCATCACATCCAACTGTTTCATTGAATCAAAGTTATGCCAGGAAGCTGTCTTCTAGTACAAAAGTTGGAGGACCAACTTCTCATTGAGGTGACTACTACACTATATTTAATCAGTTATAAATGGCACTTATCAGTAAATAAATGTAATTCTGAGCATCTGTTACACTGCAAGGCCCCATGCAAAAGTAATGAGGAGTCACGGGTAAGCCCAGATAGATGTGGGCTCTGTGTTAGCAGAACGTCCAGCCCTTCCTGTGCAATGAAAGATGTGATGTTTCTGATATGCATCAGATAAGGGAGCCAATATGTGTCCCACGTGTCTTCCTAGACACATCCCTATAGGCATCCAGTGTGGGGCTGCTCTGGGAAGAAAGAAGGCTTGAGGCCAAGATCCCAAAAGATCCTTTTCCCTTTCTTGTCTCCAGTCAGAGGAAGGGACCCTTTAGACTCAGGAAAGAGAGAGAGCCTTCCAGAAGAAGCAAGGCAGAGGAGGCTTCCTGGGGATAGAGAGCTTATGCACCTCAAGAAACAGTCTTGGGACTTCCCTGCTGGTCCAGTGGTTAAGAATGTGCCTTGCAATGCAGGGGACACCGGTTTGACCCCTGGTCAGGGAACTAAGATCCCATATGGTGAGGAGCAACCAAGCCAGTGCACCGTAACTAGACAGTCTGTATCCACAAAGAAATATCCCACACGATGCATTTAGTTGGTGCTGCCACTAAGACCTGATAAAGCCAAATAAGTATTTTTTTAAAAGAATAGAAAATAGTCTAGGGGCTTCCCCTGTGGTCTAGTGGCTAAGACTCCACACTCCCAAGGGTCCCAGGTTTGATCTCTGGTCAGGAAACTAGATCCAGCAAGCTGTAACTAAGAGCTCACATGCAACAAAGATTGAAGATCCCCTGTGCCTCAACTAAGACCCCGCACAGAGAAAGAAAGAGAGAGAGAAAAGAAAGAAAGGGTCTAAGTGGGCAGATCACTTGGTCCCAGCCATGAGCAGTAAAGTGGACATGATTAGCAGAATGCTGCAAGTGTGAATTCTTTCTAAGCCGCCAACTTCCTCAAATAAGCACTGGAAAACTGTCAATTTCCTATCACAAGCTGAAGTCATTTCTTCTGCTTTTAAAACAAAAGTGCCCCATAGTGATTTATATTCTTGATTGCATCAGCGACTTACTGAACCAAACTTGGGTCTGCTCACCCAATGAGCAGCAAAGCCAATCTACTGATACTGGGTTGTGGCGAAGAAAAGTGTTAGTTGTTCAGTCATATCTGACTCTTTTGTAACCCCATGGACTGTAGCCCAACAGGCTCCTCTGTCCATGGAATTCTCCAGGCAAGAGGACTGGAATGGTTGCCATTTCCTTTCTCCAGGGGATCTTTCCAACCCAGGGATCAAACCTGTGTCTCCTGCATTGCTGGCAGATTCTTTACCATCTGAGCCATAAAAGTATACTGCATTTAGTGCAGAGTCAAGCAGTGAGAACAGGCAGCTCATGCTTAAAAGACCTGAACTCCCCTTTGGCTCTCAGGCAAGGGTTTTAAAAGCAACGTTTGGGATGAGAGTTATAGGATGTGTGCTCAGTTTGTGGACTTTCTTCTAGTTGGTTGGTGATGACGTAACAGGGTGATGCATCAGGAATGTCAATCTTCTGGTTCCAACCAGACGGGGGTCTACGTGCTTATGGTCAGCTCAGCATCCTCCGCCTGGGTGTGTATATGGGGGTCTTAGTTTCTACAGAACAACTCAAAGACACCTTGTGTACATCCCTTGAGGAGGAACCTCAGACTCAGTGTTATCACTCAACCATTGTCTAAGCTATCATTACTTTTCTCGCTTGATGGCTTTGCCTTTGTTTCTGCATTCCCTCACTCATCTAATTAGTAACTGCTCAAGTCTGCTCTTGGAACTCAGGCAAGGCCTTTTTCTGTACAAAGAAGAAACAGGGAACACAGAGGGGTTTTTGTACCTGGGGAGGCATCACAGGATCCTGCTAGGTTTCAAGCCCCACTTTTCTTGATATGCCTCAGTCCTGGGGGAAACAGGGGTTGGACCAGAAAGGCAATGAGGTTGTGGATAGAGAGGATAATCATAAACTTAGCAGGGGGAGCTTGGTTTTAGAAGGACTCAGTCTCATTAACTAAAGCAAAAATGCAAAGTAGAGCTATGTCATAAAACCCATCCCTTCACTACTGCTCATGGTAAAAGAAGAGCTCACCAGGCTGTGGACTTGGGAGTGCCCCTAGCACACCCAGACTCCCCCTTCAGCTGCCTGGAGGAGGATAGTGGGCGATCATCATAGAGGCAGCAGGTGGCTTCATGGTCCCCACCCCACCATCAATCATCTAGGCACAAAACACTTGATCAAGATGAATTGATTGCCATCTAGGATGTGGTTAAGAGTCATACGACTTAGCCTGGGTGTCCCAACCTACTCGTTCCTCTTCTTTGTTTTCTAGAACTCAAAAAAATTTCTCCCCTGATTTCTCACTGTTTATTTTCAGGGTCTTAATTTCTTTGTGCTGTTTACTAATGATGAAAAAAGAAAGTCCCTGAAGATTAGATATCTTGAATAAATTTTGATTGCATGGAGAAGGAAATGGCAACCCACCCCAGTATTCTTGCCTGGAAAAGCCCGTGGACAGAGGAGCCTGGTGGGCTGAAGTCCATGGGATTACATGACTGAGCATGTGTGCACGAGGGTGGAGGGAGATGGGTTGGTAGCAGTAAAGTGGTAGAACTAAAAAAAACAAAAATTTTTGATTGCAAAGCATTTCTGACACAATACACCATAAGAAAATGTCTTGCACATTCTTAAGTTAGTGATAAAATGCACTTCATCTTTTTCTTTTTGCTTGTTTTTTTAAATGCAGTTTGGTAGAGAAGGAGAGATGGAAATGTTTCCGAGAAAAATTAACTGGCTGCATCACTTAACTTGGTCTCTGTTTTGGAATAGCAAAGTTTAGTTGATACAATTTTGTGTAACTCCATTCGACAGAAAGGAGAAGAGGGCAGCAAAGGATGAGGTGGTTAGATAGCATCACTGCCTCAATGGACATGAATTTGAGCAGACTCCCGGATAGTGGAGGACAGGGCAGCCTAGTGTGCTGCGGTCCATGGGGTTTGCAAAGAGTCGGACACAACTTAGTGACTGAACAACAATGACAATCATTTGACAAGGCACCATCTGAATGAAGTCATTGAGTCCCCAGACTTCAAAATTGACAAAAAAGAGCTACTTCCTACCTTGTCAAAGATTTTGCTCAGGACTTCACTGGTGGTCCAGTGGCTAAGACTCCAAGTTCCCAATGCAGGGAGCCTGGGTTCAATTCCTGGTCTGAGAACTAGATCTCATGTGCCATGACTAAAGATCCTGAATGCTGCAACGAGCCAAATAAATACAAATACTAAAAAAAATAAAGGTTTGCTCAAATAGACCAAGACAGAAGAAAGAATAACTGCTCTCTTTACTTTTTTCTAAATATCCCATTAGCTATACAGAGCTAAATATTCAAAACCTCTGTCTTCTGAACCCAAGACTGATATTATTTATTGATTGATTCAAAAGCACTGTGAAAGATTATGGCTATTATTTTAATCGTCTGTCTTGAGAGATGCCAAGAGCATACCCCCTTTATTGGTCAGGGGTGTGTGCCTTAATACATGTTAAGCTATCCCCTGAGAACTTCAAAACTGTAAAAAGCTGAAATCCTGCCTGAAGCCACACTTGGGAGAATGTTTAGGAGTTCATGCAATGGACCTAGCACAGTGTTCAAAATTGGGTACCCTCACCTCCTGAGCAGAGTGGTGAGGACAAATCGAAAGCCTCCCCATCCTCCGTTTGGTCCTCTGGAAATAGGATTTTTTTCACGTGGCTGTTGGGAGGATGCGCTGTGTTACCACATGTAAACCGCTGAGCAAAGTGCCTGGCACATGGTGAATGGAAGAGAGTTATTCACAATTGTTATTGTTACTCACCACTTCAGTATTGCAACAAATTTGCAGTCAGGTCCAAGAGCTTTGTCTTGCTTTTATTGTGTCCACTGTTGTAGGAAGCTGACCATCTACTGCAGTTCTTCTTTCCAAATAAGAAATATAAAGAAATGTGTATCAAGAGGGCATGTGCACAACTCAGAATGACTCTAAATGTGATCGTCAGGAAAGGATACGGGGCTCGTGACTTCTAGCTCGAGTTTCTTTCTACCACTTCCCAGGAGAAAGCATATGCCTCCATTGGCTATTTAGGAGGTTTCTTCCTCTTTGTTGCAAAGGTATGTATTTTAGAACAATTCAACAAAATCTTTGGGAGGATTAATAACCCTATAAAAATCAACTCAGATCATTAGGCAATGCGATAATAAATTTCTTCTTCTTCCTCAGAAAGATGAAATAAGTAACTAATTCCATACCCTTTAATTTTTTTCAGATGTTTCTTAGATCTAACAATGCTTCCTACAGCTAACTGTGGGCCATACATCACACTTGAGAATTCAGTGCTGTCACGCTGATGGTGTGGTTTTGAACACATTTTTTTCTTCATAAGAAATAAATGACAAAAATAGACTCTTAGAATTTTGTTTCCAAGAGAATTATAATAGCTTAGGCAGTAACGCCTTCATATATATGAGCCACATCAAACTATATTGTAGAGTTCATCATTTATTTATGGAATGAGAGTTGATTGTTCTGGAATCAACAGAATGTTTAAAAGTAGGCAGGATGGGTTTGAGGTCTGTATAATAAATTGTTAAATTTTAGGACAATCTTGGTCCACACTCATGAGCATGGTATTCATGAGCAAATTTACTCTTTCTGGTATTTTAGATCGGGCCATTCTAAACCATGTTTCAAGTATTTAAATAGAGTCAACTCTCATTTGGTCTAGTATTTTCTATTAAGCTACTTACTGCAAACACTGACTTTGTGAATTCTAAACAACTGCTTGTAGAGGAAATGCAGGAGTAGGAAGCCTCTGGTCACAATGCTTTTGTCAACTAGTCAATACATAAGCTTATTTTCTGTGTGTTTCTGTTTAAAGACACCTTGTTCAAAATATATTATAGATTCATTAACAGTGAACTCAAAGTCAACACCAGTGTAACTCTTGCCTAAACAAAGCTTATCTCACACACATATTTTCTCCCTAAGGCATTTCACAGAAGTCTTGTGCTAAGGAACACAAGGCAGCGCTTCATGTACTTGGGGACCATTTTAAACAACAAAATTACCAACAAAAAGCACAAAAATACAAAAAACATGGCATTCAATTTCCCATGAAAAGGATGCTTCTTTTCATACTTTTAGTGTGAGACCTAAAACAAGAAGGCAGAGCATTACCTTGTTGGACCTCAGCTGGAAACATGCACAGTTGGGCAAGTTAATTTTTTTGACACTCTGCTCAAGTCCACCAATGGTCAGAAAGTGCTGCAAGTGTTGCTTTCAGAGTTACAAATAAATGCGGTGAAGAGCCAACTTCATAAATATAGAATCTGTGAATCATGAAGACTGTATTTCAACTTAAGTCTGGGAACAGTAAGAAAATACTACATTGGGGAATGGGAAAGGAAAGTTCTTGGAATTTTGTGGCCATCAAAAAATTTGTTGTGGACTTCTCTGGAGGTCCAGTGGATAAGAATTCGCCTGCCCATGCAGGGCACATGGGTTCAATCCCTGGTCTGGGAAGATTCCACATGCCTTGGGGCAATGAAGCCTGTGAACCACAATTACTTAACCTGTGCTCTAGAACCTGGGAGCCTCAACGAAAGAAGCCACCGCAACCAGAAGCCCCCATACAGCGACTAGAGAGTAGCCTCTGCTTCCCGCCACTAGAGAAAGCCCACACGCAACAATGAAGACCCAGCACAACCAAAAACAAATAAATAATTTAAAAAATTTGTTTTATCAGGAAGCATATTGAGGAAGCTCTGAATATGGAACCCTGCCAGGCAACATGTGAGCCAGAGAAAAAAGAGATTTAGTTCTTTATCATATTAACTGGCTGGAAAGCAAAACACTCATGTATGAAATGAGTTCACACATACAAAGTTATGTTCAGTAAATAGAACATAGCACAGTAAAGACACCGTGTATCCAGGTGATGATGAAGAAATAGAGCTTGAGACAGTCAGAAAAGTTCAGTATTAATTAGGAAAGACCACGGAGAAGTATGGGTTTGAGTTGTTTTATTTTTTGTTTTGCTTTAATCAGCTATGAGCAATTAATGTGACCTTGCACATGGCATGTGTTTAATAAAAAAAGGCAAGGGCCAGCTGGTAGATTAGCTGGGCCAAAGTATGTGGCCTTAGAAGTAGCCAGGAGGTTGCAGGAACATGGATGGATCTAGAGATAAACATACTACATAAGTCAGACAAAGAAAGACAAATATGACATCACTTATATGTGGAATCTAAAAAAATAATACAAGTGAACTGACTTACAAAACAGAAATAGACTCAGATGTAGAAAACAAACTTACGGTTACCGAAGCAGAAAGGAGGTGGGGGTGGGATAAGTGGGGAGTTGGGGATTAACAGGTACACTCTATATATATAAAATAAATACACAACAAGGACCTACTGTATAGCACAAGGAATTGTAGTCAACATCTTGTAATAACCTATAATGGAAATGAATCTGAAAAAATATATTTAATTTTTATATATATATATATATATATGTATAACTGAATCACTTTGCTGTGCACCCAAAACACTCTAAATCAACTATATTTCAATTTTTAAAATTAAACTTAAAAAAAAAAAGTAGCCAGGAGTTAGGTGAGGTAGGGAGGCTCGTTGGGATTGAGGGGTAATGAACGTGAGGAGAGTGCAGGACATGTCACTGTTAAAAAGCATAATATAGGCCTGTGCAAAAACAAAAAAAAACAGAGGAAAAAACCCTCTAGTTCTTTTTCCCGCTCATCTAAGAGAGGTGGGATGACCAGATGTCCTGATTTGCCCAAGTCAGTCCCAAGTTACTCCTGCTGTGGATCAGTTAACACTGTTAATTATTTTTAGTGTCTCCTTTCATCTTCAAAAGTGCCTGGGTTTGGACAATAAATTATATGGTCTCTCTAAGGATCCAAAATGAACTGAAAACCACAACTCTGTTTAGCATAAACAAAGTGTTTATAAAAGCTAAAGAAAACACTAATAAATATCAATGCAAATGACAAAATCAGAAAATAGGGACAAAGTGAACTGCTGCAAGTCCTAACTTTACTCAGGGCAAGTTTCTGTTATTGCCTCATGCATTTTGGTAACTTTTTGAAGTTGATATTATAATTGAGAAGTCTGACTAGGCTCTGGAGACTTGGTTTGTTTAGTTGGTTGCTGATGAAGCTGAATATCTGCATGAACTTTCCTTGGCTCTGTCTTCTCAGACATAATCACTTTAGAACTCATCCCTGAGAGTGGAGGAAGAAAAACACTGCCGTGGAGACATTCTGCTTTAAGTGCTCCGGCCACAGCTCCTTTAAATGGAGCAGACCTAGGAGGGCCCTTCTCAAGAGCAGCTCACAGTCTGAACCCACTGACATCTCTGAACACTTACTGGTTACAGAGACCAAAACAACGTAAATAACAAGTCGTGAGCAGATAGAAGCTGCTAATGTCTTACGACTAACGGAAAATACAAGGTGAGACTGGAGTTTCACCTTCAGAGAATGTTGAGGGGCCAAGGAGGAAACTGCCTTCGTTTTCCACGACATCCTCACGTGTTTTCCTCCAGCGTTTCAAAAATATAAGAACAAAATAGTTTATTCCCTGAGTATTCTGAGGTTATGCTTTCTAAAGTGCTGTCTGGGGGCAAAGTGTGGTGCCAGGTTTCCTGCAGAAATAGGAAGTGTCAGTCTGTCAGTCGTGTCGGACTCTTCGCGACCCCATGGACTGTAGCTTGCCAAGCTCCTCTGCCCGTGGAGTTCTCCAGGTGCAATACTGGAGTGGGGTAGCCATTCCCTTCTCCAGGGGATCTTCCCGACCCAGGGATCAAACCTGTGTCTCCTGCATTACAGGTGGATTCTTTACCTTGTAAGCCACCAGGGAATAATCCCAGAAATAGGAAGGACACTAGAAAAAAGGCACCAGGACTCAGTTCCAATGGGTTTCAATCCTAAAAGAATCTTCACTTTCTCACTGGCGATTCCAATTTCACAAAGGTTTTTAAAACATAAATCTTTGTCGATTGTGGTTTTCTAATACACATTTTATCAAAGCATAGCATTTTTTTTTTTTTTCTAAAAAAAGCGCACAAAATGTGATCAGCTCACTGAATTTTTCACAAAATGCAGGCAGTTACATAACCAGCACCCAGATAACAAAACAAAACATGAACAGCCCCTCTCAGGGCCCCTCACAGTCCTTGCAATTATTAGCCCTTCCTTTCCAAAAGACACAGCAACTCTGACCTCTAACACCATCGCTTAAACATTTGTTGAAGAAAAACTATTGATTTGTTTTGTTGGTAATAACTAGCACAGTGCCTGGCACAGAATACTTGTTGAATAATGTTGGCTGAATGAATGAAAGAAAGCAGACAGGTGTCTAACTTCTATAACACAGTGGATCAGGTTAACATACATAATATATTGGGGCAAGGGGCATTAAACTTGAGTGAGAACTGGAATAATCTGGGGATGCTAACTTAGAATCAAGTTGAAAACTCAAACTTTGAACAGAAGTGTATGCTTTGGTTTAACTGTTTAACAAATATAAACAATGTGAATACATCCTATCCCCTCTAAGTTTTCCTTGGGCCTTAACCAACTCTGCTCACATCACATCCACTGTAACTGGTGAGACCAACCTCCAGAGATCTTGTTTCTCTTTCTCACTTGTAAATGGACCCACGTAGCCAAGAAATGACTATTTTCAGCCCTTCTCCACCCCACTCCGAGGCCCCGTCTGTTAGAAAACAAAATAAGAGTCACCCTCTCCCTCTGCCAAAGCATGTGATCTCTGGCTGGAGTGCCTCCTGCCCTAATGAATGAGGTAATGAGGGGCCAAATAAGGTTTCAGAGGCATTGATATGTCACCTCAGAATTACAGTTCTTCTTCACTGTACTGTTAAAAAGCTGGAACGAAGAACCTGGCCCTGCCAAAGCACAGCTTCGTCAGAGGCAATCTGTCAACCGTAGAGATAACAGATAAAAGGAAAATCCATTTCGAGCTTTGAACTGCTGTTCCTAAATGATTCCCAGGAAAACACAAATAAATTATGTGTTTAGAAGGGCAGATCCACTACGAAAAACCTCCCAAAGGTGGGGTTTTAAGTATTTCTTTAAAATATTTCCAACATTGAAAGGGAACAAGTCTGGAAATGGAAACTATTTTGTTTAGAGGATGACTCAGTCCAATTTGCAACCCCCTCCAGATATGTCATGCTTTATCATAGATGAACCTTCAAAGGCTGAGGTGCAGAGATAAAGGCCAGACTGGAGAAACACACAAATCCACCAGAGCCACTTCGTCCACATTAAAACTAGTCTTCAAAATCAGGAGTGTGAAATCCAGAAACAAATCTCATTTGCCAAAGGAGGGAAAGCAGGTCTTTTTACCTTTTTCCCCCCTAGTTTCTTTGGAGGCCCTCAAGCAAACATCATCTCTGCATAAACTGTTCTCTGTGTGGAATTTTCGCTATGCCTGGAGAACTTCAGCTTCACCTATAAGACCCTGACAGTACTCGTTCACTCTCTGAAGCTTTCCAGGAGCCGGACTCTCTCACATGTTGCAACATATAACTGATAAAGAACTGATAGAGGAACTGATTTAACAAATCAACAAGTCAACAAGAAAGAGACAAACAATCCAATAGAAAAATGGCCAATCTGCCCTTCACAAAAGAGGAAACTCAAATGGTCAATTAAAAAACATGTTCAGCCTCATTAATAATCATGGACATACAGAGCAATATCTAAGTAATTAATGAAGATCTAGTGCAAATTGATACCGCTACCACTATGTATTACCAGACTGACAAAAATCTAAAAGTCTGACAACACTAAGTGCTATTGTGAACACAGAGAAACCCTACCTCACTGCTGGTGGGGGTGTAAACTGGTACAACTGCTTTGGAAAACAGTTCTGCACTGCTTTTCTTTATAGTTGCACAGTCACATACCCTAAAACTCATCAACTACACCCCTAGATGCGTGACCTAGAGAGATGAATGATAAACTTGGGGCTGCCAAGGGGAGAGCCTCATCATTCGTTTCAACAAGCCCAGACTCAGCAGTAAGCCCAACACCATAATGATGGTTCTATCTTTGTGCACAATGACTGCTGTTCTTCTCAGTGAATTAAAACGGCTTCACAGAGTTGTGATTAGAAATAAAGCAACATGTTTAGCACAGTTTCTAGGAATTTGTTTCATCTAGGTTATCCAACTTTTTTGGCATACAATTGTTCATAGCACTCTCTTATAATCCTTTATGTTTCTTTATAATCCTTTATAATCCTAAATATATATTTATATATAGAATCATTTGTAAAGTCCCCATTTTCATTTCAGATTTTAGTAATTTGTATCTTTCTCCCATAGTCCACTGAGCTAAAGATAGTCAATTTTGTTGATCTTTTCAAAGAACCAGTTTTTGATATCAATCATTTTTATTTAATATTCCATTTTACTTATCTCTATTCTTCATCATTTCCTTCCTTCTCCTAGCTTTGGGTTTAGTTTGTTCTTTTTTAGATCCTTAGGTTGTAAAGCAAAAGTTGATTTTAGTCTTATGTATTAATACAAGCGTTTACAGCTATAAATTTCTCTCTGTTGTGCTTTCATTGTGTTTCATGTGTTTTGGGGTATCATGTTCTCATTTTCATTAATCTCTAAGTATTTTTTAATTTCCTTTGTGTTTTCCTTGATTGATTTTTTTAAAATGTTTTTAAATTTCCACAAATTCATGAATTTTTGGTCTTCTATTGGGTTGGCCAAAATGTTTGTTTAGAAAGATGCTAGAAAAACCCAAATTAACTTTTTGGCTAAACCCAATATTTCTCATTTATTTTTAAAATTGAAATATAATTCATGTTCTATACAACTGACCCGTTTAACATTAACAATGCAATAGTTTCAGTACATTTACAAACATGTGCAACAGTTACCGCCGTCATTTTGGGAAACTTTTTATCATCTCACGTGAAAATCTTACATTCTTTAGCTGTCACCTCTGGTATTAATTTCCTAGGGTTGTCATTTTAAAGTACCAAAAACTAGATGGCTTGAAACAACATAAATGCCTCAGTTTTGGATGTTACAAATCTGAAATCAAGGTTCTGGCAGTGCCATGCTTTAAGAATCCTTGTTTTAGTCTGTCTAGGCTGCTGAAAGAGAATACCATAGATTGGCAGGCTCATAACTAGAGAAATTTCTTTCTCACTGTCTGGAAGCTGGGAAGTCCAAGATCAAGGTGTGGGTAGATTTGGCATCTGATGAGAACCTTCTTCTTGGTGGTCATCTTTCTGCTCTGTCCTCATGGGGTGGAAGGAGAGGGGGAAATCTCTGGTGTCTCTTTTATAAATAAGGGCACTAATCCCATTCACCTGGGCTCAACCCTCATAACCAAAGATCTCACCTCCAAACACCCTCACATTTGTGAATAGCTTTCAATATATGAATTTGGGGAAGACACAAACATTCAGTGTCTAACGCCTTCCTTACCTCTTCTGGTTTCTAGTTGTTCGGTTTGTAGATGCATTAATTCTAGTCACAAGGACATCTTTTCCCTGTGTCTTCACTCTGTCTTCCGTTAGTGTCTGTGTCCAGAGTGTTCCTCTTCATAAGAACATCAGTTCCATGGGGGTTAGAACCCACCTTAATGATCTCATTTTCACTCGATTACTTTGTTTTTCAAAGAAGACCAAATTCTGAGGTACTAGGGTTTGAACTTCAGGATCTTTTAGGAGCACACAATTCAATCCATAAGGATAATTCTGTACCTTTTGTCTATCAGATGAATCCTACTCCTCCACACCCTCCCACCACTCTAACAAGCATCCACTAATCTTCCTGTTTCTATAGATTTTCCTGTTCTAAATTTTCATAGGAGTGGAATCACAACGGTATGTGGTCTTTTGTGACTTGCTTTTCTCACTTGATGTTTTTGTGGTTCATCCATATTGTAACATGTATCAGTGCTTTCTTCATATTTTATTCTTTCCTGGTGGATATTAAAAATTTCATTCATTCCTTGGTGGATACCTTTTAGTTATAGGAGTCATGCTGTTATAACATTCATGTACAAGTTTCTGTGGGGACAAATGATTTCATTGCTCTTGGGTATATATCCAGGAATGGAATTACTGGGTTGAATGGTAATACTATGAGGAATCATTTGAGAAACTGCCTCATCAACACTGTTCTCCAAGGTGATTGGATCATTTTACATTCTTACCAGCAATGCATGAGACTTCTAATTTCTACATCTTCTTGACCAAATCACTGTTATCTGACTTTTTGATTAGCCATCCTAGTGGATGTGAAGTAGTGTCTGAGTGGTTTTGATTCCCTGATGAATGATAAAACATCTTTCATGTGCTTGTTAAGCATCTGTGTATTTTTTTTTTTTTTTTCGGAGAAATATCTCTTCATATCCTTTGTCTGCTTTTTTTTTTTTCCTTTGTCTGCTTTAAATTGAGTTTGTATTTTTATTATTCAGTTACATGGGTTCTTCATATATTCTAGATATGTCCCTTATGAGGTATATGATTTGTAAATATTTTCCACCATTCTGCTGGTTGCCATTTCATGTTGAGAGTATGCTTTGAAGCAAAATTGTCTAATCTTGATGAAATCCAATTATCCCCTTTTGTTGCTCTAGATTTTGGTGTCATATCTAAGAATTCTTCACCAAATCCAAAGCCATGAAGATTTACCTCTATGTTTTCCTCTAGGAGTTAAACTTTTTTGCTTTTCTATTTAGGTTTTTGATCTTTTTTAAGGTAATTTTTATACATGGTGTGAGGTGGGATCATTTCATTTTTGCTAACTGTCCAGTTGATTCAGCACTATTTGTCAAACAGATGACTGTTTTCCCTTTGGTTGATTCTTGACACCCTTTATGAAAATCAATTGACCATAGAGGCAGAGGTTTTCTGAACTCTGTCTGCATAACTATTGCTTTTTATAATAAATTGTGAAACTGAAAAATATGTCCACCTACTTTGTTAGGTGCACTTTCTCTTAGCCTCTACTCATTTTTCATTCTTTTTTCTCTGCTTGAACTGCCTACTGCCGCTGCTGCTGCTACTGCTAAGTCACTTCAGTCGTGTCCGACTCTGTGCAACCCCACAGACGGCAGCCCACCAGGCTCCCCCGTCCCTGGGATTCTCCAGGCAAGAACACTGGAGTGGGCTGCCATTTCCTTCTCCAATGCATGAGAGTGAAAACTGAAAGTGAAGTCGCTCAGTCATGTCTGACTCCTAGCGACCCCATGGACTGCAGCCTACCAGGCTCCTCTGTCCATGGGATTTTCCAGGCAAGAGTACTGGAGTGGGGTGCCATTGCCTTCTCCGTCAAACTGCCTAGTCTCTTATTATTCTATCTCCAAGTTCACTAATTCTCTCTTCCGCCAGATAAATGTTGTCATTCTAGTGAATTGCTTATTTCAGTTATCATTCAAGTCCAGAGTTTCTATATAAAAATTTTTTATTGATATCATTAATTTGACAAAGACATTGTCCTTGTACCTTCAATTCCTTAATCAAGCTTTCCTTTAGTTCCGTGAATATATTGACAATGGCTACTTCAAAATATTCTTCTGTTAAACCTAACAACTAGTAGTTCTCACAGGCAGTTTCTGCTGCCCTATTTCCAGTGTGGGAGTCATACTTTCCAATTTCTTTTGCATCTCATATTTTTGTTGGAAAGGGCACACTTTAGATAACGCATTGTAGTAACTTTGGGTACTGGTTCAACCCCCTCTGGGGCTTATTTCCTAATTTAGTAACTGGTCATGCTCCTCTGTCCATGGGCTTCTCCAGGCAAGAATAGTGGAGTAGGTAGCCATTCCCTTCTCCAGGGGATCGTCCCAACCCAGGGATTGAACCTGGGTCTCCTGCATTGCAGATTCTTTACTGTCTGAACCACCAAGGAAGCCCTACTTTTTTTCCCTCCCAGATTATTTTAGTGAAATCTATGTCCCCATCCATCCTCCAGTGTTAAGTTGGACGTTCCTCTTCAGGGAGGCACAGCTCCAGGTATGCCCCAAGTCACTTTGGGATAACAGAAGTGTTGCTGGGACTCTCTTCTCTTTCCTTGACCCTGCAATCAGATGTTACAGGTGTTAGATCCATGAATAGCTGGTTCATTCCTCTATTATTTATATCAATGTTCTAGAGCAAAAAAATTTAATCAGATTATAGCTTTTTTTTGAGGGGGATGAAGTTTCTGAGGTTGTTCCTGTGTAGTCACTAAGTCGTGTCTGACTCTGTGACCCCACGGACTGCAGCACGCCAGGCTTCCCTGTCCTTCACTATCTCCTGGCGTTTGATATTTGTTCTTTATTTAATATTTGTTCCCGGTGTTTGATATTTAAAGACCCAAGAAGGGCTTCTTCCAGGTTTCTTATTCCTGAAAGCTAGCCAGCCTATATACTTTATCTTCGTTAGATCCATGGACCTCTTCCGTATTTCCTATACAACCTCCATTGTTTCTTGAGAATGCTCTTAAATTTTTCCATGTTGTAAACAAAGCCAGTTCCTTTGTGAAGTGATTAGGAACTATTTGTTTTACATGTTTATCTCCCCTCCTTCCTCCCAAACAAAATCTCAGAGCCAGGATTTTGAAGCTGGGGATGATGGCAAATTTCTGAGTAACACTGTACTCTATGGGCTAAACATGGTAGGGAGGGGACTACCTGAGGTCCTCTTGGCTTACTTCTCCTGGGCTGGAACCACCACCTCGCGGGCCAGAGGAAGGGCTATCAAGGCTACATTATTCTCAGCACACCACATCCAGGGCGGAGCCTCCATTCTACAAGTGGGGCCTGGGAGGAAGGAGACAGCCCTCGCCACTTGATGACACTGACCTGGGACTTAAGTTTCCAGCAAAACACAGTTGTGGGCACAGTAAGAAAGCACTGGTTTTGCTCCTCCTGGCTGGGAGGCAGAGGGACGGGGCGTGAGATTCCTGGCTGCAGCAGTCTGGACTGAGGTCTCCGCCTCGCTGAGCTGGGAGGTGGGACAATCAGGTTTGGTTTAAAACCAGATTCTCAACTTTCCCTGCAGAATTTTCTTATATTTTCTTGATTAAATGTTTCTTCATTTACTAATTCTGTCCTTAGGAGTCATTCTTGGAAGTTTTAGGTTAAGTTTTTAAAAAATATTTATTGCTGTGTTGGGTCTTCCTTGATGCACGAGCACTTTCTCTAGTTGCAGTGATCAGGGGCTGTTTTCTAGTGGCAGTGCCTGGGCTTTTCATTGCGGTGGCTTCTCTTGTTGTGGAGCATGGACTCTAGGGCATTGTGGGTTCAGCAGTTGGGGCTCACAGGCTTAGTTGCTCACTGGCATGTGGAATCTTCCCTGACCAGGGATTGAACTCGTGTCCCTGGCAGGCGGATTCTTAACCCTGAGAACACCAGGCAAGTCCCTAGAGATTTTAAATGGTTACTTTTAATACTTCTCACCAGTTACTGGGGAGCAGGGTCAGCAGAGCTCCTCAGGCTGTCTTAGCAAAAGTTGCACCCTGCACATTTAATTCTTTAATATTGTCATAGAATTCATTTTTTTTTTTTTTTTTTTTGGTGGCACCATGGCAGCATCTTAGTTCTCAGATTAGGGTTTGAGCCCATGTGCCCCCCCACCCCACCCCGACAGTGGAAGCACAGAGTCCTAACCAATGGATTGCCAGAGGATTCCCCCACGTTTAATTCTTAAAAGCATAGGTTTAATTAGGACTGCTGAAAAACTTACATGCACTGATTCAATATTTCCTTCAAAGCCCAAGGTCTTAGAGATCTGTTTCCAACTTAGATCTGATTTTACTTTCCATTGGACTTGAGTCAGTTTAAGTTCCTTCCAAAGAAATGCTGCCTTTTATGTCTCATTGTCTTCGCTTGTAGCATTCTACTTTTCCTTCCCCAAATCACAGCACCCATAAATCCTACAAACCCATCAAGGTCCAGTTCCAGTGTCACATGCTCCATCATCTCCCTACAATTCACACATGCCTCTAATCAGATGTAGTGATCGTCTGTATAATTGCCTTAACAAAGGGAAGAAAATGACATCCATAGGAAATCTACCAAATGCCAAACTACATTCACCATTCAGTTGTTTCATTTGATTATGAAACCCTACAAAATAGGTATATTGTTGTTCAGTTGCTAAGTCATGTCAGACTCTTCGTAACCCCATGGACTGCAGCACACCAGACATCCCTGTCCCTCCCACCTCTTGGAGTTCACCCAAGTTCATGTCCATTGAATCGGTGATGCCATCCAACAATCTCATCCTCTGCCGCCCTCTTCTCCTTTTGCCTTTAAACTTGCCTGGCATCAGGGTATGAGTATGGCCAAAATATTTGAGCTTCAGATTCAGCACCAGTCCTTCCAATGAATATTTAGGATTGATTTCTTTTAGGATTGACTGGCTTGATCTCCTATGCTGTCCAAGGGATTCTCAAGTCTTCTCCAGCACCATAGTTCAAAAGCATCAATTCTTCAGTGCTCAGCCTTCTTTATGGTCCAACTCTTAACATCCGTACGTGAGTACTGGAAAGACCATAGCTTTGACTAGACAGACCTTTGTCGGCAAAGTGATGCCTTTGCTTTTTAACAAACTGTCTAGGTTTGTCAGGCCTTCCAAGCAGCACACTTCTTTTAATTTCATGGCTGCAGTCACCATCTGCAGTGATTTGGAGCCCAAGAAGAGAAAATCTGTCACTGCTTCCATTTTTTACCTTTCTATTTGTCATGAAGTGATGAGACTGGGTGCCATGATCTTAAGTTTTTGAATGTTGAGTTTTAAGCCAGATTTTTCTATCTCATTTTAAAGATGAGAAAACCTGATATAGACAGGTTAAATAATTTGTCCTAGTCTTGAAGCTGGTGAGTTTTAAAGCCTAGATTAGCATAGGCAGAGTTTATACAGTTTCTTTAGCTTGGGGATCAAACATGTATGAAATTACATGTAAATGTTTTACTCAGCATGTGGTAGCTATTATCTTCTTCCATAGGTTGGACACACTGGTTTGCATATAGCAGATATATGTATTTGCTAAATTAATGCATTTATGAATGTTCTGGTAAAAACCATTCTGTATTTCAAACTAAGGCCAAGTACTTTTTAATTTTACACTTTGAAACAGCCCAATAATCCTATTTATAAATGTCTTATGAAATTGCTATTTCATTCTAACCAATTGTTCCTGTGCAATTAAGTCATGTCCGATTCTTTGTGACTCCATGGATTGTAGCATGCCAGGCTCCCCTGTCCTTCACATCTATATTCTACTATGAAAACACCAATCAACACATGAACATTTAACACAAATGTAGCCAGAGCTCAATATATTATTATTAAGCACATTGAAAAAAATGATTCTTTTGACTTTTCATTAATATTTGATCCAAGGACCATAGTTGAACTGTCAGCAGTTATTCCTTTTTTTCTTGGCTACACTGTGCAGCTTGCAGAATCTCGGTTCCCAACCATGGATCGACTCCAGTGAAAGCCCGGAATCCTAACTACTAGGCCATAAGGGAACGCCCAGCAATTCTTCATCGACGAAATTCACTCTGCAAAAACTATTGAAGAGAAATGTGCAATATGATTAACAAATCAAGGCATATTTCTAGTTTACGAAAACATGGAAGTGTATTTTTTCACTAAATTTGGCATTCACTTATATCGCAGAACTAGTGAAATCATAAGAAATGCAAAATATAAGATTCCTCTTTTAAGTATTATCCTGTCATTTCAAGCCCAACATAAAGAAATGGCCTTGTATAGTATAAAAGTGAGCTCCTATTGTTTAATTATCCCTAATAAGAAAATTCAAATATTCATCAGTGGATATCAAATAAATAGGTCAAGTGACATAATTCTTTATTCCCACTAAGAGGAAATAAGACAAATAAGACATTATGTTCCATTTCAACTAAGAATTTTAAAAGTTAAGAATAAGTGATGAGAGACAAGTGAAAAAGATATAAACAAATTCTACTAGTAAGATTTAAATATGGTACTATACAAAGATTTAAATATTTTCTACCTCATGCTATTTGTTACTGGAGAGTAAAGAATCAGAACACTAGGAATTTATATTATCAGACATTATTTTACTTTGAAATTAGGCCTCCTAATATAAAACAATATAACTAATGTCTCTCTATTGCTTGTCCCTTGGAATAGTGATTCTTTAACACGAATTTGATTTCTCTCTAAAAGGGAATTAATTCTAACTAGTATTTTCAGATACTCAAATTATTGATGAATTCATAGGTGAAATAACTGCCTGCACGGGTCAGATGTGGAGAAACTTCACCTTATATTTAAGATAATTACTTTTTAGGCCAAGAGTCCTCCCACAAATTTTAATGCTGCTACTTATCTCTAAATCTAAACATATGCCTGCTAAAATGTAGCAATCTCTTTTTGAAGTGTTCAAAAGACATGCAAAATAATATTATCTTAAATTAACATCTATAAAAGTAAATTTATAAATATAATTACATAACTATGAAATGATTCCATGAAAATGTTTAGCAGACATTAGATGTACAAAAATGATACAAATTAAAACTTTTTTACTAATAGTATCTGAAAGTTACAGACTAAAAATATTAATAATAACTGTAAGTAACCAAGTCATAACCTCAAAAAGTTAAGAATACTTAGAAGATGAAACTTATCTTTTTGATACTAATATTTAATAACTAATAAGTAGTTAGTTTTACTTAAAAGGAATCTACTCTTTCTTTTAACTAATTCTTAACACTGCCATTTTGCTTCTTTCTTTAACAAAACAGTTAAATGCCTTCCAATTATAAAGCGAGGTTAAACATCATAATAATTTACACTAAGGTAATTTTCATGGAACTTTAAATTTTGAAAAAGGAAAACACACCTATTCAACAGGAAGACACAATCTTCTTTATTAACCTCACTGTATATTCAGAAAGGATTAAAAAACACACACATTTGCTGGGCCACAAAACTGTACCAAAAGTATTTCCTTACAAAATAACTTCACAAACCAATAGTCCTGGACTGACACAAAGACATATATCGACATACATTAGCATGAATTAGTACACAATTCCAAATGTTTTTGCAGCAAATTTCTAGCAGACCTTTATTCCCTTAATGAGGGAGTGTACAACTTCTTTAACTCTTTAAAAATAGTAATAAAAAATTACAAAATAACATAAATGTAGAATTAAGGCTGAGACTATATAATCTAGTATTAATAAAGTCAAACAATGTTTATAAAACTGATGCTGCTGCATATTTTATATATATATATACATATATACACAAGATCAATCTTTAGAAATTTAAAATGCTACCGTCTGTTAAAAGTTAACCCACCAATTTAATATTTTTCCATGTATCTTAAGATGTGAATTCCAAGATACCTGTGCTTTTCTATTTTTATTCTGAATTACAAGTTTCCTCTCATATTTACAATTAAATACCTAACCTCTAGAACTTTCCTTAGACACAACAATTACAGTTGTTAAATAAGTTCACACAAAAGTAATAAAAAGGTCTGCTCTCAAGAAATAGTTCTAGCATATTCGTGATAAACATACTGAAAAACAGTACATACACTTGTCTTCAGGATTAATAAATGCTATGTGCCAGCGGTGCAGTCACTGCTGTAAATGCATATTTTCCTCTGACACATTTGCAAGATAATAACAACCAAAGGGCCCGACAACTGGAATAATTCCAGTAAGCCCACACTGTCCAGTGAGATTGACAAAACTGAATGGTTGCTTCCAGCCCTGTTTGGCTAAACATGGAAATACAAGCCTAGATTCTTGTATCACCCCCAGAAATATGCAACACCCTCTTGGTCTTCTGAAACAGAGCTGCAGAAGGCAGGGCATTCTTAGGGAGACTAATGGCCTCCTCTTCTGTCATCTCTCACACATCAGTTTTGGTTATAATCCTGATTAAAGTGGAAAAAAACACAGTTAAATTCTATATACCAAAGTTCTCCTCTCCTGTAACTCCCTCATCAGACCTCCCTGTAACTCCCTCATCAGACCTGGGTGGTTAAATACGCAGTGGAACTGTGTTCTAGTAATTATAGTAATTCTTGGTATAAACAGACTTAATTAAATCCTTGTATGTAAGCATTTCTTTCACATGTATGCAACAAATAAAAGCTTGACAGAAAAGCAGAAGTTAACATATACAGAGGAAGAGATAAATTCTGTGTAGCATAGTTCTTTGGAGTGGTATATCCTACATCCAAATTTTGCAGATAATTGGTTATTTTCCCCTTTCCTAAAATGAAATTACCATTTAAAAATTTTAACAAAAATTATAATGCTTATTAGAGAAAGGTCACAAAGATAAAGCAAAAACATTCAAAAATACCCATAACTCTATTTACATACAGAGGATGAACATCTTAGTATATATTTATGTAGGTATTTTCTTACTCAGATATATTTTCTTTTTCTTTTTTGGGTCGGGGGAGCTGTGCTGGGGTCTTCGTTGCTTTGAGTAGCTTTTTCTCTAGTTGTGGCAATCAGGGGCTATGTTCTACTTGTGGTACAAGGGCTTCTCATTGAAGTGGCTTCTCTCGCTGCTGAGCACAGATTCTAAGGCGCACAGGCTTCAGTAGTTGTGGCACATGGGCTCAGTAGTTGGGCTCATGGGCTCAGTTGGGGCACAGGCTCAATAATTGTGGCACACAGCCTTAGTGGGATCTTTCCAGACTGGGGATTGAACCTGTGTCTGCTGCACTGGGCAGCCAGATTCATTACCACTGAACCACCAAGGAAGCCCTATACTTTCTTTTTAAACAATAGTTCCCCGAACTGCCATCTCCAAATAAAAGACATGCAGTTTTGGTAAAGAGCTAATCTGTAATTTTTATGAGCAGAAAATCGATTAGAAAACAGAAGTCTCGGGGACTTCCCTGGTGGTTCAGTGGCTAAGACTCTCTGCTTCCAATGCAGGGGGCCCGGGTTCAAACCCTGGTCAGGGAACAAGATCCCATGTGCTATAACTAAGACCTCATGCAGTCAAATAAATAAATAAATATATATTTAAAAAAAAGAAAAGAAAACCGAAGTCTCCACTGAAGAAAATGAGTCTACTGCATAATATATACTGCTAGGTATATTCTGTTGATTCTAAAATCCACATTTTCCCACATGTAACATCTCTGAAATCTACCTTATAATGTCATGAGTTAATATGCAGTGTTATCTTTCAGGGCCTCATGGAATAATGATGCTTCTAGTAATTACTGACATCTTACAGTTGATGAAATATGGTATATAATCCCTATAAAAGCCAACAATATATAAATACATAATACACAAACACTAATAATAACATATTAACACATACATTATGCTGCTATTTCCTACTGCTGAATTTGTTTTCCATTGTATGGATGAAATCACTATTTCAATATTAAAGATACTTTCCATTCAAATGCAGTAACATTTTTGATATAGTGTGATTTACAGAGAACAGGTAGAGACCTGGGATGAGAAAATTACTAATTAAATTTTAATTAAATTTTAAATCAGAATTTAAAGTGATATTAGATTTCCCAAAGATAAGCAGGATATAAACAGGAAGCCACAGGCTAGAATACAGCAAATTTGCAACCTACATCTTCTCATCTGCCACCACAAGGCTTGATGACAACAGCTTTTTTATGTTTGTTTTTTGTGTATGCAAAAAGCTGTACTGACAATATGGATCTCTCTCTGAAAACATTTACACTCTTCCCCCTTTTCTTGTTATTCCACCAATTTGTTATGAATTTTCTTGGTGTTATCTTTTGTCAGTCATTGTACTGGGCCTTCAACAGGCCCTTTCATCCCTGGAAATTCTCTTCCACATGCTGTTTCTTCTTCATTTTCTTCTTTCAAGGATTCCTGATAGTCTGAATTGGTTCTCTACATCTCCCCCTTTCTCTTCACATATTTTTTCCCCCTCCTTGTCTGGCTTCTGCTGCTGTCCTCTGAAACGTTTTAATTTCAGCAATGGGATCTGTAATCCTGTTCTGGCTATATTTTTCTCCTAATAGCCTCTTGGTTTCACGAATGTAACTCCTTCCACAATCTAATCACAAACTACACAGTTTTTAAAAGAGTTCAGCTGAATCATCTTCCAGGGTTGGTTTTGTTATTTATCTTGTATTTCCCCTCACATGTTGTTGACTCCCCCTCATATGCATGATGACTCTCAGCTGTACAATTACATTTAAGAAAAAGGACTGTGCTGCTGGTCTGGATTTAGTCTACTGTTAATAAAAATAGAACTGTTTTCCCATTAAGGCTGCTCTCTGAGTAGGAATTTTAAGGGATGAGGGAGCAGGGGAGTGGGCAAGAAGGCTTTAAGGGTGTGGCTGGAAAGCCAACTAGCAGGTTGCTAGTTTGTAGATGCTGGCAACAGACAAGCCTCTAGGGTGCCACCAAACTACATCAGAAGCTATGATACCAACTTTTAATTAACTAATTTACATTGTTATCTAACTTCCTGGTGAGAGTGTTAATACCGAGAAACAGGAGAACAGAGCTCTCAAAGCCTGGGGCTGAAAACCTGGCATGGTCTAGACTCTGTTTTCTCTCCTTTTCCATTTTGCTCCCTCCTGTTTTAGGCTGGACTTCTCTGGCTGAGTCCAAGGTTCCACCAGGCAGACTGTGTCCCACTGTCTCTTGATTATTCCCAGAACCTCCTCCTTGATATTCCAGCCTTGTTTCTATTCTGCAATCCCCAGAAAACCTCAATCAAATGTGAAGGCAGAGGAAGACAGATTCAGACATTCAGTGTCTATCTATACAGTTTTCCTAAGAAGTTATAAGAGAATGACAAGGAAGCCAAGAAACAAGGGATTCAACCCAAGAGAGCAGCCAAGGAGGACCCAGAAGACCTACAGGGTTACTAGTAACAGTTACTAAAGCAGGTGGAAGAATACATGATCAAGTTATACAGTGAAAGAAAAAAGAAAGAATATTAGAAACTCCAGAGACATTAACAACATTCAGGAAACAGTCTAAATAAGTACTGGATTAAAATTCAACATGATTTTAAGAACTGATGGTTTAGATTTACTTGACTCTGATGTTCGGAACACTGGTGGCCTAAGTAGGGTCATGACATTAGAATTTTACAGAGGGAAATGTAATCCTAGCACACAATTCTGCCTATATCATCATCAGAGCCATAATAATATATGTTGCTTATCACTCAATAACTTTGAAAAAAGCATAGAGGTCTTCATTGATGGTTGCAGGAGAGAATGTAACCAAATAACCACAAGAAAGGGAAATTTCTAAAATAATTCAGAACAATTTAGCCCAAAAGTCATGAGATGGGCAATGCAAGACAGACCTCCACACCAAGGTGCTGGGTGGGCTGCACTGTCTGAAAACTGAAAAAACAAGACTGACATACGTAAATGTGTACCAAACAGGGAGGCAACAACAGAATAACTAAAGCAGTTAAAACCAAGGCTGCCTATGGGAACCAGGATGGTAAGGGTACAGAGGAACAAGATCTCATCACCAGGAGCTCTTTCGATAGCTGTGCTGTCCAGTCTGGTAGCCACGAGCCACGTGTGGCTCCAGAGCACTTGCAATGTGGCTAGTCCTAACAGATTTGCTGTCCTCTGAATTTTGAAGACTTTGTATGAAAGAGAATTTTAAATTTCTCATTAATAATTTCTATACTACTGGCAGTATATTGCAATGACAATACTTTGTATACTGCGTTCAATAAAATATACTATTAAAATTTAATCTCGCTGTTTCTTTTAAAATGGTGCCTAGAAAATGTTAAATTATATGTGTAGTTCACGTTATACAGTATACTAAATACATACATCATTTGATTTATATACATGCATTACTTTAATGAAAATACCATTACTATTACTAAATACCATTACTAACAAACTAAAAAAAGAAACTTTAGCCCATACCACCTCTGAATTGCTACAAAATCTTAATTAACAAGTTCCAGATCAATGGCATCGGTTGTGGTTCTGCGGTGACTCTAAGTCTTAACTGTAGTAAGTCCATGCAAGAGAGCCTATAACATGGACTTTAGTCTAGAACTGCTTGGCAGGAACTTCCTCACTTGGTCTCTTAAAAAACTGGAAAAATGTTCCCCGCCTACCATAAAATACTTCTTTACCATTTATGGCAAGCCTACAGAAAAGCAGAAGAAATAATAAACTTTTGCCCTTTCTTGTTTTGATTTGCTGTCACTTTTTTGTCTTCTAGTGTTTAAGAATATATCCCAGACATCATATTATTTGTTAAATACCTCTGTACATACTTCTAACTGTATATTTATTTTACTGTAAACTCTATGATGCTGCTATACACAAAAATCACAATTCCTCAAATTATCTAATATCCAGGTGATTGAAAATTTACCCAAATTTTTTCAAAATTATCATCTTGAAGATTCAAATCCAGGTCCAAAGAAGCTGTACAATATGCACTTGACGGTTACACCTTTCAGTTACTTTTATTCTATAACCAATGGTTCATCCTTCTCCCTAGGTATCTTTGTTACAGCATGGGTGCTTCTCATCACAGTGGCTTCTGTTCTGGAGCAAGGGTTCTAGGACACACGGGCTTCAGTAGTTGTGCCGCATGGGCTTACCTGCTCTGTGGCACGTACAATCATCCTGGACCAGGGATCGAACCCATGTCCCCTGCACTGGCAGGCCGATTCTTACCCACTGTGCCACCAGGGAAGTCCCTCCCTACATTTCTTTTAATGTCACTGATTTATTAACAAAATCATTTACAGTGTCCCATTCTTGACATTCTAGATTTGGCTAATTGCTGCCTGGTGGCATCATTTAACTTGTTCCTAAATTTCCCTTCTTTTCTGTATATTTTTGCAGTTAAATTGAGGGCCCTTCTCCAATTCATGAGAGATTTACGCTCTAACACCTTAAGGTATCTGTTCCATGCAATGAATTAACCTCTTTTTATTCATCGAGAATGCCAGCTCTGTGAACTGTCCCAGGAGTGTCACGGTTTTCTGCAGTGCTCAATTCCTGCACAGAACTCCAGCTGAGAAAGACTGAGTGGAAGCTTCACTAGATTCAGGTTATTTCTTACTGAATCACATAATAGCGAATATCCTGCTTTTTAATCAATGGGTTCAGGAGTGTCAATCTGATCTTTCCATTAAGTTCCCCCCCTCAATTTTTTATCTAATCATTTGTGTATCCATAGATTATTACTGCCTAAAACCTATTATTTTATTAGGAATGGCAAAAAAGTGATGTCTTCATTTTATAAGACTTCTTATATACTTTATTCTCATATAAAGAACTTTATAAAGAATAACTTCTATAAAGAACTTTCTCCAGTTATTTGGTTACCCAGAATGTTCATGTAAGGAAAGAATGAACATGTCTTTTCTATATGAATATTATCAATGTTCACCGTAAGGACCTGGTATCATTTTTTCAAGATACTGTTTCGGGAAGAGGCATACTATGGCTTCCGTCTAGCTCGCCAACCACATCTTAGGGGATCCTCCCTCTTACCCACTATCCTTTAGGCTCACAAGCATCTTTACAGTTCCTCAGACATGCCAGGCGTGTTTTCTCAGAGCTTTCACACCTCTTCTTCCTCTGACTATAAGCCATCCCTACAGAGCTGGATTCCCATCCTTCAGTTCTCTGCTAAAATGCATCTTCCTTGACAGCCAATCATGTTCTCCTATTGTTCTGTATCACTTCATCCTCTGTTCTTCTGTAAAAACTTAACATCATTCTGTACTTTTACATACAGAAAAAGGTTTACTTTTTTGAACTGTCCCTCTTCTGTACAAGATTACAGACCTCCTATGAGGGCAAGAACCATGTCACGTTTATTTACCCAGAACACAGAGCACAAAATAATCAAACAGTTACAATAAATACAGAATACATAGATGGATAGGGCATGGAATTATACCAATTCTAAATATCATGGTCTCAGTGGAACTCGTCAAAGGTCAGTAGCAGAAATTTACGCAGGTAGAGTCTGAATGAACATTCGTGATAATGTACAAGAAACCCCAGTACTATGGGCCTTTCTGTGGGATGGCCTTACTAGTATCTAATCTGAAATGGACAATTTTCTTCATTTAGTTAGGCTGCAGATGGCTCTGCTGGCTTCTTGGTGAGCTGTGCAAATGGTATGTGATTTTCTAAACCATAAACTATAAGCAACTTTTAAATGAGCAATGTACGAGTGGTTCTGCATAGTCCATACTTGTCAAGTTGCTGAGCCTATAAAGTAGAATGCAATGTGTTTGAAAGTTTTCAAATAATCTGCAAAAAATCATTTTAGAAAATGATTTTTTAGAATATCCTAGGAAGAAATATAAAATAATTCCATCTTATTTTCATTAGCCATCACGCAATTCGGTTAAAATGAAAACAAAATTAATTCTGGTTCAAGGCAGGCAAGTAAACACCCTCATGCTATTTTTGAAGTATGATGAGCCACGAGCTTTGAGGGCACAGTAGCCTCACCTGTTTTGTCTTGCAGCCTCTCTTCTTATTCTTTTGGGAGGAACTGGACAGTCTGTCATTGGATGAGGCAGTGAATCATTACATTTACGTGTGGGAGTCATTCCTGCAAAGACAGAAAGAAAACAGAGAAAATTAACTTTTAAAAGACCAGAATTATTATAAGCAATGAAAGCAAATACCTCTTAATTTATAGAAGAAGAATTAATAAATAATACTGGGAATGCTTCTTATTACGCCTGCTGAGAGAATAGCTTACAAACATTTGTCAGTTCACCCAGAGGTCGAGAGTGTCTATGATTTAAGTTCTGGGTCATTTACGCTCTTTCTTTGTGGAGCTCAGTTCTCTCTAATCACGCACACTATCTTCATGCAGAGAAAGATCTCACAGAAAGTACAGTACCTAGTTTTTGCTCTATCAGTTTGAGATTCTTTTCGTGTTCATCAAGTTCTTGTTTTTTCCTCTTCATGTCAGGAGTGTGAAGGTACTTCAGCTGCCCGTTAAGGTCCTCGTTCACGCTGCCCAACCTGCACAGAGCAGCGCGGTACTGCTGAAGAAGATCTACAAAGAAACCAGACATTCGATTAAAACTACTATCATATCAAAGCACTATGTTAGGAAAGAAGAGCCAGCAACACTGGGGTGTTGTGTTACGGTAACACATGGAACTACTTCTAACGTTCACAGTAAACAAATGAAAGAAAAAATCACAGTTTAGACCCTGGCACAAGACTGGTGCTTATTAAATCTTAATTTTCTTCAGCTGCTTGACTTTAATACATTTATTGTACATATATTAACCTTAAAATACATTTCAATATACATTAGGTGCAGACAACTACTGTTTGACTCCACTTATATGAGGTAACTAGAACGGTCAAATTCAGTCAGAAAGTACACTGAGTAGATGCCAAGGGCTAGTGGATGGAAGAGAGGTTTGGAGGGGATGGGGCTTAGTGTTCAATGGGGACAGAGTTCCAGCTTAGGAAAGTGAAAAACTCAGGACATGGGTGATGGGGAGAGTTGCACAACATGAATGTACTCAGTGCCACTGAGCTTTATAGCTTAAATATGGCTGAAATAGGATATTTTATGTGACAGAGGATAAGATGGTTTGACGGCATCATCAGCTTGATAGACAAGAGGCTGATCAAGCTCTGGAAGTTGGTGATACACAGGGAAGCCTGGCGTGCTGCAGTTCATGGGGCTGCAAAGAGTCAGACATGACTGAGCCACTGGACTCTAATGTGACTTTTACCACAATTTAAAAAAAAAATCACTCTCTCCATCAGTGTTTACATCCTGTTTGATATTCAGTATTCAATCTAATTCCACAAAAATTTGGGGTGGGGGGAAGAATGCATTAAACATGGCATTATTAGAAAATTATTGCTTCCAATAGACATGGCCATTTCCTTAAACACAGCTTTCAAACACTCTTGACACTTAGCTTTCAAAAAACTTAACTTTCTTTACTTTGTTTAAAAATACATTGGTCAAGTTTGAGACTATTTATTGCCTGTTTGTATGAATTACTAGACACTATAGGTTAAATACACTGCCTATACTTTAGTCCACGGGCCAAGAATGGTTTATACAGTTTTAAATTATTCCATTCTAAACGGTTATATAAATATGTTCATAACACCCTCAATTTTGTCTCCTGGCTTACAGGCCTAAAATGTTTACTATTTGACCCTTCGAGACTCTAGTCACACAAAAATGTTCAGTATTCATGGGAACGGGCATACAAACACCCATATGTTTAATAAATATATACAGTGGGTTTAGATATGAACCTGTGGAAGAAATCAATTTAGTCAAGAGTACATGATATATGAGATTTTCTATACTTTAAGGGTCAATAACAGTATTTAAAACAACTATCCAGCTTTCTGGGAATGAGTAAGCACACACACACCCCCATGAAAACTTATGAGCATATTCATATATATTTAAATATGAATTCCATATGTGTAATTCAGTAATGACAAAGTCCTTATGTGTCTTAATTCCTTATGACTTATTGGGAACTCAAAGGTAGCCACTAAAAAAAGAGTCTGGTTTTCTGGTTTGATAGTACTTCTAATTTCATTTTTCTATATGCATAAAATAGTACTTATTTTCTATGTGAATGAGGTACAAAATGATGTCCAGACCCATATGTCAGGGATGCTGCCTAATTCAGAAGATAATATACAAAAATTTTAAGTCATTAAGGGTTGAATCCTACTTAACTTAGTAAGTCATGAGGTTCTTTTACCTTTTAAATACTCAAGAAACAGTATATTCAAAAGCTTTAAATCAACTTGTTATTTATAAAACTGAAAGATGGAGTATTAAATACTTTCTATTAAATGGAACACTAACAGCAAATATTTTATGCCTAAGATGGACAGAAGCAACTTAACTCAATATGCTTTTGCTGTTTTTGTTCAGTTGCTCAGTTGTGTCTGACTCTTTGCAACCCATGAACTGCAGCACATCAGGCTTCCCTGTCCCTTACCATCTCCCGGAGCTTGCTCAAACTCATGTCCATTGAGTAGGTGATGCCATCCAACCATCTCATCCTCTGTCGTCCCCTTCTCCTCCTCCCCTCCAATCTTTCCCAGCGTCAGGGTCTTTCCCATCAGTCAGCTCTTCACATGAGATGGCCAAAGTACTGGAGCTTCAGCTTCAGCATCAGTCCTTCCAATTAACATTCAGGACTGATTTCCTTTAGGATGGACTGGTTGGATCTCCTTGCAGTCCAAGAGACTCTCAAGAGTCTTCTCCAACACCACATTTCAAAAACATCAGTTCTTCAGCACCCTGCCTTCTTTATGGCCCAATTCTCACATCCATACATGACCACTGGAAAAACCATAGCTTTGACTAGATGGACCTTTGTTGGCAAAGTGATGAGTCTGCTTTTTAATATGCTGCCTAGGTTTTTCATAGCTTTTCTTCCAAGGAGCAAGCATCTTTTAATTTCATGGCTGCAGTCACCATCTGCCGGGATTTTGGAGCCCCAAAAAATAAAGTCTGTCACTGTTTCCATTGTTTCCCCATCTATTTGCCATGAAATGATGGGACTGGATGCCATGATCTTCGTTTTTTGAAATGTTGAGTTACTAACCCAGCTTTTTCAATCTCCTCTTTCACTTTCTTCAAGAGGTTCTTCAGTTCCTCTTCACTTTCTGCCATTAGGGTGGTGTCATCTGCGTATCTGAGGTTACTGATATTTCTCCCGGGAATCTTGATTCCAGCTTGTGCTTCATCCAGCCTGGCATTTTGCATGATGTACTCTGCATATAGGTTAAATAAGCAGGGTGACAATACATAGCCTTGATGTACTTCTTTCCCAATTTTAAACAGTCTGTTGTTGCATGTCCGGCTCTAAGTGCTGCTTCTTGACCTGCATACAGGTTTCGCAGGAGGCAGGTAAGGTGGTCTGGTATTCTTATCTCTTTAAGATTTTTCCACTGTTTATTATGATCCACACAGACAAAGGCTTTAGAGGAGTCAATGAAAGAGATGTTTTTCTGGAATTCCCTTGCTTTTTCTATGATCTAGCAGATGTTGGCAATTTGATCTCTGGTTCCTCTGCCTTTTCTAAATCCAGCTTGTACATTTGGAAGTTCTTGGTTCAGGTACTATTGAAGCTCAGCTGGGAGCATTTTGAGCTAATATGCCTTAGCAATTCCCAACTTTTTGCTATGAAATGGAATTCCTAGTTACCATGGTGTTTATAAAAAAGTCTTTTTTAATTCATTTAATAAAATTTCACCAAAGAGAATAACCAAAAATTCATATTTAATTCTGTTTATAAATGATTTTAGAGCTCATACATTATATGTTGTTTGAAAATTTTAATTATATAGGAAAAAACTAATGATGCTTTACTATGAAAATAGTGAAAAAATACTTTAAAATATAAAATTAGTTTATATGAAAGGAAAAAAAGCTCAAATTACAATGTGTTCATTTCTATATGCTATTTATTAACAAAGATATATAGATTATTTCAATGTATCCAGGGAAAAAAACAACACTACGAAAAATAATGCAAAATAGTTGAAAATACCTATATCTGAAGAGCTGTTACTAGACAAGTATTTGGGGTTGCTAAGAAAGCAGATTCAGAAAACTAAGATCATGGCATCCAGTCCCATCACTTCATGGCAAATAGAGGGGGAAACAGTGGACACAGTGGCTGACTTTATTTTTCTGGGTTCCAAAATCACTGCAGATGGTGATTGCAGCCATGAAATTAAGACACTTACTCCTTGGAAGGAAAGTTATGACCAATTTAGACAACATATTAAAAAGCAGAGACATTACTTTGTCAACAAAGGTCCGTTTAGTCAAGGCTATGGTTTTTCCAGTGGTCATGTATGGATGTGAGAGTTGGACTATAAAGAAAGCTGACTGCCAAAGAATTGATGTTCTTGTACTGTGGTGTTGGAGAAGACTCTTGAGAGTCCCTTGGACTGCAAGGAAATCCAATCAGTCCATCCTAAAGGAGATCAGTCCTGGGTGTTCACTGGTAGGACTGATTTTGAAGCTGAAGCTCCAATACTTTGGCCACCTGATGTGAAGAGCTGACTCATTTGAAAAGACCCTGATGCTGGGAAAGATTGAGGGCAGGAGGAGAAGGGGATGATAGAGGATGAGATGGCTGGATGGCATCACCAACTCAATGGACATGGGTTTGGGGGGACTCCAGGAGTTGGTGATGGACAGGGAGGCCTGGCGTGCTGCGGTTCAGGGGTCGCAAAGAGTCGGACATGACTGAGTGACTGAACTGAAGAAGGCAGAAGCAATCTTCTCACCACTGGAGGATGCAAGCAGTGAGACAGGTAAGTAGATTTTATTCAGTAGCATTTAGTTCTCTTCAAACTTTCTGTTCTGCATCGGCAAAAAAATGATAAATACTTGTAAACTGGGTAAAAAAAATTGGTAAAAAAATTTACTAGAACTTCTGCTCTGATCTGTTCCAAAAGCATTCAGCAGGGGCGAACAGGAAGGAGGCAAGTTGACAGAGGGGTGGGTGTAGATGAAACAGGAGCGGCTAGTAGACAGGTCCACAGGCATTCAATCTGCTCAATTTCCGGTTAAGTATAAAACAAAACAGAACAAAATATCTTTGTCCTGAAAACCACAAACCTTCAATAATCTTGGTTGCTACCTCTTAAAAATATTAAGAATATAAAAAAATTAAGAATAGTTTTACTTAAAACAACAAAAAACCCAATAAATGGATGGAGAAGTTAAATATTAGAATTAACAAATTAAGCATGACATAATAAAGCATAAATAATGTCTAGGCTGGCCAGGTGCATATTATGTATTTGGAGTATATGAAAGTGTTAATGAGACTGATGATGTCACAATTATAAACTACACATTGATTACTTATTGGAAATTTTAAAATGCTTTTTCTTAAATCTTCAGTTGCTACTAACAACTCTCCTTTCTTACTTATATCCTGGCTTCTACAATGTTTAGAGTTATTTTGTTTTAATATTTTAAAAAAGTTATTTCTACTTATATGATCTCTACAGAAAACTCGGGCTAATACAGAAAAGAGAGAGATTGGGAAAAAACTGATAGGTCTACCACCTCACTTTTTTGTTTTCATCCCACATGCCTGCAGGTTTGATTTTTAACATGTGTGATTTTTGTAATTATATTTTCTATGTACTTTCCAAATGAAATTTTAATAGACATCTCTCATAAATTCAATTAAAGCATTTAACATTTCTTATGTTTTCCTTGAAAAACAAGGCTATACTATCTATCTGAGAAAGGAAAAAAAAGTCCTGTTTTTATTTAGAACTGTTTACTCAGGCTTCTTTCTTATAAGATCAATTATTGGTTCAAAGAAAATGAGTATTAAAAACAATTAGTTAAAAAAAAAAAAACCAACACCTATTGGTAACATTTTGTGATTATAAAAGTGACACACACTGAGGCAGATTTGGAAATATACAGAAATGGGTAATGGAGAAGTAAATTATCTCAATTATACAGGAAAAAATTATAGGAAAAAAATGTTTTCTTTCTACTCTCTTGTGTCACTGGACAAATGAATGCATACACTATCCTGAACTTGGGAAAGTTTTCTCACCTTTTAAAGACTCAAATTCCTCATTTGTAAAATGAGGAGAACAGTAGTAAATGAAATTCAAGTGATAAGCTTACTAACGTTATGTGGGACATAATAAGCCCTTCAAAAGTAACTATTATTATTCCCTTGAAAATTGCTTATTCATGTTATCCATTTTTCTGTTAGTCTTTGTCCTTTCTCTTGCTTTTTAAAGGCTGCTTTTAATAAGACTTCCTACAACACCTTTGTCTACCATATATGCAATTTCCCCCTAGTTTGTCATTTGCCCTTCTATTTTCTTCAAGGAGCTTTAAAATCATGTAAACTTAAAAAAAAAAAACTATAAAATGTTTTCTTTTCTCACATCTGCCAGTACTTGTATGTCAAGAAGCCCATTTCTCCAAGGTAGGTGCTTCCATTTTAGATCGGCTGGTCAGAGAAGTCCGTGAAGGTGTGACATTACACAACAGGAAAGAAAAGAAGCAAGCCATGCACATGTCTGGGACAGAACCACTGTAGATAAAGGGAACAATAAAGTGTTCCTTTCAAGATTAAGCTTTCTATTTCCTCCCTACTGTGCTAAGAACTTCCTGAATACAGCTGAAGAGTGGTCACAGAAGTTTTCTTTGCCTGTGCCATTTTTGGAAACACTTTTGCTATCAGTTTCATAATATAGCCTGAGTGATCTCCATATTTATCTATATTCTGAAACAAATTATATTTGAAATTCACTCATGAAAAACCTACAGGATGGAGTTAGCTTTCTGAATACATCCTCAGGCAATGGCCTATATAAGTTTTCTGCCTTATTTAAATCAATTCTGTTCATTTGATTTGCAATTTTCCGGCATGTAGTCCATTTTATTTGGACATACTAAATTTATTTATAATATTATAGAAAACTAAGAAATTTCTGTCTGAATGTATTCTTGGAGCCATTACTTTTTGTATTTATTTTGCCCAAAGACCACCTTCAGGAATTATATATTATTCAATAGAAAGGTTTTCTTTTTTCCCCAATTCATTTGGCTGTACTTGTTTCTTGAGATGTATTTTTTTCCTCCTCTCATTTGAGTTGAATCCTTAAACTTGTTTTTCTCATTTAATAATAAAAGCATTAAACCTGTGGATTTACGTTTGATCTTGGTTTTCATGCCTCCTACATATAATGTGTAATATTGTTCTCTTTAATAGTTAAAACTTTTTTGACAAAATAGTTGTTTCTAAATATCTACTATTTGAGCTTACTTTGGGAGGAAAGGAATAAGTTATTTTTAGTTCTGTTACATTATATTAAAAATAAATCATTAAGTAAATTTTGCTTTTTATAATTTGTAGTCTCACTGTAGCTGAGTAGCAATTTGATCAACTGAATTTATGACCATTTTTTGTGATGTATTCTATAAATACCTAAGGTACTGATATTACAACTTATTAGGTAGAAAATGTTTTTTTTTTTTTTTTGACTAAGGACCTGTCATGGATTAATGGTTTCTCATAATAAGGTTTATCTTTGTACAATCAGCAGTTTTAAGAATTTTGATTTTATAATTTACTGCATCAAGTTCGTTAACTTTTGGGCCTCTAGTATCAAATATATCTGATATAAAAATGAATTCATCTTTGTGCTTTTAGTGCCATTGCCTTGACACTAATACTGCTACTTGCGATTTCCTCTAGTCAAGTTTTACATTACATCTTTGTAAATCCCCTATAAAGACTGTGACAGATGCATTCTCCGAGCGCCTGTCTTCTGCGTCCTGACCACCCCAGTGTCTTCCACGTGGCCCTGAGTGGCAGGTGGCGCCTCCTGTCCTAGGACCTGTGACTACACTGACTTTGTCTGTCTGAGCCTCTCCCATGTTTCCTCTTGCAACTGCACCTCTCTCATGAAGAATACAAAACAGCCTTCTTCCTAGCATCTTTCTCAGTTACTATCCTAAATACAGTTGGGGGTTGAAGTAATAACCCCAAGCAAGATACTACCCAAATTCCTCAGCAGTATAACAATAAAGAAATAAACTGTGGTGTATTTACACAATGGGATACTATCCTGCAATTAAAATGAACTACAACTACACACACACACAACACAGGGCTGAACAAAGCCAGATACACAAAAATCCATCACTTGTATAATTCCATGTAGATATAAGTACGAAAATGGGAAAAACTAATTAAGCTCTTTTAAGTCAAAAAAATTGTTATCCTTTTGAGAGGGATGGGGCTATGATTGGAAGAGGCCTGGAGGCCTTCTGTGGGGCTGATAACGTTCTGTTTCTTAATACAGAAGCAATGTTCATTTTGTGAAAAACGTGTATGCTTTGAAATGTGCACTTTTCTCTATGTATACTATACTTAAAAAACCCACAAAATGTGTATATTCATACCACAGAATATTATTCAGTCTTAAAAAGAAATTCTGACACACACCGTGACACACACAGTTAATTACAACACTGACGTGCCTGGAGGACGTGACGCTGAGTGACGTCAGCCAGTCGCAAAGGGACACTCTGATCCGACACACACAGAGGTGCCTGGAGGAGTCAAATTCACAGAGACAGAAACCTGTGTGGCGGGCAGGTGATGAGAGGGGAGGCAGGGAGTTGCTGCTTAATGGGTATGGAGCTTCAGTTTTATAAAATGAAAAGGTTTCTGAAGACTGGTTGCACAAGAGTGTGAATGCATTTACCACTAGTGAGCTACCCATTTAAAAATAATTAAGATGATAAACTTTGTTACAGTTTAACTACAATTTACTATCTTAAGTTAGCAACAAACTACTTTTTGCTGGGAAAGTAGATATCCAAGCATATCAGAACTATATAAAGTTAAGAGCAAACAGCTCTTAGGTGATGGCCCATTTGGGACCCTCCTGTAAAGTAAAAGCACTTCAGAACAGACATACAGACAATTGTATCAGCTGACTAGAAACAAGGAGACACAGCCTGCAGAAGGGAGGTCGCATGTCACGTACACCAGAAAGATGAATCTAGATAGTTAACAACTTTGATATAAAATGAAGTATTATGGTTTGATGAGATACTAGTTTATTCAACAAGGAAATCTTTCCTTTATTTCCAGATAAGAATGAGAACAGGAGGGAAAACCTACTTCCTATATATGTATTTCAAAACTATTTGCTGTTAGAAAGCTAGAAGTACTGGATAAAAACATCTTATTTGTATGTGTTACTGGTTAAGTTTCAATGTCAGAGTCTCAATAAATAAGGTCCAAATAAAGGGTTAAAATCAAATGAGAAATTATTAAGTACTTAATTTAACCTACCTATTTGCTCCCCTATGATCAGGCACTGTTTTGGTACTGGAGCTCCAAACACCATTCCCCGGAGTTTATCCATTGGAGGAGCTTTATTCTGAAGGCCCCCAAACTTCCCATTACTTCGAATGCGATCTCCATCTCTGGTCAGCAGTGTAGGACAGTGTGTAATTTTAACAACCTATTGTAAGTAAATGGATATAATTAGTGAGTCTATAAAACTTAACTCAACTGCTCTAAGAAAGGATAAATCATTTAAGGGTCTGAGATAAGAAATGACAATGATCATGGTACTATTTTTGCAAAATTAATTAGCTAGTGATGTGTAAGATGACTGCGGGGGAAAACGAGAGGCAGAGAGATGAATTAGACTACCTCACAAGTGTTACCTAAACTAGAACAGAGAAAACACAAACAGAAAAAGTGAAATTGAGACTGATGGCTTGATTAATAAGAGGAAGGAAGAGAGGCGGATAAGCCAGAGACTTGTGTGTGTCTAGAAACCCAAAGCAGTATCTGGGCTGTATTACTTAGTTTAGATTCCTTCTGTTAGACATAAGTTTTCCAGATGACCAAAGGGTAGCAAAAAGAATATTGTATTAGACTGAAGAAAATACAAACTGAAGAGCAAAGGGATGAATCTTCAGAGGATGTCAGCTGTAGGAAGAAAAAGAGCCAGTGATCTGAGAGCTGGGGTAACTAGAATTATGTAGTAAAACCTAAGACATGGAAAGGGAAGTAAAAAGTGTTAGTCGAGAATTAAATTTTTCAGAGAAGCTAGGGAATAAAAGAGAAACACTAGATTTAGTATTTCATGATCTTCAGGAATATGCTTTCAAAAAAAAAGTCTAGGAGATATATACAAAAAATGTTCAAATTCACTGGTAACCCTGGAAGTGAAACTGAAATAACTTGGAGCTCAAATGAGAATTTTCACTACTTAATATGTTAAAAATATACACACAAAACACACACCCAGACAGAATGTTGGAGAAAGGGTCTTCTTGTATTAATATTAACCTGCTTTGGGAGAGCCCTTCTCAGAGGAAACATAACAAGTGCTAAAAAGATGAACAATCTGCATGACCCAAAAATTCCACTTCTAAGAATATGCCAGAAAAAATAATCACAGATGTGAACAATGTACACTGAAAAATCCTTTTAATGATGAAAAGTATGAAACTTGCACATTCAATAAGTTACATAAAGTAACATCCACACAATGAAACAGGATGCATACATCAAAAAATGACTGAAAAGAAGACAATTTAGCAACATGTAGAAACACCTAATTCAATCTAACACAGTAGATCAAGCAGTTTCTGAATTATAAAAGATTAAATACAATTCAATTTTCAAAATGAAAAGCAAGCTGTGGTACATATACACCATGGAATATTACTCAGCCATTAAAAAGAATTCATTTGAACCAGTCCTAATGAGATGGATGAAGCTGGAGCCCCTTATACAGAGTGAAGTAAGCCAGAAAGATAAAGAACATTACAGCATACTAACACATATATATGGAATTTAGAAAGATGGTAACGATAACCCTATATGCAAAACAGAAAAAGAGACACAGAAATACAGAACAGACTTTTGAACTCTGTGGGAGAATGTGAGGGTGGGATATTTCAAAAGAACAGCATGTATACTATCTATGGTGAAACAGATCACCAGCCCAGGTGGGATGCATGAGACAAGTGCTCCGGCCTGGTGCACTGGGAGGACCCGGGGGAATCGTGTGGAGAGGGAGGTGGGAGTGGGGATCGGGATGGGGAATACGTGTAAATCCATGGCTGATTCATATCAATGTATGACAAAACCCACTGAAATGTTGTGAAGTGATTGGCCTCCAACTAATAAAAAAAAATATATATATATATAAAAAAAAAAAAGAAAAGCAATAGGACATGTAATAGAAAATTACGACTAATATTTATTCTTTTAACATAATTCCAAGGTAACTGACAGATGCTTTCCCAAATTAGATTTTCTTATAAAATTTAAATAAAATGGAATGTCCACTTGAAGAAAATCTGTGGTGAATTTTTTGGTGAAGTGAATCTTTTAGTAAAATAAAGTATCACATCTTACTTTCTTAGTTTTGGTTTGGATTCGTATGCTTTCTAAAAGTGAACATCAAAAATACAGACTAAAAAAAATACAGACTGAATTCACATACTATTACCATATTATTATTATCCAATAATCATATATATAGTAAATCAAATAACTGTGATATTAAATCAGATTCAGGCAATGATTTTACAGATTTAGTACCATCTTAAATAATAAACACATTCAAATTTCTTGTCTTCTCTTGTTAATGCACTGACAGTATGAGTTATAGGCCTGTGGTTAAAGCGACAGTTTTCCAATTCTCAAATGGCACAGAAGAAAGGGGAAATGACAAGCTGTTATTTAATGGGTACAATTTCAGTTTTACAAAAAGAAGAGAGTTCTGGAAATTGGCTGAACAACAATGTGAACATAATAACACCAGTGAAATTGTATACTTAAAAATGATTTAGATGCTAAATTCTGTTGTATGTATTTTACCATTAAAAAAAAAACAAAAAACTTAAGCTCTCACTAGGCCTCTGCTGCAAGGCCGCTGCCACTGACCTGAAAAAGATCAAGACAGCATTTGCACATTCAGTGAGTAAACAGAGTTACAGTTCTGGCCAATACCTGCAACTGCTATAAGGACTAGCAAGGAATGAAATCAACAAGGGGCTGAATCAGTATAAATGGCATGAAGAATTTATGAAGAGAAAACAATAAAAAGACTACTGAAACCTAATGATATGACCAAGAGATGTCATAAAAGCCATTTCTTAGAAGAGTTTGAAAACAATATTTGGTAAATGGAGTAATTTCATTCAAAACTTTGGAAGCAAAGACATCACTATGAGGAACTATGCTGGAACTATGAGGAACAAATGCTGTCCCTGCTTTTGTCACATATGGTCTATTACTTTTTGAAGCTATGAATTGATGTTTTTCATTGGTTCTTCAAAGTTTTCAGCCATTAGTTCTTCAGTTATTACCTATGATCCTTTTATCCTCCTCTTTTTGGCACTCTGATTAAACTTTTTTAAAAAAGATTTTCTAACTCTTATCCTTAGTGATTCTCTACTACATTCCTTCTCTCTGGGCTGCAGTTTGGATAATTTTTCTGACCTATCTTTCAATTGACTAAATTTTCTATTAAGCTGTTAAGTCTGCCCAGTATTTAACTTTGATTATACTTTTTATTTTTAGATGCTCTTTTTGATTTTTTCCAAATCTACTTGCTCTTATATTCAATATTTTTTCTTAAAATATATTATGAAATATATTTAAAATGTTTTGATATTTTTATTAGTAGATATTTGTTAAATATTAATAAACATTATGTATTTATAATGTATTTATATATTTCAAATATTTTTAAAAATTTGCTCTTATGTTCAATATGAAATTACTTCAATTTTAAGATAAAGGTGAATTCTTTCAGAGAGAATTTTGTTTGCTCTGATGACATATCTAAGGACACTACAAGTCCAGCATTACATGAAATCAAATGTTTACCTTTAAGTATTACCTTGAAGACCATTCAAGTATTATGAATGCAAGTTGCAACATACATGACAACCAATTTGTTAATGCATTCTCTAGGAAAATAGTTTTTTATTTTCCACTTAGTGCTAAAGTTCAAGAAAGGCAGTTATGTTTCAGTCCAGAAATGCCTGGAGTTGAGATAGAAGAGGCAAGCTCATTTCTTTTGTTCAGTCTTATGCCAAGGGTTAGCCCTCTCGGGGTTCTAATTTACCAGGAAAGAGGTTCTTCACGCAGATTCTGCATTCTGGTACGTCTTACCCTCTGAGCCTTCCAAGGGAGTGACAACTGATGCTCAAGTTCCATTAGTTTGACAAATATTCTCAAAGAAAAATTAGGCTTCAGTGTTATGTTCATCTCTCTGGGTTCTCACCTTCACTTAGAATTCTTACTTTCTCGCCAGTTCTTAGAGTAAGATATCTTAATGATACATAGCTAGAATCAGACTTTTGAAATGGCCTGTTAGTTCACCTCTGCTAGCACTTCCTTTGGCTATCTGAGTTGTCTGGTCCGTTTCTGCATAACCCTCAAAGCCTAGCACTGTGCTAGTGATATGCTAGGACCAGCACTTACTGGCTCATGAGAACCAGGTCCTCCTGAACGCCTCAGTCAATGACCACACAGAGTCAGCTGGAAGTCAGCCAGGTTATGAGTATTCACACTTCGGGGGCTGGCAAAAGCCATCACTCTACTCAACAGAGCTGGTTATTCAACAATTAACAGCACCTCACTGTGTCTCATACACTGTAGGTGTCCAAATAACAGACTGAACTATTGACAGAACCTTCCAATTATTACTCAACTTGCTAATTCATCCTCACTAGTAAGCTACTCACCTTCTCCTAGTAGATTATACATGGCCATAACTTCTAATGGGTATGATTTCTGGCTTATAATTCAGGACATATAAACATGCTAATCACCGTTGGAATACAGCAGCTTCCTCATCCACAGCCATTTTCTGATATAGTATATTAGAGCCATTTTTAAGTTCATAAGGAACTATTCATGAAGACGCCAAATACTCTTCCCCAATTAGTTGTTTAATTTTTAGTAATCTCACTAATTTAGCTCTCCTAAACTGAAGACACACTTACTATTTCTTCTAACTGGGCCCACAGAAAATCTGTTCTGGGTAGTTCTAGTTTTGCCATGAATTAGTACTATGACTTGAAACAGAACCATTATTTGTTTTGTACTTAAGGTTTCTTACCTAGATTATTAGACTATATGATTTTAAGATATTTAGGAGTACTAGATCATATTTTAAATTGACTTCTGTTTCCTCCTCAGTAACTACTCTCACTTACTTTCAGCTAAAATATTTTGCAAGCCTATAATGTTTACATACATGTTTATCAGCTGCTATTTCCAAGTCCCTAACACCATATTTATTAAATTTAGTACTTCTTCTATTATCAACAAATTCAGACCTTTGGATTTCAAATCCAAATAGATCATTCCTTTACTGAAATTTTATTCACTTCTTATTTTCTTATTTTATTCAGTCTTGACAACAGCCCTCTGAAAGGTCCTTCTCTTCACAACAGATTGCCTTTCTTTCCTCATTAAGAAAAACTTATTAAAAGTAATAGAGAAAGGTTAATCTTTCTTAATAAATACAACAGTATACAATATATTCTCCCATCTTGTTTAAACTGCTGCTGCTGCTAAGTTGCTTCAGTCATGTCCAACTCTGTTCGACCCCATAGACGGCAGCCCACCAGGCTCCTCCGTCCTGGGAGTCTCCAGGCAAGAACACTGGAGTGGGCTGCCATTTCCTTCTCCAATGCGTGAAATTGAAAAGTGAAAGTGAAGTCCCTCAGTCGTGTCTGACTCTTCGCAACCCCATGGACTGCAGCCTACCACGCTCCTCTGCCCATGGGATTTTCCAGGCAAGAGTACTGGAGTGGGTTGCCATGGCTTTCTCCATCTTGTTTAAACTACATAAGCTTATTTTCAAAAGGGCATAACTTTGTATATTATCATTTTGCAACTTTTCAACGAAACAATGTATTTTGCACCTCTTCCTCATTAGGACACGTCAATCTGCTTTATATCTTTTTAATAGATACATACTATTCTACTGTGTAAATTATCATAATAGAGTGGTGCAATCCTAACTGATGGCCTTTACACTGCTTTTAAAATTTCCCAATAAAAATTCTTAAACATTCTAATGAATATTTTTGTGACAGCATGTCTGTAAGATAAATTATCTTAATATATGATGACATAAAGAAGGTGGCATCTTCTTTGCTTCTCCCACGGAAAGGAGAGAATCTATTCCAAACTCCCTATTCCCCCATTCGGATCTGGGCTGGCCAGATTCTGACCAACCAAATATACTTCCCGACACTGGGACTTAAGAGACCTGTAACTTCTGTCTTCACCACTCTAACTTTCCTTCTTAGGACCCAGATGCCACTGATAAAATCCCCAGCAGCCACGAGGAGTGGCTTGTGTGGAGAGATCTAAGTCTGCCAGCCTATAACCCCTGCCATGTGCCCAGCCAGTAGTCAGTTATGAATGAAACAGTACGAATGGGAGATAAACTAAGTAGAAATTAATTCATTTTCAGAAATAGTTTCAAATATTTCTATTCAAGAACTTGCTGAGTTGGACTGTTTTTCCTTCCCAGCCTGTTTGGCCAACAAAATGTTGAAAAAGAAATGGAGAGCCTCTGGGCTAAGATCAAACCCAGTGCACAGTCAGTATAATGTAGCCTTGGAATCAAAGTCAAGTGAAGGATGTCTCTATGTTAAGACCTCAGAAAGATTTAAGGCACTGCTTTCTAGATCCTCTTAGCGAGAAAAAGGTTTCTAAAAACCTTAATGGCATTACCTCACACACCTGTAAGGGGGGCTGAGAACAATGGTGCAGGTGGCAGCCCCAGAGGAGGTTCTGGCCAGCTCTAGCTAAATCACAGCGGCAAGCAGCATCAGCTGCCAGCTGTGTGAGGGAGGCGCTTGGAGCTTTCACCATCCCAGTGCAAGTATCCAACACTACTTGGAGAAACCCAGCAAGGAATGAGAACTAACATGCTGCTACTGCTTAAAGCCACTAACTTTTGAAGTGTTTTGTTATGTAGCAATCTATAAACATTTGTATTGCTAAATGCTCTGCAAAGGTATTATCAGATACATTGTATCCCTTAGAATCCTGTGTTGATGTCCTAACCCCCCAATTCTTCAAAAATGTGACCTGAATTGAAGACTGGGTCTTAACAATCAAATTAAAATGAGGTCATAACAGTGGGCTCTAATCCAATGAGTAATGTCCTTAAATAAAGGGGAAATTTGGGTACATATACATAGATGCAAACAGATGCAGGGAGAATGACTATCGGCCAACCAAGAAGAAAGGCGTGGAACAGACCCTCATAACCCCTGGAAAGAACTGGCTCTTCTCACACCTTGAATTTGGATTTCAAGCCAGCAGAACTGTGAGACAGTACATTTCTACTGTTTAAGCCACCCAGTCTGTGGTACTTTGTTACAGCCCTAACAACCAATAAACAAGGGCTGCCTCAAATTGTGTTTCCAATGACATTATCTGAGATAACTCTTTTTTAATACCACCATTAATAGACATTGATGTTGAAACTCACAGCCCACAAACATTTCCTCTTAATTTGCATCTTGGCAAATTCATTCATATATTTTGCTCAGATTCATGCTGCTTATCAATTTATAGGATTTATTTATTTATTTTTTAATTTTTTATTAGTTGGAGGCTAATTACTTCACAACATTTCAGTGGGTTTTGTCATACATCGATATGAATCAGCCACTGAGTTACACGTATTCCCCATCCCGATCCCCCCTCCCACCTCCCTCTCCACCCGATTCCTCTGGGTCTTCCCAGTGCACCAGGCCCGAGCACTTGTCTCATGCATCCCACCTGGGCTGGTGATCTGTTTCACCATAGATAATATACATGCTGTTAATTTATAGGATTTAAGTTGATATTGCTGTCATTTGCACATGTATCTCAAAATAAAATTCTTTATAGATCTCTAACATATTAAAATTTTAAAACACACAGTAAAATTGGAGCTACAAATTAAAAAAGAATTCAAGTACATACCTCTTTTCTGTAATGATTGGCAGCATCCAAATTATCCAAAATAATAGTGTCTCCTAACAGCATACCAAATACTAAAAAATTCAACAAACAAATGTTAAAATTATGACATCTTTTTTGGTCATATTAAAATATTAACACAGACTTCTGCTGGTGAGCACACTGTTGTGTACCCAGAAGTTGAAATACAATGACTGCACATGAAACAGTTGAAAAACAAAAATGACATATTTTTTAAAAATTTTAACATATATTATTATAAAGTTTTCTTAGAAATAATGCTAACACAAGAATTTTATTCAATACTTTATTCTAATAGGAAAAGTAAGAGAAGTAAATAATAATACAACTATCATTTATAAACTAAATAAGAACATAATTTTCCATAATCAGTAATTTAAGTATCTGAATCACAAGCATAACATCTGTATAAAAAAGTCATGACTTCCTTTACCTGTTTCACAGTGTTCTACGTTATCTGGAAAAGTTAACAAGTCTCGGGCAAAGACGGGGTCTCCAATGGGTTTAAAATACAATCTTCCATTTCGGTAATGAGGTAGAGGTCTGAATTTAAAAAAGGTTTTAAACAAAATATGTAACTTATCATCAAAAAATATGTGTATGATGAAAAACATATGAATACACTGATTATCTCTGTGATCACAGCTTCCTACGCACAGGTAATACTCCTAAATGCTTAACTGTTACGCCTTTGGAAAGGAAAACAGTATTTACCATTAAAAAAATACCTGTTCTTAGTTTTATCTGTCCTCAATTAGTTTGTAAAATTGATATAAACTAAGCTTTGTTTATTTATGACAAGAAGAGATGCAGCCTCTCGAGCTGGCCCTAAACTAGGATGCCAATGATATGACTGTCTCATGTGGAGAGTGGCCCTAGAATGTCTGAGGGCATGGGCAAGGCCAAGGCTGAGAACATGGAAAAGAAGCAGCCCAGTACTCTGGCCACCTATCCTCTGACACAGTGTACAGAATGACCAACTGAAATCCAGGGATAACAATGAGATTCAAGAGATGGAGGCTGACTGGGGTGTCAGGGCTTCCCCTGCCCACATAGGGTAGCTTTCCCCAAATTGTGCAGGTAGGAGTAGAGGGTGGAGTGGCTTTAAGAGCTAGTTAACTCAATCCCAGTAGGAGGAACAAGACCAGGAACGGAGGATAACTAGTTTTTAGAGCAAGCATTAGCCTTAAATAACAAATTCATACTTTTTTTAAATAAAGGATTCTTAATGTGATCCTCAGGGATAATGGGAAAAAAAATAGAAGACCTCCTGAAGGGAAAATTACTTTCAGAAAAATTATTACTCTTTTCAACACAGTCACTATGATTAAATAGGACATCCCATGTTATTTAAAATGGGTACTGACTGGGAGCAGAGTGGGAGATTTTAGAAGCAGACAGATTTGAGTTCAAATTCCAGCTGTTTCCTTGATTTATGTTTAGATTACAAAGTGAAATAAAATGTCAGTTTAATGACATAGTAAGCTCTTAATTTTCACTTCGCAGGAAATAGATGGGGAAACAGTGGAAACAGCGTCAGACTTTATTTTTTTGGGCTCCAAAATCACTGCAGATAGTGACTGCAGCCATGAAATTAAAAGACGCTTACTCTTTGGAAGGAAAGTTATGACCAACCTAGATAGCATATTAAAAAGCAGAGATATTACTTTGTCAACAAAGGTCCATCTAGTCAAGGCTATGGTTTTTCCAGTGGTCAGGTATGGATGTGCGAGTTGGACTGTAAAGAAAGCTGAGCACCGAAAAATTGATGCTTTTGAACTGTGGTGTTGGAGAAGACTCTTGAGAGTCCCTTGGACTGCAAGGAGATCCAACCAGTCCAGGAGATCAGTCCTGGGTGTTCATTGGAAGGACTGATGTTGAAGCTGAAACTCCAATACTTTGGCTACCTCATGCGAAGAACTGACTCATTGGAAAAGACTCTGATGCTGAGAGGGATTGGGGGCAGGAGGAGAAGGGGATGACAGAGGATGAGATGGCTGGATGGCATCACTGACTCAATGGACATGAGTTTGAGTAAACTCTGGGAGCTGGTGATGGACAGGAGGCCTGGCGTGCTGCGATTCATGGGGTTGCAAAGAGTCGGACACAACTGAGCAACTGAACTGAACTGAACTGACTGAAGCTCTTAATTTAGTTTCCATCCTCCTTCAAGTCCCATTTCTACTCAACTGTAGGCCTTGCAAAACTTTGTTTAGGAATCTGAGAAAATTTTTGGTCAATATTCTGTTATATATTTTAATTTCTTTTTTGCTTTGCTATCACCATTTTGTTTGAGTCTTTTAAGGCAGCTTGTTAAAAATAGTCAAAACTAGAGTACACATAAAATACTTAAATGGCTAACTGGTTTGCATGGTTATGCTGAAAAACTTATTTTGAAAAGTAAATGGGAAAACAATTAGAGAAAACAGATTTATATATAAACACAGATGTAACATCCTAACTAGATGATCTCTTACATTTCAGTTTTGCTAATGGCAGTTCCAATAGAGGCCTTCTCTATCTAGATGATGGCTGTTTATTTTTATAGGACTTACAACAGGACAAAAGACACTGATCTACACTCTTACTCCAAATAAAGGAGTTCAATAGTCTGTTAATGATCATGACATCTCACCATCCTTCCCTTTCGTGTTTGTTTGTATGTGTATCTGTCATATAAACAAATAACATTTAACTGGCAAATTAAACCTGGCAAGCCTATGTGATCAAATACACTGCAACACTGATCTTAATGAAGATCATATTTGTGAGGAAGACAAAAATTAATGTAGATAATCTGAGTCACTTCTCTATTTTAGGCACCTTTCAGAGAAATTTTATTTATTAAAAAATTTTTTTTTTCAGAGAAATTTTAAAATTCTATGATTTGATAAAAAAATAGAACAGGTATTTTTTTTTTTTTTAAATCACCACTTTCATTTTTTTCTGACCTTTTCCAATCTGGAAGAGTCTTCTTATAAATAGAATCGAGGGGCAACACCTGCTGACGACCTTGGGTTTCATCATAAATCCGACGTGCAGCATCAGTGGTCAGGGTGACCACACAGTCCATGTCACTTGCCAGATGCCAGGAGATGACCATGGCAGCTCTATCATCTTCAATCTGCGCCAGGTGTGCAATCTAGAAGCCGTTTTAAAAAATCAGGTTAAGAAACTTCTAAATATATTAAATATATTAAAAGTCAACATCCAAACAGCAAAAGCACTTTTTTTGGGAAACATTCATATGAATTAGCAAAAAATTCTCAAACTGTAAAAGCTTACTGGCTTAAATATTTTAAATGGTCTCTTATGCTATTTAATTTCAAAAAACTATTTCACAGATTAAACTACAGTAAATTTTGCCAATAACCAAATAAAAATATTTGGCATATTATCAGTTAGGTGAGGTACCTTTTTTTCACATTCATCTCTCTACTACTGGGTGTGTCAATTGTTAAAAGCATAAAACACACTTAAACCTAAATATAGCTATACCCTTCTAAGTAGATCATTTATGCCGATGATATTTTAGAAAATAAATCTAAATATCATAAATAAGAATCATTTCTTCCATTTTTATAAACTCTGTAGGGCTCAGAATTAACAGTCACTTCCCTATCTACAAGAACAGTTGACCACCGAACAACTGCATGGAGATTATGTATGGAGGGTACGGAGGTTAGGGCCACCGACCCTTTGATCAACTGGAAATCTGTATGTAACTTCACAGTCAGTCATCCATACCTAGTTTTACATCCAAGGATTTAACCATTAGGCAGTACTGTAGTCGGTATTTAGTTTAAAAAAAAAAAAAAAAGTCTGTGTGTAAGTGGACCTTCACAGTTCAAACCTTTGCTACTGAAGGGTCAACTGTACAACCATCCATCTGTATCCACAGGGAACTGGTTCCAGGAATCCCCTCAGATACTAAAATCTGTGGATACTTAAATCATTTATATAAAATGTCACAGTATTTGCATATAACATTAAATATATTTTAAACCATTTCTAGATTACTTATAATACCCAATACAATGTGAATGCTATGTAAATAATTGCCTGCATGTGCATGTGACAAACTCAAGTTTCACTTTCTGGAACTTTCTAGAATTTTCCCCCGCAAATATTTTTCCTCTGCAGTTGACTGAATTCAAGGAATTAGAACCTGCGGATGCAGAGGAACCACTGGATTTTAGTCACAAGTTTGTTCAAAGTTTTCTTCCTCAAAGTCCAACATTGCTCAAAAAGCCTTGCTCAAAAGCTGAGTTTTTGTGGCTGATTTGAAAAGTCATTTATTACACTGGTATGGTTACATTTACCCTTTATTCTTACCTGATCCGGTAGCAAACACCTGCCCTAACAATGAGAATGTTGTGTCACTGTTAAAAACATCACAGTGTCCACCCTGTAGAGCAATTCCCCCTTATCTGCAGTTTCTCCTTCCCCAATTTCAGTTATCCAATCAATAGCAGTCTGAAAACAATAAATGAAAATTTAAGAAGTAAACAGTTCATAGGTTTTAAGTGCACACCATCTCAGCAGTGTGATGAAATTTCACTCCAGCCCGCCTGGGATCCCCAACCACTGATATCGTCATGGCTCCACGACCCAGTATCACACAAAACCTACAGAAAACAAGACAATAAAATGTACTGCCCCGTAAAAGGCTGAAACACAAACCTTTCCCAAAACATCTCCACTGCCTTTAGTATAATTTGGAAGAGTACATGATCTTCTGGGTTTTTTCTTTAGTTCTTCCTGTTCTGATAGCTTTCTTTTCAAAAGTGCTTCAATGTGTGGCATCTGTAATTTTATAAAGAATAATTAACTGCAAGGCCGATTACAATGAGTCTTGTACAAGGTAGAGAAAATAGCAGAGAAAAACCAACAATTTGGACAACTCAATTACACAGAAGTTACTACATAGCCACTCTTTTCTTTTGAGAATATGATCATAGAAATGTAAAGCATCAACCTTACTGACTCTTTTTTTCTTAGTTAAGAATTATATAAGACCTATAATAAGACTTACGAGTTATACACATAAAGAATATAAGCTCTAAAAAATCTATTGTCTTTTGTCACTTTCTCTCATTTTCTTTGCCACCGATTATTACTTAGGCCACTTCAGTGAAAGTTCTCAACTTGGTGTATTATTAATATAACTTACTAGTATCATTAGATCAGAAACACAAACTGCAATTTCTTTGAAAAGAGCACTCCATTATTGTTAGTCTATTTCAATGTCCAGTAAGTGACTGGATTATAATCCCCATATGGCTTAGGACCCCAAAACAATAGTGTCAACATTCCTAATAAAATATGAATGACTAAAAACAAATTATAGGCTAGAATTAAAAAAAAAAAAAACTTTTCACATATACTTGGAAACTGTACCTGCTGTGTTGTAGAAATGTCAATATTGTGGTTTTTCAGTTCGTTTCGCAACTGGGCCTCTTTTAATTTTGCTTCTTCAACTTGGCCTAAAATTAAAAACAAAAACTATCAATTTGTGATAGCTCTTATAATAGTTTTTGAAAAATGTTTTCAATCCCTTTTTTCCTTTTAATAATTGATGCTAAAATGAAAAATGATAATTATAGAAATCTTAAACTAAAAATCTAAAATTAACATTCACATCTAATATACAAAAAGAAAACACAAAATGAATGCAACTAGAGGTATTATAAACTGCAAACTACAAGTAATCTTGGATAAGTTATTTAATTCTAATCCACATGAATATATGTAATATATACATAATTACATAAGGTTATTCTAAGAAAACAAGACTTTTTAAAGAACAATTTTTAGTACTACAAATTATGTATTATTTCATTACTTGGTTCATATTACCCTCTAAATATCCCTGATATGTGAAAAAATTTGACAAATGGAAAGCAATGATAGTGCATCACTAACAGTACAGACATTATTAAAAACTGTAGCAAATATGCCATGTATTTATTAAAAAACAAATTAACTATTTCTCTGCTGCAGATGTTTGTAAATTAAACTACACACAGTCAAACTAAAACTTAAATTACACATCACTTTTTCAGTGATATTGTCATCTAGTATCTTTTGCCAAATGCTAAAGCTAGATATAAACATTATTATTATGTCAAAACCCTTACATTCATATAGATTCAGATTCCTAATAAAAATTGCAAAATTTTGTAGGTAAACAAGAAATATGTTTATGTAAAGACAAGAATGCTTCATCATAAGATTGAATGATGAGTAATATAAACCACTACTTCTATCCTTCTGCCGTGTCCTGCGGTTTTACTTCTAAGTCCAGGGAGGCAGACAATGTTTGTGTCCCATAGACTCAACCTTCCGTCTCACCACTACCCAAAGCATCATTTTCTATCACTTGTGAACACAAAACGACTTACACTTCATCTCATCAAGAAGCTGCTTGCTGGTATCAAATAAAGTTCTGTACACTGTAATAGACTTGGATAATTGGTCCTTTTCTTTTGTAAGTGCTGCCATTTGTTGCTGCTTCTTAACATCTAAGAAAAAACATTCAGGTAACTTATTTCACTTTTTAAATTGTGACTTTTCCAAAATGTCATCACAAGATTAGATAACCAGTAAGCACCATTTAATGGAAAGCAAAACAGTTATTCAAAGTACCACAAACTCAAGAGTTTATCTTCTAGTTTCCTAGAAACTTACCATTGTAAAACATAAATGGTAGGATATATGATTCTAACGTTCTTGATAAAGCTGGCAGCCGAGGCTCAAACACAATAAAATATTCAGTACTATCCCTTCCAGGACTGTTTTCTGCTAGCACTAGACTCTGTATAAAGAAAAGAGCAGTAAGGAAAAACAAGTTTTGAAAAGATATCTGTAAATATACAAATTTATATATCTCATTGTGCTCTATTTTCAAGTAAGTAGTAAATTTAAAAGGCAAAACTGACTGACCTGTGAGATTCACTAAGCATTCACTCAAACATCAGCAGCACCATCCAAGACATAAAACTCTTTGGTGTTGGTTTGAAAGCCAAATTATCTTATCAATAAATAGCTTATGCAAAAATTATATAAATAGAAAACTACGAGAAAAAGTATCTTCCAAACCAGAAATATCAATGGCTTCTTATATCTTGACCAGAAATGGCTTGATTTCTATCTTTAATTTGAAGCAGTGTGAAACAACTGATGGTGGGAAAGTTATAAAAATAATCACAAAGAAGTACACAAAGCCCAGTGCTGAGTTTCAGTTACAGCTGTTACCATGGAAGCAGACCCACCAGTCCCAGGTGACCAAACAAGAGGTCCTGAAAAGCTCTAAAGATTTGGGCTTTTTTATGTATTTTTATTCATTAATGCACACACAAAAAAACTTCTGATATATTTTATAGCATATAGCTAGTAAATAATGCAATACAAATATCTATATCCTAAATAATCTTTTCAGTCTTACAAGGAAACAGTGGGTACTAGCTGTTTCATTTTTTAGACCATAGTAATCAAGTTCAGAGAAATAAAATTTTTAAAAATCTAAATCAACAGAACACCATAGAACAATCCATGAAATAATAAAATAAGTCTATCATTAAACCAATGCCCAATCCCACTTGGTTTCTGAAAGCTGTTTTCAATGTACTTATATGAATATAAACACAAAAATAAAACTGTTTACACTTAGAATATAACAAACTTTACTGTAGCAATTTGCTTTCAGCACTAATTTTGATCTGTCAATTCAAGTAAATGTTTAGTTACCAATTTTTTACATTTATGCATAGTATAGATATAATATACTATAATATTCTTTCACTGGGTGATGAACAGTTTAGTAAAAAATTTTAGCTAGTACTTATAATACAGCAAAGAAAGAATCTTTATATACCTCTTGGTATGTTCTCTAGACTATCAAGAGAAATATAATGACTTGTTAAAAGTTTATTTTAATAGGTAGTATCAAATTTCTCTTGAAAATGTCTACATCAATTTATCCCCTCATCATTAGTGTGTAATATCCAGTTCCCCTGATGTTTGGCTAACACTTATTATCAATCAAGCTTTTTTTTCTTTTTTCTAAAAAATGTATTAAAAACAACCAATTATTACTGTTTTAACTATCATTTCCCAGATTACTACTGAGGTCATGCTTCCTGTTTATTAGTTATTTATACCTTCTCTTCCACTCCTGTTTATATTCTTTATCATTTATTTTTCTACCAGATTGTCTTTTTTTCTTATTGATTTGCAGGAAGTTCTTCAGAATGTTTTAAAAGTATGTTCAATATACTGTACTAATATACAATTATACCAAAATATTATTAATCCTCTATTTACATATTTAAATATAAAATCTTATCCTTGATGTCTTATTTAAGGAGGCCTTTCCTATCTCCAAGTTCTACAGTTTGTAATCTATGAGTTCAGTTTACCAAAATCCACAGAATAACAGAACTGAAGAGAACTGAAGAGTCCAAAACTGGATTCATATACAAATGGCAACTTGAAAAGCAAGCAATGGACAAATACATAGCAGAGTAAAATTTAGATCAAGAAGGCAAATGATAAAGAATTTGAGTAACACAATTAACAAACATGAATAAATATAAATTTAGATTAAAGCTTTAAAGAAAGCAGTACACATTCTTTTCTAGCAAACGGGAACATTTATCAATGACTGTGTTCTAGACCCAGTGTCTCCTAAATGTCCCTAATGACAAGAATCACCTGCACAAATCAGATCAGATCAGATCTCACAGCCCTGCCCCAGACCTACCAAATTAATACATGGTCAGGAGCCAAGTAGGACCTGAGAGATTTCTGCTTCAACGTGATACTAGGAACCTCTAGTGGAAATTCACATGCATGACACGAATCTGACAGAACATGTAGCTGTGGGAGAATAGTTTATGTCACCATCTCAACCTCAGAAATGCGTACAGCAGGGTAAGCAAATGCCTGCAACTGTGGCCAAGGAAACAGGACAAAGGTAACCTGGATACAGGGAGTGGGCACCTGTGTTTTCCAATACAAACTGACTCTGCATGTTCAAAATGCCTTCCCTGCCCTTCTCTCTTTTTCAACTTGTGGTTTCATTACCTAATCTTTGTTAAGAGTATAAGAAAATTTCACTTTACCCTCAACCATAATAAAAATAAAAGAACAAGTGTAAATATAAGTAGCAACTGACACTTGCCCTCAATGTCAAGGAATGAAAAGCAGCAGCATGGATGCAGCTGACTGGAAAATCCTACTACCTGAAGAGAATCTTGGCCCAGTACTGCCAAGTCTTTCAAATTCTCCAAATAAACCAGGAATTTGGAGATGTTCAGCTTGTTCATTGGTCTGGCAAAGACCATTACAGCATTACAGAAAAAGATCTCTGTCTGAAAATTCAGGAATTTTTAAAGTGTTGAAAACTAATTAAAATGGAAATGCTATAATGGTCAATCTTTGCCAGACCAACCAACAAGTCAAACTGTAGACCAGGTACAAGATGGCAGATTCCCCAACTGTAAGCCTAATATTGTTAAAACAATGTGAAGAAAGCTGATGGAAGCACTGCTGATAAAACTTTGGAAAGAAACTAAATTTTCACTTTAGGATTGATCAAATAAATTATAACCATCAACACAACAATGTCGATTTATTCGTGAGATACAGATATGTGTATGGATGTCAGAGTTGAACCATAAAGAAAGCTGAGCGCCGAAGAATTGATGCTTTTAAATTGTAGTATTGGAGAAGACTCTTGAGAGTCTCCTTGGACTGCAAGGAGATTAAACCAGTCAAGTGTAAAGGAGCTCAGTCCTGAAGAGTCACTGGAAGGACTGATGCTGAAGCTCCAAGACTTTGGTCACCTAATGTGAAGAACTGACTCACTGTAAAAGACCCTAATGCTGGGAAAGACTGAAGGCAGGAGGAGAAGGGGATGACAGAGGATTGGATGGCACCACCAACTCGATGAACATAAGTTTGAGAAAGCTCCGGGAGTTGGTGAAGGACACGGAAGGTTGGCATGCTGCAGTCTATAGGGTCACAAACAGTCAGACACACGTGAGCGACTGAACTGAACTGACAGATATACAGCAAGGATGTACGAAATGAGAAAAGATTTCACTAAAGTAGAGTTCCAATGTATTAATGAAACTTTACACCCTCCTCCACATCTACATAAATCACATTCACAGGACATCCATGCAGTGTTAGTTTATATACAGAAAAGTGTGGAAGGTTATACACTGAATTGCTAATCATCAGTATCTTGGAATGGTGATAGTACAGTGGTTATTTTTTGATGTTCTCTCACTGGGTATGCTTTATAGAAGCAAAGCTATTTCCATTTTGGAAAAAAAAAATGAGAAAGATAAGCTGGTCTTACTAAACTTTTCTAGATATGTGTACATTTTACCTGGGCTATGTTTGATTCTATTTCTATCCACAGGATGCTGGCTTTTCAATGAAACATGATTATACTGTCACTGAAGTTAAAACAATCCAGTCACAGAAAAAAGTCATCCACAGGGGAAAAGAAAAATACGGTCTTTCTTTCTAACAGTAACAGTGATCATGGGTTCAATGTATAATAGCTCAGAACAAAAATCAAAATAGCTGATTTTCCAATTTAATGCTATAATTAGAATATCATCATAGCTATACATACAAAAGAACAAGTATAATAATATTGTGGTTTAAACTATTAAAAACCAAAACCTTATCTACTAGAAGACAAAAATATTACCGTGATTTCAGCTGAACCTTTCACAAAGGGAAATTCAAGCGTTCTAATTTTCCCATTAAAGAGAGGTATGTCATCTTCTTCATTAGAACCTTTAATGGTAGCCATTACAGTGCCAATCAAATCAACTCCAGTATGATTGTTGTAGTCATCCTTAAAGTAAACAATGAAAAGTTTCAGAAAACTAATTAAAAGAAGCGGGGGGAAAAAAGATCAAACACAGAGATGAACATGGGAAAATCAGAAATATGACCTATTTCTAAAGTTCCAAATATTAAATCACCCTGATCCTTCTTACTCCAAACACAGAATTCAGATCTCAGAGTTAGAGCTCTACAGGCAGGCAATAATCCCCAAAACCATAAAAGCACCAAAAGTTTCCACCTAGTACAATGATTCCCAACTTTATTAAAAGGACTCACATTTAAAAAAGTGTTATGTACCTTCCACATCTATTTAAGATCAAGGGAAAACCAGTTTAAGAACCACGTAAATTTCATGGTCTAAAACAGAAAAACACACTGAAGGTGTTAACAACTCTATTAGCCAAATTTTTCAAAAAATGAAGTCCCACTAGTGTGTTTTACATGCTGTTGTTAGTATTTTTAGCAGCCTTATTTTTGCTTACCCTCTGGGTAACCAGAAAGTTTTAAGGAGCTCATTATGATCAGTCATGATGGCAAACCTCTTCAAAATACATACTTAATTACTTCCTGCCCCTCATTGAAATGGACACTGAAGAATCGACTTACTTAACACATTCATAATACTTACATGAAATAGTGGATTAAAGATAAACATTAGTAAAGGTGGGCAGATTTCTGCATTTTTTAATCACTTCTACTTAGTATATCTGGATTTATTTTATGTATAATTGAATTCACTCTCTATTTGTATTTAAGTATAAAGATACTGATAAGCATTTCATTAACTTGCATAAATTTTTCCTATAAACTTAAACAGAATAATTCAGATAGGATTCTACAGTAACTGTCTTGCACCTTGAAACTAAGAATAATTTTTGTTACCCTTGGTAATTTGGAAGTAAATAAACATTACCGTGATACGAAGATACAAATCTTTGACCAGGGTCCTACTGGCAACTGAGCGAACATTTGAAACAGCTGGTGTAGCTGGCTGAACTTCAGGAACTAACTTCACAGGTTGATTAGGTAGAACATCCACTATAATCTAACAAAAGGAGCATTCTAATTAACAACACATTAATGGTTTAGTATTTAAAGATGAAGAAACAGAGCATATCCTAAATAAAATGAAATACTACCTTCCAAAACATATTTCCATTAAATTCTTAAAACCAATCAACTTTTAAAAAATGAAAATAAAAGGTGTAACATTAATTTTTGAATGTTAACCATTTAAAAACAAATTTGGAAACACTTAACAATACATGTATTTGTTAAAAAAATTTAGTGCACTAACAATAATGAATGGAGATGATGTATGTTAAAACTACCTTAAAACTTCATTATCTAGAATCCTGAAATGTTATTAATTGAAACATTTTCACATACAACTGAGAGGAGCAACCCTGTCCATGATATAGATTAAAATGTTTACTAATCAAGTCCTCCATATAAACAAGGATAAAAAAGTAACTTCCGTATCAGGTTAAGTTTAATCAACATAATTTAAGTATATATTATTCTAAAATTCCTGAAGATGGCATTATTTATACCTTTCATCCAATAATCAAACCACTTTTAAACAAAACACTTCAAACACTTCACTCCTCAACCAAGTAAGAAAACGTGAAGCTAACTAAAGCTAACTGCCATGCATAAAAAGAGTAAACAAACCTGCTCACTGTTAAGAGTATTTGTTTTATCCATCGTAAAACCAAACTGGATACAGTATGTCCCCACCTTGTTAGGAATTGCTTTATCCCTAAGTTAAGAAGAAAGAGATAAAATCACTGGTAACTTTTAAATAAAAGGGAAAGAAATTCAAAGCATTAACATTTCTTTTCTTTCCATGAAAAGTAAATGAGTAAAAAGAGAGTTACTTTACTACATTCAGCTTCATTCATCAAATACTTCCTGCAACATCAAGCTTACCATCAGTCCCTCTTACCCAGACATTCTATCACAAAACATCTACAACAAGAACTCTGGATGTGGCAAACACTGAATATAAAGTTGATAAAGTAGTAAACATAATAAATGCTGAATTACATATCAAATGAATTTAGTTTCATTTCCACACAAATTTCCATCTCAGTTTTATATTTCAAGTTTACAAACTATCCAACTGACCTTATGTTGCTTTGTTTTCCATTTATATGTTCTAAATAAGTAACTGTAACTATATATGTTTAAAGATATTTATTGTAACTAAATTACCAATAAGGAACTTACTAAGAGGTAGACTTGCTAGGCCACAAACACAATGAATATATAAATGATGGAGCAGTCAAATAAATAAATAAAGTTTAGGAGTGAAACAACTAACTATATACCTGTATCTATCCATATATATGTATATAAAGGGAAAGTAACACCTACTGCCTCAACAGATGATGAAATCTAATGTCATTCATGATAAATAGAAGTTCTTTTAGTAATGATTACAAATGAACAGCCTGATAACGATACCTACCCAAAATAAAGACACTAAAGCAAACATCATACTTATGAGTTAAATGCTGAATGTCCCTTTTGGACTGGGGGGAATGATTTTAGAATAATCATTTTCATTGTATCCATTCAACATTTTACTCTTAAGTCCTAGCCAGTGAGGTACAGCAAGGAAAAGAAATAAAACAACCAAGGATTAGAAAGCAGTAAGCCTATCATTATTCACAGAGATGAGTGTGTAAATACCTAAAACTTTATTTTTGTTACTGGTGTGTAATAAGATAACAAAACTCAAAATAATTTTAGTAATAAAATCTAGTAATATATTTTATTATATAGTAATCTTACATTGCCTTGATAAGTGCACACAGAAAGGACTCAATTCCAGTGTGATTACATTAGATTCAAATGTGTAATTTTCAATAACAAAAACCCCAGAAGGCAAACAGACAGTAAAGTATGGGGAAAATAAGTCAATCAAAACTGTCCCTGAAAAACATCAGGAGGCTGATATACTAGACAAGGACTTCACTTTAAAGATGCTCAAAGTATTAAAAGATGTGAAAAAAGTCAAGAAAGTAATGTAAGGTGAAGACCAAAATATCAATTAAAGAGAAAACTTAAAAAGAAACCACACACACACAAAAAAATTAAAATATTCATATCAATGTATGACAAAACCCCCCAAAAAAAAGAAACCAAAAGCAAGTTCTGCAGCTGAAATGTACAATAACTGAAGTGAAAATTTCACTACAGGTATTCAAAGGGAGATTAAAGTATGTAGAATTAATGAACTTGAAGATAAGACAGTGGAAATTATACAGTTTGAGGAACAGAAAGAAAAAAGATAGAAGGAAAGTGAACAGAGTGTAAGGGACCTGAGATGCATCAAGTGGACCAACATACACATTGTGGCAATTCAAGGAGAAAAAAGGGAAAAGGATGGCAGGGACAATTTTTGAAAAACGGCTGTTAATTTCCCTCGTTTGATGAAAGACATTAATATAATGTCAGATGCTCATTAATATAATCCCAGATGCTCAAGGAATTCCAAGTAAGGTAAAACTCAAAAGGACCAAGACACACTAACACAAACTTTCATAGGACAAAGAAAAAGAATATTAGCAGCAGCAAGAGGAAAGCAAATCATTATATACAAGGCATCCTCAACAAGGTAATGAATTTCTTATCAGTAAGTTTGGAAGTCAGAAGGCAGTAGGCCAGTGTTCCCAAAGTGTTAAAAAAGAAACTGTCAACTAAGAATGTTATTTCACGGCCGCCGCCGCCGCCGCCGCCGTTTTGGAGGCACCAGAGCGCGGCCCGCGGCCCGCGCCGGTCCTCAGGCGCCGGCAGGCCGCGCCGGATCTGTGGGCGCAGTGTCTGTGGGCGCCTAGCCCGCCGGGCCCATGTGCGCGCGGCCTGCCCCAGGCCGCCCGGGCTTCGCCTCCGCCCCGTCCTTGGCCTCTACCCGGGCCTCCGAGGGGCAGGTGAAGAGATTATACATCTACTGAATGAAAAATTTTTTCTTAAAGTTGCATATACTCCAAGAAAAAATCCCAAATGTTTTTATATTTTGCCTAAATATAAAATTTAAACAAGGAGTTTGCACAGAGAAAAAAAAAAGAATGTTACTTTCAGCAAAACTGTCCCTCAAAAGTGAGGGAGAAATTAAAACATTCTCAGAGAGGAATGCCCTGGCTGTCCAGTGGTTAGGACTCAGTGATTCCACTGCAGGGAGGCAGGAGACCGGGGTGGGGGTCGGGGGACAGGGTTTGATCCCAGGTTGTGGAACTAAGATCCTGCATGCCATGCAGCATGGCAACATTTTCATATGAACAAAAGCTAAGAGAGTTCATTACCACTACACCTGGCCAGGAAGAAATGGTCAAGGGAGTCCTACAAGGTAAAACAAAATAATAATAGATAGTAACTTGAAGCTATGTGGAAAAATAGGGATCTCAACAAAGTTAAACACACAGGTAATTGTGAATGCTGGTATTATTGTAACAACAATTTCTAATTGTACCTTTTGTTTTCTATTTGGCTTTATAAACTAATACATTTAATGAAATAAAGCAATTTATTAGTTCAAAAGGCAAAAAGACATTTCTAATAAATGAAACCTTAGACACCATGTATCCAAAACCATTTACAGATTTCAAAGTACAGAAGCAACACTTAAAGTCACATAGTTAAATTAAAAAAACCAGTTCAGTTTTTTTATTTTGTAAGATCTTAAGTTTAGAATTATAGAAATCTCCTACATAATATTATAAATGCTCTGACAATAGAATTCTTCTCAAGTTTTTGATAGTTCTGAAAGCAAATGTATCTATTACAACAATCTTTCCCCAAATCATTTTGCAAACTTTGTAGACAAAATATTTTCTCAAAAAATTTCCTGACCAAAAATTTTTTTAAAAAATAACATTTTCTATTTGATCATAAAGTATTTCTCCTTAGCTTAACAGGCACTTGTTGCCAACACTGATTAACTCTGTAACAAAATATGCATTAAAATATGAAATGATTTGAGAAATACCTGAAGTAGAAGCAGCCATCTTCTTTGTCATTATCCTTTATTTTATTACAACTAAATACTTCTACCTAGAAGGAAAAGTGGCAAAGGAGAAGAGGAGAGAAATCACAAACATTTAGCATAATATATTTAGGATAGAAACTTACTTTACCTTTACCAAGTGTGAATCCAGATCACACGTGCATTGATTAATACACACAAACACATGTATACATATATATATATATCTTTATCATGCGTGTGTGACACAAAAGTGAGATTAGTCATAATGAAAAGATATACCATTAATTATTAAAGGACATATAACAGATCTTAACGGTGGTGACATAATTTTAAATAACAGCAGCTTGGTGGGACTCATGGTATAAAATTAAGGAAGCTAGTTTCCTAAACAGATGATTAAACTGAACCATAAATCCTAAAAGGCATTATTAAATCAGGGCCCCTGATATAGTTTGGTTTATTTTCCAATTTGAGATTTATTTTAGTTTGGCACTATCTTGTATGGTAGCCCATAATGACTACTGAGCACCTGAAATGTGACTGGTTCAGATTGAGGAGATGTAAGCATAAAATACATAGCAAATTTCAAAGACTTGGAAAGATATGAGCATGTAAAACACCATTATTAAATTTTAAAATACTGAGTACATGGTAAAATGGTAATTTTTTAATATATTAGTTTAAAACTATATTAAATTAATTTTATTTCTTTTCAATGTGGCTACTAGCAGAATTTAAGTATCACATGTGACTAGTACTGCATTTCTATTGGATTGTGCAGCTTTAGACTCTCAAACTGTCTGTCCACTCCACTACTCTGTACTCTATCAATCGTATTTCTTTCTCTCACTTTCTGTATTATCTCTTTTTTTTTTAATTAAAGCCTTTAAAAGTTTAAATTTAGTGTGTTGAAAATTTTTTTTCCACTCACCATGAAATGTAGGTATCAAAATATAATTCATTACATTTGGAATTAAAGTGTGGTGTGTTTTTTTTTCCCCCAATTATTTTTATTAGTTGGAGGCTAATTACTTTACAATATTGCAGTGGTTTTTGCCATACATTGACATGAATCAGCCATGGATTTACATGTGTTCCCCATCCTGAACCCCCTCCCACCTCCCTCCCCATCCCATCCCTCTGGGTCATCCCAGTGCACCAGCCCCGAGCACTTGTCTCATGCATCCAACCTGGACTGGCGATCTGTTTCACACTTGATAATATACATGTTTCGATGCTGTTCTCTCAGATCATCCCACCCTCGCCTTCTCCCATAGAGTCCAAAAGTCCGTTCTATACATCTGTGTCTCGCTTTCTTATCCATTCATCTGCTGATGGGCATCTAGGTTGCTTTCATGTCCTGGCTATTATATACAGTGCTGCGATGAACATTGGGGTGCACGTGTCTCTTTCAGATCTGGTTTCCTCGGTGTGTATGCCCAGGAGTGGGATTGCTTCTGTATTATCTCTTAATGATACTTAGTGGTTTTCTGTCTTGTGCTACTGGTCTTTAGACTTATTTCTGAAACATACCCTGGTATATTTTTTAAAAATCTAAGTGATGGAATGGGTTACTTTCTAGTTCTACAGGATATACACACTGCATTTTATATTAAACTACATTTAATTTTATGTTAAATCTAAGAGCTACTTTTAACTTCTAAAATGCTTTCTATGACTTACATTTGCTGGCGGTCGGTTCCCACTGTTTGCCAGTTTCCACATTTTCATGGAAATACGTGCTGGATTAATATTTTTAATGATACTGTCATCTTCAGAAATAACAGTAATCATAAAATCTGTAATGGGGAACATTAAAAAGTTATTTTCTTTCTAGTTCAATTAGTGGATTTGGTTAAATAATTGTATGTCTTTTTTTTTTAATTGTATGTTTTAAAGCATACATCTTGTTTAAATGTTAATAATAAAATTCTGATGAAGAAATAAAACCATTTTCAATTAGTCTTCCCCAACTATTTGTCTATAGAACTATACAATCATAACAGGCACTGGATATAGATCAATAGTGCTACACCTCCCACAGAAACCTAATGAATACATCTTTGATCCTTCAGTATTGTAAAGATGCTGATGCACAACTGTCACGTGCTTGTATAAACACATTGTGTTCCTAGTTCATGCCATAAATGATGCTGTAAAGCGAGAAAAAAAAAACCACATCTTTGCCATTAATAGTCCTTTGTCTTATTTTCACAGTCTGCCAAGCAAGACCAAAAAGGTTAGACTGTGTTATCTGCAGCACAGGGAACTATATTTAATATCCTGTGACAAACCATAATAGAAAAGAATATGAAAAAGAAAGTGTATATGTATATGTATACCTGTGTCACTCTGCTGTACAGCAGTGATTAAGACAACACTGTAAGTCAATTATACTTCAGTAAAAAATAAAAAAAAAAGTCAGACTGAAGACAAAGCAATCTAGGTCAAGTGGTTACAAATCTATATACTTTATGTAGTCTGCGAATACAGTGTTTACTTTCTTTTATGATTTTTCAATAGCATACCATAGTTAAACTAGTAATATTCCCTTGTATTTATCATCTGTAATATTCATTGGTCATCTATTACAGTTTTTACACAGGAAATAGGACTTATCTTCTCGAACAGATTTAAAAATTTATGTACATATATAATTATTTCAAAATATTGTTAAATTTCAATTTAAACTTTCTCGTCTGCTTCTTTTACTGCACAGGAATTCATCCATTCAGGAAAATCAAAGTTTTCAAGAAAATGACCTATGCAAAGCAAATGTAATTTCCTATTGACTTGACAGCTGCTTAGGTGATTGTCTCCTACATTAGACTGTAGAAACATCTGCTTAGGTGATTGTCTCCTACATTAGACTGAACTCATTGAAAACTGCCATGTTCATTACTGGAACTAAGAATCTAGCATAGTGGGTGGACACAGCAGGTATTCAGTAAATGTTTGTTGTTACGAAGTGTCTTTAATCATAAATTATATGATGCATTTCTATCCAAATTAAGTTGAACAGTCCTCAATTTCGTTTAACAGTGCTGCATAGTTAGTGGAACACACCCCCCGAAGCTCCTGCCACTCAGTACTTCATTCTTCTTTGGCAGAATCTCACAGTTCAGTGAGTGAATAAACACACACTGAAACACTTTAAACTATTAGCTTATACATGAGCTTTAAGTTCATTCTTGACCATTAAAGGAATGTAGGATATAGAGGAGAGGGAAGACAAAGCTAAGCCTAATATTCTTTCTTTGCTATTTAAAAGCCCACAACATGATTGCTTTTTTATCACGCTGAGCACCTGGGATAAATAATTTACCCTGTTAATCTGAGAGACAAACTATCACCACAAATTTATTTTAAAACTGAATTACTCACCAGTGAAAATACCCCCTGCTAAAAAGGAAGCATCTTTGTCATATTTAACATTGATACGAATGGGTTTTTCAGGGTCTGGAAGAATCATTAACTTAATTACGGGTCCTTCTATGGTATTCTTGTTATAAATGGCTTTAACCTGCATAATATGTTCTCCTCTAAAAAGAAAGAAAAAGGGAAAGAGGGGGAAGGGGTTCAAATTGTGTTAGTTATAATTAAAAATTCTGAGACAATTTATACAAAGTTTAACTCATTTAGGAAACCTCTCTACTCCTGTCTCATTCCAACTCCTGACTAACACTAAATAGACGGCTATGTATTACTCTTAACTTCATCAAGTAATAAGAAAAATCAATCTCTATAATACCAATAACTATCAAACTTTCAGTTCTTACCTAGGGGCAAAAACACTGAACACTCCCAAATTAGCCCTGCCCCTTTCATCGGTTTTATGCTGTTGGTTTGAAGGAGTGAGCTAAAAACAAAACAAAACGGTTAATTAGAAAATTCTAGGAATCAAATTCTTTTCCTCTATTACTATTTAAAAAGCTACATTTGCACATACTCTAAAATCTAAAATTGTCTAATTTAAACTAGCTGAAATAATATAACATGTAATCACACAATCTAAAGGATAACAATCATTCACGCTGATCAGTTAAACTAGAATTTTGTGTATTTCAATTCTTAAGTTGCAGAATTCAGTGTTCACTCTTTCAATAACACTGCTATACCAAGTGAAGTTTGGTCACATAAATACAGAAGGTATATGCCAAAATCGGGGGGTTGTGGGAGACAGTGCAGGAGAAATAAACATACATACACATACATAATTTTAAGTCAAGGCATAACACCATGTCCATGTTAGTTACTTCATCCTCTTAATGTTTACACAGATGTGTTTCTAAAATCTTTGTTGCAATACTACCATTGTAGTGATAATTAAGCTTTTACTTTTAAATGATTAAGAATCAGTGGACACACTTCCTAATCACTTGTTAGAAGAATCTTTCAGTCTTTTGCAGATGCTTTTCTAAAAACGAGGATCACACTCTTATTTGGGGTACAACATAATCACTGTTTAACTCTCTTAGAAGCAAACACTAAGAACAAAAGTAAATTCGAAGACTGTAGTAGCAGAAAATCAGATTCTCTCCTAAATCCTAATACTTAACTTCTGTTTAACAGAACCTAAAGATTAGGTGATTATGGTACATGCAAAAAAGAAACAAAAAGCAACAGTGGAGAGACACAAGTGAGAAAGAGTGATTTAACTGCTAAAATAAAACACTGCGTTTGCATCCGTCTCATTTACCTTCCAATCTATCCTCTCTCAACCTATCTTTTTCAGTCTTTCTTCCATCTGGGTCCTAAACCTTTGCTGCTAAGCCAGAAGTCAGTCTTCTATTTCAGGCTATATAACAGCAATACTGTAGTCCTTTTTGACAGGCGTAAGACTTTTGACCCTTTTTACTTTACCTTGAAAACTAGTCCATGTGGATGACAAGTCATTCCTGGTACTTTAACCTCCTGTATAGTTTTTATTTACTTTTTTTTTTTTTTGGACTGCACACGTGGTTTACAGGATCTTAGTTCGCTGACCAAGGTGCACCCATGCCCTCTGCAATGGAAGCAAGGATCCCAAGCACTGGACCACCAGGGAATTCCCTTCTGTACAGCTTTACAGGTAAACAAGTTGAGTCCTGTGAAATCCTTACTGAAATTGTTAACTAATTTCAAGAGAACTGTGTATTTACATAATACAAACTGTTCGTACCTACTAAAATTATAAAATCTCTGGAAAGATACTCAAGCATGGCTGAATATACTTCTAAGATCTCTTCTCTGTATCGCCTGGCAACAACCTGGCTAGGACAAATGAGTTCCCTTTAACCAACAGGAAAAACTTGTCAAAACACAACCTTGCAAGGGCCTGACAGCATCTTCCCCTTCCCTTTGCAGGAGGGCATCCAACTTTGTGCAAGACATCCAAAGTCTCCTCTAGATCCTAACCTGACTATTCCAATACTCGTGTTAACAACTGGTACCTAACCCTGGTACCAGACAGAATGTGGTCCACTGGAGAAGGGACTGGCAAACCACTTCAGTATTCTTGCCTTGAGAACCCCATAACAGTATGAAAAGGACAATGAAAGATGAACTCCCCAGGTCGGTAGGTGCCCAATATGCTACTGGAGATCAGTGGAGAAATAACTCCAGAAAGAATGAAGGGATGGAGCCAAAGCAAAAACAACACCCAGTTGTGGATGGGTCTGGTGATAGAAGCAAGGTCCAATGCTGTAAAGAGCAATATTGCACAGGACCTGGAATGTTAGGTCCATGAATCAAGGCAAATTGGAAGTGGTCAAACAGGAGATGGCAAGAGTGAACATCGACATTCTAGGAATCAGCAAACTAAGATGGCCTGGAATGGGTGAATTTAACTCAGATGACCATTATATCTAACTGTGGGCATGAATCCCTTAGAAGAAATGGAGTAGCCATCGTGGTCAACAAAAGAGTCCAAAACGCAGTACCTGGAGGCAATCTCAAAAACGACAGAATAATCTGTTTGTTTCAAAGGCAAACCATTCAATATCACGGTAATCCAAGTCTATGTCCCGACCAGCAACACTGAAGAAGTGAAAGTTGAACGGTTCTATGAAGACCTACAAGACCTTCTATAACTAACACCCAAAAAGATGTCCTTTTCATTATAGGGGACTGGAATGCAAAAGTAGGAAGTCAAGAAACACCTGCAGTAACAGGCAAATTTGGCCTTAGAGTACAGAATGAAGTAGGGCAAAGGCTAATGGAGTTCTGCCAAAAGAATGCACTGGTCATAGTAAACACCCTCTTTCAACAACACAAGAGAAGACTCTACACATGGACATCACCAGATGGCCAACACCGAAATCAGAGTGATTATATTCTTTGCAGCCAAAGATGGAGAAGCTCTATACAGTCAGCAAAAACAAGACCGGAGGCTGACTGTGGCTCAGATCATGAACTCCTTATTGCCAAATTCAGAGTGAAATTGAAGAAAGTGGGGAAAACCACTCAACCATTCAGGTATGACCTAAATCAAACCCCTTATGACTATACAGTGCAAGTGAGAAATAGATTTAAGGGACTAGACCTGATAGACAGAGTGCCTGATGAACTATGGACGGAGGTTCGTGACACTGTACAGGAGACAGGAACTAAGACCATCCCCAAGAAAAGGAAATGCAAAAAAGCAAAATGGCTGTCTGAGGAGGCCTTACAAATAGCTGTGGAAAGAAGAGAAGCGAAAAGCAAAGGAGAAAAAAAAGAACAGTCCCACCTGAATGCAGAGTTCCAAAGAATTACAAGGAGAGATAGGAAAGCCTTCCTTAGTGATCAATGCAAAGAAATAGAGGAAAACAATAGAATGAGAAAGACAAGAGATCTCTTCAAGAAAATTGGAGATACCAAGGGAACATTTCATGCAAAGATGGGCTCAATAAAGGACAGAAATGGTATGGACCTAACAGAAGCAGAAGATATTAAGAAGAGGCGGCAAGTATACACAGAAAAACTGTACAAAAAAGATCTTCACGATGCAGATAATCATGATGGTGTGATCACTCACCTAGAGCCAGACATCCTGGAATGTGAAGTCAAGTGGACCTTAGGAAGCATCACTACAAACAAAGCTAGTGGAGGTGATGGACTTCCAGTTGAGCTATTTCAAATCCTGAAAGATGATGCTGTGAAAGCATCACTGATGCATCAATTGATGCATCATTGAAAGCATATTGATGCTGTGCACTCAATATGCCAGCATATTTGGAAAATTCAGCAGTGGCCACAGGACTGGAAAAGGTCAGTTTTCATTCAAATCCCAAAGAAAGTCAATGCCAAAGAATGCTCAAACCACCACATAATTGCACTCATCTCACACGCTAGCAAAGTAATGCTCAAAATTCTCGAAGCCAGGCTTCAACAATACATGAACCATGAACTTCCAGATGTTCAAACTGTATTTAGAAAAGGCAGAGGAACCAGAGATCAAATTGCCAACATCTGCTGGATCATCGAAAAAGCAAGAGAGTTCCAGAAAAACATCTATTTCTGCTTTATTGACTATGCCAAAGCCTTTGACTGTGTGGATCACAACAAACTGTGGACAATTCTTCAAGAGATGGGAATACCAGACCACCTGACCTGCCTCTTGAGAAATCTGTATGCAGGTCAGGAAGCACAGTTATAACTGGACATGGAACAACAGACTGGTTCCAAATAGGAAAAGGAGTACGTCAAGGCTGTATATTGTCACCCTGCTTATTTAACTTATATGCAGAGTACATCATGAGAAATGCTGGGCTGGAGGAAGCACAAGCTGGAATCAAGATTGCCGGGATAAATTATCAATAACTCAGGTATGCAGATGACACCACCCTTATGGCAGAAAGTGAAGAACTAAAGAGCCTCTTGATGAAAGTGAAAGAGGAGAGTGAAAAAGTTGGCTTAAAGCTCAACATTCAGAAAAGTGAGATCAGAGCATCTGGTCCCATCACTTCATGGCAAATAGATGGGGAAACAGTGGTTGACTTTATTTTTCTGGGCTCCAAAATCACTGCAGATGGTGACTGCAGCCATGAAATTAAAAGATGCTTACTCCTTGGAAGGAAAGTTATGACCAACCTAGACAGCATATTGAAAAGCAGAGATATTACTTTGTCAACAAAGGTCCATCTAGTCAAGGCTATGGTTTTTCCAGTGGTCATGTACGGATGTGAGAGTTGGACTAGAAAGAAAGATGAGCACCAAAAAACTGATGCTTTTGAAGTGTGGTGTTGGAGAAGACTCTTGAGAGTCCCTTGGACTGCAAGGAGATCCAACCAGTCCATCCTAAAGGAGATCAGTCCCGGGTATTCACTGGAAAGACTGATGTTGAAGCTAAAACTCCAATACTTTGGCCACCTGATACAAAGAGCTGACTCATATGAAAAGACCCTGATGCTGGGAAAGACTGAGGGCAGGAGGAGAAGGGGACAACAAAGGATGAGATGGTTGGATGGCATCACCAACTCCATGGATATGGGTTTGGGTGGACTCCAGGAGTTGGTGATGGACAGGGAGGCCTGGCGTGCTGCGATTCATGGGGTCGCAGAGTCAGACACGACTGAGTGACTGAACTGAACTGAACCTAATCCTGAGCTTCCTAGTATCCAAGCACTATGTTTTCCCCCAAACATTACAAGGCCATGTTCATGCTTGCTCATTTCCCTAGAATAGGTCTCAGTAGAGGTCCAACAGCTCTGCCCAGGCAGCTCTCCAAATGGTAAGCAGAGCACAGCTACTCATGCGACTCTCTTGCTTCACCCTTAGAACTTTTAAGTTTCCCAAATAACGCCTGTTTCATAACCCAGACTGCAGGTCATTGTATCTAACTTCATTCACCTTGTCAACATTACCCGTTCCTAATCTGAAATTCAGATATTATTAATATTGTGTAATAAACAGTCATAATTAGAGACTGCTGCCTCTTGTTACACTGTCTGCAAAATATAAACTGTACTTCCTCAAAATAACTATTAAAATTTTAGACTGACAAAGTAAGCAACAAACCTGGGCAAACTCCAGGAGAGAGTGAGGGTAAGGGAGGCCTGGAACGCAACAGTCCATGGGACCACAAAGAGTCAGACACAACTTAGGGACTGAATAACAAAAACAAAACTAAGCAATAGTGAAGATTATAAAAGGCTATTTAAAAAAAAAAAAAAAAAGGTAACACCTAAAGACATGATGATACTGAGAATGAAAGCCAAAATTTTAAGTGAGAATTATTTAAGGATGTTTAAAACTTACCTTTAAATTGTTAGCTTTTACAAGACTTATTTTAACCTGTGGCACAGGTGCTGGATTATCCCACTGATCACAAAGTTGAACAATGAGAGGATTCTGCAATTCTCTTCCATTAATCACTGGAATGGACTAAAACAGACACAAATCTTTTAAGAAGCACTAAAACATGCCAAACAATATGATTGCTATTAAAGTGAAACAATCACTGAATTCATCTGTTTTACTCACAAATAGCTCCTTTCATCAATTAAAATAAACTTCTGAAAGTCAATTACATTGTCACTAATAATCCTCTTCTCATAGAATGATTAAAAATTTAATAAAAGGGAAAATATATTTGACATTACTGGCTTCCAGAGCCAGTCAAGAATTCTGAAAATTACATATTGCAAGGACTTCAATGGAAACAGAAATTTATCTTAGGCGCTCATATTTAGCATTGGTCAATCTACAGTCTAACTTCTCCATCAATTGCTGGCACTCTGTCAAGTCTACATGAAGCAGTGTGGACAGCTTTCCAGCTCCTAGTCAAATAGGACTAGTCATGGATAAACTTAAACAAGACAGTGTAGACTTAAAATGACTCTTGCTTTTCCCTTAATCCAAGTAAGGCCTGTGTAACTCCGGGAATTTGTTTGCTGACCTAGGTATATCAAAGGAAACTCATTGTCAAGCAAGAAACCTGTTAAAGTCCAATCCTCTGTGTCAGATGTTTAAAGTTAAAGAAAAAAAGAAGATAGGAAAGATATAACTAGCAAAAAAGGAAAGTGATTTATCACCTCTCCTACTAGTAATGTTCCCTCTGCTTCCTCCATCCCTCCAATTATGTTAGGAGGTTGCTAAAAAGTGGGAGAAACATCAGTAATGTGTTAGGAACATTTTTTAAAAAGATACCCTTGAAGCTGGTTTATGCTTGACTAGCAAAAAATTTTCATGGACAGACTATATTCTGTGTGCTAAAGTTTATAAAAAGCCTGAATACACAAGAAGTGCTGATGTTTCCAAATGTAAACACATCAGGGTCTTTATTTATAATTACATAATTGTCCATCTATCAAACAGCAACTACCTGTAAAGAATATCTTCCAGTAAACAACTTACAGCCCAAGCTGTTAGCTGAAAATTCTTCTGGGTAGTGGTGGAGAAAGGAAATAACCAAAATCAAATGTTCATGATTTGCCACTTATTAATACTATCATGCAATATAACATTTCAGAATTTGTTTCTTCATTTATAAGGAAGGACAATACATAATAATGTTGTTGAAGATTAACTGAGAATATATATGTATATTTATATAATTTTTCTATTTATCATGCTTAGGTGTTAAATTAGTTCTCCTTTCTATTTAAGATCCTGTGTGTGGAAGAGGGAGGTAAGTCAAAAATTAAATTGGAAAATTCTAAGAAAACCACATATTCAATGATTACATTTTCAGCCTTACCCACATATAACGTATCTCTTAACAGAGGAGAATTAGTTTTAGGTTTTATTTTTAAAGCTTTTGGATTTCAATGATATCTGCAAATAAATCCGATAATAAATTTTTGAGTTAACAAGCTGTCATTAATTTTTATATTCCCCTCCTACAAAATAATTTAAAAACATGAACATGTAAAGATTTTTTCCACCTCAAGGGTACACAATTATTCCATGATATTGTCAGTCAACAAATTCTTTACTGACATCATTAGGTTTCTAATAAGGCATTGAGTTAATGCAGTAAATATGCTTCTATATAAAAATAAGTCCACTGTCTTTGCAGTACAACTCTTCAGTCAACAAGTGTTAAGGAAAAAATTGTTTTTAAATATTTTTTAAATTTATGAATCAAAAAAGGACAATCTCAAACTATAGCAGAGATATGTAAGCTTTTCTCAGATGATCAGTTCCTTTGTGAGATAATTTCATCTACTGCCATGGTCATGTGAGATGATTTTCCATTAGAAAAAATAACCTTTTGTACCAACAGATAAGGCTCTGCCACACCATAACTGAACACCAGAATGTGAACATTTTAAAATCAGAATTCTAAAAATTTAATGAAAATTGAAAGGTAACCGATTTGACAGACATTTGCAAATTAGTATTTAAGATATGTATAACTATATGTATAGGGAAGCAAACTGATGTTTTTAAGAGTGTAATGAATGACTTGATATCTGGTATGCATTTAAAAATTCCAGCAAAAACATTTTTTTTAATAAGCCAGTGAGAGAGAACAATGAAATAAAATTGGTGAAATTCAGCAACTGTTGAAACTGGGGGTTATCTATTTTTATTTTAATGCATATTTTTAATTTCTATAATAAAACTCTTAGAATTTGAAGTATCACTTTTTTTTTTAAACAAATGAGGACACAGTGATAAATAACAAAGTATTAAAATTCATATTACTTTGTCTTTTTGTTATTGTTACTATTGTTACTACTCCAACAACAAAATATAACTTTGATCTACTAACATTCTGAAGCAGTTAGTAGGTCAAAATATTGATATTAAATTCTTTCAATCAAGGCAGGAAGGTACTTACCTCCTTTAACTCTGGCCAGTCTACAAGAAGAAGTTTAGCTGGTGGCCCAGAAACTAGCTGCACTCGAATGAAGTCAGAAAATTCACGCCAAGTAAAGCAAAGATCTTTATTTCCAGGGGGACCTGGAGTAAATCTGACTCCTCTCACGCTTATACTTTGTGTATTTTCCTAGTGAGGAAAAAGCACATTGGAAAAAAAAAAACAAAAAACACCAGGAAGATCATGTTTAGTTTTCAGAAAAAAGAAAGAAAATGTTGTCACTACCTATGTGCATACAGATGTGTTTCTGGTAAAACAACAGCAAGTAACACACATATGCCAATACTGGCGTGTCCTGAATTTCATTTCCTTGAGACAAGAAAGTGAAATTCTCCTCTGTGAGGGAGAGATCTGAAAGGTTCAACTTATGTCCTTTTTCCTTATCTTTTCCTAATTTCCCCCTTCTTTACACTTGCACTGTCTCCTTTCTGTTCTCCGAATAGCACGTATGTGCCTGTCCAACAAGCTCCTTCCCTGTTTGCCACATTTTTAACCTCCATGTTGAGATTACCAAGGGAATGTGCTTCAGAAGAGCAGTACATTTTATGAAGATGCGGAAATAATCTTAAAAAACAATGGCACATTAAAATCAGTATTTTATTTTAGAAAGACTTTAAAAACAACTTTGGTATTAAAAAAAAAACCTGGAAGGTTCCTGTTTTATGCAGAGACTAGGGGTAGACTTCTATTGTTTCTATGAAAGTGAGTCAAGATAGTACCTATCAGTCATAAAATGACAGGAGAAAGGTCAACTTGACTGGAGATGGGAGGAGACAGGCGTGCTGCAGCAGAATACTACGGCGTACTTCAGGCACCCTAAGGAGACAGAGTCTAACCTCATAGTATAAAATGCTGACAGGGGGCATGAGATGGGAACTGGAAACTGACCCTCGATTTGGTCAGGTGGCACAGGGCAGAAACACCTAGGAGGCCTGCCTGGGAATGAGACTGAAGAATGTGAAAATAGAGAGTGTACATAACTCTTCAAGGAGCTACATTACAAAAAGGAGAAAAAGAGGGCAGTACTAGACAGACATGTTTCAGGGCCAAAGGAAGCTGTGAGGGGTAAGAGCAGAGAGAGTATGGCATGCTTATATGCTGATGGGAATCTAACAGACAGGGAAAAACAAGATGTAGGGAAACAGGTTAGGAACAATTAGTTGAAAGAGGATGGGTGTCTACGCATAAAGTGACAGGAAGAAGAAACTGTTCGTGCACAACAGTGGTTATTATCTGACTTCATCTACACAGAGGGTGAAGCTAGACAAGAAAGCATCTGAAAGTCATAGATCAAACCTTATCTTTTACAGTAAACAAAACACCATTAGAAGTTCCTCAGCAGTGCTAAGATACTGTGGAAAAGGCGTTCTGAAAACTAGAAAATAACAGCAGAGTAGGTTAGTGGAAACAAAAACTCTGGTTAGGCGGGGCAACCATGAGACTCTCATGATTATTCTGTTGGGTAAAAGGGATAATGGAGGTTGCAAAAGGATGAAGAGGTTTAAAAACCACTAAATGCCCTAAGTGAATTCAACTTAGAATTCCTTCTTTCTGACCTGCTCTAGGCTGGGAGGATCCTTGAAGGCTCAACTCCAACATCTTTTCTCGAAAATGGTCTTTAATCTCTCCAAGAAGAGTACTTGTGTTTCCTTGCTTGTTTTAAACAGAAACAATTTCACCAGTATTATTTTTCAAGCTAATCTCAATTAACTGCATATCTGCACACTTTTACAACTAGAGTTCTCCCAGGTATCCTATTTAATGCAGCGACTGAGCACCAAGAAATTTTACTCAAATAGGTACATGAAAAACAACCTTTGTACACATGTCAAAATACTTAGGGATGAAATGGTATGATGTATGGAATTTGCTTCAAAGTGACAGGTAAGGGGGAAGTGATGAATGCTGAAGCTGACTGGTAGGACCATGGGAATTACTTATACTACTTATGCTATTTTTGTGTATGTTCAAAATTTTTGTGTATGTTTAAATTTTCAAAATAAAAATTACTTCAATGCCTTTTACAATTTTTCATTGTAAATACTGCAATCAAATCTCTCTTACTTTTGTGTTTCCCAAACTTTCTGTTATATATAATCTGAATGGAATAGTCAACTGTTAACGGGAAACAGTCATACCTGAAAAGTAGTTTTCAAATGTGAGCTATCAAGTCCAATCCCAGCAATTCCCAACGCAGACAGAGAACTTGGTGAAAATGCTTGAATCTGATTCCCATACTGATCTGTAACAGTTACAACTAAAAAGGGGGAGGCAGTTAATTTTACAGTATCTTAATTTAACATGATGTTGATGTCATATGTTTTACCATGAATATCTGAAGGAAATAATTTAGTGTCATGTAATAATCTGGATATAAGAAAAATACAGGATGTGAATCATACTAACATATTTATTTTATGCTCTTAGTATTAACCATTATAATTTCTAACAAAAGTCAACATTCTTTTCAACTAACTGTTTTTAGTTAGGTCAGCATAGGCAAAGATAGGGAAAATGCTTCAACCGTTTCAACAGTGGATTTTAAACCATTAACCATATATAAATCCAAAGTTTTCCTTTCAGATTATGTATGCCAAAACATGAACATAAGGACATATTATAGAAGTGTTTTAAAGAAAGAAAGTAGGTCATACTAACCTATTTCTCCTTGAAGCTCTTGACCCATCTGTACCGTTTTCCCTCCTTTTAATTCACATTTTAGATGTTTAGGTTCATCTGGAAGTGGTCTGAAATTGATTAACAAATTAAAGGCCTTAATTACACCATTAATTGTAGAAAAAAGTTTCAACATGCTAAGGAGTAATATATGTAATGCTCATTTTCTTAAACTTAAAAACAGTATCACTATTAATCCAAAGGGAAATAGAGAAAAGACAGCTTGCAAAGACAGTAGAGAATACTGACCAAAAAAATAAATGCATGTTAGATCACAGTTATCTATCCTGGATTAAAAGGAAATTATGACATGAGAGCACTGAAAAAAAAAAAGCAATGGGTTGGTAAGAATGACTCATCAAGAAATCTAGCTCTGACTGAAGAGTAGTACATCTGTTAATTTTATCTCAGACACGGAGCCATTCTAAGTGTTGGAGTAGTATGGAAATGTGTACGGAATTAAAGTAGAAAAGGTTAATAAAAAAGAGGCAGCCAAGGAACTGACAGGCCAGGGTGAAGGACAGGTCTTCTATATATTTACTTAAATTTTCCCCTTTTCTATCAGGTAGACTCAGCTTTGAAAATCACAACTAATGAAAGAATTCCTTCTGAGCAACACACTGACTGATCTCACACTGCATCTTTTGTATTTCTCACATCTTTGTCATTTTCTAGGAGTTTTCACTGTTGCTTGTCCTAGGAGGACATTCCTTTAACAAAAGTTCTCGTTCTGACAGATACTAGAGGGGCAAGTTAAGTAGAGGCTGAGAGTGATATTAAGGATGAATCACTATCATCAGTGAAGCTTTATTCCAAAGACAACCTGTTTCCAAGAAGTTGTGGAAATCTCTACATCAAAAAAATGACTTTGATATGTATGCTTTGGTGAAAAGCATTTTTGTCACCATATGCTGAATATCTCAAAACGTAATATGCCCACAAACCTTACTGTAAATGCACTTTCCAAAGACACATGATCGTCTTGGAATGAAACCTGGCAATAGCGCATATCTTTCACAGATGTTGGTACTTGTACATCAGGAAGCAGACCCTGCAGTAAGTGCTCTTTGTTAATCTCAGGAGTCCAATTAACCTAGAAGGGAAATTATATACTTAAGAATAACATAAAGTTTACTCGAATGTCTTCCAACTGCCAGTTATCTTACCAAAGATTCTTAAAAAATTATAATCCATCCTCCCCAACTCTAAGGAAAAAGGAAGGCCCTTTATGACCATAAATGATGGTGGTTCATATATTACTAAGAGAAAAGTTATCTTTTTCACTGTCTTCCCTGTTAATACTGCCACATCTTTCAATGCAACGAAATAAATATTCCTAAATCATTCCTTTAGCACTTCGCCACAAGATTATTACTTTGGTCATTATAGTTTTAAAAAACTATGGGAATCAAATCATGTTATCAATTCTGAGAAGTTATAGTCAATTGTTATTGTTTTTTCAAAAAGAATCTTGCTATTACAGGTTTTAATTAAGATATAAGTGGACCCTATTCAGCAAGGTGAGAAAAGTTAAATTCACTATGTAATTACCATCCTAGCCACATCTTGATCTTAATCCACTCTCAAATGTTTTTAGCTCTAATTTTAACTTTACATCTCTTAAACTCCGTATTTTGTTATTTGTTATCCATTTTTAAAGTTGACTACCCCACTCTATTTTACTTTTAAACTTCCAATCCTTTCTATTTAAGAACTTTTAGCTCAACTTTATGCTTTTAGCCTTTATAGCTGTGATTCTTAAATCACTGATATTCTAATATTGTGATCCTAGTTTACACTGTTCTAACTTTCTTAGTTACCTTGTTATCTTTGTAAACCATTCTTTATTCTTTATATCATATTTTTTCTTTTTTTACATAGTGGAAGCAAAAGCAGGAGTTGCACAAAATGGCTGGCTTCCCTCACCCTACCTGTGCTCTCTGCTCAGAGAATTCCTATGTCTGCTCAGAGAATTTCTGTATCAGTTTGGGTTGACTTTCCTTGGTAATAGAGAATTTTCTAAAGATTACACAGTCATTTTAAGTGTATACATTTAGTAAAAGTATAAATATCCTTTATAGTCAATAAAGGTACATGTTTTAAAATATTTGGAACCCAAGAAATATATCATGACTAGAATTGAGGAAAATGTGTCAAAAGCAGTCCATGAGCTTAAAGAATGGCAAAAAGAAGGTTATATACAGAAAGAGGCTCTCAAGTCAATGTTTATTCTTAATCTTAATAAGAAACTAAACTGGAAACAACATTATGAGAAAGCAAGGTATGAGTTCAGAAGCCAGGTTGCTAGTACCACTTTTAAACCACTTGCCTTCAGATCTGCTGAGAGATAAAAATGGCTTGCCTCCCTTCCAAGCAGGATAGGGACCATTTCTCTCACAATCCTCCTTTCTCTTATTATGGAGGGAAAAAATAAACCGGCTGGAGCAAGGGCTATTCCAAATAAGGTTTTAAAAATCATGTCAGCTGAACCCTGGTAAACAATTCTTACAAGATATCAGATCCTATATCCTGGAGATTCAGGATGGCTACAGAATTTAACAGTGCAAAAGAGGAGAATTCTCCGGTGGTACAGTGATTATGACTCTGTACTTCCACTGTCAAGGGCCTGGGTTCAATCCCTGGTTGAGGAACTAAGATCCCACAAGCTGTGCAGCATGGCAGAAAAAAAACACCACCATTTTAATTGGGTTGTTAGGTGAGCTGTTCAAGTTTCAGCATACAGATTCACCCTTTCAAGGTACAAACGCTACATTTAGATGGCAGGTCTGAGGACCATCTGAAGCTAGTGAGAACTGACAAAACCACTGTGTACGGATAACAATTTTAGAGACTGCTATACCAATTTCAAATGGCCAAATCAGGGGTCTGGTTTGTAGTTCACAATACTGTGGTTCACAGTACTGTTCTACCGTTTGCCTTCAACAGACCTTTTCTTTAGTGCCTTCAGAATAGCTACAAAAATACTGCTCTGGTCAAATGGAGATCTTAATTGTGAACAGAAATACAATTCATCAGGACTGGATTTTTGTTTAGGTGTCAAAATCATTTCTCTAAGCACAGATTTAACACATTCAACATTCCAATCTAGTGCATGTTAAAAAAAAAAAAACACTTTATTTAGCCTGGGATTTTAAATAACAATGCTGTTTTGCTGGGATGAGCATCTTCTTAAGAGGACAGCCTATATAACTTGTTCTTCCAAGCAAAAAATGTACAAAATTCTTGCAAGTAATCCATTTGAGATACCTACTTTAATTTTCTCTGCCAAAGCTGATGTTATATGGATTTCTCTTTCTCCTTCATCATACATTTGAAAAATAAGATTATGCATAACATCTCCAGCTATCCAGTTAACCTCATCCTGATGTTTGATCTGTATGGCCTTCTGTCCTTCCACACTGAATATCTGTAATCTGGCAACATGGCTACTGGGGAGCAACTTAATAGTCTTCTCCACTGGTGCCACATCTTTACAACTCTGGGAAGAGAGAAAAACACAAATACATACTGAATGAAAACATCCGTACTGAAAACATCACTTTTGGCTTTTATGGTAAATCTTTCATATTGCTTAGGAATTTATCTCCAATATTATGAGAGATCATCTTATATATTGTTAACAATTATAGGTTCTCTCATTAAGAGGACACTGTACTGTTAGCAAGTCCACATTTTATACCATCAAGTTATAAATAATGACAGTGGTCACATTCTCAAAACCTAAAACTAGCATATTTGGACTTAAAAGAACATTCCTCTTGGTAAATCTGCTTAAAAGTGTTGCAAACTTCTGAAAGTTTAATCATGTGACATACAGTTGGTGTCAGCATTTATTAATAAGAACAAAGGTGTAATAAATTAAGAATTTTCTATAAAATCAGAGACAAATAACTGGCATAAAATATACTACTTTAAGGAGTTTCTAGAGCTTTTTCAATTCATTTTTTACTGGGGTAAGTGGACAGAGTTGCTTGTAGCTAGATAAGGACTCTAGGTGCCCCGAAGGCTGAGCAGTTTGTAATTTGTCATATTAGGCACAGCAGTGTTTCAAAGATCAGCAGAGATGAGCTGGTATGCTACATAAATTGATTTTAGGCACATGAAATTAAAACACTACATAATCATCTCAGAATTGAGGTATAGTGCATTCCATAGAATACAAAAAATTCAAGTCTAAACCTAAAATACCTTTACAATCCTGCTTTGTTAATGTCTCCTTCCTCATCTACTTGAGGTCATTCTATCAAAGCCCATTCACACAAATAATGACACAGTCAAAATTACTACTTCACAGAGTATCAGGCAAAAAACCCATCTGCTATTATAAGCACACCTTATTTGCCTGACTTAAAATTAAGAGTCACTGCTTTGCGTAACATTTTTAAACGGCATATTACAGGTATACTGTGGTCTTTAAGTGCCTTGGACTCTTGGTTTTCAGACTGCTGCTGCTCTGCAGTATTTACATAATTGTATGTAAATATTCCCTTGCTTTCAAGCCCAGCTTTCTCCCTAACAACAAGTCTTTTCTTCCTGAATTGTCTAGATCTTTTGCAAGACAATATACTCAAACACACAATGCTCACATTACTGAAAAAAAGGAAACGCACAACAAATGTTTTAAGATGATCAAACATAACTAGTTTCAAAAGAAAAGAATTATAATAAAGTCAAATCATCTCATTCTAATTTTAAAAAATAGAAGTTTTTACCCTTTTGAGGCTCAGGATGTGTTTGCTGGTGTATAGTTAGTTGGAAAAACATTGGTTAATCAACTGATTGGGTAAATCATCATCTACCACCATATCAATCATGAAGAAACCACATACAGATATTTTACTTGCATAAGTATTTGTTATCTCATTCAGCAATCTTAGGAAATCATATGCTTCTATCAACTGCTTGCCCTCCTCTAGGCTGGCCTCATCTTCAGCCATGATGAACACCCAGTAACAAGTGTCCTACTGGCACATCAACACAGCACTCTCTTTATAGAATAATACTAAGAAAAACCATATATTTAAATTATACATACATATTAAATGTTAATATATCCTTCAGTGGTGGTTCAACAGAGACATTTATTAAACTTTCTAAGAAAAAGGTGTAAACTATAAGAAACAAACAATAAAATAAAACTGATAACTGTTACACTTTAATAACAGGAAAAAATAATTTTAGGAACATATAATCAACAATAGCTATAGATATTATAAAAGGTTTGAGCAAGAAATTTCTAATATCTGATACAAAGTGTTATTTACAACACCATTTCATTTTTGTCTTTTCTTCCCTCTGGCTAAAAGAATCACAAATATCTCATCTTAAAAAGTCAAACAACTTTACATGAAATATTAAAAGCTATTAAAGAGTATTTGAATAAAAAGTCAATATAATACCAATGAAAAACAATAACAACTTACAGGTATTTCAATTTTTGCTTTAAGTGTCTGGTCTTTTTTAATATTCTGAACTTGAATTGCTGGTCCTGATAAAATACTAGTTCCAGAACTACTGCAATCCACAACATAGACTGGAAGGTTTGGAGCACCTGAAAACTATTGGAAGCACACAAAATAATTTAAGATCCCAATCGAATGTAACTGGTTACTCAATAACTTCAATTTTCAAATAATATAGTTTAGCTACTATTTCTGACTATAAATTAAGAGTACTGTAAGTATAATTCACTAATATCCTAGACAATTTTGAAAGGAGTAAGTTTCTACAATTCTAGGTAAAATGTGCTGATGTTGGAAGAAAAATCAACTTCCTTAACAATCATTCTTTCTTACCTATTTGGGTTTTCCTTTCCTTCTTGAGCTCTTTTACTCATACTCATTTACCCATCCATCCTTAATCCTAAAGGATAATTTTATCATTTTGCTCATAACTGAATACTTCATCTGAAATGAGGAGGATGGACAAAGGAAGGAGCGGGGAGGAATCTGTAGTTCTATACTTGGCATAGTTGGCATCATTACTGAATTAGAGATGTTGAAAATTATTGGCAATGAGATAGCCCACAAATTTCTGCATGGAATAATCATTACACAGTCTAGATACTATATAAAGCTTACTATAAAAGAGTCAAAAGATAGAGTTATTTCCAGTTACTACAATGGCACTCAAAATCTACACATTCTTATCTTGCAATAGCTTACCTTACAATGAACAATCAGCTTTGGTTGTGCTGTTATATTGTCTGATTCATCCAAAACTTCCACCTGAAATGGGAAAGCTGTTCCATTTTCTATAACTAAAATTTCAGAATCAGGTTTCACTTTCAATCGATGAGGAGGACCTACCAGAAAATTATATAATGAAAATGAGATTCAGGTTTCCAAAAATGAAATGCTAAAATAGCAAAAGAAACAGCTTTTAACATTTTAAGTTTTAATATCTTTTAAATAATGCTGAGAGAGAAAGAAGAAATATCCATGGTTAATCATTTCTACCCCCAAATGAATAGATTCTACACACAACCCCCAAATGCACTGATTCCCAATTGTATTAAAATGTTTGAGGTCTAGACTCAGTTTTATGGACAAGCTAAGACAAGTGATAGCTCATGCTAGAAATCACTCAAATGTGTAAAATACTGAAAAGATCCTGGAAAACAGTATTCAAGAAAAAAAATAAAAGTTTATTAAACTACTTTTTAAATTTTCTATCTTTTACACAATGACTGATTTCTCAGGCACACTACGTACCTCTATTAGGTAATTTTGCTCAAAGGATCAGTTCATGTAATGACATAACCAGATAATTTACTTGTTAGACTGCCCACAACCCTTTGATATCCTAAGCAAGCTGCACCATAATTTTCCTCTAAACTAATAAAAGAGGTTTTACACTTCAATAGCAGCATGACCTGTTGTGCCCTATAAACACTGTTATGCCCTATAAACACTGATATTTTAAAATACAATTTATACTAAATACTGGGAACACAAGTTTACAAAGAACAAGTTATATCAGTTAATATTTGTGTTTTAATCATATGCCAACTCTGTTCTCAGAATCCTTACAATGACCTTGACCAAGAGGGTACTTATTAGTATCATCCCCATTTTATGCCTGAGGAAGCTGGGATCCAGAGAGTAAGTATCCTGTCCAGGTCACATGGCTACAAGGGGCAGACTTGAGTTACTGACCACTCTGACTACACAGTCCCACTTCCCACCTCACAACCATCACTCTCAACTTCTAAAAAAAATTGTCAGCACTATCTGGTTAATAAGAAGTTCCCCTGATATTTGAATAATCCATATGTTTTAGCCAGCCTTTCAAAATAAAAGCATCTTAAGTATTAATACGAAACTTTTTTTTTTTTTCCTACCAATGGGCCAATTTTTACTTCTTTATCAATCCATGCTTGACGGAAAGCTCAAACTATAAGAATCTGTGAAAGGAAATAGCTAATATGTTTCTTTTTCATTAAGATCAGTATAAAAGGTTTTTAGGTTGATAAATCATTACTCAAATTAACAACATAAAAGCATAAGAAACTTTTCTTCTTAAAATATGAAATATTTAGCTACATCAGAAAAAGTAAAGGACACATCCAGTTCTAATGTAAGCCTAATTGTACATCCTTAAGAATAGTTTCACAATGTGTTTTCAATATTCATATTATTCTTTCAGGATTATTTTTAGAACTTAAGTCTTCCTAAATGTTACCCTGTTTTTTAATTGATTATTTCTGTTAGTGTTATGCATGACATTCAAATGTATTTTCAAGGCTTATACCATAACCAACCAAAAAACACTTCACCTTTGTGTCATTATACTTTATCATAAGAATATCATTTAAAAGGAAAATATGAGGAATATTTCTTAAAGTAATATTACCTGGAAGTAATCTAATTTTTAAAATCTGTGAGTCTTCTTTTAAACCCGGCAGAATAACCTTCAGATTAAAATTCTGTTAAAAAAATTATTTTAATTAAATTCAAATCCTAAATAAATACTCAAGTAATTTACCACCTCAATTCTGACTTATTTTTTGCTTTTCATTTTCATATCATTAGAGAAAGTCACTCAGCAAATTTATATTGACTAAAATTATCATATGTATGTATGAAAGAAATTGAAAAGGTGAAAAAATTGACTTATATTGCTTCTTTACAGACAATACTATCTTCAAATTCAAAAGGCATACCCTCTGAATAATTACCAGAATTAAGCTGGGTACTATAAAAGTAGTAAAATGGAAAAACCCCCAAATCTACACATTTCTAAATATAATGTCATATTCTAGATTAGATTCCGGTATAGAAAAATACAGTGGAGAAACTGGCGAAATGTTGAAGTCCAGAGTTTTGTTAACAGTATTATATCAATGATAATACTGGATAAATATGCAATGCTTATATAAGATGTTTAATAGAGGAAGCTGGGTGAAATACATGTGAACTCTCTATACCATCTCTGTAACTCTTCTGTAAAAATAATTATTTCAAAATGATAAGGTTTTTAAAACCTAGAAATCTTTTTAAGTACCTTTACTAAAGTCAAAATTTCCATGAACTTCAAGTTCTTCTTCCAGAAACAGCTTAATTCAGGAGGATGGACAGAACCTGCTCTTTGCTTTAATGCAGTAAACTCACATGCTCAATTTTAAACATTATTTTGGCAGGGAAAATTTTTAAAATATATATTGAAGGTAATGATACATTGGGGAAAAAACTAACATATCACTTAAGTTATTAGCTAGTGTTCACATTAGTCATAGTAATCTATTAGCTACTCTATATACTTAACTGAAAAATTACCTTATTGCAGTTTGCCTTTACCATCCCTAACTTTATTCCTCCCTCTTCCTTTAGCCAAATACCAAACTCAATACGTTTACAAAGTAAGCCAAAGTTTCTCATATTTTTGTTCCTATTCTAAGAAAAATATTGAAAATAAAAAAAGAACAAGAAAAGAAGCAACACAGTACTAGATAACTGTCGAAAATGGCTTTGACTATGAAAAGACTGGAATGAAAATAAAGACAGTTGAAAATATTTAGTTCATAACCATTTAAAAAACAACAGTAGCAAATATGCTGGTCTTCCTCAGAGATGAAAGTGGTGATGGTATGTCAGGTGACATGATGCTGATTAATTCCTAAGAACCTGACGTTACTGTCATCTTGCCACAAAACTAGGTTATTCAATTTTAAATGTCCAATTTCATTTTTACTAGGTAAGAAATAAACATGCATTATAACACGTACGTACAATGCTTACCTTGCCTTGACAAGAGTTTACAGGGCCCTTAGCTGTAACACCTCGAATGACACAATTTGGTCCTTTGGTTATTTCTTCATAATGTAAAGTTAAACCACTGGAAAAAATAAATTATTTTTTAACTTTTCCTCCATTATCTACAAATAAGCTGCAAGTGTTCTTCTTTCTTTTGGGGGAGGGGCAGTGGGGGTGGGCCTGCACCACACGACCTGCAGGCTCTTAGTTCCCTGACCAGGGACTGAACATCGGTCCTCAACAGTGAAAGCACACAGCCCGAACTCCAACTAACTGACCCCAAACTGCAAACTCTGCACCCAGTCATCAAGACACTGGGCAATTTTTCTTGAAAACATGAATGTGATAGGTTATATTCACTTTACCATTCAACAGAGTTAAGCTATCCTTCAGTTTTTACAAACTCTTTATCAGATAGTGATGAGGATCACACTCTGGTTTACTGTTTATTCAGTCATAAAATTGTTCCCTTTCTCTCCTACCTTTGTGAAGAAGTTTTCTAGGCTGACAGTAGGTTCTGTTTCTATATATTTTCCCAACACAAAGGACAGAGGAAATTCCCAGGATGAACAGGAAAGAAGACCAGAGGAGGACAAACCTAACAAGCTTAAGAGCTGATCCATACAGACCACATCACAAAGTTCCAAGGGAGATGTCTAAGGAATATGAAACTGACAAGTTATCTATGTACAAGCATCTTGAAAAGAGACCAGACAACTGGCAGAGAGCTATTTGGCAAAATAAAAGAAGTATAACAGCTGTGTAATAAAGTAATTAGCACTTACATAATTTTAATAAAGCAAGCACCAAGTACTGATCAAGCCAGAGTATAACTTTACTAAAAAATGTGGGAATAGGAAGGAGGCTTATTTGTAATATAAATGGCAACAAGAGTGTGTCCTCATCTTCCTTAGCCATAAGTCAAGAGATAAAGCTTAAAACTGAAGAATCAAGAAGCAGTAACATAAAAGTTACTTACATATATGGCAGCAGGTACCAAAAAATTCAAGTAGAAAGCTGAAAGTGGTTCTGAGCAGTGGATTGTTGGTGAGGTGGAGAGGGCAGAAGAGCTACTCTTTTATTTTTTTTTAAATAAGCTTTATCAACCTATTTGATTCTTTAGGGTATATGTGTGAATTATTTTTATTTTAATTAACACTGAATAAAAAACAAAAAACCCCATTCGACAAAGATCTTACTTTAATGAAGACAAATACACACAGCCAGGCCACCAAGACTTTTTTTTTTAAGTCCCAAATCTTAATTACCAATATGTATGTGTGATAGACACTCTATAAGAATATCTTATCAAGGATAAGATGGAAGATATAATTAAAAACAGGGGTCAACTAACACACAAATATTTCCCATTCGTGACTAGATGGATTACATTTTTAGTGTTCTTTATTTTTAAATAGGCTTCCCTTGTGGCTCAGACAGTAGAGTCTGCCTGCAATGTGGGAAATGAGGGTTCGATCCCTGGGTCAGGAAGATCCCTTGGAGAAGGAAATGGCAACACACTCCAGTACTCTTGCCTGGAAAATCCCATGGGTGGAGGAGACTGGCAGGCTATTTTTAAACATACATGTTTGAGTATTCAACTCTTCCATTATGGCTTAATATTCAAATGAATGCAATATGTAAAAATCACTTTTTGCAAAAAAATCACTTTTTGCACAAGAACCATATTTTGCAACTTAAGAGAATATTTAGAAAAATTCACTTGCAATATTATTTATAACTGATTAGTTTTTCAGGAACTTAACCATGGTACAAATCTGGACACTAAGCTATATCTCATTAGTCTCTGAGCTTCTAGAGGCAAATCCTATCTTCTTATTCACTTCTGTGTCTCCAGCTAGCAAATGCCTGGAATACAGTACATACTCAAATGATTAAAAGAGCAAACAATTACACTGAAAGGGGAAAAAAGTACACATCAATAGCAAAAGAAAGCATCCATTAAAAAGTGGGCCCCAAAGACAAATTTGGCAGAAATGTGAGAAAAATAATTTCTCCCTAGGCACCTCAGAAACAGGTAATGGAAAACAATGAACATCCTCAATTAAATAACTGGATGCTTTCAGAGCTATTTCTTAATATAAGCCAATCATTTCATTCTATAGGGTTACTAAGTAAAGGCAAATTCCAGGGAAGGACCAAATTTCCATAGAAACCACAAACTTTATTGCTACAGTTTTAAACACAAACCAAAATAAATTATACTAGCAGGTTAAAAGCCTACCAGTAGGTAATTGCTAAGGTTAAATGCCCATAATTTCTACGCAAACAACAAATTAAACATTGTATAGTGTATAGACCTGCCAGGAGACGTCATATTGTACTTGCAAAAAAAAAAGAGTAAGACAGACCTATCAGTCTCAACCAAGTAACTAACAGCAAAAATTCAGTCCAAACAAACTTTCCTGAGGTAACTCACATATAACACTGCAGCTGCAGAGAACAGCTTGGGACTAACTAAATCCCCCAGGTATCATAAAACACCAAACATTACTGAAGTTAACTGAACACAAACAATTTAAGCTAAAAAAAAGTGAATACTCAGCAAATATGAACATTCAAAGATTACCTTGCTTCAAAAACTGGCTGAATATCAGTTGACAGTTGACTAGCATGACCAAATTCATCCTGAAACTCCACGGGGATATTGAATGGGACTCCAACACGAAACGGAGGATCCAAAAGACCGAACGAAAATTTCTCTGGTTTACCCTCTAAAAAAAAAAAGCATAAAAAGAAAATTCATCAGTCAGAGATTCATTGTAGTTAAAAACATCTATTTACATATGGAAGATTAAACTACAATAAAGATGGCATTTTAAATCTGAGCAAAATTTACATAAATTATATCTATAATATACCTGTGAAAATAACAGACGGTTAACTTACATGATATATAAATAAGTCTACAAAGAGAGATAAATGTGTTTTTAAACTATGAAATTATTCAAATAAAGAAATGCTTATAATTTTATCAAAGGAAAAAGTAAGGCAAAACACAGTATTCAATAGCTATTCAAGGATATATGTGACAAAGATTAAAATATTTTAGTAGATACAAAGTCAATAGAGAAGCTCCATATGAGAAAACATTTGCAGTGTTTGCCATAAAGGATTTAAATCCTAAATACATTAAAACTTCCTATAAACAGCTATTGTTAAAATGTGGTCTATAGTCTAATAGTTTCAAGTCATCCCTTGTGAAATTATCAGAAATGCAAATTCCAAGATTCACCTTATCCTGTGTCAGATACTCTAGGAGTGAGGCCCACCAGTCTACAGTTTAATAAGCCCTGCGGGTGATTCATATAAAACTCACATTTGAGAACTACAGTTTTACACTATTAAAATGGGCATAGACTTTCACAGAATGACAATGTCCAATAAAGGCTAAAGAGATACACAACCTAATAATTAAATAATTTAACCACCAACTAGGCTAAATAAATACTGTAATATAGTTTGGCCAGCAGTGAGTATAGGGAAATAGGAACCCTCAGTCTGTTGGTGAGGGTACCTAACCTTTTAGGAGGGCAACTTGATAGAAAATATATATAAAATGTTAAAGCACATATTGATACATTTCAGTTTGGCAATTCTACTTCTTGGGATCCACTGTAGAGAAATTCTAGCACATGTACACAAAACATCATTCCCCCCTGCCCCATATAGAGATGTGATTTGTAACAGTCCCAAAACTGAAAATACCTGAAATGTTCATCAAAGAAAACTGCTTAAACTACAGCACATCCCTACTGTGGAATGTTCCACAGGTGTTATTTAAAGAACATGGTAGATTTGTATGTACAAAAAGGAACACTCCCCAAGGTGGCCTTCTGATTAGAGAAGGCAAAATGATTGCAGGCACTTAAAAATCAGCTCTCTAAAACCCCATAATAATATGACACCACAGAGCTTTTTTTTTTAAGAGGCCTAAACCTTCATAAACAAAGAACAAGAAAAAAGACAACAGTAACAGAATTTGAAAGCTAGAGAGCACATGGACAAGTAGAATTCTCCAGGCAAGAATACTGGAATGGGTTGCCATTTCCTTCTCCAGGGGGTCTTCCCGACCAAGAGACTGAACCTGGATCTCCTGCATTGCAGGCGGATGCTTTACCATCCGAGCTACTGGGGAAGCACTATGGACCTAACAGAAAGACTCAAAAAATCAAATCCTCAACCATCAACAAAGCTAGCAGAGAGCCAATTTAATTCGCACTATGTAACATTCAAAAGTCTCAAGCACGGCTCTATCAAGTAGGAGTGAAACTGGAATAAAAGAGAAAGACTAGCTCAAGTCTGTCAGAATCAGCTCCTCAGATACCCACTCCTCACCACACAGAGCCAGTCAACTACCTCCTTCATTTTCAGCAACATTTGGAAGGTTTCTCCTCTGGGGAAGGTAAGAGTAGGTCCAGGAGAGACCTACCTTGAACACTGGACACAGCACTCCTGAAAGCGCCAGTTTACCGTAAACAGGCAAATCAGGTGGAAGATTCATACTGAATGTGAAATATCTCACCATCTTTTCCAGCTTGGCTCCCCAAATTATGGCACCTAGGTGTTTACACTCCACTCTGGAGAATCTGAACAGCCAGAGAAAAAAACCTAAAATTCGCTTATCATAATCTCCCCAAATGAAATAAACGCTCTCAAATGTCCTATTCTTAAATGTGTGTACTAGTAATGTAAGACAGCAACTAATAGGAAAGACCCAGTGCAGATGAGAAAAAAAAAAACAACATCGAGGAAACAGGCTATGAATCATGTTTAAAAACATCAAGGAAAAAATACCATTATTAATAGCCTCAGAATTAATAAAAATATTGAACCCATGAAGTCAGAAGAAAATGCTCTGAAAAGGAAATAACCTTTTCAAATAAGTAAGTATTTATTAGAGAAAAAAATATTTTAGAAACTAAAAAATTATAGCAGAAAGAAAAAAAATCAAAAGAAAACATCGAACATCATGTTAAGGAAGTCTCTTATAAAGTAGAAAAACAGAACCAAGCGATGGAAAGTAGAAAACACAGTATACCAATTAAGAAGTCCAACGTCTGAACACTAGACGCTGTAGAAAGAAAAAAGACCAGAAATCAAAGTAACTCAGAAAAACTCCTAGGACTTAAAATGTCAGAGATTGGGACCCAAACTCTAAATTATTCAAACATCTGAGGATTGTGGAAGAGAGAGAATGGGGATAGTTGGATTGGGAGTGGGTGTTTAACATACAAAAGTCAGGAATCAGAATAACTTTAAACTCTACCAGTAACAAAGGAAGCTAGAAAACAATGATGATTTAAAAAATTTATAAGGAGCATGATTATCAAGCAGAGTTATAAAGTTATTTCTAAAGCCAAAATGGTTATACAATTGGTCAAACATCTTTTATCAAATTTTCTATTTTCCTCTTGATTTAAAATGCCACCTTTAGCATACAGAGTTACATACTGGTGTTTTGCTTACCTTTAACAGAAAATTTAATTGCTTTAGATGGTAGTGGCCTTCCTGCATAAGTGTCCGCATTACTTTCATTCAGGACAACTTGCAATTTCAATGTATAATTTCCCAACTTGTGAATATTTTCTGGACAAATTAACAAGAAATTAAAATTCAAGTAAACACAATACTGATATAATTTTTAATATTCAGAGTAACAACTCACCCATTTTTTTAAACCAGTACGGCCATTTTCCTCCATGTTGACTAATATGTGAAATGATTTCTTTATTTCCACTTGAAGCTTAATAAAAGAAAAAAAATTTATATTTTGAGAAACTAAATATAGAACATGAATATGAAATGTCACACTGGCATCAAATATCTGTTGTACATTTTTAAAAATAGCTTTTAAACTTCAAAAGACCTAAAATTATCCTATGCAAGTCAACAGCATAATGAAAATTTACTTTTTCAGCCAATTAAAATTCCTTTACTTTAATTCTTAAAAATGTATCTGTAAATAAGCTTAACTGGTACAAACAACAGAATATAGAGTTAATTTTTTTTATATTAAAAATCATTACTTTGCAAGTTTTCTTCAAGATTAAAACAGAATTGTTTGTTTACATAATCTCTAAGACCTAGTGTCTATTAAGAGGCCTGATGAAGGAGAAAGGAAACAGAAGGATGATAGCACTTTTCTGAAATATTCTTTGCTATTTATTTTTGTTTTTAGAATCATGTAAATGACTCTAAAAATTCACAAAATGGAAAAAAAAATTCACAAAATGGAATTAAAGCAATTCATAAGCAAAAGCAAACTGTAGGTAGGTGATATGACCACATTAAAAAAAATTATTTCAAGTGACTTCAATTTTAGAATATATAATAACTTTAAAGACAAATAACACTGGAAAGAAGTCAAAATTAATCTAAAGTCTTATTATCAGTAATTTTAATTAAGCCTTTATATTCCCTTTCCAACAAAAGTTGTGTTTCAAAATAAATCAATGACCATAACTGATACAGGAAATTTCTCACTAATTAATAAACCAAAAAGGATAATAAATTGAAATAATAGGACAATAAATTATTAGAAATGAAAGAATCATTGGGAAAACCCACTATGTTGCATACCAAATAACAAAGCAAAAATCACTAATGGATGAAACTCTTAAAACATGGATGAAAGGAGAACTTTATAATCATACCAGCCAAGTGAATTCAATAATCCATTCCAGTAGCACTAAAAGTGGGACAATTAACTATAGCCATCAAATGCCTCCGATGTAATACCAAAAACACAAATTTGCTACAAAGTATTGATTCTTGCTTTAGAAGAGAGAAAATAGTGAACATAAATCTATTCAAGGTTTGGGGGTAATTTCTAGTCTTCAGGAAATAGAAAAAACAGTAGAACAAGTTAAATGACATTACAAAGAAACAGACAAGTATGTGCAACACTCTACAGTACAATATAGATTTAAAAATGACTGAGACCGTAAATTTGTTATACATTTTACCAGAAAAAATAAACCTTTTAATTATTTTATATATAAATATATACCAGGCAGACCTTAGAGATATGGTAGGCTTGGCTTCAGACCACAACAAAACAAGGATCACAATAAAGGAAGCTACATAAATGTTTCCACTTCCCAGTGCATATAAGCTATGTTTATACTATACTATAGTCTATTGAGTGTGCAATAGCATTATTTCTTTTAAAAAATGTCAGTCAGTCAGTTCAGTCACTCATTTGTGTCTGATTCTTTGCGACACCATGGACTGCAGCACACCAGGCCTCCCTGTCCATCACCAACTCCCAGAGTTTACTCAAAATCATATCCATTGAGTCGGTGATGCCATCTAACCATCTCATTCTCTGTCATCCTCTTCTCCTGCCTTCAATCTTTCCCAGCATCATGGACTTTTCAAATGAGTCAGCTCTTAGCATCAGGTGGCCAAAGTATTAAGAGTTTCAGGTTCAACATCAGTCCTTCCAATGTATATTCCGGACTGATCCCCTTTAGGATGGACTGGCTGGATCTCCTTGCAGTTCAAGGGACTCTCAAGAGTCTTCTCCAACACCACAGTTCAAAAGCATCAATTCTTCGGCGCTCAGCTTTCTCTGTAGTCCACCTCTCATACCCATACATAACTACTGGAAAAACCATAGCCTTGACTAGACAGACCTTTGTTGGCAAAGTAATGTCTCTGCTTTTTAATATGCTATCTAGGTTGGTCATAACTTTCCTTCTAAGGAGTAAGTGTCTTTTAATTTCACGGCTACAATCACCATCTGCAGTGATTTTGGAGCCCCCCCAAAAAAAAGTCTGCCACTGTTTCCACTGTTTCTCCATCTATTTGCCATGAAGTGATGGGACCGGATGCCATGATCTTTGTTTTCTGAATGTTGAGCATTAAGCCAACTTTTTTTCACTCTCCTCTTTCACTTTCATCAAAAGGCTCTTTAGTTCTTCACTTTCTGCCATAAGGGTGGTGTCATCTGCATATCTGAGGTTATTGATATTTCTCCCAGCAATCTTGATTCCAGCTTGTGCTTCATCCAGTCCAACGTTTCTCATGATGTACTATGCATATAAGTTAAAAAAGCAGGGTGACAATATACAGCCTTGACATACTCCTTTTCCTATTTGGAACCAGTCTGTTGTTCCATGGCCAGTTGTAACTGTTGCTTCCTGACCTGCATACAGATTTCTCAAGAGGCAGGTTGGGTGGTCTGGTATTCATAATTTTCTACAGTTTATTGTGATCCACACCGTCAAAAATAGAAAGTACTTTATTGCTAAAAATGCTAATATTCATCTGCGTCTTCAGCAAGTTGTAGCAATAACATCAAAGACCACTAATTGCAGATCATCATAACAAATGAAATTTTTAAAAAGTTTGAAAAGTTGCCAGAATGACCAAAATGTGACACAGGGACATTAAGTGAGCAAATACTGTTGGGAAAATGGCATTAACAGACTTGCTTAACACAGAGTTGCCATAAACCTGAAATCCATAAAAAATGCAGTATATGCAAATGGCAATAAGGCAAAGCTCAATTAAAGAGGTATGCCGGGTGCGCTGCAGTCCATGGTCGCAAAGAGTCGAACACAACTGAGCAACTGAACTGATGCTTGTATGTAGTTTTGTGGGGTTTTTTTGTTTTCTTAAATAAGAGGGAGGCAGGATGATCAGAGTTACAAAGAGGTTGGAAGATGCTACACTGTTGGCTCTGAAGATGGAGGAAGGGACCACAAGGCCAAGGAATGTGGGTGACTTCTAGAAATGGAAAGGCAAGCCTTCCCTACAACCTCCAGAAAGTCGCTATCCTGCTGACACTTTGATTTCAGCAGTCAGATGACCTAGAGAACTGTAAGATAACAAAAATACTGTTTTAAGCCACCAAAAAAAAACCCCTGGAGAAATACAGAACAGTGTGTCACAGAGGCCAAAAAGAGAGTACTGCAGTAAAATGAGGTAGTCAAACTGTTCAATGCTGCTGAGGCTAAAAAGACATTTATATGATGAAAGTATACACTACCAGTGACTAGTTTATAAATGTTGGAAATAAACACACAGTGAATAAAACACTACATCTGTAAAATCCATGGACCAGACATGTAAGTATATAGTGGTAGAACAGATTATTGAAAACAAATATTGAAAATATTTTCAGGTGGTCAAAACAAAAACAAGAGACAAGAATTACAAGGTGACTCGAGTTAGGAAAATACAAGATGAGTGATAATATGTAGTTCTTCTCCCTTTAACAAAGAGTGGGCCACGTTTCTCAACTGAAACAAGTACTTCCCATCCATAGGTTCAGAGATACAGTATTTTTTATTTAGAAGGCATCTTAAGGATTATCCAATCTAAATTCCTAATTCAGTATAAACTCATATGCATACATATCATATCTTTATTTTAGCCTATAGCTGCCTCCATAGGAAAGTTCAGAATAAAGTGTTAAAAAAAAAAAACAAAAAAAAACCCTAAGAAAACAACTGAGTTTTTAAAAACTGAATTATCTGTAACACTTTAGAAACTCTTAACTTCAAAGCACTATCTATCAGATTGCTAGGCCATTACTAATTCCACAAAGATGTTAAAGTATGTACTATATATTTACAAACAACAGTAACAATCCAAACATACAAATTAGCATATATACTTACAGTGTAATACAACTTTGAGTTCAACCAGGAGTTTCTTTGACCCTCCATGACTTGGTCCTGGAAGCTTCTGCATCGCTTCCCCTTTTTTATTTAATATTTCAATTCTTAATGCACCTATCAGTCCAAAATTAAAAATAAGAACATCTTAGGTACACCCAATGAATCTGATGAATCTGCCAGGTCTTCATATAGCGTTTTAATTTTTTATCATTTTTTTTTAAACCATGAAATGTTAAGAAGAAAAGCATTTTTTCAGTATTTAAAATACACACACACACAAGAAAAACCAAAAACATACCAATGGGGGTTCCAGCAGGTCTGATCTCATTTGGCAATAATTCATCTCCTTCAGGCCAAGTCACTGACAATCTATCGGGGAGTCTATTATTAAAACAGCATATTAATGTTTCATGAAATGTGTTAATTATGGTCTTATTTTTTAAAATAAAAGTTACTAGAAACTTTAATAATTCTAATTTTTTTCCCCAACAGTTAAATCTGAAATTTTTTCCAACAGTTAAATCTGAAACTCCAAACCCTTAATCACTGCAAAGTAAAACAAAATCTCTTGGTGTTAAGAGACAGGAATTATCCCCCCTTTTTGAGATTTTTCTACTAATCTGTAGTACAAGCTACCTTTGGGAGAAAGGATAACTCTACAAACAGAAGAATTACCAGTGAGCTCAGTAAGAATCAAAATAACTGCATTGTTAGCTACACAAAAGCCACAGTTTTGTTTTTCGACTTTTTACTTCTTTTGCTCCTATCTTTACCTCTCACCATTTTCTTCTAGTTACAGGGCAAAGTCATTGCTTTTTAACAAACTTAATCATAGTGCTGATAACAATGACACTGTAAGTATAAGCTTCCTTATTTTTCTATAAGACAAATGCAGGATTCTGTTTTGATAGCTAGAGCGTTTTTTTTTTTAACAGCAAGAAATTCGTCACAATACACACATCCAAGACTACAAGACTACACTACTAGTGCCTAAATACAAAAGCATAATGCCACACTCAATAATAACTAAAAGGACAATTGCTCTGCAATTTGCCATTTTTTACCATGCATCTTGAAACATAAATTACCTTGCCATTTCATCTTCTACATATTTTTTCACAGCTTTCTCAGCAACTGTCCTATCCAGCTTTGCAATTGGCACAGTTTTTATTTCATCATACAGTGCCTGAGGTTCCTGAATAAGTAAAATTTATACCAACATTTCAAAAAGCTATTTAAATTTAGTCGCAACAAGAATATTGATTTCTCTCAAAAAATATTTTTACCCTAATTAAGTAGATAAATCATAATAACTACTATATTACACCACAGTGTTTATTTCCATTTTTCAGATAAACACCCTAGGCCTAATTAAATACCATTCAAATCTTAACAAGAGCATAGTATAAGGAAGGATAAAGGGCCTCCCTGGTGGCTCAGACGGTAAAGAATTTGCCTGTAGGAGACCAGTGTTCGATCCTTGCGTTGGGAAGATCCCCTGGAGAAGGGAATGGCTGCCCACTCCAGTATTCTTGCCTGGAGAATTCCACGAACAGAGGAGCATGGCGGGCTACAAGCCCATGGGGTCACAAAGAGTCAGACACAACTGAGCAACTAACACTTCTTCATAAGGATAAAGCCCACTCTAATTTTGTTTTTCATTCTTGAGATAGAAGTCTGGCTCCAATGTTTATGTTTATGAGCCTTGAATGAAATGTGCACTTTAAAATTACTGTGAAATTGGCAATAATCTTGTAGCATCTGTTAAACACTGGGCACATAGATGTTAAGTTCTACAAACTACTAAAAACATCAAATATGAAACATAAAAATTCATGCTCCCATTCCTGTAACCAATGGAAAAGCCAAATACAAGTAAAAACAGAATACTGTATCTTTAAGAATTAAGCAAAATAAAGTAGTAATACCAAGAGACTCTGAAGAATATTTTGGGTTATTTGGGGATCTTACCATTGCAATTTGAACCTCTCCTCCTGTAGCATATACTTCTCCATCATGATCACCATAGAGAAAAAATTTCACAATGCTTCCATAAAAGAGAGGAAGTGTCTTGATTGTCTTGACCTAACATTCAGTTTTAAAACAAGGATTTAGCATTAATATTTACTTAGAAAAACAGGTTTAACAATTACTTAACAGAACTATTTTATACAAGGGGAAAAACCCAGCATCTATTATTAGAAAAATTTAATGAAAAAAGCATTCTATAAAGTTATATTTGTGAAGCTCTCCACTTATTTGTAACATCTTTGAAAAGACAGTGGCTTCTTCATACAAAAATGTCATAGTTATGCATGTGTCTAAAAGGTCCATAATGCCTTCAAATGAATCCAAGCTGTCTCAAATCCCCATAAAATGTTGCTTGCAGGCTGTGAACAGTGACTTACAAAGTTATTGTTTCTTTCCAATAAATTAGCTCAAAACTTGTCTATATAATTTTTTTTCCTTACCTGGCCTGAAAACACCAGTAATTTCCACTAGTCCAATTCAAAACTTCTCAACTACAAGGACAGCAAGAATTTATATCAAATCTATCCTCCAGCCTCATTTCATTTCTGAACTATTTCTCTTCACGTGTAACAGTCTGAGGCAACCCAGTCCTGCTGCTTTTCCTGATCACTCCCTCCTTGTAACTTTCCACTTGACTTCACGGATACCTTATTTTCCTGGTTCCCTTCTCTCTCACCATTTTATCCCTTTCTTTCTCCTCTGTCAGCTCCTCCTCTTCATTTTCTAGCTTCTAACTGTTGGAAAAGCAGGCTCAAGCCATACTCACTACTTCACGGTGACTGCATCTGATTCCAAACCTTTCGTTATATGATGATGAGAGTGTCACATTTGTGGGTTTATTACTACCTTCATAATAAACCCACTTCATAATAAACCCACTCTGGGCTTCCCAGGTAGCTCAAAGGGTAAACAATCTGTCTGCAATGCAGGAGACCTTGGCTTAATCCCTGGGTCAGGAAGACCCCCTGGAGAAGGGCATGGCAACCAATTCCAACATCCTTGCCTGGAGAATTCCATGGACAGAGGAGCCTGGTGGGCTCCAGTCCATGGGGTCGCAAAGAGTCAGACACAGCTGAGCAATGTAAAGTTAAGTTAGTTACCTTCATAATTACCTCTGTAAACCTGAGCCACTACCTCTTTTAAGTTCCACACAAAAATCACTTCATGCACAAAGAATTGCGTGATTTACTCTCTTATTCCAGGCCCATCCGAAGTCAGAAAATTCTCTCCTTCTAAACTATGACAGCACTACTCATTCTCTCTCTTCAGTGATTCTTAGGTCATCTCTATTTTCATGCCATAACAGCTTGAAGGACACAGGACACCCCTAGATCTCTATAATCTCCATAACGCCATCAACAGCACAGTAACTTAGAAGCTGCAGACACTAAAAAATTTGATGAAAAACCATTTCTTCATATTACATTAATAAAAAACAAACAGATTCTCTATTTGAGTAAAGTACAAAGTGAAGTACAAGAAACAATAAAAATTTTGTTAACTGAGCTTTTGGCAAAAATTGTTTTGTTTTTTTTCCTTAATGTCCTATTAAATTACATAGTTATAATCAATTTGGCCTTTCCTTTCTTTTTTGGCTCCTAAGGAGACAAGACTACACACATTAGTTTTGGTTGTTGACAAATTCTAATAACTCTAATTTAGTTTCAAATTCTACTAAAAATTAAACCTAAAAATAAGTTAAACTTACCAGCTGTCCTGCTTTGTATATTTTTCCATCCCATTCTATCGCTGAGTAAGTGGCCCAGGGGCCCTGCTTTTTAGAAGGAAGATCAGGACGTGTAATTACTCCTTTAAAAAGGGTGAATTTTATTTGTTTGTCATACTTTTCATGGCAGTCCTTCAGCCATAAAGCAAACTCTCTGTCAATTTTCATTCGCTGCTCCTGTAAAATTTTAAAATGTTCCACAAAACTTAGCTACTCATAAACAAATACAACCACAGACACTTCTTGTTCATTTCATGTTTCCTTCCAAATACCCACCTACCCGAGAAAACCAAATAAAAAACTAAAATATTTTAATGGCTCTTTCTCCCATATAAATTTAGATTTGTATCAAAACATCACTAAAGAAAAAAGATCTTTGCTATCATCCTTGGTTCACAGGGTGGCAAAGAGTTGCACATGACTGAAGCAACTGAGCACACACTAGGATCTCAAGTTTCAATGATCAATGTCAACACAGATGTCCTTCTCTATTTTAAACCCTAGGATACACCCCCCCCAAAAAAGATAAACACTGCCTTCGTGGAGAAGGAGAACTAACTGATGGGGAAAAGGGTAAGTGGAAACATTCTTAATGTGAAACACGCACACTCCAACAAGGAAATAAAAAGCCTTTTATATATTAAGCACAGATTTAAACACATACTTAAACATAGATATGGTATATCTACAGTAATAAAATGTCTTGGGCGGTTATTTGGGGGAGAAAAGGTCAAAAAGGATCTTTTATAAGGTGACAGTGAAAAAAAGGTTGAGAAACATAGCTATGGCAAAACACACTTTTAAAAAAATTATGCTTTATACATTTATTCAAAAATAGATTATAAAATAAAAATTGCCTTCTTGTAATACATAAGAAGAAAATGTGTTATTGCTTATCATCCTTCACTCTGCTGAGAGACACTAGAGATTTACACTCCAGTGTAAGCTGCTATACACTGGTTTAATGCTTGTCTTTAGGAGGGGTAGGGGAAGATAATCACACTACATGCTTTCATAGAAGACAAAGCATAAAGTTACAGAAGTTCATTTCCTTTGTACACCTTACTCCACAATCCACCATTTTCAAATGAAAATGGGGCAAAATTAAAACTGATTTCAGCTTAAGTTTTTGCAACTTGCAGTCAGATGACCAGTATATTAATCATTAAAAAAAAATTAGATTTTAAAAAGTTACTCAGATAAGAAATACATACACATGGTAAACACCAAAAAATGGCATATATTTTTCAAGGAAACTTTCCCCCTAATCTGTTCCCAGGTACCAACTCCTTCCTGAATCAGTAGTGTTACTTTGACAACTTGACAACAGTATTAAAGTTATTAACTAGGAATGAGACTGTCTGCCTACCAAATTTTTATGCTGTATTTCAGTCTCAGCCCTCATCTGTAGAAGATAAAATTACATCAGATTCAGAATCATTTTTATTAAGAGCAAAATGAATGTCAACATGTTATAGGGATACACAAATACTGTGTTATATATTGTGTTTACTGTCCAGCAACTTTAAGTTTAGAATAAATGCACCCATCTCTTCACAACTTAACATTACAGTACTGAAAGAGTAGCATCAAGTGAAAGTTTCTGAGGTGTTTAGGCAAAAGGAAAGTACACTAGCTTCATTCAACTTTTTAAAAAAATTTATCATTCTTTTTCTATTGATTAAAGCAGATTTTAATAGTGATCAATCTCAAATCACCGTTTAGCCCAAAGTATTTCACAGTTCTACCTAAATTTTACCCCCAAAGTTAGATTAAAATTGAATATTTAAGGTTATTAATATACAAACAAAGCCTCTCTATTAGATAAAATTGTTATTTGCTCTTAGCAAACAGACGTGCTTCTGAAGATTCTATTCACCATGTCAAGGTATTGATGAAAATCTGGTAAGTTTTACCCCAGTAAAAGCTAATCCGTTTGAAATTTTTGAGCGAACACATAAATGCTCATGGACTAAAATGTATATTCTTTTGAGTAAATAAAACGAAAAGTATGCAAATTGCCAGTACAAATCTACACAACAAGTGACTTTTGTTGAACTTAAAATAGAATATTTCTTGATATTTAAAATCATACCTGTCCATTTAAAACTTGTAATTTAAATTCATACCTGTCCATTTAAAATCCTTGTAAAAAGGGTGTTCTTGTCTTTCAGTTTTAGCTCAAGATCCATAAAGGTCAGTTTATTTGTGCTGACCTGGAATTTGTCATTAGTAAATAATGCACCAGATATCCTATTGTAGCACTCAAAAGGTGCAAGCCCTCTCTTCTTAGGAGGAGCACACCAGTCAAAGCTTGAATAGAACAAAATACTGGTTAGTAAAAAGATAAGATCATAAAACAATGTAATCTCAGCAAAAATCAGAACTTACTCCTCAACAGATGTATATGGTATTAGCCGTCCATTCCAAAAACATTCAAAAATAGGCCTTTTCCCTCTTGCTGCTTTCTCAAGTATGAAACAGTCATCATCATCATCTTCATCTTTTAATTCTAGGACAAAGGAACAAGTGGAACAAATAATTTTTACCACTGAGAAATCAATTTCCATAAATGAAATGGAGAAACGGTAACAAAAATTCTTATGATCTTTAACACTGTGTTCTGTAAAACCTAAAACTACCTTTATTCTGTTTGCCCTCAAAAAGGCAGATTTTCAAAGTGGCTCCACATTACCAACAGTGATTCTCATTAAAAAGCAATAATTACATACTCATGAATCTGTGTTAGGATTACTATACTAGCTACTGAGCCTGCCATCTGTAAAACCTATTTATAAATACGGGAGCTTGAATTTTGTACCTAAATCACATCTCACAACTCTGTCGGAACCAGTACACTCACATATCATCTGGAAAATCTACAATGTCTAGAAACAGCAAGTTTGCTTAGCTTGGACAAATTAATAATACTGATTCAAGTTTACATTATGATACAGTTATATCCTATGCTATAAAGCACAACCGTCTACAACATTTCTATGTTAGTAATACCTTTTCATATATTCAGGTAAATTAGATTCAAGCATTATGATCTTGATATAGTAATACCTCAGTTATTCTGGCATTAAGTCATTCCCCCTGACCCCCAATAAAGTCTTTTTCTCCAAAAAAAAATCTTCACAAGAAGTTCATAAGTAAAAGTTCCTTCCAATCAAAACATTTCACTTGGTCTTAGCGAACCCCTCTGATCATCATACAATTAATTGGCTATTATTTTAAGACATCATTTTTAAGAACTTTAGCTTTTTGTCTATAAGCATATCAAAATCACAAATGACAAATGAAAAACAGGCCAGAGACTGCATGGGAGGCAGAGTCACTAAGTAATAATATGTATGAACACTTACTAAATAGAGTCAGGTACTATTCTAAGGACTACAAACAGTTTCTTATTCAACCCCTACAACATGTCTATGAGGCAAGAATTATTATTCCCCATTACAGATACTAAAGCAGTAGTTTGTCAAATTTTACACAACAGAAAGTGGCAAAGACAGGATTTAAATCAGGAAATCTGGTTCTAAAACACAATACTAAGGATATACTAAGGAACTATCCTGAATGAGAAAATGTAACACTGTTAATCTATGAAAATTGAATGTGACTCTGATAATCCCATTAGAACATTGTTATTCAAAGTACAGTACAAAGTGATTCCAAGGTTTATCTAGAAGAGCAAAATATTAAGAATTATGAATTTTCTCAAAAAAGAACAATACTGTCTTGTCCTACTGATATCAATATACACTATAAAGGACAAGAGATTCACTATAAAGGACATGTTATTCATGTATAAAAACATAAAACATATCAATGCCTTATAGCAAATGATCCAGGTTCTATGTACTTATGGGAACTTCATATTATTATGAAAGTGATATTTATATATAACATTCAATAATTGGTACTAGGAAACTGGAAACCCACATGGAAAATATTAAGCTAATCCTCAAACAAAAAAGAAAATTACAGGTATATTAAAGATATAAACATAAAATGATAAAAGCTAAAGAATCTATTAAAAAAGTCATAAAAAAATGAGATGTACGAAGGCTTTCTGCAGCAAGGCCTATCAGAAAACATAAAGAAAAAAACCAATGTGACTACATAAAGTTTAAAACTACTTTATAAATATCTACAAAGATAACAGGAAGACAACATGGGGAATATATAAAGGATTACTATACGGTACATAGCTAAAAGTTCAGTTCAGTAAGAGAAGTACGATATAAGAACATATAACGTTTCTCAGAGCAACTGTTTTATTTATCTGGATGTGAATATACACAAAAATTAATAATTATAAAAACTACAACTACCTTAACAACTTAAGACCTGCATGAGGAAAAAGTGCTTTAAAATTTATCTAACCTTAAGCCTAACTAACAATTAAGAAAATAAATCATTATCCTAAATCACAACTTTGTATTTTGTAGCTAAGGTAACAGATTAACATACTTGATGGAAAACATGGATCATCAGGGTAGGTTTCTCTATCATATAAGAAAGGGTGATATCGGATAATCCCTTCCACTACACCATCTCCTTCAACATGAGCCTTGAACTCAAAACTATCGGCTGCTGTATTTATATACAATGTCTGCATGTCATCTTGTATTCCCCTCAGGTTGATAATTTTAGGTGTCTTCCCCTTTTCAAACATAGAAATCTAAAATAAAAATAAAACAAAAACAATTAAATTCGACAGTGACTGCACTTTTGTTCTCATCTATGATCCAACAACAGAAAGGCAAAAACTATTTTTATCTGTATAAATAATCATCTAGCTTAAAGAAATACATATATATTTCTATCTTGGTTAAATAGGTCTAAGGAGCGTCTTAATTAAGAAATATATTACTAAAAAACTGAAAGTAAGCGAAGAAACAGCTGAAGGATATATAAGTCACGAGTTTATTTCATTCAAGCTTTCCTGCTAGAGGTGCGTCTGTCTGTGCACTCAGTCACGTCCTATTTTTTGCAACCCCATGGACTGTAGCCTTCCAGGATCCTCTGTCCATGGAATTCTCCAGGCAAGAATACTGGAGTGGGTTGCCATTTCCTACTCCAGGGGATCTTCCCGACCCAGGGACAGAACTCGCGTCTCTTGTGTCTCCTGCACTGGCAGGTCGATTCTTTACCACTGGCATCACCTGGGAAGCCCTAGAAGTAGGAAGTAGGATAAAGACGTACAAGAAATTCCACCTGACATGTGGGCAAGGATACTGAGAACTCAACATTCAAATGTTCTGTTCTAAATCTTATTTTTTTCTTATTAAGAGACTTCTGTGAACAAAAGGGAAACTATTTATGTCTTTTCTTCCCTGCTTTTGAGACATGACATTCAGTAATGGTTCATATCTCTATAGAAGACAAAGAAAATAGAAACCAGATACTATAGTAAATAAGATATCCAGAAAAGTACACCTTAGGAATAATCTCTTTCCTTAGACACCAAACAAGAAAAATGGTTTGGTAAAAGACAAGGACAGAGAAGTTGCCTATTTACTGATTGACTTTTCTTATCCAGATTAACTTGGAACTAGAACACAGACCTAATACTTAACAATAGTTTAAGAAAGAATTTATCTTACTTCAATATCAATGTTGTTGAAAGGTCCAGCTTCCTTTGATATACGTTTTTCATTCCCTTTTGGACCATGGATGTAATAATGATAAATATGTCTAAAATATAAAAGAATAACTTTATACTTTTAATTCACATAAAACTACAGTTCATCCAATCTACCAAAAAAACTTTATTACTACTATTTGGCAGTACCTACTAGGCGCCACGCACAATATTAAGCATTTTTAAACATAGTAAACCACATAATGGTAAAAACAATCATAAGATTCAGGTGTTATTTACCCTCATTTTATAAATACAGAAGTTGGGAATGCCAAGAAAATTATATAATTTACTTACGGTCACAGAATTAGAGTGTGAAGAGATTCAAGCCAAGTCTTTTCAACTTCAAATCCCACATACTTGAAGTGTATTTTACCAAAATAAACTAAAACTACAAGGTAAGAGGCTATAATTCTACTTGTCAGGGATTTTCTAGAAAAGACTCAAAAATCAGGGAGTATACACAATTGGGTATCTTTAACTTATGTCTCCAACATGAGAGTATCATTCTGTCTCATCTTTCTTCTCCTGTAGAAATGAAACAATCTTATGCCAATACTCCTAAAATTAATAAATTCAGCATCATTCCATCAAAAACTACCACTTCAGAAATTTTTGCTATTTTATTTTGGAAAATGTTTAAAAAGATTATACTCTGGGGAAATTATTCACATCTCTTCATATCACATAGCCCATCTGTAATCATTCCTCAAGCAGTAGTATTAAATATTCCTTCATACAAACTTTATCTTTTCAAAATTACACTAATTGTCCTAGTTTAAAACACTACTAAAATAAAAAGAAATCATTGAAAATCTTGAGATCTTCCTTCCAACATCTCAAAAGTGTTAACATCGTCAGTTTACAAGCATACATTAAGCAACTGTGCTATAAATAGCTTACCAAGTGTGTGCTTCTATGTCATTCTTTTTAAGAACAAGAGTTATGTTATGTTATTATGTACAGAGTTCTTTCAGTTAAGAGAAATAATAAAATAGCTAATAAACAGTCCAAAGTCCTATTTAAAACTCTGTTACAGGGCCAATAAACATCAGTATTCAAGAAAAAAGGCATTCCTAAAATCAAATTTATTTCTTCAAAAAAATTTTTAACTGTTAATATTTATGTCCAAAACAGAATCTTAACAGCCCTTGAATAAGTAGAAAAAATATGAGATGATACCTTATTTAAAAACATGAATTTTGTACAGCATACCCACTTTTGTGAGACTAATTCAGGCTAATACAAATTATGGACAATCCAGTCTATACCATATAACTACAGAGAAAAAACAACCTTAAATATATATACTTCTGATTTGATCTAACAGAATATGTACCCCCTAAAAGTTTTCCTCAAGTAGATACACAAAGATTTAGTTTTACTCATTTCATACAGCACATATGCATATTTTTATTTTAACAGACTCAATATATTCATTCAATAAATTTTTACTGAGCAACTACAATGTTAGTTAGTACAATGGAAACACTGGGGATATAACAGTGCATAAAAAACAATAAACATTCCAAGGTGGGAGGCAGACAAAAAAAAAAGTAAAATACATGGATTATAATCCATGCTGCATAGCAAAAGCACAAAAGGGGGACCTGGGATTGATTAGCTGAATTGGATAAACTCTTAAGTTTATTTTAAATGTTATCACAGTTGTCAAAAAGCATGGGCCTCTTATTTGTAATGACCAATATATTACAGGTATGCTAAGTTGCTTTAATCGTGTCCAACTCTTTGTGACCCTATGGACTGTAGCCTACCAGGCTCCTCTGGGCTTCTCCAGGCAAGATACTGGAGTGGGTTGCCATTCCCTTCTCCAGGGGATCTTCTTGACCCAGGGATCGAACCTGCATCTCCTGTGGCACCTGCATCTCCTGTGGCTCCTGCATCACAGTCAGGCAGATTCTTAACCACTGAGCCCCTGGGGAAGCCAAGTGACCAGTAAATATGTACAGAATAGAGAACTATTTTGATAGCTAACATCAGAGTAATGGTTCCTATGCTGAGGGAAGAAATGGGATAGGATCAAAGAAGACAGCTAAGAGGTCTCAATGTATCTGTAATATTTTCTTTCTTTTTTTTTTTTAAATATTTTCTATCTTAAAAAAAGATAAGAAAAAACATGTCCTGCATCAAATGTAAATACTTACGCTAACTGTCTGGTCCAAAGATGGAAATAATTTTTCAAGTACTGCATGTGTTCTGGTTGTACCCCTGTGATAACCACAGCAGTAAAGCTATCTTTTTCCTTCTCCTCTGCGATAAGATGATGTAGAAATCGTTCATCATCATTTGTAATGTGACTAGAATCAGACGGCTACAAGAGTGAACATAAGATTACATGCACCTCAAATGTAGTTAACAAAGTTTACATCAACCTTTAACATTCACTTGGATAATTTCAAATACAGGCTTCAAAAATCTTTTGGAGGAAAATCACCAAATACAAATCAGCTGAGTGTGTGACAAAGTTGTGAGGACAGAGAGCCTTTTACAGACACTGCTAAACTGGCATACAAAAAGGAGAATCCTAAACCATAATGCTAAACCAATTGTAGAATCATATAAAAAAGGGAAAAGAAAAATGAATACTGAATTTAAAAATACCTCCCAAATCGAGAACACTTACCCTAAAGTGGACTGAGTCCTTGCTTGGGGTACCTACCACTGAACTTGGTCAGGACCAATGCCCAGCTAGTCCACATTCAACAAAACTAGGATACAGCGTGAACCCAGCTGACTCAGCCCAAAGGCACTGTGTTTAAAAGGGAGTAAAACCATCCTGGGCCTCAGTCCACTTTCAGAGAATATCTATAGTTTGTAGTGGGCTGAGGGGAGAGGGGGAGGGAGGGATATGTTTGAGGATAAGAATTTAAAACTTCTCTGTTTTTACTATGAGTCTGTATATTAAAAATTGCATGCATATGTATGCATATATGTACCATGTAAGTCGCTGTACACATAAAAACTTACAAGGATAAAGATACAGTCTGAACTATTAGGAAAAGTGACTTTGTAATATACACCGTAAGTATTTATAAGTTCCAATTCCTTATAACAGCTATAAAAATTTTAACAGTCTACACAAAGAAAAATTTATAATTAAGATAAAATGTTACACAAAGAAACTAATGGCAACGTCTTCATAATTTTAACAAAATACTTTAAGTAAGCTAAATGCCTAACAGAATGGTCAAATTATAGTAAATTTAGCCAAAGATACTACAAAACTATGAAGTATATTGTGCACCAAAATATTTTATAAGATGAAGAAGTACTCAAAATACTAATAAGTCAGAACTCAAACTATAAATATACAATAAAGTTAAACTAGGAGAAAATTCAACTAAATATATCATAAGGACTTTTATCTGGCATTTGAGACTATTTTTACTTTCTTTACAAAAATTTTTACAATTTACTTTAGAATCAAAAATTTTTTTTTAAGTTTTACCTTTAAAAAAGGTTTTAAAATTTGAAAATTTTAAAACGTTTCAAAGTTGAATGAGTAATACAACAAACACCATGTGCTCACCACGATTCAAATTTATTAACATTCCACTTATTAAAATGAGAGTTTGAATGCAAATTTATCACTGTTTTCTACTTCTGTGATTATTATACAATAAATACTTAAAAACTCAAACTCAGAGCAAGGAAACAGTTTATAATCTTATGAACAATTTCCAGGAAGCTGAATTGGCTTTATGAGAAAAGTTATTTTCTGAAGACTTCAGCCTGAGAAAGCACACAAATGATCACTTTTGCTATTCACAAAATTAAAAGAAAATAAAAATTTAATTTGAAAATTCCATATTTTCAAGTTTTAAAAATAACATTAGTATCTTAGAGATTGAAAAAAAATGTTCTTGTCCCATCATCCATCCAAGGTATAAATTTACAATTAATACCAAAAAATAAAAAATAATAAAAAAAATTTACAATTAATGAGTTAAAATGTACTGTACCTTTCTGTTTCTAATAAATCCGCTATATATTGCCTCTTTATTTTTCTCTTTCTTCTCAAAATCTTCTTTAGAAAGTAAAAGTTCATGAACATCCTGGGAGTCTACAGGCTTACTTATCATCTGTTAAATATTAAAAAGATTACCTTTTAAATTCGCAAAATTTAAAACGAATAATACAATTAGACAGTTAACTTCAAAATATTTTGACCAACTTTCACTTTTAAGAAATCTTCTTTACTTACTCTGGCTGACTGTCCAACAAAGAAAACGGCCTGCTTGCCCCCGACACCAAAGTAGGAGATATCACTATTTAAACTGCGGGGTACCGGCAGTGGTCGAACATATCCTGAGTGATCACTGAAACGAAACATTACAGTAATGCAGTGGCATTAAACAAACGACTCGGGTGCTACAGAAAACTGGTACAGCACTTTCATTAAGAGTTCATAAAACGATCCCCAAGCCAGATAATACCCCTATTCAAATGTAAAACAATCAGAGCCAAAAGCCAAAACAGCATCTAGTCCAAAGGCTCTCAAAGTTTGTTACCCGGGCCAGCTGCATCAGTAAGCCTGGAAACTCTAAGAAATGCAAATTCTTGGTATCACCCTCTTAAATCAGAAAATTTCAAATATCTGTAACTCTACAGTCTTCCCTTCAAAATCATTTACTCATTCAAAACTCATTAAAATACCGTCTCATGACTAGTGGGAATTACAACAAAGAGATTCTCATTTTCATGTGCTTCTGCTCTGTCATGTCTGATTCTTTGTGACCCCGTGGACTATAGCCCACCAGGCTCCTCTGTCCATGGAATTCTCCAGGCAAGAATACTACAGTGGGTTGCCATGCCCTCCTCCAGGGGATCTTTCCAAGCCAGGGATCAAACCCAGGTCTCCGGCACTGCATGCGGATTCTTTACTGTCTGAGCTGCCAGGGAAGCCCTCTCATTTCCAATGGATCATGACAAATGAAGAGCTGAGACTCAGCCTCTGATTACAGCCTAACACCACCGTGGAGAGCAGGCATCCCTGGTCTCCTGAATACTGTCAAGATCTCCAGGGTCACAATTTCCCAATATAAGACACCCACAAAACTGGGGTAAGGCTGGAACCACAACACCAAGTGGAAAGGTCAGAGAACAGAGCTGGCACAGCTGTAAAGAACAGATACACAACAGGAAGAAAAAAAAAAGAATGAAAAGTATCAAGTGGGACTAAAAAACAAAGAACTAAAGGATAACATCTTACACAAGTTTAAATGTAGTTCAAGAAAGAGAGGAGAGAGTGAATAATAGCTGCAAATATTCTCAAATCACTAAAAGGCACAGATCCACAGATTCAGACCAAAAGAGCCCAAACATGATACATAAAAAGAAATCCACTTCACACTGAATACTAAGAACAAAACAGAATAACTAGCAAACACTGAGAAGATAAATGGCTTCGCAGGCTTTGATAGCAACAGTATAAGACGGTGGAATATTATCTCCAAAGGGCTAAGAGAAAACGTCAGTAAAGAACTGTGAACTAGGGCTAAATAATTTACAGACAAAAACCAAGGGAATTTGCCATTAAGAGATTGCTCTAAAGCAATGTTCCTACAAGCACAATCTGACACACAAGGGAATCATAATATTATCAGTACACAGGTTAATTTTTTAAATATATGTTAAAAATTTTTAATTCTTTGTTAGAAAAAATGTTGTATATAATTTGGGGAATTCCAAATCATACTTGAAATACTTTACAACAGAAGTGTAACTCTGGGAGCCTCCCTTGCGGTCCAGTGGCTGGGAGTCTAGCTGCCAGTATGGGGGACAAAGATTTGATCCGTGGTCCAGGAGGACTCCACATGCCACAAAGCAACTAAGGCCGTGTGCCACAGCTACTGAAGCCCGCATGCCCTAGAACCTGCGTTCTACAACAAAAGACACCAATGCAAGGAGAAGCCCACACATCACAACTACAGAGTGGCCCCCACCTCCTCAAACTACAGAAAGCCCATGTGCAGCAACAAAGACCAGCAGAGCCACAAAAATAAATATCCAGAAAAACATCTACTTCTGCTTTACTGACTCCACCAAAGCCTTTGACTGTGGATCACAACAAACTGTGGACAATTCTTCAAGAGATGGGAATACCAGACCACCTGACCTGCCTCCTGAGAAATCTGTATGCAGGTCAAGAAGCAACAGTTAAAACTGGACATGGAACAATAGACTGGTTCCACATCAGGAAAGGAGTACATCAAGGTATATTGTCACTCTGCTTATTTAACTTATATGCGGAGTACATCATGATAAATGCTGGGCTGGATGAAGCACAAGCTGGAAGCAAGATTGCCGGGAGAAGTATCAATAACCTCAGATATGCAGACGACACCACCCTTATGGCAGAAAAGTGAAGAACTACTAAAGAGCCTCTTGATGAAAGTGAAAGAGGAGAGTGAAAAAGTTGGCTTAAAACTCAACATTCAGAAAACTAAGATCGTGGCATCTGGTCTCATCACTTCATGGCAGATAGATGAGGAAGCAATGGAAACAGTGAGGCACTTTATTTTGTGGGGCTCCAAAATCACTGCAGATGATGACTGCAGCCATGAAATTAAAAGATGCTTGCTCCTTCGAAGAAAAGTTATGACCAACCTAAACAGAATACTAAAAAGCAGAGACATTACTTTGCCAACAAAGGTCCGTCTAGTCAAGGCTATGGTTTTTCCAGTAGTCATGTATGGGTGTGAGAGTTGGACTATAAAGAAAGCTGAGTGCCGAAGAATTGAAGCTTTTGAACTGTGGTGTTGGAGAAGACTCTTGAGAGTCCCTTGGACTGCAAAAAGATCCAACCAGTCCATCCTAAAGGAAATGAGTCCTGAATTTTCATTGGAAGGACTGATGCTGAAGCTGAAAGTCCAGTACTTTGACCACCTGATGCGAAGAGCTGACTCATTTGAAAAGACCCTGATGATGGGAAAGATTGAAGGTGTGAGGAGAAGGGGAAGATAGAGGATGAGATGGTTGGATGGCATCACCGACTCAACGGACATGAGTTTGAGCAAGCTCCGGGACTTGGTGATGGACAGGGAGACCTGGCATACTGCAGTCCATAGGGTCACAAAGAGTCGGACACGACTGAGCAACTGAACTGAAAACTTTGGGAAGGAAGTGATTAGAGATAAAACTACTCTAAATTCTTTAATGTGGGAGAAGTGAGATGTCTGAAGATAAAATATGCATTTTTAAATTTCAGAGACAACCAGGAAAATAAGCATATAAATTCTAAAATATTAAAAGAGAAAAAACGTAGAACAGTGTTTTCAAAAGCAACAACAAAAAGTTGCAACCAATTAACAAAATAGAAATAACGGGATAAAAATATTTCAGTTGGTATAAAAAGTTTCCACCTATGTATCAATTTCCAAAATAAAGATAACAATGACCAGGTCAAACAATGTCATACTAGACCTACAAAACAAAGCACACAAACAATAAAGCAACTGCCATACACAAACTCAATCTCCACACAACAAAACATAAACCTGCCCCCACACAATGCATATATACAAACACCCCACACAATATACAAATAAACCACAGAACATGTATGCATATTTACAGTGCTCCAACACACACACACAATGTATATAACACCAACAATAAAAAGAACATCTTAAAGAGACAGAGAAAACAGACACCATATATTCTGAGAAACAAAGATAAGAATGACAATAGACTTTTCATTGTAAAATATGCAAGTCAGTAGAAAATGGGAGTGGCATTTCTAACGTACTGAAATTTTTTAGAAAGCGAAAGTGAAACTTGCTCAGTCATGTCTGACTCTTTGCAACCCCATGGACTCTACAGTTCATGGAATTCTCCAGCCAAAAATACTGGAGTGGGTAGCCTTTCCCTTCTCCAAGGGATCTTCCCAACCCAGGGATTGAACCCAGGTCTCCTGCATTGCAGGCAGAATTTTTTACCAGAGTCAACCTAAAATTCTATACTCAACAAAAATTTCTTTCAAAGGGGAAAGAGAGTAGGGAGAGATCCAGACTTAATCAGATATTCAAAAGCTGAAAAAATTTACTGACAGCAATCTTGAATTACAAAAACTGTTGAAAGACCTTCAGAAATGAAAATTATTCTGTGAATTTAAACAAAGGAATGAAGACTACCAGAAATGGTAAATATGTGGGTAAACATAAACTGCCTCAGGGACTCAAACTGATGCTTGTATATGAATGTTTACAGCAACACTATTTACAATATGCAAAAAAAGGTAAAAACAAGACAAGTGTCCTTTAACCTATGAATGGAAAAACGTAGTATAGCTGCATAATTCAGCCATAAAAAGGGATGAAGTTCTAATAAAAGCTACAACATGGGTGAACCTTGAAAACATTATGCTAAGTGATATAAACCAAATGACAAAATGAAATAAACAAAATGACAAATATTGTATGACTCCTCTTAAATGAGGTACCAAGAACATGCAAATTCACTGAGACAGAAAGTAGAACTGTGGTTATCAGCAGGTGGAGGGGCAGAGAATACAGGGTTATTGTTTAATGGGTACAGAGTTCCAGTTTGGGGAACACAAAAAATTTTGAAACTACATAATGGTAACGGTTGTAAAACACTGAATATAATTAATGTCACTGAATAATACACTTTAATGTAATGCTGTATTTTTACCACGTTTTTAAGAAAATGACTGTTAAAAAGACACTCATAGAAACAGAGCAGAAAACTGGTTGACAGAGGCTGGGGAGTGTGGGAAACAGAGGTTGGTAAAAGAGCACAAACTTTCAGCAGTAAGATGAGGAGCCCTGAGGAGCTAATGTATATAACATCATAAGTACAGCCAGTAACACTGTATTGTGCAACTGAAATCTGCTAAGAGAGTAGAACTGTGATAAATTAAAGATGCATACTATGAATCCTAATTACCAGTAAAACAACAGAATAACAGCTAATAAATCAATTAAGGAAATAATGGAGACACACATACACATATACTCAATTTGAAATAAGGCAGAAAAAAGGGAAACGGGGGAGGGGGGATAAATAACAAAGATGGCAACCAAGCATACTGATAATCATATTAAATGTAACTGGTCTAAAGAAAGTTAAAGTGAAAGTTGCTCAGTCGTGTCCAACTGTTTGCACCCCATGGACTATACAGTCCATGGAATTCTCCAGGCCAGAATACTGGAATGGGTAGCCTTTCCCTTCTCCAGGGCATCTTCCCAACCCAGGGATGGAACCCAGGTCTCCTGCATTGCAGGCAGATTATTTACCGAGCCACAAGGGAAGCCCAGTTGGTCTAAGCATCTCCATTAAAGGGCAGAGATCATTAAATTTCAATACACAACTAAATGCTGCCTAAAAGAAACTCTTTAAACATAAAGAGACAGTAGATTAAAAGGTTGGAGAAAGAGTTATCAGTTTAATACTAATGACAATGAAGCTGTAGGAAATATATGACTATTAGACAAAGTTAATAAAACAGTTGGAGAAGGAAATAGCTACCCACTCCAGTATTCTGGCCTGGAGAATTCCAAGGACTGTAAAGTCTATGGAGTCACAAAGAGTCGGACACAACTGAGCAAATTTCACATACACACAATAAGAGTAGCACCAGGAAATGAAGAATGAACAATGAAACAAATATGCAGGTAAATAAAACAGACTACTTTTCTCTGCTTGAGATTTTAAAATTACATTAGACTACTGAAATAAAAATAACGCTGTGTGATGTAGTTCTCAATGTGTGTAGCAGTAACACTTAAAACTAAATAATCAATGGGAGAGAGTTAAAATACCTAAACAATTTGGTGAAATTTCTGTAATTCACTTTAAGTGGCAAATGTCCATACTTAAGAGTATTCCCTGGAGCAACCATCAAAAAATAAAGGATATATTAAAAAACACTACAAAGAAAATGGTATAGCAAAATATGTTCAAGTAAACCACAAAAAGGCCCAGAAAAGACAGATGCAAAACAAAAGGAACAAATAGAAAAGTTAACACAGGACATATCTAAGTACTAATGTATCAATAATTACAGTAAAATGGCAGACTGAATTTAAAAATGACCCAACCATATGTTGTAAGAAACTCATTACAAACATAATGATATAGGTATTTTAAAAGAAAACAGATATGAAAAGATACACCAAACATGAACCAAAGGAAAGCTGGAATGGCTACAGTAGCACATAAAATACACTTCAGAGCTAGAAATTACAGGGACATAGCAGCATTATGGGGGAGGGTATGGCAACCCACTCCAGTATTCCTGCCTGGAGAAGCCCCATGGACAGAGGTGCCTGGTGGGCTACAGTCCATGGGGTCGCAAAGAGTAGGACACAACTGAGTGACTACGCACAGCATACAGCAGCATTATAAAATGATGACAGGGTCAGTTCACAGAAAAGTTCTAACAATCCTAATTGTGCATAAACAAAATAACACAAGTTAAAGATACACAGAGCAAAAATTCAGAAAACTGAAAAGAGAAGATCAACAAACCTGCAAATAAGTGGAGTTCTTCAATACCCCTCTCTAAGTCACTGCTACACAGAAAATCAACAAGGAAAAGAAAGAACTGAACAATATCATTCACTGATAGAATCTAATTGAATCTTACAGAACACTACTCCCAACCACAGCAAAATACACATTCTTTTCAGGGACACAGAAAATTCACCAAAATATAGATTATATCCTACATCATAAAACAAATCTCAACAAATTTAAAAGAACTAAAACAACATAGAGCATGTTTTCTGACTATAATTAAACTAGAAAGGCAAGAAAATCTATTGGGAACATTTGAAAATTGAGCACCACATTCCAAAAAAGATCCATGGATCAAAAAATGAAGCTGCAAGGAAAACAAAAGTTACACTAAAATCAATGACAGTGAAATTAAAGCATGTTAAAATTTGTGGGATACAGTAAAAGTAATCCTGAGAAGAAAACTTTTAACACAAAATACTCAACTTAGAAAAGAAGTTAAAAAAAAAAAAGAAAAAAACTCTTTTAAGATTCTACATCAAGATACTACCAAAAAAAGCATGTAAACCCAAAATAAGAAGGGTATATATGATAAAGATCAAAAATCAAAGAATTTGAAAACAGGAAAACAGAAAACAAATCAAACACTGGCTCTTACAACATTACCAATAACTATATGCCAATAAAATTGAAAATTTAATGAAATTGAGTAATTTCTAGTAAAAACAGAATGCACCAACACTAAATCAATAGTGGAAAGCCAAAATATACTTATAACCCTATAGAGAAATCAAAGCAATAGTTAAAAATTCCTCTCACAAAAAACAGACCAGACCCAAATGGTTTCCCAAGTGAGTTTTATCAAACTTTTATTAAGTGGTTTAAAGTATAAATTATAATTTATCACTTTGGAAAATAATTCACCACTACTTTGTAAGTAACATTCATTTTTATAACCTACAAATTCCCTCCTAGGTATTCACCTAACAGCTTATGTAGATCTGGACCAGGAAACATACATAACAGAACACTCCACACACAGTGCATGCATAAGATAATACTGCCAGCAACTGCTAAGAATCGGGGGAGAAAGTCAAATGCCTACTGACTGGAGACGATAAATACAGTGAGATTTCTTTTTGGTGTACACAAAAGATTACACAGTTGTGAAAATGAATGAACTACAGACCCCACACAAGTAAAAAATCTTAGTAATCTAACACTAAATGAAAATGCAAGTCCCTTGTAGGTCAACATACAGTATGATTATGTTTTGTATTATCAAAAACAAGGAAAATTAGATATACACATTTCACTAATAAAAAAGGAAACAAAAACAATGCAAAATACTTGTTAACTTTGGTGGAGGAATAGGTAGAGTAAGTGAGGAGGACACAGAAGTAAGTCACAGGAAATATTCTACTTATCAGATTGGGGGCAAATTCTGGCTATTCAGCTTATTAAATTTTTCAATAAATAAACTTTAAAAGTAAATGTTTTGAATTGATATACTGTCATAAATCAGGAATTATAGCTAATTAAATTCTATGAACATACTGTCTACTAAAAAAACAGTTAAATAGGTTCAAAGACTTTAATTACTGTAACAATACTTCTAGCAAATAAGCTGAAAATACCCTCCCCTAAACATTCTCCTTAAAACACATATGGGAAAGTATATCAAAAGTTTGGGATGGGGCAACTCAGAGATAAAACAATATATACATACTTAATCTGATTCAAAACTAAGGAATTCTGTTCACTGATTAGAAAAGGACATTCATAATGACCAGGCAGTAAGCTTCCTTTTCCATTCATGAAAGCCCAACCTAAGCAAAAACCCTATTATAACAAATAAGGCCAAAAATAGTAATTTCCAGTAAGTTTTATACTTGTGTAAATGAGTCCAGAAAATTCCTATGCCCACACTCAAGGGAAATATAAATCTCCCTTCATGAAGAGAAATACAAGCATAAATATAATTCAAGACCTTAAGAAACAATTTTGCATCACAGAAGTAGTTCCTCTGAAGAACTTAAAGTTGCCGCCTTCAAAATAAATTTATATCACAGTCTAAAAGAATCTCAGAAAATATCTCACTCTTATTCTTGATTCAATATAAGAGGACACATTAGAAAACAGAAGCAAAATCTTTATGAGACTATGTCATAAAAATTTTAGAAAGTAAGAAAAAGGAATAGAAGAGATGATCAAATTAGTAAAAAGAAAGTAAAAACAATGCAAGTGATTGCCAGGAAATATGGCAGAGTGACTATATATATGTATATTTATATCTCACTATCTCAAATCTACCAGAGGGGAAAAAAAAATCAGGTTCAATGAAGACAGCTTCATCTTCACAGAAGTGACAAATGGCCACATATCCCTAACTGAGCTCTGGAATGTACCTGTGAGACACAATGAAAATAACCAAATCAAAGTAGGGTGGCTACATGTTACATTCTCATTCTCTAAATTCAACTAAATGCAAATATCTACTTGAAATATCATCTTCATCGCAGAAAAATACTGAAGACAAAGGAGCTTTTTCTTTAGGGAAAATCCTGTTAGAAGTCCATTTCTACAACCTTAAAATGGCATGGGAAGTGAGCCATGTGGCATGCTATTTTTATTTTCCCAAAAATGGTTGACTTGAGTTGAGAGCGTTTCAATTACTGAGCAAGTTGATGGTGCAGAAAGTAGCACTGATCCAACACACACCTGAATTATGGCCACCCAGTGACCTAACTAATGTCACCTTTCTTCCACAAAATAGATTAAATGAAAAAACAGTAATACAACAATGTCCTTAGGTACCTAACTTAATTTATAAGGCAATGACTAACAGTGCCTCATTCACGAGCAAATTTCCTATATCCAGGTAATGTTCTGTATCTTAGGGGTTTGGATTACACAAGTGTACTACACACTCGTCAAAACCCAGTTAATTGAATGATCACTTCCAGAATGGCACATTAAGAACCTATGAAAATCCACTTTGTTAAAAGCAAAAACAATAACTGAAAAAATTGTCAAAATCAACTTTCTCAAAACTCCACAAATATTAATGTCTTACCAATAATCGAAGGAGTGGTTATTTAAGACACATCGATGAGTCTTTGGTAAAAACTGCTACCTCTGTTATGTTTTAACATACCCTATCCCATTTCCCTCTCACCAGCTCTACAGAAGCCTTGAAAACCAACAGCCCTGCAGTCATGGTGAAAACTGACAGCCTAGGAGTCGCTGGAATAAGTTTGGAGTTTCCCAGAAGTTCCTTCCCCATAGAACTGCCATTATTGGATCTGACAATACCCTAGAAACCTCCACTTGCAGGGTTTGCCTTTATTTGACCTAACTCAGAACTTGCTCAGTGTGAAAAGCATTTTCCCTAGGTCATTTGTCAGAAGCAATCAGGGGCAGATGTTTATCATCATAGCTGACTGAGGCAATGAAAACAGTTGGAAAAAAAACACAAATCTGGCCAAAAATTTAGAAGGAAAAGCTGGAGGATGGGAGGTCCATAGTGGTTTTCAAAAGCTCCAACACATTCACGAGAATCAAGAAGATCACACTCCTATTCAGGACTGTATTTATATTCAAGAAAGTACTGAGAAGGCCCTAATCTCTCATTTATGGCTGACTTTGATATTCAGTGCAAGCAAGAGTTACAAGCTAAGGCAGAGCAGTCCACTTCCTGTAGGAACATTAAAAACATGGCCCATGTGCACACAGAACCCCTTGGCAAAAGCTGGAAGACTCAATGGTTCCAGACACTTAAGAAAAATGTCTGGTCATCAACTGACCATTAGATTAACTGAGCAGAGACTTCAGAGGCAACACAATATAAAGAATACAGGTTTTACAGAATTAGCCTAGGGAAGTCACTACACAAGCAACAAAAAGACAAAAGGAACAGTAAGTCATGGGTGTGGGTGCGTGTTAAGTCGCTCAGTCCTGTCTGACTCTTTGCCACCCCCACAGACTGTAGCCCACCAGGCTTCTCTGTCCATGGGATTCTCCAGGCAAGAATACTGGAGCAGATTGCCATTCCCTTCTCCAGGGGATCTTCCTGACCCAGGAATTGAACCCAAGTTTCCCTCATTGCAGACAGATTCTTTACCATTTGAGCTACAGAGAAGTTCCAATAAACCCTGGGAAGGGAGATAAATTTAATTTCCAGATCTGCCACACTACATTACTTAAATATCCTGTTCTAAACAGAAAGCTATGTGCCACACCAAGAAATATTAAAATCTGACCTACACACAGGAAAAACAGCTCTCAGTAGAAACTGTCCCAGAGAAAGCCCAGGTCTTAACTAGACTTACCAGACTAAGATTTAAGTCAGCTATTTTATAACAAATGCTGGAGAGGATGTAGAGAAAAAGCAACCCTCCTCCACTGTTGGTGGGAATGTCACTTAATGAAGCCACTATGGAAAAATTATGGAGCTTCCTCAAAAAACTAAAAACAGATCATATTACCATACGATCTGGCAACCCTACTCCTGAGCATATATCTGGACAAAAATACACATGCACCCCCATGCTCACAGCAGCACCACTCAAAATAGCCAAGACACAGAAACAACCTAAATATCCACTGACAAATGAGGGATGACAAAGACGTGGTACATATATACAATAGAATGCTACTCAGACACAAAAAAGAATGAAACAATGCCATCTGCAACAACATGAATGGACCTAGAGATTATCACACTAATTGAAGTCAGAAAAGAGAAACACAAATACTGTATGATATCACCTATACGTGGAATCTAAAATATGACACAAATGAACATTTATAAAACAGAAACAGGCTCAAAGACATAGAGCACGGACTTGTAATTGCCAAGGGTGGAAAGTGGGAGAGGGATGGAGCGGGAGTTTGGAGTTAGCAGATGCAAACCAGTATACGTAAGATGGATAAACAAGGGAACTATAAACAAGTAGCTATTCCTACTGTATAGCACAGGGAACTATATTCAGTATTCTGTGATAAACCATAATGGAAAAGAATTGTTTTTAAAAAAGAATATATAAAAAAATAAAAAATAAAAAAAAATAAAAAAGAATATATATATATATATATGTATAAATGAATCACTTTGCTGTACAGTATAAATTAACACAGCATTGTAAATCAACTATATTTCAATTTTTAAAAATTTAAAAAATAAATCAGCTATTTTAAATACATTCAGTGAACTAATAAATTATTTCTAATGAAGTAAAGTACGAAAACAATACTTCACCAAATATAGACTATCAGTAAAAAACAGAAACTACAAAGAACCAAATGAATTCTGGATTAAAAAAAAAAGAAAACCTCAAAAGAAATTTCAATAAGGTGACTCATGAACAGATATGAACAGGCAGAAGAAATAATCGGTGAACTTAAAGACAGGTTGATTAAAATTATTCAGTCCAAGAAATGAAACAAAGATGAGCCACATAAGGACAGGAGAGGAAGAATATTTGAGTAATGGCCAAAAACTTCCCAAATTTGATGAAAATCTTCATCTAGACCTCAAAGAAGTTCAACAAACACCAAATATAATCAACTTAAAAACCATACATACCACAATCCAAGTATCAAAAGTCAGAGGAAAAAAGAGAACTTTGAAAGTGAAAGAGAGAAGTGACTAATCACATACAAGGGATACTCAAGATTAAAAGCTGATTGCTCATCAGAAACAATGGAATCAGAAGACAGTAGGTTAACATATTTGAAGTATTGCCAGAAAAAGACTGTCAACCAAGAACTCTTTATTCAGCACAAGTAGCCTTCAAAACTGAAGGGGAAATTAAGACACTGACAGATAAAACCTGAGGGAATTTGTCATTAGCACATCTGCTATGAAATAGCTACTGAAGAAGAGTCTGCTGAACAAACTGGAAAGACTTCAGAAAGTAATCTGAATACAAGAAAAAATAAAGAATAAAGTAGAGGTAACTATATAAATAGAAAAGGACAGTGTATTCTTTACAACTGTCTGCCAATCTGATTTAAAAAACAGCTGCTTAAAGCACTAACTATAAAACTGTATTGACAGGGTTATAAGGTATAATGTCATCGTTTATATGAAAATAATAATACAAAGGAGAGGGGAATAAAGTTATATAGAAACAAAGTTTTTGTGCATTATTGATATTAAACTGGCATTTATCCAAAGTGGACTGTTTAAAATGTTAATTGAAATCCCTAAGAAACACAACTGAAGTAGATTAACAACTATCCAAAGTATACCAGTGATTGCAATGAGAGGCAGCATTGACTATAAATGGGTACAGGGTTTCTTTTGGAGTATGAAAACGTTCAGAATTAGTTGTGATGGCTGCACAACTTTGGTATGAATTATATGACCATAAAAATAAATTCATTTAATGAAGATATACTTAAGACAGATGGGAGCATTTCAAGGTAAATTTTACTTCAGAAGAAAAAATCGAATTCTACATAATGATATCAATATTTGATGCAACAGGAGAAAGCTTACTGATATCTGTAATTTACTTTGAACTGAACCAAAAAATAAGTTGACCTGGACTTCCCCGGTTGTTAGTGGATGAGAATCCACCTGCCAAAGGGGACATAAGTTCGATCGTTGCTCTGAGACGATTCCACATGCTGTGGAGCAACTAAGTCCATGCGCCCTAACTATGGGGCCATCTGCTACAACTACTGAGGCCCCCTCACTGCAACTACTGAAGTCTGTGTACCTAGAGCCAGGGCTCTGCAACAAGAGAAGCCACTGCTCTCACACCTAGAGAAAGCCAACACATAGCAACAAAGACCCAGCCAGCCAAAAACAATCAAGTAATGTTTTTAAAAGTTTTTAAGTCTGTCAGATTTTTTAAAAATGACCTAAAGGTTAGCCAGCAAATTTGACAAACTCAGCAGCAGCCACAGGACTGAAAAAGGTCAGTTTTTATTCCAATCCCAAAGGAAAGCAATGCCAAAGAAGGCTCAAACTAACATACATCTGCACTCATCTCACACGCTAGCAAAGTAATCCTCAAAATTCTCCAAGCCAAGCTTCAACAGTACATGAACCATGAACTTCCAGATGTTCAAACTGTATTTAGAAAAGGCAGAGGAACTGGAGATCAAATTGCCAACATCTGCTGGATCATCGAAAAAGCACGAGAGTTCCAGAAAAGCATCTATTTCTGCTTTTTGACTATTCTATAGCCTTTGACTGTGTGGATCACAACAAACTGTGGACAATTCTTCAAGAGATGGGAATACCAGACCACTTGACCTGCCTCCTGAGAAATCTGTATGCAGGTCAGGAAGCAGCACTTAGAACTGGACATGGGACAACTGACTGGTTCCAAGTCAGGAAAGGAGTACATTAAGGCTATATATTGTCACCCTGCTTATTTAACCTACATGCAGAGTACATCATGATAAATGCTGGGCTGGATGAAGCACAAGCTGGAAGCAAGATTGCTGGGAGAAATATCAATAACCTCAGATATGCAGATGACACCACCCTTATGACAGAAAGTGAAGAAGCACTAAAGAGCCTCTTGATGAAAGTGAAAGAGCAGAGTGAAAAAGCTGACTTAAAGCTCAACATTCAGCAAACCAAGATCATGGCATCTGGTCTCATCACTTCATGGCAGATAGATGGGGAAGCAATGGAAACAGTGAGGCACTTTATTTTGTGGGGCTCCAAAATCACTGCAGATGGTGACTGCAGCCATGAAATTGAAAGACGCTTGCTCCTTGGAAGGAAAGTTATGACCAGCCTAGACAGAATACTAAAAAGCAGAGACATTACTTTGCCAACAAAGGCCCGTCTAGTCAAAGCTATGGATCTTCCAGTAGTCACGTATGGATGTGAAAGTTGGACTATAAAGAAAGCTGAGTATAAAAGAATTGATGCATCTGAACTGTGATGTTGGAAAAGACTCGAAAGTCCCTTGGACAGCAAGGAGATCCAACCAGTCCATCCTAAAGGAAATCAGTCCTGAATATTCATTGGAAGGACTGAGGCTGAAGCTGAAACTTCAATATTTTGGCCACCTGATGCAAAGAATTGACTCATCTGAAAAGACCCTGATGCTGGGAAAGATTGAAGGCGGGAGGAGAAGGGGATGACAGAGGATGAGATGGTTGGATGGCATCACTGACTCAGTGGACATGAGTTTGAGCATGCTCCGGGAGCTGGTGATGGACATGGAGGCCTGGCATGCTGCAGTCCATGGGGTCGCAAAGAGTCAGACACAACTGAGAGACTGAACTAAACTGAAAGGTTAGTGGTATAAAAAGAGATGTGGTAAAGCAACTGTCAATGGTAGAAACTTAGTATGAATATGTTGCATATTGACTACAGAATTTCAACTTTTCTGTATGTTTGAAAATATTTATAAAATGTTGAGGGAAAGAATAGTGTTCAGTGAACACTCAGGAGATCCAGCCGGTAGACTGTTCTACAACTAGCCTGAATAATATTAAAAAAACAAAACAAAAAAGACTTCATGAAAGACAAATATGGGGAATTATAGAATAAAGGAGGCAAGAAAGACATGACAAAGGGAATCTGAATATGGACATTATATTAGCTATTTTGAATCACTAAGAAATGTCTTGAGTGTAATAATGATATTATGGCTATTTATGAAAACACAGCTGTGAAGGAAATAACATGGTACAGTTATCAAGCAGTAAAATATCGATTTTGCAACTTACAAATGATTTAGAAAGAGAAGCTGTGTTCTGTGTGCATGCATGTGCACACCCACCCACCCACACACAAACAGAAGGTTACAAATGTGGCAACATGTTAACAGAAATCTAGGTGAAGGATACAGGAGTGCTAAAACTGATTTTTTTACTTATTCCTGGCTTTTTATTTGAAGTTTTTACAATATATCTATTAATTTGAAATTTTTCAAAATAAAAGAGAGGAAAGGGTTGTATCAAAGTGAATGAGACTTTTAAATAATATTGTCAAATAGAACTCTCCAATTCATCCCCCACTACTGTCCTCTTCAAAATGCTCTGACATTGGTCTTCCTTTTGTCTCTCAAATGAAACACGGTAATCACAGTTTCAGGGTCTTTGTCTTTGCTGATGTCCTACTTGGAATGCTCTTGCCCTAGATTTTCACTTTGGGTGTTTCTTTTCTAATCACTCAAGCCTCAACTGAAATCTAACCTCAAATCACCTCTTCCAATTCTTCTGATTCTCTTCTAATCACCTCACCTAAAGAAGACAGCCATCAGGCTCTAACATGTTACTTGATATTTTCTTATCAATAACTGAAGTGCTTATATAGTTTTTGGTTTACTTTAGGCTTTTCCTCTACTATAACATAAACTACAGTCAAGAGTCAGCTGCTTTGTGTTTTTAGGCTATCCTTCCTTTTCTTCCATAGCTTATTCCCTATATACGAACATCCTTATATTCAGTGAAAAAAAAACTTAACTGGAAGCAGTAAAACAGCTGATCATTTTCTCTATAGAAGCAGAAGCTAGAGCAGTGTGGGGGAGGGGGGTTACAACCGACACCAACAGAAACTGGACTGAGCTAAGGGACTGATGGTTCTGGGCTCACAGACAGTATGAGTACATGACCGCTGTAACAACTGTGTGTCTGGGTGCAATATCCATAAAGCTAGGATCAGATCCAACAACAGGTAGACTTCTTCCAAAAATTAAAATTTCCCTAAGATATGAATTAGGTTTAAAAAGCTCCACTTCTTTCAACTCTTCCACTTGATTTAACTAACATTTTTTCTGACCCTTTGCCCCAATCTGCCATCTGTCCTCCTTTCATTTCTACTGAATATTTCTATCTTATGCTAAATTCTATCTTTAGACTATGAAAGATCACTGTCTTCTTTATGGCTATTTTATAAATCTTTGAAGTGGCATGTACTCATGAAAATGGTGAATAAGAACAGTTGTAGAAAAATCTGAGGCCAAGAATGAGAAGGAATAGCTACCATGCTGCTGCTAAGTCACTTCAGTCGTGTCTGACTCTGTGCAACCCCATAGACGGCAGCCCACCAGGCTCCCCCGTCCCTGGGATTCTCCAGGCAAGAACACTGGAGTGGATTGCCGTTTCCTTCTCCAGTGGATGAAAGTGAAAAGTGAAAGTGAAGTTGCTCAGTCGTGTCCAACCCCTAGCGACCCAAGGGATTGCAGTCTACAAGGCTCCTCCGTCCATGGGATTTTGCAGGCAAAAGTACTGGAGTGGGTTGCCAATGCCTTCTTCGAATAGCTACCATGATAGCTTGTATTTACTGACTGCTTATCATTTGCCAGGCTCTAAGGATTTTACATGCACTAACTCATTTGGTTTTCACAAAACCTTAGGCAGTATTATCCCCATTTTACAGATATGTAAACTGAGACAAAGAGAAGTAAAGTACCCTGACCAGTGTCATACAACTAGTAAAGCTAGAATTCAGATGAGGCCAAATGATCCCAGAGCCCTTGCTTTTCACTTACTGCCTCTCATCATGGCACGGAAGGCTTTACAAAGTTGATGAAAACTATGAGCGCTGAAATCTCAGAAATGAGAAGGCAAATGCATTAAGTATATTAATTTTACATATTATTGAGACAGATCCTTAAATTTGGGTGACTTTCCTTGATATAACAAAGAGCAAAGGAAATAGGACATGAATAAATACTAACTTCTTAATAAGAATGTTAGCAGATTCTCCCCACATGTGTTTCTTAAATTATAAAACATAGCTTAAACATCAATCCCACTGTGAGTCATGGCTCTAAGTAGAATTCACCTATCTCAAGGACCTAAATCTTTATATCCCTGACAGTTCTGAGTATACTTCGTTTCCTCTATGACATTCTCATTCAGGATATTTTCTACAAACATATTCCCATACAAAACTCTTGCCTAGACTCTACTCCCTAACAGCTGTGAACGTTTTGTAAAGCAGATCCCTGAAAGAGCCACAGTGAGCTCCAGAGTACTACATGTGGTTCCCTGGACATTTTGCATGAGGTATGAGGTGACTTCTAAAACCCACTTAAAAAACATTCTACTGCTCTAGACACTATACAGCTTTCTTCAAACTTAAGTTATTAAGAAAAGGGGGAAAACTCCACAGTAGGCAACATATCAACGTAACTCCTACACATCTCAGGAAATGCAGAAAGAATCATTCAATGAAGGGTACAATATGATTTATGCAGTTTTGACTTTTTAAGTATTGATCTTAAAAACTTTTATTATAAAACTCTAAATAAATATGCTGATAACATATATAACTAAAGAAACAGAAGAGTTCTTCTCCTTATTAAAACACCCAGCTGCCCATAAAAAAGTGAGTAAGGTTCTCTAACCTTTCAAAGTCACCTTGCCTTGTAAATTTTGACAACCTATACACGGCCCAGTTGTTAAGCTGTTTAGAGGTCATTCCTCTTCCATTATCTATCACTGCAACGGCAGGTTTTCCTTGTGTTTCATCAAAATGCTATGAAATAAGTTCAAAAAGACAGGAAAAGTCATATCAGTATTAAAAACATGCAAAGTTCAATATAAAAAATGTGATTCATTGGGCTCACTCATACAACTTTCTAAAAGGCACTCCAGCTATATGAACCAAAGGCCTTATAATTCTTCATGTCCTTTAACCTAGAAATTCCATTTCTCAGAATGTAGCTTGAGAATTAGTCAGAGATGTGTACAAAGATCTATAAGGGTGCTCCTGATATCAGCACTGCTTACAATGGCAAAAACAAAGGGAAACAAATCTAAATGTTCAACAGCCATAGACTGATTACATAATTTATATTACACTAAATAAACCAAATTGCATCAGTGGTGTACTACACTGCAGAATAGCCATGATAAGGCAATGTTTACAATCTACTTCTAAGGGAAAATAGAAGATCACAAACAAAACGTACACTATGATCACACATACATGTATACATATATGCATAGGAAAAGGGCAAGTGAAAAAATTTTAATGAGACATCAGATAATTATTTCTACTTTTAGTTTATATTTTAATTTTTTTCCAATAAACGTGCAGTACTTCCATAAAAACACAAGTTAATTTGACTTAGAGTATTATTTTCTTACCAATTTGATCTGTATTCTTCTAACACCAGTGTTACGAGAAGTAGCAGACAAAGAATTGTCAATTAATTCTGCAAGAGCAAATGCTGGAAGAGAGTGAGAAAACATTACTGCTTAAGTTTTCCCTCCTAAATACATCATATAAAAGTTCGAAGTAGAAGGAACTCTGAAGTACCTTAAGCCATCACTTTTATTTTCCAAAGAGCTAAAATTAAAGTATTATCCTGATCCTAATGACACAAACATAATAAGGCATCATCAGTCACCAACAGCATAAAAAAAGCAGTCACCAACGAGTACTTGTATGGCACTACACAGCACGAGTGAGCCAGCCATGATTCCTGGCTTCAAGGAGTTTATAATCGAAAGACAGACATACACACATAAGAGACAAACAGAAGACCATAACCATAAAATCAAATAATAGTCTGTAGTACGTACTTACATCATGCACAAGTCAAAAGTAAGCACATTTAGGGATATGGAACAAATATAAAAGTGTCTATTAAGGGCTAATCTAAATACAGGTATCTCGCAACACCAACTTGTGAAATGGCAGAATGTATCTGCTTAACTGACACAAAACTGCTCTTAATTTCCTACTATACAACCAGCCTGACTTTCAGTTTATCAGTGGTTCAGCACTATTCTTGCCTGGAGAATCCCAGGGATGGTAGAGCCTGGTGGGCTGTCGTCTATGGGGTCGCAGAGAGTCAGACACGACTGAAGCGACTTGGCAGCAGCAGCAGCGCTATTTCTAACATTCTCCTTTCTCCAGGGTTAGTATCCAAACTACTTCCCACTTTTATCTCCTTAATTAAAAGGGTTGGCATGCTAAATTAACGTCTCTTTCACCGAAGCGTAACTCAACTTAAGCTGTAATTAACCCACAAAGTAGCATTCCAGCAAGCACTTCCAAATGCTAAACATGTAGGGGATGGCTCTGTTTATAAACTAGTTGGAAAGTAGTCATCACAAATCAGATATGTATAAAGATCTGGTGAAGGGTATTAACTAGATAATGGAGAAGTAGGGACACTGTAGGAAATGGGACGAAAAAGAGTTAAGGGAAATTTCAAAGGAAAAAATGAGTAGAATTTAGTATCTGATTAGATATAAAAGGAGCAAGAAAAAGAAATTCAAGGTGGCTTTGAGTGCTTGTTCTAGAAGACTGGAAAAATGGTCCTCTTTTTCCATAAAGGGAAAATTCAGATGGAAGGACAGAAAAATTCAGTTTTAGGTGTGATGTCCTACCATTGTACCAAGCTCAATAATGAGTAGAGGTGATGCACAGCTAGAACAGACCACGCTTAATGGAAAGAGTAAAACTGTGGCTATCTCAGTTACTTCTACAAAATAAGGTCATTACCTAATGTTAGCTAACACACAGGATTAAGGATCAGATGAGAAAATGCTCATAAAGCACTTGACACAGTGTCTGGCTCTGCAGCTGAGAGCAGTGACAGAACCAGCAGCAGTCAAGGTAAGGAAGTACAAGAAGAATTAGTCACGAGAATACTCAGTCATTTGCAACAATTAAAAAAAAAACCTGAAATAACCTGACTGTCTAGTAACAGCAGTATGTATGTAGCTGTCTGTGCACTAAGTTGCTCAGTCGTGCAAGACTCTTTGAGAACCCATGGGCTGTAAACCACCAGGTTCCTCTGTTCCTGGGACTCTCCAGACAAGAATACTGGAGTGGGTTGCCATACACTTCTCCAGAGGATCCTCCTGACCCAGAGACTGAACCCCCATGTCTCTTACGTCTCCTGCACCAGCAGGCAGGTTCTTTATCACTAGCGTCATGTGGGTCTCTTGCACTGCAGGCAGATTCTTTACCCCAAAGCAACAGTTGTTGTTGTTTGGGACTTTAGTCCCAAAAACAACAGTATAGTATTCAAATAAATTATGTTATCTAAATACTGTGTAAGCCCTAAAATAAATATATATTGACATACATGTTAAAGATGTTCATTACATTTTAAATTAAGATTGATTTAAAAAGAATGCATGAGGAATTCCCTGGCAGTCCAGTAGTTCAGACTCTGGGCTTTCACGGTCAAGGGCCTGAGTTCAATCCCTGGTTGGGAAACTAAGATCCCATAAGCTGTGTGGCACAACAAAAGGGAAAAAAATAAAGTATGCACCATATAATACCAAAAAAAAAAAATATATATATATATATATATATATATATATATGAAAAGGTCTGAAACAATAAACACCAAAGTGTTGGTGGTGGTTACATCTGGGTGGTAGAGATAGGAATATTCTTTGTGTTGTTTTTGTTTATCTATGTTTTCTAATTTTATACCAATTCTAATGCATATACAATGAAAAAAAATTTAGTAACTAAGTTTACAGGGGACCTCCCTGGTGGTTCAGTGGTTGAGAATCCATCTGCTAACACAGGGGACACAGATTTGATCCTAGTCTGGGAAGATACCACATGCTGTGAGGCAACTAAGCCCATATGCCACAATGAAGATCCAGTGCAGCCAAAAGTAAATTTTTTTTAATAGAAAGAAAATTTACAGGGAGCTCCCTGGTGACCTAGTGGCTAGGATTCCAGGCTTTCACTGTCAAGGTCCAGGTTCAATCCCTGGTCAGGGAAGTGAGACTCCGCAAGCCACATGGTCAAAAAAAAGAAAGTTTATAATGAATACCTGAACACTTTTGCAGAGTCCAGATGGAAGAGATTCTCTAAATCAAAATAATCCAAGGTAGGACAAAAACTGTCTAATAGTAAAGGTGGGAAGAAATGATAAAGAAACAATAAAGAACACAAACCACTTAGTTGTGCGGTTCAGCTACAAAAAATGTGCAAGGTATAACAAATATCTTCTCAACTGGGAGAAGAGTTTAGGAAGCTAGGAAGAATAACAGGAAAGGAGAGTGTACAGGAGGTAGATGTGTAAGGACACCATCTCTTATGAGTTGAAAAGGAATGAATTCTCATTTTATGTTAGTTTTAAAGGAGAGGTATCTTTACTTTGATGTAAGATGACTTAGGTAGAAAAGGAAATATATTGTGATGAAGAGATGAAGTAAGGAGGTTCACAAGAACTGATCATAGTCTTTGAATAAAGTAGAATGAAAGAACTTTTAAAAAGTCTGATCAAGGGAATAAAGGTGAGTGACAGTTTATCACAATCAGTACAAATGGAATACTTACGTAAAGGATTTTGTCCTTCACTTGCATAATATTCATACATGCCACTTTTAACCAATGTGTCATAGTGAGGTAGGAAGTCAATTCGTTCTTTAGTAGCTGTTAGCAGTAACTGATTGACTGACTGTAGCAGGTATAGAGTGACTCCATCTTTAACAGTTTCATCTGAAATCAAGAGGTAACATCTTAAGTGCTAAGCCAGCATCTAAAACACAATGAATTTATAATTTTAAATATATGAATTATATCTATGAAATGACTTTAAAAATCATACAGGCAAAAAAAAAAAAAAAATCATACAGGCAAATCCCCACACATTGGTCTGATCTATAATCAGTCGCGCTGTGTTAAGAATATCAGTGGAATAGGTCCAAATACTTCCACTCATCTGAAACACTCAATTCTTAAGTCAAACTGTCACAGAAAATCAAATGAGGAACTAATTAAAGTGGTTATCAATATGAATGGGAAGAATTATTAAATCCAAAAAGGAATCAAGCATGAAAAATTGGCGCGTCTTAGAATGTAACCGGGTAGAAAAAGATAATGGAAGAATCCAAGTTGGTCAGGAGAAGTAGCTCTTAAGGGTCCATGAAGAAGACCTGTGGCTGGATGTTGAGCAAGGTCTCATCTTTTGTAGCCGTAAGTGATAACTCTTTTCTTATAACCATGCTTGAAAAGTATGAGCTCTGGACAAAGTAGATGTGTAGAGCCAGTTTCCTCCCCCATTTCAACAAAGTAAACAAAAATATCGATAGTTTTTGATGCTTATCTATGTAATAAAATAGTTATTACCTTATAATGTACTAGAACATATTAAATATAAAAGCATAAATGCAACGTTGCTTACCAAAGTTATCACTGGTAATTTCTTTCCTACTTGTTGTTGTAATGACAAATTTCTCTCCAGGTGAAATGCCAAGTGTCTACCGAAAATAACAGAATAAAATCAATTATTATAGAAAGGAAATAAATGCACTAGTCAAGTTTACAAAAATATGAAAATACTGATAAGGATATTATATATACACAATTATATTTTTATGTATATATAAATATACAATATAGTATACAATAAATATACAATATATATATTATAACAATTAGTACTACATTTTTCTGAGAAATATGTTTTAACATTTTAAAATTTTGCCTTTGCATAATTAACCACAAATCTATCTATAAATTACCTACTTGCTTAACAAGGTAGATTTTTCTGCTATTTTATGTCACCTAAGAACAGTGAACATTTTGAAAGTGTTTAACATCAGCAGAGCTCTCAGACAAAAGACATATTATTTTGTGTCAATATATAAAGTAAACTTATTTGGAGCAAAGCATTAACACTTATGTTCATATATATTAAAATACTTAAATATGTAAAAACAGAAACGAAAATTACTAAACGAAAATAGAGGTTAATACTTTACAAGACTGATACAAAGACTGCCAGGCTATGCAGGATGTCTGTATAAAGAACCTCTGTATCTATTATAACCTCTTCCAAAAGTGTAACTTTAAAAAATTAAGGCAAATTATAAATTAGGGGAGTAAACTGCAACACAAAACAAGTGCTAACATCCTTCAGAGAAAAAAGCCTTCATAAATCAAGATGAAAGTCAACAAAGAGGGAAAAACCATGAACAATAAAAGGACGGGAAAAAGTAAATGACCAAAAAAACACATGAAAACCTGAAATTTCACAACAAAGCAAATATAAGAATTAGAAAAATGAGTTAATGTTTTCATTAAAATATTACATGTCATTAAAATTAAAAAACACACCCTCTTTCCAAAATCAAACAATAGGGCAACACACAGTTAAAAGATTTAACTTCTATTTCAGGTAATGATGAACTAGTTAATTTAAACCAACTTTACACAGACGATTACTAAAAAAAATCTAAACTAATGATACTCAAGTCTTCAATACTGATCTAAAAACCCTATTGGTCACTATTGAAACTAACTGAAAACCAACTCCCTACTCTGAACACCAACAAATTAAAGGGAAAGTAGACCATTCATCCTGCTTTCTTGTACCAATCAGACTTCAGGGTAACTATGTATCTCTAATTGATGAAGCAAAGTTGTTCTTTTGCCTCATCAATTAGAGGCAGAGAATGTGTTAATAAATGGAGGAATGGCAATCAGAACAGCACTATCAATGAATGAACCATTAAATTAAAACTTTATTACGAAGGAAGCCAGCTGAACCCACTTGAATCCCACTCGCTCGATCTTACCACTTAACAGTGGTAAGAAACAGAGTGGGTCAAATAGCCATACATTAAGTGCCTTCAGACGTGATATGATATGAAGTACCAACACCACCTATGAAGCATCTTCTCCCCCACCCCAGAGAAGCTGAGCCTAAATCTTAAGTCTGTAAAAATAACTTCTAGTTTATGGAGTATGTGGAGTTAGAACAAGCTAAATTACACCATAAAGGAATAGACAAATCCAGAATGTGGAATATGAGAGACAAACCAACTTGATTTCTTCAACAAGTCAATGTTAGGAAAAACAAAAAAGACTGGGGGAAGGTATTTTGCTAAAATGCTCTAAATTTTAAAAGAAATTAAGAAACAAAAAACCAAGTTCAATACAAGGACCCTGATTAAACAAACCAACCATAAAAAGACATTTTTGAGACAAACAAATCTAAGCATGGAATTAACTGTTAGATAATACCATTAAAATGTTAATTTTGATAGTGTGATAATAAAATGCATGTTGAAGTATACAGGAGTGAAGTAAACTAAGGCCTGGACTATGCTTCAAAAGGCAAAAATGAAGTGAACATGGCAAATACTTAAGAACTGTTGAATGTGGATAATGAGTATATGCAGGTTCATTTTAGGGGAACGACATTACAAACTGGTGAGGAAGAATATTGAGACAGTTAATGGTACAGAAACATTAGAAATCCCCATCTCAACATACATGAAAATAAACCCCAAGAGAACTAAAGCAGCTGTGTTTTAATCCAAAATTGTAGAGGAAAAATACGGAAATAATATTGACAGAGAAAAGCATTCCTGAAAGTACACAAGAAATGCAAGTCATAAAGGAGAAAAATTGGAAAACATGAAAAGATGCTCATCTTCACTAGTTATCAGAGAAATTAAAACTGGAGGACATGGCAGCCTGCTCCAGTATTCTTGTCTGGGCATCCCATGGGTAGAGGAGCCTGGCGGGCTATGGTCCGTAGGGTCACAAAAAGTTGGATACGACTGAAGTGACTTAGCACACAGCACACATCACTCCCATAAGGCTTGCAAAAAGTCTTAAGTCCTGATAATACAAAGCATAGGCCCTCATTAAATGAATAACACATGGTCAAATGGAATTTAATCCAGAGATGCAAGAATTTGTCAGCATCCTCAAATCAATCAATGTGATATATCACATGAACAAACTGAAGAATAAAAACCATATTATCATCTCAGTCAGTCAGTCAGTTTTGTCACTCAGTCATGTCTCTTTGCAACCCCATGGACTGCAACACGTCAGGCCTCCCTGCCCATCGCCAACTCCCGGAGTTTACTCCAACTCATGTCCACTGAGTTGGTGATGCCATCCAACCATCTCATCCTGTCGTCCCCTTTTTCTCCTGCCAGCATCAGGGTCTTTTCAAAGGAGTCAGTTCTTCGCATCAGGTGGTCAAAGTATTGGAGTTTCAGCTTCAACATCAGTCCTTCCAATGAATATTCAGGCAATCCACAGAAGAGGAAAATGTATTTGCAAACGAAGTACCGGACAATGGATTAATCTCCAAAATATACAAACAGCTTATATAGCTCAGTATTAAAAAAAAAAAAAATTTTTTTTAATGGGCAGAAGACCTAAAAAGACAGTTCTCCAAAGACACAGTCATCAGGAACATGAAAAGATGCCCAATGTCGCTAATCATCAGGCAAATACAAATCAAAACTAAAATGAAGTATCATCTCACACTGGTCAGAACCACCATCATCAGAAAGTCTACATGGAGAAAAGAGAACCCTTCTATACTGTTGGTGGGAACATAAACTGATACAGCCACTATAAAGAACCATTATGTAGGTTCCTTTAAAAATTAACAAGTTACTGTAAGATCCAGCAATCCCACTCCTGGGAATATACTTGAAAAAGACAAAATTTCTATTTCGAAAAGATACAAGCACCCCAATGTTTATAGCAGCACTATTTACAATAACCAAGACATGCAGCAACCTGAGTGTCCGTCAGCAGATGACAGGATAAAGAAGATGCACTGTGTGTACATGTACAGACACACACACAGAACGGAGTATTACTTGGCCATAAAAAAGAATGAAATAATGCCATCTGCAGCAACATGGACAGACCTAAAGATTATCAGATGAAGTAAGTGAAAGACAAACATCACATGATGCCAATTATATGTGGAATCTTAAAAAAAAGATACAAATGAAATAATTTACAAAACAGAAACAGACTCACAGACATGGGAAATGACTTACAGTTACCAAGGGGCAAAGCAGGGGGGAGATAAATTAGGAGTCTGGAATTAACAGATACACACCACTAGGGAATTTCCTGGCAGTCCAGTGGTTAGGACTCAGTGCTTTCACTATGGTGGTCTGGGCTCAATCCCTGGTTAGGGAACAAAGATCCTGCAAACTGCAGAGCCAAAGAACAGCAAAAACCAGATATACACTACTATATATAAAATAAAGAACAAGAACATACTGTACAACACAGGAAACTATATTCAATTACCTTATAATAACCTACAATGGAAAATAATCCAAAAAAGTGTGAGTCTGTGTGTGTGTATAAACACAAATAGACACATATACATCTGTGTTTGTGTACATCTGAAGCAGTTTGCTATACACTTGAAACTAACACTTTAAATCAACTATTAATTTCAGTTTAAATAAAAGTTCTATTTAAAAAAAAAAGATAGCTATATTTTGAAGGAAAAACAAATTAAGTATAGCTCTCCATATAGGGAAAATGAACTTACACATTGCGGACAGGGATAAAACCATACTGAAAAGCAATTTGGTATACTATAGTAAAGTTAAAAATATTCATACTCTACCTAATTCCACCCAAGAGAAACGAAGCTATAGACAATACACTGATGGAGAAAAGATTCTATTTGCTTACAGAAATAAAAACTGTCTTCACACATCTTCATTAGGTTTTTATATAATTAAAACTGTCTTTATTTTTCAGTACTTTACTACTTTATTTCTGCAACATCCCAACTGTTAGATCATGTGGTTATATATCGTATAGAACAAAACATGTGTTTTTATAATTACTGAAAAACGGTGTCACATTGAGTTAAGATTGATGTACATCTGAAAAGCATATACAAGTATTTCATATACTCTCTCTATGGCTCTATTATTCAGTCAAGATACATAGGTATCTTTTTTCTTTGCTTTATATATAACTTCACAAAATTATTTCTCAAATTCATAACTTTGCTAAATATTTTATAGCTCTGGTATTTCACAAATTATTTTTACATTATTCGTTACACTTTTACTCAAGATGTCATACCCTCCTCTCTCCATATTTTTAATCTAAAAATTTGTCTTAACTGACAGTCTTTCCTGTATGAGTACCAAAATAGCCTTGAATACAGAAACATTTTGTCTGCCCTTCTCTATATGAAAGCAGGATGACATTCTATATTGGGCAAGAGTTTTGACTGGGCTGTTTCATTTTTATAAGATCACTTCAACTCCACCTTTTTCTGGGTTCAAGTTAAAGCATATGGATTTTTATTTAATGAGTAACATAAAGAAGTGGCCCTCCATGTCTTTAGGTCAGGTTCAAACTATTGCTGCCCAACTTCTCTCAAAAGCCAATCTGAAGAAATATTTATGACGGGCTAATGAACTGCAAACCATAAAATCCTCAAATACCTTAAACTTGTTTAATGGATTAGATCAATCAGAAGCTATATACTTCAATGTATATCTCTGAACAAAAAACTAGCCTTTACTGATGTGTGCTTTGGTATTATATCCGATCACTCTGTCCCTCAATCACCCCAAAACCAGGAATATCCACAGTACACTTAAGTGAAAAACCTCTACAAAAATGTGGGTGGTTGATCAAAAAATGGGCCAAAGAACTAAACAGACATTTATCCAAAGACATACGGATGGCTAACAAACACATGAAAAGATGCTCAACATCACTCATCATCAGAGAAATGCAAATCAAAACCACAATGATGTACCATCTCACGCCGGTCAGAATGGCTGCTATCAAAAAGTCTACATACAATTAATGCTGGAGAGGATGCAGAGAAAAAGGAACCCTCTTAAACTGTTGGTGGGAATGCAAACTAGTACAGCCACTATGGAGAACAGTGTGGAGATTCCTTAAAACACTGGAAATAGAACTGCCACATGACCCAGCAATCCCACTGCTGGGCATATACACCAAGGAAACCAGAATTTAAAGAGACACGTGTACCCCAATGTTCATCGCAGCACTGTTTACAATAGCCAGGACATGAAAGCAACCTAGATGTCCATCAGCAGGCAAATGGATAAGAAAGCTGTGGTACATATACACCATGGAATATTACTCAGCTATTAAAAAGAATGCATTTGAATCAGTTCTAATGAGGTGGATGAAACTGGAGCCTATTATACAGTGAAGTAAAGTAAGAAAGAAAAACACCAATACAGTGTATTAACACATATATATGGAATTTAGAAAGATGATAACGACGACCCCATACGCGAGACAGCAAAAGAGACACAGATGTAAAGAAGAGACTTTTGGACTCTGTAGAAGGCAAGGGTGGGATGATTTGAGAGAATAGCATTGAAACATGTATATTATCAAGTGTGAAACAGATTGCCAGTCCAGGTTGGATGCATGAGACAAGTGCTCGGGGCTGGTGCACTGGGATGACCCTGAGGGATGGGGAGGGAGGTGGGAGGGGGGTTCAGGATGGGGAACACATGTACACCCATGGCTGATTCATGTCAATGTATGGCAAAAACCACTACAATATTGTAAAGTAATTAGCCTCCAATTAAAATAAATAAATTTTTTTAAAATGTGGGTAAAAAAAAAAAAAAAAATGTGGGTAGTAACTGGTTAAAAGCAGGTTGCAATACCCTAAATAACACAAAGGGCTGTTGTTTAGTTGCTAAATCATGTCTGACTCTACCTTGCATTAAAAGACAAAATAAGAAGAGCCTCTCCTATCTATAAGAATGTTGTCTATTTTATTAGGATTTGTGAGGAATTTAGGGAGAAATTTTTCTCAAATCAAAGGTTTGCATTCTTTGCAGCTGGAATATTTTTATTTTATAGACTTTGTGGGTTTTGTATTGATTATCTTGCCTTTGTTTTTACTTATAAGAAACTCAAAGGTGATTTCTTGGATCAGCACTGGTATAAGCTTTAATAAAATGAACTTTCATTAATTAGTTCTCAGCTTACTAGTCTACTCTTTCCTACATCTATCTTTTTTTCTTTTCATCTTTTGGAATTTTTAACACAACATACCCTATATACAAATTTTTTAAGAAAGAGGTTGATGCATTTAACTAAACAGCTATAAACCAACTATAAGATAAGGCTCCTAACCTCCAGGAACAGAGACAATTTTTTTTAAGTACAATATTATAACAAGTGCTATAATAGGGTAACAAGGAATAGTGGAACCAATCAGAAAAAGTAGGCATTTCCTCAAAATTAGGGGTGGAGAGGAGGGTTTGCACAAATGGGACTTAATGACTGGGCATATTAAGAACTAGCCAAATAAGTTATTTTCTAATCTTTGATTTTATAAGGTCACAAGGGTTCAGGTGAATCAATAACTGCTTATCACAGGTCTAAATGCTTCTGTCAAATCCACCTTCTATTCCTGCCTCTTGACTCCTCCTTTTTTTTTTTTTCCACAAAGTGAGCTTTTCCCCATATAACAGTTTAGGACCCATAATACTTCCTAGCACTACAAACACTTATTTAAGTTTTAATAAAAAACTTTAATTTAGTGCTCTATCTGCCTACTCCTCTAACATGGAAAATAGTGTGGGCCCTGTGGAGATTGTTTAAAAACAAAAACAAGCCTTAGAATCAAACAGATAGACCTGGATTCCGATCCCAGTTTCACTGCTTATGAACTTATTTTAGTTCTTCATGTATGTAACGGACACAAAGTTACAGGATTAGGTGGCATAATCTAGCTTTAAATTCTCAAAAAAAAAAAAAAAAAAGCCTCCCTTTCTATTTTTTTCTTACTAGTTCTTCCCTCTCCCTTCTAATTAAAGTTAACTTTCTCTTTTGTAGCAGGAAAAAGTAGGAGGGAGAAGGAAAAGAATTAATCAAAGGGAGTACTTTCCTTATTAAAATAATGAAGGAATGAAAAAATAAATAAATAAAAAAATAAAATACTGAAGGAATGGAACAGATATATTTGTTCTATATGTTCTATAACAAAGAATATCATTTGAATGGTATGTAACAAAAAGAACTTGGGTTCTGGATCTGAATTCTAACTTTTGTACTATCTGTTTGACTTAGGTGAGTCATCATCTCCAAAAGTGAGTTACCACTTCCGCAACAAGAGGTTAATACACTTCCCCTATACATGTAACACAGTTACTGACACTTTTGACATGAGAGAATTATTTCTAGAGTAAGGGCAAATTAGTACAACCTTTCTGAAAAAGAATTTAAAAATACATATCAAGAGCTTTTATATTCCTGACCTTTGATCCAGGAATTTGACTTCTAAGATTCTAAACCAAAGAAAACAAAGACATAGGCCTATGTATACAAGGGAAAAGAATCTGAAAAAATTTATATATGTAACTGAATCACTGTGCTTTACACCTGAAACTAACACGACATTGTAAATCAACTAGAGTTTCATTTTTTTTAAATGGAG